>NC_090927.1:15225453-16447953 GCF_040938575.1 Ambystoma mexicanum | reverse complement strand
GTCTCATGTGACCTGGAGGATGTTGCTCTTGTCGTCATGTCAGCATGTCTTGCTTCAGTTTGCGCTGGTGTCTCATGTGCCCTGGAGGATGTTGCTCTTGTCATCATGTCGGCAAGTCTTGCTTCAGTTTGCTCTGGTGTCTCATGTGCCCTGGAGGATGTTGCTCTTGTCCTCTTGTCGGCAAGTCTTGCTTCAGTTTGTGCTGGTGTCTCATGTGCCCTGGAGGATGTTGCTCTTGTCCTCATGTCAGCATGTCTTGCTTCAGTTTGCGCTGGTGTCTCATGTGCCCTGGAGGATGTTGCTGTTGTCCTCATGTCGGCAAGTCTTGCTTCAGTTTGCTCTGGTGTCTCATGTGCCCTGGAGGATGTTGCTCTTTTCCTCTTGTCGGCAAGTCTTGCTTCAGTTTGCTCTGGTGTCTCATGTGCCCTGGAGGATGTTGCTCTTTTCCTCTTGTCGGCAAGTCTTGCTTCAGTTTGCTCTGGTGTCTCATGTGCCCTGGAGGATGTTGCTGTTGTCCTCATGTCAGCATGTCTTGCTTCAGTTTGCGCTGGTGTCTCATGTGCCCTGGAGGATGTTGCTCTTATCCTCTTGTCGGCAAGTCTTGCTTCAGTTTGCGCTGGTGTCTCATGTGCCCTGGAGGATGTTGCTGTTGACCTCATGTCAGCATGTCTTGCTTCAGTTTGCGCTGGTGTCTCATGTGCCCTGGAGGATGTTGCTCTTATCCTCTTGTCAGCAAGTCTTGCTTCAGTTTGCTCTGGTGTCTCATGTGCCCTGGAGGATGTTGCTCTTGTACTCTTGTCGGCAAGTTTTGCTTCAGTTTGTGCTGGTGTCTCATGTGCCCTGGAGGATGTTGCTCTTGTCCTCTTGTCGGCAAGTTTTGCTTCAGTTTGCTCTGGTGTCTCATGTGCCCTGGAGGATGTTGCTGTTGACCTCATGTCAGCGTGTTTTGCTTCAGTTTGCGCTGGGGTCTCATGTGCCCTGCAGGATGTTGCTCTTATCCTCTTGTCGGCAAGTCTTGCTTCAGTTTGCTCTGGTGTCTCATGTGCCCTGGAGGATGTTGCTGTTGTCCTCATTTCAGCATGTCTTGCTTCAGTTTGCGCTGGTGTCTCATGTGCCCTGGAGGATATTGCTCTTGTCCTCTTGTCGGCAAGTCTTGCTTCAGTTTGCTCTGGTGTCTCATGTGCCCTGGAGGATGTTGCTCTTGTCCTCTTGTCGGCAAGTTTTGCTTCAGTTTGTGCTGGTGTCTCATGTGACCTGGAGGATGTTGCTCTTGTCGTCATGTCAGCATGTCTTGCTTCAGTTTGCGCTGGTGTCTCATGTGCCCTGGAGGATGTTGCTCTTGTCATCATGTCGGCAAGTCTTGCTTCAGTTTGCTCTGGTGTCTCATGTGCCCTGGAGGATGTTGCTCTTGTCCTCTTGTCGGCAAGTTTTGCTTCAGTTTGTGCTGGTGTCTCATGTGACCTGGAGGATGTTGCTCTTGTCCTCATGTCAGCATGTCTTGCTTCAGTTTGCGCTGGTGTCTCATGTGCCCTGGAGGATGTTGCTCTTGTCCTCTTGTCGGCAAGTCTTGCTTCAGTTTGCTCTGGTGTCTCATGTGCCCTGGAGGATGTTGCTGTTGTCCTCATGTCAGCATGTCTTGCTTCAGTTTGCGCTGGTGTCTCATATGCCCTGGAGGATGTTGCTCTTATCCTCTTGTCGGCAAGTCTTGCTTCAGTTTGCGCTGGTGTCTCATGTGCCCTGGAGGATGTTGCTGTTGACCTCATGTCAGCATGTCTTGCTTCAGTTTGCGCTGGTGTATCATGTGCCCTGGAGGATGTTGCTCTTATCCTCTTGTCAGCAAGTCTTGCTTCAGTTTGCTCTGGTGTCTCATGTGCCCTGGAGGATGTTGCTCTTGTACTCTTGTCGGCAAGTTTTGCTTCAGTTTGTGCTGGTGTCTCATGTGCCCTGGAGGATGTTGCTCTTGTCCTCTTGTCGGCAAGTTTTGCTTCAGTTTGCTCTGGTGTCTCATGTGACCTGGAGGATGTTGTTGTTGTCCTCTTGTCGGCAAGTCTTGCTTCAGTTTGCGCTGGTGTCTCATGTGCCCTGGAGGATGTTGCTCTTGTCCTCTTGTCGGCAAGTTTTGCTTCAGTTTGTGCTGGTGTCTCATGTGACCTGGAGGATGTTGCTCTTGTCCTCATGTCAGCGTGTTTTGCTTCAGTTTGCGCTGGGGTCTCATGTGCCCTGGAGGATGTTGCTCTTATCCTCTTGTCGGCAAGTCTTGCTTCAGTTTGCTCTGGTGTCTCATGTGCCCTGGAGGATGTTGCTGTTGTCCTCATTTCAGCATGTCTTGCTTCAGTTTGCGCTGGTGTCTCATGTGCCCTGGAGGATGTTGCTCTTGTCCTCATGTCGGCAAGTCTTGCTTCAGTTTGCTCTGGTGTCTCATGTGCCCTGGAGGATGTTGCTCTTGTCCTCTTGTCGGCAAGTTTTGCTTCAGTTTGTGCTGGTGTCTCATGTGACCTGGAGGATGTTGCTCTTGTCCTCATGTCAGCATGTCTTGCTTCAGTTTGCGCTGGTGTCTCATGTGCCCTGGAGGATATTGCTCTTGTCCTCTTGTCGGCAAGTCTTGCTTCAGTTTGCTCTGGTGTCTCATGTGCCCTGGAGGATGTTGCTCTTGTCCTCTTGTCGGCAAGTTTTGCTTCAGTTTGTGCTGGTGTCTCATGTGACCTGGAGGATGTTGCTCTTGTCGTCATGTCAGCATGTCTTGCTTCAGTTTGCGCTGGTGTCTCATGTGCCCTGGAGGATGTTGCTCTTGTCATCATGTCGGCAAGTCTTGCTTCAGTTTGCTCTGGTGTCTCATGTGCCCTGGAGGATGTTGCTCTTGTCCTCTTGTCGGCAAGTCTTGCTTCAGTTTGTGCTGGTGTCTCATGTGCCCTGGAGGATGTTGCTCTTGTCCTCATGTCAGCATGTCTTGCTTCAGTTTGCGCTGGTGTCTCATGTGCCCTGGAGGATGTTGCTGTTGTCCTCATGTCGGCAAGTCTTGCTTCAGTTTGCTCTGGTGTCTCATGTGCCCTGGAGGATGTTGCTCTTTTCCTCTTGTCGGCAAGTCTTGCTTCAGTTTGCTCTGGTGTCTCATGTGCCCTGGAGGATGTTGCTCTTTTCCTCTTGTCGGCAAGTCTTGCTTCAGTTTGCTCTGGTGTCTCATGTGCCCTGGAGGATGTTGCTGTTGTCCTCATGTCAGCATGTCTTGCTTCAGTTTGCGCTGGTGTCTCATGTGCCCTGGAGGATGTTGCTCTTATCCTCTTGTCGGCAAGTCTTGCTTCAGTTTGCGCTGGTGTCTCATGTGCCCTGGAGGATGTTGCTGTTGACCTCATGTCAGCATGTCTTGCTTCAGTTTGCGCTGGTGTCTCATGTGCCCTGGAGGATGTTGCTCTTATCCTCTTGTCAGCAAGTCTTGCTTCAGTTTGCTCTGGTGTCTCATGTGCCCTGGAGGATGTTGCTCTTGTACTCTTGCCGGCAAGTTTTGCTTCAGTTTGTGCTGGTGTCTCATGTGCCCTGGAGGATGTTGCTCTTGTCCTCTTGTCGGCAAGTTTTGCTTCAGTTTGCTCTGGTGTCTCATGTGACCTGGAGGATGTTGTTGTTGTCCTCTTGTCGGCAAGTCTTGCTTCAGTTTGCGCTGGTGTCTCATGTGCCCTGGAGGATGTTGCTCTTATCCTCTTGTCGGCAAGTCTTGCTTCAGTTTTCTCTGGTGTCTCATGTTCTCTGAAGGATGTTGCTCTTGTCCTCATGTCAGCAAGTCTTGCTTCAGTTTGCTCTGGTGTCTCATGTGCCCTGGAGGATGTTGCTCTTGTCCTCTTGTCGGAAAGTCTTGCTTCAGTTTGCTCTGGTGTCTCATGTGCCCTGGAGGATGTTGCTCTTGTCCTCTTGTCTGCAAGTTTTGCTTCAGTTTGTGCTGGTGTCTCATGTGACCTGGAGGATGTTGCTCTTGTCCTCATGTCAGCATGTCTTGCTCCAGTTTGCGCTGGTGTCTCATGTGCCCTGGAGGATGTTGCTCTTGTCCTCATGTCGGCAAGTCTTGCTTCAGTTTGCTCTGGTGTCTCATGTGCCCTGGAGGATGTTGCTCTTGTCCTCTTGTCGGCAAGTTTTGCTTCAGTTTGTGCTGGTGTCTCATGTGACCTGGAGGATGTTGCTCTTGTCCTCATGTCAGCATGTCTTGCTTCAGTTTGCGCTGGTGTCTCATGTGCCCTGGAGGATGTTGCTCTTGTCCTCTTGTCGGCAAGTCTTGCTTCAGTTTGCTCTGGTGTCTCATGTGCCCTGGAGGATGTTGCTGTTGTCCTCATGTCAGCATGTCTTGCTTCAGTTTGTGCTGGTGTCTCATATGCCCTGGAGGATGTTGCTCTTATCCTCTTGTCGGCAAGTCTTGCTTCAGTTTGCGCTGGTGTCTCATGTGCCCTGGAGGATGTTGCTGTTGTCCTCATGTCAGCATGTCTTGCTGCAGTTTGCGCTGGTGTCTCATGTGCCCTGGAGGATGTTGCTCTTATCCTCTTGTCGGCAAGTCTTGCTTCAGTTTGCTCTGGTGTCTCATGTGCCCTGGAGGATGTTGCTCTTGTCCTCCTGTCGGCAAGTTTTGCTTCAGTTTGTGCTGGTGTCTCATGTGAACTGGAGGATGTTGCTCTTGTCCTCTTGTCGGCAAGTTTTGCTTCAGTTTGCTCTGGTGTCTCATGTGCCCTGGAGGATGTTGCTCTTGTCCTCTTGTCGGCAAGTCTTGCTTCAGTTTGTGCTGGTGTCTCATGTGCCCTGGAGGATGTTGCTCTTGTCCTCTTGTCGGCAAGTTTTGCTTCAGTTTGTGCTGGTGTCTCATGTGACCTGGAGGATGTTGTTGTTGTCCTCTTGTTGGCAAGTCTTGCTTCAGTTTGCGCTGGTGTATCATGTGCCCTGGAGGATGTTGCTGTTGTCCTCATGTCAGCATGTCTTGTTTCAGTTTGCGCTGGTGTCTCATGTGCCCTGGAGGATGTTGCTCTTATCCTCTTGTCAGCAAGTCTTGCTACAGTTTGCGCTGGTGTCTCATGTGCCCTGGAGGATGTTGCTGTTGTCCTCATGTCAGCATGTCTTGCTTCAGTTTGCGCTGGTGTCTCATGTGCCCTGGAGGATGTTGCTCTTATCCTCTTGTCAGCAAGTCTTGCTTCAGTTTGCTCTGGTGTCTTATGTGTCCTGGAGGAAGTTTCTCTTGTCCTCTGGTCGGCAAGTCTTGCTTCAGTTTGCTCTGGTGTCTCATGTGCCCTAGAGGATGTTGTTGTTGTCCTCTTGTCGGTAAGTTTTGCTTCAGTTTGTGCTGGTGTCTCATGTGACCTGGAGGATGTTGTTGTTGTCCTTTTGTCGGCAAGTCTTGCTTCAGTTTGCGCTGGTGTCTCATGTGCCCTGGAGGATGTTGCTGTTGTCCTCATGTCAGCATGTCTTGCTTCAGTTTGCGCTGGTGTCTCATGTGCCCTGGAGGATGTTGCTCTTATCCTCTTGTCGGCAAGTCTTGCTTCATTTTGCGCTGGTGTCTCATGTGCCCTGGAGGATGTTGCTCTTGTCCTCCTGTCGGCAAGTTTTGCTTCAGTTTGTGCTGGTGTCTCATGTGAACTGGAGGATGTTGCTCTTGTCCTCTTGTCGGCAAGTTTTGCTTCAGTTTGCTCTGGTGTCTCATGTGCCCTGGAGGATGTTGCTCTTGTCCTCTTGTCGGCAAGTCTTGCTTCAGTTTGTGCTGGTGTCTCATGTGCCCTGGAGGATGTTGCTCTTGTCCTCTTGTCGGCAAGTTTTGCTTCAGTTTGTGCTGGTGTCTCATGTGACCTGGAGGATGTTGTTGTTGTCCTCTTGTTGGAAAGTCTTGCTTCAGTTTGCGCTGGTGTATCATGTGCCCTGGAGGATGTTGCTGTTGTCCTCATGTCAGCATGTCTTGTTTCAGTTTGCGCTGGTGTCTCATGTGCCCTGGAGGATGTTGCTCTTATCCTCTTGTCAGCAAGTCTTGCTTCAGTTTGCGCTGGTGTCTCATGTGCCCTGGAGGATGTTGCTGTTGTCCTCATGTCAGCATGTCTTGCTTCAGTTTGCGCTGGTGTCTCATGTGCCCTGGAGGATGTTGCTCTTATCCTCTTGTCAGCAAGTCTTGCTTCAGTTTGCTCTGGTGTCTCATGTGTCCTGGAGGAAGTTTCTCTTGTCCTCTGGTCGGCAAGTCTTGCTTCAGTTTGCTCTGGTGTCTCATGTGCCCTAGAGGATGTTGTTGTTGTCCTCTTGTCGGTAAGTTTTGCTTCAGTTTGTGCTGGTGTCTCATGTGACCTGGAGGATGTTGTTGTTGTCCTTTTGTCGGCAAGTCTTGCTTCAGTTTGCGCTGGTGTCTCATGTGCCCTGGAGGATGTTGCTGTTGTCCTCATGTCAGCATGTCTTGCTTCAGTTTGCGCTGGTGTCTCATGTGCCCTGGAGGATGTTGCTCTTATCCTCTTGTCGGCAAGTCTTGCTTCATTTTGCGCTGGTGTCTCATGTGCCCTGGAGGATGTTGCTGTTGTCCTCATGTCGGCATGTCTTGCTTCAGTTTGCGCTGGTGTCTCATGTGCCCTGGAGGATGTTGCTCTTATCCTCTTGTCGGCAGGTCTTGCTTCAGTTTGCTCTGGTGTCTCATGTGCCCTGGAGGATGTTGCTCTTGTCGGCAAGTTTTGCTTCATTTTGTGCTGGTGTCTCATGTGACCTCGAGGATGTTGTTGTTGTCCTCTTGTCGGCAAGTCTTGCTTCAGTTTGCGCTGGTGTCTCATGTGCCCTGGAGGATGTGCCTCCTGTCCTCATGTCAGCAAGTCTTGCTTCAGTTTGCGCTGCTGTCTCATGTGCCCTGGAGGATGTTGCTCTTGTCCTCATGTCAGCAAGTCTTGCTTTAGTTTGCGCTGGTTTCTCATGTGCCCTGGAGGATGTTGCTCTTGTCCTCATGTCAGCATGTCTTGCTTCAGTTTGCGCTGGTGTCTCATGTGCCCTGGAGGATGTTGCTCTTTTCCTCTTGTCGGCAAGTCTTGCTTCAGTTTGCTCTGGTGTCTCATGTGCCCTGGAGGATGTTGCTGTTGTCCTCATGTCAGCATGTCTTGCTTCAGTTTGCGCTGGTGTCTCATGTGCCCTGGAGGATGTTGCTCTTATCCTCTTGTCGGCAAGTCTTGCTTCAGTTTGCGCTGGTGTCTCATGTGCCCTGGAGGATGTTGCTGTTGACCTCATGTCAGCATGTCTTGCTTCAGTTTGCGCTGGTGTCTCATGTGCCCTGGAGGATGTTGCTCTTATCCTCTTGTCAGCATGTCTTGCTTCAGTTTGCTCTGGTGTCTCATGTGCCCTGGAGGATGTTGCTCTTGTACTCTTGTCGGCAAGTTTTGCTTCAGTTTGTGCTGGTGTCTCATGTGCCCTGGAGGATGTTGCTCTTGTCCTCTTGTCGGCAAGTTTTGCTTCAGTTTGCTCTGGTGTCTCATGTGACCTGGAGGATGTTGTTGTTGTCCTCTTGTCGGCAAGTCTTGCTTCAGTTTGCGCTGGCGTCTCATGTGCCCTGGAGGATGTTGCTCTTATCCTCTTGTCGGCAAGTCTTGCTTCAGTTTTCTCTGGTGTCTCATGTTCTCTGAAGGATGTTGCTCTTGTCCTCATGTCAGCAAGTCTTGCTTCAGTTTTCTCTGGTGTCTCATGTGCCCTGGAGGATGTTGCTCTTGTCCTCTTGTCGGAAAGTCTTGCTTCAGTTTGCTCTGGTGTCTCATGTGCCCTGGAGGATGTTGCTCTTGTCCTCTTGTCGGCAAGTTTTGCTTCAGTTTGTGCTGGTGTCTCATGTGACCTGGAGGATGTTGCTCTTGTCCTCATGTCAGCATGTCTTGCTTCAGTTTGCGCTGGTGTCTCTTGTGCCCTGGAGGATGTTGCTCTTGTCCTCATGTCGGCAAGTCTTGCTTCAGTTTGCTCTGGTGTCTCATGTGCCCTGGAGGATGTTGCTCTTGTCCTCATGTCAGCATGTCTTGCTTCAGTTTGCGCTGGTGTCTCATGTGCCCTGGAGGATGTTGGTCTTGTCCTCTTGTCGGCAAGTCTTGCTTCAGTTTGATCTGGTGTCTCATGTGCCCTGGAGGATGTTGCTGTTGTCCTCATGTCAGCATGTCTTGCTTCAGTTTGTGCTGGTGTCTCATATGCCCTGGAGGATGTTGCTCTTGTCCTCTTGTCGGCAAGTCTTGCTTCAGTTTGCGCTGGTGTCTCATGTGCCCTGGAGGATGTTGCTGTTGTCCTCATGTCAGCATGTCTTGCTTCAGTTTGTGCTGGTGTCTCATATGCCCTGGAGGATGTTGCTCTTATCCTCTTGTCGGCAAGTCTTGCTTCAGTTTGCGCTGGTGTCTCATGTGCCCTGGAGGATGTTGCTGTTGTCCTCATGTCAGCATGTTTTGCTGCAGTTTGCGCTGGTGTCTCATGTGCCCTGGAGGATGTTGCTCTTATCCTCTTGTCGGCAAGTCTTGCTTCAGTTTGCTCTGGTGTCTCATGTGCCCTGGAGGATGTTGCTCTTGTCCTCCTGTCGGCAAGTTTTGCTTCAGTTTGTGCTGGTGTCTCATGTGAACTGGAGGATGTTGCTCTTGTCCTCTTGTCGGCAAGTCTTGCTTCAGTTTGCTCTGGTGTCTCATGTGCCCTGGAGGATGTTGCTCTTTTCCTCTTGTCGGCAAGTCTTGCTTCAGTTTGCTCTGGTGTCTCATGTGCCCTGGAGGATGTTGCTCTTTTCCTCTTGTCGGCAAGTCTTGCTTCAGTTTGTGCTGGTGTCTCATGTGCCCTGGAGGATGTTGCTCTTGTCCTCTTGTCGGCAAGTCTTTCTTCAGTTTGCGCTGGTGTCTCATGTGCCCTGGAGGATGTTGCTGTTGTCCTCATGTCAGCATGTCTTGCTTCAGTTTGCGCTGGTGTCTCATGTGCCCTGGAGGATGTTGCTCTTATCCTCTTGTCGGCAAGTCTTGCTTCAGTTTGCGCTGGTGTCTCATGTGACCTGGAGGATGTTGCTGTTGTCCTCATGTCAGCATGTTTTGCTTCAGTTTGCGCTGGTGTGTCATGTGCCCTGGAGGATGTTGCTCTTATCCTCTTTTCGGCAAGTCTTGCTTCAGTTTGTTCTGGTGTCTCATGTGCCCTGGAGGATGTTGCTCTTGTCCTCTTGTCGGCAAGTTTTGCTTCAGTTTGTGCTGGTGTCTCATGTGACCTGGAGGATGTTGCTCTTGTCCTCATGTCAGCGTGTTTTGCTTCAGTTTGCGCTGGGGTCTCATGTGCCCTGGAGGATGTTGCTCTTATCCTCTTGTCGGCAAGTCTTGCTTCAGTTTGCTCTGGTGTCTCATGTGCCCTGGAGGATGTTGCTGTTGTCCTCATTTCAGCATGTCTTGCTTCAGTTTGCGCTGGTGTCTCATGTGCCCTGGAGGATGTTGCTCTTGTCCTCATGTCGGCAAGTCTTGCTTCAGTTTGCTCTGGTGTCTCATGTGCCCTGGAGGATGTTGCTCTTGTCCTCTTGTCGGCAAGTTTTGCTTCAGTTTGTGCTGGTGTCTCATGTGACCTGGAGGATGTTGCTCTTGTCCTCATGTCAGCATGTCTTGCTTCAGTTTGCGCTGGTGTCTCATGTGCCCTGGAGGATGTTGCTCTTATACTCTTGTCGGCAAGTCTTGCTTCAGTTTGCGCTGGTGTCTCATGTGACCTGGAGGATGTTGCTGTTGTCCTCATGTCAGCATGTTTTGCTTCAGTTTGCGCTGGTGTGTCATGTGCCCTGGAGGATGTTGCTCTTATCCTCTTTTCGGCAAGTCTTGTTTCAGTTTGTTCTGGTGTCTCATGTGCCGTGGAGGATGTTGCTCTTGTCCTCTTGTCGGCAAGTTTTGCTTCAGTTTGTGCTGGTGTCTCATGTGACCTGGAGGATGTTGCTCTTGTCCTCATGTCAGCGTGTTTTGCTTCAGTTTGCGCTGGGGTCTCATGTGCCCTGGAGGATGTTGCTCTTATCCTCTTGTCGGCAAGTCTTGCTTCAGTTTGCTCTGGTGTCTCATGTGCCCTGGAGGATGTTGCTGTTGTCCTCATTTCAGCATGTCTTGCTTCAGTTTGCGCTGGTGTCTCATGTGCCCTGGAGGATGTTGCTCTTGTCCTCATGTCGGCAAGTCTTGCTTCAGTTTGCTCTGGTGTCTCATGTGCCCTGGAGGATGTTGCTCTTGTCCTCTTGTTGGCAAGTTTTGCTTCAGTTTGTGCTGGTGTCTCATGTGACCTGGAGGATGTTGCTCTTGTCCTCATGTCAGCATGTCTTGCTTCAGTTTGCGCTGGTGTCTCATGTGCCCTGGAGGATATTGCTCTTGTCCTCTTGTCGGCAAGTCTTGCTTCAGTTTGCTCTGGTGTCTCATGTGCCCTGGAGGATGTTGCTCTTGTCCTCTTGTCGGCAAGTTTTGCTTCAGTTTGTGCTGGTGTCTCATGTGACCTGGAGGATGTTGCTCTTGTCGTCATGTCAGCATGTCTTGCTTCAGTTTGCGCTGGTGTCTCATGTGCCCTGGAGGATGTTGCTCTTGTCATCATGTCGGCAAGTCTTGCTTCAGTTTGCTCTGGTGTCTCATGTGCCCTGGAGGATGTTGCTCTTGTCCTCTTGTCGGCAAGTTTTGCTTCAGTTTGTGCTGGTGTCTCATGTGACCTGGAGGATGTTGCTCTTGTCCTCATGTCAGCATGTCTTGCTTCAGTTTGCGCTGGTGTCTCATGTGCCCTGGAGGATGTTGCTCTTGTCCTCTTGTCGGCAAGTCTTGCTTCAGTTTGCTCTGGTGTCTCATGTGCCCTGGAGGATGTTGCTGTTGTCCTCATGTCAGCATGTCTTGCTTCAGTTTGCGCTGGTGTCTCATGTGCCCTGGAGGATGTTGCTCTTATCCTCTTGTCGGCAAGTCTTGCTTCAGTTTGCGCTGGTGTCTCATGTGCCCTGGAGGATGTTGCTGTTGACCTCATGTCAGCATGTCTTGCTTCAGTTTGCGCTGGTGTCTCATGTGCCCTGGAGGATGTTGCTCTTATCCTCTTGTCAGCAAGTCTTGCTTCAGTTTGCTCTGGTGTCTCATGTGCCCTGGAGGATGTTGCTCTTGTACTCTTGTCGGCAAGTTTTGCTTCAGTTTGTGCTGGTGTCTCATGTGCCCTGGAGGATGTTGCTCTTGTCCTCTTGTCGGCAAGTTTTGCTTCAGTTTGCTCTGGTGTCTCATGTGACCTGGAGGATGTTGTTGTTGTCCTCTTGTCGGCAAGTCTTGCTTCAGTTTGCGCTGGTGTCTCATGTGCCCTGGAGGATGTTGCTCTTGTCCTCTTGTCGGCAAGTTTTGCTTCAGTTTGTGCTGGTGTCTCATGTGACCTGGAGGATGTTGCTCTTGTCCTCATGTCAGCGTGTTTTGCTTCAGTTTGCGCTGGGGTCTCATGTGCCCTGGAGGATGTTGCTCTTATCCTCTTGTCGGCAAGTCTTGCTTCAGTTTGCTCTGGTGTCTCATGTGCCCTGGAGGATGTTGCTGTTGTCCTCATTTCAGCATGTCTTGCTTCAGTTTGCGCTGGTGTCTCATGTGCCCTGGAGGATGTTGCTCTTGTCCTCATGTCGGCAAGTCTTGCTTCAGTTTGCTCTGGTGTCTCATGTGCCCTGGAGGATGTTGCTCTTGTCCTCTTGTCGGCAAGTTTTGCTTCAGTTTGTGCTGGTGTCTCATGTGACCTGGAGGATGTTGCTCTTGTCCTCATGTCAGCATGTCTTGCTTCAGTTTGCGCTGGTGTCTCATGTGCCCTGGAGGATATTGCTCTTGTCCTCTTGTCGGCAAGTCTTGCTTCAGTTTGCTCTGGTGTCTCATGTGCCCTGGAGGATGTTGCTCTTGTCCTCTTGTCGGCAAGTTTTGCTTCAGTTTGTGCTGGTGTCTCATGTGACCTGGAGGATGTTGCTCTTGTCGTCATGTCAGCATGTCTTGCTTCAGTTTGCGCTGGTGTCTCATGTGCCCTGGAGGATGTTGCTCTTGTCATCATGTCGGCAAGTCTTGCTTCAGTTTGCTCTGGTGTCTCATGTGCCCTGGAGGATGTTGCTCTTGTCCTCTTGTCGGCAAGTCTTGCTTCAGTTTGTGCTGGTGTCTCATGTGCCCTGGAGGATGTTGCTCTTGTCCTCATGTCAGCATGTCTTGCTTCAGTTTGCGCTGGTGTCTCATGTGCCCTGGAGGATGTTGCTGTTGTCCTCATGTCGGCAAGTCTTGCTTCAGTTTGCTCTGGTGTCTCATGTGCCCTGGAGGATGTTGCTCTTTTCCTCTTGTCGGCAAGTCTTGCTTCAGTTTGCTCTGGTGTCTCATGTGCCCTGGAGGATGTTGCTCTTTTCCTCTTGTCGGCAAGTCTTGCTTCAGTTTGCTCTGGTGTCTCATGTGCCCTGGAGGATGTTGCTGTTGTCCTCATGTCAGCATGTCTTGCTTCAGTTTGCGCTGGTGTCTCATGTGCCCTGGAGGATGTTGCTCTTATCCTCTTGTCGGCAAGTCTTGCTTCAGTTTGCGCTGGTGTCTCATGTGCCCTGGAGGATGTTGCTGTTGACCTCATGTCAGCATGTCTTGCTTCAGTTTGCGCTGGTGTCTCATGTGCCCTGGAGGATGTTGCTCTTATCCTCTTGTCAGCAAGTCTTGCTTCAGTTTGCTCTGGTGTCTCATGTGCCCTGGAGGATGTTGCTCTTGTACTCTTGTCGGCAAGTTTTGCTTCAGTTTGTGCTGGTGTCTCATGTGCCCTGGAGGATGTTGCTCTTGTCCTCTTGTCGGCAAGTTTTGCTTCAGTTTGCTCTGGTGTCTCATGTGCCCTGGAGGATGTTGCTGTTGACCTCATGTCAGCGTGTTTTGCTTCAGTTTGCGCTGGGGTCTCATGTGCCCTGCAGGATGTTGCTCTTATCCTCTTGTCGGCAAGTCTTGCTTCAGTTTGCTCTGGTGTCTCATGTGCCCTGGAGGATGTTGCTGTTGTCCTCATTTCAGCATGTCTTGCTTCAGTTTGCGCTGGTGTCTCATGTGCCCTGGAGGATATTGCTCTTGTCCTCTTGTCGGCAAGTCTTGCTTCAGTTTGCTCTGGTGTCTCATGTGCCCTGGAGGATGTTGCTCTTGTCCTCTTGTCGGCAAGTTTTGCTTCAGTTTGTGCTGGTGTCTCATGTGACCTGGAGGATGTTGCTCTTGTCGTCATGTCAGCATGTCTTGCTTCAGTTTGCGCTGGTGTCTCATGTGCCCTGGAGGATGTTGCTCTTGTCATCATGTCGGCAAGTCTTGCTTCAGTTTGCTCTGGTGTCTCATGTGCCCTGGAGGATGTTGCTCTTGTCCTCTTGTCGGCAAGTTTTGCTTCAGTTTGTGCTGGTGTCTCATGTGACCTGGAGGATGTTGCTCTTGTCCTCATGTCAGCATGTCTTGCTTCAGTTTGCGCTGGTGTCTCATGTGCCCTGGAGGATGTTGCTCTTGTCCTCTTGTCGGCAAGTCTTGCTTCAGTTTGCTCTGGTGTCTCATGTGCCCTGGAGGATGTTGCTGTTGTCCTCATGTCAGCATGTCTTGCTTCAGTTTGCGCTGGTGTCTCATATGCCCTGGAGGATGTTGCTCTTATCCTCTTGTCGGCAAGTCTTGCTTCAGTTTGCGCTGGTGTCTCATGTGCCCTGGAGGATGTTGCTGTTGACCTCATGTCAGCATGTCTTGCTTCAGTTTGCGCTGGTGTATCATGTGCCCTGGAGGATGTTGCTCTTATCCTCTTGTCAGCAAGTCTTGCTTCAGTTTGCTCTGGTGTCTCATGTGCCCTGGAGGATGTTGCTCTTGTACTCTTGTCGGCAAGTTTTGCTTCAGTTTGTGCTGGTGTCTCATGTGCCCTGGAGGATGTTGCTCTTGTCCTCTTGTCGGCAAGTTTTGCTTCAGTTTGCTCTGGTGTCTCATGTGACCTGGAGGATGTTGTTGTTGTCCTCTTGTCGGCAAGTCTTGCTTCAGTTTGCGCTGGTGTCTCATGTGCCCTGGAGGATGTTGCTCTTGTCCTCTTGTCGGCAAGTTTTGCTTCAGTTTGTGCTGGTGTCTCATGTGACCTGGAGGATGTTGCTCTTGTCCTCATGTCAGCGTGTTTTGCTTCAGTTTGCGCTGGGGTCTCATGTGCCCTGGAGGATGTTGCTCTTATCCTCTTGTCGGCAAGTCTTGCTTCAGTTTGCTCTGGTGTCTCATGTGCCCTGGAGGATGTTGCTGTTGTCCTCATTTCAGCATGTCTTGCTTCAGTTTGCGCTGGTGTCTCATGTGCCCTGGAGGATGTTGCTCTTGTCCTCATGTCGGCAAGTCTTGCTTCAGTTTGCTCTGGTGTCTCATGTGCCCTGGAGGATGTTGCTCTTGTCCTCTTGTCGGCAAGTTTTGCTTCAGTTTGTGCTGGTGTCTCATGTGACCTGGAGGATGTTGCTCTTGTCCTCATGTCAGCATGTCTTGCTTCAGTTTGCGCTGGTGTCTCATGTGCCCTGGAGGATATTGCTCTTGTCCTCTTGTCGGCAAGTCTTGCTTCAGTTTGCTCTGGTGTCTCATGTGCCCTGGAGGATGTTGCTCTTGTCCTCTTGTCGGCAAGTTTTGCTTCAGTTTGTGCTGGTGTCTCATGTGACCTGGAGGATGTTGCTCTTGTCGTCATGTCAGCATGTCTTGCTTCAGTTTGCGCTGGTGTCTCATGTGCCCTGGAGGATGTTGCTCTTGTCATCATGTCGGCAAGTCTTGCTTCAGTTTGCTCTGGTGTCTCATGTGCCCTGGAGGATGTTGCTCTTGTCCTCTTGTCGGCAAGTCTTGCTTCAGTTTGTGCTGGTGTCTCATGTGCCCTGGAGGATGTTGCTCTTGTCCTCATGTCAGCATGTCTTGCTTCAGTTTGCGCTGGTGTCTCATGTGCCCTGGAGGATGTTGCTGTTGTCCTCATGTCGGCAAGTCTTGCTTCAGTTTGCTCTGGTGTCTCATGTGCCCTGGAGGATGTTGCTCTTTTCCTCTTGTCGGCAAGTCTTGCTTCAGTTTGCTCTGGTGTCTCATGTGCCCTGGAGGATGTTGCTCTTTTCCTCTTGTCGGCAAGTCTTGCTTCAGTTTGCTCTGGTGTCTCATGTGCCCTGGAGGATGTTGCTGTTGTCCTCATGTCAGCATGTCTTGCTTCAGTTTGCGCTGGTGTCTCATGTGCCCTGGAGGATGTTGCTCTTATCCTCTTGTCGGCAAGTCTTGCTTCAGTTTGCGCTGGTGTCTCATGTGCCCTGGAGGATGTTGCTGTTGACCTCATGTCAGCATGTCTTGCTTCAGTTTGCGCTGGTGTCTCATGTGCCCTGGAGGATGTTGCTCTTATCCTCTTGTCAGCAAGTCTTGCTTCAGTTTGCTCTGGTGTCTCATGTGCCCTGGAGGATGTTGCTCTTGTACTCTTGTCGGCAAGTTTTGCTTCAGTTTGTGCTGGTGTCTCATGTGCCCTGGAGGATGTTGCTCTTGTCCTCTTGTCGGCAAGTTTTGCTTCAGTTTGCTCTGGTGTCTCATGTGACCTGGAGGATGTTGTTGTTGTCCTCTTGTCGGCAAGTCTTGCTTCAGTTTGCGCTGGTGTCTCATGTGCCCTGGAGGATGTTGCTCTTATCCTCTTGTCGGCAAGTCTTGCTTCAGTTTTCTCTGGTGTCTCATGTTCTCTGAAGGATGTTGCTCTTGTCCTCATGTCAGCAAGTCTTGCTTCAGTTTGCTCTGGTGTCTCATGTGCCCTGGAGGATGTTGCTCTTGTCCTCTTGTCGGAAAGTCTTGCTTCAGTTTGCTCTGGTGTCTCATGTGCCCTGGAGGATGTTGCTCTTGTCCTCTTGTCTGCAAGTTTTGCTTCAGTTTGTGCTGGTGTCTCATGTGACCTGGAGGATGTTGCTCTTGTCCTCATGTCAGCATGTCTTGCTCCAGTTTGCGCTGGTGTCTCATGTGCCCTGGAGGATGTTGCTCTTGTCCTCATGTCGGCAAGTCTTGCTTCAGTTTGCTCTGGTGTCTCATGTGCCCTGGAGGATGTTGCTCTTGTCCTCTTGTCGGCAAGTTTTGCTTCAGTTTGTGCTGGTGTCTCATGTGACCTGGAGGATGTTGCTCTTGTCCTCATGTCAGCATGTCTTGCTTCAGTTTGCGCTGGTGTCTCATGTGCCCTGGAGGATGTTGCTCTTGTCCTCTTGTCGGCAAGTCTTGCTTCAGTTTGCTCTGGTGTCTCATGTGCCCTGGAGGATGTTGCTGTTGTCCTCATGTCAGCATGTCTTGCTTCAGTTTGTGCTGGTGTCTCATATGCCCTGGAGGATGTTGCTCTTATCCTCTTGTCGGCAAGTCTTGCTTCAGTTTGCGCTGGTGTCTCATGTGCCCTGGAGGATGTTGCTGTTGTCCTCATGTCAGCATGTCTTGCTGCAGTTTGCGCTGGTGTCTCATGTGCCCTGGAGGATGTTGCTCTTATCCTCTTGTCGGCAAGTCTTGCTTCAGTTTGCTCTGGTGTCTCATGTGCCCTGGAGGATGTTGCTCTTGTCCTCCTGTCGGCAAGTTTTGCTTCAGTTTGTGCTGGTGTCTCATGTGAACTGGAGGATGTTGCTCTTGTCCTCTTGTCGGCAAGTTTTGCTTCAGTTTGCTCTGGTGTCTCATGTGCCCTGGAGGATGTTGCTCTTGTCCTCTTGTCGGCAAGTCTTGCTTCAGTTTGTGCTGGTGTCTCATGTGCCCTGGAGGATGTTGCTCTTGTCCTCTTGTCGGCAAGTTTTGCTTCAGTTTGTGCTGGTGTCTCATGTGCCCTGGAGGATGTTGTTGTTGTCCTCTTGTTGGCAAGTCTTGCTTCAGTTTGCGCTGGTGTATCATGTGCCCTGGAGGATGTTGCTGTTGTCCTCATGTCAGCATGTCTTGTTTCAGTTTGCGCTGGTGTCTCATGTGCCCTGGAGGATGTTTCTCTTATCCTCTTGTCAGCAAGTCTTGCTACAGTTTGCGCTGGTGTCTCATGTGCCCTGGAGGATGTTGCTGTTGTCCTCATGTCAGCATGTCTTGCTTCAGTTTGCGCTGGTGTCTCATGTGCCCTGGAGGATGTTGCTCTTATCCTCTTGTCAGCAAGTCTTGCTTCAGTTTGCTCTGGTGTCTCATGTGTCCTGGAGGAAGTTTCTCTTGTCCTCTGGTCGGCAAGTCTTGCTTCAGTTTGCTCTGGTGTCTCATGTGCCCTAGAGGATGTTGTTGTTGTCCTCTTGTCGGTAAGTTTTGCTTCAGTTTGTGCTGGTGTCTCATGTGACCTGGAGGATGTTGTTGTTGTCCTTTTGTCGGCAAGTCTTGCTTCAGTTTGCGCTGGTGTCTCATGTGCCCTGGAGGATGTTGCTGTTGTCCTCATGTCAGCATGTCTTGCTTCAGTTTGCGCTGGTGTCTCATGTGCCCTGGAGGATGTTGCTCTTATCCTCTTGTCGGCAAGTCTTGCTTCATTTTGCGCTGGTGTCTCATGTGCCCTGGAGGATGTTGCTCTTGTCCTCCTGTCAGCAAGTTTTGCTTCAGTTTGTGCTGGTGTCTCATGTGAACTGGAGGATGTTGCTCTTGTCCTCTTGTCGGCAAGTTTTGCTTCAGTTTGCTCTGGTGTCTCATGTGCCCTGGAGGATGTTGCTCTTGTCCTCTTGTCGGCAAGTCTTGCTTCAGTTTGTGCTGGTGTCTCATGTGCCCTGGAGGATGTTGCTCTTGTCCTCTTGTCGGCAAGTTTTGCTTCAGTTTGTGCTGGTGTCTCATGTGACCTGGAGGATGTTGTTGTTGTCCTCTTGTTGGAAAGTCTTGCTTCAGTTTGCGCTGGTGTATCATGTGCCCTGGAGGATGTTGCTGTTGTCCTCATGTCAGCATGTCTTGTTTCAGTTTGCGCTGGTGTCTCATGTGCCCTGGAGGATGTTGCTCTTATCCTCTTGTCAGCAAGTCTTGCTTCAGTTTGCGCTGGTGTCTCATGTGCCCTGGAGGATGTTGCTGTTGTCCTCATGTCAGCATGTCTTGCTTCAGTTTGCGCTGGTGTCTCATGTGCCCTGGAGGATGTTGCTCTTATCCTCTTGTCAGCAAGTCTTGCTTCAGTTTGCTCTGGTGTCTCATGTGTCCTGGAGGAAGTTTCTCTTGTCCTCTGGTCGGCAAGTCTTGCTTCAGTTTGCTCTGGTGTCTCATGTGCCCTAGAGGATGTTGTTGTTGTCCTCTTGTCGGTAAGTTTTGCTTCAGTTTGTGCTGGTGTCTCATGTGACCTGGAGGATGTTGTTGTTGTCCTTTTGTCGGCAAGTCTTGCTTCAGTTTGCGCTGGTGTCTCATGTGCCCTGGAGGATGTTGCTGTTGTCCTCATGTCAGCATGTCTTGCTTCAGTTTGCGCTGGTGTCTCATGTGCCCTGGAGGATGTTGCTCTTATCCTCTTGTCGGCAAGTCTTGCTTCATTTTGCGCTGGTGTCTCATGTGCCCTGGAGGATGTTGCTGTTGTCCTCATGTCGGCATGTCTTGCTTCAGTTTGCGCTGGTGTCTCATGTGCCCTGGAGGATGTTGCTCTTATCCTCTTGTCGGCAGGTCTTGCTTCAGTTTGCTCTGGTGTCTCATGTGCCCTGGAGGATGTTGCTCTTGTCGGCAAGTTTTGCTTCATTTTGTGCTGGTGTCTCATGTGACCTCGAGGATGTTGTTGTTGTCCTCTTGTCGGCAAGTCTTGCTTCAGTTTGCGCTGGTGTCTCATGTGCCCTGGAGGATGTGCCTCCTGTCCTTATGTCAGCAAGTCTTGCTTCAGTTTGCGCTGCTGTCTCATGTGCCCTGGAGGATGTTGCTCTTGTCCTCATGTCAGCAAGTCTTGCTTTAGTTTGCGCTGGTTTCTCATGTGCCCTGGAGGATGTTGCTCTTGTCCTCATGTCAGCATGTCTTGCTTCAGTTTGCGCTGGTGTCTCATGTGCCCTGGAGGATGTTGCTCTTTTCCTCTTGTCGGCAAGTCTTGCTTCAGTTTGCTCTGGTGTCTCATGTGCCCTGGAGGATGTTGCTGTTGTCCTCATGTCAGCATGTCTTGCTTCAGTTTGCGCTGGTGTGCCCTGGAGGATGTTGCTCTTATCCTCTTGTCGGCAAGTCTTGCTTCAGTTTGCGCTGGTGTCTCATGTGCCCTGGAGGATGTTGCTGTTGACCTCATGTCAGCATGTCTTGCTTCAGTTTGCGCTGGTGTCTCATGTGCCCTGGAGGATGTTGCTCTTATCCTCTTGTCAGCATGTCTTGCTTCAGTTTGCTCTGGTGTCTCATGTGCCCTGGAGGATGTTGCTCTTGTACTCTTGTCGGCAAGTTTTGCTTCAGTTTGTGCTGGTGTCTCATGTGCCCTGGAGGATGTTGCTCTTGTCCTCTTGTCGGCAAGTTTTGCTTCAGTTTGCTCTGGTGTCTCATGTGACCTGGAGGATGTTGTTGTTGTCCTCTTGTCGGCAAGTCTTGCTTCAGTTTGCGCTGGTGTCTCATGTGCCCTGGAGGATGTTGCTCTTATCCTCTTGTCGGCAAGTCTTGCTTCAGTTTTCTCTGGTGTCTCATGTTCTCTGAAGGATGTTGCTCTTGTCCTCATGTCAGCAAGTCTTGCTTCAGTTTGCTCTGGTGTCTCATGTGCCCTGGAGGATGTTGCTCTTGTCCTCTTGTCGGAAAGTCTTGCTTCAGTTTGCTCTGGTGTCTCATGTGCCCTGGAGGATGTTGCTCTTGTCCTCTTGTCGTCAAGTTTTGCTTCGGTTTGTGCTGGTGTCTCATGTGACCTGGAGGATGTTGCTCTTGTCCTCATGTCAGCATGTCTTGCTTCAGTTTGCGCTGGTGTCTCTTGTGCCCTGGAGGATGTTGCTCTTGTCCTCATGTCGGCAAGTCTTGCTTCAGTTTGCTCTGGTGTCTCATGTGCCCTGGAGGATGTTGCTCTTGTCCTCTTGTCGGCAAGTTTTGCTTCAGTTTGTGCTGGTGTCTCATGTGACCTGGAGGATGTTGCTCTTGTCCTCATGTCAGCATGTCTTGCTTCAGTTTGCGCTGGTGTCTCATGTGCCCTGGAGGATGTTGGTCTTGTCCTCTTGTCGGCAAGTCTTGCTTCAGTTTGATCTGGTGTCTCATGTGCCCTGGAGGATGTTGCTGTTGTCCTCATGTCAGCATGTCTTGCTTCAGTTTGTGCTGGTGTCTCATATGCCCTGGAGGATGTTGCTCTTATCCTCTTGTCGGCAAGTCTTGATTCAGTTTGCGCTGGTGTCTCATGTGCCCTGGAGGATGTTGCTGTTGTCCTCATGTCAGCATGTCTTGCTGCAGTTTGCGCTGGTGTCTCATGTGCCCTGGAGGATGTTGCTCTTATCCTCTTGTCGGCAAGTCTTGCTTCAGTTTGCTCTGGTGTCTCATGTGCCCTAGAGGATGTTGCTCTTGTCCTCCTGTCGGCAAGTTTTGCTTCAGTTTGTGCTGGTGTCTCATGTGAACTGGAGGATGTTGCTCTTGTCCTCTTGTCGGCAAGTCTTGCTTCAGTTTGCTCTGGTGTCTCATGTGCCCTGGAGGATGTTGCTCTTTTCCTCTTGTCGGCAAGTCTTGCTTCAGTTTGCTCTGGTGTCTCATGTGCCCTGGAGGATGTTGCTCTTTTCCTCTTGTCGGCAAGTCTTGCTTCAGTTTGTGCTGGTGTCTCATGTGCCCTGGAGGATGTTGCTCTTGTCCTCTTGTCGGCAAGTCTTTCTTCAGTTTGCGCTGGTGTCTCATGTGCCCTGGAGGATGTTGCTGTTGTCCTCATGTCAGCATGTCTTGCTTCAGTTTGCGCTGGTGTCTCATGTGCCCTGGAGGATGTTGCTCTTATCCTCTTGTCGGCAAGTCTTGCTTCAGTTTGCGCTGGTGTCTCATGTGACCTGGAGGATGTTGCTGTTGTCCTCATGTCAGCATGTTTTGCTTCAGTTTGCGCTGGTGTGTCATGTGCCCTGGAGGATGTTGCTCTTATCCTCCTTTCGGCAAGTCTTGCTTCAGTTTGTTCTGGTGTCTCATGTGCCCTGGAGGATGTTGCTCTTGTCCTCTTGTCGGCAAGTTTTGCTTCAGTTTGTGCTGGTGTCTCATGTGACCTGGAGGATGTTGCTCTTGTCCTCATGTCAGCGTGTTTTGCTTCAGTTTGCGCTGGGGTCTCATGTGCCCTGGAGGATGTTGCTCTTATCCTCTTGTCGGCAAGTCTTGCTTCAGTTTGCTCTGGTGTCTCATGTGCCCTGGAGGATGTTGCTGTTGTCCTCATTTCAGCATGTCTTGCTTCAGTTTGCGCTGGTGTCTCATGTGCCCTGGAGGATGTTGCTCTTGTCCTCATGTCGGCAAGTCTTGCTTCAGTTTGCTCTGGTGTCTCATGTGCCCTGGAGGATGTTGCTCTTGTCCTCTTGACGGCAAGTTTTGCTTCAGTTTGTGCTGGTGTCTCATGTGACCTGGAGGATGTTGCTCTTGTCCTCATGTCAGCATGTCTTGCTTCAGTTTGCGCTGGTGTCTCATGTGCCCTGGAGGATGTTGCTCTTATACTCTTGTCGGCAAGTCTTGCTTCAGTTTGCGCTGGTGTCTCATGTGACCTGGAGGATGTTGCTGTTGTCCTCATGTCAGCATGTTTTGCTTCAGTTTGCGCTGGTGTGTCATGTGCCCTGGAGGATGTTGCTCTTATCCTCTTTTCGGCAAGTCTTGTTTCAGTTTGTTCTGGTGTCTCATGTGCCCTGGAGGATGTTGCTCTTGTCCTCTTGTCGGCAAGTTTTGCTTCAGTTTGTGCTGGTGTCTCATGTGACCTGGAGGATGTTGCTCTTGTCCTCATGTCAGCGTGTTTTGCTTCAGTTTGCGCTGGGGTCTCATGTGCCCTGGAGGATGTTGCTCTTATCCTCTTGTCGGCAAGTCTTGCTTCAGTTTGCTCTGGTGTCTCATGTGCCCTGGAGGATGTTGCTGTTGTCCTCATTTCAGCATGTCTTGCTTCAGTTTGCGCTGGTGTCTCATGTGCCCTGGAGGATGTTGCTCTTGTCCTCATGTCGGCAAGTCTTGCTTCAGTTTGCTCTGGTGTCTCATGTGCCCTGGAGGATGTTGCTCTTGTCCTCTTGTCGGCAAGTTTTGCTTCAGTTTGTGCTGGTGTCTCATGTGACCTGGAGGATGTTGCTCTTGTCCTCATGTCAGCATATCTTGCTTCAGTTTGCGCTGGTGTCTCATGTGCCCTGGAGGATATTGCTCTTGTCCTCTTGTCGGCAAGTCTTGCTTCAGTTTGCTCTGGTGTCTCATGTGCCCTGGAGGATGTTGCTCTTGTCCTCTTGTCGGCAAGTTTTGCTTCAGTTTGTGCTGGTGTCTCATGTGACCTGGAGGATGTTGCTCTTGTCGTCATGTCAGCATGTCTTGCTTCAGTTTGCGCTGGTGTCTCATGTGCCCTGGAGGATGTTGCTCTTGTCATCATGTCGGCAAGTCTTGCTTCAGTTTGCTCTGGTGTCTCATGTGCCCTGGAGGATGTTGCTCTTGTCCTCTTGTCGGCAAGTTTTGCTTCAGTTTGTGCTGGTGTCTCATGTGACCTGGAGGATGTTGCTCTTGTCCTCATGTCAGCGTGTTTTGCTTCAGTTTGCGCTGGGGTCTCATGTGCCCTGGAGGATGTTGCTCTTATCCTCTTGTCGGCAAGTCTTGCTTCAGTTTGCTCTGGTGTCTCATGTGCCCTGGAGGATGTTGCTGTTGTCCTCATTTCAGCATGTCTTGCTTCAGTTTGCGCTGGTGTCTCATGTGCCCTGGAGGATGTTGCTCTTGTCCTCATGTCGGCAAGTCTTGCTTCAGTTTGCTCTGGTGTCTCATGTGCCCTGGAGGATGTTGCTCTTGTCCTCTTGTCGGCAAGTTTTGCTTCAGTTTGTGCTGGTGTCTCATGTGACCTGGAGGATGTTGCTCTTGTCCTCATGTCAGCATGTCTTGCTTCAGTTTGCGCTGGTGTCTCATGTGCCCTGGAGGATATTGCTCTTGTCCTCTTGTCGGCAAGTCTTGCTTCAGTTTGCTCTGGTGTCTCATGTGCCCTGGAGGATGTTGCTCTTGTCCTCTTGTCGGCAAGTTTTGCTTCAGTTTGTGCTGGTGTCTCATGTGACCTGGAGGATGTTGCTCTTGTCCTCATGTCAGCATGTCTTGCTTCAGTTTGCGCTGGTGTCTCATGTGCCCTGGAGGATATTGCTCTTGTCCTCTTGTCGGCAAGTCTTGCTTCAGTTTGCTCTGGTGTCTCATGTGCCCTGGAGGATGTTGCTCTTGTCCTCTTGTCGGCAAGTTTTGCTTCAGTTTGTGCTGGTGTCTCATGTGACCTGGAGGATGTTGCTCTTGTCGTCATGTCAGCATGTCTTGCTTCAGTTTGCGCTGGTGTCTCATGTGCCCTGGAGGATGTTGCTCTTGTCATCATGTCGGCAAGTCTTGCTTCAGTTTGCTCTGGTGTCTCATGTGCCCTGGAGGATGTTGCTCTTGTCCTCTTGTCGGCAAGTTTTGCTTCAGTTTGTGCTGGTGTCTCATGTGACCTGGAGGATGTTGCTCTTGTCCTCATGTCAGCATGTCTTGCTTCAGTTTGCGCTGGTGTCTCATGTGCCCTGGAGGATGTTGCTCTTGTCCTCTTGTCGGCAAGTCTTGCTTCAGTTTGCTCTGGTGTCTCATGTGCCCTGGAGGATGTTGCTGTTGTCCTCATGTCAGCATGTCTTGCTTCAGTTTGCGCTGGTGTCTCATGTGCCCTGGAGGATGTTGCTCTTATCCTCTTGTCGGCAAGTCTTGCTTCAGTTTGCGCTGGTGTCTCATGTGCCCTGGAGGATGTTGCTGTTGACCTCATGTCAGCATGTCTTGCTTCAGTTTGCGCTGGTGTCTCATGTGCCCTGGAGGATGTTGCTCTTATCCTCTTGTCAGCAAGTCTTGCTTCAGTTTGCTCTGGTGTCTCATGTGCCCTGGAGGATGTTGCTCTTGTACTCTTGTCGGCAAGTTTTGCTTCAGTTTGTGCTGGTGTCTCATGTGCCCTGGAGGATGTTGCTCTTGTCCTCTTGTCGGCAAGTTTTGCTTCAGTTTGCTCTGGTGTCTCATGTGACCTGGAGGATGTTGTTGTTGTCCTCTTGTCGGCAAGTCTTGCTTCAGTTTGCGCTGGTGTCTCATGTGCCCTGGAGGATGTTGCTCTTGTCCTCTTGTCGGCAAGTTTTGCTTCAGTTTGTGCTGGTGTCTCATGTGACCTGGAGGATGTTGCTCTTGTCCTCATGTCAGCGTGTTTTGCTTCAGTTTGCGCTGGGGTCTCATGTGCCCTGGAGGATGTTGCTCTTATCCTCTTGTCGGCAAGTCTTGCTTCAGTTTGCTCTGGTGTCTCATGTGCCCTGGAGGATGTTGCTGTTGTCCTCATTTCAGCATGTCTTGCTTCAGTTTGCGCTGGTGTCTCATGTGCCCTGGAGGATGTTGCTCTTGTCCTCATGTCGGCAAGTCTTGCTTCAGTTTGCTCTGGTGTCTCATGTGCCCTGGAGGATGTTGCTCTTGTCCTCTTGTCGGCAAGTTTTGCTTCAGTTTGTGCTGGTGTCTCATGTGACCTGGAGGATGTTGCTCTTGTCCTCATGTCAGCATGTCTTGCTTCAGTTTGCGCTGCTGTCTCATGTGCCCTGGAGGATATTGCTCTTGTCCTCTTGTCGGCAAGTCTTGCTTCAGTTTGCTCTGGTGTCTCATGTGCCCTGGAGGATGTTGCTCTTGTCCTCTTGTCGGCAAGTTTTGCTTCAGTTTGTGCTGGTGTCTCATGTGACCTGGAGGATGTTGCTCTTGTCGTCATGTCAGCATGTCTTGCTTCAGTTTGCGCTGGTGTCTCATGTGCCCTGGAGGATGTTGCTCTTGTCATCATGTCGGCAAGTCTTGCTTCAGTTTGCTCTGGTGTCTCATGTGCCCTGGAGGATGTTGCTCTTGTCCTCTTGTCGGCAAGTTTTGCTTCAGTTTGTGCTGGTGTCTCATGTGACCTGGAGGATGTTGCTCTTGTCCTCATGTCAGCATGTCTTGCTTCAGTTTGCGCTGGTGTCTCATGTGCCCTGGAGGATGTTGCTCTTGTCCTCTTGTCGGCAAGTCTTGCTTCAGTTTGCTCTGGTGTCTCATGTGCCCTGGAGGATGTTGCTGTTGTCCTCATGTCAGCATGTCTTGCTTCAGTTTGCGCTGGTGTCTCATGTGCCCTGGAGGATGTTGCTCTTATCCTCTTGTCGGCAAGTCTTGCTTCAGTTTGCGCTGGTGTCTCATGTGCCCTGGAGGATGTTGCTGTTGACCTCATGTCAGCATGTCTTGCTTCAGTTTGCGCTGGTGTCTCATGTGCCCTGGAGGATGTTGCTCTTATCCTCTTGTCAGCAAGTCTTGCTTCAGTTTGCTCTGGTGTCTCATGTGCCCTGGAGGATGTTGCTCTTGTACTCTTGTCGGCAAGTTTTGCTTCAGTTTGTGCTGGTGTCTCATGTGCCCTGGAGGATGTTGCTCTTGTCCTCTTGTCGGCAAGTTTTGCTTCAGTTTGCTCTGGTGTCTCATGTGACCTGGAGGATGTTGTTGTTGTCCTCTTGTCGGCAAGTCTTGCTTCAGTTTGCGCTGGTGTCTCATGTGCCCTGGAGGATGTTGCTCTTATCCTCTTGTCGGCAAGTCTTGCTTCAGTTTGCTCTGGTGTCCCATGTGCCCTGGAGGATGTTGCTCTTGTCCTCTTGTCGGCAAGTTTTGCTTCAGTTTGTGCTTGTGTCTCATGTGACCTGGAGGATGTTGCTCTTGTCCTCATGTCAGCATGTCTTGCTTCAGTTTGCGCTGGTGTCTCATGTGCCCTGGAGGATGTTGCTCTTGTCCTCATGTCGGCAAGTCTTGCTTCAGTTTGCTCTGGTGTCTCATGTGCCCTGGAGGATGTTGCTCTTGTCCTCTTGTCGGCAAGTTTTGCTTCAGTTTGTGCTGGTGTCTCATGTGACCTGGAGGATGTTGCTCTTGTCCTCATGTCAGCATGTCTTGCTTCAGTTTGCGCTTTTGTCTCATGTGCCCTGGAGGATGTTGCTCTTGTCCTCTTGTCGGCAAGTCTTGCTTCAGTTTGCTCTGGTGTCTCATGTGCCCTGGAGGATGTTGCTGTTGTCCTCATGTCAGCATGTCTTGCTTCAGTTTGTGCTGGTGTCTCATATGCCCTGGAGGATGTTGCTCTTATCCTCTTGTCGGCAAGTCTTGCTTCAGTTTGCGCTGGTGTCTCATGTGCCCTGGAGGATGTTGCCCTCATGTCAGCATGTCTTACTGCAGTTTGCGCTGGTGTCTCATGTGCCCTGGAGGATGTTGCTCTTATCCTCTTGTCAGCATGTCTTGCTTCAGTTTGCTCTGGTGTCTCATGTGCCCTGGAGGATGTTGCTCTTGTACTCTTGTCGGCAAGTTTTGCTTCAGTTTGTGCTGGTGTCTCATGTGCCCTGGAGGATGTTGCTCTTGTCCTCATGTCAGCATGTCTTGCTTCAGTTTGCGCTGGTGTCTCATGTGCCCTGGAGGATGTTGCTGTTGTCCTCATGTCGGCAAGTCTTGCTTCAGTTTGCTCTGGTGTCTCATGTGCCCTGGAGGATGTTGCTCTTTTCCTCTTGTCGGCAAGTCTTGCTTCAGTTTGCTCTGGTGTCTCATGTGCCCTGGAGGATGTTGCTCTTTTCCTCTTGTCGGCAAGTCTTGCTTCAGTTTGCTCTGGTGTCTCATGTGCCCTGGAGGATGTTGCTGTTGTCCTCATGTCAGCATGTCTTGCTTCAGTTTGCGCTGGTGTCTCATGTGCCCTGGAGGATGTTGCTCTTATCCTCTTGTCGGCAAGTCTTGCTTCAGTTTGCGCTGGTGTCTCATGTGCCCTGGAGGATGTTGCTGTTGACCTCATGTCAGCATGTCTTGCTTCAGTTTGCGCTGGTGTCTCATGTGCCCTGGAGGATGTTGCTCTTATCCTCTTGTCAGCAAGTCTTGCTTCAGTTTGCTCTGGTGTCTCATGTGCCCTGGAGGATGTTGCTCTTGTACTCTTGTCGGCAAGTTTTGCTTCAGTTTGTGCTGGTGTCTCATGTGCCCTGGAGGATGTTGCTCTTGTCCTCTTGTCGGCAAGTTTTGCTTCAGTTTGCTCTGGTGTCTCATGTGACCTGGAGGATGTTGTTGTTGTCCTCTTGTCGGCAAGTCTTGCTTCAGTTTGCGCTGGTGTCTCATGTGCCCTGGAGGATGTTGCTCTTATCCTCTTGTCGGCAAGTCTTGCTTCAGTTTTCTCTGGTGTCTCATGTTCTCTGAAGGATGTTGCTCTTGTCCTCATGTCAGCAAGTCTTGCTTCAGTTTGCTCTGGTGTCTCATGTGCCCTGGAGGATGTTGCTCTTGTCCTCTTGTCGGAAAGTCTTGCTTCAGTTTGCTCTTGTGTCTCATGTGCCCTGGAGGATGTTGCTCTTGTCCTCTTGTCTGCAAGTTTTGCTTCAGTTTGTGCTGGTGTCTCATGTGACCTGGAGGATGTTGCTCTTGTCCTCATGTCAGCATGTCTTGCTTCAGTTTGCGCTGGTGTCTCATGTGCCCTGGAGGATGTTGCTCTTGTCCTCATGTCGGCAAGTCTTGCTTCAGTTTGCTCTGGTGTCTCATGTGCCCTGGAGGATGTTGCTCTTGTCCTCTTGTCGGCAAGTTTTGCTTCAGTTTGTGCTGGTGTCTCATGTGACCTGGAGGATGTTGCTCTTGTCCTCATGTCAGCATGTCTTGCTTCAGTTTGCGCTGGTGTCTCATGTGCCCTGGAGGATGTTGCTCTTGTCCTCTTGTCGGCAAGTCTTGCTTCAGTTTGCTCTGGTGTCTCATGTGCCCTGGAGGATGTTGCTGTTGTCCTCATGTCAGCATGTCTTGCTTCAGTTTGTGCTGGTGTCTCATATGCCCTGGAGGATGTTGCTCTTATCCTCTTGTCGGCAAGTCTTGCTTCAGTTTGCGCTGGTGTCTCATGTGCCCTGAAGGATGTTGCTGTTGTCCTCATGTCAGCATGTCTTGCTGCAGTTTGCGCTGGTGTCTCATGTGCCCTGGAGGATGTTGCTCTTATCCTCTTGTCGGCAAGTCTTGCTTCAGTTTGCTCTGGTGTCTCATGTGCCCTGGAGGATGTTGCTCTTGTCCTCCTGTCGGCAAGTTTTGCTTCAGTTTGTGCTGGTGTCTCATGTGAACTGGAGGATGTTGCTCTTGTCCTCTTGTCGGCAAGTTTTGCTTCAGTTTGCTCTGGTGTCTCACGTGCCCTGGAGGATGTTGCTCTTGTCCTCTTGTCGGCAAGTCTTGCTTCAGTTTGTGCTGGTGTCTCATGTGCCCTGGAGGATGTTGCTCTTGTCCTCTTGTCGGCAAGTTTTGCTTCAGTTTGTGCTGGTGTCTCATGTGACCTGGAGGATGTTGTTGTTGTCCTCTTGTTGGCAAGTCTTGCTTCAGTTTGCGCTGGTGTATCATGTGCCCTGGAGGATGTTGCTGTTGTCCTCATGTCAGCATGTCTTTTTTCAGTTTGCGCTGGTGTCTCATGTGCCCTGGAGGATGTTGCTCTTATCCTCTTGTCAGCAAGTCTTGCTACAGTTTGCGCTGGTGTCTCATGTGCCCTGGAGGATTTTGCTGTTGTCCTCATGTCAGCATGTCTTGCTTCAGTTTGCGCTGGTGTCTCATGTGCCCTGGAGGATGTTGCTCTTATCCTCTTGTCAGCAAGTCTTGCTTCAGTTTGCTCTGGTGTCTCATGTGTCCTGGAGGAAGTTTCTCTTGTCCTCTGGTCGGCAAGTCTTGCTTCAGTTTGCTCTGGTGTCTCATGTGCCATAGAGGATGTTGTTGTTGTCCTCTTGTCGGTAAGTTTTGCTTCAGTTTGTGCTGGTGTCTCATGTGACCTGGAGGATGTTGTTGTTGTCCTTTTGTCGGCAAGTCTTGCTTCAGTTTGCGCTGGTGTCTCATGTGCCCTGGAGGATGTTGCTGTTGTCCTCATTGTCAAGACCGGTGGGGGGGTCTGTACTTCCGCTCTCTATATGGTAGAGGAGAGGCACAGAAGACCCCAGCCAAGATTCTCGATTACGGTAGCGATGGACGAGCAATCAAGGCCTAGCTTCTCAGGAGGTGATGCAGGCTGGTTCTTAAGTACAGTGTATCCCCAAGCCCCCCTCAAAGGAATGTCCACACACTGTATTACTGAAAACACAGTCTTTATATAATTAATATTCAAGGGTTATGTACACTTATCACAACAATGCACTTTGTGCTCAGGAAAACCAATAATGATAAATATCTACAATTCTAAAGTGGTACCACTAATATTAGACCTCATTAAAGTGCATTCACAATACTGTTAAAATGGCACACAGATCAATAAGAAGGAAACCAGCAATAGAGAGAGGAGAGATAACAGAGGGTTGAAACAATAGGCAGAATACTGGCCCCTACCACTGGACACAGTTCTGTGTGGAGATCCCCCCACCTGGGCAACCTGTAAAATAAAGAGATATGACACAAGCCCAGTCCATATATTGTTCAATAGTCTTATTCTCTCCTGCAATGTTTTTACCCCCCCAATGTACCTGGTGGAGTCGAGTCCTTCGAAGAGGCGTCGACAGATCCTTCTTGAGCGACCCCCTTCCAAGCGGGAGTCACGGATCGTCGAGAGGCGTCGAGAAACGTCGAAGACCTCGGGGTTCGGCGACGGGGAATCGACGGCCCTTCTTGAATGCCTTCCCTTTCAAGCGGGAGGCACGGGGCGTCGAACGTCCGTCGACAAACGAGGTAGAACGATGTCAAAGAGGCGGCAGCTTCGTCCGAGCGGTGCTCGTCGGCGTCGGGGCGTCGGCGTCCTGCAGGGCGGAGGTGTGCGGGGCACCTCGATGACAATAGTTCTGGACCGCAAAGATTGTAGAGACGGAAGCCCAGCAAGGGCGTCGGGTCGTCCGAGTCTTTGAGGTCGTTGGGTGGCGGGAAACCCACCGGCAGGTTTCTCCTCGGCGCGTTGGTCGTCCTCGACTTTCTCCGGCAGGATAAGCGGTCGACGATGCGGTCGAGGGAGTCCTTCAAGGCAAATGTTCTTAGGCAAGGAGCGGACGGCTCCGGTCGTCGGCGGCACGGCGTCAAGTGGTTCCCACGGCTGGGCAACACAACTTCGACGGGCCTCCAGCGGTTACACAGACCTGCGAACCCTGGTCGACGGCAATGGACTTCGACAGCGTCGAGGTCCGGGTGCTTCACTTCGATCTCCTCGGCGGTCCCGTCTCGGGTCGGCAGCCTTTCGAGGGTCTGACTTCCAGGGCGCTTCGGCGAAGATTCAGCGGTGCTCGATGGTCCCTCGGAGCACGGGAAGAGGGCGCCTTACCAGGTCCTCTCTCGGGTCAGTCCTCGACGATTTCGACAACCTTCAGTTCCGTCGAAGCAAATGCCACAGCAAGTCTTCTTCTTCCAGCTGGACGTCGAGGATCAGCAAATCCAGTTACTCTTGAGTGGAGACTCAGCTTCTGAATGCTTCTGAACAATTTCCAGTGGTGAGAGGTCCCCAGATATACTATTCTGTCTCTCATCCACACTGCTGGCACACACACAGCAGCCAATCACACAGAAGGGCATTCATGCAGTCAGTCAGCCAATCAGGCACACAGTGCATTCAGGCCACACTCCTCCCTTTCAGACACTCACAACAAGGAATGTGGATTGGGACAAGTACCCAGCCATTCAACACTACACACTGCATTCAGGCCAGTTTCGGGCAGGGCTGTCTCAGTCTTTGTCTCTCATGCCAGAAACCAGACAACCACAACAAGGAGTGTATATTGGTCACACACTCCATTCACCCAGGTCCCACCCACAGGAGGTACCCATAACATACAGTCACTGGGAAGGCTCCAGTCAGTCTAGCTGGGCCTTTACAACAACACCATATATGGAACTTCCACCCAACAGCCAGTCAGGGGGAAGGGACAGAGTCAGGGCTTCCCAGGACTTTGGGAAAAACAAGATAACAGGCAATAGAAAGCAAGAGGCCACAGGGGCCATCTTGTTTCCTATCAGGAATCAACTGATTCCAATGGCAGGGCCTGGGTATCCCAAAATGGAGGACACCCAGAGCACCTGTCAAATTCAGCATGGAGCTGCCACCAGCCCATACCCTGCTCTGTGGGCCACCCACAGGTGCCCAAAAACATACACTAGGGGCACAGGGTTGTACCCCTACCCATGGGTGCCATAAGGGTATCCCATGGGTCTGTTCACCAAACCAAAAGAGAGCTGCACTGCCAGGAGTCCCTCATGGACTCCTGGGCAGAAAACATGACAGAACACACGGTAAAAACAGAAAAAGGACAAGGATTCAGAGGCCCTGTCCCTCAGATGCATTTCCGGCATCACAGTCGCCCCCCCCAGACTGAGGTGGAGGGTGCCTAATCTCCCACGGGATAGACACCCTCATCCAGACGGTCAACATACCTTCTGGAAAGGCCATCTGCATTATCGTGACTCTTCCCTGGTCTGTGCTCTATGGTGAAGTCTAGCCCTTGTAGGCTAATCGACCACCTGAGCAATTTCGGATTCTCACCCTTCATCTGCATAAGCCACTTCAGGGGCTTATGATCTGTTTGGACCTTGAAGGTGGACCCCGTAAGGTAGGGCCTAAAACGCCTAAGGCTCCAAACTATACTAAAACATTCCTTTTCAACAGTAGCCCACCTAAGTTCTCTACCCTTGAGTTGTCTACTGATGAATATGATAGGATGTTCTCTCCCTTTGTCATCTAACTGGGACAAGACAGCTCCCATTCCGGTGTCGCAGGCATCCGTCTGGACGATAAAGGGTCGGCTGTAGTCAGGCGCACTCAACACAGGTGCCCTACACAGACTTTCTTTCAAGCCATCAAAGGCCCTCTGACAGTCTTCAGTCCAATTAACCTTCCTAGGCTGTTTGGGTGAAGTTAGAGCTGTCAGGGGTGCAGCTATGGTTCCATAGTCTGCCATGAAATTGCGATAGTACCCAGTGAGGCCCAAAAAGGCTCTCACCTGGGTTTGAGTAGTGGGAGTCTCCCAGTTCTGTACGTCCTGTACTTTACTGGAGAGAGGTTGGATTTGACCCCCTCCTACCTCATGACCAAGATAGGTAACTTTCCCCTGAGCTATCTGGCACTTGGTGGCCTTGATAGTGAGGTTAGCCCTTTTCAAGGCCTGCAACACCTTATCCAGATGTGTCAAATGCTCTTCCCAGGTGGAACTGTAGACGGCAATGTCGTCTAAGTAAGCCACACAAAAGGCTTCCAGCCCACTGAGCGCATGGTTGACCAATCTCTGGAAGGTGGCAGGGGCATTCTTCAACCCAAAGGGCATGACCCTAAACTGGTAGAGTCCCTCAGGTGTGGAGAATGCCGTCTTTTCCTTGGCATGGTCCGTCAGAGCTATTTGCCAATAGCCTGAGGTAAGGTCAAAGGTGCTCACAAATTTGGCAGCACCTATAGTGTCCACGAGCTCATCAGCCCTGGGCAATGGGTGCGCGTCAGTTTTGGTGACGGCATTGACTCCTCGGTAGTCCACACAGAACCTCCAATCCTTGGTACCCGCCGGGGAACTTGCCTTGGGGACAAGGACCACTGGACTGGACCAGGGACTGGTGGAGGGTTCAATAACACCCAGATCCAACATCTTGGCGACCTCAGCCTGGATGTGGTTTTTGACGGTATCTGACATACGATAGCTCCTGCTTTTGACAGGCACACTGTCACCAGTGTCAATTTCGTGCTTACACCACGGTGTAAGGCCCGGTGTCAGTGAAAACAGAGGGGCATACTGCTGGAGCAAAGCCCGGCAGGCCCTCTGCTGCTCTGTTGTCAAATCGGGAGAGAGTTGTACTCCCTCCACTGAGCCATCCTGAGGGTTGCTATGCAGCAAATCAGGAAGGGGCTCACTCTCATCCTCTTCTTGCCCTGAAGCTAGCAAGAGACATGAGACCTCTGCTCGCCTGTGGAAAGGCTTGAGCCTGTTGACATGGAATACCTGGGGGGCTACCCCAGAGGCTCCCATGTCCACCAGATAATTGACTTCGCCCATCTTGGAGATGATCCTGAAGGGTCCAGTCCACTTGTCTGCCAAAGCTCTAGGCTTGGTAGGCTCCATCACAAGGATTTCCTGTCCCGGAGTCCAATCCACTTGCGAAGCTTTCAGGTCATGCCAGTACTTATTCAATTCCTGGCTGGCCTTGAGATTTGCTGTTGCCTGACCCATCATTTGTGTCATCCTCCGCCTGAGGCCTAACACATAGTCCCCCACTTGCTTGGCGGGACCTGGAGGGGTGGCTTCCAAGCCTTCTCGGATCAAGGCGAGGGGCCCCCTCACGGGATGTCCAAAGAGTAACTCAAAGGGGCTGAAACCAACACCCTCTTGAGGTACCTCTCTGTAAGCAAACAGCAGGCATGGCAGGAGGAGATCCCATTTCCTCCTTAGGGGCTCTTCCAAAGCACCTAGCATGCCCTTGAGAGTTTTGTTAAATCTCTCAACCAGACCATTGGTCTGGGGGTGGTAAGAGGTGGAGAACTTGTAGGTTACCCCGCACTCTTTCCACATGGTTTTCATGTAACTAGACATGAAGTTGGATCCTCGGTCAGAGACAACCTCCTTGGGGAATCCAACACGGGTGAAAATGCCCAGGAGAGCCCTGGCAACCACCTTGGCAGTAACAGTCCGAAGGGGTATTGCCTCAGGGTACCTGGTGGCATGATCTACCAAGACCAGGATGAACCGATGTCCACCTGAAGTGGGAGGGTCAAGGGGACCGACGATGTCGATGCCCACCCTCTCAAATGGTGTGCCAACCACTGGTAATGGCTGCAGTGGGGCAATGACCCTGCCTCCAGTCTTGCCAGACAACTGACAAGTTGGGCAGGTCCTGCAGTGGGACTCCACCTCTACTCCCATCCGTGGCCAGTAGAAATGGGCAGAGAGCCTCTGCTTAGTCTTCTTGGTCCCAAGATGACCAGCCAAGGGCACCTCATGCGCCAACTGCAGTAGGAAGGGCCTGTAAACCTGGGGTACCACCAACCTCTTGCGGGCACCAGGTTCGGGCTTAGTGGGCTCACTAACAAGGAGCTCACCCTCCCAATAAATCTTGAATGTCCTAGGCACTTCACCTTGTGCCTGGGACAGGGCCTGTTTCCTCAGGCCCTCGAGAGAGTGGCACTCTCTCTGTCCCTTACAGAAGTCTGCCCGGGAGGGTCCCCCTTCAGCTAACAAGCATTGAAGGTCGGGATGATCCTCCGGGTTGAGAACCTCTCCCACAGGAGAGTCTTCTGTCTCTTCTCCCACAGGAGTTGAGTTTGGGTTTTCCGCTGGACCCAGCCCGTCCGGAGCATGGATCCCATTGGGTGCTGTCGGAACAGCAGGAAGAGAAGGTGTTCCCTCCACAGAGGTGGCCTTCTTGGTCTTCCTTCTTCTTGCCTTAGGCCTCGCCTTTGGCTCGGATACCTGACTCACAGCCAGACCCGGTGTCACCTGTGACCTAGTGACTGCAGCAGCAGTCATGGGAAGACCATCCGAGATCAACCCCAACTCTACTAGATCATTTCCTAACAGAATGTTAGCAGGGACATTGTCCTGAACCAGGACAGGAAGCTTTGCTGTCTTGTCTCCAATCATGAGTGTGACTAGGGCTACAGGCGATAATTTGGGAGGCCCACCAGCTAACCTGGTGGTTTGCAGAGGAGCACCTTCATAGTCCTCTGGCTTGAGCAGGGTCCTGTCCACCACTGTCATGCTTGCCCCAGTGTCTCTCAAACCAGTAGAAGGCTGGCCATTCAAGAGGACACTTCTCAAAAATCTACGGGTGTTCTGTGGGATAGTCGCCAGTACTTCTGCGTACTGGTCCCAGGCCCCAAGGGACACTAAGGAAATCTCTACTGGAGCACCAAATGTGATTCCTGTAGAGGAGGGGAGGACAGTGGCCTCCACCTCAGACACGGGGTAAGGGTAGGTCAGGCTGACAGCCTGTACTCCAAGTGCCTTACCTTTACACTTGGGGTCACCCCTTTTGTGATCCAGAGCCCCACAATCCCAACAAGTGCCAGGAGTGCGGGGTACGGTACTGGAACCACTGGGAGCCTGCTTTGCAGCAGGTGGACCACTACTCTTATTCCCACCCACAGAGGACTTATCCCCACTAGATTTTTGGGTCTTAGGAGAGGAAGGTTTTGGTTTACCCGACTGTGACTGCTTTTGGGACTCCTCAGCTTTCTGAGAGGCCCCCTTTTCTTTGTCCTTGTCCTTCCCACTGGAGTCCTTAGGGGACACCCGGTGGGAGACCCACTTGTCAGCCAACCTAGCCAGCTTAAAGGGGTCCAAAATGTTCTGGTCAGCCACATACTGACGCAGCTCTGGTGAACAGGCTTCAGAAAAATGCTCAAAAAACAAGAGGTGGGACAACTCAACAAAAGTTTTCACCTTGTATCCATCAATCCACCCCATCATGTTCATGTGCGCAGTACTCACCCAGTCAACCCAAGACACATTCTCTCTTTTCTTAAATTCCCTGAACCTTTTAAGGTATTGGGCAGGTGTCTTGCCAAACTTGGCAATCAAAGCAGACTTCATACACTCATACTGACCCCTTTCTTCCACACTCAGCTTCAGAATACAGTCATATCCAGTTTGAGGCACTCTGCTTAACAAACACTTAGCCCAATCTCTTTTATCTACATCATGAATTGCACAAGCCATTTCAAACGCTTCAATCCATTGGAGGATATCTGAACCCTCCACAAACACACCAACCAAATCTTTCATAAACTTGGTGGCTGGGGACCTGCCACTCTCAATTGGTCTAGCTGAAGTCTCCACTCTAGCTCTCTCTAGCTGGATTCTCTGACATTCAGTGTCCTTGTCTTTGAGCGCAAGATCCCTATTCTTGAGTTCCACTTGCTGTGCCAGCTCCTCTTTCTTAAGCTCAGCTTCTATTTCCAACTTGCGATATTCAAAGGCCAATTTCATCCTTAATAACTCAAGTTCCATGGAATTGCTGGGGTTTGGAACAGAGGCCGCAGGAATGGTGGCATTCCCAGAAACAGATTCAGCGACAACCCCAGGGGCAGAGTCCTCACTGGTTGCATCCCCCCCTTCATCAAGGGTTTCACCATCAGTCTGGTAGTCCACCAGGGCAGCTATCAGCTCAGCCCTAGACTTATCCACAAAGTCCAACTCCCTGGCTTCACAAGCACTCTGGAGAGCCTCTAAGCTCATCCGAGTCAATTTACCATTTGCAATGGGCTCCATTGCCTGTAATGCAGTTATTTGGTACACACCCAAACCTTAATCTAATAAAGTGCGGATATTTTGTAAGTGGCACGGTTATACACTGAGTCTTAAAACCATAAGCATCCCACCGCTGCCACCAGCTTGTCAAGACCGGTGGGGGGGTCTGTACTTCCGCTCTCTATATGGTAGAGGAGAGGCACAGAAGACCCCAGCCAAGATTCTCGATTACGGTAGCGATGGACGAGCAATCAAGGCCTAGCTTCTCAGGAGGTGATGCAGGCTGGTTCTTAAGTACAGTGTATCCCCAAGCCCCCCTCAAAGGAATGTCCACACACTGTATTACTGAAAACACAGTCTTTATATAATTAATATTCAAGGGTTATGTACACTTATCACAACAATGCACTTTGTGCTCAGGAAAACCAATAATGATAAATATCTACAATTCTAAAGTGGTACCACTAATATTAGACCTCATTAAAGTGCATTCACAATACTGTTAAAATGGCACACAGATCAATAAGAAGGAAACCAGCAATAGAGAGAGGAGAGATAACAGAGGGTTGAAACAATAGGCAGAATACTGGCCCCTACCACTGGACACAGTTCTGTGTGGAGATCCCCCCACCTGGGCAACCTGTAAAATAAAGAGATATGACACAAGCCCAGTCCATATATTGTTCAATAGTCTTATTCTCTCCTGCAATGTTTTTACCCCCCCAATGTACCTGGTGGAGTCGAGTCCTTCGAAGAGGCGTCGACAGATCCTTCTTGAGCGACCCCCTTCCAAGCGGGAGTCACGGATCGTCGAGAGGCGTCGAGAAACGTCGAAGACCTCGGGGTTCGGCGACGGGGAATCGACGGCCCTTCTTGAATGCCTTCCCTTTCAAGCGGGAGGCACGGGGCGTCGAACGTCCGTCGACAAACGAGGTAGAACGATGTCAAAGAGGCGGCAGCTTCGTCCGAGCGGTGCTCGTCGGCGTCGGGGCGTCGGCGTCCTGCAGGGCGGAGGTGTGCGGGGCACCTCGATGACAATAGTTCTGGACCGCAAAGATTGTAGAGACGGAAGCCCAGCAAGGGCGTCGGGTCGTCCGAGTCTTTGAGGTCGTTGGGTGGCGGGAAACCCACCGGCAGGTTTCTCCTCGGCGCGTTGGTCGTCCTCGACTTTCTCCGGCAGGATAAGCGGTCGACGATGCGGTCGAGGGAGTCCTTCAAGGCAAATGTTCTTAGGCAAGGAGCGGACGGCTCCGGTCGTCGGCGGCACGGCGTCAAGTGGTTCCCACGGCTGGGCAACACAACTTCGACGGGCCTCCAGCGGTTACACAGACCTGCGAACCCTGGTCGACGGCAATGGACTTCGACAGCGTCGAGGTCCGGGTGCTTCACTTCGATCTCCTCGGCGGTCCCGTCTCGGGTCGGCAGCCTTTCGAGGGTCTGACTTCCAGGGCGCTTCGGCGAAGATTCAGCGGTGCTCGATGGTCCCTCGGAGCACGGGAAGAGGGCGCCTTACCAGGTCCTCTCTCGGGTCAGTCCTCGACGATTTCGACAACCTTCAGTTCCGTCGAAGCAAATGCCACAGCAAGTCTTCTTCTTCCAGCTGGACGTCGAGGATCAGCAAATCCAGTTACTCTTGAGTGGAGACTCAGCTTCTGAATGCTTCTGAACAATTTCCAGTGGTGAGAGGTCCCCAGATATACTATTCTGTCTCTCATCCACACTGCTGGCACACACACAGCAGCCAATCACACAGAAGGGCATTCATGCAGTCAGTCAGCCAATCAGGCACACAGTGCATTCAGGCCACACTCCTCCCTTTCAGACACTCACAACAAGGAATGTGGATTGGGACAAGTACCCAGCCATTCAACACTACACACTGCATTCAGGCCAGTTTCGGGCAGGGCTGTCTCAGTCTTTGTCTCTCATGCCAGAAACCAGACAACCACAACAAGGAGTGTATATTGGTCACACACTCCATTCACCCAGGTCCCACCCACAGGAGGTACCCATAACATACAGTCACTGGGAAGGCTCCAGTCAGTCTAGCTGGGCCTTTACAACAACACCATATATGGAACTTCCACCCAACAGCCAGTCAGGGGGAAGGGACAGAGTCAGGGCTTCCCAGGACTTTGGGAAAAACAAGATAACAGGCAATAGAAAGCAAGAGGCCACAGGGGCCATCTTGTTTCCTATCAGGAATCAACTGATTCCAATGGCAGGGCCTGGGTATCCCAAAATGGAGGACACCCAGAGCACCTGTCAAATTCAGCATGGAGCTGCCACCAGCCCATACCCTGCTCTGTGGGCCACCCACAGGTGCCCAAAAACATACACTAGGGGCACAGGGTTGTACCCCTACCCATGGGTGCCATAAGGGTATCCCATGGGTCTGTTCACCAAACCAAAAGAGAGCTGCACTGCCAGGAGTCCCTCATGGACTCCTGGGCAGAAAACATGACAGAACACACGGTAAAAACAGAAAAAGGACAAGGATTCAGAGGCCCTGTCCCTCAGATGCATTTCCGGCATCACACTCATGTCAGCATGTCTTGCTTCAGTTTGCGCTGGTGTCTCATGTGCCCTGGAGGATGTTGCTCTTATCCTCTTGTCGGCAAGTCTTGCTTCATTTTGCGCTGGTGTCTCATGTGCCCTGGAGGATGTTGCTCTTGTCCTCCTGTCGGCAAGTTTTGCTTCAGTTTGTGCTGGTGTCTCATGTGAACTGGAGGATGTTGCTCTTGTCCTCTTGTCGGCAAGTTTTGCTTCAGTTTGCTCTGGTGTCTCATGTGCCCTGGAGGATGTTGCTCTTGTCCTCTTGTCGGCAAGTCTTGCTTCAGTTTGTGCTGGTGTCTCATGTGCCCTGGAGGATGTTGCTCTTGTCCTCTTGTCGGCAAGTTTTGCTTCAGTTTGTGCTGGTGTCTCATGTGACCTGGAGGATGTTGTTGTTGTCCTCTTGTTGGAAAGTCTTGCTTCAGTTTGCGCTGGTGTATCATGTGCCCTGGAGGATGTTGCTGTTGTCCTCATGTCAGCATGTCTTGTTTCAGTTTGCGCTGGTGTCTCATGTGCCCTGGAGGATGTTGCTCTTATCCTCTTGTCAGCAAGTCTTGCTTCAGTTTGCGCTGGTGTCTCATGTGCCCTGGAGGATGTTGCTGTTGTCCTCATGTCAGCATGTCTTGCTTCAGTTTGCGCTGGTGTCTCATGTGCCCTGGAGGATGTTGCTCTTATCCTCTTGTCAGCAAGTCTTGCTTCAGTTTGCTCTGGTGTCTCATGTGTCCTGGAGGAAGTTTCTCTTGTCCTCTGGTCGGCAAGTCTTGCTTCAGTTTGCTCTGGTGTCTCATGTGCCCTAGAGGATGTTGTTGTTGTCCTCTTGTCGGTAAGTTTTGCTTCAGTTTGTGCTGGTGTCTCATGTGACCTGGAGGATGTTGTTGTTGTCCTTTTGTCGGCAAGTCTTGCTTCAGTTTGCGCTGGTGTCTCATGTGCCCTGGAGGATGTTGCTGTTGTCCTCATGTCAGCATGTCTTGCTTCAGTTTGCGCTGGTGTCTCATGTGCCCTGGAGGATGTTGCTCTTATCCTCTTGTCGGCAAGTCTTGCTTCATTTTGCGCTGGTGTCTCATGTGCCCTGGAGGATGTTGCTGTTGTCCTCATGTCGGCATGTCTTGCTTCAGTTTGCACTGGTGTCTCATGTGCCCTGGAGGATGTTGCTCTTATCCTCTTGTCGGCAAGTCTTGCTTCAGTTTGCTCTGATGTCTCATGTGCCCTGGAGGATGTTGCTCTTGTCGGCAAGTTTTGCTTCATTTTGTGCTGGTGTCTCATGTGACCTCGAGGATGTTGTTGTTGTCCTCTTGTCGGCAAGTCTTGCTTCAGTTTGCGCTGGTGTCTCATGTGCCCTGGAGGATGTGCCTCCTGTCCTCATGTCAGCAAGTCTTGCTTCAGTTTGCGCTGCTGTCTCATGTGCCCTGGAGGATGTTGCTCTTGTCCTCATGTCAGCAAGTCTTGCTTTAGTTTGCACTGGTTTCTCATGTGCCCTGGAGGATGTTGCTCTTGTCCTCATGTCAGCATGTCTTGCTTCAGTTTGCGCTGGTGTCTCATGTGCCCTGGAGGATGTTGCTCTTTTCCTCTTGTCGGCAAGTCTTGCTTCAGTTTGCTCTGGTGTCTCATGTGCCCTGGAGGATGTTGCTGTTGTCCTCATGTCAGCATGTCTTGCTTCAGTTTGCGCTGGTGTCTCATGTGCCCTGGAGGATGTTGCTCTTATCCTCTTGTCGGCAAGTCTTGCTTCAGTTTGCGCTGGTGTCTCATGTGCCCTGGAGGATGTTGCTGTTGACCTCATGTCAGCATGTCTTGCTTCAGTTTGCGCTGGTGTCTGATGTGCCCTGGAGGATGTTGCTCTTATCCTCTTGTCAGCATGTCTTGCTTCAGTTTGCTCTGGTGTCTCATGTGCCCTGGAGGATGTTGCTCTTGTACTCTTGTCGGCAAGTTTTGCTTCAGTTTGTGCTGGTGTCTCATGTGCCCTGGAGGATGTTGCTCTTGTCCTCTTGTCGGCAAGTTTTGCTTCAGTTTGCTCTGGTGTCTCATGTGACCTGGAGGATGTTGTTGTTGTCCTCTTGTCGGCAAGTCTTGCTTCAGTTTGCGCTGGTGTCTCATGTGCCCTGGAGGATGTTGCTCTTATCCTCTTGTCGGCAAGTCTTGCTTCAGTTTTCTCTGGTGTCTCATGTTCTCTGAAGGATGTTGCTCTTGTCCTCATGTCAGCAAGTCTTGCTTCAGTTTGCTCTGGTGTCTCATGTGCCCTGGAGGATGTTGCTCTTGTCCTCTTGTCGGAAAGTCTTGCTTCAGTTTGCTCTGGTGTCTCATGTGCCCTGGAGGATGTTGCTCTTGTCCTCTTGTCGGCAAGTTTTGCTTCAGTTTGTGCTGGTGTCTCATGTGACCTGGAGGATGTTGCTCTTGTCCTCATGTCAGCATGTCTTGCTTCAGTTTGCGCTGGTGTCTCTTGTGCCCTGGAGGATGTTGCTCTTTTCCTCATGTCGGCAAGTCTTGCTTCAGTTTGCTCTGGTGTCTCATGTGCCCTGGAGGATGTTGCTCTTGTCCTCTTGTCGGCAAGTTTTGCTTCAGTTTGTGCTGGTGTCTCATGTGACCTGGAGGATGTTGCTCTTGTCCTCATGTCAGCATGTCTTGCTTCAGTTTGCGCTGGTGTCTCATGTGCCCTGGAGGATGTTGGTCTTGTCCTCTTGTCGGCAAGTCTTGCTTCAGTTTGATCTGGTGTCTCATGTGCCCTGGAGGATGTTGCTGTTGTCCTCATGTCAGCATGTCTTGCTTCAGTTTGTGCTGGTGTCTCATATGCCCTGGAGGATGTTGCTCTTATCCTCTTGTCGGCAAGTCTTGCTTCAGTTTGCGCTGGTGTCTCATGTGCCCTGGAGGATGTTGCTGTTGTCCTCATGTCAGCATGTCTTGCTGCAGTTTGCGCTGGTGTCTCATGTGCCCTGGAGGATGTTGCTCTTATCCTCTTGTCGGCAAGTCTTGCTTCAGTTTGCTCTGGTGTCTCATGTGCCCTGGAGGATGTTGCTCTTTTCCTCTTGTCGGCAAGTCTTGCTTCAGTTTGCTCTGGTGTCTCATGTGCCCTGGAGGATGTTGCTCTTTTCCTCTTGTCAGCAAGTCTTGCTTCAGTTTGTGCTGGTGTCTCATGTGCCCTGGAGGATGTTGCTCTTGTCCTCTTGTCGGCAAGTCTTTCTTCAGTTTGCGCTGGTGTCTCATGTGCCCTGGAGGATGTTGCTGTTGTCCTCATGTCAGCATGTCTTGCTTCAGTTTGCGCTGGTGTCTCATGTGCCCTGGAGGATGTTGCTCTTATCCTCTTGTCGGCAAGTCTTGCTTCAGTTTGCGCTGGTGTCTCATGTGACCTGGAGGATGTTGCTGTTGTCCTCATGTCAGCATGTTTTGCTTCAGTTTGCGCTGGTGTGTCATGTGCCCTGGAGGATGTTGCTCTTATCCTCTTTTCGGCAAGTCTTGCTTCAGTTTGTTCTGGTGTCTCATGTGCCCTGGAGGATGTTGCTCTTGTCCTCTTGTCGGCAAGTTTTGCTTCAGTTTGTGCTGGTGTCTCATGTGACCTGGAGGATGTTGCTCTTGTCCTCATGTCAGCGTGTTTTGCTTCAGTTTGCGCTGGGGTCTCATGTGCCCTGGAGGATGTTGCTCTTATCCTCTTGTCGGCAAGTCTTGCTTCAGTTTGCTCTGGTGTCTCATGTGCCCTGGAGGATGTTGCTGTTGTCCTCATTTCAGCATGTCTTGCTTCAGTTTGCGCTGGTGTCTCATGTGCCCTGGAGGATGTTGCTCTTGTCCTCATGTCGGCAAGTCTTGCTTCAGTTTGCTCTGGTGTCTCATGTGCCCTGGAGGATGTTGCTCTTGTCCTCTTGTCGGCAAGTTTTGCTTCAGTTTGTGCTGGTGTCTCATGTGACCTGGAGGATGTTGCTCTTGTCCTCATGTCAGCATGTCTTGCTTCAGTTTGCGCTGGTGTCTCATGTGCCCTGGAGGATGTTGCTCTTATACTCTTGTCGGCAAGTCTTGCTTCAGTTTGCGCTGGTGTCTCATGTGACCTGGAGGATGTTGCTGTTGTCCTCATGTCAGCATGTTTTGCTTCAGTTTGCGCTGGTGTGTCATGTGCCCTGGAGGATGTTGCTCTTATCCTCTTTTCGGCAAGTCTTGTTTCAGTTTGTTCTGGTGTCTCATGTGCCCTGGAGGATGTTGCTCTTGTCCTCTTGTCGGCAAGTTTTGCTTCAGTTTGTGCTGGTGTCTCATGTGACCTGGAGGATGTTGCTCTTGTCCTCATGTCAGCGTGTTTTGCTTCAGTTTGCGCTGGGGTCTCATGTGCCCTGGAGGATGTTGCTCTTATCCTCTTGTCGGCAAGTCTTGCTTCAGTTTGCTCTGGTGTCTCATGTGCCCTGGAGGATGTTGCTGTTGTCCTCATTTCAGCATGTCTTGCTTCAGTTTGCGCTGGTGTCTCATGTGCCCTGGAGGATGTTGCTCTTGTCCTCATGTCGGCAAGTCTTGCTTCAGTTTGCTCTGGTGTCTCATGTGCCCTGGAGGATGTTGCTCTTGTCCTCTTGTCGGCAAGTTTTGCTTCAGTTTGTGCTGGTGTCTCATGTGACCTGGAGGATGTTGCTCTTGTCCTCATGTCAGCATGTCTTGCTTCAGTTTGCGCTGGTGTCTCATGTGCCCTGGAGGATATTGCTCTTGTCCTCTTGTCGGCAAGTCTTGCTTCAGTTTGCTCTGGTGTCTCATGTGCCCTGGAGGATGTTGCTCTTGTCCTCTTGTCGGCAAGTTTTGCTTCAGTTTGTGCTGGTGTCTCATGTGACCTGGAGGATGTTGCTCTTGTCGTCATGTCAGCATGTCTTGCTTCAGTTTGCGCTGGTGTCTCATGTGCCCTGGAGGATGTTGCTCTTGTCATCATGTCGGCAAGTCTTGCTTCAGTTTGCTCTGGTGTCTCATGTGCCCTGGAGGATGTTGCTCTTGTCCTCTTGTCGGCAAGTTTTGCTTCAGTTTGTGCTGGTGTCTCATGTGACCTGGAGGATGTTGCTCTTGTCCTCATGTCAGCATGTCTTGCTTCAGTTTGCGCTGGTGTCTCATGTGCCCTGGAGGATGTTGCTCTTGTCCTCTTGTCGGCAAGTCTTGCTTCAGTTTGCTCTGGTGTCTCATGTGCCCTGGAGGATGTTGCTGTTGTCCTCATGTCAGCATGTCTTGCTTCAGTTTGCGCTGGTGTCTCATGTGCCCTGGAGGATGTTGCTCTTATCCTCTTGTCGGCAAGTCTTGCTTCAGTTTGCGCTGGTGTCTCATGTGCCCTGGAGGATGTTGCTGTTGACCTCATGTCAGCATGTCTTGCTTCAGTTTGCGCTGGTGTCTCATGTGCCCTGGAGGATGTTGCTCTTATCCTCTTGTCAGCAAGTCTTGCTTCAGTTTGCTCTGGTGTCTCATGTGCCCTGGAGGATGTTGCTCTTGTACTCTTGTCGGCAAGTTTTGCTTCAGTTTGTGCTGGTGTCTCATGTGCCCTGGAGGATGTTGCTCTTGTCCTCTTGTCGGCAAGTTTTGCTTCAGTTTGCTCTGGTGTCTCATGTGACCTGGAGGATGTTGTTGTTGTCCTCTTGTCGGCAAGTCTTGCTTCAGTTTGCGCTGGTGTCTCATGTGCCCTGGAGGATGTTGCTCTTATCCTCTTGTCGGCAAGTCTTGCTTCAGTTTGCTCTGGTGTCCCATGTGCCCTGGAGGATGTTGCTCTTGTCCTCTTGTCGGCAAGTTTTGCTTCAGTTTGTGCTTGTGTCTCATGTGACCTGGAGGATGTTGCTCTTGTCCTCATGTCAGCATGTCTTGCTTCAGTTTGCGCTGGTGTCTCATGTGCCCTGGAGGATGTTGCTCTTGTCCTCATGTCGGCAAGTCTTGCTTCAGTTTGCTCTGGTGTCTCATGTGCCCTGGAGGATGTTGCTCTTGTCCTCTTGTCGGCAAGTTTTGCTTCAGTTTGTGCTGGTGTCTCATGTGACCTGGAGGATGTTGCTCTTGTCCTCATGTCAGCATGTCTTGCTTCAGTTTGCGCTGGTGTCTCATGTGCCCTGGAGGATGTTGCTCTTATACTCTTGTCGGCAAGTCTTGCTTCAGTTTGCGCTGGTGTCTCATGTGACCTGGAGGATGTTGCTGTTGTCCTCATGTCAGCATGTTTTGCTTCAGTTTGCGCTGGTGTGTCATGTGCCCTGGAGGATGTTGCTCTTATCCTCTTTTCGGCAAGTCTTGTTTCAGTTTGTTCTGGTGTCTCATGTGCCCTGGAGGATGTTGCTCTTGTCCTCTTGTCGGCAAGTTTTGCTTCAGTTTGTGCTGGTGTCTCATGTGACCTGGAGGATGTTGCTCTTGTCCTCATGTCAGCGTGTTTTGCTTCAGTTTGCGCTGGGGTCTCATGTGCCCTGGAGGATGTTGCTCTTATCCTCTTGTCGGCAAGTCTTGCTTCAGTTTGCTCTGGTGTCTCATGTGCCCTGGAGGATGTTGCTGTTGTCCTCATTTCAGCATGTCTTGCTTCAGTTTGCGCTGGTGTCTCATGTGCCCTGGAGGATGTTGCTCTTGTCCTCATGTCGGCAAGTCTTGCTTCAGTTTGCTCTGGTGTCTCATGTGCCCTGGAGGATGTTGCTCTTGTCCTCTTGTCGGCAAGTTTTGCTTCAGTTTGTGCTGGTGTCTCATGTGACCTGGAGGATGTTGCTCTTGTCCTCATGTCAGCATGTCTTGCTTCAGTTTGCGCTGGTGTCTCATGTGCCCTGGAGGATATTGCTCTTGTCCTCTTGTCGGCAAGTCTTGCTTCAGTTTGCTCTGGTGTCTCATGTGCCCTGGAGGATGTTGCTCTTGTCCTCTTGTCGGCAAGTTTTGCTTCAGTTTGTGCTGGTGTCTCATGTGACCTGGAGGATGTTGCTCTTGTCGTCATGTCAGCATGTCTTGCTTCAGTTTGCGCTGGTGTCTCATGTGCCCTGGAGGATGTTGCTCTTGTCATCATGTCGGCAAGTCTTGCTTCAGTTTGCTCTGGTGTCTCATGTGCCCTGGAGGATGTTGCTCTTGTCCTCTTGTCGGCAAGTTTTGCTTCAGTTTGTGCTGGTGTCTCATGTGACCTGGAGGATGTTGCTCTTGTCCTCATGTCAGCATGTCTTGCTTCAGTTTGCGCTGGTGTCTCATGTGCCCTGGAGGATGTTGCTCTTGTCCTCTTGTCGGCAAGTCTTGCTTCAGTTTGCTCTGGTGTCTCATGTGCCCTGGAGGATGTTGCTGTTGTCCTCATGTCAGCATGTCTTGCTTCAGTTTGCGCTGGTGTCTCATGTGCCCTGGAGGATGTTGCTCTTATCCTCTTGTCGGCAAGTCTTGCTTCAGTTTGCGCTGGTGTCTCATGTGCCCTGGAGGATGTTGCTGTTGACCTCATGTCAGCATGTCTTGCTTCAGTTTGCGCTGGTGTCTCATGTGCCCTGGAGGATGTTGCTCTTATCCTCTTGTCAGCAAGTCTTGCTTCAGTTTGCTCTGGTGTCTCATGTGCCCTGGAGGATGTTGCTCTTGTACTCTTGTCGGCAAGTTTTGCTTCAGTTTGTGCTGGTGTCTCATGTGCCCTGGAGGATGTTGCTCTTGTCCTCTTGTCGGCAAGTTTTGCTTCAGTTTGCTCTGGTGTCTCATGTGACCTGGAGGATGTTGTTGTTGTCCTCTTGTCGGCAAGTCTTGCTTCAGTTTGCGCTGGTGTCTCATGTGCCCTGGAGGATGTTGCTCTTATCCTCTTGTCGGCAAGTCTTGCTTCAGTTTGCTCTGGTGTCCCATGTGCCCTGGAGGATGTTGCTCTTGTCCTCTTGTCGGCAAGTTTTGCTTCAGTTTGTGCTTGTGTCTCATGTGACCTGGAGGATGTTGCTCTTGTCCTCATGTCAGCATGTCTTGCTTCAGTTTGCGCTGGTGTCTCATGTGCCCTGGAGGATGTTGCTCTTGTCCTCATGTCGGCAAGTCTTGCTTCAGTTTGCTCTGGTGTCTCATGTGCCCTGGAGGATGTTGCTCTTGTCCTCTTGTCGGCAAGTTTTGCTTCAGTTTGTGCTGGTGTCTCATGTGACCAGGAGGATGTTGCTCTTGTCCTCATGTCAGCATGTCTTGCTTCAGTTTGCGCTTTTGTCTCATGTGCCCTGGAGGATGTTGCTCTTGTCCTCTTGTCGGCAAGTCTTGCTTCAGTTTGCTCTGGTGTCTCATGTGCCCTGGAGGATGTTGCTGTTGTCCTCATGTCAGCATGTCTTGCTTCAGTTTGTGCTGGTGTCTCATATGCCCTGGAGGATGTTGTTCTTATCCTCTTGTCGGCAAGTCTTGCTTCAGTTTGCGCTGGTGTCTCATGTGCCCTGGAGGATGTTGCCCTCATGTCAGCATGTCTTGCTGCAGTTTGCGCTGGTGTCTCATGTGCCCTGGAGGATGTTGCTCTTATCCTCTTGTCGGCAAGTCTTGCTTCAGTTTGCTCTGGTGTCTCATGTGCCCTGGAGGATGTTGCTCTTGTCCTCTTGTCGGCAAGTTTTGCTTCAGTTTGTGCTGGTGTCTCATGTGAACTGGAGGATGTTGCTCTTGTCCTCTTGTCGGCAAGTTTTGCTTCAGTTTGCTCTGGTGTCTCATGTGCCCTGGAGGATGTTGCTCTTGTCCTCTTGTCGGCAAGTCTTGCTTCAGTTTGTGCTGGTGTCTCATGTGCCCTGGAGGATGTTGCTCTTGTCCTCTTGTCGGCAAGTTTTGCTTCAGTTTGTGCTGGTGTCTCATGTGACCTGGAGGATGTTGTTGTTGTCCTCTTGTCGGCAAGTCTTGCTTCAGTTTGCGCTGGTGTATCATGTGCCCTGGAGGATGTTGCTGTTGTCCTCATGTCAGCATGTCTTGTTTCAGTTTGCGCTGGTGTCTCATGTGCCCTGGAGGATGTTGCTCTTATCCTCTTGTCAGCAAGTCTTGCTTCAGTTTGCGCTGGTGTCTCATGTGCCGTGGAGGATGTTGCTGTTGTCCTCATGTCAGCATGTCTTGCTTCAGTTTGCGCTGGTGTCTCATGTGCCCTGGAGGATGTTGCTCTTATCCTCTTGTCAGCAAGTCTTGCTTCAGTTTGCTCTGGTGTCCTGGAGGATGTTTCTCTTGTCCTCTGGCCGGCAAGTCTTGCTTCAGTTTGCTCTGGTGTCTCATGTGCCCTAGAGGATGTTGTTGTTGTCCTCTTGTCGGTAAGTTTTGCTTCAGTTTGTGCTGGTGTCTCATGTGACCTGGAGGATGTTGTTGTTGTCCTCTTGTCGGCAAGTCTTGCTTCAGTTTGTGCTGGTGTCTCATGTGCCCTGGAGGATGTTGCTCTTGTCCTCATGTCAGCATGTCTTGCTTCAGTTTGCGCTGGTGTCTCATGTGCCCTGGAGGATGTTGCTGTTGTCCTCATGTCGGCAAGTCTTGCTTCAGTTTGCTCTGGTGTCTCATGTGCCCTGGAGGATGTTGCTCTTTTCCTCTTGTCGGCAAGTCTTGCTTCAGTTTGCTCTGGTGTCTCATGTGCCCTGGAGGATGTTGCTCTTTTCCTCTTGTCGGCAAGTCTTGCTTCAGTTTGCTCTGGTGTCTCATGTGCCCTGGAGGATGTTGCTCTTTTCCTCTTGTCGGCAAGTCTTGCTTCAGTTTGTGCTGGTGTCTCATGTGCCCTGGAGGATGTTGCTCTTGTCCTCTTGTCGGCAAGTCTTTCTTCAGTTTGCGCTGGTGTCTCATGTGCCCTGGAGGATGTTGCTGTTGTCCTCATGTCAGCATGTCTTGCTTCAGTTTGCGCTGGTGTCTCATGTGCCCTGGAGGATGTTGCTCTTATCCTCTTGTCGGCAAGTCTTGCTTCAGTTTGCGCTGGTGTCTCATGTGCCCTGGAGGATGTTGCTGTTGTCCTCATGTCAGCATGTTTTGCTTCAGTTTGCGCTGGTGTGTCATGTGCCCTGGAGGATGTTGCTCTTATCCTCTTTTCGGCAAGTCTTGCTTCAGTTTGTTCTGGTGTCTCATGTGACCTGGAGGATGTTGCTCTTGTCCTCATGTCAGCGTGTTTTGCTTCAGTTTGCGCTGGGGTCTCATGTGCCCTGGAGGATGTTGCTCTTATCCTCTTGTCGGCAAGTCTTGCTTCAGTTTGCTCTGGTGTCTCATGTTCCCTGGAGGATGTTGCTGTTGTCCTCATTTCAGCATGTCTTGCTTCAGTTTGCGCTGGTGTCTCATGTGCCCTGGAGGATGTTGCTCTTGTCCTCATGTCGGCAAGTCTTGCTTCAGTTTGCTCTGGTGTCTCATGTGCCCTGGAGGATGTTGCTCTTGTCCTCTTGTCGGCAAGTTTTGCTTCAGTTTCTGCTGGTGTCTCATGTGACCTGGAGGATGTTGCTCTTGTCCTCATGTCAGCATGTCTTGCTTCAGTTTGCGCTGGTGTCTCATGTGCCCTGGAGGATATTGCTCTTGTCCTCTTGTTGGCAAGTCTTGCTTCAGTTTGCTCTGGTGTCTCATGTGCCCTGGAGGATGTTGCTCTTGTCCTCTTGTCGGCAAGTTTTGCTTCAGTTTGTGCTGGTGTCTCATGTGACCTGGAGGATGTTGCTCTTGTCGTCATGTCAGCATGTCTTGCTTCAGTTTGCGCTGGTGTCTCATGTGCCCTGGAGGATGTTGCTCTTGTCATCATGTCGGCAAGTCTTGCTTCAGTTTGCTCTGGTGTCTCATGTGCCCTGGAGGATGTTGCTCTTGTCCTCTTGTCGGCAAGTTTTGCTTCAGTTTGTGCTGGTGTCTCATGTGACCTGGAGGATGTTGCTCTTGTCCTCATGTCAGCATGTCTTGCTTCAGTTTGCGCTGGTGTCTCATGTGCCCTGGAGGATGTTGCTCTTGTCCTCTTGTCGGCAAGTCTTGCTTCAGTTTGCTCTGGTGTCTCATGTGCCCTGGAGGATGTTGCTGTTGTCCTCATGTCAGCATGTCTTGCTTCAGTTTGCGCTGGTGTCTCATGTGCCCTGGAGGATGTTGCTCTTATCCTCTTGTCGGCAAGTCTTGCTTCAGTTTGCGCTGGTGTCTCATGTGCCCTGGAGGATGTTGCTGTTGACCTCATGTCAGCATGTCTTGCTTCTGTTTGCGCTGGTGTCTCATGTGCCCTGGAGGATGTTGCTCTTATCCTCTTGTCAGCAAGTCTTGCTTCAGTTTGCTCTGGTGTCTCATGTGCCCTGGAGGATGTTGCTCTTGTACTCTTGTCGGCAAGTTTTGCTTCAGTTTGTGCTGGTGTCTCATGTGCCCTGGAGGATGTTGCTCTTGTCCTCTTGTCGGCAAGTTTTGCTTCAGTTTGCTCTGGTGTCTCATGTGATCTGGAGGATGTTGTTGTTGTCCTCTTGTCGGCAAGTCTTGCTTCAGTTTGCGCTGGTGTCTCATGTGCCCTGGAGGATGTTGCTCTTATCCTCTTGTCGGCAAGTCTTGCTTCAGTTTTCTCTGGTGTCTCATGTGCTGTGAAGGATGTTGCTCTTGTCCTCATGTCAGCAAGTCTTGCTTCAGTTTGCTCTGGTGTCTCATGTGCCCTGGAGGATGTTGCTCTTGTCCTCTTGTCGGAAAGTCTTGCTTCAGTTTGTGCTGGTGTCTCATGTGACCTGGAGGATGTTGCTCTTGTCCTCATGTCAGCATGTCGTGCTTCAGTTTGCGCTGGTGTCTCATGTGCCCTGGAGGATGTTGCTCTTGTCCTCATGTCGGCAAGTCTTGCTTCAGTTTGCTCTGGTGTCTCATGTGCCCTGGAGGATGTTGCTCTTGTCCTCTTGTCGGCAAGTTTTGCTTCAGTTTGTGCTGGTGTCTCATGTGACCTGGAGGATGTTGCTCTTGTCCTCATGTCAGCATGTCTTGCTTCAGTTTGCGCTTTTGTCTCATGTGCCCTGGAGGATGTTGCTCTTGTCCTCTTGTCGGCAAGTCTTGCTTCAGTTTGCTCTGCTGTCTCATGTGCCCTGGAGGATGTTGCTGTTGTCCTCATGTCAGCATGTCTTGCTTCAGTTTGTGCTGGTGTCTCATATGCCCTGGAGGATGTTGCTCTTATCCTCTTGTCGGCAAGTCTTGCTTCAGTTTGCGCTGGTGTCTCATGTGCCCTGGAGGATGTTGCCCTCATGTCAGCATGTCTGGCTGCAGTTTGCGCTGGTGTCTCATGTGCCCTGGAGGATGTTGCTCTTATCCTCTTGTCGGCAAGTCTTGCTTCAGTTTGCTCTGGTGTCTCATGTGCCCTGGAGGATGTTGCTCTTGTCCTCTTGTCGGCAAGTTTTGCTTCAGTTTGTGCTGGTGTCTCATGTGAACTGGAGGATGTTGCTCTTGTCCTCTTGTCGGCAAGTTTTGCTTCAGTTTGCTCTGGTGTCTCATGTGCCCTGGAGGATGTTGCTCTTGTCCTCTTGTCGGCAAGTCTTGCTTCAGTTTGTGCTGGTGTCTCATGTGCCCTGGAGGATGTTGCTCTTGTCCTCTTGTCGGCAAGTTTTGCTTCAGTTTGTGCTGGTGTCTCATGTGACCTGGAGGATGTTGTTGTTGTCCTCTTGTCGGCAAGTCTTGCTTCAGTTTGCGCTGGTGTATCATGTGCCCTGGAGGATGTTGCTGTTGTCCTCATGTCAGCATGTCTTGTTTCAGTTTGCGCTGGTGTCTCATGTGCCCTGGAGGATGTTGCTCTTATCCTCTTGTCAGCAAGTCTTGCTTCAGTTTGCGCTGGTGTCTCATGTGCCGTGGAGGATGTTGCTGTTGTCCTCATGTCAGCATGTCTTGCTTCAGTTTGCGCTGGTGTCTCATGTGCCCTGGAGGATGTTGCTCTTATCCTCTTGTCAGCAAGTCTTGCTTCAGTTTGCTCTGGTGTCCTGGAGGATGTTTCTCTTGTCCTCTGGCCGGCAAGTCTTGCTTCAGTTTGCTCTGGTGTCTCATGTGCCCTAGAGGATGTTGTTGTTGTCCTCTTGTCGGTAAGTTTTGCTTCAGTTTGTGCTGGTGTCTCATGTGACCTGGAGGATGTTGTTGTTGTCCTCTTGTCGGCAAGTCTTGCTTCAGTTTGCGCTGGTGTCTCATGTGCCCTGGAGGATGTTGCTGTTGTCCTCATGTCAGCATGTCTTGCTTCAGTTTGCGCTGGTGTCTCATGTGCCCTGGAGGATGTTGCTCTTATCCTCTTGTCGGCAAGTCTTGCTTCATTTTGCGCTGGTGTCTCATGTGCCCTGGAGGATGTTGCTGTTGTCCTCATGTCGGCATGTCTTGCTTCAGTTTGCGCTGGTGTCTCATGTGCCCTGGAGGATGTTGCTCTTATCCTCTTGTCGGCAAGTCTTGCTTCAGTTTGCTCTGGTGTCTCATGTGCCCTGGAGGATGTTGCTCTTGTCGGCAAGTTTTGCTCCATTTTGTGCTGGTGTCTCATGTGACCTCGAGGATGTTGTTGTTGTCCTCTTGTCGGCAAGTCTTGCTTCAGTTTGCGCTGGTGTCTCATGTGCCAAGGAGGATGTGCCTCTTGTCCTCATGTCAGCATGTCTTGCTTCAGTTTGCGCTGCTGTCTCATGTGCCCTGGAGGATGTTGCTCTTGTCCTCATGTCGGCATGTCTTGCTTCAGTTTGCGCTGGTGTCTCATGTGCCCTGGAGGATGTTGCTCTTATCCTCTTGTCGGCAAGTCTTGCTTTAGTTTGCGCTGGTTTCTCATGTGCCCTGGAGGATGTTGCTCTTGTCCTCATGTCAGCATGTCTTGCTTCAGTTTGCGCTGGTGTCTCATGTGCCCTGGAGGATGTTGCTGTTGTCCTCATGTCGGCAAGTCTTGCTTCAGTTTGCTCTGGTGTCTCATGTGCCCTGGAGGATGTTGCTTTTTTCCTCTTGTCGGCAAGTCTTGCTTCAGTTTGCTCTGGTGTCTCATGTGCCCTGGAGGATGTTGCTCTTTTCCTCTTGTCGGCAAGTCTTGCTTCAGTTTGTGCTGGTGTCTCATGTGCCCTGGAGGATGTTGCTCTTGTCCTCTTGTCGGCAAGTTTTGCTTCAGTTTGTGCTGGTGTCTCATGTGACCTGGAGGATGTTGTTGTTGTCCTCTTGTCGGCAAGTCTTGCTTCAGTTTGCGCTGGTGTATCATGTGCCCTGGAGGATGTTGCTGTTGTCCTCATGTCAGCATGTCTTGTTTCAGTTTGCGCTGGTGTCTCATGTGCCCTGGAGGATGTTGCTCTTATCCTCTTGTCAGCAAGTCTTGCTTCAGTTTGCGCTGGTGTCTCATGTGCCCTGGAGGATGTTGCTGTTGTCCTCATGTCAGCATGTCTTGCTTCAGTTTGCGCTGGTGTCTCGTGTGCCCTGGAGGATGTTGCTCTTATCCTCTTGTCAGCAAGTCTTGCATCAGTTTGCTCTGGTGTCTCATGTGTCCTGGAGGATGTTTCTCTTGTCCTCTGGTCGGCAAGTCTTGCTTCAGTTTGCTCTGGTGTCTCATGTGCCCTAGAGGATGTTGTTGTTGTCCTCTTGTCGGTAAGTTTTGCTTCAGTTTGTGCTGGTGTCTCATGTGACCTGGAGGATGTTGTTGTTGTCCTTTTGTCGGCAAGTCTTGCTTCAGTTTGCGCTGGTGTCTCATGTGCCCTGGAGGATGTTGCTGTTGTCCTCATGTCAGCATGTCTTGCTTCAGTTTGCGCTGGTGTCTCATGTGCCCTGGAGGATGTTGCTCTTATCCTCTTGTCGGCAAGTTTTGCTTCAGTTTGCGCTGGGGTCTCATGTGCCCTGGAGGATGTTGCTCTTATCCTCTTGTCGGCAAGTCTTGCTTCAGTTTGCTCTGGTGTCTCATGTGCCCTGGAGGATGTTGCTGTTGTCCTCATTTCAGCATGTCTTGCTTCAGTTTGCGCTGGTGTCTCATGTGCCCTGGAGGATGTTGCTCTTGTCCTCATGTCGGCAAGTCTTGCTTCAGTTTGCTCTGGTGTCTCATGTGCCCTGGAGGATGTTGCTCTTGTCCTCTTGTCGGCAAGTTTTGCTTCAGTTTGTGCTGGTGTCTCATGTGACCTGGAGGATGTTGCTCTTGTCCTCATGTCAGCATGTCTTGCTTCAGTTTGCGCTGGTGTCTCATGTGCCCTGGAGGATATTGCTCTTGTCCTCTTATCGGCAAGTCTTGCTTCAGTTTGCTCTGGTGTCTCATGTGCCCTGGAGGATGTTGCTCTTGTCCTCTTGTCGGCAAGTTTTGCTTCAGTTTGTGCTGGTGTCTCATGTGACCTGGAGGATGTTGCTCTTGTCGTCATGTCAGCATGTCTTGCTTCAGTTTGCGCTGGTGTCTCATGTGCCCTGGAGGATGTTGCTCTTGTCATCATGTCGGCAAGTCTTGCTTCAGTTTGCTCTGGTGTCTCATGTGCCCTGGAGGATGTTGCTCTTGTCCTCTTGTCAGCAAGTTTTGCTTCAGTTTGTGCTGGTGTCTCATGTGACCTGGAGGATGTTGCTCTTGTCCTCATGTCAGCATGTCTTGCTTCAGTTTGCGCTGGTGTCTCATGTGCCCTGGAGGATGTTGCTCTTGTCCTCTTGTCGGCAAGTCTTGCTTCAGTTTGCTCTGGTGTCTCATGTGCCCTGGAGGATGTTGCTGTTGTCCTCATGTCAGCATGTCTTGCTTCAGTTTGCGCTGGTGTCTCATGTGCCCTGGAGGATGTTGCTCTTATCCTCTTGTCGGCAAGTCTTGCTTCAGTTTGCGCTGGTGTCTCATGTGCCCTGGAGGATGTTGCTGTTGACCTCATGTCAGCATGTCTTGCTTCAGTTTGCGCTGGTGTCTCATGTGCCCTGGAGGATGTTGCTCTTATCCTCTTGTCAGCAAGTCTTGCTTCAGTTTGCTCTGGTGTCTCATGTGCCCTGGAGGATGTTGCTCTTGTACTCCTGTCGGCAAGTTTTGCTTCAGTTTGTGCTGGTGTCTCATGTGCCCTGGAGGATGTTGCTCTTGTCCTCTTGTCGGCAAGTTTTGCTTCAGTTTGCTCTGGTGTCTCATGTGACCTGGAGGATGTTGTTGTTGTCCTCTTGTCGGCAAGTCTTGCTTCAGTTTGCGCTGGTGTCTCATGTGCCCTGGAGGATGTTGCTCTTATCCTCTTGTCGGCAAGTCTTGCTTCAGTTTGCTCTGGTGTCCCATGTGCCCTGGAGGATGTTGCTCTTGTCCTCTTGTCGGCAAGTTTTGCTTCAGTTTGTGCTTGTGTCTCATGTGACCTGGAGGATGTTGCTCTTGTCCTCATGTCAGCATGTCTTGCTTCAGTTTGCGCTGGTGTCTCATGTGCCCTGGAGGATGTTGCTCTTGTCCTCATGTCGGCAAGTCTTGCTTCAGTTTGCTCTGGTGTCTCATGTGCCCTGGAGGATGTTGCTCTTGTCCTCTTGTCGGCAAGTTTTGCTTCAGTTTGTGCTGGTGTCTCATGTGACCAGGAGGATGTTGCTCTTGTCCTCATGTCAGCATGTCTTGCTTCAGTTTGCGCTTTTGTCTCATGTGCCCTGGAGGATGTTGCTCTTGTCCTCTTGTCGGCAAGTCTTGCTTCAGTTTGCTCTGGTGTCTCATGTGCCCTGGAGGATGTTGCTGTTGTCCTCATGTCAGCATGTCTTGCTTCAGTTTGTGCTGGTGTCTCATATGCCCTGGAGGATGTTGTTCTTATCCTCTTGTCGGCAAGTCTTGCTTCAGTTTGCGCTGGTGTCTCATGTGCCCTGGAGGATGTTGCCCTCATGTCAGCATGTCTTGCTGCAGTTTGCGCTGGTGTCTCATGTGCCCTGGAGGATGTTGCTCTTATCCTCTTGTCGGCAAGTCTTGCTTCAGTTTGCTCTGGTGTCTCATGTGCCCTGGAGGATGTTGCTCTTGTCCTCTTGTCGGCAAGTTTTGCTTCAGTTTGTGCTGGTGTCTCATGTGAACTGGAGGATGTTGCTCTTGTCCTCTTGTCGGCAAGTTTTGCTTCAGTTTGCTCTGGTGTCTCATGTGCCCTGGAGGATGTTGCTCTTGTCCTCTTGTCGGCAAGTCTTGCTTCAGTTTGTGCTGGTGTCTCATGTGCCCTGGAGGATGTTGCTCTTGTCCTCTTGTCGGCAAGTTTTGCTTCAGTTTGTGCTGGTGTCTCATGTGACCTGGAGGATGTTGTTGTTGTCCTCTTGTCGGCAAGTCTTGCTTCAGTTTGCGCTGGTGTATCATGTGCCCTGGAGGATGTTGCTGTTGTCCTCATGTCAGCATGTCTTGTTTCAGTTTGCGCTGGTGTCTCATGTGCCCTGGAGGATGTTGCTCTTATCCTCTTGTCAGCAAGTCTTGCTTCAGTTTGCGCTGGTGTCTCATGTGCCGTGGAGGATGTTGCTGTTGTCCTCATGTCAGCATGTCTTGCTTCAGTTTGCGCTGGTGTCTCATGTGCCCTGGAGGATGTTGCTCTTATCCTCTTGTCAGCAAGTCTTGCTTCAGTTTGCTCTGGTGTCCTGGAGGATGTTTCTCTTGTCCTCTGGCCGGCAAGTCTTGCTTCAGTTTGCTCTGGTGTCTCATGTGCCCTAGAGGATGTTGTTGTTGTCCTCTTGTCGGTAAGTTTTGCTTCAGTTTGTGCTGGTGTCTCATGTGACCTGGAGGATGTTGTTGTTGTCCTCTTGTCGGCAAGTCTTGCTTCAGTTTGTGCTGGTGTCTCATGTGCCCTGGAGGATGTTGATCTTGTCCTCATGTCAGCATGTCTTGCTTCAGTTTGCGCTGGTGTCTCATGTGCCCTGGAGGATGTTGCTGTTGTCCTCATGTCGGCAAGTCTTGCTTCAGTTTGCTCTGGTGTCTCATGTGCCCTGGAGGATGTTGCTCTTTTCCTCTTGTCGGCAAGTCTTGCTTCAGTTTGCTCTGGTGTCTCATGTGCCCTGGAGGATGTTGCTCTTTTCCTCTTGTCGGCAAGTCTTGCTTCAGTTTGCTCTGGTGTCTCATGTGCCCTGGAGGATGTTGCTCTTTTCCTCTTGTCGGCAAGTCTTGCTTCAGTTTGTGCTGGTGTCTCATGTGCCCTGGAGGATGTTGCTCTTGTCCTCTTGTCGGCAAGTCTTTCTTCAGTTTGCGCTGGTGTCTCATGTGCCCTGGAGGATGTTGCTGTTGTCCTCATGTCAGCATGTCTTGCTTCAGTTTGCGCTGGTGTCTCATGTGCCCTGGAGGATGTTGCTCTTATCCTCTTGTCGGCAAGTCTTGCTTCAGTTTGCGCTGGTGTCTCATGTGCCCTGGAGGATGTTGCTGTTGTCCTCATGTCAGCATGTTTTGCTTCAGTTTGCGCTGGTGTGTCATGTGCCCTGGAGGATGTTGCTCTTATCCTCTTTTCGGCAAGTCTTGCTTCAGTTTGTTCTGGTGTCTCATGTGACCTGGAGGATGTTGCTCTTGTCCTCATGTCAGCGTGTTTTGCTTCAGTTTGCGCTGGGGTCTCATGTGCCCTGGAGGATGTTGCTCTTATCCTCTTGTCGGCAAGTCTTGCTTCAGTTTGCTCTGGTGTCTCATGTTCCCTGGAGGATGTTGCTGTTGTCCTCATTTCAGCATGTCTTGCTTCAGTTTGCGCTGGTGTCTCATGTGCCCTGGAGGATGTTGCTCTTGTCCTCATGTCGGCAAGTCTTGCTTCAGTTTGCTCTGGTGTCTCATGTGCCCTGGAGGATGTTGCTCTTGTCCTCTTGTCGGCAAGTTTTGCTTCAGTTTCTGCTGGTGTCTCATGTGACCTGGAGGATGTTGCTCTTGTCCTCATGTCAGCATGTCTTGCTTCAGTTTGCGCTGGTGTCTCATGTGCCCTGGAGGATATTGCTCTTGTCCTCTTGTTGGCAAGTCTTGCTTCAGTTTGCTCTGGTGTCTCATGTGCCCTGGAGGATGTTGCTCTTGTCCTCTTGTCGGCAAGTTTTGCTTCAGTTTGTGCTGGTGTCTCATGTGACCTGGAGGATGTTGCTCTTGTCGTCATGTCAGCATGTCTTGCTTCAGTTTGCGCTGGTGTCTCATGTGCCCTGGAGGATGTTGCTCTTGTCATCATGTCGGCAAGTCTTGCTTCAGTTTGCTCTGGTGTCTCATGTGCCCTGGAGGATGTTGCTCTTGTCCTCTTGTCGGCAAGTTTTGCTTCAGTTTGTGCTGGTGTCTCATGTGACCTGGAGGATGTTGCTCTTGTCCTCATGTCAGCATGTCTTGCTTCAGTTTGCGCTGGTGTCTCATGTGCCCTGGAGGATGTTGCTCTTGTCCTCTTGTCGGCAAGTCTTGCTTCAGTTTGCTCTGGTGTCTCATGTGCCCTGGAGGATGTTGCTGTTGTCCTCATGTCAGCATGTCTTGCTTCAGTTTGCGCTGGTGTCTCATGTGCCCTGGAGGATGTTGCTCTTATCCTCTTGTCGGCAAGTCTTGCTTCAGTTTGCGCTGGTGTCTCATGTGCCCTGGAGGATGTTGCTGTTGACCTCATGTCAGCATGTCTTGCTTCTGTTTGCGCTGGTGTCTCATGTGCCCTGGAGGATGTTGCTCTTATCCTCTTGTCAGCAAGTCTTGCTTCAGTTTGCTCTGGTGTCTCATGTGCCCTGGAGGATGTTGCTCTTGTACTCTTGTCGGCAAGTTTTGCTTCAGTTTGTGCTGGTGTCTCATGTGCCCTGGAGGATGTTGCTCTTGTCCTCTTGTCGGCAAGTTTTGCTTCAGTTTGCTCTGGTGTCTCATGTGATCTGGAGGATGTTGTTGTTGTCCTCTTGTCGGCAAGTCTTGCTTCAGTTTGCGCTGGTGTCTCATGTGCCCTGGAGGATGTTGCTCTTATCCTCTTGTCGGCAAGTCTTGCTTCAGTTTTCTCTGGTGTCTCATGTGCTGTGAAGGATGTTGCTCTTGTCCTCATGTCAGCAAGTCTTGCTTCAGTTTGCTCTGGTGTCTCATGTGCCCTGGAGGATGTTGCTCTTGTCCTCTTGTCGGAAAGTCTTGCTTCAGTTTGTGCTGGTGTCTCATGTGACCTGGAGGATGTTGCTCTTGTCCTCATGTCAGCATGTCGTGCTTCAGTTTGCGCTGGTGTCTCATGTGCCCTGGAGGATGTTGCTCTTGTCCTCATGTCGGCAAGTCTTGCTTCAGTTTGCTCTGGTGTCTCATGTGCCCTGGAGGATGTTGCTCTTGTCCTCTTGTCGGCAAGTTTTGCTTCAGTTTGTGCTGGTGTCTCATGTGACCTGGAGGATGTTGCTCTTGTCCTCATGTCAGCATGTCTTGCTTCAGTTTGCGCTTTTGTCTCATGTGCCCTGGAGGATGTTGCTCTTGTCCTCTTGTCGGCAAGTCTTGCTTCAGTTTGCTCTGCTGTCTCATGTGCCCTGGAGGATGTTGCTGTTGTCCTCATGTCAGCATGTCTTGCTTCAGTTTGTGCTGGTGTCTCATATGCCCTGGAGGATGTTGCTCTTATCCTCTTGTCGGCAAGTCTTGCTTCAGTTTGCGCTGGTGTCTCATGTGCCCTGGAGGATGTTGCCCTCATGTCAGCATGTCTGGCTGCAGTTTGCGCTGGTGTCTCATGTGCCCTGGAGGATGTTGCTCTTATCCTCTTGTCGGCAAGTCTTGCTTCAGTTTGCTCTGGTGTCTCATGTGCCCTGGAGGATGTTGCTCTTGTCCTCTTGTCGGCAAGTTTTGCTTCAGTTTGTGCTGGTGTCTCATGTGAACTGGAGGATGTTGCTCTTGTCCTCTTGTCGGCAAGTTTTGCTTCAGTTTGCTCTGGTGTCTCATGTGCCCTGGAGGATGTTGCTCTTGTCCTCTTGTCGGCAAGTCTTGCTTCAGTTTGTGCTGGTGTCTCATGTGCCCTGGAGGATGTTGCTCTTGTCCTCTTGTCGGCAAGTTTTGCTTCAGTTTGTGCTGGTGTCTCATGTGACCTGGAGGATGTTGTTGTTGTCCTCTTGTCGGCAAGTCTTGCTTCAGTTTGCGCTGGTGTATCATGTGCCCTGGAGGATGTTGCTGTTGTCCTCATGTCAGCATGTCTTGTTTCAGTTTGCGCTGGTGTCTCATGTGCCCTGGAGGATGTTGCTCTTATCCTCTTGTCAGCAAGTCTTGCTTCAGTTTGCGCTGGTGTCTCATGTGCCGTGGAGGATGTTGCTGTTGTCCTCATGTCAGCATGTCTTGCTTCAGTTTGCGCTGGTGTCTCATGTGCCCTGGAGGATGTTGCTCTTATCCTCTTGTCAGCAAGTCTTGCTTCAGTTTGCTCTGGTGTCCTGGAGGATGTTTCTCTTGTCCTCTGGCCGGCAAGTCTTGCTTCAGTTTGCTCTGGTGTCTCATGTGCCCTAGAGGATGTTGTTGTTGTCCTCTTGTCGGTAAGTTTTGCTTCAGTTTGTGCTGGTGTCTCATGTGACCTGGAGGATGTTGTTGTTGTCCTCTTGTCGGCAAGTCTTGCTTCAGTTTGCGCTGGTGTCTCATGTGCCCTGGAGGATGTTGCTGTTGTCCTCATGTCAGCATGTCTTGCTTCAGTTTGCGCTGGTGTCTCATGTGCCCTGGAGGATGTTGCTCTTATCCTCTTGTCGGCAAGTCTTGCTTCATTTTGCGCTGGTGTCTCATGTGCCCTGGAGGATGTTGCTGTTGTCCTCATGTCGGCATGTCTTGCTTCAGTTTGCGCTGGTGTCTCATGTGCCCTGGAGGATGTTGCTCTTATCCTCTTGTCGGCAAGTCTTGCTTCAGTTTGCTCTGGTGTCTCATGTGCCCTGGAGGATGTTGCTCTTGTCGGCAAGTTTTGCTCCATTTTGTGCTGGTGTCTCATGTGACCTCGAGGATGTTGTTGTTGTCCTCTTGTCGGCAAGTCTTGCTTCAGTTTGCGCTGGTGTCTCATGTGCCAAGGAGGATGTGCCTCTTGTCCTCATGTCAGCATGTCTTGCTTCAGTTTGCGCTGCTGTCTCATGTGCCCTGGAGGATGTTGCTCTTGTCCTCATGTCGGCATGTCTTGCTTCAGTTTGCGCTGGTGTCTCATGTGCCCTGGAGGATGTTGCTCTTATCCTCTTGTCGGCAAGTCTTGCTTTAGTTTGCGCTGGTTTCTCATGTGCCCTGGAGGATGTTGCTCTTGTCCTCATGTCAGCATGTCTTGCTTCAGTTTGCGCTGGTGTCTCATGTGCCCTGGAGGATGTTGCTGTTGTCCTCATGTCGGCAAGTCTTGCTTCAGTTTGCTCTGGTGTCTCATGTGCCCTGGAGGATGTTGCTTTTTTCCTCTTGTCGGCAAGTCTTGCTTCAGTTTGCTCTGGTGTCTCATGTGCCCTGGAGGATGTTGCTCTTTTCCTCTTGTCGGCAAGTCTTGCTTCAGTTTGTGCTGGTGTCTCATGTGCCCTGGAGGATGTTGCTCTTGTCCTCTTGTCGGCAAGTTTTGCTTCAGTTTGTGCTGGTGTCTCATGTGACCTGGAGGATGTTGTTGTTGTCCTCTTGTCGGCAAGTCTTGCTTCAGTTTGCGCTGGTGTATCATGTGCCCTGGAGGATGTTGCTGTTGTCCTCATGTCAGCATGTCTTGTTTCAGTTTGCGCTGGTGTCTCATGTGCCCTGGAGGATGTTGCTCTTATCCTCTTGTCAGCAAGTCTTGCTTCAGTTTGCGCTGGTGTCTCATGTGCCCTGGAGGATGTTGCTGTTGTCCTCATGTCAGCATGTCTTGCTTCAGTTTGCGCTGGTGTCTCGTGTGCCCTGGAGGATGTTGCTCTTATCCTCTTGTCAGCAAGTCTTGCATCAGTTTGCTCTGGTGTCTCATGTGTCCTGGAGGATGTTTCTCTTGTCCTCTGGTCGGCAAGTCTTGCTTCAGTTTGCTCTGGTGTCTCATGTGCCCTAGAGGATGTTGTTGTTGTCCTCTTGTCGGTAAGTTTTGCTTCAGTTTGTGCTGGTGTCTCATGTGACCTGGAGGATGTTGTTGTTGTCCTTTTGTCGGCAAGTCTTGCTTCAGTTTGCGCTGGTGTCTCATGTGCCCTGGAGGATGTTGCTGTTGTCCTCATGTCAGCATGTCTTGCTTCAGTTTGCGCTGGTGTCTCATGTGCCCTGGAGGATGTTGCTCTTATCCTCTTGTCGGCAAGTCTTGCTTCATTTTGCGCTGGTGTCTCATGTGCCCTGGAGGATGTTGCTGTTGTCCTCATGTCGGCATGTCTTGCTTCAGTTTGCGCTGGTGTCTCATGTGCCCTGGAGGATGTTGCTCTTATCCTCTTGTCGGCAAGTCTTGCTTCAGTTTGCTCTGGTGTCTCATGTGCCCTGGAGGATGTTGCTCTTGTCGGCAAGTTTTGCTTCATTTTGTGCTGGTGTCTCATGTGACCTCGAGGATGTTGTTGTTGTCCTCTTGTCGGCAAGTCTTGCTTCAGTTTGCGCTGGTGTCTCATGTGCCCTGGAGGATGTGCCTCCTGTCCTCATGTCGGCATGTCTTGCTTCAGTTTGCGCTGCTGTCTCATGTGCCCTGGAGGATGTTGCTCTTGTCCTCATGTCGTCATGTCTTGCTTCAGTTTGCGCTGGTGTCTCATGTGCCCTGGAGGATGTTGCTCTTATCCTCTTGTCGGCAAGTCTTGCTTTAGTTTGCGCTGGTTTCTCATGTGCCCTGGAGGATGTTGCTCTTGTCCTCATGTCGGCATGTCTTGCTTCAGTTTGCGCTGGTGTCTCATGTGCCCTGGAGGATGTTGCTGTTGTCCTCATGTCGGCAAGTCTTGCTTCAGTTTGCTCTGGTGTCTCATGTGTCCTGGAGGATGTTGCTCTTTTCCTCTTGTCGGCAATTCTTGCTTCAGTTTGCTCTGGTGTCTCATGTGCCCTGGAGGATGTTGCTCTTTTCCTCTTGTCGGCAAGTCTTGCTTCAGTTTGTGCTGGTGTCTCATGTGCCCTGGAGGATGTTGCTCTTGTCCTCTTGCCGGCAAGTCTTGCTTCAGTTTGTGCTGGTGTCTCATGTGCCCTGGAGGATGTTGCTCTTGTCCTCATGTCGGCATGTCTTGCTTCAGTTTGCGCTGGTGTCTCATGTGCCCTGGAGGATGTTGCTGTTGTCCTCATGTCGGCAAGTCTTGCTTCAGTTTGCTCTGGTGTCTCATGTGCCCTGGAGGATGTTGCTCTTTTCCTCTTGTCGGCAAGTCTTGCTTCATTTTGCGCTGGTGTCTCATGTGCCCTGGAGGATGTTGCTGTTGTCCTCATGTCGGCATGTCTTGCTTCAGTTTGCGCTGGTGTCTCATGTGCCCTGGAGGATGTTGCTCTTATCCTCTTGTCGGCAAGTCTTGCTTCAGTTTGCTCTGGTGTCTCATGTGCCCTGGAGGATGTTGCTCTTGTCGGCAAGTTTTGCTTCATTTTGTGCTGGTGTCTCATGTGACCTCGAGGATGTTGTTGTTGTCCTCTTGTCGGCAAGTCTTGCTTCAGTTTGCGCTGGTGTCTCATGTGCCCTGGAGGATGTGCCTCCTGTCCTCATGTCGGCATGTCTTGCTTCAGTTTGCGCTGCTGTCTCATGTGCCCTGGAGGATGTTGCTCTTGTCCTCATGTCGTCATGTCTTGCTTCAGTTTGCGCTGGTGTCTCATGTGCCCTGGAGGATGTTGCTCTTATCCTCTTGTCGGCAAGTCTTGCTTTAGTTTGCGCTGGTTTCTCATGTGCCCTGGAGGATGTTGCTCTTGTCCTCATGTCGGCATGTCTTGCTTCAGTTTGCGCTGGTGTCTCATGTGCCCTGGAGGATGTTGCTGTTGTCCTCATGTCGGCAAGTCTTGCTTCAGTTTGCTCTGGTGTCTCATGTGTCCTGGAGGATGTTGCTCTTTTCCTCTTGTCGGCAAGTCTTGCTTCAGTTTGCTCTGGTGTCTCATGTGCCCTGGAGGATGTTGCTCTTTTCCTCTTGTCGGCAAGTCTTGCTTCAGTTTGTGCTGGTGTCTCATGTGCCCTGGAGGATGTTGCTCTTGTCCTCTTGCCGGCAAGTCTTGCTTCAGTTTGTGCTGGTGTCTCATGTGCCCTGGAGGATGTTGCTCTTGTCCTCATGTCGGCATGTCTTGCTTCAGTTTGCGCTGGTGTCTCATGTGCCCTGGAGGATGTTGCTGTTGTCCTCATGTCAGCAAGTCTTGCTTCAGTTTGCTCTGGTGTCTCATGTGCCCTGGAGGATGTTGCTCTTTTCCTCTTGTCGGCAAGTCTTGCTTCAGTTTGCTCTGGTGTCTCATGTGCCCTGGAGGATGTTGCTCTTTTCCTCTTGTCGGCAAGTCTTGCTTCAGTTTGCTCTGGTGTCTCATGTGCCCTAGAGGATGTTGCTCTTTTCCTCTTGTCGGCAAGTCTTGCTTCAGTTTGTGCTGGTGTCTCATGTGCCCTGGAGGATGTTGCTCTTGTCCTCTTGTCGGCAAGTCTTTCTTCAGTTTGCGCTGGTGTCTCATGTGCCCTGGAGGATGTTGCTGTTGTCCTCATGTCAGCATGTCTTGCTTCAGTTTGCGCTGGTGTCTCATGTGCCCTGGAGGATGTTGCTCTTATCCTCTTGTCGGCAAGTCTTGCTTCAGTTTGCGCTGGTGTCTCATGTGCCCTGGAGGATGTTGCTGTTGTCCTCATGTCAGCATGTCTTGCTTCAGTTTGCGCTGGTGTGTCATGTGCCCTGGAGGATGTTGCTCTTATCCTCTTGTCGGCAAGTCTTGCTTCAGTTTGTTCTGGTGTCTCATGTGCCCTGGAGGATGTTGCTCTTGTCCTCTTGTCGGCAAGTTTTGCTTCAGTTTGTGCTGGTGTCTCATGTGACCTGGAGGATGTTGCTCTTGTCCTCATGTCAGCATGTCTTGCTTCAGTTTGCGCTGGGGTCTCATGTGCCCTGGAGGATGTTGCTCTTATCCTCTTGTCGGCAAGTCTTGCTTCAGTTTGCTCTGGTGTCTCATGTGCCCTGGAGGATGTTGCTGTTGTCCTCATTTCAGCATGTCTTGCTTCAGTTTGCGCTGGTGTCTCATGTGCCCTGGAGGATTTTGCTCTTGTCCTCATGTCGGCAAGTCTTGCTTCAGTTTGCTCTGGTGTCTCATGTGCCCTGGAGGATGTTGCTCTTGTCCTCTTGTCGGCAAGTTTTGCTTCAGTTTGTGCTGGTGTCTCATGTGACCTGGAGGATGTTGCTCTTGTCCTCACGTCAGCATGTCTTGCTTCAGTTTGCGCTGGTGTCTCATGTGCCCTGGAGGATATTGCTCTTGTCCTCTTGTCGGCAAGTCTTGCTTCAGTTTGCTCTGGTGTCTCATGTGCCCTGGAGGATGTTGCTCTTGTCCTCTTGTCGGCAAGTTTTGCTTCAGTTTGCGCTGGTGTCTCATGTGCCCTGGAGGATGTTGCTCTTGTCATCATGTCGGCAAGTCTTGCTTCAGTTTGCTCTGGTGTCTCATGTGCCCTGGAGGATTTTGCTCTTGTCCTCTTGTCGGCAAGTTTTGCTTCAGTTTGTGCTGGTGTCTCATGTGACCTGGAGGATGTTGCTCTTGTCCTCATGTCAGCATGTCTTGCTTCAGTTTGCGCTGGTGTCTCATGTGCCCTGGAGGATGTTGCTCTTGTCCTCTTGTCGGCAAGTCTTGCTTCAGTTTGCTCTGGTGTCTCATGTGCCCTGGAGGATGTTGCTGTTGTCATCATGTCAGCATGTCTTGCTTCAGTTTGCGCTGGTGTCTCATGTGCCCTGGAGGATGTTGCTCTTGTCCTCTTGTCGGCAAGTTTTGCTTCAGTTTGTGCTGGTGTCTCATGTGACCTGGAGGATGTTGCTCTTGTCCTCATGTCAGCATGTCTTGCTTCAGTTTGCGCTGGTGTCTCATGTGCCCTGGAGGATGTTGGTCTTGTCCTCTTGTCGGCAAGTCTTGCTTCAGTTTGATCTGGTGTCTCATGTGCCCTGGAGGATGTTGCTGTTGTCCTCATGTCAGCATGTCTTGCTTCAGTTTGTGCTGGTGTCTCATATGCCCTGGAGGATGTTGCTCTTATCCTCTTGTCGGCAAGTCTTGCTTCAGTTTGCGCTGGTGTCTCATGTGCCCTGGAGGATGTTGCTGTTGTCCTCATGTCAGCATGTCTTGCTGCAGTTTGCGCTGGTGTCTCATGTGCCCTGGAGGATGTTGCTCTTATCCTCTTGTCGGCAAGTCTTGCTTCAGTTTGCTCTGGTGTCTCATGTGCCCTGGAGGATGTTGCTCTTGTCCTCCTGTCGGCAAGTTTTGCTTCAGTTTGTGCTGGTGTCTCATGTGAACTGGAGGATGTTGCTCTTGTCCTCTTGTCGGCAAGTCTTGCTTCAGTTTGCTCTGGTGTCTCATGTGCCCTGGAGGATGTTGCTCTTTTCCTCTTGTCGGCAAGTCTTGCTTCAGTTTGCTCTGGTGTCTCATGTGCCCTGGAGGATGTTGCTCTTTTCCTCTTGTCGGCAAGTCTTGCTTCAGTTTGTGCTGGTGTCTCATGTGCCCTGGAGGATGTTGCTCTTGTCCTCTTGTCGGCAAGTCTTTCTTCAGTTTGCGCTGGTGTCTCATGTGCCCTGGAGGATGTTGCTGTTGTCCTCATGTCAGCATGTCTTGCTTCAGTTTGCGCTGGTGTCTCATTTGCCCTGGAGGATGTTGCTCTTATCCTCTTGTCGGCAAGTCTTGCTTCAGTTTGCGCTGGTGTCTCATGTGACCTGGAGGATGTTGCTGTTGTCCTCATGTCAGCATGTTTTGCTTCAGTTTGCGCTGGTGTGTCATGTGCCCTGGAGGATGTTGCTCTTATCCTCTTTTCGGCAAGTCTTGCTTCAGTTTGTTCTGGTGTCTCATGTGCCCTGGAGGATGTTGCTCTTGTCCTCTTGTCGGCAAGTTTTGCTTCAGTTTGTGCTGGTGTCTCATGTGACCTGGAGGATGTTGCTCTTGTCCTCATGTCAGCGTGTTTTGCTTCAGTTTGCGCTGGGGTCTCATGTGCCCTGGAGGATGTTGCTCTTATCCTCTTGTCGGCAAGTCTTGCTTCAGTTTGCTCTGGTGTCTCATGTGCCCTGGAGGATGTTGCTGTTGTCCTCATTTCAGCATGTCTTGCTTCAGTTTGCGCTGGTGTCTCATGTGCCCTGGAGGATGTTGCTCTTGTCCTCATGTCGGCAAGTCTTGCTTCAGTTTGCTCTGGTGTCTCATGTGCCCTGGAGGATGTTGCTCTTGTCCTCTTGTCGGCAAGTTTTGCTTCAGTTTGTGCTGGTGTCTCATGTGACCTGGAGGATGTTGCTCTTGTCCTCATGTCAGCATGTCTTGCTTCAGTTTGCGCTGGTGTCTCATGTGCCCTGGAGGATGTTGCTCTTATACTCTTGTCGGCAAGTCTTGCTTCAGTTTGCGCTGGTGTCTCATGTGACCTGGAGGATGTTGCTGTTGTCCTCATGTCAGCATGTTTTGCTTCAGTTTGCGCTGGTGTGTCATGTGCCCTGGAGGATGTTGCTCTTATCCTCTTTTCGGCAAGTCTTGCTTCAGTTTGTTCTGGTGTCTCATGTGCCCTGGAGGATGTTGCTCTTGTCCTCTTGTCGGCAAGTTTTGCTTCAGTTTGTGCTGGTGTCTCATGTGACCTGGAGGATGTTGCTCTTGTCCTCATGTCAGCGTGTTTTGCTTCAGTTTGCGCTGGGGTCTCATGTGCCCTGGAGGATGTTGCTCTTATCCTCTTGTCGGCAAGTCTTGCTTCAGTTTGCTCTGGTGTCTCATGTGCCCTGGAGGATGTTGCTGTTGTCCTCATTTCAGCATGTCTTGCTTCAGTTTGCGCTGGTGTCTCATGTGCCCTGGAGGATGTTGCTCTTGTCCTCATGTCGGCAAGTCTTGCTTCAGTTTGCTCTGGTGTCTCATGTGCCCTGGAGGATGTTGCTCTTTTCCTCTTGTCGGCAAGTTTTGCTTCAGTTTGTGCTGGTGTCTCATGTGACCTGGAGGATGTTGCTCTTGTCCTCATGTCAGCATGTCTTGCTTCAGTTTGCGCTGGTGTCTCATGTGCCCTGGAGGATATTGCTCTTGTCCTCTTGTCGGCAAGTCTTGCTTCAGTTTGCTCTGGTGTCTCATGTGCCCTGGAGGATGTTGCTCTTTTCTTCTTGTCGGCAAGTTTTGCTTCAGTTTGTGCTGGTGTCTCATGTGACCTGGAGGATGTTGCTCTTGTCGTCATGTCAGCATGTCTTGCTTCAGTTTGCGCTGGTGTCTCATGTGCCCTGGAGGATGTTGCTCTTGTCATCATGTCGGCAAGTCTTGCTTCAGTTTGCTCTGGTGTCTCATGTGCCCTGGAGGATGTTGCTCTTGTCCTCTTGTCGGCAAGTTTTGCTTCAGTTTGTGCTGGTGTCTCATGTGACCTGGAGGATGTTGCTCTTGTCCTCATGTCAGCATGTCTTGCTTCAGTTTGCGCTGGTGTCTCATGTGCCCTGGAGGATGTTGCTCTTGTCCTCTTGTCGGCAAGTCTTGCTTCAGTTTGCTCTGGTGTCTCATGTGCCCTGGAGGATGTTGCTGTTGTCCTCATGTCAGCATGTCTTGCTTCAGTTTGCGCTGGTGTCTCATGTGCCCTGGAGGATGTTGCTCTTATCCTCTTGTCGGCAAGTCTTGCTTCAGTTTGCGCTGGTGTCTCATGTGCCCTGGAGGATGTTGCTGTTGACCTCATGTCAGCATGTCTTGCTTCAGTTTGCGCTGGTGTCTCATGTGCCCTGGAGGATGTTGCTCTTATCCTCTTGTCAGCAAGTCTTGCTTCAGTTTGCTCTGGTGTCTCATGTGCCCTGGAGGATGTTGCTCTTGTACTCTTGTCGGCAAGTTTTGCTTCAGTTTGTGCTGGTGTCTCATGTGCCCTGGAGGATGTTGCTCTTGTCCTCTTGTCGGCAAGTTTTGCTTCAGTTTGCTCTGGTGTCTCATGTGACCTGGAGGATGTTGTTGTTGTCCTCTTGTCGGCAAGTCTTGCTTCAGTTTGCGCTGGTGTCTCATGTGCCCTGGAGGATGTTGCTCTTATCCTCTTGTCGGCAAGTCTTGCTTCAGTTTTCTCTGGTGTCTCATGAGCTGTGAAGGATGTTGCTCTTGTCCTCATGTCAGCAAGTCTTGCTTCAGTTTGCTCTGGTGTCTCATGTGCCCTGGAGGATGTTGCTCTTGTCCTCTTGTCGGAAAGTCTTGCTTCAGTTTGTGCTGGTGTCTCATGTGCCCTGGAGGATGTTGCTCTTTTCCTCATGTCGGCAAGTCTTGCTTCAGTTTGCTCTGGTGTCTCATGTGCCCTGGAGGATGTTGCTCTTGTCCTCTTGTCGGCAAGTTTTGCTTCAGTTTGTGCTTGTGTCTCATGTGACCTGGAGGATGTTGCTCTTGTCCTCATGTCAGCATGTCTTGCTTCAGTTTGCGCTGGTGTCTCATGTGCCCTGGAGGATGTTGCTCTTGTCCTCATGTCGGCAAGTCTTGCTTCAGTTTGCTCTGGTGTCTCATGTGCCCTGGAGGATGTTGCTCTTGTCCTCTTGTCGGCAAGTTTTGCTTCAGTTTGTGCTGGTGTCTCATGTGACCTGGAGGATGTTGCTCTTGTCCTCATGTCAGCATGTCTTGCTTCAGTTTGCGCTTTTGTCTCATGTGCCCTGGAGGATGTTGCTCTTGTCCTCTTGTCGGCAAGTCTTGCTTCAGTTTGCTCTGGTGTCTCATGTGCCCTGGAGGATGTTGCTGTTGTCCTCTTGTCGCCAAGTCTTGCTTCAGTTTGCTCTGGTGTCTCATGTGCCCTGGAGGATGTTGCTGTTGTCCTCATGTCAGCATGTCTTGCTTCAGTTTGTGCTGGTGTCTCATATGCCCTGGAGGATGTTGCTCTTATCCTCTTGTCGGCAAGTCTTGCTTCAGTTTGCGCTGGTGTCTCATGTGCCCTGGAGGATGTTGCCCTCATGTCAGCATGTCTTGCTGCAGTTTGCGCTGGTGTCTCATGTGCCCTGGAGGATGTTGCTCTTATCCTCTTGTCGGCAAGTCTTGCTTCAGTTTGCTCTGGTGTCTCATGTGCCCTGGAGGATGTTGCTCTTGTCCTCTTGTCGGCAAGTTTTGCTTCAGTTTGTGCTGGTGTCTCATGTGAACTGGAGGATGTTGCTCTTGTCCTCTTGTCGGCAAGTTTTGCTTCAGTTTGCTCTGGTGTCTCATGTGCCCTGGAGGATGTTGCTCTTGTCCTCTTGTCGGCAAGTCTTGCTTCAGTTTGTGCTGGTGTCTCATGTGCCCTGGAGGATGTTGCTCTTGTCCTCTTGTCGGCAAATTTTGCTTCAGTTTGTGCTGGTGTCTCATGTGACCTGGAGGATGTTGTTGTTGTCCTCTTGTCGGCAAGTCTTGCTTCAGTTTGCGCTGGTGTATCATGTGCCCTGGAGGATGTTGCTGTTGTCCTCATGTCAGCATGTCTTGTTTCAGTTTGCGCTGGTGTCTCATGTGCCCTGGAGGATGTTGCTCTTATCCTCTTGTCAGCAAGTCTTGCTTCAGTTTGCGCTGGTGTCTCATGTGCCGTGGAGGATGTTGCTGTTGTCCTCATGTCAGCATGTCTTGCTTCAGTTTGCGCTGGTGTCTCATGTGCCCTGGAGGATGTTGCTCTTATCCTCTTGTCAGCAAGTCTTGCTTCAGTTTGCTCTGGTGTCCTGGAGGATGTTTCTCTTGTCCTCTGGCCGGCAAGTCTTGCTTCAGTTTGCTCTGGTGTCTCATGTGCCCTAGAGGATGTTGTTGTTGTCCTCTTGTCGGTAAGTTTTGCTTCAGTTTGTGCTGGTGTCTCATGTGACCTGGAGGATGTTGTTGTTGTCCTCTTGTCGGCAAGTCTTGCTTCAGTTTGTGCTGGTGTCTCATGTGCCCTGGAGGATGTTGCTCTTGTCCTCATGTCAGCATGTCTTGCTTCAGTTTGCGCTGGTGTCTCATGTGCCCTGGAGGATGTTGCTGTTGTCCTCATGTCGGCAAGTCTTGCTTCAGTTTGCTCTGGTGTCTCATGTGCCCTGGAGGATGTTGCTCTTTTCCTCTTGTCGGCAAGTCTTGCTTCAGTTTGCTCTGGTGTCTCATGTGCCCTGGAGGATGTTGCTCTTTTCCTCTTGTCGGCAAGTCTTGCTTCAGTTTGCTCTGGTGTCTCATGTGCCCTGGAGGATGTTGCTCTTTTTCTCTTGTCGGCAAGTCTTGCTTCAGTTTGTTCTGGTGTCTCATGTGCCCTGGAGGATGTTGCTCTTGTCCTCTTGTCGGCAAGTCTTTCTTCAGTTTGCGCTGGTGTCTCATGTGCCCTGGAGGATGTTGCTGTTGTCCTCATGTCAGCATGTCTTGCTTCAGTTTGCGCTGGTGTCTCATGTGCCCTGGAGGATGTTGCTCTTATCCTCTTGTCGGCAAGTCTTGCTTCAGTTTGCGCTGGTGTCTCATGTGCCCTGGAGGATGTTGCTGTTGTCCTCATGTCAGCATGTTTTGCTTCAGTTTGCGCTGGTGTCTCATGTGCCCTGGAGGATGTTGCTCTTGTCCTCATGTCGGCAAGTCTTGCTTCAGTTTGCTCTGGTGTCTCATGTGCCCTGGAGGATGTTGCTCTTGTCCTCTTGTCGGCAAGTTTTGCTTCAGTTTGTGCTGGTGTCTCATGTGACCTGGAGGATGTTGCTCTTGTCCTCATGTCAGCATGTCTTGCTTCAGTTTGCGCTGGTGTCTCATGTGCCCTGGAGGATATTGCTCTTGTCCTCTTGTCGGCAAGTCTTGCTTCAGTTTGCTCTGGTGTCTCATGTGCCCTGGAGGATGTTGCTCTTGTCCTCTTGTCGGCAAGTTTTGCTTCAGTTTGTGCTGGTGTCTCATGTGACCTGGAGGATGTTGCTCTTGTCGTCATGTCAGCATGTCTTGCTTCAGTTTGCGCTGGTGTCTCATGTGCCCTGGAGGATGTTGCTCTTGTCATCATGTCGGCAAGTCTTGCTTCAGTTTGCTCTGGTGTCTCATGTGCCCTGGAGGATGTTGCTCTTGTCCTCTTGTCGGCAAGTTTTGCTTCAGTTTGTGCTGGTGTCTCATGTGCCCTGGAGGATGTTGCTCTTGTCCTCTTGTCGGCAAGTCTTGCTTCAGTTTGCTCTGGTGTCTCATGTGCCCTGGAGGATGTTGCTGTTGTCCTCATGTCAGCATGTCTTGCTTCAGTTTGCGCTGGTGTCTCATGTGCCCTGGAGGATGTTGCTCTTATCCTCTTGTCGGCAAGTCTTGCTTCAGTTTGCGCTGGTGTCTCATGTGCCCTGGAGGATGTTGCTGTTGACCTCATGTCAGCATGTCTTGCTTCAGTTTGCGCTGGTGTCTCATGTGCCCTGGAGGATGTTGCTCTTATCCTCTTGTCAGCAAGTCTTGCTTCAGTTTGCTCTGGTGTCTCATGTGCCCTGGAGGATGTTGCTCTTGTACTCTTGTCGGCAAGTTTTGCTTCAGTTTGTGCTGGTGTCTCATGTGCCCTGGAGGATGTCGCTCTTGTCCTCTTGTCGGCAAGTTTTGCTTCAGTTTGCTCTGGTGTCTCATGTGACCTGGAGGATGTTGTTGTTGTCCTCTTGTCGGCAAGTCTTGCTTCAGTTTGCGCTGGTGTCTCATGTGCCCTGGAGGATGTTGCTCTTATCCTCTTGTCGGCAAGTCTTGCTTCAGTTTTCTCTGGTGTCTCATGTGCTGTCCTCATGTCAGCAAGTCTTGCTTCAGTTTGCTCTGGTGTCTCATGTGCCCTGGAGGATGTTGCTCTTGTCCTCTTGTCGGAAAGTCTTGCTTCAGTTTGTGCTGGTGTCTCATGTGCCCTGGAGGATGTTGCTCTTTTCCTCATGTCGGCAAGTCTTGCTTCAGTTTGCTCTGGTGTCTCATGTGCCCTGGAGGATGTTGCTCTTGTCCTCTTGTCGGCAAGTTTTGCTTCAGTTTGTGCTGGTGTCTCATGTGACCTGGAGGATGTTGCTCTTTTCCTCTTGTCGGCAAGTCTTGCTTCAGTTTGCTCTGGTGTCTCATGTGCCCTGGAGGATGTTGCTCTTTTCCTCTTGTCGGCAAGTCTTGCTTCAGTTTGTGCTGGTGTCTCATGTGCCCTGGAGGATGTTGCTCTTGTCCTCTTGTCGGCAAGTCTTTCTTCAGTTTGCGCTGGTGTCTCATGTGCCCTGGAGGATGTTGCTGTTGTCCTCATGTCAGCATGTCTTGCTTCAGTTTGCGCTGGTGTCTCATGTGCCCTGGAGGATGTTGCTCTTATCCTCTTGTCGGCAAGTCTTGCTTCAGTTTGCGCTGGTGTCTCATGTGACCTGGAGGATGTTGCTGTTGTCCTCATGTCAGCATGTTTTGCTTCAGTTTGCGCTGGTGTGTCATGTGCCCTGGAGGATGTTGCTCTTATCCTCTTTTCGGCAAGTCTTGCTTCAGTTTGTTCTGGTGTCTCATGTGCCCTGGAGGATGTTGCTCTTGTCCTCTTGTCGGCAAGTTTTGCTTCAGTTTGTGCTGGTGTCTCATGTGACCTGGAGGATGTTGCTCTTGTCCTCATGTCAGCGTGTTTTGCTTCAGTTTGCGCTGGGGTCTCATGTGCCCTGGAGGATGTTGCTCTTATCCTCTTGTCGGCAAGTCTTGCTTCAGTTTGCTCTGGTGTCTCATGTGCCCTGGAGGATGTTGCTGTTGTCCTCATTTCAGCATGTCTTGCTTCAGTTTGCGCTGGTGTCTCATGTGCCCTGGAGGATGTTGCTCTTGTCCTCATGTCGGCAAGTCTTGCTTCAGTTTGCTCTGGTGTCTCATGTGCCCTGGAGGATGTTGCTCTTGTCCTCTTGTCGGCAAGTTTTGCTTCAGTTTGTGCTGGTGTCTCATGTGACCTGGAGGATGTTGCTCTTGTCCTCATGTCAGCATGTCTTGCTTCAGTTTGCGCTGGTGTCTCATGTGCCCTGGAGGATGTTGCTCTTATACTCTTGTCGGCAAGTCTTGCTTCAGTTTGCGCTGGTGTCTCATGTGACCTGGAGGATGTTGCTGTTGTCCTCATGTCAGCATGTTTTGCTTCAGTTTGCGCTGGTGTGTCATGTGCCCTGGAGGATGTTGCTCTTATCCTCTTTTCGGCAAGTCTTGCTTCAGTTTGTTCTGGTGTCTCATGTGCCCTGGAGGATGTTGCTCTTGTCCTCTTGTCGGCAAGTTTTGCTTCAGTTTGTGCTGGTGTCTCATGTGACCTGGAGGATGTTGCTCTTGTCCTCATGTCAGCGTGTTTTGCTTCAGTTTGCGCTGGGGTCTCATGTGCCCTGGAGGATGTTGCTCTTATCCTCTTGTCGGCAAGTCTTGCTTCAGTTTGCTCTGGTGTCTCATGTGCCCTGGAGGATGTTGCTGTTGTCCTCATTTCAGCATGTCTTGCTTCAGTTTGCGCTGGTGTCTCATGTGCCCTGGAGGATGTTGCTCTTGTCCTCATGTCGGCAAGTCTTGCTTCAGTTTGCTCTGGTGTCTCATGTGCCCTGGAGGATGTTGCTCTTGTCCTCTTGTCGGCAAGTTTTGCTTCAGTTTGTGCTGGTGTCTCATGTGACCTGGAGGATGTTGCTCTTGTCCTCATGTCAGCATGTCTTGCTTCAGTTTGCGCTGGTGTCTCATGTGCCCTGGAGGATATTGCTCTTGTCCTCTTGTCGGCAAGTCTTGCTTCAGTTTGCTCTGGTGTCTCATGTGCCCTGGAGGATGTTGCTCTTGTCCTCTTGTCGGCAAGTTTTGCTTCAGTTTGTGCTGGTGTCTCATGTGACCTGGAGGATGTTGCTCTTGTCCTCATGTCAGCATGTCTTGCTTCAGTTTGCGCTGGTGTCTCATGTGCCCTGGAGGATGTTGCTCTTGTCCTCTTGTCGGCAAGTCTTGCTTCAGTTTGCTCTGGTGTCTCATGTGCCCTGGAGGATGTTGCTGTTGTCCTCATGTCAGCATGTCTTGCTTCAGTTTGCGCTGGTGTCTCATGTGCCCTGGAGGATGTTGCTCTTATCCTCTTGTCGGCAAGTCTTGCTTCAGTTTGCGCTGGTGTCTCATGTGCCCTGGAGGATGTTGCTGTTGACCTCATGTCAGCATGTCTTGCTTCAGTTTGCGCTGGTGTCTCATGTGCCCTGGAGGATGTTGCTCTTATCCTCTTGTCAGCAAGTCTTGCTTCAGTTTGCTCTGGTGTCTCATGTGCCCTGGAGGATGTTGCTCTTGTACTCTTGTCGGCAAGTTTTGCTTCAGTTTGTGCTGGTGTCTCATGTGCCCTGGAGGATGTTGCTCTTGTCCTCTTGTCGGCAAGTTTTGCTTCAGTTTGCTCTGGTGTCTCATGTGACCTGGAGGATGTTGTTGTTGTCCTCTTGTCGGCAAGTCTTGCTTCAGTTTGCGCTGGTGTCTCATGTGCCCTGGAGGATGTTGCTCTTATCCTCTTGTCGGCAAGTCTTGCTTCAGTTTTCTCTGGTGTCTCATGTGCTGTGAAGGATGTTGCTCTTGTCCTCATGTCAGCAAGTCTTGCTTCAGTTTGCTCTGGTGTCTCATGTGCCCTGGAGGATGTTGCTCTTGTCCTCTTGTCGGAAAGTCTTGCTTCAGTTTGTGCTGGTGTCTCATGTGCCCTGGAGGATGTTGCTCTTTTCCTCATGTCGGCAAGTCTTGCTTCAGTTTGCTCTGGTGTCTCATGTGCCCTGGAGGATGTTGCTCTTGTCCTCTTGTCGGCAAGTTTTGCTTCAGTTTGTGCTTGTGTCTCATGTGACCTGGAGGATGTTGCTCTTGTCCTCATGTCAGCATGTCTTGCTTCAGTTTGCGCTGGTGTCTCATGTGCCCTGGAGGATGTTGCTCTTGTCCTCATGTCGGCAAGTCTTGCTTCAGTTTGCTCTGGTGTCTCATGTGCCCTGGAGGATGTTGCTCTTGTCCTCTTGTCGGCAAGTTTTGCTTCAGTTTGTGCTGGTGTCTCATGTGACCTGGAGGATGTTGCTCTTGTCCTCATGTCAGCATGTCTTGCTTCAGTTTGCGCTTTTGTCTCATGTGCCCTGGAGGATGTTGCTCTTGTCCTCTTGTCGGCAAGTCTTGCTTCAGTTTGCTCTGGTGTCTCATGTGCCCTGGAGGATGTTGCTGTTGTCCTCATGTCAGCATGTCTTGCTTCAGTTTGTGCTGGTGTCTCATATGCCCTGGAGGATGTTGCTCTTATCCTCTTGTCGGCAAGTCTTGCTTCAGTTTGCGCTGGTGTCTCATGTGCCCTGGAGGATGTTGCCCTCATGTCAGCATGTCTTGCTGCAGTTTGCGCTGGTGTCTCATGTGCCCTGGAGGATGTTGCTCTTATCCTCTTGTCGGCAAGTCTTGCTTCAGTTTGCTCTGGTGTCTCATGTGCCCTGGAGGATGTTGCTCTTGTCCTCTTGTCGGCAAGTTTTGCTTCAGTTTGTGCTGGTGTCTCATGTGAACTGGAGGATGTTGCTCTTGTCCTCTTGTCGGCAAGTTTTGCTTCAGTTTGCTCTGGTGTCTCATGTGCCCTGGAGGATGTTGCTCTTGTCCTCTTGTCGGCAAGTCTTGCTTCAGTTTGTGCTGGTGTCTCATGTGCCCTGGAGGATGTTGCTCTTGTCCTCTTGTCGGCAAGTTTTGCTTCAGTTTGTGCTGGTGTCTCATGTGACCTGGAGGATGTTGTTGTTGTCCTCTTGTCGGCAAGTCTTGCTTCAGTTTGCACTGGTGTATCATGTGCCCTGGAGGATGTTGCTGTTGTCCTCTTGTCGGCAAGTTTTGCTTCAGTTTGTGCTGGTGTCTCATGTGACCTGGAGGATGTTGCTCTTGTCCTCATGTCAGCATGTCTTGCTTCAGTTTGCGCTGGTGTCTCATGTGCCCTGGAGGATATTGCTCTTGTCCTCTTGTCGGCAAGTCTTGCTTCAGTTTGCTCTGGTGTCTCATGTGCCCTGGAGGATGTTGCTCTTGTCCTCTTGTCGGCAAGTTTTGCTTCAGTTTGTGCTGGTGTCTCATGTGACCTGGAGGATGTTGCTCTTGTCCTCATGTCAGCATGTCTTGCTTCAGTTTGCGCTGGTGTCTCATGTGCCCTGGAGGATGTTGCTCTTGTCCTCTTGTCGGCAAGTCTTGCTTCAGTTTGCTCTGGTGTCTCATGTGCCCTGGAGGATGTTGCTGTTGTCCTCATGTCAGCATGTCTTGCTTCAGTTTGCGCTGGTGTCTCATGTGCCCTGGAGGATGTTGCTCTTATCCTCTTGTCGGCAAGTCTTGCTTCAGTTTGCGCTGGTGTCTCATGTGCCCTGGAGGATGTTGCTGTTGACCTCATGTCAGCATGTCTTGCTTCAGTTTGCGCTGGTGTCTCATGTGCCCTGGAGGATGTTGCTCTTATCCTTTTGTCAGCAAGTCTTGCTTCAGTTTGCTCTGGTGTCTCATGTGCCCTGGAGGATGTTGCTCTTGTACTCTTGTCGGCAAGTTTTGCTTCAGTTTGTGCTGGTGTCTCATGTGCCCTGGAGGATGTTGCTCTTGTCCTCTTGTCGGCAAGTTTTGCTTCAGTTTGCTCTGGTGTCTCATGTGACCTGGAGGATGTTGTTGTTGTCCTCTTGTCGGCAAGTCTTGCTTCAGTTTGCGCTGGTGTCTCATGTGCCCTGGAGGATGTTGCTCTTATCCTCTTGTCGGCAAGTCTTGCTTCAGTTTTCTCTGGTGTCTCATGTGCTGTGAAGGATGTTGCTCTTGTCCTCATGTCAGCAAGTCTTGCTTCAGTTTGCTCTGGTGTCTCATGTGCCCTGGAGGATGTTGCTCTTGTCCTCTTGTCGGAAAGTCTTGCTTCAGTTTGTGCTGGTGTCTCATGTGCCCTGGAGGATGTTGCTCTTTTCCTCATGTCGGCAAGTCTTGCTTCAGTTTGCTCTGGTGTCTCATGTGCCCTGGAGGATGTTGCTCTTGTCCTCTTGTCGGCAAGTTTTGCTTCAGTTTGTGCTTGTGTCTCATGTGACCTGGAGGATGTTGCTCTTGTCCTCATGTCAGCATGTCTTGCTTCAGTTTGCGCTGGTGTCTCATGTGCCCTGGAGGATGTTGCTCTTGTCCTCATGTCGGCAAGTCTTGCTTCAGTTTGCTCTGGTGTCTCATGTGCCCTGGAGGATGTTGCTCTTGTCCTCTTGTCGGCAAGTTTTGCTTCAGTTTGTGCTGGTGACTCATGTGACCTGGAGGATGTTGCTCTTGTCCTCATGTCAGCATGTCTTGCTTCAGTTTGCGCTTTTGTCTCATGTGCCCTGGAGGATGTTGCTCTTGTCCTCTTGTCGGCAAGTCTTGCTTCAGTTTGCTCTGGTGTCTCATGTGCCCTGGAGGATGTTGCTGTTGTCCTCATGTCAGCATGTCTTGCTTCAGTTTGTGCTGGTGTCTCATATGCCCTGGAGGATGTTGCTCTTATCCTCTTGTCGGCAAGTCTTGCTTCAGTTTGCGCTGGTGTCTCATGTGCCCTGGAGGATGTTGCCCTCATGTCAGCATGTCTTGCTGCAGTTTGCGCTGGTGTCTCATGTGCCCTGGAGGATGTTGCTCTTATCCTCTTGTCTGCAAGTCTTGCTTCAGTTTGCTCTGGTGTCTCATGTGCCCTGGAGGATGTTGCTCTTGTCCTCTTGTCGGCAAGTTTTGCTTCAGTTTGTGCTGGTGTCTCATGTGAACTGGAGGATGTTGCTCTTGTCCTCTTGTCGGCAAGTTTTGCTTCAGTTTGCTCTGGTGTCTCATGTGCCCTGGAGGATGTTGCTCTTGTCCTCTTGTCGGCAAGTCTTGCTTCAGTTTGTGCTGGTGTCTCATGTGCCCTGGAGGATGTTGCTCTTGTCCTCTTGTCGGCAAGTTTTGCTTCAGTTTGTGCTGGTGTCTCATGTGACCTGGAGGATGTTGTTGTTGTCCTCTTGTCGGCAAGTCTTGCTTCAGTTTGCGCTGGTGTATCATGTGCCCTGGAGGATGTTGCTGTTGTCCTCATGTCAGCATGTCTTGTTTCAGTTTGCGCTGGTGTCTCATGTGCCCTGGAGGATGTTGCTCTTATCCTCTTGTCAGCAAGTCTTGCTTCAGTTTGCGCTGGTGTCTCATGTGCCGTGGAGGATGTTGCTGTTGTCCTCATGTCAGCATGTCTTGCTTCAATTTGCGCTGGTGTCTCATGTGCCCTGGAGGATGTTGCTCTTATCCTCTTGTCAGCAAGTCTTGCTTCAGTTTGCTCTGGTGTCCTGGAGGATGTTTCTCTTGTCCTCTGGCCGGCAAGTCTTGCTTCAGTTTGCTCTGGTGTCTCATGTGCCCTAGAGGATGTTGTTGTTGTCCTCTTGTCGGTAAGTTTTGCTTCAGTTTGTGCTGGTGTCTCATGTGACCTGGAGGATGTTGTTGTTGTCCTCTTGTCGGCAAGTCTTGCTTCAGTTTGTGCTGGTGTCTCATGTGCCCTGGAGGATGTTGCTCTTGTCCTCATGTCAGCATGTCTTGCTTCAGTTTGCGCTGGTGTCTCATGTGCCCTGGAGGATGTTGCTGTTGTCCTCATGTCGGCAAGTCTTGCTTCAGTTTGCTCTGGTGTCTCATGTGCCCTGGAGGATGTTGCTCTTTTCCTCTTGTCGGCAAGTCTTGCTTCAGTTTGCTCTGGTGTCTCATGTGCCCTGGAGGATGTTGCTCTTTTCCTCTTGTCGGCAAGTCTTGCTTCAGTTTGCTCTGGTGTCTCATGTGCCCTGGAGGATGTTGCTCTTTTCCTCTTGTCGGCAAGTCTTGCTTCAGTTTGTGCTGGTGTCTCATGTGCCCTGGAGGATGTTGCTCTTGTCCTCTTGTCGGCAAGTCTTTCTTCAGTTTGCGCTGGTGTCTCATGTGCCCTGGAGGATGTTGCTGTTGTCCTCATGTCAGCATGTCTTGCTTCAGTTTGCGCGGGTGTCTCATGTGCCCTGGAGGATGTTGCTCTTATCCTCTTGTCGGCAAGTCTTGCTTCAGTTTGCGCTGGTGTCTCATGTGCCCTGGAGGATGTTGCTGTTGTCCTCATGTCAGCATGTTTTGCTTCAGTTTGCGCTGGTGTGTCATGTGCCCTGGAGGATGTTGCTCTTATCCTCTTTTCGGCAAGTCTTGCTTCAGTTTGTTCTGGTGTCTCATGTGCCCTGGAGGATGTTGCTCTTGTCCTCTTGTCGGCAAGTTTTGCTTCAGTTTGTGCTGGTGTCTCATGTGACCTGGAGGATGTTGCTCTTGTCCTCATGTCAGCGTGTTTTGCTTCAGTTTGCGCTGGGGTCTCATGTGCCCTGGAGGATGTTGCTCTTATCCTCTTGTCGGCAAGTCTTGCTTCAGTTTGCTCTGGTGTCTCATGTTCCCTGGAGGATGTTGCTGTTGTCCTCATTTCAGCATGTCTTGCTTCAGTTTGCGCTGGTGTCTCATGTGCCCTGGAGGATGTTGCTCTTGTCCTCATGTCGGCAAGTCTTGCTTCAGTTTGCTCTGGTGTCTCATGTGCCCTGGAGGATGTTGCTCTTGTCCTCTTGTCGGCAAGTTTTGCTTCAGTTTGTGCTGGTGTCTCATGTGACCTGGAGGATGTTGCTCTTGTCCTCATGTCAGCATGTCTTGCTTCAGTTTGCGCTGGTGTCTCATGTGCCCTGGAGGATATTGCTCTTGTCCTCTTGTCGGCAAGTCTTGCTTCAGTTTGCTCTGGTGTCTCATGTGCCCTGGAGGATGTTGCTCTTGTCCTCTTGTCGGCAAGTTTTGCTTCAGTTTGTGCTGGTGTCTCATGTGACCTGGAGGATGTTGCTCTTGTCGTCATGTCAGCATGTCTTGCTTCAGTTTGCGCTGGTGTCTCATGTGCCCTGGAGGATGTTGCTCTTGTCATCATGTCGGCAAGTCTTGCTTCAGTTTGCTCTGGTGTCTCATGTGCCCTGGAGGATGTTGCTCTTGTCCTCTTGTCGGCAAGTTTTGCTTCAGTTTGTGCTGGTGTCTCATGTGACCTGGAGGATGTTGCTCTTGTCCTCATGTCAGCATGTCTTGCTTCAGTTTGCGCTGGTGTCTCATGTGCCCTGGAGGATGTTGCTCTTGTCCTCTTGTCGGCAAGTCTTGCTTCAGTTTGCTCTGGTGTCTCATGTGCCCTGGAGGATGTTGCTGTTGTCCTCATGTCAGCATGTCTTGCTTCAGTTTGCGCTGGTGTCTCATGTGCCCTGGAGGATGTTGCTCTTATCCTCTTGTCGGCAAGTCTTGCTTCAGTTTGCGCTGGTGTCTCATGTGCCCTGGAGGATGTTGCTGTTGACCTCATGTCAGAATGTCTTGCTTCAGTTTGCGCTGGTGTCTCATGTGCCCTGGAGGATGTTGCTCTTATCCTCTTGTCAGCAAGTCTTGCTTCAGTTTGCTCTGGTGTCTCATGTGCCCTGGAGGATGTTGCTCTTGTACTCTTGTCGGCAAGTTTTGCTTCAGTTTGTGCTGGTGTCTCATGTGCCCTGGAGGATGTTGCTCTTGTCCTCTTGTCGGCAAGTTTTGCTTCAGTTTGCTCTGGTGTCTCATGTGACCTGGAGGATGTTGTTGTTGTCCTCTTGTCGGCAAGTCTTGCTTCAGTTTGCGCTGGTGTCTCATGTGCCCTGGAGGATGTTGCTCTTATCCTCTTGTCGGCAAGTCTTGCTTCAGTTTTCTCTGGTGTCTCATGTGCTGTCCTCATGTCAGCAAGTCTTGCTTCAGTTTGCTCTGGTGTCTCATGTGCCCTGGAGGATGTTGCTCTTGTCCTCTTGTCGGAAAGTCTTGCTTCAGTTTGTGCTGGTGTCTCATGTGCCCTGGAGGATGTTGCTCTTTTCCTCATGTCGGCAAGTCTTGCTTCAGTTTGCTCTGGTGTCTCATGTGCCCTGGAGGATGTTGCTCTTGTCCTCTTGTCGGCAAGTTTTGCTTCAGTTTGTGCTGGTGTCTCATGTGACCTGGAGGATGTTGCTCTTGTCCTCATGTCAGCATGTCTTGCTTCAGTTTGCGCTGGTGTCTCATGTGCCCTGGAGGATGTTGCTCTTGTCCTCTTGTCGGCAAGTCTTGCTTCAGTTTGCTCTGGTGTCTCATGTGCCCTGGAGGATGTTGCTGTTGTCCTCATGTCAGCATGTCTTGCTTCAGTTTGCGCTGGTGTCTCATGTGCCCTGGAGGATGTTGCTCTTATCCTCTTGTCGGCAAGTCTTGCTTCAGTTTGCGCTGGTGTCTCATGTGCCCTGGAGGATGTTGCTCTTGTCCTCTTGTCGGCAAGTTTTGCTTCAGTTTGCTCTGGTGTCTCATGTGCCCTGGAGGATGTTGCTCTTGTCCTCTTGTCGGCAAGTCTTGCTTCAGTTTGTGCTGGTGTCTCATGTGCCCTGGAGGATGTTGCTCTTGTCCTCTTGTCGGCAAGTTTTGCTTCAGTTTGTGCTGGTGTCTCATGTGACCTGGAGGATGTTGTTGTTGTCCTCTTGTCGGCAAGTCTTGCTTCAGTTTGCGCTGGTGTATCATGTGCCCTGGAGGATGTTGCTGTTGTCCTCATGTCAGCATGTCTTGTTTCAGTTTGCGCTGGTGTCTCATGTGCCCTGGAGGATGTTGCTCTTATCCTCTTGTCAGCAAGTCTTGCTTCAGTTTGCGCTGGTGTCTCATGTGCCGTGGAGGATGTTGCTGTTGTCCTCATGTCAGCATGTCTTGCTTCAGTTTGCGCTGGTGTCTCATGTGCCCTGGAGGATGTTGCTCTTATCCTCTTGTCAGCAAGTCTTGCTTCAGTTTGCTCTGGTGTCCTGGAGGATGTTTCTCTTGTCCTCTGGCCGGCAAGTCTTGCTTCAGTTTGCTCTGGTGTCTCATGTGCCCTAGAGGATGTTGTTGTTGTCCTCTTGTCGGTAAGTTTTGCTTCAGTTTGTGATGGTGTCTCATGTGACCTGGAGGATGTTGTTGTTGTCCTCTTGTCGGCAAGTCTTGCTTCAGTTTGCGCTGGTGTCTCATGTGCCCTGGAGGATGTTGCTGTTGTCCTCATGTCAGCATGTCTTGCTTCAGTTTGCGCTGGTGTCTCATGTGCCCTGGAGGATGTTGCTCTTATCCTCTTGTCGGCAAGTCTTGCTTCATTTTGCGCTGGTGTCTCATGTGCCCTGGAGGATGTTGCTGTTGTCCTCATGTCGGCATGTCTTGCTTCAGTTTGCGCTGGTGTCTCATGTGCCCTGGAGGATGTTGCTCTTATCCTCTTGTCGGCAAGTCTTGCTTCAGTTTGCTCTGGTGTCTCATGTGCCCTGGAGGATGTTGCTCTTGTCGGCAAGTTTTGCTTCATTTTGTGCTGGTGTCTCATGTGACCTCGAGGATGTTGTTGTTGTCCTCTTGTCGGCAAGTCTTGCTTCAGTTTGCGCTGGTGTCTCATGTGCCAAGGAGGATGTGCCTCTTGTCCTCATGTCAGCATGTCTTGCTTCAGTTTGCGCTGCTGTCTCATGTGCCCTGGAGGATGTTGCTCTTGTCCTCATGTCGGCATGTCTTGCTTCAGTTTGCGCTGGTGTCTCATGTGCCCTGGAGGATGTTGCTCTTATCCTCTTGTCGGCAAGTCTTGCTTTAGTTTGCGCTGGTTTCTCATGTGCCCTGGAGGATGTTGCTCTTGTCCTCATGTCAGCATGTCTTGCTTCAGTTTGCGCTGGTGTCTCATGTGCCCTGGAGGATGTTGCTGTTGTCCTCATGTCGGCAAGTCTTGCTTCAGTTTGCTCTGGTGTCTCATGTGCCCTGGAGGATGTTGCTTTTTTCCTCTTGTCGGCAAGTCTTGCTTCAGTTTGCTCTGGTGTCTCATGTGCCCTGGAGGATGTTGCTCTTTTCCTCTTGTCGGCAAGTCTTGCTTCAGTTTGTGCTGGTGTCTCATGTGCCCTGGAGGATGTTGCTCTTGTCCTCTTGTCGGCAAGTTTTGCTTCAGTTTGTGCTGGTGTCTCATGTGACTTGGAGGATGTTGTTGTTGTCCTCTTGTCGGCAAGTCTTGCTTCAGTTTGCGCTGGTGTATCATGTGCCCTGGAGGATGTTGCTGTTGTCCTCATGTCAGCATGTCTTGTTTCAGTTTGCGCTGGTGTCTCATGTGCCCTGGAGGATGTTGCTCTTATCCTCTTGTCAGCAAGTCTTGCTTCAGTTTGCGCTGGTGTCTCATGTGCCCTGGAGGATGTTGCTGTTGTCCTCATGTCAGCATGTCTTGCTTCAGTTTGCGCTGGTGTCTCATGTGCCCTGGAGGATGTTGCTCTTATCCTCTTGTCAGCAAGTCTTGCACCAGTTTGCTCTGGTGTCTCATGTGTCCTGGAGGATGTTTCTCTTGTCCTCTGGTCGGCAAGTCTTGCTTCAGTTTGCTCTGGTGTCTCATGTGCCCTAGAGGATGTTGTTGTTGTCCTCTTGTCGGTAAGTTTTGCTTCAGTTTGTGCTGGTGTCTCATGTGACCTGGAGGATGTTGTTGTTGTCCTTTTGTCGGCAAGTCTTGCTTCAGTTTGCGCTGGTGTCTCATGTGCCCTGGAGGATGTTGCTGTTGTCCTCATGTCAGCATGTCTTGCTTCAGTTTGCGCTGGTGTCTCATGTGCTATGGGGAATGTTGCTCTTATCCTCTTGTCGGCAAGTCTTGCTTCATTTTGCGCTGGTGTCTCATGTGCCCTGGAGGATGTTGCTGTTGTCCTCATGTCGGCATGTCTTGCTTCAGTTTGCGCTGGTGTCTCATGTGCCCTGGAGGATGTTGCTCTTATCCTCTTGTCGGCAAGTCTTGCTTCAGTTTGCTCTGGTGTCTCATGTGCCCTGGAGGATGTTGCTCTTGTCGGCAAGTTTTGCTTCATTTTGTGCTGGTGTCTCATGTGACCTCGAGGATGTTGTTGTTGTCCTCTTGTCGGCAAGTCTTGCTTCAGTTTGCGCTGGTGTCTCATGTGCCCTGGAGGATGTGCCTCCTGTCCTCATGTCGGCATGTCTTGCTTCAGTTTGCGCTGCTGTCTCATGTGCCCTGGAGGATGTTGCTCTTGTCCTCATGTCGTCATGTCTTGCTTCAGTTTGCGCTGGTGTCTCATGTGCCCTGGAGGATGTTGCTCTTGTCCTCTTGTCGGCAAGTCTTGCTTTAGTTTGCGCTGGTTTCTCATGTGCCCTGGAGGATGTTGCTCTTGTCCTCATGTCGGCATGTCTTGCTTCAGTTTGCGCTGGTGTCTCATGTGCCCTGGAGGATGTTGCTGTTGTCCTCATGTCGGCAAGTCTTGCTTCAGTTTGCTCTGGTGTCTCATGTGTCCTGGAGGATGTTGCTCTTTTCCTCTTGTCGGCAAGTCTTGCTTCAGTTTGCTCTGGTGTCTCATGTGCCCTGGAGGATGTTGCTCTTTTCCTCTTGTCGGCAAGTCTTGCTTCAGTTTGTGCTGGTGTCTCATGTACCCTGGAGGATGTTGCTCTTGTCCTCTTGCCGGCAAGTCTTGCTTCAGTTTGTGCTGGTGTCTCATGTGCCCTGGAGGATGTTGCTCTTGTCCTCATGTCGGCATGTCTTGCTTCAGTTTGCGCTGGTGTCTCATGTGCCCTGGAGGATGTTGCTGTTGTCCTCATGTCGGCAAGTCTTGCTTCAGTTTGCTCTGGTGTCTCATGTGCCCTGGAGGATGTTGCTCTTTTCCTCTTGTCGGCAAGTCTTGCTTCATTTTGCGCTGGTGTCTCATGTGCCCTGGAGGATGTTGCTGTTGTCCTCATGTCGGCATGTCTTGCTTCACTTTGCGCTGGTGTCTCATGTGCCCTGGAGGATGTTGCTCTTATCCTCTTGTCGGCAAGTCTTGCTTCAGTTTGCTCTGGTGTCTCATGTGCCCTGGAGGATGTTGCTCTTGTCGGCAAGTTTTGCTTCATTTTGTGCTGGTGTCTCATGTGACCTCGAGGATGTTGTTGTTGTCCTCTTGTCGGTAAGTCTTGCTTCAGTTTGCGCTGGTGTCTCATGTGCCCTGGAGGATGTGCCTCCTGTCCTCATGTCGGCATGTCTTGCTTCAGTTTGCGCTGCTGTCTCATGTGCCCTGGAGGATGTTGCTCTTGTCCTCATGTCGTCATGTCTTGCTTCAGTTTGCGCTGGTGTCTCATGTGCCCTGGAGGATGTTGCTCTTATCCTCTTGTCGGCAAGTCTTGCTTTAGTTTGCGCTGGTTTCTCATGTGCCCTGGAGGATGTTGCTCTTGTCCTCATGTCGGCATGTCTTGCTTCAGTTTGCGCTGGTGTCTCATGTGCCCTGGAGGATGTTGCTGTTGTCCTCATGTCGGCAAGTCTTGCTTCAGTTTGCTCTGGTGTCTCATGTGTCCTGGAGGATGTTGCTCTTTTCCTCTTGTCGGCAAGTCTTGCTTCAGTTTGCTCTGGTGTCTCATGTGCCCTGGAGGATGTTGCTCTTTTCCTCTTGTCGGCAAGTCTTGCTTCAGTTTGTGCTGGTGTCTCATGTGCCCTGGAGGATGTTGCTCTTGTCCTCTTGCCGGCAAGTCTTGCTTCAGTTTGTGCTGGTGTCTCATGTGCCCTGGAGGATGTTGCTCTTGTCCTCATGTCGGCATGTCTTGCTTCAGTTTGCTCTGGTGTCTCATGTGCCCTGGAGGATGTTGCTCTTTTCCTCTTGTCGGCAAGTCTTGCTTCAGTTTGCTCTGGTGTCTCATGTGCCCTGGAGGATGTTGCTCTTTTCCTCTTGTCGGCAAGTCTTGCTTCAGTTTGCTCTGGTGTCTCATGTGCCCTGGAGGATGTTGCTCTTTTCCTCTTGTCGGCAAGTCTTGCTTCAGTTTGCTCTGGTGTCTCATGTGCCCTGGAGGATGTTGCTCTTTTCCTCTTGTCGGCAAGTCTTGCTTCAGTTTGTGCTGGTGTCTCATGTGCCCTGGAGGATGTTGCTCTTGTCCTCTTGTCGGCAAGTCTTTCTTCAGTTTGCGCTGGTGTCTCATGTGCCCTGGAGGATGTTGCTGTTGTCCTCATGTCAGCATGTCTTGCTTCAGTTTGCGCTGGTGTCTCATGTGCCCTGGAGGATGTTGCTCTTATCCTCTTGTCGGCAAGTCTTGCTTCAGTTTGCGCTGGTGTCTCATGTGCCCTGGAGGATGTTGCTGTTGTCCTCATGTCAGCATGTCTTGCTTCAGTTTGCGCTGGTGTGTCATGTGCCCTGGAGGATGTTGCTCTTATCCTCTTGTCGGCAAGTCTTGCTTCAGTTTGTTCTGGTGTCTCATGTGCCCTGGAGGATGTTGCTCTTGTCCTCTTGTCGGCAAGTTTTGCTTCAGTTTGTGCTGGTGTCTCATGTGACCTGGAGGATGTTGCTCTTGTCCTCATGTCAGCATGTCTTGCTTCAGTTTGCGCTGGGGTCTCATGTGCCCTGGAGGATGTTGCTCTTATCCTCTTTTTGGCAAGTCTTGCTTCAGTTTGCTCTGGTGTCTCATGTGCCCTGGAGGATGTTGCTGTTGTCCTCATTTCAGCATGTCTTGCTTCAGTTTGCGCTGGTGTCTCATGTGCCCTGGAGGATGTTGCTCTTGTCCTCATGTCGGCAAGTCTTGCTTCAGTTTGCTCTGGTGTCTCATGTGCCCTGGAGGATGTTGCTCTTGTCCTCTTGTCGGCAAGTTTTGCTTCAGTTTGTGCTGGTGTCTCATGTGACCTGGAGGATGTTGCTCTTGTCCTCATGTCAGCATGTCTTGCTTCAGTTTGCGCTGGTGTCTCATGTGCCCTGGAGGATATTGCTCTTGTCCTCTTGTCGGCAAGTCTTGCTTCAGTTTGCTCTGGTGTCTCATGTGCCCTGGAGGATGTTGCTCTTGTCCTCTTGTCGGCAAGTTTTGCTTCAGTTTGTGCTGGTGTCTCATGTGACCTGGAGGATGTTGCTCTTGTCGTCATGTCAGCATGTCTTGCTTCAGTTTGCGCTGGTGTCTCATGTGCCCTGGAGGATGTTGCTCTTGTCATCATGTCGGCAAGTCTTGCTTCAGTTTGCTCTGGTGTCTCATGTGCCCTGGAGGATTTTGCTCTTGTCCTCTTGTCGGCAAGTTTTGCTTCAGTTTGTGCTGGTGTCTGATGTGACCTGGAGGATGTTGCTCTTGTCCTCATGTCAGCATGTCTTGCTTCAGTTTGCGCTGGTGTCTCATGTGCCCTGGAGGATGTTGCTCTTGTCCTCTTGTCGGCAAGTCTTGCTTCAGTTTGCTCTGGTGTCTCATGTGCCCTGGAGGATGTTGCTGTTGTCCTCATGTCAGCATGTCTTGCTTCAGTTTGCGCTGGTGTCTCATGTGCCCTGGAGGATGTTGCTCTTATCCTCTTGTCGGCAAGTCTTGCTTCAGTTTGCGCTGGTGTCTCATGTGCCCTGGAGGATGTTGCTGTTGACCTCATGTCAGCATGTCTTGCTTCAGTTTGCGCTGGTGTCTCATGTGCCCTGGAGGATGTTGCTCTTATCCTCTTGTCAGCAAGTCTTGCTTCAGTTTGCTCTGGTGTCTCATGTGCCCTGGAGGATGTTGCTCTTGTACTCTTGTCGGCAAGTTTTGCTTCAGTTTGTGCTGGTGTCTCATGTGCCCTGGAGGATGTTGCTCTTGTCCTCTTGTCGGCAAGTTTTGCTTCAGTTTGCTCTGGTGTCTCATGTGACCTGGAGGATGTTGTTGTTGTCCTCTTGTCGGCAAGTCTTGCTTCAGTTTGCGCTTGTGTCTCATGTGCCCTGGAGGATGTTGCTCTTATCCTCTTGTCGGCAAGTCTTGCTTCAGTTTTCTCTGGTGTCTCATGTGCTGTGAAGGATGTTGCTCTTGTCCTCATGTCAGCAAGTCTTGCTTCAGTTTGCTCTGGTGTCTCATGTGCCCTGGAGGATGTTGCTCTTGTCCTCTTGTCGGAAAGTCTTGCTTCAGTTTGTGCTGGTGTCTCATGTGCCCTGGAGGATGTTGCTCTTTTCCTCATGTCGGCAAGTCTTGCTTCAGTTTGCTCTGGTGTCTCATGTGCCCTGGAGGATGTTGCTCTTGTCCTCTTGTCGGCAAGTTTTGCTTCAGTTTGTGCTGGTGTCTCATGTGACCTGGAGGATGTTACTCTTGTCCTCATGTCAGCATGTCTTGCTTCAGTTTGCGCTGGTGTCTCATGTGCCCTGGAGGATGTTGCTCTTGTCCTCATGTCGGCAAGTCTTGCTTCAGTTTGCTCTGGTGTCTCATGTGCCCTGGAGGATGTTGCTCTTGTCCTCTTGTCGGCAAGTTTTGCTTCAGTTTGTGCTGGTGTCTCATGTGACCTGGAGGATGTTGCTCTTGTCCTCATGTCAGCATGTCTTGCTTCAGTTTGCGCTGGTGTCTCATGTGCCCTGGAGGATGTTGCTCTTGTCCTCTTGTCGGCAAGTCTTGCTTCAGTTTGCTCTGGTGTCTCATGTGCCCTGGAGGATGTTGCTGTTGTCCTCATGTCAGCATGTCTTGCTTCAGTTTGTGCTGGTGTCTCATATGCCCTGGAGGATGTTGCTCTTATCCTCTTGTCGGCAAGTCTTGCTTCAGTTTGCGCTGGTGTCTCATGTGCCCTGGAGGATGTTGCTGTTGTCCTCATGTCAGCATGTCTTGCTGCAGTTTGCGCTGGTGTCTCATGTGCCCTGGAGGATGTTGCTCTTATCCTCTTGTCGGCAAGTCTTGCTTCAGTTTGCTCTGGTGTCTCATGTGCCCTGGAGGATGTTGCTCTTGTCCTCTTGTCGGCAAGTTTTGCTTCAGTTTGTGCTGGTGTCTCATGTGAACTGGAGGATGTTGCTCTTGTCCTCTTGTCGGCAAGTTTTGCTTCAGTTTGCTCTGGTGTCTCATGTGCCCTGGAGGATGTTGCTCTTGTCCTCTTGTCGGCAAGTCTTGCTTCAGTTTGTGCTGGTGTCTCATGTGACCTGGAGGATGTTGTTGTTGTCCTCTTGTCAGCAAGTCTTGCTTCAGTTTGCGCTGGTGTATCATGTGCCCTGGAGGATGTTGCTGTTGTCCTCATGTCAGCATGTCTTGTTTCAGTTTGCGCTGGTGTCTCATGTGCCCTGGAGGATGTTGCTCTTATCCTCTTGTCAGCAAGTCTTGCTTCAGTTTGCACTGGTGTCTCATGTGCCCTGGAGGATGTTGCTGTTGTCCTCATGTCAGCATGTCTTGCTTCAGTTTGCGCTGGTGTCTCATGTGCCCTGGAGGATGTTGCTCTTATCCTCTTGTCAGCAAGTCTTGCTTCAGTTTGCTCTGGTGTCCTGGAGGATGTTTCTCTTGTCCTCTGGCCGGCAAGTCTTGCTTCAGTTTGCTCTGGTGTCTCATGTGCCCTAGAGGATGTTGTTGTTGTCCTCTTGTCGGCAAGTCTTGCTTCAGTTTGCGCTGGTGTCTCATGTGCCCTGGAGGATGTTGCTGTTGTCCTCATGTCAGCATGTCTTGCTTCAGTTTGCGCTGGTGTCTCATGTGCCCTGGAGGATGTTGCTCTTATCCTCTTGTCGGCAAGTCTTGCTTCATTTTGCGCTGGTGTCTCATGTGCCCTGGAGGATGTTGCTGTTGTACTCATGTCGGCATGTCTTGCTTCAGTTTGCGCTGGTGTCTCATGTGCCCTGGAGGATGTTGCTCTTATCCTCTTGTCGGCAAGTCTTGCTTCAGTTTGCTCTGGTGTCTCATGTGCCCTGGAGGATGTTGCTCTTGTCGGCAAGTTTTGCTTCATTTTGTGCTGGTGTCTCATGTGACCTCGAGGATGTTGTTGTTGTCCTCTTGTCGGCAAGTCTTGCTTCAGTTTGCGCTGGTGTGTCATGTGCCAAGGAGGATGTGCCTCTTGTCCTCATGTCAGCATGTCTTGCTTCAGTTTGCGCTGCTGTCTCATGTGCCCTGGAGGATGTTGCTCTTTGTAAAGACTGGTGGGGGGTCTGTACTTCTGCTCTCTATATGGTAGAGGAGAGGCACAGAGGACCCCAGCCAAGATTCTCTAATACGGTAGCTGTGGGCGAGCAATCAAGGCCTAGCTTCTCAGGAGGTGATGCAGGCTGGTTCTTAAGTACAGTGTATCCCCAAGCCCCCACAAAGGAATGTCCACACACTGTATTACTGAAAACACAGTCTTTATATAATTAATATTCAAGGGTTATGTACACTTATCACAATAACGCACTTTGTGCTCAGGAAAATCAATAATGGTAAATATCTACAATTCTAAAGTGGTACCACTAATATTAGACCTCATTAAAGTGCATTCACAATACTGTAGAAATGGCACACATATCAATAAGAAGGAAACCAGCAATAGAGAGAGGAGAGATAAAAGATGGTTGAAACAATAGGCAGGATACTGGCCCTTGCTACTGGACACAGTTCTGTGTGGAGATCCCCCCACCTGGGCAACCTGTAAGATAAAGAGATATAACACAAGCCCAGTCCATATATTGTTCAATAGTCTTATTCTCTCCTACAATGTTTTTACCCCCCCAATGTACCTGGTGGAGTCGAGTTCCTCGAAGAGGCGTCGACAGATCCTTCTTGAATGACCCCCTTTAAAGCAGGAGTCACGGATCGTCGGGAGGCGTCGAGAAGCGTCGAAGAACTCGGTGTTCGGTGTCGGGGAATCGACGGCCCTTCTTGAATGCCTTCCCTTTCAAGCGGGAGGCACGGGGCGTCGAACGTCCGACAACAAACAAGGTAGAACGGCGTCGATGAGGCGGCAGGCTTCGATCCGAGCGGTGCTCGTCGGCGTCGAGACGTCGGCGTCCTGCGAGGAGGAGGCGTGCGGGGCACCTCGGCGACACTAGTTCTGGACCGCAAAGATTGTGGATGACGGTGGCCCAGCAAGGGCGTCGAGTCGCTCGAGTCTTTGGGGTCGTGAGGTGGCGGGAAACCCACCGGCGGATTCTCCTTGGCGCGTTGGTCGTCCTCGACTTTCTCCGGCAGGACAAAAGCGGTCGACGGTGCGGACGAGGGAGTCCTTCGAGTCAAATGTTCTTAGGCAAGGAGCAGACGGCTCCGGTCGTCGGCGGCACGGCGTCAAGTGGTTCCCACGGCTGGGCAACACAACTTCGACGGGCCTCCAGCGGTTACACAGACCTGCGAACCCTGGTCGACGGCAATGGACTTCGACAGCGTCGATGTCCGGGTGCTTCACTTCGATCTCCTCGGCGGTCCCGTCTCGGGTCGGCAGCCTTTCGAGGGTCTGACTTCCAGGGCGCTTCGGCGAAGATTCAGCGGTGCTCGATGGTCCCTCGGAGCACGGGAAGAGGGCGCCTAGCCAGGTCCTCTCTCGGATCAGTCCTCGACGATTTCGACAACCTTCAGTTCTGTCGAAGCAAATGCCACAGCAAGTCTTCTTCTTCCAGCTGGACGTCGAGGATCAGCAAATCCAGTTACTCTTGAGTGGAGACTCAGCTTCTGAATGCTTCTGAACAATTTCCAGTGGTGAGAGGTCCCCAGATATACTATTCTGTCTCTCATCCACACTGCTGGCACACACACAGCAGCCAATCACACAGAAGGGCATTCATGCAGTCAGTCAGCCAATCAGGCACACAGTGCATTCAGGCCACACTCCTCCCTTTCAGACACTCACAACAAGGAATGTGGATTGGGACAAGTACCCAGCCATTCAACACTACACACTGCATTCAGGCCAGTTTCGGGCAGGGCTGTCTCAGTCTTTGTCTCACATGCCAGAAACCAGACAACCACAACAAGAAGTGTATATTGGTCACACACTCCATTCACCCAGGTCCCACCCACAGGAGGTACCCACAACATACAGTCAAAGGGAAGGCTCCAGTCAGTCTAGCTGGGCCTTCACAACAACACCATATATGGAACTTCCACCCAACAGCCAGTCAGGGGGAAGGGACAGAGTCAGGGCTTCCCAGGACTTTGGGAAAAACAAGACAACAGGCAATAGAAAGCAAGAGGCCACAGGGGCCATCTTGTTTTCTATCAGGAATCAACTGATCCCAATGGCAGGGCCTGGGTATCCCAAAATGGAGGACACCCAGAGCACCTGTCCAATTCAGCATGGAGCTGCCACCAGCCCATACCCTGCTCTGTGGGCCACCCACAGGTGCCCAAAAACATACACTAGGGGCACAGGGTTGTACCCCTACCCAGGGGTGCCATAAGGGTATCCCATGGGTCTGTTCACCAAACCAAAAGAGAGAGCTGCACTGCCAGGAGTCCCAAATGGACTCCTGGGCAGAAAACATAACAGAACACACGATAAAAGGCAGAAAAGGACAAGGATTCAGAGGCCCTGTCCCTCTGATGCATTTCCAGCATCACAGTCGCCCCCCCCAGACTGAGGTGGAGGGTGTCTAATCTCCCACGGGATAGACACCCTCATCCAGATGGTCAACATACCTTCTGGAAAGGCCATCCGCATTATCGTGACTCTTCCCTGGTCTGTGCTCTATGGTGAAGTCTAGCCCTTGCAGGCTAATGGACCACCTGAGCAATTTCGGATTCTCACCCTTCATCTGCATAAGCCACTTCAGGGGCTTATGATCTGTTTGGACCTTGAAGGTAGACCCCGTAAGGTAGGGCCTAAAACGCCTAAGGCTCCAAACTATGCTAAAACACTCCTTTTCAACAGTAGCCCACCTAAGTTCTCTACCCTTGAGTTGTCTACTGATGAATATGATAGGGTGTTCTCTCCCTTTGTCATCTAACTGGGACAAGACAGCTCCAATTCCGGTGTCGCAGGCATCCGTCTGGACGATAAAGGGTCGGCTGTAGTCAGGCGCACACAACACAGGTGCCCTACACAGACTTTCTTTCAAGCCATTGAAGGCCCTCTGACAGTCTTCGGTCCAATTAACCTTCCTAGGCTGTTTGGGCGAAGTTAGAGCTGTCAGGGGTGCAGCTATGGTTCCATAGTCTGCCATGAAATTGCGATAGTACCCAGTGAGGCCCAAAAAGGCTCTCACCTGGGTTTGAGTAGTGGGAGTCTCCCAGTTCTGTACGTCCTGTACTTTACTGGAGAGAGGTTGGATTTGACCCCCTCCTACCTCATGACCAAGATAGGTAACTTTCCCCTGAGCTATCTGGCACTTGGTGGCCTTGATAGTGAGGTTAGCCCTTTTCAAGGCCTGCAACACCTTATCCAGATGTGTCAAATGCTCTTCCCAGGTGGAACTGTAGACGGCAATGTCGTCTAAGTAAGCCACACAAAAGGCTTCCAGTCCACTGAGCGCATGGTTGACCAATCTCTGGAAGGTGGCAGGGGCATTCTTCAACCCAAAGGGCATGACCCTAAACTGGTAGAGTCCCTCAGGTGTGGAGAACGCCGTCTTTTCCTTGGCATGGTCCGTCAGAGCTATTTGCCAATAGCCTGAGGTAAGGTCAAAGGTGCTCACAAATTTGGCAGCACCTATGGTGTCCACGAGCTCATCAGCCCTGGGCAATGGGTGCGCGTCAGCTTTGGTGACGGCATTGACTCCTCGGTAGTCCACACAGAACCTCCAATCCTTGGTACCCGCCTGGGAACTTGCCTTGGGGACAAGGACCACTGGACTGGACCAGGGACTGGTTGAGGGTTCAATAACACCCAGATCCAACATCTTGGCGACCTCAGCCTGGATGTGGTTTTTGACGGTATCTGACATACGATAGCTCCTGCTCTTGACAGGCACACTGTCACCAGTGTCAATTTCGTGCTTACACCACGGTGTAAGGCCCGGTGTCAGTGAAAACAGAGAGGCATACTGCTGGAGCAAAGCCCTGCAGGCCCTCTGCTGCTCTGTTGTCAAATCGGGAGAGAGTTGTACTCCCTCCACTGAGCCATCCTGAGGGTTGCTATGCAGCAAATCAGGAAGGGGCTCACTCTCATCCTCTTCTTGCCCTGAAGCTAGCAAGAGACATGAGACCTCTGCTCGCCTGTGGAAAGGCTTGAGCCTGTTGACATGGAATACCTGGGGGGCTACCCCAGAGGCTCCCATGTCAACCAGATAATTGACTTCGCCCATCTTGGAGATGATCCTGAAGGGTCCAGTCCACTTGTCTGCCAAAGCTCTAGGCTTGGTAGGCTCCATCACAAGGATTTCCTGTCCCGGAGTCCAATCCACTTGCGAAGCTTTAAGGTCATGCCAGTACTTGTTCAATTCCTGGCTGGCCTTGAGATTTGCTGTTGCCTGACCCATCATTTGTGTCATCCTCCGCCTGAGGCCTAACACATAGTCCCCCACTTGCTTGGCGGGACCTGGAGGGGTGGCTTCCAAGCCTTCTCGGATCAAGGCGAGGGGCCCCCTCACGGGATGTCCAAAGAGTAACTCAAAGGGGCTGAAACCAACACCCTCTTGAGGTACCTCTCTGTAAGCAAACAGCAGGCATGGCAGGAGGAGATCCCATTTCCTCCTTAGGGGCTCTTCCAAAGCACCTAGCATGCCCTTGAGAGTTTTATTAAATCTCTCAACCAGACCATTGGTCTGGGGGTGGTAAGAGGTGGAGAACTTGTAGGTTACCCCGCACTCTTTCCACATGGTTTTCATGTAACTAGACATGAAGTTGGATCCTCTGTCAGAGACAACCTCCTTGGGGAATCCAACACGGGTGAAAATGCCCAGGAGAGCCCTGCCAACCACCTTGGCAGTAACAGTCCGAAGGGGTATTGCCTCAGGGTACCTGGTGGCATGATCTACCAAGACCAGGATGAACCGATGTCCACCTGAAGTGGGAGGGTCAAGGGGACCGACGATGTCGATGCCCACCCTCTCAAATGGTGTGCCAACCACTGGTAATGGCTGCAGTGGGGCAATGATCCTGCCTCCAGTCTTGCCAGACAACTGACAAGTGGGGCAGGTCCTGCAGTGGGACTCCACCTCTACCCCCATCCTTGGCCAGTAGAAATGGGCAGAGAGCCTCTGCTTAGTCTTCTTAGTCCCAAGATGACCAGCCAAGGGCACCTCATGCGCCAACTGCAGTAGGAAGGGCCTGTAAACCTGGGGTACCACCAACCTCTTGCGGGCACCAGGTTCAGGCTTAGTGGGCTCACTAACAAGGAGCTCACCCTCCCAGTAAATCTTGAATGTCCTAGGCACTTCACCTTGTGCCTGGGACAGGGCCTGTTTCCTCAGACCCTCGAGAGAGTGGCACTCTCTCTGTCCTTTACAGAAGTCTGCCCGGGAGGGTCCCCCTTCAGCTAACAAGCATTGAAGGTCGGGGTGCTCCTCCGGGTTAAGAACCTTTCCCACAGGAGAGTCTTCTGCCTCTTCTCCCACAGGAGTTGAGTTTGGGTTTTCCACTGGACCCAGCCCGTCCGGAGCATGGATCCGAATGGGTGCTGTCGGAACAGCAGGAAGAGAAGGTGTTCCCTCCACAGAGGTGGCCTTCTTGGTCTTCCTTCTTCTTGCCTTAGGCCTCGCCTTTGGCTCGGGTACCTGACTCACAGCCAGACCCGGTGTCACCTGTGACCTAGGGACCGCAGCAGCAGTCAGGGGAAGACCATCCGAGATCAACCCCAACTCCACTAGATCATTACCTAACAGAATGTTAGCAGGGACATTGTCCTGAACCAGGACAGGAAGCTTTGCTGTCTTGTCTCCAATCATGAGTGTGACTAAGGCTACAGGTGATAATTTGGGAGGCCCACCAGCTAATCTGGTGGTTTGCAGAGGAGCACCTTCATAGTCCTCTGGCTTGAGCTGGGTCCTGTCCACCACTGTCATGCTTGCCCCAGTGTCTCTCAAACCAGTAGAAGGCTGGCCATTCAAGAGGACACTTCTCAAAAACCTACGGGTGTTCTGTGGGATAGTCGCCAGTACTTCTGCGTACTGGTCCCAGGCCCCAAGGGACACTAAGGAAATCTCTACCGGAGCACCAAAGGTGATTCCGGTAGAGGAGGGGAGGACAGTGGCCTCCACCTCAGACACGGGGTAAGGGTAGGTCAGGCTGACAGCCTGTACTCCAAGTGCCTTACCTTTACACTTGGGGTCACCCCTTTTGTGATCCAGAGCCCCACAATCCCAACAAGTGCCAGGAGTGCGGGGTACGGTACTGGAACCACTGGGAACCTGCTTTGCAGCAGGTGGACCACTACTCTTATTCCCACCCACAGAGGACTTATCCCCACTAGATTTTTGGGTCTTAGGAGAGGAAGGTTTTGGTTTACCCGACTGTGACTGCTTTTGGGACTCCTCAGCTTTCTGAGAGGCCCCCTTTTCTTTGTCCTTGTCCTTCCCACTGGAGTCCTTAGGGGACACCCGGTGGGAGACCCACTTGTCAGCCAACCTAGCCAGCTTAAAGGGGTCCAAAATGTTCTGGTCAGCCACATACTGACGCAGCTCTGGTGAACAGGCTTCAGAAAAATGCTCAAAAAACAAGAGGTGGGACAACTCAACAAAAGTTTTCACCTTGTAGCCATCAATCCACCCCATCATGTTCATGTGCGCAGTACTCACCCAGTCAACCCAAGACACATTCTCTCTTTTCTTAAATTCCCTGAACCTTTTAAGGTATTGGGTAGGTGTCTTGCCAAACTTGGCAATCAAAGCAGACTTCATACACTCATACTGACCCCTTTCTTCCACACTCAGCTTCAGAATACAGTCATATCCAGTTTGAGGCACTCTGCTTAACAAACACTTAGCCCAATCTCTTATATCCACATCATGAATTGCACAAGCCATTTCAAACGCTTCAATCCATTGGAGGATATCTGAACCCTCCACAAACACACCAACCAAATCTTTCATAAACTTGGTGGCTGGGGACCTGACACTCTCACTGGATCTAGCTGAAGTCTCCACTCTAGCTTTCTCTAGCTGGATTCTCTGACATTCAGTGTCCTGGCTTTTGAGTTCAAGGTCCTTATTTCTGAGTTCAAGATCCCTATTCTTGAGTTCCACTTGCTGTGCCAGCTCCTCTTTCTTAAGCTCAGCTTCTATTTCCAACTTGCGATATTCAAAGGCTAACTTCATCCTTAATAACTCAAGTTCCATGGAATTGCTGGGGTTTGGAACAGAGGCAGCAGGAATGGTGGCATTCCCAGAAACAGATTCAGCGACAACCCCAGGGGCAGAGTCCTCACTGGTTGCATCCCCCCCTTCTTCAAGAGTTTCACCATCAGTCTGGTAATCCACCAGGGCAGCTATCAGCTCAGCCCTAGACTTATCCACAAAGTCTAACTCCCTGGCTTCACAAGCACTCTGGAGAGCCTCTAAGCTCATCCGAGTCAATTTACCATTTGCAATGGACTCCATTGCTTGTAATGCAGTTATTTGGAACACACCCGAACCTTAATCTAATAAAAGTGCGGATATTTTGTAAGTGGCACGGTTATACACTGAGTCTTAAAACCATAAGCATCCCACCGCTGCCACCAGACTTTGTAAAGACTGGTGGGGGGTCTGTACTTCTGCTCTCTATATGGTAGAGGAGAGGCACAGAGGACCCCAGCCAAGATTCTCTAATACGGTAGCTGTGGGCGAGCAATCAAGGCCTAGCTTCTCAGGAGGTGATGCAGGCTGGTTCTTAAGTACAGTGTATCCCCAAGCCCCCACAAAGGAATGTCCACACACTGTATTACTGAAAACACAGTCTTTATATAATTAATATTCAAGGGTTATGTACACTTATCACAATAACGCACTTTGTGCTCAGGAAAATCAATAATGGTAAATATCTACAATTCTAAAGTGGTACCACTAATATTAGACCTCATTAAAGTGCATTCACAATACTGTAGAAATGGCACACAGATCAATAAGAAGGAAACCAGCAATAGAGAGAGGAGAGATAAAAGATGGTTGAAACAATAGGCAGGATACTGGCCCTTGCTACTGGACACAGTTCTGTGTGGAGATCCCCCCACCTGGGCAACCTGTAAGATAAAGAGATATAACACAAGCCCAGTCCATATATTGTTCAATAGTCTTATTCTCTCCTACAATGTTTTTACCCCCCCAATGTACCTGGTGGAGTCGAGTTCCTCGAAGAGGCGTCGACAGATCCTTCTTGAATGACCCCCTTTAAAGCAGGAGTCACGGATCGTCGAGAGGCGTCGAGAAGCGTCAAAGAACTCGGTGTTCGGTGTCGGGGAATCGACGGCCCTTCTTGAATGCCTTCCCTTTCAAGCGGGAGGCACGGGGCGTCAAACGTCCGACAACAAACAAGGTAGAACGGCGTCGATGAGGCGGCAGGCTTCGATCCGAGCGGTGCTCGTCGGCGTCGAGACGTCGGCGTCCTGCGAGGAGGAGGCGTGCGGGGCACCTCGGCGACACGAGTTCTGGACCGCAAAGATTGTGGATGACGGTGGCCCAGCAAGGGCGTCGAGTCGCTCGAGTCTTTGGGGTCGTGAGGTGGCGGGAAACCCACCGGCGTATTCTCCTTGGCGCGTTGGTCGTCCTCGACTTTCTCCGGCAGGACAAAAGCGGTCGACGGTGCGGACGAGGGAGTCCTTCGAGTCAAATGTTCTTAGGCAAGGAGCAGACGGCTCCGGTCGTCGGCGGCACGGCGTCAAGTGGTTCCCACGGCTGGGCAACACAACTTCGACGGGCCTCCAGCGGTTACACAGACCTGCGAACCCTGGTCGACGGCAATGGACTTCGACAGCGTCGATGTCCGGGTGCTTCACTTCGATCTCCTCGGCGGTCCCGTCTCGGGTCGGCAGCCTTTCGAGGGTCTGACTTCCAGGGCGCTTCGGCGAAGATTCAGCGGTGCTCGATGGTCCCTCGGAGCACGGGAAGAGGGCGCCTAGCCAGGTCCTCTCTCGGATCAGTCCTCGACGATTTCGACAACCTTCAGTTCTGTCGAAGCAAATGCCACAGCAAGTCTTCTTCTTCCAGCTGGACGTCGAGGATCAGCAAATCCAGTTACTCTTGAGTGGAGACTCAGCTTCTGAATGCTTCTGAACAATTTCCAGTGGTGAGAGGTCCCCAGATATACTATTCTGTCTCTCATCCACACTGCTGGCACACACACAGCAGCCAATCACACAGAAGGGCATTCATGCAGTCAGTCAGCCAATCAGGCACACAGTGGCCCTCATTACGACCCTTGCGGAAATTGACTGACCGGACCGCAACAGCGTAAATAGCGTTTCCGCCATTGCACGAAGGAGCAAAGTGCGGCTAATTACGACCCATCGGGCACGAGCATTACGCCATGGCGGAATCCGAAAGGCTGCGATGGCGGAAATGACCCCAAAACGGCCCTTACCGCCGCCGTACGCTGCACCAGGTGCAATACCGCCACCCATCTTAGCGGTCACCGTAATGAGCGGGCACCGTAATGAGCGTGCACCGCAAATTACGGGCACCGTAAATATACGGAAACGGAAGTAAAAGCATGTGGCCGGAACGGGAAACAGCACGCCGCACAACTATAAAATACGAATCCCAACACAACCATTAAAAATCCGACCCTGACACACATCCCAACCCGTTAGCAACCCCAGTTAAAAAAATAAATATGGGAAAGGTAGCCAAGAAAGCGTGTGATCGCAAGCGGCAGGTCCACTTCTCCCGAGAGGAACTGACCGTGCTGACCGAGACCCTGCAGGAAAATGCCGCCGTCGTCTTCTCCAGTCAAATGACCAGGACGGCCCTTGCCAACAAGAAGGCCATATGGGCCCTTGTGGCACAGCGCGTAAGTGCGGTGGGGACAACACCCCGCACGCCACAGCAATGTCGCAAGCGGTGGGACGACCTGCGGATCCGCGTACGCAGCATACTTTCTGCGAACAGGAACATCGCCACAGCTACCGGGGGGGGATCAGAGTCGCCCATCAAGTTGACCCCCTGGGAGGAGATCTGCGCCTCCACCATAGGAATGGAGAGCATAGAGGGAGTCGGAGGGATGGAGAAAGGAGTGCCGACATCCGGAGAATCAGGTAGGTTGGCCAAGAGAAACAATGCGAAATCCACAAACCACGAACATGTGCAGTACCATGTGACCCCATAGTGCAATACATACTTTGACCTGACAGCGCCCTCTAAAAGTCAGAATGAATAAACAAATTAATCAAGATGCCATAAACAACCCCTACATGTGCAGCATGCACCCCCTAACTGCAGGCAGCCAAATGAATGCATCCTCAACCCACACGAAAATGAGACCACCTCCAAGGCCCAGTCCCAAATCACCCTCATGTACCACCCCAATGCATTTGATACGTTGCCATTCCAAATCCCACAGACCCATAACTAACGCTCGCCCCTCTTTACTCCACCACAGGGTCCGATACCAACGACGAGCTGCAGGACACCCCTACCAGCACGCCTGCAAAGAGGGCCAGGACCAACGTCCCAAGAGCCTCCACCTCAGGTGCAAGGATCAAGACACGGCAGCAGCAGGAATCAAGTGCCAGCACACTGGAGGGGACTGCAACAGGCACCCCAGCAGCCAGCAAGTCCACAACCCCAGCACCACAGGTCCCCCCAAAGAACGTATCTGATGGCACTGCCTCTGGTGGTAGCAGCACCATAGGTGACACAGCTGTCATGCCAGCATGCTCCGACACGGAAAACAGTGCTGGCGACGTAGGTACCATCCATGACCTTTCCCAATCCCCCTGCATGTCCCATCCCCTACACCATGACGAAACCACGCAGGGGCACCCAGAAGACGACGACTGGCCAACCCCCACAAGTCCTGTGCCAAGGCAACATGTGTTGAGCAGCCCCCCTGTCACACCACCGCAAATGTCCATGGCCCAGCACAGGCAACAGTCCCTCGACCTGCTGATCGAGCAACAGCAGGAAGTGTCCACGCTACTCAAGGACCATGCGAATGAATGCGGGGGTTCCAGGGCAGGCATGGAAACATCCACCGAGACACTCAGGGCACAAATAGAGAAAAGTAGTGAGAGCCTCAGGGGAGAAATGGAGAGAAGCACCGAGAGCCTGAGAGCACAAATGGAGAGAAGCACCGAGAGCCTGAGAGCACAAATGGAGAAAAGCACCGAGAGCCTGAGGGGGGAACTGAATGCGACGTCCAAAGACGTTTGTGCCGAACTTGCTGCTGTGCGCCGTGTGCTCTCGGAGCTCTCACAAACCCTCAGAGACATGCATGGACGCGAGCAGGCAGAGACGTCATCCGTGGCAAGTTCCGTCCAGGGCAGCCCCCAACGCAGATCTGGCAGGAACCTGCGCTCCACGGGCAGGGGTGCCCCTGATACCCGTAGAGGGGGCTTGCAATAGCGTCTACCCACGGGCAGCATGCATATTTGGACACTGGTGTTGGGGGGGGAGGAAGTAGGGTGGAGGGGGTGTGTTGGGCTTCACTGGGTGGCGGGTCCATAGGGTGTATGAATCAAATCACATTAACAATACAGCACTTCATTATCATCCAATGACATGTGTGGACATTGATATTTGCGTACGAGGCCTTCATAGGCGTACAGTCCACTATGTGCCTGTACTACACACACACAGTGCCACAGGTCCCCTTTCCGTGTAATAGGCACCATGCGTGGTTGCTAGAAGCATGCATCTATGATGCTCTGTCGGATTGCACGTGCATCCTGTGCCTCATGGACTCCTTGGGGTGCCTCCACATCCCCACCCTCATCATCATCATCTTCAGGTGCATGCAGTACAGCGTCAGGGGGCATGGGCACATTCCTACGTATGCACATGTTGTGCAGCATGACACATGCCATGACCATCTTAGAAACCCTCTCATGGCTGTACATGAGTGCCCCGCCAGACCTGCTGAGGCTGCGGAAACGAGCCTTCAGTAGGCCGAATGCCTGTTCAATGACCACACGGCTACGTGAGTGGGCATGGTTGTAGTCCTCCTCATGCTGGTTCTGTGGGTTCCGGATTGGTGTAAGGAGCCATCTCTTCAGTGGATACCCGGCATCACCTGTATGGGACGAATAAAGGGTGTCAGTGGAATGATAGTGCTAAGTAGCCCCCCCCCCCTCCTGCAAGGTCATTGACGCATCAAATGGGCCACGATGTCATGCATGGAATGAGACTCACCGAGTAGCCAGGATCTGTGCCCTGCGTGTCGCTCCATGTAGCGTGGTATTCTTGTGTTCCTCAGGACCATAGAATCATGGGTAGATCCTGGAAATCTGGCACAACAATGCGTAAAGATCTTGTTGGAGTCACACACCATTTGCACATTGATTGAATGAAATTGTTTCCGGTTGCGGTACTGGACCTCCATGGCATGTGGGACAACCAATTCAACATGGGTGCAGTCGATGGCACCAATGCAACCCGGGATGCCGCCAAGTGCATGGAATCCCACCTTTGCGTTGGTAATCTCCTGGTACGTGCGTGGTAGTGTGATGTGGTCGTCGGCGTGCTTCAAGAGGGCATCGTGCACTTGGGAGAGTGTCCGTGAGAACAGTGGCTGTGAAATGCCATGCAACTGTCCCACTGTGTGCTGGTAGGTGCCTGTGGCCAGGAAGTGGAGTACAGACACCACCTTCAGTAGGGGTGGGATGGCGGTTGGGCTATCTATCATGCTCACGAGGTCAGCATGTGTCATGTCCACAATGGCGATTATGGTGTCCCGGTCCAAACGGTAGAGGGTGTGGATCTGCTCAGCAGTGAGGTTGAACGGATCAGCTCGGAGGCGTGGGATTGCGGGCCGCCTGCGTGGTGGTAGTGGCAGTGCTTGTGGGCCTTGCTGACCCTGCCTTGCCCTCCTCCTCCTCCTTCTCCTCCGTCTCCCCTGTGCGCCCGGTTGTTGTACCTGTTGTTGTTCGTCGTCTTCTTGTAGTTGTAGCACTTGCAGTGCTATCTGGTGCCCCAGCCCCAACATCGCTAGTCCTGCCGGTAGCATTTTGGAGTGGGAGTGGTTGTGGGAGGGGTTTGGGTCTGCTATATATGTGCTGTCGGCCTGTATGGCCTCCACCTGTGCTGATTGAATGAATCTGTGGCAGATGCAATCCCTTCTGGCCGAGCACGTCCCGCACGTAAGGCTGCATTTGGCCGCATGGCATCTTGGGATTGGAATCATGTATCAAATCCCGATGGCAGTGTGATGTACTTTGACTGATTTTCATGCTATGCTCCCATTGTTACACATGCTATGATTGCAGCCGCTTACATACCTGTGAAGAGTCAGTGGTATGTAGGGCTCGATCGATGGCCGACCCTCATGCAGCACAGTATCGTACTTCACCGACGGGCGTGGCGTCCCATTTGTGCTTGCAGCCAGTTAGCATTATGACACACAGCCGCACTACATTGATGTAATTGTGAATGCAAGCGTTCACAGAAGCCTTTTCGACGTAATGTTGCAAGTGAGGAATTCGAAGGCCAGCATTTTTGGTTGCGAAGTAGCGGTGAGGAGACGCCCACAGGTCTGCCTGGAAATGTAACGTTCTATTGTTGAATGTCCTTGGGACAGGGCCCATAACGAGCAAGCAATGAATGACATGAATTGAATGGGATGCGCAATAGCGTAGTGGACGATAAGGCAGGACGTTCCCAAGTCCATCTAGCTTCACGACACTACAGATCCGGCCAGGAGCACAGTGGTTTTTGCAGACTGCATTACGCACAGACGCGATGGAAGTTTCACATATTATGTGAGTGAATGTTCATGCGTTTTCATTGCGGGATGAGGGAATGATGAATGGATGCATGGACAGATGATTCCATTTAGGGTCTGCCATGTACATGTGTTTTATGATTCAATCCCCTTCCCCTGCGCTATGTGATGCAAGGCTGCCATAGTGGGACTTACGTCTATCTGCCCTTGTAGGATCCTCCCTGTCTCGACGCGCCTTCATACACTTGTGTCTAGGCACGTTACTAATCCCATGTCATGGGTTCTATCTTGACGGACGCATGCACAGTAACCGACGTTGCCAATGGTGTATTAACCTCGATTGGTTTCGTTATGTATCGATACTGATTTAGGGGTGTGTATATTCCTTTGGAGTGGGCTAGCATGCATATGGGTGTGGATTTGGTGTGTTGAATGAAGATAGTGATGCTTCATGTGTCATGTAGTGCAATCGGTTAATTTGTGTTTCATTTTGGTGACAGGTATCTCCTGCCCTATTGCAGATGCCATCTGTACGCCACTCCTCCAGATGGTTTTTACTCTCGACACCTGCAGCTTCGGGTGAATCAGTGGAGCAGCATTACGATCTTATGGGACGATCGCCAATGGGCCACATGCCCTTACGCTGTTCTGGTGGCTAGGTGCAACATTTCGGCCTTTCAGCTGGACTAGTGCCTGCCTCATGGGACGGACCTGCGGTTCTTGCCGCTTCCATGTTGCCTTTTGGAACGTTGATGTTGGCCCTGTGTGCCATGATGGTACAGGGCGTCACACAAGTGGAAGCTGGTCAATTATTGCAGATGCAGCCCTCGGTGATGATGGATGTTTTGGTGTTATTTTACAAATTGCTGTGAGGCCTTTGTCATTTGGATGTGCATTTAAATTGTATTCCGATATTTGGCGTGTTGCGTTATTCTTTGCAGGTGATGTGGCGATTTTCGATTTGTGGCGGTATGTATTGCGAGATGATCTGCATTGTGTTCCGCCTTCTGAGTTGAGTTGTGTGGTACAGTACTGGCCGCTTTTGCCTACGTAGCACAGTGTGGTCACGGATAGGGGCTGCCATTGTGACTGTTTACATGATGTGCTGTTCAGGGGCGGGGGATTGGCTTTTGGCCGACTGGTGCCTGTCAGCCAGGTCGATTGATGGTATGATGGGATGTTCAGAATGTGGCTGGTCACAGGTGCCTGTGTTTGCGTGCGTTTGTTGGAGGGGGACTGGGGTCATGTCCATTGGAATAGCTTCTGTATTCATGCCATCTGTGCCCTGCAGCTCCCATCGGCCCCTCTTGGGATGTGCCTGGCTGCTCAGTCACTCTGCCAACTTGTGTGGTACATGCTTCTGCTGATGGTTGGTTTGTTTACTGGCAAGAGTACAGGTCTGGTGCAATCCCCCTCAGGATGCTGTTTTGGATGTTGCCTTGCGCTGGTGGCAAGCGATGGGGGACTACTGTTGTTTTGTGTCATGTGTTCTTGATTTCCATTTTGATGTCTTGTACCTTCACATGCCTGTGCTGCATCAGTACGGCTATGGTGAAATGCCGTACATGGATGCCCACTCACGGGGCGCTTCGAACACCTGCATGCATTTCTACGTTGGCATGCATGGGTGAATTGTAGATTTCACTGGTTGCATGGTGTGAGTACATTGCGCCTGCCAGGAGTTGTGCAATGTGGCCAGGGAGTGGAGTACAGGCACTCAGTGGGCCATTTACGGTTGGTTCACGATGCCGTATTTCTCGCCATGGCGGAATGGTCCATTCCGCCATGCCTGATGGCGTTAGGTACATGTCCGCTAGGGTCGGAATTGGCGTACCGTTGCACCATGGTGGTGTTTGCGGTTTGGCATGGTGCGCGCGCGCGTGCTTGGTGCAGTTAGCGTTGGCGTTCACTACGGTGTCGCTAATGGCTTCGTACTTTGCGGTGACGGGTCATAGTCGCACCGAGCGCTTTTCGATGGCGGTATTGCATTTCCGCCATCGTTTTCCCCTTTCCGCCAGGGTCGTAATGAGGCCCAGTGCATTCAGGCCACACTCCTCCCTTTCAGACACTCACAACAAGGAATGTGGATTGGGACAAGTACCCAGCCATTCAACACTACACACTGCATTCAGGCCAGTTTCGGGCAGGGCTGTCTCAGTCTTTGTCTCTGTAAAGACTGGTGGGGGGGTCTGTACTTCTGCTCTCTATATGGTAGAGGAGAGGCACAGAAGACCCCAGCCAAGATTCTCTATTACGGTAGCAATGGACGAGCAATCAAGGCCTAGCTTCTCAGGAGGTGATGCAGGCTGGTTCTTAAGTACAGTGTATCCCCAAGCCCCCACAAAGGAATGTCCACACACTGTATTACTGAAAACACAGTCTTTATATAATTAGTTCAAAGGTTATGTACACTTATCACAATAACGCACTTTGTGCTCAGGAAAATCAATAATGGTAAATATCTACAATTTCTAAAGTGGTACCACTAATATTAGACCTCATTAAAGTGCATTCACAATACTGTAGAAATGGCACACAGATCAATAAGAAGGAAACCAGCAATAGAGAGAGGAGAGATAAAAGATGGTTGAAGCAATAGGCAGAATACTGGCCCTAGCTACTGGACACAGTTCTGTGTGGAGATCCCCCCCACCTGGGCAACCTGTAAAATAAAGAGATATGACACAAGCCCAGTCCATATATTGTTCAACAGTCTTATTCTCTCCTACAATGTTTTTACCCCCCCAATGTACCTGGTGGAGTCGAGTTCTTCGAAGAGGCGTCGACAGATCCTTCTTGAATGACCCCCTTTTAAGCAGGAGTCACGGATCGTCGAGAGGCGTAGAGAAACGTCGAAGACCTCGGGGCTCGGCGACGGGGAATCGACGGCCCTTCTTGAATGCCTTCCCTTTCAAGCGGGAGGCACGGGGCGTCGAACGTCCGTCGACAAACGAGGTAGAACGATGTCGAAGAGGCGGCAGCTTCGTCCGAGCGGTGCTCGTCGGCGTCGGGGCGTCGGCGTCCTGCAAGGCGGAGGTGTGCGGGGCACCTCGATGACAATAGTTCTGGACCGCAAAGATTGTAGAGACGGGAGCCCAGCAAGGGCGTCGAGTCGCTCGAGTCTTTGGGATCGTGAGGTGGCGGGAAACCCACCGGCGGATTCTCCTCGGCGCGTTGGTCGTCCTCGACTTTCTCCGGCAGGGCAAAAGCGGTCGACGGTGCGGACGAGGGAGTCCTTCGAGTCAAATGTTCTTAGGCAAGGAGCGGACGGCTCCGGTCGTCGGCGGCACGGCGTCAAGTGGTTCCCACGGCTGGGCAACACAACTTCGACGGGCCTCCAGCGGTTACACAGACCTGCGAACCCTGGTCGACGGCAATGGACTTCGACAGCGTCGAGGTCCGGGTGCTTCACTTCGATCTCCTCGGCGGTCCCGTCTCGGGTCGGCAGCCTTTCGAGGGTCTGACTTCCAGGGCGCTTCGGCGAAGATTCAGCGGTGCTCGATGGTCCCTCGGAGCACGGGAAGAGGGCGCCTTACCAGGTCCTCTCTCGGGTCAGTCCTCGACGATTTCGACAACCTTCAGTTCCGTCGAAGCAAATGCCACAGCAAGTCTTCTTCTTCCAGCTGGACGTCGAGGATCAGCAAATCCAGTTACTCTTGAGTGGAGACTCAGCTTCTGAATGCTTCTGAACAATTTCCAGTGGTGAGAGGTCCCCAGATATACTATTCTGTCTCTCATCCACACTGCTGGCACACACACAGCAGCCAATCACACAGAAGGGCATTCATGCAGTCAGTCAGCCAATCAGGCACACAGTGCATTCAGGCCACACTCCTCCCTTTCAGACACTCACAACAAGGAATGTGGATTGGGACAAGTACCCAGCCATTCAACACTACACACTGCATTCAGGCCAGTTTCGGGCAGGGCTGTCTCAGTCTTTGTCTCTCATGCCAGAAACCAGACAACCACAACAAGGAGTGTATATTGGTCACACACTCCATTCACCCAGGTCCCACCCACAGGAGGTACCCATAACATACAGTCACTGGGAAGGCTCCAGTCAGTCTAGCTGGGCCTTTACAACAACACCATATATGGAACTTCCACCCAACAGCCAGTCAGGGGGAAGGGACAGAGTCAGGGCTTCCCAGGACTTTGGGAAAAACAAGATAACAGGCAATAGAAAGCAAGAGGCCACAGGGGCCATCTTGTTTCCTATCAGGAATCAACTGATTCCAATGGCAGGGCCTGGGTATCCCAAAATGGAGGACACCCAGAGCACCTGTCAAATTCAGCATGGAGCTGCCACCAGCCCATACCCTGCTCTGTGGGCCACCCACAGGTGCCCAAAAACATACACTAGGGGCACAGGGTTGTACCCCTACCCATGGGTGCCATAAGGGTATCCCATGGGTCTGTTCACCAAACCAAAAGAGAGCTGCACTGCCAGGAGTCCCTCATGGACTCCTGGGCAGAAAACATGACAGAACACACGGTAAAAACAGAAAAAGGACAAGGATTCAGAGGCCCTGTCCCTCAGATGCATTTCCGGCATCACAGTCGCCCCCCCCAGACTGAGGTGGAGGGTGCCTAATCTCCCACGGGATAGACACCCTCATCCAGACGGTCAACATACCTTCTGGAAAGGCCATCTGCATTATCGTGACTCTTCCCTGGTCTGTGCTCTATGGTGAAGTCTAGCCCTTGTAGGCTAATCGACCACCTGAGCAATTTCGGATTCTCACCCTTCATCTGCATAAGCCACTTCAGGGGCTTATGATCTGTTTGGACCTTGAAGGTGGACCCCGTAAGGTAGGGCCTAAAACGCCTAAGGCTCCAAACTATACTAAAACATTCCTTTTCAACAGTAGCCCACCTAAGTTCTCTACCCTTGAGTTGTCTACTGATGAATATGATAGGATGTTCTCTCCCTTTGTCATCTAACTGGGACAAGACAGCTCCAATTCCGGTGTCGCAGGCATCCGTCTGGACGATAAAGGGTCGGCTGTAGTCAGGCGCACTCAACACAGGTGCCCTACACAGACTTTCTTTCAAGCCATCAAAGGCCCTCTGACAGTCTTCAGTCCAATTAACCTTCCTAGGCTGTTTGGGTGAAGTTAGAGCTGTCAGGGGTGCAGCTATGGTTCCATAGTCTGCCATGAAATTGCGATAGTACCCAGTGAGGCCCAAAAAGGCTCTCACCTGGGTTTGAGTAGTGGGAGTCTCCCAGTTCTGTACGTCCTGTACTTTACTGGAGAGAGGTTGGATTTGACCCCCTCCTACCTCATGACCAAGATAGGTAACTTTCCCCTGAGCTATCTGGCACTTGGTGGCCTTGATAGTGAGGTTAGCCCTTTTCAAGGCCTGCAACACCTTATCCAGATGTGTCAAATGCTCTTCCCAGGTGGAACTGTAGACGGCAATGTCGTCTAAGTAAGCCACACAAAAGGCTTCCAGCCCACTGAGCGCATGGTTGACCAATCTCTGGAAGGTGGCAGGGGCATTCTTCAACCCAAAGGGCATGACCCTAAACTGGTAGAGTCCCTCAGGTGTGGAGAATGCCGTCTTTTCCTTGGCATGGTCCGTCAGAGCTATTTGCCAATAGCCTGAGGTAAGGTCAAAGGTGCTCACAAATTTGGCAGCACCTATAGTGTCCACGAGCTCATCAGCCCTGGGCAATGGGTGCGCGTCAGTTTTGGTGACGGCATTGACTCCTCGGTAGTCCACACAGAACCTCCAATCCTTGGTACCCGCCGGGGAACTTGCCTTGGGGACAAGGACCACTGGACTGGACCAGGGACTGGTGGAGGGTTCAATAACACCCAGATCCAACATCTTGGCGACCTCAGCCTGGATGTGGTTTTTGACGGTATCTGACATACGATAGCTCCTGCTTTTGACAGGCACACTGTCACCAGTGTCAATTTCGTGCTTACACCACGGTGTAAGGCCCGGTGTCAGTGAAAACAGAGGGGCATACTGCTGGAGCAAAGCCCGGCAGGCCCTCTGCTGCTCTGTTGTCAAATCGGGAGAGAGTTGTACTCCCTCCACTGAGCCATCCTGAGGGTTGCTATGCAGCAAATCAGGAAGGGGCTCACTCTCATCCTCTTCTTGCCCTGAAGCTAGCAAGAGACATGAGACCTCTGCTCGCCTGTGGAAAGGCTTGAGCCTGTTGACATGGAATACCTGGGGGGCTACCCCAGAGGCTCCCATGTCCACCAGATAATTGACTTCGCCCATCTTGGAGATGATCCTGAAGGGTCCAGTCCACTTGTCTGCCAAAGCTCTAGGCTTGGTAGGCTCCATCACAAGGATTTCCTGTCCCGGAGTCCAATCCACTTGCGAAGCTTTCAGGTCATGCCAGTACTTATTCAATTCCTGGCTGGCCTTGAGATTTGCTGTTGCCTGACCCATCATTTGTGTCATCCTCCGCCTGAGGCCTAACACATAGTCCCCCACTTGCTTGGCGGGACCTGGAGGGGTGGCTTCCAAGCCTTCTCGGATCAAGGCGAGGGGCCCCCTCACGGGATGTCCAAAGAGTAACTCAAAGGGGCTGAAACCAACACCCTCTTGAGGTACCTCTCTGTAAGCAAACAGCAGGCATGGCAGGAGGAGATCCCATTTCCTCCTTAGGGGCTCTTCCAAAGCACCTAGCATGCCCTTGAGAGTTTTGTTAAATCTCTCAACCAGACCATTGGTCTGGGGGTGGTAAGAGGTGGAGAACTTGTAGGTTACCCCGCACTCTTTCCACATGGTTTTCATGTAACTAGACATGAAGTTGGATCCTCGGTCAGAGACAACCTCCTTGGGGAATCCAACACGGGTGAAAATGCCCAGGAGAGCCCTGGCAACCACCTTGGCAGTAACAGTCCGAAGGGGTATTGCCTCAGGGTACCTGGTGGCATGATCTACCAAGACCAGGATGAACCGATGTCCACCTGAAGTGGGAGGGTCAAGGGGACCGACGATGTCGATGCCCACCCTCTCAAATGGTGTGCCAACCACTGGTAATGGCTGCAGTGGGGCAATGACCCTGCCTCCAGTCTTGCCAGACAACTGACAAGTTGGGCAGGTCCTGCAGTGGGACTCCACCTCTACTCCCATCCGTGGCCAGTAGAAATGGGCAGAGAGCCTCTGCTTAGTCTTCTTGGTCCCAAGATGACCAGCCAAGGGCACCTCATGCGCCAACTGCAGTAGGAAGGGCCTGTAAACCTGGGGTACCACCAACCTCTTGCGGGCACCAGGTTCGGGCTTAGTGGGCTCACTAACAAGGAGCTCACCCTCCCAATAAATCTTGAATGTCCTAGGCACTTCACCTTGTGCCTGGGACAGGGCCTGTTTCCTCAGGCCCTCGAGAGAGTGGCACTCTCTCTGTCCCTTACAGAAGTCTGCCCGGGAGGGTCCCCCTTCAGCTAACAAGCATTGAAGGTCGGGATGATCCTCCGGGTTGAGAACCTCTCCCACAGGAGAGTCTTCTGTCTCTTCTCCCACAGGAGTTGAGTTTGGGTTTTCCGCTGGACCCAGCCCGTCCGGAGCATGGATCCCATTGGGTGCTGTCGGAACAGCAGGAAGAGAAGGTGTTCCCTCCACAGAGGTGGCCTTCTTGGTCTTCCTTCTTCTTGCCTTAGGCCTCGCCTTTGGCTCGGATACCTGACTCACAGCCAGACCCGGTGTCACCTGTGACCTAGTGACTGCAGCAGCAGTCATGGGAAGACCATCCGAGATCAACCCCAACTCTACTAGATCATTTCCTAACAGAATGTTAGCAGGGACATTGTCCTGAACCAGGACAGGAAGCTTTGCTGTCTTGTCTCCAATCATGAGTGTGACTAGGGCTACAGGCGATAATTTGGGAGGCCCACCAGCTAACCTGGTGGTTTGCAGAGGAGCACCTTCATAGTCCTCTGGCTTGAGCAGGGTCCTGTCCACCACTGTCATGCTTGCCCCAGTGTCTCTCAAACCAGTAGAAGGCTGGCCATTCAAGAGGACACTTCTCAAAAATCTACGGGTGTTCTGTGGGATAGTCGCCAGTACTTCTGCGTACTGGTCCCAGGCCCCAAGGGACACTAAGGAAATCTCTACTGGAGCACCAAATGTGATTCCTGTAGAGGAGGGGAGGACAGTGGCCTCCACCTCAGACACGGGGTAAGGGTAGGTCAGGCTGACAGCCTGTACTCCAAGTGCCTTACCTTTACACTTGGGGTCACCCCTTTTGTGATCCAGAGCCCCACAATCCCAACAAGTGCCAGGAGTGCGGGGTACGGTACTGGAACCACTGGGAGCCTGCTTTGCAGCAGGTGGACCACTACTCTTATTCCCACCCACAGAGGACTTATCCCCACTAGATTTTTGGGTCTTAGGAGAGGAAGGTTTTGGTTTACCCGACTGTGACTGCTTTTGGGACTCCTCAGCTTTCTGAGAGGCCCCCTTTTCTTTGTCCTTGTCCTTCCCACTGGAGTCCTTAGGGGACACCCGGTGGGAGACCCACTTGTCAGCCAACCTAGCCAGCTTAAAGGGGTCCAAAATGTTCTGGTCAGCCACATACTGACGCAGCTCTGGTGAACAGGCTTCAGAAAAATGCTCAAAAAACAAGAGGTGGGACAACTCAACAAAAGTTTTCACCTTGTATCCATCAATCCACCCCATCATGTTCATGTGCGCAGTACTCACCCAGTCAACCCAAGACACATTCTCTCTTTTCTTAAATTCCCTGAACCTTTTAAGGTATTGGGCAGGTGTCTTGCCAAACTTGGCAATCAAAGCAGACTTCATACACTCATACTGACCCCTTTCTTCCACACTCAGCTTCAGAATACAGTCATATCCAGTTTGAGGCACTCTGCTTAACAAACACTTAGCCCAATCTCTTTTATCTACATCATGAATTGCACAAGCCATTTCAAACGCTTCAATCCATTGGAGGATATCTGAACCCTCCAAAAACACACCAACCAAATCTTTCATAAACTTGGTGGCTGGGGACCTGCCACTCTCAATTGGTCTAGCTGAAGTCTCCACTCTAGCTCTCTCTAGCTGGATTCTCTGACATTCAGTGTCCTTGTCTTTGAGCGCAAGATCCCTATTCTTGAGTTCCACTTGCTGTGCCAGCTCCTCTTTCTTAAGCTCAGCTTCTATTTCCAACTTGCGATATTCAAAGGCCAATTTCATCCTTAATAACTCAAGTTCCATGGAATTGCTGGGGTTTGGAACAGAGGCAGCAGGAATGGTGGCATTCCCAGAAACAGATTCAGCGACAACCCCAGGGGCAGAGTCCTCACTGGTTGCATCCCCCCCTTCATCAAGGGTTTCACCATCAGTCTGGTAGTCCACCAGGGCAGCTATCAGCTCAGCCCTAGACTTATCCACAAAGTCCAACTCCCTGGCTTCACAAGCACTCTGGAGAGCCTCTAAGCTCATCCGAGTCAATTTACCATTTGCAATGGGCTCCATTGCCTGTAATGCAGTTATTTGGTACACACCCAAACCTTAATCTAATAAAGTGCGGATATTTTGTAAGTGGCACGGTTATACACTGAGTCTTAAAACCATAAGCATCCCACCGCTGCCACCAGCTTGTCAAGACCGGTGGGGGGGTCTGTACTTCTGCTCTCTATATGGTAGAGGAGAGGCACAGAAGACCCCAGCCAAGATTCTCTATTACGGTAGCAATGGACGAGCAATCAAGGCCTAGCTTCTCAGGAGGTGATGCAGGCTGGTTCTTAAGTACAGTGTATCCCCAAGCCCCCACAAAGGAATGTCCACACACTGTATTACTGAAAACACAGTCTTTATATAATTAGTTCAAAGGTTATGTACACTTATCACAATAACGCACTTTGTGCTCAGGAAAATCAATAATGGTAAATATCTACAATTTCTAAAGTGGTACCACTAATATTAGACCTCATTAAAGTGCATTCACAATACTGTAGAAATGGCACACAGATCAATAAGAAGGAAACCAGCAATAGAGAGAGGAGAGATAAAAGATGGTTGAAGCAATAGGCAGAATACTGGCCCTAGCTACTGGACACAGTTCTGTGTGGAGATCCCCCCCACCTGGGCAACCTGTAAAATAAAGAGATATGACACAAGCCCAGTCCATATATTGTTCAACAGTCTTATTCTCTCCTACAATGTTTTTACCCCCCCAATGTACCTGGTGGAGTCGAGTTCTTCGAAGAGGCGTCGACAGATCCTTCTTGAATGACCCCCTTTTAAGCAGGAGTCACGGATCGTCGAGAGGCGTAGAGAAACGTCGAAGACCTCGGGGCTCGGCGACGGGGAATCGACGGCCCTTCTTGAATGCCTTCCCTTTCAAGCGGGAGGCACGGGGCGTCGAACGTCCGTCGACAAACGAGGTAGAACGATGTCGAAGAGGCGGCAGCTTCGTCCGAGCGGTGCTCGTCGGCGTCGGGGCGTCGGCGTCCTGCAAGGCGGAGGTGTGCGGGGCACCTCGATGACAATAGTTCTGGACCGCAAAGATTGTAGAGACGGGAGCCCAGCAAGGGCGTCGAGTCGCTCGAGTCTTTGGGATCGTGAGGTGGCGGGAAACCCACCGGCGGATTCTCCTCGGCGCGTTGGTCGTCCTCGACTTTCTCCGGCAGGGCAAAAGCGGTCGACGGTGCGGACGAGGGAGTCCTTCGAGTCAAATGTTCTTAGGCAAGGAGCGGACGGCTCCGGTCGTCGGCGGCACGGCGTCAAGTGGTTCCCACGGCTGGGCAACACAACTTCGACGGGCCTCCAGCGGTTACACAGACCTGCGAACCCTGGTCGACGGCAATGGACTTCGACAGCGTCGAGGTCCGGGTGCTTCACTTCGATCTCCTCGGCGGTCCCGTCTCGGGTCGGCAGCCTTTCGAGGGTCTGACTTCCAGGGCGCTTCGGCGAAGATTCAGCGGTGCTCGATGGTCCCTCGGAGCACGGGAAGAGGGCGCCTTACCAGGTCCTCTCTCGGGTCAGTCCTCGACGATTTCGACAACCTTCAGTTCCGTCGAAGCAAATGCCACAGCAAGTCTTCTTCTTCCAGCTGGACGTCGAGGATCAGCAAATCCAGTTACTCTTGAGTGGAGACTCAGCTTCTGAATGCTTCTGAACAATTTCCAGTGGTGAGAGGTCCCCAGATATACTATTCTGTCTCTCATCCACACTGCTGGCACACACACAGCAGCCAATCACACAGAAGGGCATTCATGCAGTCAGTCAGCCAATCAGGCACACAGTGCATTCAGGCCACACTCCTCCCTTTCAGACACTCACAACAAGGAATGTGGATTGGGACAAGTACCCAGCCATTCAACACTACACACTGCATTCAGGCCAGTTTCGGGCAGGGCTGTCTCAGTCTTTGTCTCTCATGCCAGAAACCAGACAACCACAACAAGGAGTGTATATTGGTCACACACTCCATTCACCCAGGTCCCACCCACAGGAGGTACCCATAACATACAGTCACTGGGAAGGCTCCAGTCAGTCTAGCTGGGCCTTTACAACAACACCATATATGGAACTTCCACCCAACAGCCAGTCAGGGGGAAGGGACAGAGTCAGGGCTTCCCAGGACTTTGGGAAAAACAAGATAACAGGCAATAGAAAGCAAGAGGCCACAGGGGCCATCTTGTTTCCTATCAGGAATCAACTGATTCCAATGGCAGGGCCTGGGTATCCCAAAATGGAGGACACCCAGAGCACCTGTCAAATTCAGCATGGAGCTGCCACCAGCCCATACCCTGCTCTGTGGGCCACCCACAGGTGCCCAAAAACATACACTAGGGGCACAGGGTTGTACCCCTACCCATGGGTGCCATAAGGGTATCCCATGGGTCTGTTCACCAAACCAAAAGAGAGCTGCACTGCCAGGAGTCCCTCATGGACTCCTGGGCAGAAAACATGACAGAACACACGGTAAAAACAGAAAAAGGACAAGGATTCAGAGGCCCTGTCCCTCAGATGCATTTCCGGCATCACAGTCTCACATGCCAGAAACCAGACAACCACAACAAGAAGTGTATATTGGTCACACACTCCATTCACCCAGGTCCCACCCACAGGAGGTACCCACAACATACAGTCAAAGGGAAGGCTCCAGTCAGTCTAGCTGGGCCTTCACAACAACACCATATATGGAACTTCCACCCAACAGCCAGTCAGGGGGAAGGGACAGAGTCAGGGCTTCCCAGGACTTTGGGAAAAACAAGACAACAGGCAATAGAAAGCAAGAGGCCACAGGGGCCATCTTGTTTTCTATCAGGAATCAACTGATCCCAATGGCAGGGCCTGGGTATCCCAAAATGGAGGACACCCAGAGCACCTGTCCAATTCAGCATGGAGCTGCCACCAGCCCATACCCTGCTCTGTGGGCCACCCACAGGTGCCCAAAAACATACACTAGGGGCACAGGGTTGTACCCCTACCCAGGGGTGCCATAAGGGTATCCCATGGGTCTGTTCACCAAACCAAAAGAGAGAGCTGCACTGCCAGGAGTCCCAAATGGACTCCTGGGCAGAAAACATAACAGAACACACGATAAAAGGCAGAAAAGGACAAGGATTCAGAGGCCCTGTCCCTCTGATGCATTTCCAGCATCACACTCTTGTCCTCATGTCGGCATGTCTTGCTTCAGTTTGCGCTGGTGTCTCATGTGCCCTGGAGGATGTTGCTCTTATCCTCTTGTCGGCAAGTCTTGCTTTAGTTTGCGCTGGTTTCTCATGTGCCCTGGAGGATGTTGCTCTTGTCCTCATGTCAGCATGTCTTGCTTCAGTTTGCGCTGGTGTCTCATGTGCCCTGGAGGATGTTGCTGTTGTCCTCATGTCGGCAAGTCTTGCTTCAGTTTGCTCTGGTGTCTCATGTGCCCTGGAGGATGTTGCTCTTTTCCTCTTGTCGGCAAGTCTTGCTTCAGTTTGCTCTGGTGTCTCATGTGCCCTGGAGGATGTTGCTCTTTTCCTCTTGTCGGCAAGTCTTGCTTCAGTTTGCTCTGGTGTCTCATGTGCCCTGGAGGATGTTGCTCTTGTCCTCTTGTCGGCAAGTCTTGCTTCAGTTTGCGCTGGTGTCTCATGTGCCCTGGAGGATGTTGCTGTTGTCCTCATGTCAGCATGTCTTGTTTCAGTTTGCGCTGGTGTCTCATGTGCCCTGGAGGATGTGCCTCTTGTCCTCATGTCAGCATGTCTTGCTTCAGTTTGCGCTGGTGTCTCATGTGCCCTGGAGGAGGTTGCTGTTGTCCTCATGTCAGCATGTCTTGCTTCAGTTTGCGCTGGTGTCTCATGTGCCCTGGAGGAAGTGCCTCTTGTCCTCATGTCAGCATGTCTTGCTTCAGTTTGCGCTGGTGTCTCATGTGCCCTGGAGGATATTGCTCTTGTCCCCATGTCAGCAAGTCTTGCTTCAGTTTGTGCTGGTGTCTCATGTGCCCTGGAGGATGTTGCTCTTGTCCTCTTGTCGGCAAGTCTTTCTTCAGTTTGCGCTGGTGTCTCATGTGCCCTGGAGGATGTTGCTGTTGTCCTCATGTCAGCATGTCTTGCTTCAGTTTGCGCTGGTGTCTCATGTGCCCTGGAGGATGTTGCTCTTATCCTCTTGTCGGCAAGTCTTGCTTCAGTTTGCGCTGGTGTCTCATGTGCCCTGGAGGATGTTGCTGTTGTCCTCATGTCAGCATGTCTTGCTTCAGTTTGCGCTGGTGTGTCATGTGCCCTGGAGGATGTTGCTCTTATCCTCTTGTCGGCAAGTCTTGCTTCAGTTTGTTCTGGTGTCTCATGTGCCCTGGAGGATGTTGCTCTTGTCCTCTTGTCGGCAAGTTTTGCTTCAGTTTGTGCTGGTGTCTCATGTGACCTGGAGGATGTTGCTCTTGTCCTCATGTCAGCATGTCTTGCTTCAGTTTGCGCTGGGGTCTCATGTGCCCTGGAGGATGTTGCTCTTATCCTCTTGTCGGCAAGTCTTGCTTCAGTTTGCTCTGGTGTCTCATGTGCCCTGGAGGATGTTGCTCTTGTCCTCTTGTCGGCAAGTTTTGCTTCAGTTTGTGCTGGTGTCTCATGTGAACTGGAGGATGTTGCTCTTGTCCTCTTGTCGGCAAGTTTTGCTTCAGTTTGTGCTGGTGTCTCATGTGACCTGGAGGATGTTGTTGTTGTCCTCTTGTCAGCAAGTCTTGCTTCAGTTTGCGCTGGTGTATCATGTGCCCTGGAGGATGTTGCTGTTGTCCTCATGTCAGCATGTCTTGTTTCAGTTTGCGCTGGTGTCTCATGTGCCCTGGAGGATGTTGCTCTTATCCTCTTGTCAGCAAGTCTTGCTTCAGTTTGCGCTGGTGTCTCATGTGCCCTGGAGGATGTTGCTGTTGTCCTCATGTCAGCATGTCTTGCTTCAGTTTGCGCTGGTGTCTCATGTGCCCTGGAGGATGTTGCTCTTATCCTCTTGTCAGCAAGTCTTGCTTCAGTTTGCTCTGGTGTCCTGGAGGATGTTTCTCTTGTCCTCTGGCCGGCAAGTCTTGCTTCAGTTTGCTCTGGTGTCTCATGTGCCCTAGAGGATGTTGTTGTTGTCCTCTTGTCGGCAAGTCTTGCTTCAGTTTGCGCTGGTGTCTCATGTGCCCTGGAGGATGTTGCTGTTGTCCTCATGTCAGCATGTCTTGCTTCAGTTTGCGCTGGTGTCTCATGTGCCCTGGAGGATGTTGCTCTTATCCTCTTGTCGGCAAGTCTTTCTTCAGTTTGCGCTGGTGTCTCATGTGCCCTGGAGGATGTTGCTGTTGTCCTCATGTCAGCATGTCTTGCTTCAGTTTGCGCTGGTGTCTCATGTGCCCTGGAGGATGTTGCTCTTATCCTCTTGTCGGCAAGTCTTGCTTCAGTTTGCGCTGGTTTCTCATGTGCCCTGGAGGATGTTGCTGTTGTCCTCATGTCAGCATGTCTTGCTGCAGTTTGCGCTGGTGTCTCATGTGCCCTGGAGGATGTTGCTCTTATCCTCTTGTCGGCAAGTCTTGCTTCAGTTTGCTCTGGTGTCTCATGTGCCCTGGAGGATGTTGCTCTTGTCCTCTTGTCGGCAAGTTTTGCTTCAGTTTGCGCTGGTGTCTCATGTGAACTGGAGGATGTTGCTCTTGTCCTCTTGTCGGCAAGTTTTGCTTCAGTTTGCTCTGGTGTCTCATGTGCCCTGGAGGATGTTGCTCTTGTCCTCTTGTCGGCAAGTCTTGCTTCAGTTTGTGCTGGTGTCTCATGTGACCTGGAGGATGTTGTTGTTGTCCTCTTGTCAGCAAGTCTTGCTTCAGTTTGCGCTGGTGTATCATGTGCCCTGGAGGATGTTGCTGTTGTCCTCATGTCAGCATGTCTTGTTTCAGTTTGCGCTGGTGTCTCATGTGCCCTGGAGGATGTTGCTGTTGTCCTCATGTCAGCATGTCTTGCTTCAGTTTGCGCTGGTGTCTCATATGCCCTGGAGGATGTTGCTCTTATCCTCTTGTCAGCAAGTCTTGCTTCAGTTTGCTCTGGTGTCCTGGAGGATGTTTCTCTTGTCCTCTGGCCGGCAAGTCTTGCTTCAGTTTGCTCTGGTGTCTCATGTGCCCTAGAGGATGTTGTTGTTGTCCTCTTGTCGGCAAGTCTTGCTTCAGTTTGCGCTGGTGTCTCATGTGCCCTGGAGGATGTTGCTGTTGTCCTCATGTCAGCATGTCTTGCTTCAGTTTGCGCTGGTGTCTCATGTGCCCTGGAGGATGTTGCTCTTATCCTCTTGTCGGCAAGTCTTTCTTCAGTTTGCGCTGGTGTCTCATGTGCCCTGGAGGATGTTGCTGTTGTCCTCATGTCAGCATGTCTTGCTTCAGTTTGCGCTGGTGTCTCATGTGCCCTGGAGGATGTTGCTCTTATCCTCTTGTCGGCAAGTCTTGCTTCAGTTTGCGCTGGTGTCTCATGTGCCCTGGAGGATGTTGCTGTTGTCCTCATGTCAGCATGTCTTGCTGCAGTTTGCGCTGGTGTCTCATGTGCCCTGGAGGATGTTGCTCTTATCCTCTTGTCGGCAAGTCTTGCTTCAGTTTGCTCTGGTGTCTCATGTGCCCTGGAGGATGTTGCTCTTGTCCTCTTGTCGGCAAGTTTTGCTTCAGTTTGTGCTGGTGTCTCATGTGAACTGGAAGATGTTGCTCTTGTCCTCTTGTCGGCAAGTTTTGCTTCAGTTTGCTCTGGTGTCTCATGTGCCCTGGAGGATGTTGCTCTTGTCCTCTTGTCGGCAAGTCTTGCTTCAGTTTGTGCTGGTGTCTCATGTGACCTGGAGGATGTTGTTGTTGTCCTCTTGTCAGCAAGTCTTGCTTCAGTTTGCGCTGGTGTATCATGTGCCCTGGAGGATGTTGCTGTTGTCCTCATGTCAGCATGTCTTGTTTCAGTTTGCGCTGGTGTCTCATGTGCCCTGGAGGATGTTGCTCTTATCCTCTTGTCAGCAAGTCTTGCTTCAGTTTGCGCTGGTGTCTCATGTGCCCTGGAGGATGTTGCTGTTGTCCTCATGTCAGCATGTCTTGCTTCAGTTTGCGCTGGTGTCTCATGTGCCCTGGAGGATGTTGCTCTTATCCTCTTGTCAGCAAGTCTTGCTTCAGTTTGCTCTGGTGTCCTGGAGGATGTTTCTCTTGTCCTCTGGCCGGCAAGTCTTGCTTCAGTTTGCTCTGGTGTCTCATGTGCCCTAGAGGATGTTGTTGTTGTCCTCTTGTCGGCAAGTCTTGTTTCAGTTTGCGCTGGTGTCTCATGTGCCCTGGAGGATGTTGCTGTTGTCCTCATGTCAGCATGTCTTGCTTCAGTTTGCGCTGGTGTCTCATGTGCCCTGGAGGATGTTGCTCTTATCCTCTTGTCGGCAAGTCTTGCTTCATTTTGCGCTGGTGTCTCATGTGCCCTGGAGGATGTTGCTCTTATCCTCTTGTCGGCAAGTCTTGCTTCAGTTTGCTCTGGTGTCTCATGTGCCCTGGAGGATGTTGCTCTTGTCGGCAAGTTTTGCTTCATTTTGTGCTGGTGTCTCATGTGACCTCGAGGATGTTGTTGTTGTCCTCTTGTCGGCAAGTCTTGCTTCAGTTTGCGCTGGTGTCTCATGTGCCAAGGAGGATGTGCCTCTTGTCCTCATGTCAGCATGTCTTGCTTCAGTTTGCGCTGCTGTCTCATGTGCCCTGGAGGATGTTGCTCTTGTCCTCATGTCGGCATGTCTTGCTTCAGTTTGCGCTGGTGTCTCATGTGCCCTGGAGGATGTTGCTCTTATCCTCTTGTCGGCAAGTCTTGCTTTATTCTGCGCTGGTTTCTCATGTGCCCTGGAGGATGTTGCTCTTGTCCTCATGTCAGCATGTCTTGCTTCAGTTTGCGCTGGTGTCTCATGTGCCCTGGAGGATGTTGCTGTTGTCCTCATGTCGGCAAGTCTTGCTTCAGTTTGCTCTGGTGTCTCATGTGCCCTGGAGGATGTTGCTCTTTTCCTCTTGTCGGCAAGTCTTGCTTCAGTTTGCTCTGGTGTCTCATGTGCCCTGGAGGATGTTGCTCTTTTCCTCTTGTCGGCAAGTCTTGCTTCAGTTTGTGCTGGTGTCTCATGTGCCCTGGAGGATGTTGCTCTTGTCCTCTTGTCGGCAAGTCTTGCTTCAGTTTGTGCTGGTGTCTCATGTGACCTGGAGGATGTTGTTGTTGTACTCTTGTCAGCATGTCTTGCTTCAGTTTGCGCTGCTGTCTCATGTGCCCTGGAGGATGTTGCTCTTGTCCTCATGTCGGCATGTCTTGCTTCAGTTTGCGCTGGTGTCTCATGTGTCCTGGAGGATGTTGCTCTTGTCCTCATGTCGGCATGTCTTGCTTCAGTTTGCGCTGGTGTCTCATGTGCCCTGGAGGATGTTGCTCTTATCCTCTTGTCGGCAAGTCTTGCTTCAGTTTGCGCTGGTGTCTCATGTGCCCTGGAGGATGTTGCTCTTGTCCTCATGTCAGCATGTCTTGCTTCAGTTTGCGCTGGTGTCTCATGTGCCCTGGAGGTTGTTGCTGTTGTCCTCATGTCGGCAAGTCTTGCTTCAGTTTGCTTTGGTGTCTCATGTGCCCTGGAGGATGTTGCTCTTTTCCTCTTGTCGGCAAGTCTTGCTTCAGTTTGCTCTGGTGTCTCATGTGCCCTGGAGGATGTTGCTCTTGTCCTCTTGTCGGCAAGTCTTGCTTCAGTTTGCGCTGGTGTCTCATGTGACCTGGAGGATGTTGCTGTTGTCCTCATGTCAGCATGTCTTGTTTCAGTTTGCGCTGGTGTCTCATGTGCCCTGGAGGATGTGCCTCTTGTCCTCATGTCAGCATGTCTTGCTTCAGTTTGCGCTGGTGTCTCATGTGCCCTGGAGGATGTTGCTGTTGTCCTCATGTCAGCATGTCTTGCTTCAGTTTGCGCTGGTGTCTCATGTGTCCTGGAGGATGTTGCTCTTGTCCTCATGTCGGCATGTCTTGCTTCAGTTTGCGCTGGTGTCTCATGTGCCCTGGAGGATGTTGCTCTTGTCCTCATGTCAGCATGTCTTGCTTCAGTTTGCGCTGGTGTCTCATGTGCCCTGGAGGTTGTTGCTGTTGTCCTCATGTCGGCAAGTCTTGCTTCAGTTTGCTTTGGTGTCTCATGTGCCCTGGAGGATGTTGCTCTTTTCCTCTTGTCGGCAAGTCTTGCTTCAGTTTGCTCTGGTGTCTCATGTGCCCTGGAGGATGTTGCTCTTGTCCTCTTGTCGGCAAGTCTTGCTTCAGTTTGCGCTGGTGTCTCATGTGCCCTGGAGGATGTTGCTGTTGTCCTCATGTCAGCATGTCTTGTTTCAGTTTGCGCTGGTGTCTCATGTGCCCTGGAGGATGTGCCTCTTGTCCTCATGTCAGCATGTCTTGCTTCAGTTTGCGCTGGTGTCTCATGTGCCCTGGAGGATGTTGCTGTTGTCCTCTTGTCGGCAAGTCTTTCTTCAGTTTGCGCTGGTGTCTCATGTGCCCTGGAGGATGTTGCTGTTGTCCTCATGTCAGCATGTCTTGCTTCAGTTTGCGCTGGTGTCTCATGTGCCCTGGAGGATGTTGCTCTTATCCTCTTGTCGGCAAGTCTTGCTTCAGTTTGCGCTGGTGTCTCATGTGCCCTGGAGGATGTTGCTGTTGTCCTCATGTCAGCATGTCTTGCTTCAGTTTGCGCTGGTGTGTCATGTGCCCTGGAGGATGTTGCTCTTATCCTCTTGTCGGCAAGTCTTGCTTCAGTTTGTTCTGGTGTCTCATGTGCCCTGGAGGATGTTGCTCTTGTCCTCTTGTCGGCAAGTTTTGCTTCAGTTTGTGCTGGTGTCTCATGTGACCTGGAGGATGTTGCTCTTGTCCTCATGTCAGCATGTCTTGCTTCAGTTTGCGCTGGGGTCTCATGTGCCCTGGAGGATGTTGCTCTTATCCTCTTGTCGGCAAGTCTTGCTTCAGTTTGCTCTGGTGTCTCATGTGCCCTGGAGGATGTTGCTGTTGTCCTCATTTCAGCAGTTCTTGCTTCAGTTTGCGCTGATGTCTCATGTGCCCTGGAGGATGTTGCTCTTGTCCTCATGTCGGCAAGTCTTGCTTCAGTTTGCTCTGGTGTCTCATGTGCCCTGGAGGATGTTGCTCTTGTCCTCTTGTCGGCAAGTTTTGCTTCAGTTTGTGCTGGTGTCTCATGTGACCTGGAGGATGTTGCTCTTGTCCTCATGTCAGCATGTCTTGCTTCAGTTTGCGCTGGTGTCTCATGTGCCCTGGAGGATATTGCTCTTGTCCTCTTGTCGGCAAGTCTTGCTTCAGTTTGCTCTGGTGTCTCATGTGCCCTGGAGGATGTTGCTCTTGTCCTCTTGTCGGCAAGTTTTGCTTCAGTTTGTGCTGGTGTCTCATGTGACCTGGAGGATGTTGCTCTTGTCGTCATGTCAGCATGTCTTGCTTCAGTTTGCGCTGGTGTCTCATGTGCCCTGGAGGATGTTGCTCTTGTCATCATGTCGGCAAGTCTTGCTTCAGTTTGCTCTGGTGTCTCATGTGCCCTGGAGGATGTTGCTCTTGTCCTCTTGTCGGCAAGTTTTGCTTCAGTTTGTGCTGGTGTCTCATGTGACCTGGAGGATGTTGCTCTTGTCCTCATGTCAGCATGTCTTGCTTCAGTTTGCGCTGGTGTCTCATGTGCCCTGGAGGATGTTGCTCTTGTCCTCTTGTCGGCAATTCTTTCTTCAGTTTGCTCTGGTGTCTCATGTGCCCTGGAGGATGTTGCTGTTGTCCTCATGTCAGCATGTCTTGCTTCAGTTTGCGCTGGTGTCTCATGTGCCCTGGAGGATGTTGCTCTTATCCTCTTGTCGGCAAGTCTTGCTTCAGTTTGCGCTGGTGTCTCATGTGCCCTGGAGGATGTTGCTGTTGACCTCATGTCAGCATGTCTTGCTTCAGTTTGCGCTGGTGTCTCATGTGCCCTGGAGGATGTTGCTCTTATCCTCTTGTCAGCAAGTCTTGCTTCAGTTTGCTCTGGTGTCTCATGTGCCCTGGAGGATGTTGCTCTTGTACTCTTGTCGGCAAGTTTTGCTTCAGTTTGTGCTGGTGTCTCATGTGCCCTGGAGGATGTTGCTCTTGTCCTCTTGTCGGCAAGTTTTGCTTCAGTTTGCTCTGGTGTCTCATGTGACCTGGAGGATGTTGTTGTTGTCCTCTTGTCGGCAAGTCTTGCTTCAGTTTGCTCTGGTGTCTCATGTGCCCTGGAGGATGTTGCTCTTGTCCTCTTGTCGGCAAGTTTTGCTTCAGTTTGTGCTGGTGTCTCATGTGACCTGGAGGATGTTGCTCTTGTCCTCATGTCAGCATGTCTTGCTTCAGTTTGCGCTGGTGTCTCATGTGCCCTGGAGGATATTGCTCTTGTCCTCTTGTCGGCAAGTCTTGCTTCAGTTTGCTCTGGTGTCTCATGTGCCCTGGAGGATGTTGCTCTTGTCCTCTTGTCGGCAAGTTTTGCTTCAGTTTGTGCTGGTGTCTCATGTGACCTGGAGGATGTTGCTCTTGTCGTCATGTCAGCATGTCTTGCTTCAGTTTGCGCTGGTGTCTCATGTGCCCTGGAGGATGTTGCTCTTGTCATCATGTCGGCAAGTCTTGCTTCAGTTTGCTCTGGTGTCTCATGTGCCCTGGAGGATGTTGCTCTTGTCCTCTTGTCGGCAAGTTTTGCTTCAGTTTGTGCTGGTGTCTCATGTGACCTGGAGGATGTTGCTCTTGTCCTCATGTCAGCATGTCTTGCTTCAGTTTGCGCTGGTGTCTCATGTGCCCTGGAGGATGTTGCTCTTGTCCTCTTGTCGGCAAGTCTTGCTTCAGTTTGCTCTGGTGTCTCATGTGCCCTGGAGGATGTTGCTGTTGTCCTCATGTCAGCATGTCTTGCTTCAGTTTGCGCTGGTGTCTCATGTGCCCTGGAGGATGTTGCTCTTATCCTCTTGTCGGCAAGTCTTGCTTCAGTTTGCGCTGGTGTCTCATGTGCCCTGGAGGATGTTGCTGTTGACCTCATGTCAGCATGTCTTGCTTCAGTTTGCGCTGGTGTCTCATGTGCCCTGGAGGATGTTGCTCTTATCCTCTTGTCAGCAAGTCTTGCTTCAGTTTGCTCTGGTGTCTCATGTGCCCTGGAGGATGTTGCTCTTGTACTCTTGTCGGCAAGTTTTGCTTCAGTTTGTGCTGGTGTCTCATGTGCCCTGGAGGATGTTGCTCTTGTCCTCTTGTCGGCAAGTTTTGCTTCAGTTTGCTCTGGTGTCTCATGTGACCTGGAGGATGTTGTTGTTGTCCTCTTGTCGGCAAGTCTTGCTTCAGTTTGCTCTGGTGTCTCATGTGCCCTGGAGGATGTTGCTCTTGTCCTCTTGTCGGCAAGTTTTGCTTCAGTTTGTGCTGGTGTCTCATGTGACCTGGAGGATGTTGCTCTTGTCCTCATGTCAGCATGTCTTGCTTCAGTTTGCGCTGGTGTCTCATGTGCCCTGGAGGATATTGCTCTTGTCCTCTTGTCGGCAAGTCTTGCTTCAGTTTGCTCTGGTGTCTCATGTGCCCTGGAGGATGTTGCGCTTGTCCTCTTGTCGGCAAGTTTTGCTTCAGTTTGTGCTGGTGTCTCATGTGACCTGGAGGATGTTGCTCTTATCCTCTTGTCAGCAAGTCTTGCTTCAGTTTGCGCTGGTGTCTCATGTGCCCTGGAGGATGTTGCTGTTGTCCTCATGTCAGCATGTCTTGCTTCAGTTTGCGCTGGTGTCTCATGTGCCCTGGAGGATGTTGCTCTTATCCTCTTGTCAGCAAGTCTTGCTTCAGTTTGCTCTGGTGTCCTGGAGGATGTTTCTCTTGTCCTCTGGCCGGCAAGTCTTGCTTCAGTTTGCTCTGGTGTCTCATGTGCCCTAGAGGATGTTGTTGTTGTCCTCTTGTCGGCAAGTCTTGCTTCAGTTTGCGCTGGTGTCTCATGTGCCCTGGAGGATGTTGCTGTTGTCCTCATGTCAGCATGTCTTGCTTCAGTTTGCGCTGGTGTCTCATGTGCCCTGGAGGATGTTGCTCTTATCCTCTTGTCGGCAAGTCTTTCTTCAGTTTGCGCTGGTGTCTCATGTGCCCTGGAGGATGTTGCTGTTGTCCTCATGTCAGCATGTCTTGCTTCAGTTTGCGCTGGTGTCTCATGTGCTCTTATCCTCTTGTCGGCAAGTCTTGCTTCAGTTTGCGCTGGTGTCTCATGTGCCCTGGAGGATGTTGCTGTTGTCCTCATGTCAGCATGTCTTGCTGCAGTTTGCGCTGGTGTCTCATGTGCCCTGGAGGATGTTGCTCTTATCCTCTTGTCGGCAAGTCTTGCTTCAGTTTGCTCTGGTGTCTCATGTGCCCTGGAGGATGTTGCTCTTGTCCTCTTGTCGGCAAGTTTTGCTTCAGTTTGCGCTGGTGTCTCATGTGAACTGGAGGATGTTGCTCTTGTCCTCTTGTCGGCAAGTTTTGCTTCAGTTTGCTCTGGTGTCTCATGTGCCCTGGAGGATGTTGCTCTTGTCCTCTTGTCGGCAAGTCTTGCTTCAGTTTGTGCTGGTGTCTCATGTGACCTGGAGGATGTTGTTGTTGTCCTCTTGTCAGCAAGTCTTGCTTCAGTTTGCGCTGGTGTATCATGTGCCCTGGAGGATGTTGCTGTTGTCCTCATGTCAGCATGTCTTGTTTCAGTTTGCGCTGGTGTCTCATGTGCCCTGGAGGATGTTGCTGTTGTCCTCATGTCAGCATGTCTTGCTTCAGTTTGCGCTGGTGTCTCATATGCCCTGGAGGATGTTGCTCTTATCCTCTTGTCAGCAAGTCTTGCTTCAGTTTGCTCTGGTGTCCTGGAGGATGTTTCTCTTGTCCTCATGTCAGCATGTCTTGTTTCAGTTTGCGCTGGTGTCTCATGTGCCCTGGAGGATGTGCCTCTTGTCCTCATGTCAGCATGTCTTGCTTCAGTTTGCGCTGGTGTCTCATGTGCCCTGGAGGATGTTGCTGTTGTCCTCATGTCAGCATGTCTTGCTTCAGTTTGCGCTGGTGTCTCATGTGCCCTGGAGGAAGTGCCTCTTGTCCTCATGTCAGCATGTCTTGCTTCAGTTTGCGCTGGTGTCTCATGTGCCCTGGAGGATATTGCTCTTGTCCCCATGTCAGCAAGTCTTGCTTCAGTTTGTGCTGGTGTCTCATGTGCCCTGGAGGATGTTGCTCTTGTCCTCTTGTCGGCAAGTCTTTCTTCAGTTTGCGCTGGTGTCTCATGTGCCCTGGAGGATGTTGCTGTTGTCCTCATGTCAGCATGTCTTGCTTCAGTTTGCGCTGGTGTCTCATGTGCCCTGGAGGATGTTGCTCTTATCCTCTTGTCGGCAAGTCTTGCTTCAGTTTGCGCTGGTGTCTCATGTGCCCTGGAGGATGTTGCTGTTGTCCTCATGTCAGCATGTCTTGCTTCAGTTTGCGCTGGTGTGTCATGTGCCCTGGAGGATGTTGCTCTTATCCTCTTGTCGGCAAGTCTTGCTTCAGTTTGTTCTGGTGTCTCATGTGCCCTGGAGGATGTTGCTCTTGTCCTCTTGTCGGCAAGTTTTGCTTCAGTTTGTGCTGGTGTCTCATGTGACCTGGAGGATGTTTCTCTTGTCCTCATGTCAGCATGTCTTGTTTCAGTTTGCGCTGGTGTCTCATGTGCCCTGGAGGATGTGCCTCTTGTCCTCATGTCAGCATGTCTTGCTTCAGTTTGCGCTGGTGTCTCATGTGCCCTGGAGGATGTTGCTGTTGTCCTCATGTCAGCATGTCTTGCTTCAGTTTGCGCTGGTGTCTCATGTGCCCTGGAGGAAGTGCCTCTTGTCCTCATGTCAGCATGTCTTGCTTCAGTTTGCGCTGGTGTCTCATGTGCCCTGGAGGATATTGCTCTTGTCCCCATGTCAGCAAGTCTTACTTCAGTTTGTGCTGGTGTCTCATGTGCCCTGGAGGATGTTGCTCTTGTCCTCTTGTCGGCAAGTCTTTCTTCAGTTTGCGCTGGTGTCTCATGTGCCCTGGAGGATGTTGCTGTTGTCCTCATGTCAGCATGTCTTGCTTCAGTTTGCGCTGGTGTCTCATGTGCCCTGGAGGATGTTGCTCTTATCCTCTTGTCGGCAAGTCTTGCTTCAGTTTGCGCTGGTGTCTCATGTGCCCTGGAGGATGTTGCTGTTGTCCTCATGTCAGCATGTCTTGCTTCAGTTTGCTCTGGTGTCTCATGTGCCCTGGAGGATGTGCCTCTTGTCCTCATGTCAGCATGTCTTGCTTCAGTTTGCGCTGGTGTCTCATGTGCCCTGGAGGATGTTGCTGTTGTCCTCATGTCGGCAAGTCTTGCTTCAGTTTGCTCTGGTGTCTCATGTGCCCTGGAGGATGTTGCTCTTTTCCTCTTGTCGGCAAGTCTTGCTTCAGTTTGCTCTGGTGTCTCATGTGCCCTGGAGGATGTTGCTCTTTTCCTCTTGTCGGCAAGTCTTGCTTCAGTTTGTGCTGGTGTCTCATGTGCCCTGGAGGATGTTGCTCTTGTCCTCTTGTCGGCAAGTCTTGCTTCAGTTTGTGCTGGTGTCTCATGTGACCTGGAGGATGTTGTTGTTGTACTCTTGTCAGCATGTCTTGCTTCAGTTTGCGCTGCTGTCTCATGTGCCCTGGAGGATGTTGTTCTTGTCCTCATGTCGGCATGTCTTGCTTAAGTTTGCGCTGGTGTCTCATGTGTCCTGGAGGATGTTGCTCTTGTCCTCATGTCGGCATGTCTTGCTTCAGTTTGCGCTGGTGTCTCATGTGCCCTGGAGGATGTTGCTCTTATCCTCTTGTCGGCAAGTCTTGCTTCAGTTTGCGCTGGTGTCTCATGTGCCCTGGAGGATGTTGCTCTTGTCCTCATGTCAGCATGTCTTGCTTCAGTTTGCGCTGGTGTCTCATGTGCCCTGGAGGTTGTTGCTGTTGTCCTCATGTCAGCATGTCTTGTTTCAGTTTGCGCTGGTGTCTCATGTGCCCTGGAGGATGTGCCTCTTGTCCTCATGTCAGCATGTCTTGCTTCAGTTTGCGCTGGTGTCTCATGTGCCCTGGAGGATGTTGCTGTTGTCCTCATGTCAGCATGTCTTGCTTCAGTTTGCGCTGGTGTCTCATGTGTCCTGGAGGATGTTGCTCTTGTCCTCATGTCGGCATGTCTTGCTTCAGTTTGCGCTGGTGTCTCATGTGCCCTGGAGGATGTTGCTCTTATCCTCTTGTCGGCAAGTCTTGCTTCAGTTTGCGCTGGTGTCTCATGTGCCCTGGAGGATGTTGCTCTTGTCCTCATGTCAGCATGTCTTGCTTCAGTTTGCGCTGGTGTCTCATGTGCCCTGGAGGTTGTTGCTGTTGTCCTCATGTCGGCAAGTCTTGCTTCAGTTTGCTTTGGTGTCTCATGTGCCCTGGAGGATGTTGCTCTTTTCCTCTTGTCGGCAAGTCTTGCTTCAGTTTGCTCTGGTGTCTCATGTGCCCTGGAGGATGTTGCTCTTGTCCTCTTGTCGGCAAGTCTTGCTTCAGTTTGCTCTGGTGTCTCATGTGCCCTGGAGGATGTTGCTCTTGTCCTCATGTCAGCATGTCTTGCTTCAGTTTGCGCTGGGGTCTCATGTGCCCTGGAGGATGTTGCTCTTATCCTCTTGTCGGCAAGTCTTGCTTCAGTTTGTGCTGGTGTCTCATGTGCCCTGGAGGATGTTGCTCTTGTCCTCTTGTCGGCAAGTCTTTCTTCAGTTTGCGCTGGTGTCTCATGTGCCCTGGAGGATGTTGCTGTTGTCCTCATGTCAGCATGTCTTGCTTCAGTTTGCGCTGGTGTCTCATGTGCCCTGGAGGATGTTGCTCTTATCCTCTTGTCGGCAAGTCTTGCTTCAGTTTGCGCTGGTGTCTCATGTGCCCTGGAGGATGTTGCTGTTGTCCTCATGTCAGCATGTCTTGCTTCAGTTTGCTCTGGTGTCTCATGTGCCCTGGAGGATGTGCCTCTTGTCCTCATGTCAGCATGTCTTGCTTCAGTTTGCGCTGGTGTCTCATGTGCCCTGGAGGATGTTGCTGTTGTCCTCATGTCGGCAAGTCTTGCTTCAGTTTGCTCTGGTGTCTCATGTGCCCTGGAGGATGTTGCTCTTTTCCTCTTGTCGGCAAGTCTTGCTTCAGTTTGCTCTGGTGTCTCATGTGCCCTGGAGGATGTTGCTCTTTTCCTCTTGTCGGCAAGTCTTGCTTCAGTTTGTGCTGGTGTCTCATGTGCCCTGGAGGATGTTGCTCTTGTCCTCTTGTCGGCAAGTCTTGCTTCAGTTTGTGCTGGTGTCTCATGTGACCTGGAGGATGTTGTTGTTGTACTCTTGTCAGCATGTCTTGCTTCAGTTTGCGCTGCTGTCTCATGTGCACTGGAGGATGTTGCTCTTGTCCTCATGTCGGCATGTCTTGCTTCAGTTTGCGCTGGTGTCTCATGTGTCCTGGAGGATGTTGCTCTTGTCCTCATGTCGGCATGTCTTGCTTCAGTTTGCGCTGGTGTCTCATGTGCCCTGGAGGATGTTGCTCTTATCCTCTTGTCGGCAAGTCTTGCTTCAGTTTGCGCTGGTGTCTCATGTGCCCTGGAGGATGTTGCTCTTGTCCTCATGTCAGCATGTCTTGCTTCAGTTTGCGCTGGTGTCTCATGTGCCCTGGAGGTTGTTGCTGTTGTCCTCATGTCGGCAAGTCTTGCTTCAGTTTGCTTTGGTGTCTCATGTGCCCTGGAGGATGTTGCTCTTTTCCTCTTGTCGGCAAGTCTTGCTTCAGTTTGCTCTGGTGTCTCATGTGCCCTGGAGGATGTTGCTCTTGTCCTCTTGTCGGCAAGTCTTGCTTCAGTTTGCGCTGGTGTCTCATGTGCCCTGGAGGATGTTGCTGTTGTCCTCATGTCAGCATGTCTTGTTTCAGTTTGCGCTGGTGTCTCATGTGCCCTGGAGGATGTGCCTCTTGTCCTCATGTCAGCATGTCTTGCTTCAGTTTGCGCTGGTGTCTCATGTGCCCTGGAGGATGTTGCTGTTGTCCTCATGTCAGCATGTCTTGCTTCAGTTTGCGCTGGTGTCTCATGTGTCCTGGAGGATGTTGCTCTTGTCCTCATGTCGGCATGTCTTGCTTCAGTTTGCGCTGGTGTCTCATGTGCCCTGGAGGATGTTGCTCTTATCCTCTTGTCGGCAAGTCTTGCTTCAGTTTGCGCTGGTGTCTCATGTGCCCTGGAGGATGTTGCTCTTGTCCTCATGTCAGCATGTCTTGCTTCAGTTTGCGCTGGTGTCTCATGTGCCCTGGAGGTTGTTGCTGTTGTCCTCATGTCGGCAAGTCTTGCTTCAGTTTGCTTTGGTGTCTCATGTGCCCTGGAGGATGTTGCTCTTTTCCTCTTGTCGGCAAGTCTTGCTTCAGTTTGCTCTGGTGTCTCATGTGCCCTGGAGGATGTTGCTCTTGTCCTCTTGTCGGCAAGTCTTGCTTCAGTTTGCGCTGGTGTCTCATGTGCCCTGGAGGATGTTGCTGTTGTCCTCATGTCAGCATGTCTTGTTTCAGTTTGCGCTGGTGTCTCATGTGCCCTGGAGGATGTGCCTCTTGTCCTCATGTCAGCATGTCTTGCTTCAGTTTGCGCTGGTGTCTCATGTGCCCTGGAGGATGTTGCTGTTGTCCTCATGTCAGCATGTCTTGCTTCAGTTTGCGCTGGTGTCTCATGTGCCCTGGAGGAAGTGCCTCTTGTCCTCATGTCAGCATGTCTTGCTTCAGTTTGCGCTGGTGTCTCATGTGCCCTGGAGGATATTGCTCTTGTCCCCATGTCAGCAAGTCTTGCTTCAGTTTGTGCTGGTGTCTCATGTGCCCTGGAGGATGTTGCTCTTGTCCTCTTGTCGGCAAGTCTTTCTTCAGTTTGCGCTGGTGTCTCATGTGCCCTGGAGGATGTTGCTGTTGTCCTCATGTCAGCATGTCTTGCTTCAGTTTGCGCTGGTGTCTCATGTGCCCTGGAGGATGTTGCTCTTATCCTCTTGTCGGCAAGTCTTGCTTCAGTTTGCGCTGGTGTCTCATGTGCCCTGGAGGATGTTGCTGTTGTCCTCATGTCAGCATGTCTTGCTTCAGTTTGCGCTGGTGTGTCATGTGCCCTGGAGGATGTTGCTCTTATCCTCTTGTCGGCAAGTCTTGCTTCAGTTTGTTCTGGTGTCTCATGTGCCCTGGAGGATGTTGCTCTTGTCCTCTTGTCGGCAAGTTTTGCTTCAGTTTGTGCTGGTGTCTCATGTGACCTGGAGGATGTTGCTCTTGTCCTCATGTCAGCATGTCTTGCTTCAGTTTGCGCTGGGGTCTCATGTGCCCTGGAGGATGTTGCTCTTATCCTCTTGTCGGCAAGTCTTGCTTCAGTTTGCTCTGGTGTCTCATGTGCCCTGGAGGATGTTGCTGTTGTCCTCATTTCAGCATGTCTTGCTTCAGTTTGCGCTGATGTCTCATGTGCCCTGGAGGATGTTGCTCTTGTCCTCATGTCGGCAAGTCTTGCTTCAGTTTGCTCTGGTGTCTCATGTGCCCTGGAGGATGTTGCTCTTGTCCTCTTGTCGGCAAGTTTTGCTTCAGTTTGTGCTGGTGTCTCATGTGACCTGGAGGATGTTGCTCTTGTCCTCATGTCAGCATGTCTTGCTTCAGTTTGCGCTGGTGTCTCATGTGCCCTGGAGGATATTGCTCTTGTCCTCTTGTCGGCAAGTCTTGCTTCAGTTTGCTCTGGTGTCTCATGTGCCCTGGAGGATGTTGCTCTTGTCCTCTTGTCGGCAAGTTTTGCTTCAGTTTGTGCTGGTGTCTCATGTGACCTGGAGGATGTTGCTCTTGTCGTCATGTCAGCATGTCTTGCTTCAGTTTGCGCTGGTGTATCATGTGCCCTGGAGGATGTTGCTCTTGTCATCATGTCGGCAAGTCTTGCTTCAGTTTGCTCTGGTGTCTCATGTGCCCTGGAGGATGTTGCTCTTGTCCTCTTGTCGGCAAGTTTTGCTTCAGTTTGTGCTGGTGTCTCATGTGACCTGGAGGATGTTGCTCTTGTCCTCATGTCAGCATGTCTTGCTTCAGTTTGCGCTGGTGTCTCATGTGCCCTGGAGGATGTTGCTCTTGTCCTCTTGTCGGCAAGTCTTGCTTCAGTTTGCTCTGGTGTCTCATGTGCCCTGGAGGATGTTGCTGTTGTCCTCATGTCAGCATGTCTTGCTTCAGTTTGCGCTGGTGTCTCATGTGCCCTGGAGGATGTTGCTCTTATCCTCTTGTCGGCAAGTCTTGCTTCAGTTTGCGCTGGTGTCTCATGTGCCCTGGAGGATGTTGCTGTTGACCTCATGTCAGCATGTCTTGCTTCAGTTATGCGCTGGTGTCTCATGTGCCCTGGAGGATGTTGCTCTTATCCTCTTGTCAGCAAGTCTTGCTTCAGTTTGCTCTGGTGTCTCATGTGCCCTGGAGGATGTTGCTCTTGTACTCTTGTCGGCAAGTTTTGCTTCAGTTTGTGCTGGTGTCTCATGTGCCCTGGAGGATGTTGCTCTTGTCCTCTTGTCGGCAAGTTTTGCTTCAGTTTGCTCTGGTGTCTCATGTGACCTGGAGGATGTTGTTGTTGTCCTCTTGTCGGCAAGTCTTGCTTCAGTTTGCTCTGGTGTCTCATGTGCCCTGGAGGATGTTGCTCTTGTCCTCTTGTCGGCAAGTTTTGCTTCAGTTTGTGCTGGTGTCTCATGTGACCTGGAGGATGTTGCTCTTGTCCTCATGTCAGCATGTCTTGCTTCAGTTTGCGCTGGTGTCTCATGTGCCCTGGAGGATATTGCTCTTGTCCTCTTGTCGGCAAGTCTTGCTTCAGTTTGCTCTGGTGTCTCATGTGCCCTGGAGGATGTTGCTCTTGTCCTCTTGTCGGCAAGTTTTGCTTCAGTTTGTGCTGGTGTCTCATGTGACCTGGAGGATGTTGCTCTTGTCGTCATGTCAGCATGTCTTGCTTCAGTTTGTGCTGGTGTCTCATGTGCCCTGGAGGATGTTGCTCTTGTCATCATGTCGGCAAGTCTTGCTTCAGTTTGCTCTGGTGTCTCATGTGCCCTGGAGGATGTTGCTCTTGTCCTCTTGTCGGCAAGTTTTGCTTCAGTTTGTGCTGATGTCTCATGTGACCTGGAGGATGTTGCTCTTGTCCTCATGTCAGCATGTCTTGCTTCAGTTTGCGCTGGTGTCTCATGTGCCCTGGAGGATGTTGCTCTTGTCCTCTTGTCGGCAAGTCTTGCTTCAGTTTGCTCTGGTGTCTCATGTGCCCTGGAGGATGTTGCTGTTGTCCTCATGTCAGCATGTCTTGATTCAGTTTGTGCTGGTGTCTCATATGCCCTGGAGGATGTTGCTCTTATCCTCTTGTCGGCAAGTCTTGCTTCAGTTTGCGCTGGTGTCTCATGTGCCCTGGAGGATGTTGCTGTTGTCCTCATGTCAGCATGTCTTGCTTCAGTTTGCTCTGGTGTCTCATGTGTCCTGGAGGATGTTTCTCTTGTCCTCTGGTCGGCAAGTCTTTCTTCAGTTTGCTCTGGTGTCTCATGTGCCCTGGAGGATGTTGCTGTTGTCCTCATGTCAGCATGTCTTGCTGCAGTTTGCGCTGGTGTCTCATGTGCCCTGGAGGATGTTGCTCTTATCCTCTTGTCGGCAAGTCTTGCTTCAGTTTGCTCTGGTGTCTCATGTGCCCTGGAGGATGTTGCTCTTGTCCTCTTGTCGGCAAGTTTTGCTTCAGTTTGTGCTGGTGTCTCATGTGAACTGGAGGATGTTGCTCTTGTCCTCTTGTCGGCAAGTTTTGCTTCAGTTTGCTCTGGTGTCTCATGTGCCCTGGAGGATGTTGCTCTTGTCCTCTTGTCGGCAAGTCTTGCTTCAGTTTGTGCTGGTGTCTCATGTGACCTGGAGGATGTTGTTGTTGTCCTCTTGTCGGTAAGTATTGCTTCAGTTTGCGCTGGTGTATCATGTGCCCTGGAGGATGTTGCTGTTGTCCTCATGTCAGCATGTCTTGTTTCAGTTTGCGCTGGTGTCTCATGTGCCCTGGAGGATGTTGCTCTTATCCTCTTGTCAGCAAGTCTTGCTTCAGTTTGCGCTGGTGTCTCATGTGCCCTGGAGGATGTTGCTGTTGTCCTCATGTCAGCATGTCTTGCTTCAGTTTGCGCTGGTGTCTCATGTGCCCTGGAGGATGTTGCTCTTATCCTCTTGTCAGCAAGTCTTGCTTCAGTTTGCTCTGGTGTCCTGGAGGATGTTTCTCTTGTCCTCTGGCCGGCAAGTCTTGCTTCAGTTTGCTCTGGTGTCTCATGTGCCCTAGAGGATGTTGTTGTTGTCCTCTTGTCGGTAAGTTTTGCTTCAGTTTGTGCTGGTGTCTAATGTGACCTGGAGGATGTTGTTGTTGTCCTCTTGTCGGCAAGTCTTGCTTCAGTTTGCGCTGGTGTCTCATGTGCCCTGGAGGATGTTGCTCTTATCCTCTTGTCGGCAAGTCTTGCTTCATTTTGCGCTGGTGTCTCATGTGCCCTGGAGGATGTTGCTGTTGTCCTCATGTCGGCATGTCTTGCTTCAGTTTGCGCTGGTGTCTCATGTGCCCTGGAGGATGTTGCTCTTATCCTCTTGTCGGCAAGTCTTGCTTCAGTTTGCTCTGGTGTCTCATGTGCCCTGGAGGATGTTGCTCTTGTCGGCAAGTTTTGCTTCATTTTGTGCTGGTGTCTCATGTGACCTCGAGGATGTTGTTGTTGTCCTCTTGTCGGCAAGTCTTGCTTCAGTTTGCGCTGGTGTCTCATGTGCCAAGGAGGATGTGCCTCTTGTCCTCATGTCAGCATGTCTTGCTTCAGTTTGCGCTGCTGTCTCATGTGCCCTGGAGGATGTTGCTCTTGTCCTCATGTCGGCATGTCTTGCTTCAGTTTGCGCTGGTGTCTCATGTGCCCTGGAGGATGTTGCTCTTATCCTCTTGTCGGCAAGTCTTGCTTTAGTTTGCGCTGGTTTCTCATGTGCCCTGGAGGATGTTGCTCTTGTCCTCATGTCAGCATGTCTTGCTTCAGTTTGCGCTGGTGTTTCATGTGCCCTGGAGGATGTTGCTGTTGTCCTCATGTCGGCAAGTCTTGCTTCAGTTTGCTCTGGTGTCTCATGTGCCCTGGAGGATGTTGGTCTTTTCCTCTTGTCGGCAAGTCTTGCTTCAGTTTGCTCTGGTGTCTCATGTGCCCTGGAGGATGTTGCTCTTTTCCTCTTGTCGGCAAGTCTTGCTTCAGTTTGTGCTGGTGTCTCATGTGCCCTGGAGGATGTTGCTCTTGTCCTCTTGTTGGCAAGTCTTGCTTCAGTTTGTGCTGGTGTCTCATGTGACCTGGAGGATGTTGTTGTTGTACTCTTGTCAGCATGTCTTGCTTCAGTTTGCGCTGCTGTCTCATGTGCCCTGGAGGATGTTGCTCTTGTCCTCATGTCGGCATGTCTTGCTTCAGTTTGCGCTGGTGTCTCATGTGTCCTGGAGGATGTTGCTCTTGTCCTCATGTCGGCATGTCTTGCTTCAGTTTGCGCTGGTGTCTCATGTGCCCTGGAGGATGTTGCTCTTATCCTCTTGTCGGCAAGTCTTGCTTCAGTTTGCGCTGGTGTCTCATGTGCCCTGGAGGATGTTGCTCTTGTCCTCATGTCGGCATGTCTTGCTTCAGTTTGCGCTGGTATCTCATGTGCCCTGAAGGATGTTGCTGGTGTCCTCATGTCGGCAAGTCTTGCTTCAGTTTGCTCTGGTGTCTCATGTGCCCTGGAGGATGTTGCTCTTTTCCTCTTGTCGGCAAGTCTTGCTTCAGTTTGCTCTGGTGTCTCATGTGCCCTGGAAGATGTTGCTCTTATCCTCTTGTTGGCATGTCTTGCTTCAGTTTGCGCTGGTGTCTCATGTGCCCTGGAGGATGTTGCTGTTGTCCTCATGTCAGCATGTCTTGTTTCAGTTTGCGCTGGTGTCTCATTTGCCCTGGAGGATGTGCCTCTTGTCCTCATGTCAGCATGTCTTGCTTCAGTTTGCGCTGGTGTCTCATGTGCCCTGGAGGATGTTGCTGTTGTCCTCATGTCAGCATGTCTTGCTTCAGTTTGCGCTGGTGTCTCATGTGCCCTGGAGGAAGTGCCTCTTGTCCTCATGTCAGCATGTCTTGCTTCAGTTTGCGCTGGTGTCTCATGTGCCCTGGAGGATATTGCTCTTGTCCTCATGTCAGCAAGTCTTGCTTCAGTTTGTGCTGGTGTCTCATGTGCCCTGGAGGATTTTGCTCTTGTCCTCTTGTCGGCAAGTTTTGCTTCAGTTTGTGCTGGTGTCTCATGTGACCTGGAGGATGTTGTTGTCCTCTTGTCAGCAAGTCTTGCTTCAGTTTGCGCTGGTGTCTCATGTGCCCTGGAGGATGTTGCTGTTGTCCTCATGTCAGCATGTCTTGTTTCAGTTTGCGCTGGTGTCTCATGTGCCCTGGAGGATGTGCCTATTGTCCTGATGTCAGCATGTCTTGCTTCAGTTTGCGCTGGTGTCTCATGTGCCCTGGAGGATGTTGCTCTTATCCTCTTGTCGGCAAGTCTTGCTTCAGTTTGCTCTGGTGTCTCATGTGCCCTGAAGGATGTTGCTCTTGTCCTCATGTCAGCAAGTCTTGCTTCAGTTTGCTCTGGTGTCTCATGTGTCCTGGAGGATGTTGCTGTTGTCCTCATGTCAGCAAGTCTTGCTTCAGTTTGCTCCGGTGTCTCATGTGCCCTGGAGGATGTTGCTCTTGTCCTCATGTCAGCAAGTCTTGCTTCAGTTTGCGCTGGTGTCTCATGTGCCCTGGAAGATGTTGCTCTTATCCTCTTGTTGGCATGTCTTGCTTCAGTTTGCGCTGGTGTCTCATGTGCCCTGGAGGATGTTGCTGTTGTCCTCATGTCAGCACGTCTTGCTTCAGTTTGCGCTGGTGTCTCATGTTCCCTGGAGGATGTGCCTCTTGTTCTCATGTCAGCAAGTCTTGCTTCAGTTTGCGCTGGTGTCTCATGTGCCCTGGAGGATGTTGCTGTTGTCCTCATGTCAGCATGTCTTGCTTCAGTTTGCGCTGGTGTCTCATGTGCCCTGGAGGATGTTGCTGTTGTCCTCATGTCAGCATGTCTTGCTTCAGTTTGCGCTGGTGTCTCATGTGCCCTGGAGGAAGTGCCTCTTGTCCTCATGTCAGCATGTCTTGCTTCAGTTTGCGCTGGTGTCTCATGTGCCCTGGAGGATATTGCTCTTGTCCTCATGTCAGCAAGTCTTGCTTCAGTTTGTGCTGGTGTCTCATGTGCCCTGGAGGATGTTGCTCTTGTCCTCTTGTGGGCAAGTTTTGCTTCAGTTTGTGCTGGTGTCTCATGTGACCTGGAGGATGTTGTTGTCCTCTTGTCGGCAAGTCTTGCTTCAGTTTGCGCTGGTGTCTCATGTGCCCTGGAGGATGTGGCTGTTGTCCTCATGTCAGCATGTCTTGTTTCAGTTTGCGCTGGTGTCTCATGTGCCCTGGAGGATGTGCCTATTGTCCTCATGTCAGCATGTCTTGCTTCAGTTTGCGCTGGTGTCTCATGTGCCCTGGAGGATGTTGCTCTTATCCTCTTGTCGGCAAGTCTTGCTTCAGTTTGCTCTGGTGTCTCATGTGTCCTGGAGGATGTTGCTCTTGTCCTCTTGTCGGCAAGTCTTGCTTCAGTTTGCGTTGGTGTCTCATGTGCCCTGGAAGATGTTGCTCTTATCCTCTTGTCGGCATGTCTTGCTTCAGTTTGCGCTGGTGTCTCATGTGCCCTGGAGGATGTTGCTGTTGTCCTCATGTCAGCAAGTCTTGCTTCAGTTTGCGCTGGTGTCTCATGTGCCCTGGAGGATGTGCCTCTTGTCCTCATGTCAGCAAGTCTTGCTTCAGTTTGCGCTGGTGTCTCATGTGCCCTGGAGGATGTTGCTGTTGTCCTCATGTCAGCATGTCTTGCTTCAGTTTGCGCTGGTGTCTCATGTGCCCTGGAGGATGTTGCTCTTGTCCTCATGTCAGCAAGTCTTGCTTCAGTTTGCGCTGGTGTCTCATGTGCCCTGGAGGATGTGCCTCTTGTCCTCATGTCAGCATGTCTTGCTTCAGTTTGCGCTGGTGTCTCATGTGCCCTGGAGGATGTTGCTGTTGTCCTCATGTCAGCAAGTCTTGCTTCAGTTTGCTCTGGTGTCTCATGTGCCCTGGAGGATGTGCCTCTTGTCCTCATGTCAGCATGTCTTGCTTCAGTTTGCGCTGGTGTCTCATGTGTCCTGGAGGATGTTGCTCTTGTCCTCATGTCATCAAGTCTTGCTTCAGTTTCTGCTGGTGTCTCATGTGCCCTGGAGGATGTTGCTCTTGTCCTCATGTCAGCATGTCTTGCTTCAGTTTGCGCTGGTGTCCTGGAGGATGTTTCTCTTGTCCTCTGGCCGGCAAGTCTTTCTTCAGTTTGCTCTGGTGTCTCATGTGCCCTAGAGGATGTTGTTGTTGTCCTCTTGTCGGTAAGTTTTGCTTCAGTTTGTGCTGGTGTCTAATGTGACCTGGAGGATGTTGTTGTTGTCCTCTTGTCGGCAAGTCTTGCTTCAGTTTGCGCTGGTGTCTCATGTGCCCTGGAGGATGTTGCTCTTATCCTCTTGTCGGCAAGTCTTGCTTCATTTTGCGCTGGTGTCTCATGTGCCCTGGAGGATGTTGCTGTTGTCCTCATGTCGGCATGTCTTGCTTCAGTTTGCGCTGGTGTCTCATGTGCCCTGGAGGATGTTGCTCTTATCCTCTTGTCGGCAAGTCTTGCTTCAGTTTGCTCTGGTGTCTCATGTGCCCTGGAGGATGTTGCTCTTGTCGGCAAGTTTTGCTTCATTTTGTGCTGGTGTCTCATGTGACCTCGAGGATGTTGTTGTTGTCCTCTTGTCGGCAAGTCTTGCTTCAGTTTGCGCTGGTGTCTCATGTGCCAAGGAGGATGTGCCTCTTGTCCTCATGTCAGCATGTCTTGCTTCAGTTTGCGCTGCTGTCTCATGTGCCCTGGAGGATGTTGCTCTTGTCCTCATGTCGGCATGTCTTGCTTCAGTTTGCGCTGGTGTCTCATGTGCCCTGGAGGATGTTGCTCTTATCCTCTTGTCGGCAAGTCTTGCTTTAGTTTGCGCTGGTTTCTCATGTGCCCTGGAGGATGTTGCTCTTGTCCTCATGTCAGCATGTCTTGCTTCAGTTTGCGCTGGTGTCTCATGTGCCCTGGAGGATGTTGCTGTTGTCCTCATGTCGGCAAGTCTTGCTTCAGTTTGCTCTGGTGTCTCATGTGCCCTGGAGGATGTTGCTCTTTTCCTCTTGTCGGCAAGTCTTGCTTCAGTTTGCTCTGGTGTCTCATGTGCCCTGGAGGATGTTGCTCTTTTCCTCTTGTCGGCAAGTCTTGCTTCAGTTTGTGCTGGTGTCTCATGTGCCCTGGAGGATGTTGCTCTTGTCCTCTTGTTGGCAAGTCTTGCTTCAGTTTGTGCTGGTGTCTCATGTGACCTGGAGGATGTTGGTGTTGTACTCTTGTCAGCATGTCTTGCTTCAGTTTGCGCTGCTGTCTCATGTGCCCTGGAGGATGTTGCTCTTGTCCTCATGTCGGCATGTCTTGCTTCAGTTTGCGCTGGTGTCTCATGTGTCCTGGAGGATGTTGCTCTTGTCCTCATGTCGGCATGTCTTGCTTCAGTTTGCGCTGGTGTCTCATGTGCCCTGGAGGATGTTGCTCTTATCCTCTTGTCGGCAAGTCTTGCTTCAGTTTGCGCTGGTGTCTCATGTGCCCTGGAGGATGTTGCTCTTGTCCTCATGTCGGCATGTCTTGCTTCAGTTTGCGCTGGTGTCTCATGTGCCCTGAAGGATGTTGCTGGTGTCCTCATGTCGGCAAGTCTTGCTTCAGTTTGCTCTGGTGTCTCATGTGCCCTGGAGGATGTTGCTCTTTTCCTCTTGTCGGCAAGTCTTGCTTCAGTTTGCTCTGGTGTCTCATGTGCCCTTGAAGATGTTGCTCTTATCCTCTTGTTGGCATGTCTTGCTTCAGTTTGCGCTGGTGTCTCATGTGCCCTGGAGGATGTTGCTCTTATCCTCTTGTCGGCAAGTCTTGCTTCAGTTTGCGCTGGTGTCTCATGTGCCCTGGAGGATGTTGCTGTTGTCCTCATGTCAGCATGTCTTGCTGCAGTTTGCGCTGGTGTCTCATGTGCCCGGGAGGATGTTGCTCTTATCCTCTTGTCGGCAAGTCTTGCTTCAGTTTGCTCTGGTGTCTCATGTGCCCTGGAGGATGTTGCTCTTGTCCTCTTGTCGGCAAGTTTTGCTTCAGTTTGTGCTGGTGTCTCATGTGAACTGGAGGATGTTGCTCTTGTCCTCTTGTCGGCAAGTTTTGCTTCAGTTTGCTCTGGTGTCTCATGTGCCCTGGAGGATGTTGCTCTTGTCCTCTTGTCGGCAAGTCTTGCTTCAGTTTGTGCTGGTGTCTCATGTGACCTGGAGGATGTTGTTGTTGTCCTCTTGTCAGCAAGTCTTGCTTCAGTTTGCGCTGGTGTATCATGTGCCCTGGAGGATGTTGCTGTTGTCCTCATGTCAGCATGTCTTGTTTCAGTTTGCGCTGGTGTCTCATGTGCCCTGGAGGATGTTGCTCTTATCCTCTTGTCAGCAAGTCTTGCTTCAGTTTGCGCTGGTGTCTCATGTGCCCTGGAGGATGTTGCTGTTGTCCTCATGTCAGCATGTCTTGCTTCAGTTTGCGCTGGTGTCCCATGTGCCCTGGAGGATGTTGCTCTTATCCTCTTGTCAGCAAGTCTTGCTTCAGTTTGCTCTGGTGTCCTGGAGGATGTTTCTCTTGTCCTCTGGCCGGCAAGTCTTGCTTCAGTTTGCTCTGGTGTCTCATGTGCCCTAGAGGATGTTGTTGTTGTCCTCTTGTCGGCAAGTCTTGCTTCAGTTTGCGCTGGTGTCTCATGTGCCCTGGAGGATGTTGCTGTTGTCCTCATGTCAGCATGTCTTGCTTCAGTTTGCGCTGGTGTCTCATGTGCCCTGGAGGATGTTGCTCTTATCCTCTTGTCGGCAAGTCTTGCTTCATTTTGCGCTGGTGTCTCATGTGCCCTGGAGGATGTTGCTGTTGTCCTCATGTCGGCATGTCTTGCTTCAGTTTGCGCTGGTGTCTCATGTGCCCTGGAGGATGTTGCTCTTATCCTCTTGTCGGCAAGTCTTGCTTCAGTTTGCTCTGGTGTCTCATGTGCCCTGGAGGATGTTGCTCTTGTCGGCAAGTTTTGCTTCATTTTGTGCTGGTGTCTCATGTGACCTCGAGGATGTTGTTGTTGTCCTCTTGTCGGCAAGTCTTGCTTCAGTTTGCGCTGGTGTCTCATGTGCCAAGGAGGATGTGCCTCTTGTCCTCATGTCAGCATGTCTTGCTTCAGTTTGCGCTGCTGTCTCATGTGCCCTGGAGGATGTTGCTCTTGTCCTCATGTCGGCATGTCTTGCTTCAGTTTGCGCTGGTGTCTCATGTGCCCTGGAGGATGTTGCTCTTATCCTCTTGTCGGCAAGTCTTGCTTTATTCTGCGCTGGTTTCTCATGTGCCCTGGAGGATGTTGCTCTTGTCCTCATGTCAGCATGTCTTGCTTCAGTTTGCGCTGGTGTCTCATGTGCCCTGGAGGATGTTGCTGTTGTCCTCATGTCGGCAAGTCTTGCTTCAGTTTGCTCTGGTGTCTCATGTGCCCTGGAGGATGTTGCTCTTTTCCTCTTGTCGGCAAGTCTTGCTTCAGTTTGCTCTGGTGTCTCATGTGCCCTGGAGGATGTTGCTCTTTTCCTCTTGTCGGCAAGTCTTGCTTCAGTTTGTGCTGGTGTCTCATGTGCCCTGGAGGATGTTGCTCTTGTCCTCTTGTCGGCAAGTCTTGCTTCAGTTTGTGCTGGTGTCTCATGTGACCTGGAGGATGTTGTTGTTGTACTCTTGTCAGCATGTCTTGCTTCAGTTTGCGCTGCTGTCTCATGTGCCCTGGAGGATGTTGCTCTTGTCCTCATGTCGGCATGTCTTGCTTCAGTTTGCGCTGGTGTCTCATGTGTCCTGGAGGATGTTGCTCTTGTCCTCATGTCGGCATGTCTTGCTTCAGTTTGCGCTGGTGTCTCATGTGCCCTGGAGGATGTTGCTCTTATCCTCTTGTCGGCAAGTCTTGCTTCAGTTTGCGCTGGTGTCTCATGTGCCCTGGAGGATGTTGCTCTTGTCCTCATGTCAGCATGTCTTGCTTCAGTTTGCGCTGGTGTCTCATGTGCCCTGGAGGTTGTTGCTGTTGTCCTCATGTCGGCAAGTCTTGCTTCAGTTTGCTTTGGTGTCTCATGTGCCCTGGAGGATGTTGCTCTTTTCCTCTTGTCGGCAAGTCTTGCTTCAGTTTGCTCTGGTGTCTCATGTGCCCTGGAGGATGTTGCTCTTGTCCTCTTGTCGGCAAGTCTTGCTTCAGTTTGCGCTGGTGTCTCATGTGCCCTGGAGGATGTTGCTGTTGTCCTCATGTCAGCATGTCTTGTTTCAGTTTGCGCTGGTGTCTCATGTGCCCTGGAGGATGTGCCTCTTGTCCTCATGTCAGCATGTCTTGCTTCAGTTTGCGCTGGTGTCTCATGTGCCCTGGAGGATGTTGCTGTTGTCCTCATGTCAGCATGTCTTGCTTCAGTTTGTGCTGGTGTCTCATGTGCCCTGGAGGAAGTGCCTCTTGTCCTCATGTCAGCATGTCTTGCTTCAGTTTGCGCTGGTGTCTCATGTGCCCTGGAGGATATTGCTCTTGTCCCCATGTCAGCAAGTCTTGCTTCAGTTTGTGCTGGTGTCTCATGTGCCCTGGAGGATGTTGCTCTTGTCCTCTTGTCGGCAAGTCTTTCTTCAGTTTGCGCTGGTGTCTCATGTGCCCTGGAGGATGTTGCTGTTGTCCTCATGTCAGCATGTCTTGCTTCAGTTTGCGCTGGTGTCTCATGTGCCCTGGAGGATGTTGCTCTTATCCTCTTGTCGGCAAGTCTTGCTTCAGTTTGCGCTGGTGTCTCATGTGCCCTGGAGGATGTTGCTGTTGTCCTCATGTCAGCATGTCTTGCTTCAGTTTGCGCTGGTGTGTCATGTGCCCTGGAGGATGTTGCTCTTATCCTCTTGTCGGCAAGTCTTGCTTCAGTTTGTTCTGGTGTCTCATGTGCCCTGGAGGATGTTGCTCTTGTCCTCTTGTCGGCAAGTTTTGCTTCAGTTTGTGCTGGTGTCTCATGTGACCTGGAGGATGTTGCTCTTGTCCTCATGTCAGCATGTCTTGCTTCAGTTTGCGCTGGGGTCTCATGTGCCCTGGAGGATGTTGCTCTTATCCTCTTGTCGGCAAGTCTTGCTTCAGTTTGCTCTGGTGTCTCATGTGCCCTGGAGGATGTTGCTGTTGTCCTCATTTCAGCATGTCTTGCTTCAGTTTGCGCTGATGTCTCATGTGCCCTGGAGGATGTTGCTCTTGTCCTCATGTCGGCAAGTCTTGCTTCAGTTTGCTCTGGTGTCTCATGTGCCCTGGAGGATGTTGCTCTTGTCCTCTTGTCGGCAAGTTTTGCTTCAGTTTGTGCTGGTGTCTCATGTGACCTGGAGGATGTTGCTCTTGTCCTCATGTCAGCATGTCTTGCTTCAGTTTGCGCTGGTGTCTCATGTGCCCTGGAGGATATTGCTCTTGTCCTCTTGTCGGCAAGTCTTGCTTCAGTTTGCTCTGGTGTCTCATGTGCCCTGGAGGATGTTGCTCTTGTCCTCTTGTCGGCAAGTTTTGCTTCAGTTTGTGCTGGTGTCTCATGTGACCTGGAGGATGTTGCTCTTGTCGTCATGTCAGCATGTCTTGCTTCAGTTTGCGCTGGTGTCTCATGTGCCCTGGAGGATGTTGCTCTTGTCATCATGTCGGCAAGTCTTGCTTCAGTTTGCTCTGGTGTCTCATGTGCCCTGGAGGATGTTGCTCTTGTCCTCTTGTCGGCAAGTTTTGCTTCAGTTTGTGCTGGTGTCTCATGTGACCTGGAGGATGTTGCTCTTGTCCTCATGTCAGCATGTCTTGCTTCAGTTTGCGCTGGTGTCTCATGTGCCCTGGAGGATGTTGCTCTTGTCCTCTTGTCGGCAAGTCTTGCTTCAGTTTGCTCTGGTGTCTCATGTGCCCTGGAGGATGTTGCTGTTGTCCTCATGTCAGCATGTCTTGCTTCAGTTTGCGCTGGTGTCTCATGTGCCCTGGAGGATGTTGCTCTTATCCTCTTGTCGGTAAATCTTGCTTCAGTTTGCGCTGGTGTCTCATGTGCCCTGGAGGATGTTGCTGTTGACCTCATGTCAGCATGTCTTGCTTCAGTTTGCGCTGGTGTCTCATGTGCCCTGGAGGATGTTGCTCTTATCCTCTTGTCAGCAAGTCTTGCTTCAGTTTGCTCTGGTGTCTCATGTGCCCTGGAGGATGTTGCTCTTGTACTCTTGTCGGCAAGTTTTGCTTCAGTTTGTGCTGGTGTCTCATGTGCCCTGGAGGATGTTGCTCTTGTCCTCTTGTCGGCAAGTTTTGCTTCAGTTTGCTCTGGTGTCTCATGTGACCTGGAGGATGTTGTTGTTGTCCTCTTGTCGGCAAGTCTTGCTTCAGTTTGCTCTGGTGTCTCATGTGCCCTGGAGGATGTTGCTCTTGTCCTCTTGTCGGCAAGTTTTGCTTCAGTTTGTGCTGGTGTCTCATGTGACCTGGAGGATGTTGCTCTTGTCCTCATGTCAGCATGTCTTGCTTCAGTTTGCGCTGGTGTCTCATGTGCCCTGGAGGATATTGCTCTTGTCCTCTTGTCGGCAAGTCTTGCTTCAGTTTGCTCTGGTGTCTCATGTGCCCTGGAGGATGTTGCTCTTGTCCTCTTGTCGGCAAGTTTTGCTTCAGTTTGTGCTGGTGTCTCATGTGACCTGGAGGATGTTGCTCTTGTCGTCATGTCAGCATGTCTTGCTTCAGTTTGCGCTGGTGTCTCATGTGCCCTGGAGGATGTTGCTCTTGTCATCATGTCGGCAAGTCTTGCTTCAGTTTGCTCTGGTGTCTCATGTGCCCTGGAGGATGTTGCTCTTGTCCTCTTGTCGGCAAGTTTTGCTTCAGTTTGTGCTGGTGTCTCATGTGACCTGGAGGATGTTGCTCTTGTCCTCATGTCAGCATGTCTTGCTTCAGTTTGCGCTGGTGTCTCATGTGCCCTGGAGGATGTTGCTCTTGTCCTCTTGTCGGCAAGTCTTGCTTCAGTTTGCTCTGGTGTCTCATGTGCCCTGGAGGATGTTGCTGTTGTCCTCATGTCAGCATGTCTTGCTTCAGTTTGCGCTGGTGTCTCATGTGCCCTGGAGGATGTTGCTCTTATCCTCTTGTCGGCAAGTCTTGCTTCAGTTTGCGCTGGTGTCTCATGTGCCCTGGAGGATGTTGCTGTTGACCTCATGTCAGCATGTCTTGCTTCAGTTTGCGCTGGTGTCTCATGTGCCCTGGAGGATGTTGCTCTTATCCTCTTGTCAGCAAGTCTTGCTTCAGTTTGCTCTGGTGTCTCATGTGCCCTGGAGGATGTTGCTCTTGTACTCTTGTCGGCAAGTTTTGCTTCAGTTTGTGCTGGTGTCTCATGTGCCCTGGAGGATGTTGCTCTTGTCCTCTTGTCGGCAAGTTTTGCTTCAGTTTGCTCTGGTGTCTCATGTGACCTGGAGGATGTTGTTGTTGTCCTCTTGTCGGCAAGTCTTGCTTCAGTTTGCGCTGGTGTCTCATGTGCCCTGGAGGATGTTGCTCTTATCCTCTTGTCAGCAAGTCTTGCTTCAGTTTGCTCTGGTGTCTCATGTGCCCTGGAGGATGTTGCTCTTGTACTCTTGTCGGCAAGTTTTGCTTCAGTTTGTGCTGGTGTCTCATGTGCCCTTGAGGATGTTGCTCTTGTCCTCTTGTCGGCAAGTTTTGCTTCAGTTTGCTCTGGTGTCTCATGTGACCTGGAGGATGTTGTTGTTGTCCTCTTGTCGGCAAGTCTTGCTTCAGTTTGCTCTGGTGTCTCATGTGCCCTGGAGGATGTTGCTCTTGTCCTCTTGTCGGCAAGTTTTGCTTCAGTTTGTGCTGGTGTCTCATGTGACCTGGAGGATGTTGCTGTTGTCCTCATGTCAGCATGTCTTGCTTCAGTTTGCGCTGGTGTCTCATGTGCCCTGGAGGATATTGCTCTTGTCCTCTTGTCGGCAAGTCTTGCTTCAGTTTGCTCTGGTGTCTCATGTGCCCTGGAGGATGTTGCTCTTGTCCTCTTGTCGGCAAGTTTTGCTTCAGTTTGTGCTGGTGTCTCATGTGACCTGGAGGATGTTGCTCTTGTCGTCATGTCAGCATGTCTTGCTTCAGTTTGCGCTGGTGTCTCATGTGCCCTGGAGGATGTTGCTCTTGTCATCATGTCGGCAAGTCTTGCTTCAGTTTGCTCTGGTGTCTCATGTGCCCTGGAGGATGTTGCTCTTGTCCTCTTGTCGGCAAGTTTTGCTTCAGTTTGTGCTGGTGTCTCATGTGACCTGGAGGATGTTGCTCTTGTCCTCATGTCAGCATGTCTTGCTTCAGTTTGCGCTGGTGTCTCATGTGCCCTGGAGGATGTTGCTCTTGTCCTCTTGTCGGCAAGTCTTGCTTCAGTTTGCTCTGGTGTCTCATGTGCCCTGGAGGATGTTGCTGTTGTCCTCATGTCAGCATGTCTTGCTTCAGTTTGCGCTGGTGTCTCATGTGCCCTGGAGGATGTTGCTCTTATCCTCTTGTCGGCAAGTCTTGCTTCAGTTTGCGCTGGTGTCTCATGTGCCCTGGAGGATGTTGCTGTTGACCTCATGTCAGCATGTCTTGCTTCAGTTTGCGCTGGTGTCTCATGTGCCCTGGAGGATGTTGCTCTTATCCTCTTGTCAGCAAGTCTTGCTTCAGTTTGCTCTGGTGTCTCATGTGCCCTGGAGGATGTTGCTCTTGTACTCTTGTCGGCAAGTTTTGCTTCAGTTTGTGCTGGTGTCTCATGTGCCCTGGAGGATGTTGCTCTTGTCCTCTTGTCGGCAAGTTTTGCTTCAGTTTGCTCTGGTGTCTCATGTGACCTGGAGGATGTTGTTGTTGTCCTCTTGTCGGCAAGTCTTGCTTCAGTTTGCGCTGGTGTCTCATGTGCCCTGGAGGATGTTGCTCTTATCCTCTTGTCGGCAAGTCTTGCTTCAGTTTTCTCTGGTGTCTCATGTGCTGTGAAGGATGTTGCTCTTGTCCTCATGTCAGCAAGTCTTGCTTCAGTTTGCTCTGGTGTCTCATGTGCCCTGGAGGATGTTGCTCTTGTCCTCTTGTCGGAAAGTCTTGCTTCAGTTTGTGCTGGTGTCTCATGTGCCCTGGAGGATGTTGCTCTTTTCCTCATGTCGGCAAGTCTTGCTTCAGTTTGCTCTGGTGTCTCATGTGCCCTGGAGGATGTTGCTCTTGTCCTCTTGTCGGCAAGTTTTGCTTCAGTTTGTGCTGGTATCTCATGTGACCTGGAGGATGTTGCTCTTGTCCTCATGTCAGCATGTCTTGCTTCAGTTTGTGCTGGTGTCTCATGTGCCCTGGAGGATGTTGCTCTTGTCCTCATGTCGGCAAGTCTTGCTTCAGTTTGCTCTGGTGTCTCATGTGCCCTGGAGGATGTTGCTCTTGTCCTCTTGTCGGCAAGTTTTGCTTCAGTTTGTGCTGGTGTCTCATGTGACCTGGAGGATGTTGCTCTTGTCCTCATGTCAGCATGTCTTGCTTCAGTTTGCGCTGGTGTCTCATGTGCCCTGGAGGATGTTGCTCTTGTCCTCTTGTCGGCAAGTCTTGCTTCAGTTTGCTCTGGTGTCTCATGTGCCCTGGAGGATGTTGCTGTTGTCCTCATGTCAGCATGTCTTGATTCAGTTTGTGCTGGTGTCTCATATGCCCTGGAGGATGTTGCTCTTATCCTCTTGTCGGCAAGTCTTGCTTCAGTTTGCGCTGGTGTCTCATGTGCCCTGGAGGATGTTGCTGTTGTCCTCATGTCAGCATGTCTTGCTTCAGTTTGCTCTGGTGTCTCATGTGTCCTGGAGGATGTTTCTCTTGTCCTCTGGTCGGCAAGTCTTTCTTCAGTTTGCTCTGGTGTCTCATGTGCCCTGGAGGATGTTGCTGTTGTCCTCATGTCAGCATGTCTTGCTGCAGTTTGCGCTGGTGTCTCATGTGCCCTGGAGGATGTTGCTCTTATCCTCTTGTCGGCAAGTCTTGCTTCAGTTTGCTCTGGTGTCTCATGTGCCCTGGAGGATGTTGCTCTTGTCCTCTTGTCGGCAAGTTTTGCTTCAGTTTGTGCTGGTGTCTCATGTGAACTGGAGGATGTTGCTCTTGTCCTCTTGTCGGCAAGTTTTGCTTCAGTTTGCTCTGGTGTCTCATGTGCCCTGGAGGATGTTGCTCTTGTCCTCTTGTCGGCAAGTCTTGCTTCAGTTTGTGCTGGTGTCTCATGTGACCTGGAGGATGTTGTTGTTGTCCTCTTGTCGGTAAGTATTGCTTCAGTTTGCGCTGGTGTATCATGTGCCCTGGAGGATGTTGCTGTTGTCCTCATGTCAGCATGTCTTGTTTCAGTTTGCGCTGGTGTCTCATGTGCCCTGGAGGATGTTGCTCTTATCCTCTTGTCAGCAAGTCTTGCTTCAGTTTGCGCTGGTGTCTCATGTGCCCTGGAGGATGTTGCTGTTGTCCTCATGTCAGCATGTCTTGCTTCAGTTTGCGCTGGTGTCTCATGTGCCCTGGAGGATGTTGCTCTTATCCTCTTGTCAGCAAGTCTTGCTTCAGTTTGCTCTGGTGTCCTGGAGGATGTTTCTCTTGTCCTCTGGCCGGCAAGTCTTGCTTCAGTTTGCTCTGGTGTCTCATGTGCCCTAGAGGATGTTGTTGTTGTCCTCTTGTCGGTAAGTTTTGCTTCAGTTTGTGCTGGTGTCTAATGTGACCTGGAGGATGTTGTTGTTGTCCTCTTGTCGGCAAGTCTTGCTTCAGTTTGCGCTGGTGTCTCATGTGCCCTGGAGGATGTTGCTCTTATCCTCTTGTCGGCAAGTCTTGCTTCATTTTGCGCTGGTGTCTCATGTGCCCTGGAGGATGTTGCTGTTGTCCTCATGTCGGCATGTCTTGCTTCAGTTTGCGCTGGTGTCTCATGTGCCCTGGAGGATGTTGCTCTTATCCTCTTGTCGGCAAGTCTTGCTTCAGTTTGCTCTGGTGTCTCATGTGCCCTGGAGGATGTTGCTCTTGTCGGCAAGTTTTGCTTCATTTTGTGCTGGTGTCTCATGTGACCTCGAGGATGTTGTTGTTGTCCTCTTGTCGGCAAGTCTTGCTTCAGTTTGCGCTGGTGTCTCATGTGCCAAGGAGGATGTGCCTCTTGTCCTCATGTCAGCATGTCTTGCTTCAGTTTGCGCTGCTGTCTCATGTGCCCTGGAGGATGTTGCTCTTGTCCTCATGTCGGCATGTCTTGCTTCAGTTTGCGCTGGTGTCTCATGTGCCCTGGAGGATGTTGCTCTTATCCTCTTGTCTGCAAGTCTTGCTTTAGTTTGCGCTGGTTTCTCATGTGCCCTGGAGGATGTTGCTCTTGTCCTCATGTCAGCATGTCTTGCTTCAGTTTGTGCTGGTGTCTCATGTGCCCTGGAGGATGTTGCTGTTGTCCTCATGTCGGCAAGTCTTGCTTCAGTTTGCTCTGGTGTCTCATGTGCCCTGGAGGATGTTGCTCTTTTCCTCTTGTCGGCAAGTCTTGCTTCAGTTTGCTCTGGTGTCTCATGTGCCCTGGAGGATGTTGCTCTTTTCCTCTTGTCGGCAAGTCTTGCTTCAGTTTGTGCTGGTGTCTCATGTGCCCTGGAGGATGTTGCTCTTGTCCTCTTGTTGGCAAGTCTTGCTTCAGTTTGTGCTGGTGTCTCATGTGACCTGGAGGATGTTGTTGTTGTACTCTTGTCAGCATGTCTTGCTTCAGTTTGCGCTGCTGTCTCATGTGCCCTGGAGGATGTTGCTCTTGTCCTCATGTCGGCATGTCTTGCTTCAGTTTGCGCTGGTGTCTCATGTGTCCTGGAGGATGTTGCTCTTGTCCTCATGTCGGCATGTCTTGCTTCAGTTTGCGCTGGTGTCTCATGTGCCCTGGAGGATGTTGCTCTTATCCTCTTGTCGGCAAGTCTTGCTTCAGTTTGCGCTGGTGTCTCATGTGCCCTGGAGGATGTTGCTCTTGTCCTCATGTCGGCATGTCTTGCTTCAGTTTGCGCTGGTGTCTCATGTGCCCTGAAGGATGTTGCTGGTGTCCTCATGTCGGCAAGTCTTGCTTCAGTTTGCTCTGGTGTCTCATGTGCCCTGGAGGATGTTGCTCTTTTCCTCTTGTCGGCAAGTCTTGCTTCAGTTTGCTCTGGTGTCTCATGTGCCCTGGAAGATGTTGCTCTTATCCTCTTGTTGGCATGTCTTGCTTCAGTTTGCGCTGGTGTCTCATGTGCCCTGGAGGATGTTGCTGTTGTCCTCATGTCAGCATGTCTTGTTTCAGTTTGCGCTGGTGTCTCATTTGCCCTGGAGGATGTGCCTCTTGTCCTCATGTCAGCATGTCTTGCTTCAGTTTGCGCTGGTGTCTCATGTGCCCTGGAGGATGTTGCTGTTGTCCTCATGTCAGCATGTCTTGCTTCAGTTTGCGCTGGTGTCTCATGTGCCCTGGAGGAAGTGCCTCTTGTCCTCATGTCAGCATGTCTTGCTTCAGTTTGCGCTGGTGTCTCATGTGCCCTGGAGGATATTGCTCTTGTCCTCATGTCAGCAAGTCTTGCTTCAGTTTGTGCTGGTGTCTCATGTGCCCTGGAGGATTTTGCTCTTGTCCTCTTGTCGGCAAGTTTTGCTTCAGTTTGTGCTGGTGTCTCATGTGACCTGGAGGATGTTGTTGTCCTCTTGTCAGCAAGTCTTGCTTCAGTTTGCGCTGGTGTCTCATGTGCCCTGGAGGATGTTGCTGTTGTCCTCATGTCAGCATGTCTTGTTTCAGTTTGCGCTGGTGTCTCATGTGCCCTGGAGGATGTGCCTATTTTCCTGATGTCAGCATGTCTTGCTTCAGTTTGCGCTGGTGTCTCATGTGCCCTGGAGGATGTTGCTCTTATCCTCTTGTCGGCAAGTCTTGCTTCAGTTTGCTCTGGTGTCTCATGTGCCCTGAAGGATGTTGCTCTTGTCCTCATGTCAGCAAGTCTTGCTTCAGTTTGCTCTGGTGTCTCATGTGCCCTGGAGGATGTTGCTCTTGTCCTCATGTCAGCAAGTCTTGCTTCAGTTTGCGCTGGTGTCTCATGTGCCCTGGAAGATGTTGCTCTTATCCTCTTGTTGGCATGTCTTGCTTCAGTTTGCGCTGGTGTCTCATGTGCCCTGGAGGATGTTGCTGTTGTCCTCATGTCAGCAAGTCTTGCTTCAGTTTGCGCTGGTGTCTCATGTGCTCTGGAGGATGTGCCTCTTGTTCTCATGTCAGCAAGTCTTGCTTCAGTTTGCGCTGGTGTCTCATGTGCCCTGGAGGATGTTGCTGTTGTCCTCATGTCAGCATGTCTTGCTTCAGTTTGCGCTGGTGTCTCATGTGCCCTGGAGGATGTTGCTGTTGTCCTCATGTCAGCATGTCTTGCTTCAGTTTGCGCTGGTGTCTCATGTGCCCTGGAGGAAGTGCCTCTTGTCCTCATGTCAGCATGTCTTGCTTCAGTTTGCGCTGGTGTCTCATGTGCCCTGGAGGATATTGCTCTTGTCCTCATGTCAGCAAGTCTTGCTTCAGTTTGTGCTGGTGTCTCATGTGCCCTGGAGGATGTTGCTCTTGTCCTCTTGTCGGCAAGTTTTGCTTCAGTTTGTGCTGGTGTCTCATGTGACCTGGAGGATGTTGTTGTCCTCTTGTCGGCAAGTCTTGCTTCAGTTTGCGCTGGTGTCTCATGTGCCCTGGAGGATGTTGCTGTTGTCCTCATGTCAGCATGTCTTGTTTCAGTTTGCGCTGGTGTCTCATGTGCCCTGGAGGATGTGCCTATTGTCCTCATGTCAGCATGTCTTGCTTCAGTTTGCGCTGGTGTCTCATGTGCCCTGGAGGATGTTGCTCTTATCCTCTTGTCGGCAAGTCTTGCTTCAGTTTGCTCTGGTGTCTCATGTGTCCTGGAGGATGTTGCTCTTGTCCTCTTGTCGGCAAGTCTTGCTTCAGTTTGCGTTGGTGTCTCATGTGCCCTGGAGGATGTTGCTGTTGTCCTCATGTCAGCAAGTCTTGCTTCAGTTTGCTCTGGTGTCTCATGTGCCCTGGAGGATGTTGCTCTTGTCCTCATGTCAGCAAGTCTTGCTTCAGTTTGCGCTGGTGTCTCATGTGCCCTGGAAGATGTTGCTCTTATCCTCTTGTCGGCATGTCTTGCTTCAGTTTGCGCTGGTGTCTCATGTGCCCTGGAGGATGTTGCTGTTGTCCTCATGTCAGCAAGTCTTGCTTCAGTTTGCGCTGGTGTCTCATGTGCCCTGGAGGATGTGCCTCTTGTCCTCATGTCAGCAAGTCTTGCTTCAGTTTGCGCTGGTGTCTCATGTGCCCTGGAGGATGTTGCTGTTGTCCTCATGTCAGCATGTCTTGCTTCAGTTTGCGCTGGTGTCTCATGTGCCCTGGAGGATGTTGCTCTTGTCCTCATGTCAGCAAGTCTTGCTTCAGTTTGCGCTGGTGTCTCATGTGCCCTGGAGGATGTGCCTCTTGTCCTCATGTCAGCATGTCTTGCTTCAGTTTGCGCTGGTGTCTCATGTGCCCTGGAGGATGTTGCTGTTGTCCTCATGTCAGCAAGTCTTGCTTCAGTTTGCTCTGGTGTCTCATGTGCCCTGGAGGATGTGCCTCTTGTCCTCATGTCAGCATGTCTTGCTTCAGTTTGCGCTGGTGTCTCATGTGTCCTGGAGGATGTTGCTCTTGTCCTCATGTCATCAAGTCTTGCTTCAGTTTCTGCTGGTGTCTCATGTGCCCTGGAGGATGTTGCTCTTGTCCTCATGTCAGCATGTCTTGCTTCAGTTTGCGCTGGTGTCCTGGAGGATGTTTCTCTTGTCCTCTGGCCGGCAAGTCTTGCTTCAGTTTGCTCTGGTGTCTCATGTGCCCTAGAGGATGCTGTTGTTGTCCTCTTGTCGGTAAGTTTTGCTTCAGTTTGTGCTGGTGTCTAATGTGACCTGGAGGATGTTGTTGTTGTCCTCTTGTCGGCAAGTCTTGCTTCAGTTTGCGCTGGTGTCTCATGTGCCCTGGAGGATGTTGCTCTTATCCTCTTGTCGGCAAGTCTTGCTTCATTTTGCGCTGGTGTCTCATGTGCCCTGGAGGATGTTGCTGTTGTCCTCATGTCGGCATGTCTTGCTTCAGTTTGCGCTGGTGTCTCATGTGCCCTGGAGGATGTTGCTCTTATCCTCTTGTCGGCAAGTCTTGCTTCAGTTTGCTCTGGTGTCTCATGTGCCCTGGAGGATGTTGCTCTTGTCGGCAAGTTTTGCTTCATTTTGTGCTGGTGTCTCATGTGACCTCGAGGATGTTGTTGTTGTCCTCTTGTCGGCAAGTCTTGCTTCAGTTTGCGCTGGTGTCTCATGTGCCAAGGAGGATGTGCCTCTTGTCCTCATGTCAGCATGTCTTGCTTCAGTTTGCGCTGCTGTCTCATGTGCCCTGGAGGATGTTGCTCTTGTCCTCATGTCGGCATGTCTTGCTTCAGTTTGCGCTGGTGTCTCATGTGCCCTGGAGGATGTTGCTCTTATCCTCTTGTCGGCAAGTCTTGCTTTAGTTTGCGCTGGTTTCTCATGTGCCCTGGAGGATGTTGCTCTTGTCCTCATGTCAGCATGTCTTGCTTCAGTTTGCGCTGGTGTCTCATGTGCCCTGGAGGATGTTGCTGTTGTCCTCATGTCGGCAAGTCTTGCTTCAGTTTGCTCTGGTGTCTCATGTGCCCTGGAGGATGTTGCTCTTTTCCTCTTGTCGGCAAGTCTTGCTTCAGTTTGCTCTGGTGTCTCATGTGCCCTGGAGGATGTTGCTCTTTTCCTCTTGTCGGCAAGTCTTGCTTCAGTTTGTGCTGGTGTCTCATGTGCCCTGGAGGATGTTGCTCTTGTCCTCTTGTTGGCAAGTCTTGCTTCAGTTTGTGCTGGTGTCTCATGTGACCTGGAGGATGTTGTTGTTGTACTCTTGTCAGCATGTCTTGCTTCAGTTTGCGCTGCTGTCTCATGTGCCCTGGAGGATGTTGCTCTTGTCCTCATGTCGGCATGTCTTGCTTCAGTTTGCGCTGGTGTCTCATGTGTCCTGGAGGATGTTGCTCTTGTCCTCATGTCGGCATGTCTTGCTTCAGTTTGCGCTGGTGTCTCATGTGCCCTGGAGGATGTTGCTCTTATCCTCTTGTCGGCAAGTCTTGCTTCAGTTTGCGCTGGTGTCTCATGTGCCCTGGAGGATGTTGCTCTTGTCCTCATGTCGGCATGTCTTGCTTCAGTTTGCGCTGGTGTCTCATGTGCCCTGAAGGATGTTGCTGGTGTCCTCATGTCGGCAAGTCTTGCTTCAGTTTGCTCTGGTGTCTCATGTGCCCTGGAGGATGTTACTCTTTTCCTCTTGTCGGCAAGTCTTGCTTCAGTTTGCTCTGGTGTCTCATGTGCCCTGGAAGATGTTGCTTTTATCCTCTTGTTGGCATGTCTTGCTTCAGTTTGCGCTGGTGTCTCATGTGCCCTGGAGGATGTTGCTGTTGTCCTCATGTCAGCATGTCTTGTTTCAGTTTGCGCTGGTGTCTCATTTGCCCTGGAGGATGTGCCTCTTGTCCTCATGTCAGCATGTCTTGCTTCAGTTTGCGCTGGTGTCTCATGTGCCCTGGAGGATGTTGCTGTTGTCCTCATGTCAGCATGTCTTGCTTCAGTTTGCGCTGGTGTCTCATGTGCCCTGGAGGATGTGCCTCTTGTCCTCATGTCAGCAAGTCTTGCTTCAGTTTGCGCTGGTGTCTCATGTGCCCTGGAGGATGTTGCTGTTGTCCTCATGTCAGCATGTCTTGCTTCAGTTTGCGCTGGTGTCTCATGTGCCCTGGAGGATGTTGCTGTTGTCCTCATGTCAGCATGTCTTGCTTCAGTTTGCGCTGGTGTCTCATGTGCCCTGGAGGAAGTGCCTCTTGTCCTCATGTCAGCTAGTCTTGCTTCAGTTTGCGCTGGTGTCTCATGTGCCCTGGAGGATATTGCTCTTGTCCTCATGTCAGCAAGTCTTGCTTCAGTTTGTGCTGGTGTCTCATGTGCCCTGGAGGATGTTGCTCTTGTCCTCTTGTCGGCAAGTTTTGCTTCAGTTTGTGCTGGTGTCTCATGTGACCTGGAGGATGTTGTTGTCCTCTTGTCGGCAAGTCTTGCTTCAGTTTGCGCTGGTGTCTCATGTGCCCTGGAGGATGTTGCTGTTGTCCTCATGTCAGCATGTCTTGTTTCAGTTTGCGCTGGTGTCTCATGTGCCCTGGAGGATGTGCCTATTGTCCTCATGTCAGCATATCTTGCTTCAGTTTGCGCTGGTGTCTCATGTGCCCTGGAGGATGTTGCTCTTATCCTCTTGTCGGCAAGTCTTGCTTCAGTTTGCTCTGGTGTCTCATGTGTCCTGGAGGATGTTGCTCTTGTCCTCTTGTCGGCAAGTCTTGCTTCAGTTTGCGTTGGTGTCTCATGTGCCCTGGAGGATGTTGCTGTTGTCCTCATGTCAGCAAGTCTTGCTTCAGTTTGCTCTGGTGTCTCATGTGCCCTGGAGGATGTTGCTCTTGTCCTCATGTCAGCAAGTCTTGCTTCAGTTTGCGCTGGTGTCTCATGTGCCCTGGAAGATGTTGCTCTTATCCTCTTGTCGGCATGTCTTGCTTCAGTTTGCGCTGGTGTCTCATGTGCCCTGGAGGATGTTGCTGTTGTCCTCATGTCAGCAAGTCTTGCTTCAGTTTGCGCTGGTGTCTCATGTGCCCTGGAGGATGTGCCTCTTGTCCTCATGTCAGCAAGTCTTGCTTCAGTTTGCGCTGGTGTCTCATGTGCCCTGGAGGATGTTGCTGTTGTCCTCATGTCAGCATGTCTTGCTTCAGTTTGCGCTGGTGTCTCATGTGCCCTGGAGGATGTTGCTCTTGTCCTCATGTCAGCAAGTCTTGCTTCAGTTTGCGCTGGTGTCTCATGTGCCCTGGAGGATGTGCCTCTTGTCCTCATGTCAGCATGTCTTGCTTCAGTTTGCGCTGGTGTCTCATGTGCCCTGGAGGATGTTGCTGTTGTCCTCATGTCAGCAAGTCTTGCTTCAGTTTGCTCTGGTGTCTCATGTGCCCTGGAGGATGTGCCTCTTGTCCTCATGTCAGCATGTCTTGCTTCAGTTTGCGCTGTTGTCTCATGTGTCCTGGAGGATGTTGCTCTTGTCCTCATGTCATCAAGTCTTGCTTCAGTTTCTGCTGGTGTCTCATGTGCCCTGGAGGATGTTGCTCTTTTCCTCATGTCAGCATGTCTTGCTTCAGTTTGCGCTGGTGTCCTGGAGGATGTTTCTCTTGTCCTCTGGCCGGCAAGTCTTGCTTCAGTTTGCTCTGGTGTCTCATGTGCCCTAGAGGATGTTGTTGTTGTCCTCTTGTCGGTAAGTTTTGCTTCAGTTTGTGCTGGTGTCTAATGTGACCTGGAGGATGTTGTTGTTGTCCTCTTGTCGGCAAGTCTTGCTTCAGTTTGCGCTGGTGTCTCATGTGCCCTGGAGGATGTTGCTCTTATCCTCTTGTCGGCAAGTCTTGCTTCATTTTGCGCTGGTGTCTCATGTGCCCTGGAGGATGTTGCTGTTGTCCTCATGTCGGCATGTCTTGCTTCAGTTTGCGCTGGTGTCTCATGTGCCCTGGAGGATGTTGCTCTTATCCTCTTGTCGGCAAGTCTTGCTTCAGTTTGCTCTGGTGTCTCATGTGCCCTGGAGGATGTTGCTCTTGTCGGCAAGTTTTGCTTCATTTTGTGCTGGTGTCTCATGTGACCTCGAGGATGTTGTTGTTGTCCTCTTGTCGGCAAGTCTTGCTTCAGTTTGCGCTGGTGTCTCATGTGCCAAGGAGGATGTGCCTCTTGTCCTCATGTCAGCATGTCTTGCTTCAGTTTGCGCTGCTGTCTCATGTGCCCTGGAGGATGTTGCTCTTGTCCTCATGTCGGCATGTCTTGCTTCAGTTTGCGCTGGTGTCTCATGTGCCCTGGAGGATGTTGCTCTTATCCTCTTGTCGGCAAGTCTTGCTTTAGTTTGCGCTGGTTTCTCATGTGCCCTGGAGGATGTTGCTCTTGTCCTCATGTCAGCATGTCTTGCTTCAGTTTGCGCTGGTGTCTCATGTACCCTGGAGGATGTTGCTGTTGTCCTCATGTCAGCAAGTCTTGCTTCAGTTTGCTCTGGTGTCTCATGTGCCCTGGAGGATGTTGCTCTTTTCCTCTTGTCGGCAAGTCTTGCTTCAGTTTGCTCTGGTGTCTCATGTGCCCTGGAGGATGTTGCTCTTTTCCTCTTGTCGGCAAGTCTTGCTTCAGTTTGTGCTGGTGTCTCATGTGCCCTGGAGGATGTTGCTCTTGTCCTCTTGTTGGCAAGTCTTGCTTCAGTTTGTGCTGGTGTCTCATGTGACCTGGAGGATGTTGTTGTTGTACTCTTGTCAGCATGTCTTGCTTCAGTTTGCGCTGCTGTCTCATGTGCCCTGGAGGATGTTGCTCTTGTCCTCATGTCGGCATGTCTTGCTTCAGTTTGCGCTGGTGTCTCATGTGTCCTGGAGGATGTTGCTCTTGTCCTCATGTCGGCATGTCTTGCTTAAGTTTGCGCTGGTGTCTCATGTGCCCTGGAGGATGTTGCTCTTATCCTCTTGTCGGCAAGTCTTGCTTCAGTTTGCGCTGGTGTCTCATGTGCCCTGGAGGATGTTGCTCTTGTCCTCATGTCGGCATGTCTTGCTTCAGTTTGCGCTGGTGTCTCATGTGCCCTGAAGGATGTTGCTGGTGTCCTCATGTCGGCAAGTCTTGCTTCAGTTTGCTCTGGTGTCTCATGTGCCCTGGAGGATGTTGCTCTTTTCCTCTTGTCGGCAAGTCTTGCTTCAGTTTGCTCTGGTGTCTCATGTGCCCTGGAAGATGTTGCTCTTATCCTCTTGTTGGCATGTCTTGCTTCAGTTTGCGCTGGTGTCTCATGTGCCCTGGAGGATGTTGCTGTTGTCCTCATGTCAGCATGTCTTGTTTCAGTTTGCGCTGGTGTCTCATTTGCCCTGGAGGATGTGCCTCTTGTCCTCATGTCAGCATGTCTTGCTTCAGTTTGCGCTGGTGTCTCATGTGCCCTGGAGGATGTTGCTGTTGTCCTCATGTCAGCATGTCTTGCTTCAGTTTGCGCTGGTGTCTCATGTGCCCTGGAGGAAGTGCCTCTTGTCCTCATGTCAGCATGTCTTGCTTCAGTTTGCGCTGGTGTCTCATGTGCCCTGGAGGATATTGCTCTTGTCCTCATGTCAGCAAGTCTTGCTTCAGTTTGTGCTGGTGTCTCATGTGCCCTGGAGGATTTTGCTCTTGTCCTCTTGTCGGCAAGTTTTGCTTCAGTTTGTGCTGGTGTCTCATGTGACCTGGAGGATGTTGTTGTCCTCTTGTCAGCAAGTCTTGCTTCAGTTTGCGCTGGTGTCTCATGTGCCCTGGAGGATGTTGCTGTTGTCCTCATGTCAGCATGTCTTGTTTCAGTTTGCGCTGGTGTCTCATGTGCCCTGGAGGATGTGCCTATTGTCCTGCTGTCAGCATGTCTTGCTTCAGTTTGCGCTGGTGTCTCATGTGCCCTGGAGGATGTTGCTCTTATCCTCTTGTCGGCAAGTCTTGCTTCAGTTTGCTCTGGTGTCTCATGTGCCCTGAAGGATGTTGCTCTTGTCCTCATGTCAGCAAGTCTTGCTTCAGTTTGCTCTGGTGTCTCATGTGTCCTGGAGGATGTTGCTGTTGTCCTCATGTCAGCAAGTCTTGCTTCAGTTTGCTCTGGTGTCTTATGTGCCCTGGAGGATGTTGCTCTTGTCCTCATGTCAGCAAGTCTTGCTTCAGTTTGCGCTGGTGTCTCATGTGCCCTGGAAGATGTTGCTCTTATCCTCTTGTTGGCATGTCTTGCTTCAGTTTGCGCTGGTGTCTCATGTGCCCTGGAGGATGTTGCTGTTGTCCTCATGTCAGCAAGTCTTGCTTCAGTTTGCGCTGGTGTCTCATGTGCCCTGGAGGATGTGCCTCTTGTCCTCATGTCAGCAAGTCTTGCTTCAGTTTGCGCTGGTGTCTCATGTGCCCTGGAGGATGTTGCTGTTGTCCTCATGTCAGCATGTCTTGCTTCAGTTTGCGCTGGTGTCTCATGTGCCCTGGAGGATGTTGCTGTTGTCCTCATGTCAGCATGTCTTGCTTCAGTTTGCGCTGGTGTCTCATGTGCCCTGGAGGAAGTGCCTCTTGTCCTCATGTCAGCATGTCTTGCTTCAGTTTGCGCTGGTGTCTCATGTGCCCTGGAGGATATTGCTCTTGTCCTCATGTCAGCAAGTCTTGCTTCAGTTTGTGCTGGTGTCTCATGTGCCCTGGAGGATGTTGCTCTTGTCCTCTTGTCGGCAAGTTTTGCTTCAGTTTGTGCTGGTGTCTCATGTGACCTGGAGGATGTTGTTGTCCTCTTGTCGGCAAGTCTTGCTTCAGTTTGCTCTGGTGTCTCATGTGTCCTGGAGGATGTTGCTGTTGTCCTCATGTCAGCAAGTCCTGCTTCAGTTTGCTCTGGTGTCTCATGTGCCCTGGAGGATGTTGCTCTTGTCCTCATGTCAGCAAGTCTTGCTTCAGTTTGCGCTGGTGTCTCATGTGCCCTGGAAGATGTTGCTCTTATCCTCTTGTTGGCATGTCTTGCTTCAGTTTGCGCTGGTGTCTCATGTGCCCTGGAGGATGTTGCTGTTGTCCTCATGTCAGCAAGTCTTGCTTCAGTTTGCGCTGGTGTCTCATGTGCCCTGGAGGATGTGCCTCTTGTTCTCATGTCAGCAAGTCTTGCTTCAGTTTGCGCTGGTGTCTCATGTGCCCTGGAGGATGTTGCTGTTGTCCTCATGTCAGCATGTCTTGCTTCAGTTTGCGCTGGTGTCTCATGTGCCCTGGAGGATGTTGCTGTTGTCCTCATGTCAGCATGTCTTGCTTCAGTTTGCGCTGGTGTCTCATGTGCCCTGGAGGAAGTGCCTCTTGTCCTCATGTCAGCATGTCTTGCTTCAGTTTGCGCTGGTGTCTCATGTGCCCTGGAGGATATTGCTCTTGTCCTCATGTCAGCAAGTCTTGCTTCAGTTTGTGCTGGTGTCTCATGTGCCCTGGAGGATGTTGCTCTTGTCCTCTTGTCGGCAAGTTTTGCTTCAGTTTGTGCTGGTGTCTCATGTGACCTGGAGGATGTTGTTGTCCTCTTGTCGGCAAGTCTTGCTTCAGTTTGCGCTGGTGTCTCATGTGCCCTGGAGGATGTTGCTGTTGTCCTCATGTCAGCATGTCTTGTTTCAGTTTGCGCTGGTGTCTCATGTGCCCTGGAGGATGTGCCTATTGTCCTCATGTCAGCATGTCTTGCTTCAGTTTGCGCTGGTGTCTCATGTGCCCTGGAGGATGTTGCTCTTATCCTCTTGTCGGCAAGTCTTGCTTCAGTTTGCTCTGGTGTCTCATGTGTCCTGGAGGATGTTGCTCTTGTCCTCTTGTCGGCAAGTCTTGCTTCAGTTTGCCTTGGTGTCTCATGTGCCCTGGAGGATGTTGCTGTTGTCCTCATGTCAGCAAGTCTTGCTTCAGTTTGCTCTGGTGTCTCATGTGCCCTGGAGGATGTTGCTCTTGTCCTCATGTCAGCAAGTCTTGCTTCAGTTTGCGCTGGTGTCTCATGTGCCCTGGAAGATGTTGCTCTTATCCTCTTGTCGGCATGTCTTGCTTCAGTTTGCGCTGGTGTCTCATGTGCCCTGGAGGATGTTGCTGTTGTCCTCATGTCAGCAAGTCTTGCTTCAGTTTGCGCTGGTGTCTCATGTGCCCTGGAGGATGTGCCTCTTGTCCTCATGTCAGCAAGTCTTGCTTCAGTTTGCGCTGGTGTCTCATGTGCCCTGGAGGATGTTGCTGTTGTCCTCATGTCAGCATGTCTTGCTTCAGTTTGCGCTGGTGTCTCATGTGCCCTGGAGGATGTTGCTCTTGTCCTCATGTCAGCAAGTCTTGCTTCAGTTTGCGCTGGTGTCTCATGTGCCCTGGAGGATGTGCCTCTTGTCCTCATGTCAGCATGTCTTGCTTCAGTTTGCGCTGGTGTCTCATGTGCCCTGGAGGATGTTGCTGTTGTCCTCATGTCAGCAAGTCTTGCTTCAGTTTGCTCTGGTGTCTCATGTGCCCTGGAGGATGTGCCTCTTGTCCTCATGTCAGCATGTCTTGCTTCAGTTTGCGCTGGTGTCTCATGTGTCCTGGAGGATGTTGCTCTTGTCCTCATGTCATCAAGTCTTGCTTCAGTTTCTGCTGGTGTCTCATGTGCCCTGGAGGATGTTGCTCTTGTCCTCATGTCAGCATGTCTTGCTTCAGTTTGCGCTGGTGTCCTGGAGGATGTTTCTCTTGTCCTCTGGCCGGCAAGTCTTGCTTCAGTTTGCTCTGGTGTCTCATGTGCCCTAGAGGATGCTGTTGTTGTCCTCTTGTCGGTAAGTTTTGCTTCAGTTTGTGCTGGTGTCTAATGTGACCTGGAGGATGTTGTTGTTGTCCTCTTGTCGGCAAGTCTTGCTTCAGTTTGCGCTGGTGTCTCATGTGCCCTGGAGGATGTTGCTCTTATCCTCTTGTCGGCAAGTCTTGCTTCATTTTGCGCTGGTGTCTCATGTGCCCTGGAGGATGTTGCTGTTGTCCTCATGTCGGCATGTCTTGCTTCAGTTTGCGCTGGTGTCTCATGTGCCCTGGAGGATGTTGCTCTTATCCTCTTGTCGGCAAGTCTTGCTTCAGTTTGCTCTGGTGTCTCATGTGCCCTGGAGGATGTTGCTCTTGTCGGCAAGTTTTGCTTCATTTTGTGCTGGTGTCTCATGTGACCTCGAGGATGTTGTTGTTGTCCTCTTGTCGGCAAGTCTTGCTTCAGTTGCGCTGGTGTCTCATGTGCCAAGGAGGATGTGCCTCTTGTCCTCATGTCAGCATGTCTTGCTTCAGTTTGCGCTGCTGTCTCATGTGCCCTGGAGGATGTTGCTCTTGTCCTCATGTCGGCATGTCTTGCTTCAGTTTGCGCTGGTGTCTCATGTGCCCTGGAGGATGTTGCTCTTATCCTCTTGTCGGCAAGTCTTGCTTTAGTTTGCGCTGGTTTCTCATGTGCCCTGGAGGATGTTGCTCTTGTCCTCATGTCAGCATGTCTTGCTTCAGTTTGCGCTGGTGTCTCATGTGCCCTGGAGGATGTTGCTGTTGTCCTCATGTCGGCAAGTCTTGCTTCAGTTTGCTCTGGTGTCTCATGTGCCCTGGAGGATGTTGCTCTTTTCCTCTTGTCGGCAAGTCTTGCTTCAGTTTGCTCTGGTGTCTCATGTGCCCTGGAGGATGTTGCTCTTTTCCTCTTGTCGGCAAGTCTTGCTTCAGTTTGTGCTGGTGTCTCATGTGCCCTGGAGGATGTTGCTCTTGTCCTCTTGTTGGCAAGTCTTGCTTCAGTTTGTGCTGGTGTCTCATGTGACCTGGAGGATGTTGTTGTTGTACTCTTGTCAGCATGTCTTGCTTCAGTTTGCGCTGCTGTCTCATGTGCCCTGGAGGATGTTGCTCTTGTCCTCATGTCGGCATGTCTTGCTTCAGTTTGCGCTGGTGTCTCATGTGTCCTGGAGGATGTTGCTCTTGTCCTCATGTCGGCATGTCTTGCTTCAGTTTGCGCTGGTGTCTCATGTGCCCTGGAGGATGTTGCTCTTATCCTCTTGTCGGCAAGTCTTGCTTCAGTTTGCGCTGGTGTCTCATGTGCCCTGGAGGATGTTGCTCTTGTCCTCATGTCGGCATGTCTTGCTTCAGTTTGCGCTGGTGTCTCATGTGCCCTGAAGGATGTTGCTGGTGTCCTCATGTCGGCAAGTCTTGCTTCAGTTTGCTCTGGTGTCTCATGTGCCCTGGAGGATGTTGCTCTTTTCCTCTTGTCGGCAAGTCTTGCTTCAGTTTGCTCTGGTGTCTCATGTGCCCTGGAAGATGTTGCTCTTATCCTCTTGTTGGCATGTCTTGCTTCAGTTTGCGCTGGTGTCTCATGTGCCCTGGAGGATGTTGCTGTTGTCCTCATGTCAGCATGTCTTGTTTCAGTTTGCGCTGGTGTCTCATTTGCCCTGGAGGATGTGCCTCTTGTCCTCATGTCAGCATGTCTTGCTTCAGTTTGCGCTGGTGTCTCATGTGCCCTGGAGGATGTTGCTGTTGTCCTCATGTCAGCATGTCTTGCTTCAGTTTGCGCTGGTGTCTCATGTGCCCTGGAGGATGTGCCTCTTGTCCTCATGTCAGCAAGTCTTGCTTCAGTTTGCGCTGGTGTCTCATGTGCCCTGGAGGATGTTGCTGTTGTCCTCATGTCAGCATGTCTTGCTTCAGTTTGCGCTGGTGTCTCATGTGCCCTGGAGGATGTTGCTGTTGTCCTCATGTCAGCATGTCTTGCTTCAGTTTGCGCTGGTGTCTCATGTGCCCTGGAGGAAGTGCCTCTTGTCCTCATGTCAGCATGTCTTGCTTCAGTTTGCGCTGGTGTCTCATGTGCCCTGGAGGATATTGCTCTTGTCCTCATGTCAGCAAGTCTTGCTTCAGTTTGTGCTGGTGTCTCATGTGCCCTGGAGGATGTTGCTCTTGTCCTCTTGTCGGCAAGTTTTGCTTCAGTTTGTGCTGGTGTCTCATGTGACCTGGAGGATGTTGTTGTCCTCTTGTCGGCAAGTCTTGCTTCAGTTTGCGCTGGTGTCTCATGTGCCCTGGAGGATGTTGCTGTTGTCCTCATGTCAGCATGTCTTGTTTCAGTTTGCGCTGGTGTCTCATGTGCCCTGGAGGATGTGCCTATTGTCCTCATGTCAGCATGTCTTGCTTCAGTTTGCGCTGGTGTCTCATGTGCCCTGGAGGATGTTGCTCTTATCCTCTTGTCGGCAAGTCTTGCTTCAGTTTGCTCTGGTGTCTCATGTGTCCTGGAGGATGTTGCTCTTGTCCTCTTGTCGGCAAGTCTTGCTTCAGTTTGCGTTGGTGTCTCATGTGCCCTGGAGGATGTTGCTGTTGTCCTCATGTCAGCAAGTCTTGCTTCAGTTTGCTCTGGTGTCTCATGTGCCCTGGAGGATGTTGCTCTTGTCCTCATGTCAGCAAGTCTTGCTTCAGTTTGCGCTGGTGTCTCATGTGCCCTGGAAGATGTTGCTCTTATCCTCTTGTCGGCATGTCTTGCTTCAGTTTGCGCTGGTGTCTCATGTGCCCTGGAGGATGTTGCTGTTGTCCTCATGTCAGCAAGTCTTGCTTCAGTTTGCGCTGGTGTCTCATGTGCCCTGGAGGATGTGCCTCTTGTCCTCATGTCAGCAAGTCTTGCTTCAGTTTGCGCTGGTGTCTCATGTGCCCTGGAGGATGTTGCTGTTGTCCTCATGTCAGCATGTCTTGCTTCAGTTTGCGCTGGTGTCTCATGTGCCCTGGAGGATGTTGCTCTTGTCCTCATGTCAGCAAGTCTTGCTTCCGTTTGCGCTGGTGTCTCATGTGCCCTGGAGGATGTGCCTCTTGTCCTCATGTCAGCATGTCTTGCTTCAGTTTGCGCTGGTGTCTCATGTGCCCTGGAGGATGTTGCTGTTGTCCTCATGTCAGCAAGTCTTGCTTCAGTTTGCTCTGGTTTCTCATGTGCCCTGGAGGATGTGCCTCTTGTCCTCATGTCAGCATGTCTTGCTTCAGTTTGCGCTGGTGTCTCATGTGTCCTGGAGGATGTTGCTCTTGTCCTCATGTCATCAAGTCTTGCTTCAGTTTCTGCTGGTGTCTCATGTGCCCTGGAGGATGTTGCTCTTTTCCTCATGTCAGCATGTCTTGCTTCAGTTTGCGCTGGTGTCCTGGAGGATGTTTCTCTTGTCCTCTGGCCGGCAAGTCTTGCTTCAGTTTGCTCTGGTGTCTCATGTGCCCTAGAGGATGTTGTTGTTGTCCTCTTGTCGGTAAGTTTTGCTTCAGTTTGTGCTGGTGTCTAATGTGACCTGGAGGATGTTGTTGTTGTCCTCTTGTCGGCAAGTCTTGCTTCAGTTTGCGCTGGTGTCTCATGTGCCCTGGAGGATGTTGCTCTTATCCTCTTGTCGGCAAGTCTTGCTTCATTTTGCGCTGGTGTCTCATGTGCCCTGGAGGATGTTGCTGTTGTCCTCATGTCGGCATGTCTTGCTTCAGTTTGCGCTGGTGTCTCATGTGCCCTGGAGGATGTTGCTCTTATCCTCTTGTCGGCAAGTCTTGCTTCAGTTTGCTCTGGTGTCTCATGTGCCCTGGAGGATGTTGCTCTTGTCGGCAAGTTTTGCTTCATTTTGTGCTGGTGTCTCATGTGACCTCGAGGATGTTGTTGTTGTCCTCTTGTCGGCAAGTCTTGCTTCAGTTTGCGCTGGTGTCTCATGTGCCAAGGAGGATGTGCCTCTTGTCCTCATGTCAGCATGTCTTGCTTCAGTTTGCGCTGCTGTCTCATGTGCCCTGGAGGATGTTGCTCTTGTCCTCATGTCGGCATGTCTTGCTTCAGTTTGCGCTGGTGTCTCATGTGCCCTGGAGGATGTTGCTCTTATCCTCTTGTCGGCAAGTCTTGCTTTAGTTTGCGCTGGTTTCTCATGTGCCCTGGAGGATGTTGCTCTTGTCCTCATGTCAGCATGTCTTGCTTCAGTTTGCGCTGGTGTCTCATGTGCCCTGGAGGATGTTGCTGTTGTCCTCATGTCGGCAAGTCTTGCTTCAGTTTGCTCTGGTGTCTCATGTGCCCTGGAGGATGTTGCTCTTTTCCTCTTGTCGGCAAGTCTTGCTTCAGTTTGCTCTGGTGTCTCATGTGCCCTGGAGGATGTTGCTCTTTTCCTCTTGTCGGCAAGTCTTGCTTCAGTTTGTGCTGGTGTCTCATGTGCCCTGGAGGATGTTGCTCTTGTCCTCTTGTTGGCAAGTCTTGCTTCAGTTTGTGCTGGTGTCTCATGTGACCTGGAGGATGTTGTTGTTGTACTCTTGTCAGCATGTCTTGCTTCAGTTTGCGCTGCTGTCTCATGTGCCCTGGAGGATGTTGCTCTTGTCCTCATGTCGGCATGTCTTGCTTCAGTTTGCGCTGGTGTCTCATGTGTCCTGGAGGATGTTGCTCTTGTCCTCATGTCGGCATGTCTTGCTTAAGTTTGCGCTGGTGTCTCATGTGCCCTGGAGGATGTTGCTCTTATCCTCTTGTCGGCAAGTCTTGCTTCAGTTTGCGCTGGTGTCTCATGTGCCCTGGAGGATGTTGCTCTTGTCCTCATGTCGGCATGTCTTGCTTCAGTTTGCGCTGGTGTCTCATGTGCCCTGAAGGATGTTGCTGGTGTCCTCATGTCGGCAAGTCTTGCTTCAGTTTGCTCTGGTGTCTCATGTGCCCTGGAGGATGTTGCTCTTTTCCTCTTGTCGGCAAGTCTTGCTTCAGTTTGCTCTGGTGTCTCATGTGCCCTGGAAGATGTTGCTCTTATCCTCTTGTTGGCATGTCTTGCTTCAGTTTGCACTGGTGTCTCATGTGCCCTGGAGGATGTTGCTGTTGTCCTCATGTCAACATGTCTTGTTTCAGTTTGCGCTGGTGTCTCATTTGCCCTGGAGGATGTGCCTCTTGTCCTCATGTCAGCATGTCTTGCTTCAGTTTGCGCTGGTGTCTCATGTGCCCTGGAGGATGTTGCTGTTGTCCTCATGTCAGCATGTCTTGCTTCAGTTTGCGCTGGTGTCTCATGTGCCCTGGAGGAAGTGCCTCTTGTCCTCATGTCAGCATGTCTTGCTTCAGTTTGCGCTGGTGTCTCATGTGCCCTGGAGGATATTGCTCTTGTCCTCATGTCAGCAAGTCTTGCTTCAGTTTGTGCTGGTGTCTCATGTGCCCTGGAGGATTTTGCTCTTGTCCTCTTGTCGGCAAGTTATGCTTCAGTTTGTGCTGGTGTCTCATGTGACCTGGAGGATGTTGTTGTCCTCTTGTCAGCAAGTCTTGCTTCAGTTTGCGCTGGTGTCTCATGTGCCCTGGAGGATGTTGCTGTTGTCCTCATGTCAGCATGTCTTGTTTCAGTTTGCGCTGGTGTCTCATGTGCCCTGGAGGATGTCCCTATTGTCCTGCTGTCAGCATGTCTTGCTTCAGTTTGCGCTGGTGTCTCATGTGCCCTGGAGGATGTTGCTCTTATCCTCTTGTCGGCAAGTCTTGCTTCAGTTTGCTCTGGTGTCTCATGTGCCCTGAAGGATGTTGCTCTTGTCCTCATGTCAGCAAGTCTTGCTTCAGTTTGCTCTGGTGTCTCATGTGTCCTGGAGGATGTTGCTGTTGTCCTCATGTCAGCAAGTCTTGCTTCAGTTTGCTCTGGTGTCTCATGTGCCCTGGAGGATGTTGCTCTTGTCCTCATGTCAGCAAGTCTTGCTTCAGTTTGCGCTGGTGTCTCATGTGCCCTGGAAGATGTTGCTCTTATCCTCTTGTTGGCATGTCTTGCTTCAGTTTGCGCTGGTGTCTCATGTGCCCTGGAGGATGTTGCTGTTGTCCTCATGTCAGCAAGTCTTGCTTCAGTTTGCGCTGGTGTCTCATGTGCCCTGGAGGATGTGCCTCTTGTCCTCATGTCAGCAAGTCTTGCTTCAGTTTGCGCTGGTGTCTCATGTGCCCTGGAGGATGTTGCTGTTGTCCTCATGTCAGCATGTCTTGCTTCAGTTTGCGCTGGTGTCTCATGTGCCCTGGAGGATGTTGCTGTTGTACTCATGTCAGCATGTCTTGCTTCAGTTTGCGCTGGTGTCTCATGTGCCCTGGAGGAAGTGCCTCTTGTCCTCATGTCAGCATGTCTTGCTTCAGTTTGCGCTGGTGTCTCATGTGCCCTGGAGGATATTGCTCTTGTCCTCATGTCAGCAAGTCTTGCTTCAGTTTGTGCTGGTGTCTCATGTGCCCTGGAGGATGTTGCTCTTGTCCTCTTGTCGGCAAGTTTTGCTTCAGTTTGTGCTGGTGTCTCATGTGACCTGGAGGATGTTGTTGTCCTCTTGTCGGCAAGTCTTGCTTCAGTTTGCGCTGGTGTCTCATGTGCCCTGGAGGATGTTGCTGTTGTCCTCATGTCAGCATGTCTTGTTTCAGTTTGCGCTGGTGTCTCATGTGCCCTGGAGGATGTGCCTATTGTCCTCATGTCAGCATGTCTTGCTTCAGTTTGCGCTGGTGTCTCATGTGCCCTGGAGGATGTTGCTCTTATCCTCTTGTCGGCAAGTCTTGCTTCAGTTTGCTCTGGTGTCTCATGTGTCCTGGAGGATGTTGCTCTTGTCCTCTTGTCGGCAAGTCTTGCTTCAGTTTGCGTTGGTGTCTCATGTGCCCTGGAGGATGTTGCTGTTGTCCTCATGTCAGCAAGTCTTGCTTCAGTTTGCTCTGGTGTCTCATGTGCCCTGGAGGATGTTGCTCTTGTCCTCATGTCAGCAAGTCTTGCTTCAGTTTGCGCTGGTGTCTCATGTGCCCTGGAAGATGTTGCTCTTATCCTCTTGTCGGCATGTCTTGCTTCAGTTTGCGCTGGTGTCTCATGTGCCCTGGAGGATGTTGCTGTTGTCCTCATGTCAGCAAGTCTTGCTTCAGTTTGCGCTGGTGTCTCATGTGCCCTGGAGGATGTGCCTCTTGTCCTCATGTCAGCAAGTCTTGCTTCAGTTTGCGCTGATGTCTCATGTGCCCTGGAGGATGTTGCTGTTGTCCTCATGTCAGCAAGTCTTGCTTCAGTTTGCGCTGGTGTCTCATGTGCCCTGGAGGATGTGCCTCTTGTCCTCATGTCAGCAAGTCTTGCTTCAGTTTGCGCTGGTGTCTCATGTGCCCTGGAGGATGTTGCTGTTGTCCTCATGTCAGCATGTCTTGCTTCAGTTTGCGCTGGTGTCTCATGTGCCCTGGAGGATGTTGCTCTTGTCCTCATGTCAGCAAGTCTTGCTTCCGTTTGCGCTGGTGTCTCATGTGCCCTGGAGGATGTGCCTCTTGTCCTCATGTCAGCATGTCTTGCTTCAGTTTGCGCTGGTGTCTCATGTGCCCTGGAGGATGTTGCTGTTGTCCTCATGTCAGCAAGTCTTGCTTCAGTTTGCTCTGGTTTCTCATGTGCCCTGGAGGATGTGCCTCTTGTCCTCATGTCAGCATGTCTTGCTTCAGTTTGCGCTGGTGTCTCATGTGTCCTGGAGGATGTTGCTCTTGTCCTCATGTCATCAAGTCTTGCTTCAGTTTCTGCTGGTGTCTCATGTGCCCTGGAGGATGTTGCTCTTTTCCTCATGTCAGCATGTCTTGCTTCAGTTTGCGCTGGTGTCCTGGAGGATGTTTCTCTTGTCCTCTGGCCGGCAAGTCTTGCTTCAGTTTGCTCTGGTGTCTCATGTGCCCTAGAGGATGTTGTTGTTGTCCTCTTGTCGGTAAGTTTTGCTTCAGTTTGTGCTGGTGTCTAATGTGACCTGGAGGATGTTGTTGTTGTCCTCTTGTCGGCAAGTCTTGCTTCAGTTTGCGCTGGTGTCTCATGTGCCCTGGAGGATGTTGCTCTTATCCTCTTGTCGGCAAGTCTTGCTTCATTTTGCGCTGGTGTCTCATGTGCCCTGGAGGATGTTGCTGTTGTCCTCATGTCGGCATGTCTTGCTTCAGTTTGCGCTGGTGTCTCATGTGCCCTGGAGGATGTTGCTCTTATCCTCTTGTCGGCAAGTCTTGCTTCAGTTTGCTCTGGTGTCTCATGTGCCCTGGAGGATGTTGCTCTTGTCGGCAAGTTTTGCTTCATTTTGTGCTGGTGTCTCATGTGACCTCGAGGATGTTGTTGTTGTCCTCTTGTCGGCAAGTCTTGCTTCAGTTTGCGCTGGTGTCTCATGTGCCAAGGAGGATGTGCCTCTTGTCCTCATGTCAGCATGTCTTGCTTCAGTTTGCGCTGCTGTCTCATGTGCCCTGGAGGATGTTGCTCTTGTCCTCATGTCGGCATGTCTTGCTTCAGTTTGCGCTGGTGTCTCATGTGCCCTGGAGGATGTTGCTCTTATCCTCTTGTCGGCAAGTCTTGCTTTAGTTTGCGCTGGTTTCTCATGTGCCCTGGAGGATGTTGCTCTTGTCCTCATGTCAGCATGTCTTGCTTCAGTTTGCGCTGGTGTCTCATGTGCCCTGGAGGATGTTGCTGTTGTCCTCATGTCGGCAAGTCTTGCTTCAGTTTGCTCTGGTGTCTCATGTGCCCTGGAGGATGTTGCTCTTTTCCTCTTGTCGGCAAGTCTTGCTTCAGTTTGCTCTGGTGTCTCATGTGCCCTGGAGGATGTTGCTCTTTTCCTCTTGTCGGCAAGTCTTGCTTCAGTTTGTGCTGGTGTCTCATGTGCCCTGGAGGATGTTGCTCTTGTCCTCTTGTTGGCAAGTCTTGCTTCAGTTTGTGCTGGTGTCTCATGTGACCTGGAGGATGTTGTTGTTGTACTCTTGTCAGCATGTCTTGCTTCAGTTTGCGCTGCTGTCTCATGTGCCCTGGAGGATGTTGCTCTTGTCCTCATGTCGGCATGTCTTGCTTCAGTTTGCGCTGGTGTCTCATGTGTCCTGGAGGATGTTGCTCTTGTCCTCATGTCGGCATGTCTTGCTTAAGTTTGCGCTGGTGTCTCATGTGCCCTGGAGGATGTTGCTCTTATCCTCTTGTCGGCAAGTCTTGCTTCAGTTTGCGCTGGTGTCTCATGTGCCCTGGAGGATGTTGCTCTTGTCCTCATGTCGGCATGTCTTGCTTCAGTTTGCGCTGGTGTCTCATGTGCCCTGAAGGATGTTGCTGGTGTCCTCATGTCGGCAAGTCTTGCTTCAGTTTGCTCTGGTGTCTCATGTGCCCTGGAGGATGTTGCTCTTTTCCTCTTGTCGGCAAGTCTTGCTTCAGTTTGCTCTGGTGTCTCATGTGCCCTGGAAGATGTTGCTCTTATCCTCTTGTTGGCATGTCTTGCTTCAGTTTGCACTGGTGTCTCATGTGCCCTGGAGGATGTTGCTGTTGTCCTCATGTCAACATGTCTTGTTTCAGTTTGCGCTGGTGTCTCATTTGCCCTGGAGGATGTGCCTCTTGTCCTCATGTCAGCATGTCTTGCTTCAGTTTGCGCTGGTGTCTCATGTGCCCTGGAGGATGTTGCTGTTGTCCTCATGTCAGCATGTCTTGCTTCAGTTTGCGCTGGTGTCTCATGTGCCCTGGAGGAAGTGCCTCTTGTCCTCATGTCAGCATGTCTTGCTTCAGTTTGCGCTGGTGTCTCATGTGCCCTGGAGGATATTGCTCTTGTCCTCATGTCAGCAAGTCTTGCTTCAGTTTGTGCTGGTGTCTCATGTGCCCTGGAGGATTTTGCTCTTGTCCTCTTGTCGGCAAGTTTTGCTTCAGTTTGTGCTGGTGTCTCATGTGACCTGGAGGATGTTGTTGTCCTCTTGTCAGCAAGTCTTGCTTCAGTTTGCGCTGGTGTCTCATGTGCCCTGGAGGATGTTGCTGTTGTCCTCATGTCAGCATGTCTTGTTTCAGTTTGCGCTGGTGTCTCATGTGCCCTGGAGGATGTCCCTATTGTCCTGCTGTCAGCATGTCTTGCTTCAGTTTGCGCTGGTGTCTCATGTGCCCTGGAGGATGTTGCTCTTATCCTCTTGTCGGCAAGTCTTGCTTCAGTTTGCTCTGGTGTCTCATGTGCCCTGAAGGATGTTGCTCTTGTCCTCATGTCAGCAAGTCTTGCTTCAGTTTGCTCTGGTGTCTCATGTGTCCTGGAGGATGTTGCTGTTGTCCTCATGTCAGCAAGTCTTGCTTCAGTTTGCTCTGGTGTCTCATGTGCCCTGGAGGATGTTGCTCTTGTCCTCATGTCAGCAAGTCTTGCTTCAGTTTGCGCTGGTGTCTCATGTGCCCTGGAAGATGTTGCTCTTATCCTCTTGTTGGCATGTCTTGCTTCAGTTTGCGCTGGTGTCTCATGTGCCCTGGAGGATGTTGCTGTTGTCCTCATGTCAGCAAGTCTTGCTTCAGTTTGCGCTGGTGTCTCATGTGCCCTGGAGGATGTGCCTCTTGTCCTCATGTCAGCAAGTCTTGCTTCAGTTTGCGCTGGTGTCTCATGTGCCCTGGAGGATGTTGCTGTTGTCCTCATGTCAGCATGTCTTGCTTCAGTTTGCGCTGGTGTCTCATGTGCCCTGGAGGATGTTGCTGTTGTACTCATGTCAGCATGTCTTGCTTCAGTTTGCGCTGGTGTCTCATGTGCCCTGGAGGAAGTGCCTCTTGTCCTCATGTCAGCATGTCTTGCCTCAGTTTGCGCTGGTGTCTCATGTGCCCTGGAGGATATTGCTCTTGTCCTCATGTCAGCAAGTCTTGCTTCAGTTTGTGCTGGTGTCTCATGTGCCCTGGAGGATGTTGCTCTTGTCCTCTTGTCGGCAAGTTTTGCTTCAGTTTGTGCTGGTGTCTCATGTGACCTGGAGGATGTTGTTGTCCTCTTGTCGGCAAGTCTTGCTTCAGTTTGCGCTGGTGTCTCATGTGCCCTGGAGGATGTTGCTGTTGTCCTCATGTCAGCATGTCTTGTTTCAGTTTGCGCTGGTGTCTCATGTGCCCTGGAGGATGTGCCTATTGTCCTCATGTCAGCATGTCTTGCTTCAGTTTGCGCTGGTGTCTCATGTGCCCTGGAGGATGTTGCTCTTATCCTCTTGTCGGCAAGTCTTGCTTCAGTTTGCTCTGGTGTCTCATGTGTCCTGGAGGATGTTGCTCTTGTCCTCTTGTCGGCAAGTCTTGCTTCAGTTTGCGTTGGTGTCTCATGTGCCCTGGAGGATGTTGCTGTTGTCCTCATGTCAGCAAGTCTTGCTTCAGTTTGCTCTGGTGTCTCATGTGCCCTGGAGGATGTTGCTCTTGTCCTCATGTCAGCAAGTCTTGCTTCAGTTTGCGCTGGTGTCTCATGTGCCCTGGAAGATGTTGCTCTTATCCTCTTGTCGGCATGTCTTGCTTCAGTTTGCGCTCGTGTCTCATGTGCCCTGGAGGATGTTGCTGTTGTCCTCATGTCAGCAAGTCTTGCTTCAGTTTGCGCTGGTGTCTCATGTGCCCTGGAGGATGTGCCTCTTGTCCTCATGTCAGCAAGTCTTGCTTCAGTTTGCGCTGATGTCTCATGTGCCCTGGAGGATGTTGCTGTTGTCCTCATGTCAGCATGTCTTGCTTCAGTTTGCGCTGGTGTCTCATGTGCCCTGGAGGATGTTGCTCTTGTCCTCATGTCAGCAAGTCTTGCTTCAGTTTGCGCTGGTGTCTCATGTGCCCTGGAGGATGTGCCTCTTGTCCTCATGTCAGCATGTCTTGCTTCAGTTTGCGCTGGTGTCTCATGTGCCCTGGAGGATGTTGCTGTTGTCCTCATGTCAGCAAGTCTTGCTTCAGTTTGCTCTGGTGTCTCATGTGCCCTGGAGGATGTGCCTCTTGTCCTCATGTCAGCATGTCTTGCTTCAGTTTGCGCTGGTGTCTCATGTGTCCTGGAGGATGTTGCTCTTGTCCTCATGTCATCAAGTCTTGCTTCAGTTTCTGCTGGTGTCTCATGTGCCCTGGAGGATGTTGCTCTTGTCGGCAAGTTTTGCTTCATTTTGTACTGGTGTCTCATGTGACCTGGAGGATGTTGCTCTTGTCCTTGTGTCAGCAAGTCTTACTTCAGTTTGCGCTGGTGTCTCATCTGCCCTGAAGGATGTTGCTCTTGTCCTCATGTCAGCATGTCTTGCTTCAGTTTGCGCTGCTGTCTCATGTGCCCTGGAGGATGTTGCTCTTGTCCTCATGTCGGCATGTCTTGCTTCAGTTTGCGCTGGTGTCTCATGTGCCCTGGAGGATGTTGCTCTTATCCTATTGTCGGCAAGTCTTGCTTTAGTTTGCGCTGGTGTCTCATGTGCCCTGGAGGATGTTCCTCTTGTCCTCATGTCAGCATGTCTTGCTTCAGTTTGCGCTGGTGTCTCATGTGCCCTGGAGGATGTTGCTGTTGTCCTCATGTCGGCAAGTCTTGCTTCAGTTTGCTCTGGTGTCTCATGTGCCCTGGAGGATGTTGCTCTTTTCCTCTTGTCGGCAAGTCTTGCTTCAGTTTGCTCTGGTGTCTCATGTGCCCTGGAGGATGTTGCTCTTTTCCTCTTGTCGGCAACTCTTGCTTCAGTTTGTGCTGGTGTCTCATGTGCCCTGGAGGATGTTGCTCTTGTCCTCTTGTCGGCAAGTTTTGCTTCAGTTTGCTCTGGTGTCTCATGTGCCCTGGAGGATGTTGCTCTTATCCTCATGTCAGCATGTCTTGCTTCAGTTTGCGCTGGTGTCTCATGTGCCCTGGAGGATGTTGCTCTTGTCCTCATGTCAGCAAGTCTTGCTTCAGTTTGCGCTGGTGTCTCATGTGCCCTGGAGGATGTGCCTCTTGTCCTCATGTCAGCATGTCTTGCTTCAGTTTGCGCTGGTGTCTCATGTGCCCTGGAGGATGTTGCTGTTGTCCTCATGTCAGCAAGTCTTGCTTCAGTTTGCTCTGGTGTCTCATGTGCCCTGGAGGATGTGCCTCTTGTCCTCATGTCAGCATGTCTTGCTTCAGTTTGCGCTGGTGTCTCATGTGTCCTGGAGGATGTTGCTCTTTTCCTCTTGTCGGCAAGTCTTGCTTCAGTTTGCTCTGGTGTCTCATGTGCCCTGGAGGATGTTGCTCTTTTCCTCTTGTCGGCAACTCTTGCTTCAGTTTGTGCTGGTGTCTCATGTGCCCTGGAGGATGTTGCTCTTGTACTCTTGTCGGCAAGTTTTGCTTCAGTTTGCTCTGGTGTCTCATGTGCCCTGGAGGATGTTGCTCTTATCCTCATGTCAGCATGTCTTGCTTCAGTTTGCGCTGGTGTCTCATGTGCCCTGGAGGATGTTGCTCTTGTCCTCATGTCAGCAAGTCTTGCTTCAGTTTGCGCTGGTGTCTCATGTGCCCTGGAGGATGTGCCTCTTGTCCTCATGTCAGCATGTCTTGCTTCAGTTTGCGCTGGTGTCTCATGTGACCTGGAGGATGTTGCTCTTGTCCTTGTGTCAGCAAGTCTTACTTCAGTTTGCGCTGGTGTCTCATCTGCCCTGAAGGATGTTGCTCTTGTCCTCATGTCAGCATGTCTTGCTTCAGTTTGCGCTGCTGTCTCATGTGCCCTGGAGGATGTTGCTCTTGTCCTCATGTCGGCATGTCTTGCTTCAGTTTGCGCTGGTGTCTCATGTGCCCTGGAGGATGTTGCTCTTATCCTCTTGTCGGCAAGTCTTGCTTTAGTTTGCGCTGGTGTCTCATGTGCCCTGGAGGATGTTCCTCTTGTCCTCATGTCAGCATGTCTTGCTTCAGTTTGCGCTGGTGTCTCATGTGCCCTGGAGGATGTTGCTGTTGTCCTCATGTCGGCAAGTCTTGCTTCAGTTTGCTCTGGTGTCTTATGTGCCCTGGAGGATGTTGCTCTTTTCCTCTTGTCGGCAAGTCTTGCTTCAGTTTGCTCTGGTGTCTCATGTGCCCTGGAGGATGTTGCTCTTTTCCTCTTGTCGGCAACTCTTGCTTCAGTTTGTGCTGGTGTCTCATGTGCCCTGGAGGATGTTGCTCTTGTCCTCTTGTCGGCAAGTTTTGCTTCAGTTTGCTCTGGTGTCTCATGTGCCCTGGAGGATGTTGCTCTTATCCTCTTGTCGGCAAGTCTTGCTTCAGTTTGCTCTGGTGTCTCATGTGTCCTGGAGGATGTTTCTCTTGTCCTCTGGTCGGCAAGTCTTGCTTCAGTTTGCGCTGGTGTCTCATGTGCCCTGGAGGATGTTGCTGTTGTCCTCATGTCGGCAAGTCTTGCTTCAGTTTGCGCTGGTGTCTCATGTGCCCTGGTGGATGTTGCTCTTGTCCTCATGTCAGCAAGTCTTGCTTCAGTTTGCTCTGGTGTCTCACGTGCCCTGGAGGATGTTGCTCTTGTCCTCATGTCAGCAAGTCTTGCTTCAGTTTGCTCTGGTGTCTCACGTGCCCTGGAGGATGTTGCTCATGTCCTCATGTCATCAAGTCTTGCTTCAGTTTCTGCTGGTGTCTCATGTGACCTGGAGGAAGTTGTTGTTGTCCTCTTGTCAGCATGTCTTGCTTCAGTTTGCGCTGCTGTCTCATGTGCCTTGGAGGATGTTGCTCGTGTCCTCATGTCGGCATGTCTTGCTTCAGTTTGCGCTGGTGTCTCATGTGCCCTGGAGGATGTTGCTCTTATCATCTTGTCGGCAAGTCTTGCTTCAGTTTGCTCTGGTGTCTCATGTGCCCTGGAGGATGTTGCTCTTTTCCTCTTGTCGGCAAGTCTTGCTTCAGTTTGCTCTGGTGTCTCATGTGCCCTGGAGGATGTTGCTCTTGTCCTCTTGTCGGCAAGTCTTGCTTCAGTTTGCGCTGGTGTCTCATGTGGCCTGGAGGATGTTGCTGTTGTCCTCATGTCAGCATGTCTTGTTTCCGTTTGCGCTGGTGTCTCATGTGCCCAGGAGGATGTTGCTCTTGTCCTCATGTCAGCATGTCTTTCTTCAGTTTGCGCTGGTGTCTCATGTGCCCTGGAGGATGTTGCTGTTGTCCTCATGTCAGCATGTCTTGCTTCAGTTTGCGCTGGTGTCTCATGTGCCCTGGAGGAAGTGCCTCTTGTCCTCATGTCAGCAAGTCTTGCTTCAGTTTGCGCTGGTGTCTCATGTGCCCTGGAAGATGTTGCTCTTATCCTCTTGTCGGCATGTCTTGCTTCAGTTTGCGCTGGTGTCTCATGTGCCCTGGAGGATGTTGCTGTTGTCCTCATGTCAGCAAGTCTTGCTTCAGTTTGCGCTGGTGTCTCATGTGCCCTGGAGGATGTGCCTCTTGTCCTCATGTCAGCAAGTCTTGCTTCAGTTTGCGCTGGTGTCTCATGTGCCCTGGAGGATGTTGCTGTTGTCCTCATGTCAGTATGTCTTGCTTCAGTTTGCGCTGGTGTCTCATGTGCCCTGGAGGATGTTGCTCTTGTCCTCATGTCAGCAAGTCTTGCTTCAGTTTGCGCTGGTGTCTCATGTGCCCTGGAGGATGTGCCTCTTGTCCTCATGTCAGCATGTCTTGCTTCAGTTTGCGCTGGTGTCTCATGTGCCCTGGAGGATGTTGCTGTTGTCCTCATGTCAGCAAGTCTTGCTTCAGTTTGCTCTGGTGTCTCATGTGCCCTGGAGGATGTGCCTCTTGTCCTCATGTCAGCATGTCTTTCTTCAGTTTGCGCTGGTGTCTCATGTGTCCTGGAGGATGTTGCTCTTGTCCTCATGTCGGCAAGTCTTGCTTCAGTTTGCGCTGGTGTCTCATGTGCCCTGGTGGATGTTGCTCTTGTCCTCATGTCAGCAAGTCTTGCTTCAGTTTGCGCTGGTGTCTCATGTGCCCTGGTGGATGTTGCTCTTGTCCTCATGTCAGCAAGTCTTGCTTCAGTTTGCTCTGGTGTCTCACGTGCCCTGGAGGATGTTGCTCTTGTCCTCATGTCAGCAAGTCTTGCTTCAGTTTGCTCTGGTGTCTCACGTGCCCTGGAGGATGTTGCTCATGTCCTCATGTCATCAAGTCTTGCTTTAGTTTCTGCTGGTGTCTCATGTGACCTGGAGGATGTTGTTGTTGTCCTCTTGTCAGCATGTCTTGCTTCAGTTTGCGCTGCTGTCTCATGTGCCCTGGAGGATGTTGCTCTTGTCCTCATGTCGGCATGTCTTGCTTCAGTTTGCGCTGGTGTCTCATGTGCCCTGGAGGATGTTGCTCTTATCCTCTTGTCCGCAAGTCTTGCTTCAGTTTGCTCTGGTGTCTCATGTGCCCTGGAGGATGTTGCTCTTTTCCTCTTGTCGGCAAGTCTTGCTTCAGTTTGCTCTGGTGTCTCATGTGACCTGGAGGATGTTGCTCTTGTCCTCTTGTCGGCAAGTCTTGCTTCAGTTTGCGCTGGTGTCTCATGTGCCCAGGAGGATGTTGCTCTTGTCCTCATGTCAGCATGTCTTGCTTCAGTTTGCGCTGGTGTCTCATGTGTCCTGGAGGATGTTGCTCTTGTCCTCATGTCATCAAGTCTTGCTTCAGTTTCTGCTGGTGTCTCATGTGCCCTGGAGGATGTTGCTCTTGTCGGCAAGTTTTGCTTCATTTTGTGCTGGTGTCTCATGTGACCTGGAGGATGTTGCTCTTGTCCTTGTGTCAGCAAGTCTTACTTCAGTTTGCGCTGGTGTCTCATCTGCCCTGAAGGATGTTGCTCTTGTCCTCATGTCAGCATGTCTTGCTTCAGTTTGCGCTGATGTCTCATGTGCCCTGGAGGATGTTGCTCTTGTCCTCATGTCGGCATGTCTTGCTTCAGTTTGCGCTGGTGTCTCATGTGCCCTGGAGGATGTTGCTCTTATCCTCTTGTCGGCAAGTCTTGCTTTAGTTTGCGCTGGTGTCTCATGTGCCCTGGAGGATGTTGCTCTTGTCCTCATGTCAGCATGTAATGCTTCAGTTTGCGCTGGTGTCTCATGTGCCCTGGAGGATGTTGCTGTTGTCCTCATGTCGGCAAGTCTTGCTTCAGTTTGCTCTGGTGTCTCATGTGCCCTGGAGGATGTTGCTCTTTTCCTCTTGTCGGCAAGTCTTGCTTCAGTTTGCTCTGGTGTCTCATGTGCCCTGGAGGATGTTGCTCTTTTCCTCTTGTCGGCAAGTCTTGCTTCAGTTTGTGCTGGTGTCTCATGTGCCCTGGAGGATGTTGCTCTTGTCCTCTTGTCATCAAGTTTTGCTTCAGTTTGCTCTGGTGTCTCATGTGCCCTGGAGGATGTTGCTCTTATCCTCTTGTCAGCAAGTCTTGCTTCAGTTTGCTCTGGTGTCTCATGTGTCCTGGAGGATGTTTCTCTTGTCCTCTGGTCGGCAAGTCTTGCTTCAGTTTGCGCTGGTGTCTCATGTGCACTGGAGGATGTTGCTGTTGTCCTCATGTCGACAAGTCTTGCTTCAGTTTGCGCTGGTGTCTCATGTGCCCTGGTGGATGTTGCTCTTGTCCTCATGTCAGCAAGTCTTGCTTCAGTTTGCTCTGGTGTCTCACGTGCCCTGGAGGATGTTGCTCTTGTCCTCATGTCAGCAAGTCTTGCTTCAGTTTGCTCTGGTGTCTCACGTGCCCTGGAGGATGTTGCTCATGTCCTCATGTCATAAAGTCTTGCTTCAGTTTCTGCTGGTGTCTCATGTGACCTGGAGGATGTTGTTGTTGTCCTCTTGTCAGCATGTCTTGCTTCAGTTTGCGCTGCTGTCTCATGTGCCCTGGAGGATGTTGCTCTTGTCCTCATGTTGGCATGTCTTGCTTCAGTTTGCGCTGGTGTCTCATGTGCCCTGGAGGATGTTGCTCTTATCCTCTTGTCGGCAAGTCTTGCTTCAGTTTGCTCTGGTGTCTCATGTGCCCTGGAGGATGTTGCTCTTTTCCTCTTGTCGGCAAGTCTTGCTTCAGTTTGCTCTGGTGTCTCATGTGCCCTGGAGGATGTTGCTCTTGTCCTCTTGTCGGCAAGTCTTGCTTCAGTTTGCGCTGGTGTCTCATGTGCCCAGGAGGATGTTGCTCTTGTCCTCATGTCAGCATGTCTTGCTTCAGTTTGCGCTGGTGTCTCATGTGCCCTGGAGGATGTTTCTGTTGTCCTCATGTCAGCATGTCTTGCTTCAGTTTGCGCTGGTGTCTCATGTGCCCTGGAGGAAGTGCCTCTTGTCCTCATGTCAGCATGTCTTGCTTCAGTTTGCTCTGGTGTCTCATGTGCCCTGAAGGATGTTGCTCTTGTCCTCATGTCAGCAAGTCTTGCTTCAGTTTGCGCTGGTGTATCATGTGCCCTGGAGGATGTTGCTGTTGTCCTCATGTCAGCAAGTCTTGCTTCAGTTTGCGCTGGTGTCTCATGTGCCCTGGAGGATGTTGTTGTCCTCTTGTCGGCAAGTCTTGCTTCAGTTTGCTCTGGTGTCTCATGTGTCCTGGAGGATGTTGCTCTTGTCCTCATGTCAGCATGTCTTGCTTCAGTTTGCTCTGGTGTCTCATGTGCCCTGAAGGATGTTGCTCTTGTCCTCATGTCAGCAAGTCTTGCTTCAGTTTGCTCTGGTGTCTCATGTGCCCTGAAGGATGTTGCTCTTGTCCTCATGTCAGCAAGTCTTGCTTCAGTTTGCGCTGGTGTCTCATGTGCCCTGGAGGATGTTGCTGTTGTCCTCATGTCAGCATGTCTTGCTTCAGTTTGCGCTGGTGTCTCATGTGCCCTGGAGGATGTTGCTCTTATCCTCTTGTCAGCAAGTCTTGCTTCAGTTTGCTCTGGTGTCTCATGTGTCCTGGAGGATGTTTCTCTTGTCCTCTGGTCGGCAAGTCTTGCTTCAGTTTGCTCTGGTGTCTCATGTGCCCTAGAGGATGTTGTTGTCCTCTTGTCGGTAAGTTTTGCTTCAGTTTGTGCTGGTGTCTCATGTGACCTGGAGGATGTTGTTGTTGTCCTCTTGTCGGCAAATCTTGCTTCAGTTTGCGCTGGTGTCTCATGTGCCCTGGAGGATGTTGCTGTTGTCCTCATGTCAGCATGTCTTGCTTCAGTTTGCGCTGGTGTCTCATGTGCCCTGGAGGATGTTGCTCTTATCCTCTTGTCGGCAAGTCTTGCTTCAGTTTGCTCTGGTGTCTCATGTGCCCTGGAGGATGTTGCTCTTGTCGGCAAGTTTTGCTTCATTTTATGCTGGTGTCTCATGTGACCTGGAGGATGTTGTTGTTGTCCTCTTGTCGGCAAGTCTTGCTTCAGTTTGCGCTGGTGTCTCATGTGCCCTGGAGGATGTGCCTCTTGTCCTCATGTCAGCATGTCTTGCTTCAGTTTGCGCTGCTGTCTCATGTGCCCTGGAGGATGTTGCTCTTGTCTTCATGTCGGCATGTCTTGCTTCAGTTTGTGCTGGTGTCTCATGTGCCCTGGAGGATGTTGCTCTTATCCTCTTGTCGGCAAGTCTTGCTTCAGTTTGCGCTGGTGTCTCATGTGCCCTGGAAGATGTTGCTCTTATCCTCTTGTCGGCATGTCTTGCTTCAGTTTGCGCTGGTGTCTCATGTGCCCTGGAGGATGTTGCTGTTGTCCTCATGTCAGCATGTCTTGCTTCAGTTTGCGCTGGTGTCTCATGTGCCCTGGAGGAAGTGCCTCTTGTCCTCATGTCAGCATGTCTTGCTTCAGTTTGCTCTGGTGTCTCATGTGCCCTGAAGGATGTTGCTCTTGTCCTCATGTCAGCAAGTCTTGCTTCAGTTTGCGCTGGTGTATCATGTGCCCTGGAGGATGTTGCTGTTGTCCTCATGTCAGCAAGTCTTGCTTCAGTTTGCGCTGGTGTCTCATGTGCCCTGGAGGATATTGTTGTCCTCTTGTCGGCAAGTCTTGCTTCAGTTTGCTCTGGTGTCTCATGTGTCCTGGAGGATGTTGCTCTTGTCCTCATGTCAGCATGTCTTGCTTCAGTTTGCTCTGGTGTCTCATGTGCCCTGAAGGATGTTGCTCTTGTCCTCATGTCAGCAAGTCTTGCTTCAGTTTGCTCTGGTGTCTCATGTGCCCTGAAGGATGTTGCTCTTGTCCTCATGTCAGAAAGTCTTGCTTCAGTTTGCGCTGGTGTATCATGTGCCCTGGAGGATGTTGCTGTTGTCCTCATGTCAGCAAGTCTTGCTTCAATTTGCGCTGGTGTCTCATGTGCCCTGGAGGATGTTGCTGTTGTCCTCATGTCAGCATGTCTTGCTTCAGTTTGCGCTGGTGTCTCATGTGCCCTGGAGGATGTTGCTCTTATCCTCTTGTCAGCAAGTCTTGCTTCAGTTTGCTCTGGTGTCTCATGTGTCCTGGAGGATGTTTCTCTTGTCCTCTGGTCGGCAAGTCTTGCTTCAGTTTGCTCTGGTGTCTCATGTGCCCTAGAGGATGTTGTTGTTGTCCTCTTGTCGGTAAGTTTTGCTTCAGTTTGTGCTGGTGTCTCATGTACCTGGAGGATGTTGTTGTTGTCCTCTTGTCGGCAAGTCTTGCTTCAGTTTGCGCTGGTGTCTCATGTGCCCTGGAGGATGTTGCTGTTGTCCTCATGTCAGCATGTCTTGCTTCAGTTTGCGCTGGTGTCTCATGTGCCCTGGAGGATGTTGCTCTTATCCTCTTGTCGGCAAGTCTTGCTTCATTTTGCACTGGTGTCTCATGTGCCCTGGAGGATGTTGCTGTTGTCCTCATGTCGGCATGTCTTGCTTCAGTTTGCGCTGGTGTCTCATGTGCCCTGGAGGATGTTGCTCTTATCCTCTTGTCGGCAAGTCTTGCTTCAGTTTGCTCTGGTGTCTCATGTGCCCTGGAGGATGTTGCTCTTGTCGGCAAGTTTTGCTTCATTTTGTGCTGGTGTCTCATGTGACCTGGAGGATGTTGTTGTTGTCCTCTTGTCGGCAAGTCTTGCTTCAGTTTGCGCTGGTGTCTCATGTGCCCTGGAGGATGTGCCTCTTGTCCTCATGTCAGCATGTCTTGCTTCAGTTTGCGCTGCTGTCTCATGTGCCCTGGAGGATGTTGCTCTTGTCCTCATGTCGGCATGTCTTGCTTCAGTTTGCGCTGGTGTCTCATGTGCCCTGGAGGATGTTGCTCTTATCCTCTTGTCGGCAAGTCTTGCTTTAGTTTGCGCTGGTTTCTGATGTGCCCTGGAGGATGTTGCTCTTGTCCTCATGTCAGCATGTCTTGCTTCAGTTTGCGCTGGTGTCTCATGTGCCCTGGAGGATGTTGCTGTTGTCCTCATGTCGGCAAGTCTTGCTTCAGTTTGCTCTGGTGTCTCATGTGCCCTGGAGGATGTTGCTCTTTTCCTCATGTCGGCAAGTCTTGCTTCAGTTTGCTCTGGTGTCTCATGTGCCCTGGAGGATGTTGCTCTTTTCCTCTTGTCGGCACGTCTTGCTTCAGTTTGCGCTGGTGTCTCATGTGCCCTGGAGGATGTTGCTCTTGTCCTCTTGTCGGCAAGTCTTGCTTCAGTTTGTGCTGGTGTCTCATGTGACCTGGAGGATGTTGTTGTTGTCCTCTTGTCAGCATGTCTTGCTTCAGTTTGCGCTGCTGTCTCATGTGCCCTGGAGGATGTTGCTCTTGTCCTCATGTCGGCATGTCTTGCTTCAGTTTGCGCTGGTGTCTCATGTGTCCTGGAGGATGTTGCTCTTGTCCTCATGTCGGCATGTCTTGCTTCAGATTGCGCTGGTGTCTCATGTGCCCTGGAGGATGTTGCTCTTATCCTCTTGTCGGCAAGTCTTGCTTCAGTTTGCGCTGGTGTCTCATGTGCCCTGGAGGATGTTGCTCTTGTCCTCATGTCAGCATGTCTTGCTTCAGTTTGCGCTGGTGTCTCATGTGCCCTGGAGGATGTTGCTCTTTTCCTCTTGTCGGCAAGTGTGATGCTGGAAATGCATCAGAGGGACAGGGCCTCTGAATCCTTGTCCTTTTCTGCCTTGTATCCTGTGTTCTGTTATGTTTTCTGCCCAGGAGTCCATTTGGGACTCCTGGCAGTGCAGCTCTCTCTTTTGGTTTGGTGAACAGACCCATGGGATACCCTTATGGCACCCCTGGGTAGGGGTACAACCCTGTGCCCCTAGTGTATGTTTTTGGGCACCTGTGGGTGGCCCACAGAGCAGGGTATGGGCTGGTGGCAGCTCCATGCTGAATTGGACAGGTGCTCTGGGTGTCCTCCATTTTGGGATACCCAGGCCCTGCCATTGGGATCAGTTGATTCCTGATAGAAAACAAGATGGCCCCTGTGGCCTCTTGCTTTCTATTGCCTGTTGTCTTGTTTTTCCCAAAGTCCTGGGAAGCCCTGACTCTGTCCCTTCCCCCTGACTGACTGTTGGGTGGAAGTTCCATATATGGTGTTGTTGTGAAGGCCCAGCTAGACTGACTGGAGCCTTCCCTTTGACTGTATGTTGTGGGTACCTCCTGTGGGTGGGACCTGGGTGAATGGAGTGTGTGACCAATATACACTTCTTGTTGTGGTTGTCTGGTTTCTGGCATGTGAGACAAAGACTGAGACAGCCCTGCCCGAAACTGGCCTGAATGCAGTGTGTAGTGTTGAATGGCTGGGTACTTGTCCCAATCCACATTCCTTGTTGTGAGTGTCTGAAAGGGAGGAGTGTGGCCTGAATGCACTATGTGCCTGATTGGCTGACTGACTGCATGAATGCCCTTCTGTGTGATTGGCTGCTGTGTGTGTGCCAGCAGTGTGGATGAGAGACAGAATAGTATATCTGGGGACCTCTCACCACTGGAAATTGTTCAGAAGCATTCAGAAGCTGAGTCTCCACTCAAGAGTAACTGGATTTGCTGATCCTCGACGTCCAGCTGGAAGAAGAAGACTTGCTGTGGCATTTGCTTCGACAGAACTGAAGGTTGTCGAAATCGTCGAGGACTGACCCGAGAGAGGACCTGGCTAGGCGCCCTCTTCCCGTGCTCCGAGGGACCATCTAGCACCGCTGAATCTTCGCCCAAGCGCCCTGGAAGTCAGACCCTCGAAAGGCTGCCGACCCGAGACGGGACCGCCGAGGAGATCGAAGTGAAGCACCCGGACATCGACGCTGTCGAAGTCCATTGCCGTCGACCAGGGTTCGCAGGTCTGTGTAACCGCTGGAGGCCCGTCGAAGTTGTGTTGCCCAGCCGTGGGAACCACTTGACGCCGTGCCGCCGACGACCGGAGCCGTCCGCTCCTTGCCTAAGAACATTTGACTCGAAGGACTCCCTCGTCCGCACCGTCGACCGCTTTTGTCCTGCCGGAGAAAGTCGAGGACGACCAACGCGCCGAGGAGAATCCGCCGGTGGGTTTCCCGCCACCTCATGACCCCAAAGACTCGAGCGACTCGACGCCCTTGCTGGGCCACCGTCATCCACAATCTTTGCGGTCCAGAACTAGTGTCGCCGAGGTGCCCCGCACGCCTCTTCCTCGCAGGACGCCGACGTCTCGACGCCGACGAGCACCGCTCGGATCGAAGCCTGCCGCCTCATCGACGCCGTTCTACCTTGTTTGTTGTCGGACGTTCGACGCCCCGTGTCTCCCGCTTGAAAGGGAAGGCATTCAAGAAGGGCCGTCGATTCCCCGACACCGAACACCGAGTTCTTCGACACTTCTCGACGCCTCTCGACGATCCGTGACTCCTGCTTTAAAGGGGGTCATTCAAGAAGGATCTGTCGACGCCTCTTCGAAGAACTCGACTCCACCAGGTACATTGGGGGGGTAAAAACATTGTAGGAGAGAATTAGACTATTGAACAATATCTGGACTGGGCTTGTGTTATATCTCTTTATTTTACAGGTTGCCCAGGTGGGGGGATCTCCACACAGAACTGTGTCCAGTAGCTAGGGCCAGTATTCTGCCTATTGTTTCAACCATCTTTTATCTCTCCTCTCTCTATTGCTGGTTTCCTTCTTATTGATCTGTGTGCCATTTTTACAGTATTGTGAATGCACTTTAATGAGGTCTAATATTAGTGGTACCACTTTAGAATTGTAGATATTTACCATTATTGATTTTCCTGAGCACAAAGTGTGTTATTGTGATAAGTGTACATAACCCTTGAATATTAATTATATAAAGACTGTGTTTTCAGTAATACAGTGTGTGGACATTCCTTTGTGGGGGCTTGGGGATACACTGTACTTAAGAACCAGCCTGCATCACCTCCTGAGAAGCTAGGCCTTGATTGCTCGCCCATTGCTACCGTATTAGAGAATCTTGGCTGGGGTCCTCTGTGCCTCTCCTCTACCATATAGAGAGCAGAAGTACAGACCCCCCCACCAGTCTTTACAAAGTCTGGTGGCCAGCGGTGGGATGCTTATGGTTTTAAGACTCAGTGTATAACCGTGCCACTTACAAAATATCTGCACTTTTATTAGATTAAGGTTCGGGTGTGTTCCAAATAACTGCATTACAAGCAATGGAGTCCATTGCAAATGGTAAATTGACTCGGATGAGCTTAGAGGCTCTCCAGAGTGCTTGTGAAGCCAGGGAGTTAGACTTTGTGGATAAGTCTAGGGCTGAGCTGATAGCTGCCCTGGTGGATTACCAGACTGATGGTGAAACTCTTGAGGAAGGGGGGGATGCAACCAGTGAGGACTCTGCCCCTGGGGTTGTCGCTGAATCTGTTTCTGGGAATGCCACCATTCCTGCGGCCTCTGTTCCAAACCCCAGCAATTCCATGGAACTTGAGTTATTAAGGATGAAGTTAGCCTTTGAATATCGCAAGTTGGAAATAGAAGCTGAGCTTAAGAAAGAGGAGCTGGCACAGCAAGTGGAACTCAAGAATAGGGATCTTGAACTCAGAAATAAGGACCTTGAACTCAAAAGCCAGGACACTGAATGTCAGAGAATCCAGCTAGAGAAAGCTAGAGTGGAGACTTCAGCTAGATCCAGTGAGAGTGTCAGGTCCCCAGCCACCAAGTTTATGAAAGATTTGGTTGGTGTGTTTGTGGAGGGTTCAGATATCCTCCAATGGATTGAAGCGTTTGAAATGGCTTGTGCAATTCATGATGTAGATAAAAGAGATTGGGCTAAGTGTTTGTTAAGCAGAGTGCCTCAAACTGGATATGACTGTATTCTGAAGCTGAGTGTGGAAGAAAGGGGTCAGTATGAGTGTATGAAGTCTGCTTTGATTGCCAAGTTTGGCAAGACACCTACCCAATACCTTAAAAGGTTCAGGGAATTTAAGAAAAGAGAGAATGTGTCTTGGGTTGACTGGGTGAGTACTGCGCACATGAACATGATGGGGTGGATTGATGGATACAAGGTGAAAACTTTTGTTGAGTTGTCCCACCTCTTGTTTTTTGAGCATTTTTCTGAAGCCTGTTCACCAGAGCTGCGTCAGTATGTGGCTGACCAGAACATTTTGGACCCCTTTAAGCTGGCTAGGTTGGCTGACAAGTGGGTCTCCCATCGGGTGTCCCCTAAGGACTCCAGTGGGAAGGACAAGGACAAAGAAAAGGGGGCCTCTCAGAAAGCTGAGGAGTCCCAAAAGCAGTCACAGTCGGGTAAACCAAAACCTTCCTCTCCTAAGACCCAAAAATCTAGTGGGGATAAGTCCTCTGTGGGTGGGAATAAGAGTAGTGGTCCACCTGCTGCAAAGCAGGTTCCCAGTGGTTCCAGTACCGTACCCCGCACTCCTGGCACTTGTTGGGATTGTGGGGCTCTGGATCACAAAAGGGGTGACCCCAAGTGTAAAGGTAAGGCACTTGGAGTACAGGCTGTCAGCCTGACCTACCCTTACCCCGTGTCTGAGGTGGAGGCCACTGTCCTCCCCTCCTCTACCGGAATCACCTTTGGTGCTCCGGTAGAGATTTCCTTAGTGTCCTTTGGGGCCTGGGACCAGTACGCAGAAGTACTGGCGACTATCCCACAGAACACCCGTAGGTTTTTGAGAAGTGTCCTCTTGAATGGCCAGCCTTCTACTGGTTTGAGAGACACTGGGGCAAGCATGACAGTGGTGGACAGGACCCTGCTCAAGCCAGAGGACTATGAAGGTGCTCCTCTGCAAACCACCAGATTAGCTGGTGGGCCTCCCAAATTATCACCTGTAGCCTTAGTCACACTCATGATTGGAGACAAGACAGCAAAGCTTCCTGTCCTGGTTCAGGACAATGTCCCTGCTAACATTCTGTTAGGTAATGATCTAGTGGAGTTGGGGTTGATCTCGGATGGTCTTCCCCTGACTGCTGCTGCGGTCACTAGGTCACAGGTGACACCGGGTCTGGCTGTGAGTCAGGTACCCGAGCCAAAGGCGAGGCCTAAGGCAAGAAGAAGGAAGACCAAGAAGGCCACCTCTGTGGAGGGAACACCTTCTCTTCCTGCTGTTCCGACAGCACCCATTGGGATCCATGCTCCGGACGGGCTGGGTCCAGTGGAAAACCCAAACTCAACTCCTGTGGGAGAAGAGGCAGAAGACTCTCCTGTGGGAGAGGTTCTTAACCCGGAGGAGCACCCCGACCTTCAATGCTTGTTAGCTGAAGGGGGACCCTCCCGGGCAGACTTCTGTAAAGGACAGAGAGAGTGCCACTCTCTCGAGGGTCTGAGGAAACAGGCCCTGTCCCAGGCACAAGGTGAAGTGCCTAGGACATTCAAGATTTATTGGGAGGGTGAGCTCCTTGTTAGTGAGCCCACTAAGCCTGAACCTGGTGCCCGCAAGAGGTTGGTGATACCCCAGGTTTACAGGCCCTTCCTACTGCAGTTGGCGCATGAGGTGCCCTTGGCTGGTCATCTTGGGACTAAGAAGACTAAGCAGAGGCTCTCTGCCCATTTCTACTGGCCAAGGATGGGGGTAGAGGTGGAGTCCCACTGCAGGACCTGCCCCACTTGTCAGTTGTCTGGCAAGACTGGAGGCAGGATCATTGCCCCACTGCAGCCATTACCAGTGGTTGGCACACCATTTGAGAGGGTGGGCATCGACATCGTCGGTCCCCTTGACCCTCCCACTTCAGGTGGACATCGGTTCATCCTGGTCTTGGTAGATCATGCCACCAGGTACCCTGAGGCAATACCCCTTCGGACTGTTACTGCCAAGGTGGTTGCCAGGGCTCTCCTGGCCATTTTCACCCGTGTTGGATTCCCCAAGGAGGTTGTCTCTGACAGAGGATCCAACTTCATGTCTAGTTACATGAAAACCATGTGGAAAGAGTGCGGGGTAACCTACAAGTTCTCCACCTCTTACCACCCCCAGACCAATGGTCTGGTTGAGAGATTTAATAAAACTCTCAAAGGCATGCTAGGTGCTTTGGAAGAGCCCCTAAGGAGGAAATGGGATCTCCTCCTGCCATGCCTGCTGTTTGCTTACAGAGAGGTACCTCAAGAGGGTGTTGGTTTCAGCCCCTTTGAGTTACTCTTTGGACATCCCGTGAGGGGGCCCCTCGCCTTGATCCGAGAAGGCTTGGAAGCCACCCCTCCAGGTCCCGCCAAGCAAGTGGGGGACTATGTGTTAGGCCTCAGGCAGAGGATGACACAAATGATGGGTCAGGCAACAGCAAATCTCAAGGCCAGCCAGGAATTGAACAAGTACTGGCATGACCTTAAAGCTTCGCAAGTGGATTGGACTCCGGGACAGGAAATCCTTGTGATGGAGCCTACCAAGCCTAGAGCTTTGGCAGACAAGTGGACTGGACCCTTCAGGATCATCTCCAAGATGGGCGAAGTCAATTATCTGGTTGACATGGGAGCCTCTGGGGTAGCCCCCCAGGTATTCCATGTCAACAGGCTCAAGCCTTTCCACAGGCGAGCAGAGGTCTCATGTCTCTTGCTAGCTTCAGGGCAAGAAGAGGATGAGAGTGAGCCCCTTCCTAATTTGCTGCATAGCAACCCTCAGGATGGCTCAGTGGAGGGAGTACAACTCTCTCCCGATTTGACAACAGAGCAGCAGAGGGCCTGCAGGGCTTTGCTCCAGCAGTATGCCTCTCTGTTTTCACTGACACCGGGCCTTACACCGTGGTGTAAGCACGAAATTGACACTGGTGACAGTGTGCCTGTCAAGAGCAGGAGCTATCGTATGTCAAATACCGTCAAAAACCACATCCAGGCTGAGGTCGCCAAGATGTTGGATCTGGGTGTTATTGAACCCTCAACCAGTCCCTGGTCCAGTCCAGTGGTCCTTGTCCCCAAGGCAAGTTCCCAGGCGGGTACCAAGGATTGGAGGTTCTGTGTGGACTACCGAGGAGTCAATGCCGTCACCAAAACTGACGCGCACCCATTGCCCAGGGCTGATGAGCTCGTGGACACCATAGGTGCTGCCAAATTTGTGAGCACCTTTGACCTTACCTCAGGCTATTGGCAAATAGCTCTGACGGACCATGCCAAGGAAAAGACGGCGTTCTCCACACCGGAGGGACTCTACCAGTTTAGGGTCATGCCCTTTGGGTTGAAGAATGCCCCTGCCACCTTCCAGAGATTGGTCAACCATGCGCTCAGTGGGCTGGAAGCCTTTTGTGTGGCTTACTTAGACGACATTGCCGTCTACAGTTCCACCTGGGAAGAGCATTTGACACATCTGGATAAGGTGTTGCAGGCCTTGAAAAGGGCTAACCTCACTATCAAGGCCACCAAGTGCCAGATAGCTCAGGGGAAAGTTACCTATCTTGGTCATGAGGTAGGAGGGGGTCAAATCCAACCTCCCTCCAGTAAAGTACAGGACGTACAGAACTGGGAGACTCCCACTACTCAAACCCAGGTGAGAGCCTTTTTGGGCCTCACTGGGTACTATCGCAATTTCATGGCAGACTATGGAACCATAGCTGCACCCCTGACAGCTCTAACTTCGCCCAAACAGCCTAGGAAGGTTAATTGGACCGAAGACTGTCAGAGGGCCTTCAATGGCTTGAAAGAAAGTCTGTGTAGGGCACCTGTGTTGTGTGCGCCTGACTACAGCCGACCCTTTATCGTCCAGACGGATGCCTGCGACACCGGAATTGGAGCTGTCTTGTCCCAGTTAGATGACAAAGGGAGAGAACACCCTATCATATTCATCAGTAGACAACTCAAGGGTAGAGAACTTAGGTGGGCTACTGTTGAAAAGGAGTGTTTTAGCATAGTTTGGAGCCTTAGGCGTTTTAGGCCCTACCTTACGGGGTCTACCTTCAAGGTCCAAACAGATCATAAGCCCCTGAAGTGGCTTATGCAGATGAAGGGTGAGAATCCGAAATTGCTCAGGTGGTCCATTAGCCTGCAAGGGCTAGACTTCACCATAGAGCACAGACCAGGGAAGAGTCACGATAATGCAGATGGCCTTTCCAGAAGGTATGTTGACCGTCTGGATGAGGGTGTCTATCCCGTGGGAGATTAGACACCCTCCACCTCAGTCTGGGGGGGGCGACTGTGATGCTGGAAATGCATCAGAGGGACAGGGCCTCTGAATCCTTGTCCTTTTCTGCCTTTTATCGTGTGTTCTGTTATGTTTTCTGCCCAGGAGTCCATTTGGGACTCCTGGCAGTGCAGCTCTCTCTTTTGGTTTGGTGAACAGACCCATGGGATACCCTTATGGCACCCCTGGGTAGGGGTACAACCCTGTGCCCCTAGTGTATGTTTTTGGGCACCTGTGGGTGGCCCACAGAGCAGGGTATGGGCTGGTGGCAGCTCCATGCTGAATTGGACAGGTGCTCTGGGTGTCCTCCATTTTGGGATACCCAGGCCCTGCCATTGGGATCAGTTGATTCCTGATAGAAAACAAGATGGCCCCTGTGGCCTCTTGCTTTCTATTGCCTGTTGTCTTGTTTTTCCCAAAGTCCTGGGAAGCCCTGACTCTGTCCCTTCCCCCTGACTGACTGTTGGGTGGAAGTTCCATATATGGTGTTGTTGTGAAGGCCCAGCTAGACTGACTGGAGCCTTCCCTTTGACTGTATGTTGTGGGTACCTCCTGTGGGTGGGACCTGGGTGAATGGAGTGTGTGACCAATATACACTTCTTGTTGTGGTTGTCTGGTTTCTGGCATGTGAGACAAAGACTGAGACAGCCCTGCCCGAAACTGGCCTGAATGCAGTGTGTAGTGTTGAATGGCTGGGTACTTGTCCCAATCCACATTCCTTGTTGTGAGTGTCTGAAAGGGAGGAGTGTGGCCTGAATGCACTATGTGCCTGATTGGCTGACTGACTGCATGAATGCCCTTCTGTGTGATTGGCTGCTGTGTGTGTGCCAGCAGTGTGGATGAGAGACAGAATAGTATATCTGGGGACCTCTCACCACTGGAAATTGTTCAGAAGCATTTAGAAGCTGAGTCTCCACTCAAGAGTAACTGGATTTGCTGATCCTCGACGTCCAGCTGGAAGAAGAAGACTTGCTGTGGCATTTGCTTCGACAGAACTGAAGGTTGTCGAAATCGTCGAGGACTGACCCGAGAGAGGACCTGGCTAGGCGCCCTCTTCCCGTGCTCCGAGGGACCATCGAGCACCGCTGAATCTTCGCCGAAGCGCCCTGGAAGTCAGACCCTCGAAAGGCTGCCGACCCGAGACGGGACCGCCGAGGAGATCGAAGTGAAGCACCCGGACATCGACGCTGTCGAAGTCCATTGCCGTCGACCAGGGTTCGCAGGTCTGTGTAACCGCTGGAGGCCCGTCGAAGTTGTGTTGCCCAGCCGTGGGAACCACTTGACGCCGTGCCGCCGACGACCGGAGCCGTCCGCTCCTTGCCTAAGAACATTTGACTCGAAGGACTCCCTCGTCCGCACCGTCGACTGCTTTTGTCCTGCCGGAGAAAGTCGAGGACGACCAACGCGCCGAGGAGAATCCGCCGGTGGGTTTCCCGCCACCTCACGACCCCAAAGACTCGAGCGACTCGACGCCCTTGCTGGGCCACCGTCATCCACAATCTTTGCGGTCCAGAACTAGTGTCGCCGAGGTGCCCCGCACGCCTCTTCCTCGCAGGACGCCGACGTCACGACGCCGACGAGCACCGCTCGGATCGAAGCCTGCCGCCTCATCGACGCCGTTCTACCTTGTTTGTTGTCGGACGTTCGACGCCCCGTGTCTCCCGCTTGAAAGGGAAGGCATTCAAGAAGGGCCGTCGATTCCCCGACACCGAACACCGAGTTCTTCGACGCTTCTCGACGCCTCTCGACGATCCGTGACTCCTGCTTTAAAGGGGGTCATTCAAGAAGGATCTGTCGACGCCTCTTCGAAGAACTCGACTCCACCAGGTACATTGGGGGGGTAAAAACATTGTAGGAGAGAATAAGACTATTGAACAATATCTGGACTGGGCTTGTGTTATATCTCTTTATTTTACAGGTTGCCCAGGTGGGGGGATCTCCACACAGAACTGTGTCCAGTAGCTAGGGCCAGTATTCTGCCTATTGTTTCAACCATCTTTTATCTCTCCTCTCTCTATTGCTGGTTTCCTTCTTATTGATCTGTGTGCCATTTTTACAGTATTGTGAATGCACTTTAATGAGGTCTAATATTAGTGGTACCACTTTAGAATTGTAGATATTTACCATTATTGATTTTCCTGAGCACAAAGTGTGTTATTGTGATAAGTGTACATAGCCCTTGAATATTAATTATATAAACACTGTGTTTTCAGTAATACAGTGTGTGGACATTCCTTTGTGGGGGCTTGGGGATACACTGTACTTAAGAACCAGCCTGCATCACCTCCTGAGAAGCTAGGCCTTGATTGCTCGCCCATTGCTACCGTATTAGAGAATCTTGGCTGGGGTCCTCTGTGCCTCTCCTCTACCATATAGAGAGCAGAAGTACAGACCCCCCCACCAGTCTTTACAGCAAGTCTTGCTTCAGTTTGCTCTGGTGTCTCATGTGCCCTGGAGGATGTTGCTCTTTTCCTCTTGTCGGCAAGTCTTGCTTCAGTTTGTGCTGGTGTCTCATGTGCCCTGGAGGATGTTGCTCTTGTCCTCTTGTCGGCAAGTTTTGCTTCAGTTTGCTCTGGTGTCTCATGTGCCCTGGAGGATGTTGCTCTTATCCTCTTGTCGGCAAGTCTTGCTTCAGTTTGCTCTGGTGTCTCATGTGTCCTGGAGGATGTTTCTCTTGTCCTCTGGTCGGCAAGTCTTGCTTCAGTTTGCGCTGGTGTCTCATGTGCACTGGAGGATGTTGCTGTTGTCCTCATGTCGGCAAGTCTTGCTTCAGTTTGCGCTGGTGTCTCATGTGCCCTGGTGGATGTGCTCTTGTCCTCATGTCAGCAAGTCTTGCTTCAGTTTGCTCTGGTGTCTCACGTGCCCTGGAGGATGTTGCTCTTGTCCTCATGTCAGCAAGTCTTGCTTCAGTTTGCTCTGGTGTCTCACGTGCCCTGGAGGATGTTGCTCATGTCCTCATGTCATCAAGTCTTGCTTCAGTTTCTGCTGGTGTCTCATGTGACCTGGAGGATGTTGTTGTTGTCCTCTTGTCAGCATGTCTTGCTTCAGTTTGCGCTGCTGTCTCATGTGCCCTGGAGGATGTTGCTCTTGTCCTCATGTCGGCATGTCTTGCTTCAGTTTGCGCTGGTGTCTCATGTGCCCTGGAGGATGTTGCTCTTATCCTCTTGTCGGCAAGTCTTGCTTCAGTTTGCTCTGGTGTCTCATGTGCCCTGGAGGATGTTGCTCTTTTCCTCTTGTCGGCAAGTCTTGCTTCAGTTTGCTCTGGTGTCTAATGTGCCCTGGAGGATGTTGCTCTTGTCTTCTTGTCGGCAAGTCTTGCTTCAGTTTGCGCTGGTGTCTCATGTGCCCAGGAGGATGTTGCTCTTGTCCTCATGTCAGCATGTCTTGCTTCAGTTTGCGCTGGTGTCTCATGTGCCCTGGAGGATGTTGCTGTTGTCCTCATGTCAGCATGTCTTGCTTCAGTTTGCGCTGGTGTCTCATGTGCCCTGGAGGAAGTGCCTCTTGTCCTCATGTCAGCATGTCTTGCTTCAGTTTGCGCTGGTCTCTCATGTGCCCTGGAGGATGTTGCTCTTGTCCTCTTGTCGGCAAGTTTTGCTTCAGTTTGTGCTGGTGTCTCATGTGACCTGGAGGATGTTGTTGTCCTCTTGTCGGCAAGTCTTGCTTCAGTTTGCTCTGGTGTCTCATGTGTCCTGGAGGATGTTGCTCTTGTCCTCATGACAGCATGTCTTGCTTCAGTTTGCTCTGGTGTCTCATGTGCCCTGAAGGATGTTGCTCTTGTCCTCATGTCAGCAAGTCTTGCTTCAGTTTGCTCTGGTGTCTCATGTGCCCTGAAGGATGTTGCTCTTGTCCTCATGTCAGCAAGTCTGCTTCAGTTTGCGCTGGTGTATCATGTGCCCTGGAGGATGTTGCTGTTGTCCTCATGTCAGCAAGTCTTGCTTCAGTTTGCGCTGGTGTCTCATGTGCCCTGGAGGATGTTGCTGTTGTCCTCATGTCAGCATGTCTTGCTTCAGTTTGCGCTGGTGTCTCATGTGCCCTGGAGGATGTTGCTCTTATCCTCTTGTCAGCAAGTCTTGCTTCAGTTTGCTCTGGTGTCTCATGTGTCCTGGAGGATGTTTCTCTTGTCCTCTGGTCGGCAAGTCTTGCTTCAGTTTGCTCTGGTGTCTCATGTGCCCTAGAGGATGTTGTTGTTGTCCTCTTGTCGGTAAGTTTTGCTTCAGTTTGTGCTGGTGTCTCATGTGACCTGGAGGATGTTGTTGTTGTCCTCTTGTCGGCAAGTCTTGCTTCAGTTTGCGCTGGTGTCTCATGTGCCCTGGAGGATGTTGCTGTTGTCCTCATGTCAGCATGTCTTGCTTCAGTTTGCGCTGGTGTCTCATGTGCCCTGGAGGATGTTGCTCTTATCCTCTTGTCGGCAAGTCTTGCTTCATTTTGCGCTGGTGTCTCATGTGCCCTGGAGGATGTTGCTGTTGTCCTCATGTCGGCATGTCTTGCTTCAGTTTGCGCTGGTGTCTCATGTGCCCTGGAGGATGTTGCTCTTATCCTCTTGTCGGCAAGTCTTGCTTCAGTTTGCTCTGGTGTCTCATGTGCCCTGGAGGATGTTGCTCTTGTCGGCAAGTTTTGCTTCATTTTGTGCTGGTGTCTCATGTGACCTGGAGGATGTTGTTGTTGTCCTCTTGTCGGCAAGTCTTGCTTCAGTTTGCGCTGGTGTCTCATGTGCCCTGGAGGATGTGCCTCTTGTCCTCATGTCAGCATGTCTTGCTTCAGTTTGCGCTGCTGTCTCATGTGCCCTGGAGGATGTTGCTCTTGTCCTCATGTCGGCATGTCTTGCTTCAGTTTGCGCTGGTGTCTCATGTGCCCTGGAGGATGTTGCTCTTATCCTCTTGTCGGCAAGTCTTGCTTTAGTTTGCGCTGGTTTCTGATGTGCCCTGGAGGATGTTGCTCTTGTCCTCATGTCAGCATGTCTTGCTTCAGTTTGCGCTGGTGTCTCATGTGCCCTGGAGGATGTTGCTGTTGTCCTCATGTCGGCAAGTCTTGCTTCAGTTTGCTCTGGTGTCTCATGTGCCCTGGAGGATGTTGCTCTTTTCCTCTTGTCGGCAAGTCTTGCTTCAGTTTGCTCTGGTGTCTCATGTGCCCTGGAGGATGTTGCTCTTTTCCTCTTGTCGGCAAGTCTTGCTTCAGTTTGCGCTGGTGTCTCATGTGCCCTGGAGGATGTTGCTCTTGTCCTCTTGTCGGCAAGTCTTGCTTCAGTTTGTGCTGGTGTCTCATGTGACCTGGAGGATGTTGTTGTTGTCCTCTTGTCAGCATGTCTTGCTTCAGTTTGCGCTGCTGTCTCATGTGCCCTGGAGGATGTTGCTCTTGTCCTCATGTCGGCATTTCTTGCTTCAGTTTGCGCTGGTGTCTCATGTGTCCTGGAGGATGTTGCTCTTGTCCTCATGTCGGCATGTCTTGCTTCAGATTGCGCTGGTGTCTCATGTGCCCTGGAGGATGTTGCTCTTATCCTCTTGTCGGCAAGTCTTGCTTCAGTTTGCGCTGGTGTCTCATGTGCCCTGGAGGATGTTGCTCTTGTCCTCATGTCAGCATGTCTTGCTTCAGTTTGCGCTGGTGTCTCATGTGCCCTGGAGGATGTTGCTGTTGTCCTCATGTCGGCAAGTCTTGCTTCAGTTTGCTCTGGTGTCTCATGTGCCCTGGAGGATGTTGCTCTTTTCCTCTTGTCGGCAAGTCTTGCTTCAGTTTGCTCTGGTGTCTCATGTGCCCTGGAGGATGTTGCTCTTGTCCTCTTGTCGGCAAGTCTTGCTTCAGTTTGCGCTGGTGTCTCATGTGACCTGGAGGATGTTGTTGTTGTCCTCTTGTCGGCAAGTCTTGCTTCAGTTTGCGCTGGTGTCTCATGTGCCCTGTAGGATGTTGCTGTTGTCCTCATGTCAGCATGTCTTGCTTCAGTTTGCGCTGGTGTCTTATGTGCCCTGGAGGATGTTGCTCTTATCCTCTTGTCGGCAAGTCTTGCTTCATTTTGCGCTGGTGTCTCATGTGCCCTGGAGGATGTTGCTGTTGTCCTCATGTCGGCATGTCTTGCTTCAGTTTGCGCTGGTGTCTCATGTGCCCTGGAGGATGTTGCTCTTATCCTCTTGTCGGCAAGTCTTGCTTCAGTTTGCTCTGGTGTCTCATGTGCCCTGGAGGATGTTGCTCTTGTCGGCAAGTTTTGCTTCATTTTGTGCTGTTGTCTCATGTGACCTGGAGGATGTTGTTGTTGTCCTCTTGTCGGCAAGTCTTGCTTCAGTTTGCGCTGGTGTCTCATGTGCCCTGGAGGATGTGCCTCTTGTCCTCATGTCAGCATGTCTTGCTTCAGTTTGCGCTGCTGTCTCATGTGCCCTGGAGGATGTTGCTCTTGTCCTCATGTCGGCATGTCTTGCTTCAGTTTGCGCTGGTGTCTCATGTGCCCTGGAGGATGTTGCTCTTATCCTCTTGTCGGCAAGTCTTGCTTTAGTTTGCGCTGGTTTCTCATGTGCCCTGGAGGATGTTGCTCTTGTCCTCATGTCAGCATGTCTTGCTTCACTTTGCGCTGGTGTCTCATGTGCCCTGGAGGATGTTGCTGTTGTCCTCATGTCGGCAAGTCTTGCTTCAGTTTGCTCTGGTGTCTCATGTGCCCTGGAGGATGTTGCTCTTTTCCTCTTGTCGGCAAGTCTTGCTTCAGTTTGCTCTGGTGTCTCATGTGCCCTGGAGGATGTTGCTCTTTTCCTCTTGTCGGCAAGTCTTGCTTCAGTTTGTGCTGGTGTCTCATGTGCCCTGGAGGATGTTGCTCTTGTCCTCTTGTCGGCAAGTCTTGCTTCAGTTTGTGCTGGTGTCTCATGTGACCTGGAGGATGTTGTTGTTGTCCTCTTGTCAGCATGTCTTGCTTCAGTTTGCGCTGCTGTCTCATGTGCCCTGGAGGATGTTGCTCTTGTCCTCATGTCGGCATGTCTTGCTTCAGTTTGCGCTGGTGTCTCATGTGTCCTGGAGGATGTTGCTCTTGTCCTCATGTCGGCATGTCTTGCTTCAGTTTGCGCTGGTGTCTCATGTGCCCTGGAGGATGTTGCTCTTATCCTCTTGTCGGCAAGTCTTGCTTCAGTTTGCGCTGGTGTCTCATGTGCCCTGGAGGATGTTGCTCTTGTCCTCATGTCAGCATGTCTTGCTTCAGTTTGCGCTGGTGTCTCATGTGCCCTGGAGGATGTTGCTGTTGTCCTCATGTCGGCAAGTCTTGCTTCAGTTTGCTCTGGTGTCTCATGTGCCCTGGAGGATGTTGCTCTTTTCCTCTTGTCGGCAAGTCTTGCTTCAGTTTGCTCTGGTGTCTCATGTGCCCTGGAGGATGTTGCTCTTGTCCTCTTGTCGGCAAGTCTTGCTTCAGTTTGCGCTGGTGTCTCATGTGCCCTGGAGGATGTTGCTGTTGTCCGCATGTCAGCATGTCTTGTTTCAGTTTGCGCTGGTGTCTCATGTGCCCTGGAGGATGTGCCTCTTGTCCTCATGTCAGCATGTCTTGCTTCAGTTTGCGCTGGTGTCTCATGTGCCCTGGAGGATGTTGCTGTTGTCCTCATGTCAGCATGTCTTGCTTCAGTTTGCGCTGGTGTCTCATGTGCCCTGGAGGAAGTGCCTCTTGTCCTCATGTCAGCATGTCTTGCTTCAGTTTGCGCTGGTGTCTCATGTGCCCTGGAGGATATTGCTCTTGTCCTCATGTCAGCAAGTCTTGCTTCAGTTTGTGCTGGTGTCTCATGTGCCCTGGAGGATGTTGCTCTTGTCCTCTTGTCGGCAAGTTTTGCTTCAGTTTGTGCTGGTGTCTCATGTGACCTGGAGGATGTTGTTGTCCTCTTGTCGACAAGTCTTGCTTCAGTTTGCGCTGGTGTCTCATGTGCCCTGGAGGATGTTGCTGTTGTCCTCATGTCAGCATGTCTTGTTTCAGTTTGCGCTGGTGTCTCATGTGCCCTGGAGGATGTGCCTATTGTCCTCATGTCAGCATGTCTTGCTTCAGTTTGCGCTGGTGTCTCATGTGCCCTGGAGGATGTTGCTCTTATCCTCTTGTGGGCAAGTCTTGCTTCAGTTTGCTCTGGTGTCTCATGTGCCCTGAAGGATGTTGCTCTTGTCCTCATGTCAGCAAGTCTTGCTTCAGTTTGCTCTGGTGTCTCATGTGTCCTGGAGGATGTTGCTCTTGTCCTCTTGTCGGCAAGTCTTGCTTCAGTTTGCTCTGGTGTCTCATGTGCCCTGGAGGATGTTGCTCTTGTCGGCAAGTTTTGCTTCATTTTGTGCTGGTGTCTCATGTGACCTGGAGGATGTTGTTGTTGTCCTCTTGTCGGCAAGTCTTGCTTCAGTTTGCGCTGGTGTCTCATGTGCCCTGGAGGATGTGCCTCTTGTCCTCATGTCAGCATGTCTTGCTTCAGTTTGCGCTGCTGTCTCATGTGCCCTGGAGGATGTTGCTCTTGTCCTCATGTCGGCATGTCTTGCTTCAGTTTGCGCTGGTGTCTCATGTGCCCTGGAGGATGTTGCTCTTATCCTCTTGTCGGCAAGTCTTGCTTTAGTTTGCGCTGGTTTCTCATGTGCCCTGGAGGATGTTGCTCTTGTCCTCATGTCAGCATGTCTTGCTTCACTTTGCGCTGGTGTCTCATGTGCCCTGGAGGATGTTGCTGTTGTCCTCATGTCGGCAAGTCTTGCTTCAGTTTGCTCTGGTGTCTCATGTGCCCTGGAGGATGTTGCTCTTTTCCTCTTGTCGGCAAGTCTTGCTTCAGTTTGCTCTGGTGTCTCATGTGCCCTGGAGGATGTTGCTCTTTTCCTCTTGTCGGCAAGTCTTGCTTCAGTTTGTGCTGGTGTCTCATGTGCCCTGGAGGATGTTGCTCTTGTCCTCTTGTCGGCAAGTCTTGCTTCAGTTTGTGCTGGTGTCTCATGTGACCTGGAGGATGTTGTTGTTGTCCTCTTGTCAGCATGTCTTGCTTCAGTTTGCGCTGCTGTCTCATGTGCCCTGGAGGATGTTGCTCTTGTCCTCATGTCGGCATGTCTTGCTTCAGTTTGCGCTGGTGTCTCATGTGTCCTGGAGGATGTTGCTCTTGTCCTCATGTCGGCATGTCTTGCTTCAGTTTGCGGTGGTGTCTCATGTGCCCTGGAGGATGTTGCTCTTAACCTCTTGTCGGCAAGTCTTGCTTCAGTTTGCGCTGGTGTCTCATGTGCCCTGGAGGATGTTGCTCTTGTCCTCATGTCAGCATGTCTTGCTTCAGTTTGCGCTGGTGTCTCATGTGCCCTGGAGGATGTTGCTGTTGTCCTCATGTCGGCAAGTCTTGCTTCAGTTTGCTCTGGTGTCTCATGTGCCCTGGAGGATGTTGCTCTTTTCCTCTTGTCGGCAAGTCTTGCTTCAGTTTGCTCTGGTGTCTCATGTGCCCTGGAGGATGTTGCTCTTGTCCTCTTGTCGGCAAGTCTTGCTTCAGTTTGCGCTGGTGTCTCATGTGCCCTGGAGGATGTTGCTGTTGTCCGCATGTCAGCATGTCTTGTTTCAGTTTGCGCTGGTGTCTCATGTGCCCTGGAGGATGTGCCTCTTGTCCTCATGTCAGCATGTCTTGCTTCAGTTTGCGCTGGTGTCTCATGTGCCCTGGAGGATGTTGCTGTTGTCCTCATGTCAGCATGTCTTGCTTCAGTTTGCGCTGGTGTCTCATGTGCCCTGGAGGAAGTGCCTCTTGTCCTCATGTCAGCATGTCTTGCTTCAGTTTGCGCTGGTGTCTCATGTGCCCTGGAGGATATTGCTCTTGTCCTCATGTCAGCAAGTCTTGCTTCAGTTTGTGCTGGTGTCTCATGTGCCCTGGAGGATGTTGCTCTTGTCCTCTTGTCGGCAAGTTTTGCTTCAGTTTGTGCTGGTGTCTCATGTGACCTGGAGGATGTTGTTGTCCTCTTGTCGGCAAGTCTTGCTTCAGTTTGCGCTGGTGTCTCATGTGCCCTGGAGGATGTTGCTGTTGTCCTCATGTCAGCATGTCTTGTTTCAGTTTGCGCTGGTGTCTCATGTGCCCTGGAGGATGTGCCTATTGTCCTCATGTCAGCATGTCTTGCTTCAGTTTGCGCTGGTGTCTCATGTGCCCTGGAGGATGTTGCTCTTATCCTCTTGTGGGCAAGTCTTGCTTCAGTTTGCTCTGGTGTCTCATGTGCCCTGAAGGATGTTGCTCTTGTCCTCATGTCAGCAAGTCTTGCTTCAGTTTGCTCTGGTGTCTCATGTGTCCTGGAGGATGTTGCTCTTGTCCTCTTGTCGGCAAGTCTTGCTTCAGTTTGCGCTGGTGTCTCATGTGCCCTGGAGGATGTTGCTGTTGTCCTCATGTCAGCAAGTCTTGCTTCAGTTTGCTCTGGTGTCTCATGTGCCCTGGAGGATGTTGCTCTTGTCCTCATGTCAGCAAGTCTTGCTTCAGTTTGCTCTGGTGTCTCATGTGTCCTGGAGGATGTTGCTCTTGTCCTCTTGTCGGCAAGTCTTGCTTCAGTTTGCGCTGGTGTCTCATGTGCCCTGGAGGATGTTGCTGTTGTCCTCATGTCAGCAAGTCTTGCTTCAGTTTGCTCTGGTGTCTCATGTGCCCTGGAGGATGTTGCTCTTGTCCTCATGTCAGCAAGTCTTGCTTCAGTTTGCGCTGGTGTCTCATGTGCCCTGGAAGATGTTGCTCTTATCCTCTTGTCGGCATGTCTTGCTTCAGTTTGCGCTGGTGTCTCATGTGCCCTGGAGGATGTTGCTGTTGTCCTCATGTCAGCAAGTCTTGCTTCAGTTTGCGCTGGTGTCTCATGTGCCCTGGAGGATGTTGCTGTTGTCCTCATGTCAGCATGTCTTGTTTCAGTTTGCGCTGGTGTCTCATGTGCCCTGGAGGATGTGCCTATTGTCCTCATGTCAGCATGTCTTGCTTCAGTTTGCGCTGGTGTCTCATGTGCCCTGGAGGATGTTGCTCTTATCCTCTTGTGGGCAAGTCTTGCTTCAGTTTGCTCTGGTGTCTCATGTGCCCTGAAGGATGTTGCTCTTGTCCTCATGTCAGCAAGTCTTGCTTCAGTTTGCTCTGGTGTCTCATGTGTCCTGGAGGATGTTGCTCTTGTCCTCTTGTCGGCAAGTCTTGCTTCAGTTTGCTCTGGTGTCTCATGTGCCCTGGAGGATGTTGCTCTTGTCGGCAAGTTTTGCTTCATTTTGTGCTGGTGTCTCATGTGACCTGGAGGATGTTGTTGTTGTCCTCTTGTCGGCAAGTCTTGCTTCAGTTTGCGCTGGTGTCTCATGTGCCCTGGAGGATGTGCCTCTTGTCCTCATGTCAGCATGTCTTGCTTCAGTTTGCGCTGCTGTCTCATGTGCCCTGGAGGATGTTGCTCTTGTCCTCATGTCGGCATGTCTTGCTTCAGTTTGCGCTGGTGTCTCATGTGCCCTGGAGGATGTTGCTCTTATCCTCTTGTCGGCAAGTCTTGCTTTAGTTTGCGCTGGTTTCTCATGTGCCCTGGAGGATGTTGCTCTTGTCCTCATGTCAGCATGTCTTGCTTCACTTTGCGCTGGTGTCTCATGTGCCCTGGAGGATGTTGCTGTTGTCCTCATGTCGGCAAGTCTTGCTTCAGTTTGCTCTGGTGTCTCATGTGCCCTGGAGGATGTTGCTCTTTTCCTCTTGTCGGCAAGTCTTGCTTCAGTTTGCTCTGGTGTCTCATGTGCCCTGGAGGATGTTGCTCTTTTCCTCTTGTCGGCAAGTCTTGCTTCAGTTTGTGCTGGTGTCTCATGTGCCCTGGAGGATGTTGCTCTTGTCCTCTTGTCGGCAAGTCTTGCTTCAGTTTGTGCTGGTGTCTCATGTGACCTGGAGGATGTTGTTGTTGTCCTCTTGTCAGCATGTCTTGCTTCAGTTTGCGCTGCTGTCTCATGTGCCCTGGAGGATGTTGCTCTTGTCCTCATGTCGGCATGTCTTGCTTCAGTTTGCGCTGGTGTCTCATGTGTCCTGGAGGATGTTGCTCTTGTCCTCATGTCGGCATGTCTTGCTTCAGTTTGCGGTGGTGTCTCATGTGCCCTGGAGGATGTTGCTCTTAACCTCTTGTCGGCAAGTCTTGCTTCAGTTTGCGCTGGTGTCTCATGTGCCCTGGAGGATGTTGCTCTTGTCCTCATGTCAGCATGTCTTGCTTCAGTTTGCGCTGGTGTCTCATGTGCCCTGGAGGATGTTGCTGTTGTCCTCATGTCGGCAAGTCTTGCTTCAGTTTGCTCTGGTGTCTCATGTGCCCTGGAGGATGTTGCTCTTTTCCTCTTGTCGGCAAGTCTTGCTTCAGTTTGCTCTGGTGTCTCATGTGCCCTGGAGGATGTTGCTCTTGTCCTCTTGTCGGCAAGTCTTGCTTCAGTTTGCGCTGGTGTCTCATGTGCCCTGGAGGATGTTGCTGTTGTCCGCATGTCAGCATGTCTTGTTTCAGTTTGCGCTGGTGTCTCATGTGCCCTGGAGGATGTGCCTCTTGTCCTCATGTCAGCATGTCTTGCTTCAGTTTGCGCTGGTGTCTCATGTGCCCTGGAGGATGTTGCTGTTGTCCTCATGTCAGCATGTCTTGCTTCAGTTTGCGCTGGTGTCTCATGTGCCCTGGAGGAAGTGCCTCTTGTCCTCATGTCAGCATGTCTTGCTTCAGTTTGCGCTGGTGTCTCATGTGCCCTGGAGGATATTGCTCTTGTCCTCATGTCAGCAAGTCTTGCTTCAGTTTGTGCTGGTGTCTCATGTGCCCTGGAGGATGTTGCTCTTGTCCTCTTGTCGGCAAGTTTTGCTTCAGTTTGTGCTGGTGTCTCATGTGACCTGGAGGATGTTGTTGTCCTCTTGTCGGCAAGTCTTGCTTCAGTTTGCGCTGGTGTCTCATGTGCCCTGGAGGATGTTGCTGTTGTCCTCATGTCAGCATGTCTTGTTTCAGTTTGCGCTGGTGTCTCATGTGCCCTGGAGGATGTGCCTATTGTCCTCATGTCAGCATGTCTTGCTTCAGTTTGCGCTGGTGTCTCATGTGCCCTGGAGGATGTTGCTCTTATCCTCTTGTGGGCAAGTCTTGCTTCAGTTTGCTCTGGTGTCTCATGTGCCCTGAAGGATGTTGCTCTTGTCCTCATGTCAGCAAGTCTTGCTTCAGTTTGCTCTGGTGTCTCATGTGTCCTGGAGGATGTTGCTCTTGTCCTCTTGTCGGCAAGTCTTGCTTCAGTTTGCGCTGGTGTCTCATGTGCCCTGGAGGATGTTGCTGTTGTCCTCATGTCAGCAAGTCTTGCTTCAGTTTGCTCTGGTGTCTCATGTGCCCTGGAGGATGTTGCTCTTGTCCTCATGTCAGCAAGTCTTGCTTCAGTTTGCGCTGGTGTCTCATGTGCCCTGGAAGATGTTGCTCTTATCCTCTTGTCGGCATGTCTTGCTTCAGTTTGCGCTGGTGTCTCATGTGCCCTGGAGGATGTTGCTGTTGTCCTCATGTCAGCAAGTCTTGCTTCAGTTTGCGCTGGTGTCTCATGTGCCCTGGAGGATGTGCCTCTTGTCCTCATGTCAGCAAGTCTTGCTTCAGTTTGCGCTGGTGTCTCATGTGCCCTGGAGGATGTTGCTGTTGTCCTCATGTCAGCATGTCTTGCTTCAGTTTGCGCTGGTGTCTCATGTGCCCTGGAGGATGTTGCTGTTGTCCTCATGTCAGCATGTCTTGCTTCAGTTTGCGCTGGTGTCTCATGTGCCCTGGAGGAAGTGCCTCTTGTCCTCATGTCAGCATGTCTTGCTTCAGTTTGCGCTGGTGTCTCATGTGCCCTGGAGGATATTGCTCTTGTCCTCATGTCAGCAAGTCTTGCTTCAGTTTGTGCTGGTGTCTCATGTGCGCTGGAGGATGTTGCTCTTGTCCTCTTGTCGGCAAGTTTTGCTTCAGTTTGTGCTGGTCTCTCATGTGACCTGGAGGATGTTGTTGTCCTCTTGTCGGCAAGTCTTGCTTCAGTTTGCGCTGGTGTCTCATGTGCCCTGGAGGATGTTGCTGTTGTCCTCATGTCAGCATGTCTTGCTTCAGTTTGCGCTGGTGTCTCATGTGCCCTGGAGGATGTTGCTCTTTTCCTCTTGTCGGCAAGTCTTGCTTCAGTTTGTGCTGGTGTCTCATGTGCCCTGGAGGATGTTGCTCTTGTCCTCTTGTCGGCAAGTCTTGCTTCAGTTTGTGCTGGTGTCTCATGTGACCTGGAGGATGTTGTTGTTGTCCTCTTGTCAGCATGTCTTGCTTCAGTTTGCGCTGCTGTCTCATGTGCCCTGGAGGATGTTGCTCTTGTCCTCATGTCGGCATGTCTTGCTTCAGTTTGCGCTGGTGTCTCATGTGTCCTGGAGGATGTTGCTCTTGTCCTCATGTCGGCATGTCTTGCTTCAGTTTGCGCTGGTGTCTCATGTGCCCTGGAGGATGTTGCTCTTATCCTCTTGTCGGCAAGTCTTGCTTCAGTTTGCGCTGGTGTCTCATGTGCCCTGGAGGATGTTGCTCTTGTCCTCATGTCAGCATGTCTTGCTTCAGTTTGCGCTGGTGTCTCATGTGCCCTGGAGGATGTTGCTGTTGTCCTCATGTCGGCAAGTCTTGCTTCAGTTTGCTCTGGTGTCTCATGTGCCCTGGAGGATGTTGCTCTTTTCCTCTTGTCGGCAAGTCTTGCTTCAGTTTGCTCTGGTGTCTCATGTGCCCTGGAGGATGTTGCTCTTGTCCTCTTGTCGGCAAGTCTTGCTTCAGTTTGCGCTGGTGTCTCATGTGCCCTGGAGGATGTTGCTGTTGTCCTCATGTCAGCATGTCTTGTTTCAGTTTGCGCTGGTGTCTCATGTGCCCTGGAGGATGTGCCTCTTGTCCTCATGTCAGCATGTCTTGCTTCAGTTTGCGCTGGTGTCTCATGTGCCCTGGAGGATGTTGCTGTTGTCCTCATGTCAGCATGTCTTGCTTCAGTTTGCGCTGGTGTCTCATGTGCCCTGGAGGAAGTGCCTCTTGTCCGCATGTCAGCATGTCTTGCTTCAGTTTGCGCTGGTGTCTCATGTGCCCTGGAGGATATTGCTCTTGTCCTCATGTCAGCAAGTCTTGCTTCAGTTTGTGCTGGTGTCTCATGTGCCCTGGAGGATGTTGCTCTTGTCCTCTTGTCGGCAAGTTTTGCTTCAGTTTGTGCTGGTGTCTCATGTGACCTGGAGGATGTTGTTGTCCTCTTGTCGGCAAGTTTTGCTTCAGTTTGCGTTGGTGTCTTATGTGCCCTGGAGGATGTTGCTGTTGTCCTCATGTCAGCATGTCTTGTTTCAGTTTGCGCTGGTGTCTCATGTGACCTGGAGGATGTGCCTATTGTCCTCATGTCAGCATGTCTTGCTTCAGTTTGCGCTGGTGTCTCATGTGCCCTGGAGGATGTTGCTCTTATCCTCTTGTCGGCAAGTCTTGCTTCAGTTTGCTCTGGTGTCTCATGTGCCCTGAAGGATGTTGCTCTTGTCCTCATGTCAGCAAGTCTTGCTTCAGTTTGCTCTGGTGTCTCATGTGTCCTGGAGGATGTTGCTCTTGTCCTCTTGTCGGCAAGTCTTGCTTCAGTTTGCGCTGGTGTCTCATGTGCCCTGGAGGATGTTGCTGTTGTCCTCATGTCAGCAAGTCTTGCTTCAGTTTGCTCTGGTGTCTCATGTGCCCTGGAGGATGTTGCTCTTGTCCTCATGTCAGCAAGTCTTGCTTCAGTTTGCGCTGGTGTCTCATGTGCCCTGGAAGATGTTGCTCTTATCCTCTTGTCGGCATGTCTTGCTTCAGTTTGCGCTGGTGTCTCATGTGCCCTGGAGGATGTTGCTGTTGTCCTCATGTCAGCAAGTCTTGCTTCAGTTTGCGCTGGTGTCTCATGTGCCCTGGAGGATGTGCCTCTTGTCCTCATGTCAGCAAGTCTTGCTTCAGTTTGCGCTGGTGTCTCATGTGCCCTGGAGGATGTTGCTGTTGTCCTCATGTCAGCATGTCTTGCTTCAGTTTGCGCTGGTGTCTCATGTGCCCTGGAGGATGTTGCTGTTGTCCTCATGTCAGCATGTCTTGCTTCAGTTTGCGCTGGTGTCTCATGTGCCCTGGAGGAAGTGCCTCTTGTCCTCATGTCAGCATGTCTTGCTTCAGTTTGCGCTGGTGTCTCATGTGCCCTGGAGGATATTGCTCTTGTCCTCATGTCAGCAAGTCTTGCTTCAGTTTGTGCTGGTGTCTCATGTGCGCTGGAGGATGTTGCTCTTGTCCTCTTGTCGGCAAGTTTTGCTTCAGTTTGTGCTGGTCTCTCATGTGACCTGGAGGATGTTGTTGTCCTCTTGTCGGCAAGTCTTGCTTCAGTTTGCGCTGGTGTCTCATGTGCCCTGGAGGATGTTGCTGTTGTCCTCATGTCAGCATGTCTTGCTTCAGTTTGCGCTGGTGTCTCATGTGCCCTGGAGGATGTTGCTCTTATCCTCTTGTCGGCAAGTCTTGCTTCAGTTTGCTCTGGTGTCTCATGTGCCCTGAAGGATGTTGCTCTTGTCCTCATGTCAGCAAGTCTTGCTTCAGTTTGCTCTGGTGTCTCATGTGTCCTGGAGGATGTTGCTCTTGTCCTCTTGTCGGCAAGTCTTGCTTCAGTTTGCGTTGGTGTCTCATGTGCCCTGGAGGATGTTGCTGTTGTCCTCATGTCAGCAAGTCTTGCTTCAGTTTGCTCTGGTGTCTCATGTGCCCTGGAGGATGTTGCTCTTGTCCTCATGTCAGCAAGTCTTGCTTCAGTTTGCGCTGGTGTCTCATGTGCCCTGGAAGATGTTGCTCTTATCCTCTTGTCGGCATGTCTTGCTTCAGTTTGCGCTGGTGTCTCATGTGCCCTGGAGGATGTTGCTGTTGTCCTCATGTCAGCAAGTCTTGCTTCAGTTTGCGCTGGTGTCTCATGTGCCCTGGAGGATGTGCTTCTTGTCCTCATGTCAGCAAGTCTTGCTTCAGTTTGCGCTGGTGTCTCATGTGCCCTGGAGGATGTTGCTGTTGTCCTCATGTCAGCATGTCTTGCTTCAGTTTGCGCTGGTGTCTCATGTGCCCTGGAGGATGTTGCTGTTGTCCTCATGTCAGCAAGTCTTGCTTCAGTTTGCGCTGGTGTCTCATGTGCCCTGGAGGATGTTGCTTTTGTCCTCATGTCAGCATGTCTTGCTTCAGTTTGCGCTGGTGTCTCATGTGCCCTGGAGGATGTTGCTCTTATCCTCTTGTCAGCAAGTCTTGCTTCAGTTTGCTCTGGTGTCTCATGTGTCCTGGAGGATGTTTCTCTTGTCCTCTGGTCGGCAAGTCTTGCTTCAGTTTGCTCTGGTGTCTCATGTGCCCTAGAGGATGTTGTTGTTGTCCTCTTGTCGGTGAGTTTTGCTTCAGTTTGTGCTGGTGTCTCATGTGACCTGGAGGATGTTGTTGTTGTCCTCTTGTCGGCAAGTCTTGCTTCAGTTTGCGCTGGTGTCTCATGTGCCCTGGAGGATGTTGCTGTTGTCCTCATGTCAGCATGTCTTGCTTCAGTTTGCGCTGGTGTCTCATGTCCCCTGGAGGATGTTGCTCTTATCCTCTTGTCGGCAAGTCTTGCTTCATTTTGCGCTGGTGTCTCATGTGCCCTGGAGGATGTTGCTGTTGTCCTCATGTCGGCATGTCTTGCTTCAGTTTGCGCTGGTGTCTCATGTGCCCTGGAGGATGTTGCTCTTATCCTCTGGTCGGCAAGTCTTGCTTCAGTTTGCTCTGGTGTCTCATGTGCCCTGGAGGATGTTGCTCTTGTCGGCAAGTTTTGCTTCATTTTGTGCTGGTGTCTCATGTGACCTGGAGGATGTTGTTGTTGTCCTCTTGTCGGCAAGTCTTGCTTCAGTTTGCGCTGGTGTCTCATGTGCCCTGGAGGATGTGCCTCTTGTCCTCATGTCAGCATGTCTTGCTTCAGTTTGCGCTGCTGTCTCATGTGCCCTGGAGGATGTTGCTCTTGTCCTCATGTCGGCATGTCTTGCTTCAGTTTGCGCTGGTGTCTCATGTGCCCTGGAGGATGTTGCTCTTATCCTCTTGTCGGCAAGTCTTGCTTTAGTTTGCGCTGGTTTCTCATGTGCCCTGGAGGATGTTGCTCTTGTCCTCATGTCGGCAGGTCTTGCTTCAGTTTGCGCTGGTGTCTCATGTGCCCTGGAGGATGTTGCTGTTGTCCTCATGTCGGCAAGTCTTGCTTCAGTTTGCTCTGGTGTCTCATGTGCCCTGGAGGATGTTGCTCTTTTCCTCTTGTCGGCAAGTCTTGCTTCAGTTTGCTCTGGTGTCTCATGTGCCCTGGAGGATGTTGCTCTTTTCCTCTTGTCGGTAAGTCTTGCTTCAGTTTGTGCTGGTGTCTCATGTGCCCTGGAGGATGTTGCTCTTGTCCTCTTGTCGGCAAGTCTTGCTTCAGTTTGTGCTGGTGTCTCATGTGACCTGGTGGATGTTGTTGTTGTCCTCTTGTCAGCATGTCTTGCTTCAGTTTGCGCTGCTGTCTCATGTGCCCTGGAGGATGTTGCTCTTGTCCTCATGTCGGCATGTCTTGCTTCAGTTTGCGCTGGTGTCTCATGTGTCCTGGAGGATGTTGCTCTTGTCCTCATGTCGGCATGTCTTGCTTCAGTTTGCGCTGGTGTCTCATGTGCCCTGGAGGATGTTGCTCTTATCCTCTTGTCGGCAAGTCTTGCTTCAGTTTGCGCTGGTGTCTCATGTGCCCTGGAGGATGTTGCTCTTGTCCTCATGTCGGCATGTCTTGCTTCAGTTTGCTCTGGTGTCTCATGTGCCCTGGAGGATGTTGCTGTTGTCCTCATGTCGGCAAGTCTTGCTTCAGTTTGCTCTGGTGTCTCATGTGCCCTGGAGGATGTTGCTCTTTTCCTCTTGTCGGCAAGTCTTGCTTCAGTTTGCTCTGGTGTCTCATGTGCCCTGGAGGATGTTGCTCTTGTCCTCTTGTCGGCAAGTCTTGCTTCAGTTTGCGCTGGTGTCTCATGTGCCCTGGAGGATGTTGCTGTTGTTCTCATGTCAGCATGTCTTGTTTCAGTTTGCGCTGGTGTCTCATGTGCCCTGGAGGATGTGCCTCTTGTCCTCATGTCAGCATGTCTTGCTTCAGTTTGCGCTGGTGTCTCATGTGCCCTGGAGGATGTTGCTGTTGTCCTCATGTCAGCATGTCTTGCTTCAGTTTGCGCTGGTGTCTCATGTGCCCTGGAGGAAGTGCCTCTTGTCCTCATGTCAGCATGTCTTGCTTCAGTTTGCGCTGGTGTCTCATGTGCCCTGGAGGATATTGCTCTTGTCCTCATGTCAGCAAGTCTTGCTTCAGTTTGTGCTGGTGTCTCATGTGCCCTGGAGGATGTTGCTCTTGTCCTCTTGTCGGCAAGTTTTGCTTCAGTTTGTGCTGGTGTCTCATGTGACCTGGAGGATGTTGTTGTCCTCTTGTCGGCAAGTCTTGCTTCAGTTTGCGCTGGTGTCTCATGTGCCCTGGAGGATGTTGCTGTTGTCCTCATGTCAGCATGTCTTGCTTCAGTTTGCGCTGGTGTCTCATGTGCCCTGGAGGATGTTGCTCTTATCCTCTTGTCGGCAAGTCTTGCTTCAGTTTGCTCTGGTGTCTCATGTGCCCTGAAGGATGTTGCTCTTGTCCTCATGTCAGCAAGTCTTGCTTCAGTTTGCTCTGGTGTCTCATGTGTCCTGGAGGATGTTGCTCTTGTCCTCTTGTCGGCAAGTCTTGCTTCAGTTTGCGCTGGTGTCTCATGTGCCCTGGAGGATGTTGCTGTTGTCCTCATGTCAGCAAGTCTTGCTTCAGTTTGCTCTGGTGTCTCATGTGCCCTGGAGGATGTTGCTCTTGTCCTCATGTCAGCAAGTCTTGCTTCAGTTTGCGCTGGTGTCTCATGTGCCCTGGAAGATGTTGCTCTTATCTTCTTGTCGGCATGTCTTGCTTCAGTTTGCGCTGGTGTCTCATGTGCCCTGGAGGATGTTGCTGTTGTCCTCATGTCAGCAAGTCTTGCTTCAGTTTGCGCTGGTGTCTCATGTGCCCTGGAGGATGTGCCTCTTGTCCTCATGTCAGCAAGTCTTGCTTCAGTTTGCGCTGGTGTCTCATGTGCCCTGGAGGATGTTGCTCTTGTCCTCATGTCAGCAAGTCTTGCTTCAGTTTGCTCTGGTGTCTCACGTGCCCTGGAGGATGTTGCTCTTGTCCTCATGTCATCAAGTCTTGCTTCAGTTTCTGCTGGTGTCTGACGTGACCTGGAGGATGTTGTTTTTGTCCTCTTGTCAGCATGTCTTGCTTCAGTTTGCGCTGGTGTCTCATGTGCCCTGGAGGATGTTGCTCTTGTCCTCATGTCGGCATGTCTTGCTTCAGTTTGCGCTGGTGTCTCATGTGCCCTGGAGGATGTTGCTCTTATCCTCTTGTCGGCAAGTCTTGCTTCAGTTTGCTCTGGTGTCTCATGTGCCCTGGAGGATGTTGCTCTTGTCCTCTTGTCGGCAAGTCTTGCTTCAGTTTGCGCTGGTGTCTCATGTGCCCTGGAGGATGTTGCTGTTGTCCTCATGTCAGCATGTCTTGTTTCAGTTTGCGCTGGTGTCTCATGTGCCCAGGAGGATGTTGCTCTTGTCCTCATGTCAGCATGTCTTGCTTCAGTTTGCGCTGGTGTCTCATGTGCCCTGGAGGATGTTGCTGTTGTCCTCATGTCAGCATGTCTTGCTTCAGTTTGCGCTGGTGTCTCATGTGCCCTGGAGGAAGTGCCTCTTGTCCTCATGTCAGCATGTCTTGCTTCAGTTTGCGCTGGTCTCTCATGTGCCCTGGAGGATGTTGCTCTTGTCCTCTTGTCGGCAAGTTTTGCTTCAGTTTGTGCTGGTGTCTCATGTGACCTGGAGGATGTTGTTGTCCTCTTGTCGGCAAGTCTTGCTTCAGTTTGCTCTGATGTCTCATGTGTCCTGGAGGATGTTGCTCTTGTCCTCATGTCAGCATGTCTTGCTTCAGTTTGCGCTGGTGTCTCATGTCCCCTGGAGGATGTTGCTCTTATCCTCTTGTCGGCAAGTCTTGCTTCATTTTGCGCTGGTGTCTCATGTGCCCTGGAGGATGTTGCTGTTGTCCTCATGTCAGCATGTCTTGCTTCAGTTTGCGCTGGTGTCTCATGTGCCCTGGAGGATGTTGCTCTTATCCTCTGGTCGGCAAGTCTTGCTTCAGTTTGCTCTGGTGTCTCATGTGCCCTGGAGGATGTTGCTCTTGTCGGCAAGTTTTGCTTCATTTTGTGCTGGTGTCTCATGTGACCTGGAGGATGTTGTTGTTGTCCTCTTGTCGGCAAGTCTTGCTTCAGTTTGCGCTGGTGTCTCATGTGCCCTGGAGGATGTGCCTCTTGTCCTCATGTCAGCATGTCTTGCTTCAGTTTGCGCTGCTGTCTCATGTGCCCTGGAGGATGTTGCTCTTGTCCTCATGTCGGCATGTCTTGCTTCAGTTTGCGCTGGTGTCTCATGTGCCCTGGAGGATGTTGCTCTTATCCTCTTGTCGGCAAGTCTTGCTTTAGTTTGCGCTGGTTTCTCATGTGCCCTGGAGGATGTTGCTCTTGTCCTCATGTCGGCAGGTCTTGCTTCAGTTTGCGCTGGTGTCTCATGTGCCCTGGAGGATGTTGCTGTTGTCCTCATGTCGGCAAGTCTTGCTTCAGTTTGCTCTGGTGTCTCATGTGCCCTGGAGGATGTTGCTCTTTTCCTCTTGTCGGCAAGTCTTGCTTCAGTTTGCTCTGGTGTCTCATGTGCCCTGGAGGATGTTGCTCTTTTCCTCTTGTCGGTAAGTCTTGCTTCAGTTTGTGCTGGTGTCTCATGTGCCCTGGAGGATGTTGCTCTTGTCCTCTTGTCGGCAAGTCTTGCTTCAGTTTGTGCTGGTGTCTCATGTGACCTGGTGGATGTTGTTGTTGTCCTCTTGTCAGCATGTCTTGCTTCAGTTTGCGCTGCTGTCTCATGTGCCCTGGAGGATGTTGCTCTTGTCCTCATGTCGGCATGTCTTGCTTCAGTTTGCGCTGGTGTCTCATGTGTCCTGGAGGATGTTGCTCTTGTCCTCATGTCGGCATGTCTTGCTTCAGTTTGCGCTGGTGTCTCATGTGCCCTGGAGGATGTTGCTCTTATCCTCTTGTCGGCAAGTCTTGCTTCAGTTTGCGCTGGTGTCTCATGTGCCCTGGAGGATGTTGCTCTTGTCCTCATGTCGGCATGTCTTGCTTCAGTTTGCTCTGGTGTCTCATGTGCCCTGGAGGATGTTGCTGTTGTCCTCATGTCGGCAAGTCTTGCTTCAGTTTGCTCTGGTGTCTCATGTGCCCTGGAGGATGTTGCTCTTTTCCTCTTGTCGGCAAGTCTTGCTTCAGTTTGCTCTGGTGTCTCATGTGCCCTGGAGGATGTTGCTCTTGTCCTCTTGTCGGCAAGTCTTGCTTCAGTTTGCGCTGGTGTCTCATGTGCCCTGGAGGATGTTGCTGTTGTTCTCATGTCAGCATGTCTTGTTTCAGTTTGCGCTGGTGTCTCATGTGCCCTGGAGGATGTGCCTCTTGTCCTCATGTCAGCATGTCTTGCTTCAGTTTGCGCTGGTGTCTCATGTGCCCTGGAGGATGTTGCTGTTGTCCTCATGTCAGCATGTCTTGCTTCAGTTTGCGCTGGTGTCTCATGTGCCCTGGAGGAAGTGCCTCTTGTCCTCATGTCAGCATGTCTTGCTTCAGTTTGCGCTGGTGTCTCATGTGCCCTGGAGGATATTGCTCTTGTCCTCATGTCAGCAAGTCTTGCTTCAGTTTGTGCTGGTGTCTCATGTGCCCTGGAGGATGTTGCTCTTGTCCTCTTGTCGGCAAGTTTTGCTTCAGTTTGTGCTGGTGTCTCATGTGACCTGGAGGATGTTGTTGTCCTCTTGTCGGCAAGTCTTGCTTCAGTTTGCGCTGGTGTCTCATGTGCCCTGGAGGATGTTGCTGTTGTCCTCATGTCAGCATGTCTTGCTTCAGTTTGCGCTGGTGTCTCATGTGCCCTGGAGGATGTTGCTCTTATCCTCTTGTCGGCAAGTCTTGCTTCAGTTTGCTCTGGTGTCTCATGTGCCCTGAAGGATGTTGCTCTTGTCCTCATGTCAGCAAGTCTTGCTTCAGTTTGCTCTGGTGTCTCATGTGTCCTGGAGGATGTTGCTCTTGTCCTCTTGTCGGCAAGTCTTGCTTCAGTTTGCGCTGGTGTCTCATGTGCCCTGGAGGATGTTGCTGTTGTCCTCATGTCAGCAAGTCTTGCTTCAGTTTGCTCTGGTGTCTCATGTGCCCTGGAGGATGTTGCTCTTGTCCTCATGTCAGCAAGTCTTGCTTCAGTTTGCGCTGGTGTCTCATGTGCCCTGGAAGATGTTGCTCTTATCTTCTTGTCGGCATGTCTTGCTTCAGTTTGCGCTGGTGTCTCATGTGCCCTGGAGGATGTTGCTGTTGTCCTCATGTCAGCAAGTCTTGCTTCAGTTTGCGCTGGTGTCTCATGTGCCCTGGAGGATGTGCCTCTTGTCCTCATGTCAGCAAGTCTTGCTTCAGTTTGCGCTGGTGTCTCATGTGCCCTGGAGGATGTTGCTCTTGTCCTCATGTCAGCAAGTCTTGCTTCAGTTTGCTCTGGTGTCTCACGTGCCCTGGAGGATGTTGCTCTTGTCCTCATGTCATCAAGTCTTGCTTCAGTTTCTGCTGGTGTCTGACGTGACCTGGAGGATGTTGTTTTTGTCCTCTTGTCAGCATGTCTTGCTTCAGTTTGCGCTGGTGTCTCATGTGCCCTGGAGGATGTTGCTCTTGTCCTCATGTCGGCATGTCTTGCTTCAGTTTGCGCTGGTGTCTCATGTGCCCTGGAGGATGTTGCTCTTATCCTCTTGTCGGCAAGTCTTGCTTCAGTTTGCTCTGGTGTCTCATGTGCCCTGGAGGATGTTGCTCTTGTCCTCTTGTCGGCAAGTCTTGCTTCAGTTTGCGCTGGTGTCTCATGTGCCCTGGAGGATGTTGCTGTTGTCCTCATGTCAGCATGTCTTGTTTCAGTTTGCGCTGGTGTCTCATGTGCCCAGGAGGATGTTGCTCTTGTCCTCATGTCAGCATGTCTTGCTTCAGTTTGCGCTGGTGTCTCATGTGCCCTGGAGGATGTTGCTGTTGTCCTCATGTCAGCATGTCTTGCTTCAGTTTGCGCTGGTGTCTCATGTGCCCTGGAGGAAGTGCCTCTTGTCCTTATGTCAGCATGTCTTGCTTCAGTTTGCGCTGGTCTCTCATGTGCCCTGGAGGATGTTGCTCTTGTCCTCTTGTCGGCAAGTTTTGCTTCAGTTTGTGCTGGTGTCTCATGTGACCTGGAGGATGTTGTTGTCCTCTTGTCGGCAAGTCTTGCTTCAGTTTGCTCTGATGTCTCATGTGTCCTGGAGGATGTTGCTCTTGTCCTCATGTCAGCATGTCTTGCTTCAGTTTGCTCTGGTGTCTCATGTGCCCTGAAGGATGTTGCTCTTGTCCTCATGTCAGCAAGTCTTGCTTCAGTTTGCTCTGGTGTCTCATGTGCCCTGAAGGATGTTGCTCTTGTCCTCATGTCAGCAAGTCTTGCTTCAGTTTGCGCTGGTGTCTCATGTGACCTGGAGGATGTTGCTCTTATCCTCTTGTCGGCAAGTTTTGCTTCAGTTTGTGCTGGTGTCTCATGTGCCCTGGAGGATGTTGCTCTTGTCCTCATGTCAGCAAGTCTTGCTTCAGTTTGCTCTGGTGTCTCATGTGCCCTGGAGGATGTTGCTCTTGTCCTCATGTCGGCAAGTCTTGCTTCAGTTTGCTCCGGTGTCTCATGTGTCCTGGAGGATGTTGCTCTTGTCCTCTTGTCGGCAAGTCTTGCTTCAGTTTGCGCTGGTGTCTCATGTGCCCTGGAAGATGTTGCTCGTATCCTCTTGTCGGCAAGTCTTGCTTCAGTTTGCGCTGGTGTCTCATGTGCCCTGGAGGATGTTGCTGTTGTCCTCATGTCAGCATGTCTTGCTTCAGTTTGCGCTGGTGTCTCATGTGCCCTGGAGGATGTTGCTCTTGTCCTCATGTCAGCAAGTCTTGCTTCAGTTTGCGCTGGTGTCTCATGTGCCCTGGAGGATGTTGCTCTTATCCTCTTGTCGGCATGTCTTGCTTCAGTTTGCGCTGGTGTCTCACGTGCCCTGGAGGATGTTGCTCTTGTCCTCATGTCATCAAGTCTTGCTTCAGTTTCTGCTGGTGTCTCATGTGACCTGGAGGATGTTGTTGTTGTCCTCTTGTCAGCATGTCTTGCTTCAGTTTGCGCTGCTGTCTCATGTGCCCTGGAGGATGTTGCTCTTGTCCTCATGTCGGCATGTCTTGCTTCAGTTTGCGCTGGTGTCTCATGTGCCCTGGAGGATGTTGCTCTTTTCCTCTTGTCAACAAGTCTTGCTTCAGTTTGCTCTGGTGTCTCACGTGCCCTGGAGGATGTTGCTCTTGTCCTCATGTCATCAAGTCTTGCTTCAGTTTCTGCTGGTGTCTCATGTGACCTGGAGGATGTTGTTGTTGTCCTCTTGTCAGCATGTCTTGCTTCAGTTTGCGCTGCTGTCTCATGTGCCCTGGAGGATGTTGCTCTTATCCTCTTGTCAACAAGTCTTGCTTCAGTTTGCTCTGGTGTCTCACGTGCCCTGGAGGATGTTGCTCTTGTCCTCATGTCATCAAGTCTTGCTTCAGTTTCTGCTGGTGTCTCATGTGACCTGGAGGATGTTGCTCTTGTCCTCATGTCGGCATGTCTTGCTTCAGTTTGCGCTGGTGTCTCATGTGCCCTGGAGGATGTTGCTCTTATCCTCTTGTCGGCAAGTCTTGCTTCAGTTTGCTCTGGTGTCTCATGTGCCCTGGAGGATGTTGCTCTTTTCCTCTTGTCGGCAAGTCTTGCTTCAGTTTGCTCTGGTGTCTCATGTGCCCTGGAGGTTGTTGCTCTTGTCCTCTTGTCGGCAAGTCTTGCTTCAGTTTGCGCTGGTGTCTCATGTGCCCTGGAGGATGTTGCTGTTGTCCTCATGTCAGCATGTCTTGTTTCAGTTTGCTCTGGTGTCTCATGTGCCCAGGAGGATGTTGCTCTTGTCCTCATGTCAGCATGTCTTGCTTCAGTTTGCGCTGGTGTCTCATGTGCCCTGGAGGATGTTCCTGTTGTCCTCATGTCAGCATGTCTTGCTTCAGTTTGCGCTGGTGTCTCATGTGCCCTGGAGGAAGTGCCTCTTGTCCTCATGTCAGCATGTCTTGCTTCAGTTTGCGCTGGTCTCTCATGTGCCCTGGAGGATGTTGCTCTTGTCCTCTTGTCGGCAAGTTTTGCTTCAGTTTGTGCTGGTGTCTCATGTGACCTGGAGGATGTTGTTGTCCTCTTGTCGGCAAGTCTTGCTTCAGTTTGCTCTGGTGTCTCATGTGTCCTGGAGGATGTTGCTCTTGTCCTCATGTCAGCATGTCTTGCTTCAGTTTGCTCTGGTGTCTCATGTGCCCTGAAGGATGTTGCTCTTGTCCTCATGTCAGCAAGTCTTGCTTCAGTTTGCTCTGGTGTCTCATGTGCCCTGAAGGATGTTGCTCTTGTCCTCATGTCAGCAAGTCTTGCTTCAGTTTGCGCTGGTGTATCATGTGCCCTGGAGGATGTTGCTGTTGTCCTCATGTCAGCAAGTCTTGCTTCAGTTTGCGCTGGTGTCTCATGTGCCCTGGAGGATGTTGCTCTTATCCTCTTGTCAGCAAGTCTTGCTTCAGTTTGCTCTGGTGTCTCATGTGTCCTGGAGGATGTTTCTCTTGTCCTCTGGTCGGCAAGTCTTGCTTCAGTTTGCTCTGGTGTCTCATGTGCCCTAGAGGATGTTGTTGTTGTCCTCCTGTCGGTAAGTTTTGCTTCAGTTTGTGCTGGTGTCTCATGTGACCTGGAGGATGTTGTTGTTGTCCTCTTGTCGGCAAGTCTTGCTTCAGTTTGCGCTGGTGTCTCATGTGCATGGAGGATGTTGCTGTTGTCCTCATGTCAGCATGTCTTGCTTCAGTTTGCGCTGGTGTCTCATGTGCCCTGGAGGAAGTGCCTCTTGTCCTCATGTCAGCATGTCTTGCTTCAGTTTGCGCTGGTCTCTCATGTGCCCTGGAGGATGTTGCTCTTGTCCTCTTGTCGGCAAGTTTTGCTTCTGTTTGTGCTGGTGTCTCATGTGACCTGGAGGATGTTGTTGTCCTCTTGTCGGCAAGTCTTGCTTCAGTTTGCTCTGATGTCTCATGTGTCCTGGAGGATGTTGCTCTTGTCCTCATGTCAGCAAGTCTTGCTTCAGTTTGCTCTGATGTCTCATGTGTCCTGGAGGATGTTGCTCTTGTCCTCATGTCAGCATGTCTTGCTTCAGTTTGCGCTGGTCTCTCATGTGCCCTGGAGGATGTTGCTCTTGTCCTCTTGTCGGCAAGTTTTGCTTCAGTTTGTGCTGGTGTCTCATGTGTCCTGGAGGATGTTGCTCTTGTCCTCATGTCAGCATGTCTTGCTTCAGTTTGCTCTGGTGTCTCATGTGCCCTGAAGGATGTTGCTCTTGTCCTCATGTCAGCAAGTCTTGCTTCAGTTTGCGCTGGTGTATCATGTGCCCTGTAGGATGTTGCTGTTGTCCTCATGTCAGCAAGTCTTGCTTCAGTTTGCGCTGGTGTCTCATGTGCCCTGGAGGATGTGCCTCTTGTCCTCATGTCGGCATGTCTTGTTTCAGTTTGTGCTGGTGTCTCATGTGACCTGGAGGATGTTGCTCTTATCCTCTTGTCGGCAAGTTTTGCTTCAGTTTGTGCTGGTGTCTCATGTGCCCTGGAGGATGTTGCTCTTGTCCTCGAGTCAGCAAGTCTTGCTTCAGTTTGCTCTGGTGTCTCATGTGCCCTGGAGGATGTTGCTCTTGTCCTCTTGTCGGCAAGTCTTGCTTCAGTTTGCGCTGGTGTCTCATGTGCCCTGGAAGATGTTGCTCGTATCCTCTTGTCGGCAAGTCTTGCTTCAGTTTGCGCTGGTGTCTCATGTGCCCTGGAGGATGTTGCTGTTGTCCTCATGTCAGCATGTCTTGCTTCAGTTTGCTCTGGTGTCTCATGTGCCCTGGAGGATGTTGCTCTTGTCCTCATGTCGGCATGTCTTGCTTCAGTTTGCGCTGGTGTCTCATGTGCCCTGGAGGATGTTGCTCTTTTCCTCTTGTCAACAAGTCTTGCTTCAGTTTGCTCTGGTGTCTCACGTGCCCTGGAGGATGTTGCGCTTGTCCTCATGTCATCAAGTCTTGCTTCAGTTTCTGCTGGTGTCTCATGTGACCTGGAGGATGTTGTTGTTGTCCTCTTGTCAGCATGTCTTGCTTCAGTTTGCGCTGCTGTCTCATGTGCCCTGGAGGATGTTGCTCTTGTCCTCATGTCGGCATGTCTTGCTTCAGTTTGCGCTGGTGTCTCATGTGCCCTGGAGGATGTTGCTCTTTTCCTCTTGTCAACAAGTCTTGCTTCAGTTTGCTCTGGTGTCTCACGTGCCCTGGAGGATGTTGCTCTTGTCCTCATGTCATCAAGTCTTGCTTCAGTTTCTGCTGGTGTCTCATGTGACCTGGAGGATGTTGTTGTTGTCCTCTTGTCAGCATGTCTTGCTTCAGTTTGCGCTGCTGTCTCATGTGCCCTGGAGGATGTTGCTCTTGTCCTCATGTCGGCATGTCTTGCTTCAGTTTGCGCTGGTGTCTCATGTGCCCTGGAGGATGTTGCTCTTATCCTCTTGTCGGCAAGTCTTGCTTCAGTTTGCTCTGGTGTCTCATGTGCCCTGGAGGATGTTGCTCTTTTCCTCTTGTCGGCAAGTCTTGCTTCAGTTTGCTCTGGTGTCTCATGTGCCCTGGAGGTTGTTGCTCTTGTCCTCTTGTCGGCAAGTCTTGCTTCAGTTTGCGCTGGTGTCTCATGTGCCCTGGAGGATGATGCTGTTGTCCTCATGTCAGCATGTCTTGTTTCAGTTTGCTCTGGTGTCTCATGTGCCCAGGAGGATGTTGCTCTTGTCCTCATGTCAGCATGTCTTGCTTCAGTTTGCGCTGGTGTCTCATGTGCCCTGGAGGATGTTGCTGTTGTCCTCATGTCAGCATGTCTTGCTTCAGTTTGCGCTGGTGTCTCATGTGCCCTGGAGGAAGTGCCTCTTGTCCTCATGTCAGCATGTCTTGCTTCAGTTTGCGCTGGTCTCTCATGTGCCCTGGAGGATGTTGCTCTTGTCCTCTTGTCGGCAAGTTTTGCTTCAGTTTGTGCTGGTGTCTCATGTGACCTGGAGGATGTTGTTGTCCTCTTGTCGGCAAGTCTTGCTTCAGTTTGCTCTGGTGTCTCATGTGTCCTGGAGGATGTTGCTCTTGTCCTCATGTCAGCATGTCTTGCTTCAGTTTGCTCTGGTGTCTCATGTGCCCTGAAGGATGTTGCTCTTGTCCTCATGTCAGCAAGTCTTGCTTCAGTTTGCTCTGGTGTCTCATGTGCCCTGAAGGATGTTGCTCTTGTCCTCATGTCAGCAAGTCTTGCTTCAGTTTGCGCTGGTGTATCATGTGCCCTGGAGGATGTTGCTGTTGTCCTCATGTCAGCAAGTCTTGCTTCAGTTTGCGCTGGTGTCTCATGTGCCCTGGAGGATGTTGCTGTTGTCCTCATGTCAGCATGCCTTGCTTCAGTTTGCGCTGGTGTCTCATGTGCCCTGGAGGATGTTGCTCTTATCCTCTTGTCAGCAAGTCTTGCTTCAGTTTGCTCTGGTGTCTCATGTGTCCTGGAGGATGTTTCTCTTGTCCTCTGGTCGGCAAGTCTTGCTTCAGTTTGCTCTGGTGTCTCATGTGCCCTAGAGGATGTTGTTGTTGTCCTCCTGTCGGTAAGTTTTGCTTCAGTTTGTGCTGGTGTCTCATGTGACCTGGAGGATGTTGTTGTTGTCCTCTTGTCGGCAAGTCTTGCTTCAGTTTGCGCTGGTGTCTCATGTGCCTGGAGGATGTTGCTGTTGTCCTCATGTCAGCATGTCTTGCTTCAGTTTGCGCTGGTGTCTCATGTGCCCTGGAGGAAGTGCCTCTTGTCCTCATGTCAGCATGTCTTGCTTCAGTTTGCGCTGGTCTCTCATGTGCCCTGGAGGATGTTGCTCTTGTCCTCTTGTCGGCAAGTTTTGCTTCTGTTTGTGCTGGTGTCTCATGTGACCTGGAGGATGTTGTTGTCCTCTTGTCGGCAAGTCTTGCTTCAGTTTGCTCTGATGTCTCATGTGTCCTGGAGGATGTTGCTCTTGTCCTCATGTCAGCAAGTCTTGCTTCAGTTTGCTCTGATGTCTCATGTGTCCTGGAGGATGTTGCTCTTGTCCTCATGTCAGCATGTCTTGCTTCAGTTTGCGCTGGTCTCTCATGTGCCCTGGAGGATGTTGCTCTTGTCCTCTTGTCGGCAAGTTTTGCTTCAGTTTGTGCTGGTGTCTCATGTGTCCTGGAGGATGTTGCTCTTGTCCTCATGTCAGCATGTCTTGCTTCAGTTTGCTCTGGTGTCTCATGTGCCCTGAAGGATGTTGCTCTTGTCCTCATGTCAGCAAGTCTTGCTTCAGTTTGCGCTGGTGTATCATGTGCCCTGTAGGATGTTGCTGTTGTCCTCATGTCAGCAAGTCTTGCTTCAGTTTGCGCTGGTGTCTCATGTGCCCTGGAGGATGTGCCTCTTGTCCTCATGTCGGCATGTCTTGCTTCAGTTTGTGCTGGTGTCTCATGTGACCTGGAGGATGTTGCTCTTATCCTCTTGTCGGCAAGTTTTGCTTCAGTTTGTGCTGGTGTCTCATGTGCCCTGGAGGATGTTGCTCTTGTCCTCGAGTCAGCAAGTCTTGCTTCAGTTTGCTCTGGTGTCTCATGTGCCCTGGAGGATGTTGCTCTTGTCCTCATGTCGGCAAGTCTTGCTTCAGTTTGCTGCGGTGTCTCATGTGTCCTGGAGGATGTTGCTCTTGTCCTCTTGTCGGCAAGTCTTGCTTCAGTTTGCGCTGGTGTCTCATGTGCCCTGGAGGATTTTGCTCTTATCCTCTTGTCGGCAAGTCTTGCTTCAGTTTGCGCTGTTGTCTCATGTTCCCTGGAGGATGTTGCTGTTGTCCTCATGTCAGCATGTCTTGCTTCAGTTTGCGCTGGTGTCTCATGTGCCCTGGAGGATGTTGCTCTTGTCCTCATGTCATCAAGTCTTGCTTCAGTTTCTGATGGTGTCTCATGTGACCTGGAGGATGTTGTTGTTGTCCTCTTGTCAGCATGTCTTGCTTCAGTTTGCTCTGATGTCTCATGTGTCCTGGAGGATGTTGCTCTTATCCTCATGTCAGCATGTGTTGCTTCAGTTTGCTCTGGTGTCTCATGTGCCCTGAAGGATGTTGCTCTTGTCCTCATGTCAGCAAGTCTTGCTTCAGTTTGCTCTGGTGTCTCATGTGCCCTGAAGGATGTTGCTCTTGTCCTCATGTCAGCAAGTCTTGCTTCAGTTTGCGCTGGTGTATCATGTGCCCTGTAGGATGTTGCTGTTGTCCTCATGTCAGCAAGTCTTGCTTCAGTTTGCGCTGGTGTCTCATGTGCCCTGGAGGATGTGCCTCTTGTCCTCATGTCGGCATGTCATGCTTCAGTTTGTGCTGGTGTCTCATGTGACCTGGAGGATGTTGCTCTTATCCTCTTGTCGGCAAGTTTTGCTTCAGTTTGTGCTGGTGTCTCATGTGCCCTGGAGGATGTTGCTCTTGTCCTCATGTCAGCAAGTCTTGCTTCAGTTTGCTCTGGTGTCTCATGTGCCCTGGAGGATGTTGCTCTTGTCCTCATGTTGGCAAGTCTTGCTTCAGTTTGCTCCGGTGTCTCATGTGTCCTGGAGGATGTTGCTCTTGTCCTCTTGTCGGCAAGTCTTGCTTCAGTTTGCGCTGGTGTCTCATGTGCCCTGGCGGATGTTGCTCTTATCCTCTTGTCGGCAAGTCTTGCTTCAGTTTGCGCTGGTGTCTCATGTGCCCTGGAGGATGTTGCTGTTGTCCTCATGTCAGCATGTCTTGCTTCAGTTTGCGCTGGTGTCTCATGTGCCCTGGAGGATGTTGCTCTTGTCCTCATGTCAGCAAGTCTTGCTTCAGTTTGCTCTGGTGTCTCATGTGCCCTGGAGGATGTTGCTCTTGTCCTCATGTCATCAAGTCTTGCTTCAGTTTCTGCTGGTGTCTCATGTGACCTGGAGGATGTTGTTGTTGTCCTCTTGTCAGCATGTCTTGCTTCAGTTTGCGTTGCTGTCTCATGTGCCCTGGAGGATGTTGCTCTTATCCTCATGTCGGCATGTCTTGCTTCAGTTTGCGCTGGTGTCTCATGTGCCCTGGAGGATGTTGCTCTTTTCCTCTTGTCAGCAAGTCTTGCTTCAGTTTGCTCTGGTGTCTCACGTGCCCTGGAGGATGTTGCTCTTGTCCTCATGTCATCAAGTCTTGCTTCAGTTTCTGCTGGTGTCTCATGTGACCTGGAGGATGTTGTTGTTGTCCTCTTGTCAGCATGTCTTGCTTCAGTTTGCGCTGCTGTCTCATGTGCCCTGGAGGATGTTGCTCTTATCCTCTTGTCGGCAAGTCTTGCTTCAGTTTGCTCTGGTGTCTCATTTGCCCTGGAGGATGTTGCTCTTTTCCTCTTGTCGGCAAGTCTTGCTTCAGTTTGCTGTGGTGTCTCATGTGCCCTGGAGGATGTTGCTCTTGTCCTCTTGTCGGCAAGTCTTGCTTCAGTTTGCGCTGGTGTCTCATGTGCCCTGGAGGATGTTGCTGTTGTCCTCATGTCAGCATGTCTTGTTTCAGTTTGCGCTGGTGTCTCATGTGCCCAGGAGGATGTTGCTCTTGTCCTCATGTCAGCATGTCTTGCTTCAGTTTGCGCTGGTGTCTCATGTGCCCTGGAGGATGTTGCTGTTGTCCTCATGTCAGCATGTCTTGCTTCAGTTTGCGCTGGTCTCTCATGTGCCCTGGAGGATGTTGCTCTTGTCCTCTTGTCGGCAAGTTTTGCTTCAGTTTGTGCTGGTGTCTCATGTGACCTGGAGGATGTTGTTGTCCTCTTGTCGGCAAGTCTTGCTTCAGTCTGCTCTGGTGTCTCATGTGTCCTGGAGGATGTTGCTCTTGTCCTCATGTCAGCATGTCTTGCTTCAGTTTGCTCTGGTGTCTCATGCGCCCTGAAGGATGTTGTTCTTGTCCTCATGTCAGCATGTCATCAAGTCTTGCTTCAGTTTCTGCTGGTGTCTCATGTGACCTGGAGGATGTTGTTGTTGTCCCCTTGTCAGCATGTCTTGCTTCAGTTTGCGTTGCTGTCTCATGTGCCCTGGAGGATGTTGCTCTTATCCTCATGTCGGCATGTCTTGCTTCAGTTTGCGCTGGTGTCTCATGTGCCCTGGAGGATGTTGCAGCAAGTCTTGCTTCAGTTTGCTCTGGTGTCTCACGTGCCCTGGAGGATTTTGCTCTGGTCCTCATGTCATCAAGTCTTGCTTCAGTTTCTGCTGGTGTCTCATGTGACCTCGAGGATGTTGCTCTTGTCCTCATGTCGGCATGTCTTGCTTCAGTTTGCGCTGGTGTCTCATGTGCCCTGGAGGATGTTGCTCTTATCCTCTTGTCGGCAAGTCTTGCTTCAGTTTGCTCTGGTGTCTCATGTGCCCTGGAGGATGTTGCTCTTTTCCTCTTGTCGGCAAGTCTTGCTTCAGTTTGCTCTGGTGTCTCATGTGCCCTGAGGATGTTGCTCTTGTCCTCTTGTCGGCAATTCTTGCTTCAGTTTGCGCTGGTGTCTCATGTGCCCTGGAGGATGTTGCTGTTGTCCTCATGTCAGCATGTCTTGTTTCAGTTTGCGCTGGTGTCTCATGTGCCCAGGAGGATGTTGCTCTTGTCCTCATGTCAGCATGTCTTGCTTCAGTTTGCGCTGGTGTCTCATGTGCCCTGGAGGATGTTGCTGTTGTCCTCATGTCAGCATGTCTTGCTTCAGTTTGCGCTGGTCTCTCATGTGCCCTGGCGGATGTTGCTCTTGTCCTCTTGTCGGCAAGTTTTGCTTCAGTTTGTGCTGGTGCCTCATGTGACCTGGAGGATGTTGTTGTCCTCTTGTCGGCAAGTCTTGCTTCAGTTTGCTCTGGTGTCTCATGTGTCCTGGAGGATGTTGCTCTTGTCCTCATGTCAGCATGTCTTGCTTCAGTTTGCTCTGGTGTCTCATGCGCCCTGAAGGATGTTGCTCTTGTCCTCATGTCAGCAAGTCTTGCTTCAGTTTGCTCTGGTGTCTCATGTGCCCTGAAGGATGTTGCTCTTGTCCTCATGTCAGCAAGTCTTGCTTCAGTTTGCGCTGGTGTATCATGTGCCCTGGAGGATGTTGCTGTTGTCCTCATGTCAGCAAGTCTTGCTTCAGTTTGCGCTGGTGTCTCATGTGCCCTGGAGGATGTGCCTCTTGTCCTCATGTCGGCATGTCTTGCTTCAGTTTGTGCTGGTGTCTCATGTGACCTGGAGGATGTTGCTCTTATCCTCTTGTCGGCAAGTTTTGCTTCAGTTTGTGCTGGTGTCTCATGTGCCCTGGAGGATGTTGCTATTGTCCTCATGTCAGCAAGTCTTGCTTCAGTTTGCTCTGGTGTCTCATGTGCCCTGGAGGATGTTGCTCTTGTCCTCATGTCGGCAAATCTTGCTTCAGTTTGCTCCGGTGTCTCATGTGTCCTGGAGGATGTTGCTCTTGTCCTCTTGTCGGCAAGTCTTGCTTCAGTTTGCGCTGGTGTCTCATGTGCCCTGGAGGATGTTGATCTTATCCTCTTGTCAGCAAGTCTTGCTTCAGTTTGCGCTGGTGTCTCATGTGCCCTGGAGGATGTTGCTGTTGTCCTCATGTCAGCATGTCTTGCTTCAGTTTGCGCTGGTGTCTCATGTTCCCTGGAGGATGTTGCTCTTGTCCTCATGTCAGCAAGTCTTGCTTCAGTTTCTGCTGGTGTCTCATGTGACCTGGAGGATGTTTTTGTTGTCCTCTTGTCAGCATGTCTTGCTTCAGTTTGCGCTGCTGTCTCATGTGCCCTGGAGGATGTTGCTCTTATCCTCATGTCGGCATGTCTTGCTTCAGTTTGCGCTGGTGTCTCATGTGCCCTGGAGGATGTTGCTCTTTTCCTCTTGTCGGCAAGTCTTGCTTCAGTTTGCTCTGGTGTCTCATGTGCCCTGGAGGATGTTGCTCTTGTCCTCTTGTCGGCAAGTCTTGCTTCAGTTTGCGCTGGTGTCTCATGTGCCCTGGAGGATGTTGCTGTTGTCCTCATGTCAGCATGTCTTGTTTCAGTTTGCGCTGGTGTCTCATGTGCCCTGGAGGATGTGCCTCTTGTCCTCATGTCAGCATGTCTTGCTTCAGTTTGCGCTGGTGTCTCATGTGCCCTGGAGGATGTTGCTGTTGTCCTCATGTCAGCATGTCTTGCTTCAGTTTGCGCTGGTGTCTCATGTGCCGTGGAGGAAGTGCCTCTTGTCCTCATGTCAGCATGTCTTGCTTCAGTTTGCGCTGGTCTCTCATGTGCCCTGGAGGATGTTGCTCTTGTCCTCTTGTCGGCAAGTTTTGCTTCAGTTTGTGCTGGTGTCTCATGTGACCTGGAGGATGTTGTTGTCCTCTTGTCGGCAAGTCTTGCTTCAGTTTGCTCTGGTATCTCATGTGTCCTGGAGGATGTTGCTCTTGTCCTCATGTCAGCATGTCTTGCTTCAGTTTGCTCTGGTGTCTCATGTGCCCTGAAGGATGTTGCTCTTGTCCTCATGTCAGCAAGTCTTGCTTCAGTTTGCTCTGGTGTCTCATGTGCCCTGAAGGATGTTGCTCTTGTCCTCATGTCAGCAAGTCTTGCTTCAGTTTGCGCTGGTGTATCATGTGCCCTGGAGGATGTTGCTGTTGTCCTCATGTCAGCAAGTCTTGCTTCAGTTTGTGCTGGTGTCTCATGTGCCCTGGAGGATGTGCCTCTTGTCCTCATGTCGGCATGTCTTGCTTCAGTTTGTGCTGGTGTCTCATGTGACCTGGAGGATGTTGCTCTTATCCTCTTGTCGGCAAGTTTTGCTTCAGTTTGTGCTGGTGTCTCATGTGCCCTGGAGGATGTTGCTCTTGTCCTCATGTCAGCAAGTCTTGCTTCAGTTTGCTCCGGTGTCTCATGTGTCCTGGAGGATGTTGCTCTTGTCCTCTTGTTGGCAAGTCTTGCTTCAGTTTGCGCTGGTGTCTCATGGGCCCTGCAGGATGTTGCTCTTGTCCTCATGTCAGCAAGTCTTGCTTCAGTTTGCTCTGGTGTCTCTTGTGCCCTGGAGTAAGTTGCTCCTGTCCTCATGTCAGCAAGTCTCGCTTCAGTTGCTCTGGTGTCCTATGTGCCCTGCAGGATGTGCCTCATGTCCTCATGTCGGCAAGTCTTGCTTCAGTTTGCGCTGGTGTCTCATGTGCCCTGGAGGATGTTGCTGTTGTCCTCATGTCAGCATGTCTTGTTTCAGTTTGCGCTGGTGTCTCATGTGCCCTGGAGGATGTGCCTCTTGTCCTCATGTCAGCATGTCTTGCTTCAGTTTGCGCTGGTGTCTCATGTGCCCTGGAGGATGTTGCTCTTGTCCTCTGGTCGGCAAGTCTTGCTTCAGTTTGCTCTGGTGTCTCATGTGCCCTGGAGGATGTTGCTCTTGTCCTCTGGTCGGCAAGTCTTGCTTCAGTTTGCTCTGGTGTCTCGTGTGCCCTGGAGGATGTTGCTCTTGTCCTCATGTCAGCATGTCTTGCTTCAGTTTGCGCTGGTGTCTCATGTGCCCTGGAGGATGTGCCTCTTGTCCTCATGTCGGCATGTCTTGCTTCAGTTTGTGCTGGTGTCTCATGTGCCCTGGAGGATGTTGCTCTTGTCCTCATGTCAGCAAGTCTTGCTTCAGTTTGCGCTGGTGTCTCATGTGCCCTGGAGGATGTTGCTCTTGTCCTCATGTCAGCAAGTCTTGTTTCAGTTTGCTCTGGTGTCTCATGTGCCCTGGAGGATGTGCCTCGTGTCCTCATGTCAGCATGTCTTGCTTCAGTTTGCGCTGGTGTCTCATGTGCCCTGGAGGATTTTGCTCTTGTCCTCTTGTCGGCAAGTCTTGCTTCAGTTTGCGCTGGTGTCTCATGTGCCCTGGAGGATGTTGCTCTTGTCCTCATGTCAGCAAGTCTTGCTTCAGTTTGCGCTGGTGTCTCATGTGCTCTGGAAGATGTTGCTCTTATCCTCTTGTCGGCATGTCTTGCTTCAGTTTGCGCTGGTGTCTCATGTGCCCTGGAGGATGTTGCTCTTGTCGGCAAGTTTTGCTTCAGTTTGCGCTGGTGTCTCATGTGCCCTGGAGGATGTTGCTCTTATCCTCTTGTCAGCAAGTCTTGCTTCAGTTTACTCTGGTGTCTCATGTGCCCTGGAGGATGTTGCTCTTGTCCTCATGTCAGCAAGTCTTGCTTCAGTTTGCGCTGGTGTCTCATGTGCCCTGGAGGATGTGCCTCTTGTCCTCATGTCAGCAAGTCTTGCTTCAGTTTGCGCTGGTGTATCATGTGCCCTGTAGGATGTTGCTGTTGTCCTCATGTCAGCAAGTCTTGCTTCAGTTTGCGCTGGTGTCTCATGTGCCCTGGAGGATGTGCCTCTTGTCCTCATGTCGGCATGTCTTGCTTCAGTTTGTGCTGGTGTCTCATGTGACCTGGAGGATGTTGCTCTTATCCTCTTGTCGGCAAGTTTTGCTTCAGTTTGTGCTGGTGTCTCATGTGCCCTGGAGGATGTTGCACTTGTCCTCGAGTCAGCAAGTCTTGCTTCAGTTTGCTCTGGTGTCTCATGTGCCCTGGAGGATGTTGCTCTTGTCCTCATGTCGGCAAGTCTTGCTTCAGTTTGCTGCGGTGTCTCATGTGTCCTGGAGGATGTTGCTCTTGTCCTCTTGTCGGCAAGTCTTGCTTCAGTTTGCGCTGGTGTCTCATGTGCCCTGGAGGATTTTGCTCTTATCCTCTTGTCGGCAAGTCTTGCTTCAGTTTGCGCTGTTGTCTCATGTTCCCTGGAGGATGTTGCTGTTGTCCTCATGTCAGCATGTCTTGCTTCAGTTTGCGCTGGTGTCTCATGTGCCCTGGAGGATGTTGCTCTTGTCCTCATGTCATCAAGTCTTGCTTCAGTTTCTGATGGTGTCTCATGTGACCTGGAGGATGTTGTTGTTGTCCTCTTGTCAGCATGTCTTGCTTCAGTTTGCTCTGATGTCTCATGTGTCCTGGAGGATGTTGCTCTTATCCTCATGTCAGCATGTGTTGCTTCAGTTTGCTCTGGTGTCTCATGTGCCCTGAAGGATGTTGCTCTTGTCCTCATGTCAGCAAGTCTTGCTTCAGTTTGCTCTGGTGTCTCATGTGCCCTGAAGGATGTTGCTCTTGTCCTCATGTCAGCAAGTCTTGCTTCAGTTTGCGCTGGTGTATCATGTGCCCTGTAGGATGTTGCTGTTGTCCTCATGTCAGCAAGTCTTGCTTCAGTTTGCGCTGGTGTCTCATGTGCCCTGGAGGATGTGCCTCTTGTCCTCATGTCGGCATGTCATGCTTCAGTTTGTGCTGGTGTCTCATGTGACCTGGAGGATGTTGCTCTTATCCTCTTGTCGGCAAGTTTTGCTTCAGTTTGTGCTGGTGTCTCATGTGCCCTGGAGGATGTTGCTCTTGTCCTCATGTCAGCAAGTCTTGCTTCAGTTTGCTCTGGTGTCTCATGTGCCCTGGAGGATGTTGCTCTTGTCCTCATGTCGGCAAGTCTTGCTTCAGTTTGCTCCGGTGTCTCATGTGTCCTGGAGGATGTTGCTCTTGTCCTCTTGTCGGCAAGTCTTGCTTCAGTTTGCGCTGGTGTCTCATGTGCCCTGGCGGATGTTGCTCTTATCCTCTTGTCGGCAAGTCTTGCTTCAGTTTGCGCTGGTGTCTCATGTGCCCTGGAGGATGTTGCTGTTGTCCTCATGTCAGCATGTCTTGCTTCAGTTTGCGCTGGTGTCTCATGTGCCCTGGAGGATGTTGCTCTTGTCCTCATGTCAGCAAGTCTTGCTTCAGTTTGCTCTGGTGTCTCATGTGCCCTGGAGGATGTTGCTCTTGTCCTCATGTCATCAAGTCTTGCTTCAGTTTCTGCTGATGTCTCATGTGACCTGGAGGATGTTGTTGTTGTCCTCTTGTCAGCATGTCTTGCTTCAGTTTGCGTTGCTGTCTCATGTGCCCTGGAGGATGTTGCTCTTATCCTCATGTCGGCATGTCTTGCTTCAGTTTGCGCTGGTGTCTCATGTGCCCTGGAGGATGTTGCTCTTTTCCTCTTGTCAGCAAGTCTTGCTTCAGTTTGCTCTGGTGTCTCACGTGCCCTGGAGGATGTTGCTCTTGTCCTCATGTCATCAAGTCTTGCTTCAGTTTCTGCTGGTGTCTCATGTGACCTGGAGGATGTTGTTGTTGTCCTCTTGTCAGCATGTCTTGCTTCAGTTTGCGCTGCTGTCTCATGTGCCCTGGAGGATGTTGCTCTTATCCTCTTGTCGGCAAGTCTTGCTTCAGTTTGCTCTGGTGTCTCATGTGCCCTGGAGGATGTTGCTCTTTTCCTCTTGTCGGCAAGTCTTGCTTCAGTTTGCTGTGGTGTCTCATGTGCCCTGGAGGATGTTGCTCTTGTCCTCTTGTCGGCAAGTCTTGCTTCAGTTTGCGCTGGTGTCTCATGTGCCCTGGAGGATGTTGCTGTTGTCCTCATGTCAGCATGTTGTCAAGACCGGTGGGGGGGTCTGTACTTCCGCTCTCTATATGGTAGAGGAGAGGCACAGAAGACCCCAGCCAAGATTCTCGATTACGGTAGCGATGGACGAGCAATCAAGGCCTAGCTTCTCAGGAGGTGATGCAGGCTGGTTCTTAAGTACAGTGTATCCCCAAGCCCCCCTCAAAGGAATGTCCACACACTGTATTACTGAAAACACAGTCTTTATATAATTAATATTCAAGGGTTATGTACACTTATCACAACAATGCACTTTGTGCTCAGGAAAACCAATAATGATAAATATCTACAATTCTAAAGTGGTACCACTAATATTAGACCTCATTAAAGTGCATTCACAATACTGTAAAAATGGCACACAGATCAATAAGAAGGAAACCAGCAATAGAGAGAGGAGAGATAAAAGATGGTTGAAACAATAGGCAGAATACTGGCCCTAGCTACTGGACACAGTTCTGTGTGGAGATCCCCCCACCTGGGCAACCTGTAAAATAAAGGGATATGACACAAGCCCAGTCCATATATTGTTCAACAGTCTTATTCTCTCCTACAATGTTTTTACCCCCCCAATGTACCTGGTGGAGTCGAGTTCTTCGAAGAGGCGTCGACAGATCCTTCTTGAATGACCCCCTTTTAAGCAGGAGTCACGGATCGTCGAGAGGCGTAGAGAAACGTCGAAGACCTCGGGGTTCGGCGACGGGGAATCGACGGCCCTTCTTGAATGCCTTCCCTTTCAAGCGGGAGGCACGGGGCGTCGAACGTCCGTCGACGAACGAGGTAGAACGATGTCGAAGAGGCGGCAGCTTCGTCCGAGCGGTGCTCGTCGGCGTCGGGGCGTCGGCGTCCTGCACGGCGGAGGTGTGCGGGGCACCTCGATGACAATAGTTCTGGACCGCAAAGATTGTAGAGACGGGAGCCCAGCAAGGGCGTCGAGTCGCTCGAGTCTTTGGGATCGTGAGGTGGCGGGAACCCCACCGGCGGATTCTCCTCGGCGCGTTGGTCGTCCTCGACTTTCTCCGGCAGGGCAAAAGCGGTCGACGGTGCGGACGAGGGAGTCCTTCGAGTCAAATGTTCTTAGGCAAGGAGCGGACGGCTCCGGTCGTCGGCGGCACGGCGTCAAGTGGTTCCCACGGCTGGGCAACACAACTTCGACGGGCCTCCAGCGGTTACACAGACCTGCGAACCCTGGTCGACGGCAATGGACTTCGACAGCGTCGAGGTCCGGGTGCTTCACTTCGATCTCCTCGGCGGTCCCGTCTCGGGTCGGCAGCCTTTCGAGGGTCTGACTTCCAGGGCGCTTCGGCGAAGATTCAGCGGTGCTCGATGGTCCCTCGGAGCACGGGAAGAGGGCGCCTTACCAGGTCCTCTCTCGGGTCAGTCCTCGACGATTTCGACAACCTTCAGTTCCGTCGAAGCAAATGCCACAGCAAGTCTTCTTCTTCCAGCTGGACGTCGAGGATCAGCAAATCCAGTTACTCTTGAGTGGAGACTCAGCTTCTGAATGCTTCTGAACAATTTCCAGTGGTGAGAGGTCCCCAGATATACTATTCTGTCTCTCATCCACACTGCTGGCACACACACAGCAGCCAATCACACAGAAGGGCATTCATGCAGTCAGTCAGCCAATCAGGCACACAGTGCATTCAGGCCACACTCCTCCCTTTCAGACACTCACAACAAGGAATGTGGATTGGGACAAGTACCCAGCCATTCAACACTACACACTGCATTCAGGCCAGTTTCGGGCAGGGCTGTCTCAGTCTTTGTCTCTCATGCCAGAAACCAGACAACCACAACAAGGAGTGTATATTGGTCACACACTCCATTCACCCAGGTCCCACCCACAGGAGGTACCCATAACATACAGTCACTGGGAAGGCTCCAGTCAGTCTAGCTGGGCCTTTACAACAACACCATATATGGAACTTCCACCCAACAGCCAGTCAGGGGGAAGGGACAGAGTCAGGGCTTCCCAGGACTTTGGGAAAAACAAGATAACAGGCAATAGAAAGCAAGAGGCCACAGGGGCCATCTTGTTTCCTATCAGGAATCAACTGATTCCAATGGCAGGGCCTGGGTATCCCAAAATGGAGGACACCCAGAGCACCTGTCAAATTCAGCATGGAGCTGCCACCAGCCCATACCCTGCTCTGTGGGCCACCCACAGGTGCCCAAAAACATACACTAGGGGCACAGGGTTGTACCCCTACCCATGGGTGCCATAAGGGTATCCCATGGGTCTGTTCACCAAACCAAAAGAGAGCTGCACTGCCAGGAGTCCCTCATGGACTCCTGGGCAGAAAACATGACAGAACACACGGTAAAAACAGAAAAAGGACAAGGATTCAGAGGCCCTGTCCCTCAGATGCATTTCCGGCATCACAGTCGCCCCCCCCAGACTGAGGTGGAGGGTGCCTAATCTCCCACGGGATAGACACCCTCATCCAGACGGTCAACATACCTTCTGGAAAGGCCATCTGCATTATCGTGACTCTTCCCTGGTCTGTGCTCTATGGTGAAGTCTAGCCCTTGTAGGCTAATCGACCACCTGAGCAATTTCGGATTCTCACCCTTCATCTGCATAAGCCACTTCAGGGGCTTATGATCTGTTTGGACCTTGAAGGTGGACCCCGTAAGGTAGGGCCTAAAACGCCTAAGGCTCCAAACTATACTAAAACATTCCTTTTCAACAGTAGCCCACCTAAGTTCTCTACCCTTGAGTTGTCTACTGATGAATATGATAGGATGTTCTCTCCCTTTGTCATCTAACTGGGACAAGACAGCTCCAATTCCGGTGTCGCAGGCATCCGTCTGGACGATAAAGGGTCGGCTGTAGTCAGGCGCACTCAACACAGGTGCCCTACACAGACTTTCTTTCAAGCCATCAAAGGCCCTCTGACAGTCTTCAGTCCAATTAACCTTCCTAGGCTGTTTGGGTGAAGTTAGAGCTGTCAGGGGTGCAGCTATGGTTCCATAGTCTGCCATGAAATTGCGATAGTACCCAGTGAGGCCCAAAAAGGCTCTCACCTGGGTTTGAGTAGTGGGAGTCTCCCAGTTCTGTACGTCCTGTACTTTACTGGAGAGAGGTTGGATTTGACCCCCTCCTACCTCATGACCAAGATAGGTAACTTTCCCCTGAGCTATCTGGCACTTGGTGGCCTTGATAGTGAGGTTAGCCCTTTTCAAGGCCTGCAACACCTTATCCAGATGTGTCAAATGCTCTTCCCAGGTGGAACTGTAGACGGCAATGTCGTCTAAGTAAGCCACACAAAAGGCTTCCAGCCCACTGAGCGCATGGTTGACCAATCTCTGGAAGGTGGCAGGGGCATTCTTCAACCCAAAGGGCATGACCCTAAACTGGTAGAGTCCCTCAGGTGTGGAGAATGCCGTCTTTTCCTTGGCATGGTCCGTCAGAGCTATTTGCCAATAGCCTGAGGTAAGGTCAAAGGTGCTCACAAATTTGGCAGCACCTATAGTGTCCACGAGCTCATCAGCCCTGGGCAATGGGTGCGCGTCAGTTTTGGTGACGGCATTGACTCCTCGGTAGTCCACACAGAACCTCCAATCCTTGGTACCCGCCGGGGAACTTGCCTTGGGGACAAGGACCACTGGACTGGACCAGGGACTGGTGGAGGGTTCAATAACACCCAGATCCAACATCTTGGCGACCTCAGCCTGGATGTGGTTTTTGACGGTATCTGACATACGATAGCTCCTGCTTTTGACAGGCACACTGTCACCAGTGTCAATTTCGTGCTTACACCACGGTGTAAGGCCCGGTGTCAGTGAAAACAGAGGGGCATACTGCTGGAGCAAAGCCCGGCAGGCCCTCTGCTGCTCTGTTGTCAAATCGGGAGAGAGTTGTACTCCCTCCACTGAGCCATCCTGAGGGTTGCTATGCAGCAAATCAGGAAGGGGCTCACTCTCATCCTCTTCTTGCCCTGAAGCTAGCAAGAGACATGAGACCTCTGCTCGCCTGTGGAAAGGCTTGAGCCTGTTGACATGGAATACCTGGGGGGCTACCCCAGAGGCTCCCATGTCCACCAGATAATTGACTTCGCCCATCTTGGAGATGATCCTGAAGGGTCCAGTCCACTTGTCTGCCAAAGCTCTAGGCTTGGTAGGCTCCATCACAAGGATTTCCTGTCCCGGAGTCCAATCCACTTGCGAAGCTTTCAGGTCATGCCAGTACTTATTCAATTCCTGGCTGGCCTTGAGATTTGCTGTTGCCTGACCCATCATTTGTGTCATCCTCCGCCTGAGGCCTAACACATAGTCCCCCACTTGCTTGGCGGGACCTGGAGGGGTGGCTTCCAAGCCTTCTCGGATCAAGGCGAGGGGCCCCCTCACGGGATGTCCAAAGAGTAACTCAAAGGGGCTGAAACCAACACCCTCTTGAGGTACCTCTCTGTAAGCAAACAGCAGGCATGGCAGGAGGAGATCCCATTTCCTCCTTAGGGGCTCTTCCAAAGCACCTAGCATGCCCTTGAGAGTTTTGTTAAATCTCTCAACCAGACCATTGGTCTGGGGGTGGTAAGAGGTGGAGAACTTGTAGGTTACCCCGCACTCTTTCCACATGGTTTTCATGTAACTAGACATGAAGTTGGATCCTCGGTCAGAGACAACCTCCTTGGGGAATCCAACACGGGTGAAAATGCCCAGGAGAGCCCTGGCAACCACCTTGGCAGTAACAGTCCGAAGGGGTATTGCCTCAGGGTACCTGGTGGCATGATCTACCAAGACCAGGATGAACCGATGTCCACCTGAAGTGGGAGGGTCAAGGGGACCGACGATGTCGATGCCCACCCTCTCAAATGGTGTGCCAACCACTGGTAATGGCTGCAGTGGGGCAATGACCCTGCCTCCAGTCTTGCCAGACAACTGACAAGTTGGGCAGGTCCTGCAGTGGGACTCCACCTCTACTCCCATCCGTGGCCAGTAGAAATGGGCAGAGAGCCTCTGCTTAGTCTTCTTGGTCCCAAGATGACCAGCCAAGGGCACCTCATGCGCCAACTGCAGTAGGAAGGGCCTGTAAACCTGGGGTACCACCAACCTCTTGCGGGCACCAGGTTCGGGCTTAGTGGGCTCACTAACAAGGAGCTCACCCTCCCAATAAATCTTGAATGTCCTAGGCACTTCACCTTGTGCCTGGGACAGGGCCTGTTTCCTCAGGCCCTCGAGAGAGTGGCACTCTCTCTGTCCCTTACAGAAGTCTGCCCGGGAGGGTCCCCCTTCAGCTAACAAGCATTGAAGGTCGGGATGATCCTCCGGGTTGAGAACCTCTCCCACAGGAGAGTCTTCTGTCTCTTCTCCCACAGGAGTTGAGTTTGGGTTTTCCGCTGGACCCAGCCCGTCCGGAGCATGGATCCCATTGGGTGCTGTCGGAACAGCAGGAAGAGAAGGTGTTCCCTCCACAGAGGTGGCCTTCTTGGTCTTCCTTCTTCTTGCCTTAGGCCTCGCCTTTGGCTCGGATACCTGACTCACAGCCAGACCCGGTGTCACCTGTGACCTAGTGACTGCAGCAGCAGTCATGGGAAGACCATCCGAGATCAACCCCAACTCTACTAGATCATTTCCTAACAGAATGTTAGCAGGGACATTGTCCTGAACCAGGACAGGAAGCCTTGCTGTCTTGTCTCCAATCATGAGTGTGACTAGGGCTACAGGCGATAATTTGGGAGGCCCACCAGCTAACCTGGTGGTTTGCAGAGGAGCACCTTCATAGTCCTCTGGCTTGAGCAGGGTCCTGTCCACCACTGTCATGCTTGCCCCAGTGTCTCTCAAACCAGTAGAAGGCTGGCCATTCAAGAGGACACTTCTCAAAAATCTACGGGTGTTCTGTGGGATAGTCGCCAGTACTTCTGCGTACTGGTCCCAGGCCCCAAGGGACACTAAGGAAATCTCTACTGGAGCACCAAATGTGATTCCTGTAGAGGAGGGGAGGACAGTGGCCTCCACCTCAGACACGGGGTAAGGGTAGGTCAGGCTGACAGCCTGTACTCCAAGTGCCTTACCTTTACACTTGGGGTCACCCCTTTTGTGATCCAGAGCCCCACAATCCCAACAAGTGCCAGGAGTGCGGGGTACGGTACTGGAACCACTGGGAGCCTGCTTTGCAGCAGGTGGACCACTACTCTTATTCCCACCCACAGAGGACTTATCCCCACTAGATTTTTGGGTCTTAGGAGAGGAAGGTTTTGGTTTACCCGACTGTGACTGCTTTTGGGACTCCTCAGCTTTCTGAGAGGCCCCCTTTTCTTTGTCCTTGTCCTTCCCACTGGAGTCCTTAGGGGACACCCGGTGGGAGACCCACTTGTCAGCCAACCTAGCCAGCTTAAAGGGGTCCAAAATGTTCTGGTCAGCCACATACTGACGCAGCTCTGGTGAACAGGCTTCAGAAAAATGCTCAAAAAACAAGAGGTGGGACAACTCAACAAAAGTTTTCACCTTGTATCCATCAATCCACCCCATCATGTTCATGTGCGCAGTACTCACCCAGTCAACCCAAGACACATTCTCTCTTTTCTTAAATTCCCTGAACCTTTTAAGGTATTGGGCAGGTGTCTTGCCAAACTTGGCAATCAAAGCAGACTTCATACACTCATACTGACCCCTTTCTTCCACACTCAGCTTCAGAATACAGTCATATCCAGTTTGAGGCACTCTGCTTAACAAACACTTAGCCCAATCTCTTTTATCTACATCATGAATTGCACAAGCCATTTCAAACGCTTCAATCCATTGGAGGATATCTGAACCCTCCACAAACACACCAACCAAATCTTTCATAAACTTGGTGGCTGGGGACCTGCCACTCTCAATTGGTCTAGCTGAAGTCTCCACTCTAGCTCTCTCTAGCTGGATTCTCTGACATTCAGTGTCCTTGTCTTTGAGCGCAAGATCCCTATTCTTGAGTTCCACTTGCTGTGCCAGCTCCTCTTTCTTAAGCTCAGCTTCTATTTCCAACTTGCGATATTCAAAGGCCAATTTCATCCTTAATAACTCAAGTTCCATGGAATTGCTGGGGTTTGGAACAGAGGCAGCAGGAATGGTGGCATTCCCAGAAACAGATTCAGCGACAACCCCAGGGGCAGAGTCCTCACTGGTTGCATCCCCCCCTTCATCAAGGGTTTCACCATCAGTCTGGTAGTCCACCAGGGCAGCTATCAGCTCAGCCCTAGACTTATCCACAAAGTCCAACTCCCTGGCTTCACAAGCACTCTGGAGAGCCTCTAAGCTCATCCGAGTCAATTTACCATTTGCAATGGGCTCCATTGCCTGTAATGCAGTTATTTGGTACACACCCAAACCTTAATCTAATAAAGTGCGGATATTTTGTAAGTGGCACGGTTATACACTGAGTCTTAAAACCATAAGCATCCCACCGCTGCCACCAGCTTGTCAAGACCGGTGGGGGGGTCTGTACTTCCGCTCTCTATATGGTAGAGGAGAGGCACAGAAGACCCCAGCCAAGATTCTCGATTACGGTAGCGATGGACGAGCAATCAAGGCCTAGCTTCTCAGGAGGTGATGCAGGCTGGTTCTTAAGTACAGTGTATCCCCAAGCCCCCCTCAAAGGAATGTCCACACACTGTATTACTGAAAACACAGTCTTTATATAATTAATATTCAAGGGTTATGTACACTTATCACAACAATGCACTTTGTGCTCAGGAAAACCAATAATGATAAATATCTACAATTCTAAAGTGGTACCACTAATATTAGACCTCATTAAAGTGCATTCACAATACTGTAAAAATGGCACACAGATCAATAAGAAGGAAACCAGCAATAGAGAGAGGAGAGATAAAAGATGGTTGAAACAATAGGCAGAATACTGGCCCTAGCTACTGGACACAGTTCTGTGTGGAGATCCCCCCACCTGGGCAACCTGTAAAATAAAGGGATATGACACAAGCCCAGTCCATATATTGTTCAACAGTCTTATTCTCTCCTACAATGTTTTTACCCCCCCAATGTACCTGGTGGAGTCGAGTTCTTCGAAGAGGCGTCGACAGATCCTTCTTGAATGACCCCCTTTTAAGCAGGAGTCACGGATCGTCGAGAGGCGTAGAGAAACGTCGAAGACCTCGGGGTTCGGCGACGGGGAATCGACGGCCCTTCTTGAATGCCTTCCCTTTCAAGCGGGAGGCACGGGGCGTCGAACGTCCGTCGACGAACGAGGTAGAACGATGTCGAAGAGGCGGCAGCTTCGTCCGAGCGGTGCTCGTCGGCGTCGGGGCGTCGGCGTCCTGCACGGCGGAGGTGTGCGGGGCACCTCGATGACAATAGTTCTGGACCGCAAAGATTGTAGAGACGGGAGCCCAGCAAGGGCGTCGAGTCGCTCGAGTCTTTGGGATCGTGAGGTGGCGGGAACCCCACCGGCGGATTCTCCTCGGCGCGTTGGTCGTCCTCGACTTTCTCCGGCAGGGCAAAAGCGGTCGACGGTGCGGACGAGGGAGTCCTTCGAGTCAAATGTTCTTAGGCAAGGAGCGGACGGCTCCGGTCGTCGGCGGCACGGCGTCAAGTGGTTCCCACGGCTGGGCAACACAACTTCGACGGGCCTCCAGCGGTTACACAGACCTGCGAACCCTGGTCGACGGCAATGGACTTCGACAGCGTCGAGGTCCGGGTGCTTCACTTCGATCTCCTCGGCGGTCCCGTCTCGGGTCGGCAGCCTTTCGAGGGTCTGACTTCCAGGGCGCTTCGGCGAAGATTCAGCGGTGCTCGATGGTCCCTCGGAGCACGGGAAGAGGGCGCCTTACCAGGTCCTCTCTCGGGTCAGTCCTCGACGATTTCGACAACCTTCAGTTCCGTCGAAGCAAATGCCACAGCAAGTCTTCTTCTTCCAGCTGGACGTCGAGGATCAGCAAATCCAGTTACTCTTGAGTGGAGACTCAGCTTCTGAATGCTTCTGAACAATTTCCAGTGGTGAGAGGTCCCCAGATATACTATTCTGTCTCTCATCCACACTGCTGGCACACACACAGCAGCCAATCACACAGAAGGGCATTCATGCAGTCAGTCAGCCAATCAGGCACACAGTGCATTCAGGCCACACTCCTCCCTTTCAGACACTCACAACAAGGAATGTGGATTGGGACAAGTACCCAGCCATTCAACACTACACACTGCATTCAGGCCAGTTTCGGGCAGGGCTGTCTCAGTCTTTGTCTCTCATGCCAGAAACCAGACAACCACAACAAGGAGTGTATATTGGTCACACACTCCATTCACCCAGGTCCCACCCACAGGAGGTACCCATAACATACAGTCACTGGGAAGGCTCCAGTCAGTCTAGCTGGGCCTTTACAACAACACCATATATGGAACTTCCACCCAACAGCCAGTCAGGGGGAAGGGACAGAGTCAGGGCTTCCCAGGACTTTGGGAAAAACAAGATAACAGGCAATAGAAAGCAAGAGGCCACAGGGGCCATCTTGTTTCCTATCAGGAATCAACTGATTCCAATGGCAGGGCCTGGGTATCCCAAAATGGAGGACACCCAGAGCACCTGTCAAATTCAGCATGGAGCTGCCACCAGCCCATACCCTGCTCTGTGGGCCACCCACAGGTGCCCAAAAACATACACTAGGGGCACAGGGTTGTACCCCTACCCATGGGTGCCATAAGGGTATCCCATGGGTCTGTTCACCAAACCAAAAGAGAGCTGCACTGCCAGGAGTCCCTCATGGACTCCTGGGCAGAAAACATGACAGAACACACGGTAAAAACAGAAAAAGGACAAGGATTCAGAGGCCCTGTCCCTCAGATGCATTTCCGGCATCACACATGTCTTGTTTCAGTTTGCGCTGGTGTCTCATGTGCCCAGGAGGATGTTGCTCTTGTCCTCATGTCAGCATGTCTTGCTTCAGTTTGCGCTGGTGTCTCATGTGCCCTGGAGGATGTTGCTGTTGTCCTCATGTCAGCATGTCTTGCTTCAGTTTGCGCTGGTCTCTCATGTGCCCTGGAGGATGTTGCTCTTGTCCTCTTGTCGGCAAGTTTTGCTTCAGTTTGTGCTGGTGTCTCATGTGACCTGGAGGATGTTGTTGTCCTCTTGTCGGCAAGTCTTGCTTCAGTTTGCTCTGGTGTCTCATGTGTCCTGGAGGATGTTGCTCTTGTCCTCATGTCAGCATGTCTTGCTTCAGTTTGCTCTGGTGTCTCATGCGCCCTGAAGGATGTTGTTCTTGTCCTCATGTCAGCATGTCATCAAGTCTTGCTTCAGTTTCTGCTGGTGTCTCATGTGACCTGGAGGATGTTGTTGTTGTCCTCTTGTCAGCATGTCTTGCTTCAGTTTGCGTTGCTGTCTCATGTGCCCTGGAGGATGTTGCTCTTATCCTCATGTCGGCATGTCTTGCTTCAGTTTGCGCTGGTGTCTCATGTGCCCTGGAGGATGTTGCAGCAAGTCTTGCTTCAGTTTGCTCTGGTGTCTCACGTGCCCTGGAGGATTTTGCTCTGGTCCTCATGTCATCAAGTCTTGCTTCAGTTTCTGCTGGTGTCTCATGTGACCTCGAGGATGTTGCTCTTGTCCTCATGTCGGCATGTCTTGCTTCAGTTTGCGCTGGTGTCTCATGTGCCCTGGAGGATGTTGCTCTTATCCTCTTGTCGGCAAGTCTTGCTTCAGTTTGCTCTGGTGTCTCATGTGCCCTGGAGGATGTTGCTCTTTTCCTCTTGTCGGCAAGTCTTGCTTCAGTTTGCTCTGGTGTCTCATGTGCCCTGAGGATGTTGCTCTTGTCCTCTTGTCGGCAATTCTTGCTTCAGTTTGCGCTGGTGTCTCATGTGCCCTGGAGGATGTTGCTGTTGTCCTCATGTCAGCATGTCTTGTTTCAGTTTGCGCTGGTGTCTCATGTGCCCAGGAGGATGTTGCTCTTGTCCTCATGTCAGCATGTCTTGCTTCAGTTTGCGCTGGTGTCTCATGTGCCCTGGAGGATGTTGCTGTTGTCCTCATGTCAGCATGTCTTGCTTCAGTTTGCGCTGGTCTCTCATGTGCCCTGGAGGATGTTGCTCTTGTCCTCTTGTCGGCAAGTTTTGCTTCAGTTTGTGCTGGTGCCTCATGTGACCTGGAGGATGTTGTTGTCCTCTTGTCGGCAAGTCTTGCTTCAGTTTGCTCTGGTGTCTCATGTGTCCTGGAGGATGTTGCTCTTGTCCTCATGTCAGCATGTCTTGCTTCAGTTTGCTCTGGTGTCTCATGCGCCCTGAAGGATGTTGCTCTTGTCCTCATGTCAGCAAGTCTTGCTTCAGTTTGCTCTGGTGTCTCATGTGCCCTGAAGGATGTTGCTCTTGTCCTCATGTCAGCAAGTCTTGCTTCAGTTTGCGCTGGTGTATCATGTGCCCTGGAGGATGTTGCTGTTGTCCTCATGTCAGCAAGTCTTGCTTCAGTTTGCGCTGGTGTCTCATGTGCCCTGGAGGATGTGCCTCTTGTCCTCATGTCGGCATGTCATGCTTCAGTTTGTGCTAGTGTCTCATGTGACCTGGAGGATGTTGCTCTTATCCTCTTGTCGGCAAGTTTTGCTTCAGTTTGTGCTGGTGTCTCATGTGCCCTGGAGGATGTTGCTCTTGTCCTCATGTCAGCAAGTCTTGCTTCAGTTTGCTCTGGTGTCTCATGTGCCCTGGAGGATGTTGCTCTTGTCCTCATGTCGGCAAGTCTTGCTTCAGTTTGCTCCGGTGTCTCATGTGTCCTGGAGGATGTTGCTCTTGTCCTCTTGTCGGCAGGTCTTGCTTCAGTTTGCGCTGGTGTCTCATGTGCCCTGGCGGATGTTGCTCTTATCCTCTTGTCGGCAAGTCTTGCTTCAGTTTGCGCTGGTGTCTCATGTGCCCTGGAGGATGTTGCTGTTGTCCTCATGTCAGCATGTCTTGCTTCAGTTTGCGCTGGTGTCTCATGTGCCCTGGAGGATGTTGCTCTTGTCCTCATGTCAGCAAGTCTTGCTTCAGTTTGCTCTGGTGTCTCATGTGCCCTGGAGGATGTTGCTCTTGTCCTCATGTCATCAAGTCTTGCTTCAGTTTCTGCTGATGTCTCATGTGATCTGGAGGATGTTGTTGTTGTCCTCTTGTCAGCATGTCTTGCTTCAGTTTGCGTTGCTGTCTCATGTGCCCTGGAGGATGTTGCTCTTATCCTCATGTCGGCATGTCTTGCTTCAGTTTGCGCTGGTGTCTCATGTGCCCTGGAGGATGTTGCTCTTTTCCTCTTGTCAGCAAGTCTTGCTTCAGTTTGCTCTGGTGTCTCACGTGCCCTGGAGGATGTTGCTCTTGTCCTCATGTCATCAAGTCTTGCTTCAGTTTCTGCTGGTGTCTCATGTGACCTGGAGGATGTTGTTGTTGTCCTCTTGTCAGCATGTCTTGCTTCAGTTTGCGCTGCTGTCTCATGTGCCCTGGAGGATGTTGCTCTTATCCTCTTTTCGGCAAGTCTTGCTTCAGTTTGCTCTGGTGTCTCATGTGCCCTGGAGGATGTTGCTCTTTTCCTCTTGTCGGCAAGTCTTGCTTCAGTTTGCTGTGGTGTCTCATGTGCCCTGGAGGATGTTGCTCTTGTCCTCTTGTCGGCAAGTCTTGCTTCAGTTTGCGCTGGTGTCTCATGTGCCCTGGAGGATGTTGCTGTTGTCCTCATGTCAGCATGTCTTGTTTCAGTTTGCGCTGGTGTCTCATGTGCCCAGGAGGATGTTGCTCTTGTCCTCATGTCAGCATGTCTTGCTTCAGTTTGCGCTGGTGTCTCATGTGCCCTGGAGGATGTTGCTGTTGTCCTCATGTCAGCATGTCTTGCTTCAGTTTGCGCTGGTCTCTCATGTGCCCTGGAGGATGTTGCTCTTGTCCTCTTGTCGGCAAGTTTTGCTTCAGTTTGTGCTGGTGTCTCATGTGACCTGGAGGATGTTGTTGTCCTCTTGTCGGCAAGTCTTGCTTCAGTTTGCTCTGGTGTCTCATGTGTCCTGGAGGATGTTGCTCTTGTCCTCATGTCAGCATGTCTTGCTTCAGTTTGCTCTGGTGTCTCATGCGCCCTGAAGGATGTTGTTCTTGTCCTCATGTCAGCATGTCATCAAGTCTTGCTTCAGTTTCTGCTGGTGTCTCATGTGACCTGGAGGATGTTGTTGTTGTCCTCTTGTCAGCATGTCTTGCTTCAGTTTGCGTTGCTGTCTCATGTGCCCTGGAGGATGTTGCTCTTATCCTCATGTCGGCATGTCTTGCTTCAGTTTGCGCTGGTGTCTCATGTGCCCTGGAGGATGTTGCAGCAAGTCTTGCTTCAGTTTGCTCTGGTGTCTCACGTGCCCTGGAGGATTTTGCTCTGGTCCTCATGTCATCAAGTCTTGCTTCAGTTTCTGCTGGTGTCTCATGTGACCTCGAGGATGTTGCTCTTGTCCTCATGTCGGCATGTCTTGCTTCAGTTTGCGCTGGTGTCTCATGTGCCCTGGAGGATGTTGCTCTTATCCTCTTGTCGGCAAGTCTTGCTTCAGTTTGCTCTGGTGTCTCATGTGCCCTGGAGGATGTTGCTCTTTTCCTCTTGTCGGCAAGTCTTGCTTCAGTTTGCTCTGGTGTCTCATGTGCCCTGAGGATGTTGCTCTTGTCCTCTTGTCGGCAATTCTTGCTTCAGTTTGCGCTGGTGTCTCATGTGCCCTGGAGGATGTTGCTGTTGTCCTCATGTCAGCATGTCTTGTTTCAGTTTGCGCTGGTGTCTCATGTGCCCAGGAGGATGTTGCTCTTGTCCTCATGTCAGCATGTCTTGCTTCAGTTTGCGCTGGTGTCTCATGTGCCCTGGAGGATGTTGCTGTTGTCCTCATGTCAGCATGTCTTGCTTCAGTTTGCGCTGGTCTCTCATGTGCCCTGGAGGATGTTGCTCTTGTCCTCTTGTCGGCAAGTTTTGCTTCAGTTTGTGCTGGTGCCTCATGTGACCTGGAGGATGTTGTTGTCCTCTTGTCGGCAAGTCTTGCTTCAGTTTGCTCTGGTGTCTCATGTGTCCTGGCGGATGTTGCTCTTGTCCTCATGTCAGCATGTCTTGCTTCAGTTTGCTCTGGTGTCTCATGCGCCCTGAAGGATGTTGCTCTTGTCCTCATGTCAGCAAGTCTTGCTTCAGTTTGCTCTGGTGTCTCATGTGCCCTGAAGGATGTTGCTCTTGTCCTCATGTCAGCAAGTCTTGCTTCAGTTTGCGCTGGTGTATCATGTGCCCTGGAGGATGTTGCTGTTGTCCTCATGTCAGCAAGTCTTGCTTCAGTTTGCGCTGGTGTCTCATGTGCCCTGGAGGATGTGCCTCTTGTCCTCATGTCGGCATGTCTTGCTTCAGTTTGTGCTGGTGTCTCATGTGACCTGGAGGATGTTGCTCTTATCCTCTTGTCGGCAAGTTTTGCTTCAGTTTGTGCTGGTGTCTCATGTGCCCTGGAGGATGTTGCTATTGTCCTCATGTCAGCAAGTCTTGCTTCAGTTTGCTCTGGTGTCTCATGTGCCCTGGAGGATGTTGCTCTTGTCCTCATGTCGGCAAATCTTGCTTCAGTTTGCTCCGGTGTCTCATGTGTCCTGGAGGATGTTGCTCTTGTCCTCTTGTCGGCAAGTCTTGCTTCAGTTTGCGCTGGTGTCTCATGTGCCCTGGAGGATGTTGATCTTATCCTCTTGTCAGCAAGTCTTGCTTCAGTTTGCGCTGGTGTCTCATGTGCCCTGGAGGATGTTGCTGTTGTCCTCATGTCAGCATGTCTTGCTTCAGTTTGCGCTGGTGTCTCATGTTCCCTGGAGGATGTTGCTCTTGTCCTCATGTCAGCAAGTCTTGCTTCAGTTTCTGCTGGTGTCTCATGTGACCTGGAGGATGTTTTTGTTGTCCTCTTGTCAGCATGTCTTGCTTCAGTTTGCGCTGCTGTCTCATGTGCCCTGGAGGATGTTGCTCTTATCCTCATGTCGGCATGTCTTGCTTCAGTTTGCGCTGGTGTCTCATGTGCCCTGGAGGATGTTGCTCTTTTCCTCTTGTCGGCAAGTCTTGCTTCAGTTTGCTCTGGTGTCTCATGTGCCCTGGAGGATGTTGCTCTTGTCCTCTTGTCGGCAAGTCTTGCTTCAGTTTGCGCTGGTGTCTCATGTGCCCTGGAGGATGTTGCTGTTGTCCTCATGTCAGCATGTCTTGTTTCAGTTTGCGCTGGTGTCTCATGTGCCCTGGAGGATGTGCCTCTTGTCCTCATGTCAGCATGTCTTGCTTCAGTTTGCGCTGGTGTCTCATGTGCCCTGGAGGATGTTGCTGTTGTCCTCATGTCAGCATGTCTTGCTTCAGTTTGCGCTGGTGTCTCATGTGCCGTGGAGGAAGTGCCTCTTGTCCTCATGTCAGCATGTCTTGCTTCAGTTTGCGCTGGTCTCTCATGTGCCCTGGAGGATGTTGCTCTTGTCCTCTTGTCGGCAAGTTTTGCTTCAGTTTGTGCTGGTGTCTCATGTGACCTGGAGGATGTTGTTGTCCTCTTGTCGGCAAGTCTTGCTTCAGTTTGCTCTGGTATCTCATGTGTCCTGGAGGATGTTGCTCTTGTCCTCATGTCAGCATGTCTTGCTTCAGTTTGCTCTGGTGTCTCATGTGCCCTGAAGGATGTTGCTCTTGTCCTCATGTCAGCAAGTCTTGCTTCAGTTTGCTCTGGTGTCTCATGTGCCCTGAAGGATGTTGCTCTTGTCCTCATGTCAGCAAGTCTTGCTTCAGTTTGCGCTGGTGTATCATGTGCCCTGGAGGATGTTGCTGTTGTCCTCATGTCAGCAAGTCTTGCTTCAGTTTGTGCTGGTGTCTCATGTGCCCTGGAGGATGTGCCTCTTGTCCTCATGTCGGCATGTCTTGCTTCAGTTTGTGCTGGTGTCTCATGTGACCTGGAGGATGTTGCTCTTATCCTCTTGTCGGCAAGTTTTGCTTCAGTTTGTGCTGGTGTCTCATGTGCCCTGGAGGATGTTGCTCTTGTCCTCATGTCAGCAAGTCTTGCTTCAGTTTGCTCCGGTGTCTCATGTGTCCTGGAGGATGTTGCTCTTGTCCTCTTGTTGGCAAGTCTTGCTTCAGTTTGCGCTGGTGTCTCATGGGCCCTGCAGGATGTTGCTCTTGTCCTCATGTCAGCAAGTCTTGCTTCAGTTTGCTCTGGTGTCTCTTGTGCCCTGGAGTAAGTTGCTCCTGTCCTCATGTCAGCAAGTCTCGCTTCAGTTGCTCTGGTGTCCTATGTGCCCTGCAGGATGTGCCTCATGTCCTCATGTCGGCAAGTCTTGCTTCAGTTTGCGCTGGTGTCTCATGTGCCCTGGAGGATGTTGCTGTTGTCCTCATGTCAGCATGTCTTGTTTCAGTTTGCGCTGGTGTCTCATGTGCCCTGGAGGATGTGCCTCTTGTCCTCATGTCAGCATGTCTTGCTTCAGTTTGCGCTGGTGTCTCATGTGCCCTGGAGGATGTTGCTCTTGTCCTCTGGTCGGCAAGTCTTGCTTCAGTTTGCTCTGGTGTCTCATGTGCCCTGGAGGATGTTGCTCTTGTCCTCTGGTCGGCAAGTCTTGCTTCAGTTTGCTCTGGTGTCTCGTGTGCCCTGGAGGATGTTGCTCTTGTCCTCATGTCAGCATGTCTTGCTTCAGTTTGCGCTGGTGTCTCATGTGCCCTGGAGGATGTGCCTCTTGTCCTCATGTCGGCATGTCTTGCTTCAGTTTGTGCTGGTGTCTCATGTGCCCTGGAGGATGTTGCTCTTGTCCTCATGTCAGCAAGTCTTGCTTCAGTTTGCGCTGGTGTCTCATGTGCCCTGGAGGATGTTGCTCTTGTCCTCATGTCAGCAAGTCTTGTTTCAGTTTGCTCTGGTGTCTCATGTGCCCTGGAGGATGTGCCTCGTGTCCTCATGTCAGCATGTCTTGCTTCAGTTTGCGCTGGTGTCTCATGTGCCCTGGAGGATTTTGCTCTTGTCCTCTTGTCGGCAAGTCTTGCTTCAGTTTGCGCTGGTGTCTCATGTGCCCTGGAGGATGTTGCTCTTGTCCTCATGTCAGCAAGTCTTGCTTCAGTTTGCGCTGGTGTCTCATGTGCTCTGGAAGATGTTGCTCTTATCCTCTTGTCGGCATGTCTTGCTTCAGTTTGCGCTGGTGTCTCATGTGCCCTGGAGGATGTTGCTCTTGTCGGCAAGTTTTGCTTCAGTTTGCGCTGGTGTCTCATGTGCCCTGGAGGATGTTGCTCTTATCCTCTTGTCAGCAAGTCTTGCTTCAGTTTACTCTGGTGTCTCATGTGCCCTGGAGGATGTTGCTCTTGTCCTCATGTCAGCAAGTCTTGCTTCAGTTTGCGCTGGTGTCTCATGTGCCCTGGAGGATGTGCCTCTTGTCCTCATGTCAGCATGTCTTGCTTCAGTTTGCGCTGGTGTCTCATGTGCCCTGGAGGATGTTGCTGTTGTCCTCATGTCGGCAAGTCTTGCTTCAGTTTGCGCTGGTGTCTCATGTGCCCTGGAGGATGTTGCTCTTGTCCTCATGTCAGCAAGTCTTGCTTCAGTTTGCTCTGGTGTCTCATGTGCCCTGGAGGATGTTGCTGTTGTCCTCATGTCAGCATGTCTTGTTTCAATTTGCGCTGGTGTCTCATGTGCCCTGGAGGATGTTGCTCTTGTCCTCTGGTCGGCGAGCCTTGCTTCAGTTTGCTCTGGTGTCTCATGTGCCCTTGAGGATGTTGCTCTTGTCCTCTGGTCTGCTGTTTGTTGTTGTGTTTCAGAAGCTCTTGATATTGATTTTCGGTTTACATTAGATGGAGCTTTTCCAAGTGATGTTTGTTTTGTGTGCAGCATGTTTCAGTCACTTAATGGCTTGTGCACATTTGAGAAAATTCCCAAGAAAGATTGATTGTGCTCGGTGTGCAGTTATAATATCGAAAACAAAAAATCGAAAGTCAAAATCTCGAAAACAATAACGTCGAAAAAAAAAAAGTTGAATGATTTATTTTTTTATTTACATTTATTTTTTGGCTCTAGCATGTAAAAAAAAGGTAAAAAACAAAAAAAACAAAAAAAGGGGGGTCAGGGGAAACCCCCCCATTTAAAAAAAAACGTAATAAAAAAAATGCGACTTTTTTTTCGACTTTTTTATTCGAGATTTTGACTTTCAAAGTTTTTGTTTTCAATGTTATCACTATAAACCATTGTGCTCTCTTCTTGTGAATGAACTTAAGTAAACTGTAACCTTGCTTTTTCCCATATTTGAAGTGGCATGATATACATATATTTTTTTTATTCCCTTTAAAAATGCTTTAATAAACACTTTCAAACTGTATACAGCAGTATTACATTTCAAAGGAATAGCCAACACATCGAACATTTTCTAGTACGTACTGTAGTGAATCGGGGTGAGCATCAGTAGATGAGGGTGTCTACGGAGTGAATTATTGGCATCCAACCATAGACTACAATCTTGCCTCAGACAAAAGAGGACTCAATGCAAAATGTGGTAGACGTGGTTTCAACAGTGTACACACACACACACATACATTCAGCTTTATATATACAGATGAATGGGTAGGCATGAAGGTAGCCATCACTTTCTGATCCCTATGTGATAGCTTCGCAGTTAGGGGCTCCCTGATCCGGTCTGGGAATAAGCACAAGGGTACGACTGAAAGAGACTGTATGCGCGTGGTCCAGCTCATGTGGAGGTGGATTGTTCACATGTTGCATCCTGGGTGTGTACATTCATGACTAAGCGGCTGCTAAAGTGACATTTTGTGTGATGTGATTGTTTTTGTGTGGTTTAATTAATATGTTCATAACTATGAGATCTAGTGCGTGTGCATGGGTGTGTTTGGTGTGTTTATCGCTCTAAAGCTGGTGATTATGTTAGTGAGTGTGCATGGGTGTGTTTGGTGTGTTTATCGCTCTAAAGCTGGTGATTATGTTAGTGAGTGTGCATGGGTGTGTTTGGTGTGTTTATCGCTCTAAAGCTGGTGATTATGTTAGTGAGTGTGCATGGGTGTGTGGTATGTTTATTGCTCTAAAGCTGGTGATTATGTTAGTGAGTCTGCATGGGTGTGTTTGGTGTGTTTATCTCTCTAAAGCTGGCGAATATGTTAGTGAGTGTTATGTTATGTTATGTTATTTTGCATTTATATAGCGCCTTATATACCATTGGTATGGTCTGAAGGCGCTGGTAGGTTGAACACCCTTGGGAACCGAAGTTCAGGTCAGTAGAGAGCGTAGAGAGAGTCAAAGGTGCATGTGAGCACCGGGTATGTGTGCAGCTGGTGCGGTATTCATGTAATAGCTGCTTCTTAGCGGTAGGTGTGGTGGTTGAGAGATCAGGAGTATGTGTTCATTCTGGCAGGATTTATCCAGACCGAGTGTGGCTGTGTTAGGCCTGAGGAGAACGCCTGGCTGGGGGGGGGTGTAACCAGCAGTGCTTAGAGTGATGGGGAGTGAGCGGCGGATGTTGGTATGAGAACAGTTATACCGAATGGTGTCATAGTATCTCTGTGTTCTAGTTGAGTGGTGGTGTAAAGAAGAGAGTAAGCATGGTGGCGTGATATGATGAGTTATATGCTCTTTCAAACATTCCCTGCATTCCAAACCATACTATGTACGTCACGTAATTCTATGCGCTGTAGTCCATTCCATGCACTCTTATTCATTCCATGCACCCCAGTCTGCTCCACACACTCCGGTCTGCTCGACGCACTCATGCACTCCAGTCCGCCGCGCGCTCCAGTCCACCCCACATACTCTAGTCTGCCCCATTCATGCACTCTTGTCTGCCCCGCGTATGCATTCCTGCCTGCCCCACGCATGCACTCCTGACCGCTTCATGCATGCATTCATGTCGGCCTCATGCATGTACTCCTCTCCGCCATTCGCACTCCTGTCTGCCACTCGCACTCTGCTAGACGGAAACCTGTGCAGTTCCCTCTGGGACCACTGCAAAAGATTTAGGACTACAGGCGTTGGCGGTGAACCCACTTGGTAGCAGTCTGTACCACACAGATTCACTTGGTAGCTGTGGCTGAGCAGTCAGACTTCTCTCAAGAAAAGTTGAGCAGTATGTGGAGTATACAACATAGGGCAATTCTTCACCATAAGACAAGCAAACACGCAACGAGGCTTAGTGTAAAGATATTAAGGCATTTATTTATAACACAATATCTATGGAAAACACTAAAGCAAATCACGGCAAACAAATCAAACACAATTTATCTACGAAGTAAGAAACGATCAATCCCCCTAGCACAATATCGACAACTCTAGGTTCTACCGGTACCACTTATTTTCAGACAGAGGTGTATACCTCAACCTAGATGACACTCGAATATTAGTTAGGAAGGGAGAGAAAAAGATAGGCAGGTCATGAAATCAACACAGTTCAATCCAACGCGGATAAAATGCAAGGCGGGAAGGCAAGAATCACAATAGATCATAAAGTTCAAAGGCCAGGCCCACTCGGAGAGAGGCAAGGCGCGATGTTCCAAAAAGTCTCTAGTGGAGATGCATTCAAGTCTTTGTAGCAAATGTTATCGGCAGATTGAACCAGTTCAGAACAAAGAATGAGCAAAGCTTGGAGGCGACCCAACGGAACGGAGAGGATTAAGACACCTCACTCGAACCGATCGAAAGGGAAGCCAGGCGGACACGGTACCTTGTTGTGGAGGGCAGCTCTGGCGGGGGCAAATGTTCCTGGTGGTGGATGCACGTCGGGTCTTGGCTAAGAGTAGAGATGATCTCGTCGTCGAAGGAAAGTGAAGTCTGGTGCACCACCAGGGAAGAGACCAGCCACGGAGTGCTCCGTCACAAGGCACCACCTTTTGGTCGCGGTACAGGGGTAGTGGCTTTCCGGTTGCCGGGTGCTCTGCACGGGCAATTCGACCACTGCGTCCTGAGGCGAATAAAAAGCAAAGGGGACTGGTTGTTCCCACCAGTCAGGGGAAGAGACTCTCCGGCAGGGAGATCTCCTCTGTCGTCGGGAAGTGGTGAGTCGGTTCCGCAGGGCTCCACCGGAAGTGTCGTCGTGCAGGTCGGCTCAGCGTTACCCTCGTCGGATTCTTAGGTCCTGTGGCGACTTCTGAAGATCCAGTCCCAAAAGCCCTGCTTTTATGCAGAAAACCCCCATTCATTCAGCCTAGCTGTCAATCAACACACGCTAAGTGGTGAGCGGGGAGGCTCACCACTTGGGCCAATCACACCAGAGTGTGACCGGAGTTGGCAAGGCAACTCGGTCCAGGGTGCCTAAACCCCCTCCCACACCCCTGAGGTAACCCAGACAGAATGGCACCACTTTGGAGGGTCTCTGTACAGAGGCCCGCCAAAAGTGGAACAAAGGGCTCAACCTTTGGTTTAGGAGTCACAGAGACGAACACAGACGCCATTTTAAAACCGAGTTCTGGCAGAAAATACCACTCGATAAACTGATTTAAGAGAAGTAGATCGGTGGTACGTCAGAGATTAATGAGAAAAAGTATCAATCTCCAACAATGGGACGAATCCCATAGGGTTAAGTTCGGGGTCGAACATAACAAGTAGTTTCCACTGCCACCAGCCAAAACTCGACGAGGGGGGACGGGACAGTGCCCCCTCGAGTAACAGATCCAGGAGTAATCGAATTACCCCTACTAGTACGTCCACAATAAGATGGTTGGTACTAGTTCTGTTAGTAAATTTAGGTCTAGTAAAGCCAATGGTGACTTTACATGCCCGGGGAGACAGTAGTCAGTCCCCGGGTATGGAGTCTATGGTGGGGGAACCGCTAGGGTGCCCCCGTGTTACGACACGTAGGGTGCGGTGTAACACACATAGAAAAACATATGAGACCCTATGGAGTAAAAGACCCCATAGCCCATCGAACACATGGACATCTCAAAGGAATTACACATACATGTCCAAGAGTGGGAGAAGAAGTCCCAATCTTGGCAGGATGGAAAAAAAACAAACTCCAGAAATACAGCAAAGCTGCTGGGGGACTCACTAGGTTAGGAAATTCAGCCTAAACAGAGAATTCTCCCTAACACACTCCTGTCCGCCACTCGCACTCCTGTCTGCCATTCGCACTCCTGTCTGCCATTCGCACTCAAAACCGCTCTATTTACTACAATCCGTTTCATGTATTCTAAGTTGTTTTATGTACTCCATCCACATATTTCATCTGTACCATTCCGTGTATTCTAAGTTGTTTTATACGGCACCCGTTCTATCCACATATGTCAGCCGTTCCATCAACGTACGTCACCCTTTCTATCCACGTCCGGCACGCGTTCCATCCATATGTGTCATCAATTCCATTCACATATATCATTTGTTCTATCAATATAGAATCCATCTACACACTTCACTCGTAGTGCAAAAACCTAAAGCCACATCAAATACAGATTGAGCAGCAACAGACTGGCAAACACAAATTGGGCCGGAAGCGCGGGAAGTAGACACGGACACTTCCTCATGCAGTGTCCTGGAAACCACATGGAAGACATTTCCCCCCATTCGGCAAGAACAGGGAAGGCTTTGCAAAACACATAGCGCAGCAAAGTGTGCATGGGTTTGTTTGGTGTGTTTATCGCAATAAAGCTGGTGATTATGTTAGTGAGTGTGCACAGGTGTGTGGTGTGTTTATTGCTCTAAAGCTGGTGATTATGTTAGTGAGTGTGCATGGGTGTGTTTGGTGTGTTTATCCCTCTAAAGCTGGTGATTATGTTAGTGAGTGTGCACGGGTGTGTTTATCGCTGTAAAGCTGGTGATTATGTTAGCGAGTGTGAACGGGTTTGTTTGGTGTGTTTATCGCAATAAAGCTGGTGATTATGTTAATGAGTGTGCACGGGTGTGTTTATCGCTCTAAAGCTGGTGATTATGTTAGCGAGTGTGCACGGGTGTGTTTGGTATGTTTATCACTCTAAAGCTGGTGATTATGTTAGTGCTCATATGAACAGCTATTACATTTTAGTGTTTATGAGTTTGTGTAGATGGTTGTGTTTAGATGGCTGCTGGACACTGCTGGTTGTGGGCGGGTGCATTTGAAGTGGCCCTCTGTGACTATAGAGTGCCATTGTGTTTGAATAGTTCATTAGGTTTGCTGGTTGGTGTTAGTGAGTTGATGGCTATGTTTTAAAGTGTCTCTGTAACCTCTGTAACTCTGGTGGGCCTGCGCTTGGATTCCCAAGGCAAAACCTTTCTCCAGATTTGCTGTGCAATGATATTGCTAGAAACTCACGGATGGCCACGTGCTATGGGAATAACACAGAGTTAATCAACATGATAACACAATTGTGTTGTCAGAGGATTTGATTTGTAACAAAGGGTGTGGCTGTGTGCATATGTCTCCCTGTCACTGAGCAGACGAGTGTGTGGAACGGACGTGTGTACGCAGACCGGACGAATGTACAAAGAGCAGATGAGTATAAACGGAGCAGATGAGTATAAGTGGAGCAGATGAGTATATATGCAGCGAATTATTGTATATGGAGCAGTTGAGTGTGAGAAGCGGATGAGTACAGAGCAGATGAGTGGCAGATGAGTGTTTGGTGCCGATGAACACATAGAACGAACGAGTGTACGAAGCAGATGGGTATGTAGAGCAGATGAGTACGATGAACGGACAAGTACGCAGTGAGGAAGAATATTGCATAAAGCGGATGAGTGTGTAGACCTGATGAGTGGGTAGATCAGATGAATGTACTGAGCGGATAAGCATACAGTGGGGATGTGTATACAGAGCAGACGAATATACAGAGCAGATGAGTGAGTCGAATACATGCGCAGGGTAAACTGGAGTACTTGCGCGAGAAGGGCAGGAGTCCAAGTGTATGGAATACTTGGGAACACACGTGGAGCACACTATAGAATGAAGGATTGACTAGAACATGCATGGTGAACCAGAACGCGTGAGTGGGTAGCGCAATCATGAACGCCTGAAATGACCAAAATGCTCAGAACGAACCTGACCGCTCAGAATTGCACGACGTTCGTACTATGCCTTGGAATGCATAGAACCTTTGAAAGAGCATACCTCATATCTCACCCCACGCTTACTCTCTCCTTACGCCACCACTCAACTAGAACACAGTGATACTATGACACCATTCGGTATAACTGTTCTCATATCAACATCTGCCGCTCACTACCCATCACTCTAAGTAAACATTGCTGGTCTCACACCCCCAGCCAGGCGTTCTCCTCAGGCCTAACGCTGCCACTCTCGGTCTGGATAATGCCGGTCTGATCGAACACATACTCCTGATCTCTCAGCCACCACACCTACCGCTAAGAAGCAGCTACCACAGGAACTCAACACCAGCTGCACACATACCTGGTGCGCACATGCACTTTTGGACTCTCGCTAATCCCTCTACTGACCAGAACTTCGGTTCCCAAGGGCGTTCAACCTACCAGCGCCTTCAGACCATACCAATGGTATATAAGGCGCTATATAAGTGCAAAATAACATAACATAACATAACATAACTGATTGTAATCAAGGCCTTTGGAGTGTAGTTGTGTGTGCTTCTCTCAATGCTTGTGTGTAGTTTGATGTCTACACATGTTGTTGTTTGTATATGTCTGTCAATGTATGTGCTTGAATGCCTGTGGATGTCTAAGAGTGTGGGTGTGTTGGGTCAGGTCTCTGTTGTGTGTTGCCATTTGTGTGTTATTTTTCATTGTGTATCCACATCCAGTCTTTATTGTTTGCTTCACCAAGGGTTTTGTCTGTGTTTGTAGCTCCAACAATCCATTCAGCACAAATGAGAGTGTGAGGATTTCCATAATTCCTGAGTCTGGGCATTTCTGGGGCAATAATCACTGTTGCGCGCAGCGGCACAGCATGTGTTGCTTAGAACCTACCCATGCCCACCAACCGGCTTTGCCATGCTCCTAGAACAGTGTGGATGCTATTTAATAGGCACTGTTACAACAAATCATGTTCAACCCTGAGCGAGAAAAAGTGCTGGACAGATATAGCACTTATAGCACGTCATACAAATATCTCGGTCTTGAGCTGATGCGATCGGCTAGCTATGAAAATATAATAAAATCTAAAACTACGAAGGCGAGGCAGTTAACATTTTTGGTAAACAGATTTGCGACAGAAAGGGCAGGTTTCTCTATAAGTGGGGCCTAATTGCTGTATAAACAATGTTTTTTCCCTTCCATATGGTACGGTTTGGAAGCCCTGGAAATGGACAACTGGGATTGGCCCAGCTGTATGGAATTGTACTTTTGGTGCAACATGAAGTCTGCCACAGTCCACCCTGATGGAGTATTTGCGTCTAGAGCTGGGGCTCCTATCAATGAAAGCAATGATGCTAAGACGAAGGGGAGAGCTGTTTTTACGAACCCAAACTATTAGTAAATAAAACTTGTTGGCACGTATGGTTTCATATAGTCCTGTTGGGACACAGAAAGATGATAAATATTCATAACTGATTAAAAAGCTCTTCCTTTTTGTTAACTGGATTCCTGACTTCAACCGTGGCACACAATATGTGGTCCTGAAGAGAGTATTTGCAAGGAAAGTGGTCTGTTGGAACTGCATTTGTAACTATGAACATTTGGCTTCACTTCATGATTATGCTCCTGTGTCCACGGTAATCCACAGGTTTATGAGACCTCAACCCTATTTAATGCTTTGCCCGGCCAATGAGGTCCTTAGGCTTAGGCTGCTGATTCACATTAATCAATTGCCAGTGCTCGCCATCACAGGTGCACGGCTGAGGCTGCGAGAGGACCCTCGATACTGCCGAATCTGCATGACCTCGGGGAATAAGGAAACGGTTAAACATATCTTTACGGAATGTCCAAGGCTGGATCCATTGTATATGATTTATCTCGGGCATCTAGTTGTAACGCTCACCTGGTATCCACAGGGACGCCACCCGACTTGGTTGGACTGCTCCCAACCTGGATTCACCTCCCCCGGGTTCTCGTTCTGCCGAGGATTTAGTCTGGTATACAGGAGTTCTGGTTTAGCCCACAATCTCTTTCTCTCTGGGCCCACCTCCCTTGTGATCCCCAACAACCCCCTTAGAGTTTTCCTCACCTTGGATTTCGATAAGATGCGCTCTCCGTCCTGCAGTTCTGTGCAGGGGTGCGTCGTGAATGGGGCGCTTCACTGCCATGTTGTTTCACTGGCGCGGGCCCGAGAGTCCAGACCTGCTGTGACTCAGTTCTTCAGGTATGTCTATTGTTCTTGATAAATTGTCCGTAATTGTAATTGCCCTTGTTAATGTCCTCCTTTTCTCTGAGGTGCAGAAGGGATGATGAAGACGTTGAGCTGGTTGAGAGGGCTGTGCTCGAGATGGTAAGTGAATGTGCGGAGCGCAGCGCTATGTGCGCTTTTGCTGTTTGCTAAAGTGTGTTATTCTTCTCTTGCAGGGCGTTGTGATGTTCTGGATGGTGAGCAGCCGGGAGGATGCAGAGCGATGAGTGGATGTTGTCCGGACCGCCGTCGAGTAAGTATGAGAGCTACCCGCCATGCCTTTCTCTTGCAGGTTGATGGAGGCCGGCACGGATTAAACCAACAGCGAGTTCCGCTCAGGTAAGCGCGCTTCCTAATAATGCTTGAATGAGGGATGCAAACGCTTACTAATGTTGTCTTTCTTTTTCCCCCTTCAGGTTGCTGCTTTCAAGCGAAGACGAACTTCCGAGGTGACACTGGAGCCATCGACAGGAGCTGGATTGACAAGCAGGTAAGGATGGTTAATGGTGTTCTTCTCTTCCTTTGCAGGCACAGGCCTGGAATGCTGAGGACAGATCACAGTGAATGTCACGCTGCGAGTGCAGAGCAACGCGAAGCGTGTGCTGCTGCTCGGGCATGGCTTAAATAGTCTGCAGGTATCCCAGGTGCCTTCAGGCCTGACCACACCCTAGATGCTAGACTGCATGGTTCAGTTCTGAACTGAACCATGTGGTGGCAGCCATGTTGTTCCATTCCCATTGAGAGCTCCAGTTCCTTCTTCTGCCATATGAGCCTGGTGCCAAAGGCGCCAGGACTGACTCCAGGAGAGTCTTGGGGGGCATGATTGGGCCCTCGGGCCATGCAGGGACACTGTGATACGGCCCAGAGGCCCCGAGTACCAGGGCCAGGGGCTATGGCCATGATAGCACTCCCCCCAAGGCCCCTCTCAAGGTGGTTCTTCTACTGGTCCTGGCTTGGTGGGGTACTCATGATGAAAACGTTGTATTAAACATGGTGCATGGATATAATTGCTAGGTTCCCATGTTCTGTCCTGTGGACCACATCCCTTCCAGTCTACTAGGTAGTATAGTTTTGTTCTGACGTACTTTGAATCTAAGATGTCCTTCACCTCGAGTTCCGGTTCTCCATGGACGATTACAGGTTAGGGTGGTGTGGTTACCCGTGTTCCAGGCTGAACTGGTTTTAAGAGAGACACATGGAACACAGGGTTGGTCGGTAGGGTCAGTTTAACTGCAGCTAGGTTTATTATGGATTCAATGGTAAAAGGTCCTAGGTATCGTGGGCGTAATGTTCGGGTCCCTTTTAGAGGCACATGCTTGGATGCTAGCCACACTCTGTCTCCTACTTGGTAGTTGGGGGACTTTTCACGATGCAGGTCTGTGTATTTCTTTTGGCGAACCTTGGCTTGTCGCAAGTGCTCAATGGCCGTTGTGAAGGCCTGAGAAATGGTGGCGTGTAGGGTTTTGATGGCCGGCATTTCCAGAGTCGTAGGAACGTCCAGTTTGGACATGCGTGGGTGTCTATCGTACACAGTATCAAATGGAGTCTGCCCAGTGCTGCTGTGTAGAGAATTGTTATAGGCATACTCGACAATCCACAATAAGTCTTTCCAATCCCCTTCCACTTGGTGGAGCATACAGCGCAAGTATTGTTCGAGCGTTTGGTTCGTCTTTTCCATTTGTCCATCTGTTTGGGGATGGTGGCTAGTGGATAGCCTAATGTCGATTTGGGCCATTGAACAACATTTCCTCCAGAAGTTGGATACAAATTGGGTACCCGATCCAAGATCAGTACTGACAGAAGCCCATGGAGCCGTACAATGTGTTCTAGGAATGTCTTAGCCAGGCTGGATGCATTTGGGAGTCCTTTAAATGGCAAGAAGTGGGCCATTTTAGAGAACAGGTCTATGACCACTAGGATGGTATTATATCCTTGACAAGAGGGTAGGTCGGTGATAAAGTCGAGAGATAAAGTATTCCATGGAGCCGGCGGAATGTCCAATGGTCTAAGGAGCCCAGCTGGTCTCTGTTTTGATGACTTATTCTATGCACAAATACCACAAGAGATGATGAACTGAATGACGTCCTTGCGCCACGTTGGCCACCAGTAGCTCCGCTTCACCTTGGCCAGAGTTTTGGCAATTCCACGGTGGCCTTCCATGAGGGAGTCATAATATTCCGAGATGGCCTGTTCCTGAAGCTCTCTTTTGGGCAAGAATAAACGATTCCTGTAGTATGGTGGTTGGTCCTTAACTGCATAGTGTTCTCCCCGTGAATTCCATTCTCGTAATAATCCAGGAGTCATTACTTGTCAGATTCCTTGCCGCAGTTCATCTTGAGTCATTGTGGAATCTGATAAAATGAGATGCCTGGATAGTTATCATTAGAGAATAATAAGACCCATTGATAGAGAATCGTTAGACTCATTGGAGAGAATCAGTACTCTTTGTTACAGAACCAATACCCATTAGTACCCATTTTTAGAGAACCATTATTTAGTATTATCCCTTTATGAATGATTGCATCCTGTTTAGCTATCCATTGTATATTGAAGAAGTAGCATCATTATAGTATCCATATATTAGACTGCCACTTTGTTTTGCCACTTTGCCATTTGCAATAGAATGACACTTGCACGTATTATAAGTGCCATGATTGTGCTTTAGAGACACAGTATATTTATGCATCTATGTTTGCATTGTAGCACTTAGGCTGAGAGAAATGTATTGTTTGCAGGAGAGAATTACAAATGAGGCCTGGAAATGACACACGCTGTCATATTTGAAAATGCCATGAAGAGCCATTTAGTATGATGACACCTTCTTTGCTTTGTAGTTATGCATGGAGAGACACCATGTATGAAGAGTGTGCACTTAGAATGAGTTTGTACATAGTTAGCACTTGCATTGCGAGGAGAATAGAGTAAACGCTAGGAAGCATTTAGCACGAGGCCTATGAGCCATTTCTGATGGAGACACACAGAATTTGTTTGCACTGGGCTCAGTGCGAAGATTGTTATGGAACACAGTGTAGAAGGAATTTGTAAACATTTGCTTGGCAGACACAGATAACATGAACCCTTGTCCGAGTGGGGAGAGGGAAGGAGGCTAATCAGCTTGAGCTTGTGTGCCACGGAGACAGCAGAGGTTGGGGCCATGGAGTGAGCGACATGGGGAGATGGGAGGAGTGCCTTTTGCATGAGAGAGAGATGGCCTATTTTCTGGACAGAGAGAGCATTTTGTGATGCCAACAGTGGAGTGAATGGGAGAATAGATGGAAATAGATGGAATTAGATGGTGTTTTTCACCGCACTCAGATGGCCATGAAAGAGATATGATGTCCAATGTCACTTTGACACACTTTGACACAGCATACTTAGTGACCAGAACGCGACAGGAACATAACACAGACTGGCAGGCATTGTTAAATGCTGGAGAGATATTCTTAGTAGAGAATGTTTAAAGTAACCATAGAAATGAGTGAGTCATTTGGAAGAGTATAACCAAGGGAGCTGGAGTTACCTGGAGTTAGTTGCTGAGGTTGTTGGCTGTTGGTTGGAGATGGTGCAAGATGGAGTACGAGATGCGATGAGAAAGAGGTGTCTTGGTGCAGCAGACTGATGAGGCCTTGATGAGATCGATCTGGCAGAGAGAGAGCTTGGCAGAGCTTGGCAGTTGGCAGTTACCAGATCTTGAGGCCTGCCACTGACTGACTGATTGCATAGTCGTGCATAGAGGAGAGACCTGGCAAACAGAGCTGGAGACCAAGGAAAGCAAATGGGAAGTATGGGCTATGGCCTAGACTAAACTGATTGCTTTGGGTTTGATAGAAGGGTAAATCAGACAGGGATTGTATAGAGAGAAAGTGTGAAGGATTGGTGTGGATTGGTGTGGATTTGATCCTGCACGAAGGAGATGGATGCTAACACTTGCATTAGATTGCATTAGAATCACAGGCTTGCATTTAGACTGCATTAGAATTACAGGCTTGCATTTAGATTGCATTACAATCACAGGCTTGCATTAGAAACCTGTAAGGCTTATAGTTATTACATGGTAGATTTGCTTTGCACCAGAAGTATAAAAGGTAAATTAGACATTCATTATTATGCTTTGCATGTGTGTGCATAAATAAATGTATTCCATTGTTATAATTGAATCGATTCATGTATTGTGTTTTCTTTGTGTTGTGTCTTATGTTATTTGTGCCCACAGTAGTAAGAAAGGAGTATGTTGATATGTTTTGTTAGATGTAATCTAGGAAAAACACACAGCACATAGGGTCTGAGATACGAATGCAGCAGGGGGGATATAATGATCCATAGCCCCCAGGAGGTTGTCTAAGATTGTCTAGACCGGTGCATGGTTGCCCAGGAGGGGGGCAAGACAATGGTTAGGATTTGGTTTTTCAGACTAACATCATGGTGGTTGTAATGCCTAGGAGTTACTCGCTCGGGATGATGGCCACTGGATCAGGGGTTGTGTACACCAGTTCATCTGTGCCCATGCGCGAAAGTGCATCAGCTTTGTCATTTCTGACTCCAGGTCGGAACGTGATTACGTAGTCGTACTCCGCAAAGAAAAGGGCCCAGCGTAGTTGCCGAGAAGATTGAGCCTTCGCACTCTTCAAGTATTGTAGATTTCGATGGTCGGTTATCACGGTGATAGTGTGCCTGGCCCCTAGCAGATAATGTCGCCAGGCCTTGAAGGCTCATTTTATGGCCAGGAGCTCCTTGTCTGTGATGGCATAATTGAGCTTGGGTGGTGAAAACTTACACGACCAGAAGGCTACTGGATGTAACTGGCCGGTGTGTGGGTCCCTTTTGCGATAGAACAGCACCCATAGCCATACTGGAGGCATCCGTTTCTACCACATACAGAAGATCTGGGCGAGAGTGTCGTAACATTGGAGCAGAAGTGAATCTCACCTTGAGTTCCTGAAAAGCCTTTTCAGCCTCTTCTGTTCACTGGAATTTCTTATTGCACTTCCTTAATAAAGACGGGATTGGATGTACTATTTGAGAGAATCCCGGGATGAATCGGCGGTAAAGGTTTGCAAAGCCCAACATGCTCAGGACCCCTTTGAATGAACTTGGGGCTGGCCAATTTAGAATGGCGTCGACCTTGTGCACATCCATTCGGATTCCCTTTGGAGGGTGGATAAACCCCAGGAACTCTACCTCAGTAACGTGAAATTAGCATTTTTCAAGTTTGGCATAAAGGTGATGTTGGCGAAGCTTGGTGAGGACGAAACGCACATGCTTGACATGGTCCTGTTTTGAGGCCAAATGTACTAGGATGCCGTCTATATAGACTAGGGCACAGACATCAATCAGCTCTCTCAAGACATAGTTCATGAAATACTGAAATGCGGCCAGCCACGGCATCCCTAGGATCAATCGGAACTGAGGTGCCTTGATAAGATCAAAAGCAATTTATTCCCAATGGCCGTCCTGACATAAGAGGGTTAGAACAGTGGTACATTCAGACATGGGTCAGGAAGTGATTTCAGTGCCGTCTACGGTGGTTACAGTCTCAGTGGTGGAATTAGGACAGAGTGGGAGCCCCATCTTTGCTGCAAGATTCTGGTCCATGTAATTCCCCACGGCTCTGCTGTTGATGTAAGCTTCAACAGAATGCATCCTTGACGGCTGTTGGTGGTTGATTAGGATCACATGGGAGGTCTTTAGTTGGGTTTCTTCGCTCGACAAATGGACCCCTACATTTGCCGGGCTTGGTAGTTTTCCGACTCCTCACTTGATTTCTCCTTATCTGTGGCTTTTACGGTCCTTCTTGGTGGCTTTACCGGGCATTCTTTGAGAAAATGACCCGCCTTTCCGCAGTATAAGCATAACTGCTATTCCCTCCTCTTGTCCCTTTCTGCTTTGGTTAAATGGGTTCTTACCCCTCCTAGTTTCATTGGTTCCATGGAACTGTCTGTCCCTTGCTGAACATGGTCCTTGGAGCGCACGAACATGGGGCGTGCGTCTGGTCTACTTTGATCCGTTCTTCAATCTTGTGTCACGACCCACCTCCTAAAACCCCCCTGGGCAGGCCCATAGACCAGGAGGTGTCTCGGCTCGGGCCACCAACAAGCTAAGACATCCTTTGCTCAGGCCCTCTTGGGGCCAGTCCTGGCGCCTTTGGGGCCAGGCTCATACTTAACGAAGACTTGTGTTTGGGAACTACTTTATTCGATGCCAGTGAACATGGAAGCACCCACATAGCTTGGTTCCTTGAAACCAAGCTATGCGGTATAGTGTTTTGGGTGTGGTAGCCTAGGGACTACTTTACCTGGACTATTTTCTTGATGCTATTTAAACCACGCCCGATTTGGAGAACACGCTTCGCGTTACTTTGCAATCCTGCAACGTGACGCTCATCGTGTCCAGCAGCATCTGCGAACCTCGGAAGAGCCGCACCTGAAAAAACAAAGGAACATGGTTAGTAGCAGCAGCTTACCTGTGATTCTACCACTAGCTGCCTTCTGCTCCAGCAAACAGCATCCAAGGAACAGCGAGCCTCCCGGATCGTCGGACCTGCTAAAGGAGAGAAACAAGACATTAGACTTTCACAATTGTACCGGCAGCTTACCTCTCGAGTTGCCAATCGGCCAGCACTGCCTTGGAACTTCTTGCTCTGGTGAGCACCGCAACCTACGGGAAACAAAAGACAAACAGGTTAGCTAAGACAAGGCATTTTAGCGCTGCGCATAGCGCCTACTTACCGCATCAACGTGCTCTCACCATAATCACCTGCTGGTGATTCCGAATTCAGCCAACGTTCCACCGCGAACTTCCACGCACCTAAGGAGAGAGAAAAGACAGTGCATTCAAGAAAGGCTTACAGTATAACAGTAATAAGACCTACCTGAAAGACTTAAGAGGAGCATCAGTGAAGTAACTAGATCGCTCTCGCCCACAAGGACAACGCGCCCCTGCCAAGAAGGCAGGACGGAGAGCACGCCAAAACCCATAACAAGGTGAGGAAAGGTCCTGGGAGGGGCTACAGGCATATCGGGTGTTGGGAGGCTCTTACCCCAGTTGCCCAGTCTTGAACATTGCCCACCTGTTTTCCAGGCAAAACTTCCCTGCTGATAATACCAGGGTGCGGCTGAGAAGGGCACCAGAGTCCCCGCAGCTGGGTTGCGTCCCCGTGGATACCAGGTGAGCGTAACAGAATGCAAAGACTCATAAACCAATCCACCTGGGCGCCATGGAATCATCAGAATTAGACCAATTGGCCCAACTATTGGGAGAATTTTGTGCCGAGGTTCACTCCGCCAGACAGGAGACTAACGCTCTCCGGAGAGACTTATTGGTGACTAAAGAGCGTACCGAAGATATCAGTAGGCAAGTCTTGCAATCACAAGCGGGTCAGACTCCCCTACCCGGGAACAACCCACCGATGCAAAATCCTAGCATGTCTTCCACTGCCTCGACTCCGGTACAAGTTGTGTTACCAGGTACAGTTCCTTTGGTACCACCGGAGAGGTTTGCTGGCGATCCATGAAAATACGCAGCTTTCATGAATCAGTGTCGCCTTCATTTTCTTTGCAGGCCGGGAGCATTCCCAAAAGACCAAGCCTGGGTAGCCTTTGTTTTATCATACCTAAGTGGCGGCGCCGCAGATTGGTCGGTACCATTGGTGTCCCATGATGACCCTTTATTATATAACTTTGGAGACTTTCAGAGGGAAATGGAAAAACTCTTTGCCCGCCATACCCGAGAACAAGCTGTGGACAATGAACTCCTTTCCCTCCGACAGGAGAATCAGGATTTGTTAACATACATCGCTACTTTCAACCGATTAGTCGCTGAAGCCAGGTGGTCTGAAAACAAAAGAACCACGTTGTTTCATTGGGGCTTACGAGGCGAACTAAAAGACATTCTAGCTCAAGAGGTTAATCCTCCCCGAGATTGTTCTGAATTCATAGACTTGGTTGTGCAACTGGACCACCGGCTGCAAGACCGAAAAGCAGACCATTCTAAAATGGACCCTCAGCCAGTGTATGTGCGGCCTTGAGACAATGTAACCCGAGTGCAAGAAACTGCTGCGGAGCCCATGCAAATCGGAGGAGTATGGCCCCCACTAACAAAACAAGAGTGAGATAAAAGGAGACAACAACAACTATGTCTGTACTGTGGAAAGTCAGGGAATTTCCTGAAGGACTGCCCAGTGAAACCTCCGAGGAAGACCGTTGGAGCCACGGAAAAAAATGAAGGGAAGGAGGGTCGGTCAGGAAACTGCCCAGCTCGACAAATGTAGAGGTCAGTTTGTCGAGTGAGGGAAAAGAGCCACCGACCTCACACTTTGCAATTCCGTTGATCCTAATTAATAACCAACGATCGTCAAGGATGCATGCCATTGAAGCATACATCGACAGCGGAGCAGTTGGGAATTATATAGATCTGGACCTAGCTGCAGAGATGGGGCTTCCCCTGCGTTCCAAGCCGACTACAGACAAGGTAACCACGGTGGATGGGACAGAAATTGCTTCCGGACCCGTAACTCAGCGCACAGCCGAGATAACCTTGCTGTGCCAGGACGGGCATCGAGAACTTATTTCTTTCGATCTCATCAAGGCTCCTCAATTCCGGCTCATACTAGGGATGCCATGGTTAGTAGCTCACAACCCTTTGATTGACTGGCGAGCAAGAAAATTAACCTTTTCCAACAACTGCTCTCCAGTCTGTTATTACCAAGAACAGAAACTTGCTTTCAGTATCTCTACGAATCCAGAAGTGGTAACTTTGGGAGTGACAAGTACCCTACCTGAGGAATACCAAGACTTCCAGGATGTATTCCAGAAGGATCAAGCAAACACGCTGCCCCCGCACAGGCCCTATGATTGCCAGATCGACCTTGTTCCAGGTGCTCAAGTTCCTTGCGGTAGAATCTATGCTCTCACGGAACCCGAAAACCTTCATCTGAAGGCTTATTTAGACCAGTACCTCGCAAATGGATTTATCCGCCCATCCAAGTCCCCTGCAGCCAGTCCTTTGTTCTTTGTACCGAAAAAAGGGGACCTAAGAACTTGTATTGACTACCGCACATTAAACCAGATCACTGTAAAGAACCATTACCCCTTGCCGCTCATCCCAGAAATGCTGGACCAGGTCAAAGATGCCCAAATTTACACCCAACTAGACCTTCGAGGAGCATACCACCTGGTGCGGGTTAGGAGCGGAGACGAATGGAAGACTGCTTTCCGCACCAAATATGGTTTGTTCGAATATCAAGTCATGCCCTTTGGGTTATGCAACACCCCTGCAGCGTTTAAGTATTTTATGAATGACGTTTTGAGAGAGTTAATCGATGTCTGCGCCCTAGAGTACATAGATGATATCTTAGTGTACTCAACTTCAAAACAGGATCACATCAAGCACTTCCGTTCAGTCCTTTCCAAGCTCTGAGAACATCGTTTATATGCAAAGCTGGAAAAGTACTTTTTTCACGTCACCGAAGTTGAGTTTTTGGGTTTTATTCTTACTACAGGAGGCATCAGAATGGACCTGCATAAAGTGGACGCCATTTTGAAATGGCCATCACCAATGTCAGTTAAAGGGGTACAGAGCATGCTGGGATTTGCGAACTTCTATCGCCGGTTCATACCAGACTTCTCACAGGTTGTACACCCGATCACGTATTGCTAAGAAAAATTAACAAGAAATTTGCCTGGACCGAAGAAGCAGAGGAGGCTTTTCAGGAACTCAAGAGAAGGTTCACCTCCGCACAAATCCTGTGACACCCTCGCCCGATCTTCCTTATATCGTAGAAACAGACGCTTCCAGCGCTGCTATGGGAGCTGTCCTCTCGCAAAGAGATCCAGTAACGGGCCAGCTACATACAGTGGCCTTTTGGTCGAAGAAATTCTCTCCCCCGGAAATGAATTATGCCATCACAGACAAGGAACTCTTGGCGATCAAATCCGCCTTTAAGGCCTGGCGGCACTACCTCTTGGGGGCCAGGCATACCATTACGTTTATTACAGACCACCGAAACCTGCAATACCTTAAGACAGCTAAGGCCCAGTCTTCACGCCAATTGCGGTGGGCCCTTTTCTTCGCCGAATACGACTATGTCATCACTTTTCGACCAGGGGTCAAGAATGGAAAAGCTGATGCACTCTCTCATACAGGCACTGATGATTTGGCATATACGCCCCCAGACCCAGTCCCCATCATACCTAAAGACAAGCTCTTGGGCCTCACTACGGCCTTAACCCAAGACGAACTAAGAGATAATATTCAACGAACCATGAACCCAGATGCCTACCTCGCATGGCAGGCGCGAGGAGAGCAATATTCTGTTAAAGATCACTTACCCTTATTAAGAATCGATTGTATATCCCCACCAAAGATTTGCAACAACAAATTGTTGCTAGCTATCATGATTCCCTGATCGAGTGGCATCCAGGAATCACCAAGACTCCAGCCAAGGTAAAACAGAACTTCTGGTGGCCAGCCTGGCGTAAAGATGTCATCCAATATGTTCAGTCCTGCGGAGTTTGTGCGCAAAACAAAAATTGCAAAAACAAAAACCATCCAGTCTTCTGCAACCTTTAGACATTCCTCCCACTCCCTGGCACACTCTCTCCCTCGACTTTATCACTGACCTACCTCCCAGTCATGGGTTTAACACCATCCTGGTAGTCATGGACTTGTTCTCAAAAATGGCACACTTTTTCCACTCAAAGGCCTCCCTGACGCCCCCACTCTGGCCAAAGTGTTCCTGGATGGTATTGTAAAACTACATGGCTTCCCATCAGTTCTGATCTCCGACCGAGGTAGCCAGTTCATCTCCAACTTCTGGAAAAAATGTTGTGCAATGGCACAAATTGACGTCAGACTATCCACTAGCCATCACCCCCAAATGGACGGTCAGACCGAGAGGACCAACCAGACCCTCGAACAATATCTACGGTACATGTTACACCATGAACTAAGAGACTGGAAAGATTTATTATGGATAGCCGAGTACGCATATAACAACTCCTTACACTCCAGTACCGGACAAACCCCCTTTTACACCCTTTATGGTAGACATCCACGTACCTCAGAACTAGATGTCCCAACAAATTTGGAAATGCCAGCAGTTCAAACTCTTCACACCAACATCACCCACGCTTTCAAAAAGGTCAAAGAACATCTTCTTTTCGCCAAAGAAAAGCAAAAGCAATTTGCAGACAAACACCGGAATAAGGCCCCAGACTATCAGATAGGAGACAAGGTTTGGCTGGCTGCCAAGTTTGTACCCATCAAGGGAAGCCAGACTTTCCAGCCCAGGTACTTAGGACCTTACACCATCAAGGCAATTATCAATCCGGCAGCCGTCAAACTAGATTTACCACCGAACCTACAGATTCACCCAGTGTTTCATGTGTCCCTATTAAAACCGCTGCAACCCGGTACACGGGTTGGGGCACCACCAAAACCCATACTTATTGACGGAGAACCAGAATTCGAAGTCAGAAGCAACTTGGATTCCAAGTATTCGAGGGGGCGGTTATATTACCTAGTCGATTGGAAAGGGTTTGGGCCCCAAGACCGATCCTGGGAGCCCTGTGAAAATATTCACGCACCACGTCTGATCAGAACATATCATTGCAACTTTCCAACTAAACCAGGGCCGGACAGAAGGAACGCCTTGAGAGGGAGTGCTGTCACGACCCACCTCCTAAAACCCCCCGGGCAGGCCCATAGGCCAGGAGGGGTCTCGGCTTGGACCCCCAACAAGCTAAGACATCCTTTGCTCAGGCCCTCTTGGGGCCAGTCCTGGCGCCTTTGGCACCAGGCTCATACTTAATGAAGACATGTGTTTGGGAACTACTTTATTCGATGCCAGTCAACATGGAGGCGCCCACATAGCTTGGTTCCTTGGAACCAAGCTATGCGGTATAGTGTTTTGGGTGTGGTAGCCTAGGGACCACTTTACCTGGACTATTTTCTTGATGTTATTTAACCACGCCCGATTTGGAGAAGACGCTTCGCGTTCCTTTGCAATCCTGCAACGTGACGCTCATCGTGTCCAGCAGCATCTGCGAACCTCGGAAGAACCGCACCTGAAAAAACAAAGGAACATCGTTAATAGCAGCAGCTTACCTGTGATTCCACCGCTAGCTGCCCTCTGCTCCAGCAAACAGCATCCAAGGAACAGCGTGCCTCCCGGATCGTCGGACCTGCTTAAGGAGAGAAACAAGACATTAGACTTTCACAATTGTACCGGCAGCTTACCTCTCGAGTTGCCCATCGGCCAGCACCGCCTTGGAACTTCTTGCTCTGGTGAGCACGGCAACCTACGGGAAACAAAAGACAAACAGGTTAGCTAAGGCAAGGCATTTTAGCGCTGCGCATAGCGCCTATTTACCGCATCAAGGCGCTCTCACCATAATCACCTGCCGGTGATTCCGAATTCAGCCAACGTTCCACCGCAAACTTCCACGCACCTAAGGAGAGAGAAAAGACATTAGTGAATTCAAGAAAGGCTTACAGTATAACAGTAATAAGACCTACCTGAAAGACTTAAGAGGAGCATCAGTGAAGTAACTAGATCACTCTCGCCCACAAGGACAACACGCCCCTGCCAAGAAGGCAAGACGGAGAGCACGCCAAAACCCATAACAAGGTGAGGAAAGGTCCGGGGAGGGGCTACGGGCATATCGGGTGTTGGGAGGCTCTTACCCCAGTTGCCCAGTCTTGAACATTGCCCACCTGTTTTCCAGGCAAAACTTTCCCGCTGATAATACCAGGGAGCGGCTGAGAAGGGCACCAGAGTCCCCGCAGCTGGGTGGTGTCCCCGTGGATACCAGGTGAGCGTAACATCCTGTAACCTATGATCGAGTTGAACCACCCGGTTAATAAACTTTGGCACAGTCCTTGGGTGGATCTACTACTTGGACAAGTACATCCTTTAGCTCCCCTCTTAATCCCCGGTGGAATAGCGTGGTCCTTTTGTCCTCCTGCCACTCTGCTTCGACCACAAGCCTGTTGAAGGTTGCTATGTACGTCAATAGATCCTGGTTTCCTTGACGGAGGGACAATAGTTCATTGTCTAAATCCTGTCCCTGATAACGACGGGCGAAGAGCTTTTCCAGCTCCTGCTGAAAGCCCCCAAAATCGCGTGGCAGTGGATCATCCCGGCTAATAAATGCACGGACCAATCTGCAGCACTACCACTCAGATAAGACAACACAAAGTCCACTCGTGACGGTCATTAGGGAACGCCTCAGGTCTGCATAAAAAATGGAGGCGACACTGATTCATAAAGGTTGCGTACTTCCTAGGGTCCTCGGAGAAACGCTCCGGTGAAACTAAAGGAACTGCTCCAGGAAGGGTGATCTGCACCGGGTTACTCGATGGGGTTGGCATTCATGGGATGGTCCCAGGCAAAGGGGCTTGTCCGGCCTGTGATTGAAGGAGTTGTCTACTTAGATCATCAGTACGTTCTTTGGTCACTATTAGTTCTCTCCGCAAGGCATTGGTTTCCTGTCTGGCTGAATGTACCTCAGCGCGTAACTGCCCCAGCATCTGAGCTAGCTGGTCGGTTTCCGAGGTTTCCATGCTGGGCGCCTGGGTGGATTATAGTTGTGAGGCTTTGCGTTCTGTAACGCTCAATTGGTATCCACAGGGACGCCACTCGACTTGGTTGGACTGCTCCCGACCTGGATTCGCCTATGTCAGTGATGATGTCACATTACACTATCAGTTTACAAAACCTATTGGGAAGTTGGGTTGATTAGTAGCTCCAACTACATATAGGATACACAGGGGTTAGTTACTTTATTGGTCATTGTCTATCTGATAGCTCCACCTGGACCCATCCTACCATTGATAGCATTTCAAATACATCATTATAGGGACAGCTAATTGGTTGTCATTATCCATCACATGCGGTTTGGCAAGGGGAGTTTCTATTGGGTGGTGCACAGCTTACCAACCTTGGACACTTTGCCGAGGCATCAAGATATGAGCGAGACATAAGTGGGGGAAGGGAATTCTGTATTCTGCCATAATTCCAATTAAAGTATACCTCTGGTCTTCTCGAGACAATTAGGCTTTTCTTTTCATTTGAACTTCGCCTTGTGTGCTGTCTGGTGTCTGCTTGTGTAATGAGGGTGTTTTGCAGGTGTCATATCTGTGCTTGTCTCATGTGTTAGGATACAGTGTTTGAGAGTGGATTGACTTCTATTTATTAAGGTTTTTGCTAATCCTAACAGGCCTGTTGTGTTCTTTGTGGCCACTTGGGACACTTGTCAGTTGTTTTATATCAAGCCTTTTGGCTTACTTATCTCATGCGCCCGGACATCAATGGTTGGTTGTGCTCTTATAAGAATGAACTTACTTGCGCGTCTACTGCTTCTGATCCTGCAAACTGTTATCTTGTGCCTCTGTTCCATTCATCTATGAATCCCTTCCTACTTCTTGACCTTAGCTCTGGCCATAAGCTACTGTCTGGGCCCTGCTCAGGGTTTCTACAATACATGTGTTTTTGTAAATTCAGCATCTTGTGTTCTGAGGCCTTGCTAATTCTGAGACCTGTTGCAGCCTTTGTGTTAGAGTAATGCTGCACTTCTGTCTTCCTGTCTCCATGTTGGTGACCTATAACCGTGACTTATTCGTCTTGTATGTCTGCCATATGATGGTGTCTCTGCCCATGTATTCAGAATTTTATCTACCTATATCTCAGCTGCCCTATCGGTGTAGGGAGTCCCTCTCTTGGTACACAGGAACCTCCTGTCCTTTTATACTATGTTGCACTATTTATTCCACACACTATTTGTGCTCTCTACAAACTACATTTATTCCTTACTTGTGTCGCACAACCTAATCCTTTATGGCAGAATGCATTTTCATTCACTTTAATTGAGCATTTATTTCATAAATCTCAGTTTAACTCATATTGTCAACCACCCCTAGCTTCATGGGGTGGTAAGGCTGCCTCAGTTTATAAAGTTTCTCACCTGTGTGATACTGGGTCAGGGCAGAAGGTAGTAATGACGTATTCATCTGTGTCATCACATTCCCCTCTGTGGTTGAATTTTCAACCACACCCATACTTCTACCCATTCCGTTATACTCATCGTTGGGTATCAATATTTTGCTCAACCCCCTCAAGCTGCATCCTTCTGCTACGTATTCTTCAGGACCTCAGGTCATGAAACAGCAATCCCCATCAGCTTCACATTCCACCCAATGTTCTGTGTAATTGTGGGGGTCCACGGGACATTCAGACAATGTACCAGGAGGTCCAATAAGACAGTCTAGGGGGTACATTCTGGGTAGTTTGTCTGTTTGTGTAGGCTCTTGTACCTGGGTAACTACATTTATTATTTTCGTCATTTCCAGTGCCTTTTTGTTAACCTTTTTACATTGGTTCAGTGCTATTTTCCGGACACAGATAGCTGTTAGGACCAGTACCAGTATGGCCAATAATATTTTGAATGTGTTTGGCAACAAAGTGGGTACCCATGAGAAGAGGTAATCAAACCAGTCATCATCTTCAATGCCCACCATCTTAGTGTGCAGTTCCTGTGGGCTGTGATAGCCTCTGTAAGGGTCTCATTCTACTCATTGTTAGCTGGTGTGTATGTACAGCAAGATGGAACGAGGTTAGCGCAATCGCCTCCCTCCATGGCCGTTATCTGATCAAGGACATATCTATTTTGAAGGGTCATCATTCTCACTGCTCTCAATTCTTCTTTGATCACGTTAAACCCTTTTATTGTTGCATGTATTGTTTGCAACAGCTCCCATCTGGTTATCTGTAAACATTTTTCATTGGTAGCTGCTTGCTAGGAGGTAAAGAAAATTCATCTGGTATGTCATCATATGCTTCTACTGATTGCACCGAAAAATAATGTTCCCTTTTAGTTTTTTTTAGGTTATGAGACCTTTTTACTCATCAGGGGAGATCACCAATCTGCACCTCACTCCAAGGCACAACCACTGCTGGTGCATATATTATCACTATGGAGCAGAGAACTCCCGATTGTGGGGGAAGCTGCATGTAGGCCTTTGAACCACAGGCCCAATAGTGGTCCATGAATACAGTTCTGCCTACTTTCAAGGCTGGCATGTCAAAAATGCATCTGAAACGTGTGTTCATTCCAGCTTCCACTGTACCATTATTTCTAAAGCTTGGAGATGCATTTTTTACTGGTATTATAAGTATTGGTCCTCCTCATCTTCTACCCAGGTGAGCAGTTGTGTGTATTTAGGCCATTCTTCAGGCACACTTTATTTGCTTTCTGCACAACCACCTCCGGCTTTTCTAGGAGTGCTTGAGCTTTGCAGCCTGACAATATGTACTCCGTTATCTTATGGAGAATCTGCCTTTGTTACCCACTGGATGGTGGCTGTTTGACCCTGGAATTGTCCTTGTGTCATGCATAGTCCAAGATATGCCAGGCAATGTGCCGTGGTTGCAGGATTTTCTGTTGCTATAAAATCTCTAGAGACACTCATGGCGGGATGTGGGAACACACAAAACAGCTCTGATCAGAATTCTCACTCCCCAGTTCGCTCGTGTGTGTTTGCCACATGTTTTGTTAATGTGATGGGAATTATCAAAAAATGTGCTCATATGATTTCTGTCACTTTCCACACACTTCTTTTTTTACTCTTTCAATTGGCGTGCTTCCTTCATGGGCACTTTCAGTTTTCATTTCAACGGCTGTTATTTCAGGTGTCATGCTCTTGTTCCCATCAATAAACATTTGCCGCACCATAACATGGGTGTAAAACCGCTGTACTGCAATACATTAAAGGTAATACACACAACAAAATGCAAAAAAGAATGCTAAAATAATTATAGCCAAAGCATCCATCTTTTGTAGGTACAATAAAAGGAAATATTTGACATTATTTGAAAAAAATCATGTCTCCCCTTCTTGGTTTAAAAAAAAAACTATTCACAAGAAAAACCTATTTATAATTGAAAGAAAATTCCTTTCTAAAATAATTTAAGTTTTTAGGTTGAACAATAGGACAGTCATACAAATGTTTAATACTCCTAAAGAGGGATATGTTTTCAGGAAAAAAGAAAGGACCAGAAAAAAACAGAATGTCTATGGGGATCATCTGATGTCCTTCTTAAAACGGTAAAAAACACACACAATGTTTACAGAATGTCTGTGGGGAAGGTTGAAGTAATATTCATGGGATTGAAAACAGCATGTTGTCTTTTATTCTTGTCCTCATTCTTGCTGCTGATTGGATTTGGTCGTTGCTCTCATCTGGGATCCATCAGATTTCTTCTTCACCATCGACCTTTGTGCCATTGGACAGGGGGTGCCACAACAGTATTTCTTGACATCACTCAAATAAAGCCATGCCTTCCTTCCCTCTACTTTAACTGTGGAAGAGGTAGCTGCTTCTACAACAGAATTCCTTCCAAACCTAGGCTTGTGCCATCGTCTCACAAAATTCCTGAACAGAACCTCATCTCATCTCTCCCACCCCATCTATCTAATGAAACCTCACTACCTAAGTTCAAAAAACAACTCAAAACTTGGTTGTTCGACAATTAATAATCCTCTTTAAACACTCTTTACCCTAGGTGGTAATTCCTGAGTAACACTAGATCACTACCATACTATATGATAGACTTTACTCACATATGCCTGTCTTACTGCTGCAACCTAAATTGTATGTAACCTGGATTTCCTAACAAAGATATATGTATACTTCTGCAACTCATAATGTATGTAACCTAAAATTTCTAACTAAGATATATGTAATACTTACGCTGTGATACCCAAGGGTTTGGGCGTACAACCAAATGCAATAAATAAATAAATAAATCTCCTGGATAGAGCTGAAGGGGCTGTAACAGCAGATCTGCACCAATGTGCCCACTTGTATTTTTGGCGACCCTTGAGTCCCCTGTCTCCACTGCACCAGTTTGGAAATACATTCCAGAGATTGAGTCATAGCCATCAAATAGTCATGCATTTCTTTACCTAGTATAGTAGCTGAATTCTCACCATCATTTCAGGCACCTGTGGGAGGAGAAATTGGGGTAGTCATTCTGCATCCTGTTACCAGCTCATGAGGTGTTAGGTGGTAGTCAGGGTCTGGCTGATTGCATAAGGCAAAAAGAGACAGGGGAAGGCAATGCAACCAACTCTTATGTAATGTGTTTTTTATTTTTACAATGTCTTTCTTCAATTCCTGTTTGCTTGTGGGTGGTAGGCCAATGAGAATTTGTGCATTATTCCGAATAGGGATGTTATGTGATCAAACACGTTGTTTACAAAATGGGGTCCAATGTCTGAGAATAGCACTTTGCAAACACCCATCTAGGAAACAACTCTCGTGCGGCCGATATGGCATCTGGATGTGTGCCTAGACCTGCTTCAATACAGCAGGATAAAGGGCATACGACTACTATCATATATTTGTACCCGTTACAGGTTTGAAGCATATCTACATAATTGATATGCAAATGCCGAAATGGTCCAGTAGGATGGGGTATTGCCCCTCTCATTGTTCTCAATGTGTGTCCAGCAGTACATTTCTGGCATGTCATGTAATTTATAATAAAATGAGTCACATGCTCATTCAGATTGGAGACAAACAAGTCGTCCGGAATTGATGATGCAAGGCATTCTCTGATAACGTGTGCTGGGTAATGGAGTTCCTCCAGCGCTAGTGTGAGCAACTCGACAGTCATAACAGGTTTCCTTGTGCTATACTGGCACTACACTAATTAGGAGGGTGATAAAGAGCACCCCCTATTACTCCACAATTCCCTGCAACTCCAAATTCTGCATTATTGGCAGTGTGTTGAAATCTTCTGTCATCACCATGTTTCTTGTACGTGAATATTTGTTTCGGGCAGTTGTAATGTCTAGTATCTCATGAAAATATGCTGCCCTTTTGCCTTCTGTCTCCGCAGCTTCGTTGCCATGAGAAATCATGTCTGCGCCTTTCATATGCGCTGCGCACTTGACCATGGTGATCGCTGATGGACATTCAAAAGCTTCCAACAATGGCGCATGCTGTTCTGGTGTACCGTCTGCATGCTGGAAACCCCTCCTTTTCCAATGGGACAGTCCTGAGTGTAATGTTGGCATCACGTAGGTGGAGTCGGAATGCCCCGTCACCACCTCATCCTCATGCTCCTCAAGCACTTTAACCATGGCTACCAACTCTGCTCCTTGCGCTGAAAATGTGCAGGCAATCTCATGCTTTTCACAACTTCCAACTTTCCATTGTCTATTGCATTCACTACTGCTGTTCCAATATGTCGTAATCCACTGCTTTGATCTATTATGGATGACCCATCAATAAAGAGAATTACACTACCTCCTGGACATTTTCCTTGATGCAGGGCACATCATCATAAAAATCAGTATAGGTACTGCAATCTTGTACAGAATCTCACTCTTCTACTGGTTTTGCTATGAACCTTGCTGGGTTCACTGTGCAACACCTAACAACCTCGATCAATGGATTTGAGATTATGACCTCATAGCCCGATGCTCTCTGTATAATCAATGTGATTTGGGCTTCTCAAGAATTTCAAAAACAGCATGTTCTTCATATAATGTAACTGAACAACTCATTGTGATATTCCCTGACTTCTCAATTGCAAAGGGTGCTGTTGCCAATGCTTTCTAACATTGGTAATGACCTCTCATTGCTGGATGTAAGATTCTGCTGTGACATACCAGTGGTTTGTGTCCCAGTGAAGTTCTCTGTGTGAGGACAGTCGTCATCACAACTCCATTTGAATGGCAGAACAATAACAATTCTTCATTATAATCTGGGATCCCAACACGGAAGCTGTGCGGATTGCTTTTTCTAATACATCAAATGCACCTATCATCTCACCCATCTATTCCATATCTATCATCTCACCCGTCTATTCCATATCTATCATCTCACCCGTCTATTCCATATCTATCATCTTACCTGTCTATTCCATTCTCAGCTGTCTATTCCATATCTATCATCTCAGCTGTCTATTCCATATCTATCATCTCACCCTTCTATTTCATATCTATCATCTCAGCTGTCTATTCTATATCTATCATCTCACCCGTCTATTCCATATCTATCATCTGAGCTGTCTATTCCATATCTATCATCTCACCCGTCTATTCCATATCTATCCTCTCACCCATCTATTCCATATCGATCATCTTATCCGTCTATTCCATATCTATCATCTCACCCGTCTATTCCATATCTATCATCTCAGCTGTCTATTCCATATCTATCATCTCACCCGTCTATTCCATATCTATCCTCTCTTTCTGTGCTTCTTTCAGTCCTTCTAGAAGTGGCCTGACATATGTGCTGTAGTCAAAGACCCATGTCATGCAATAATTGCAAAGTTCCAAAGACTGCTGCATCTCCTTCACAGTATTTGATCTGGCTGTGTTGCTAATAGCCTCTGTTCTTTCGGGTGTTACTTTCCTCCCATCCTTTGATATTATCTGACATATATACAATATCCCCTCCTGACAATATTGCAATTTCTCTTGGTCCACCTTGTACCCCTCTTCAGCCAAAACTGTGAATACCTTCTCTGAGTCTCTTCTGCACTCTTCCTGTGTTGCACTGCAACTGATAAGCCATCCACATACTGTATGACCATGCTGTCAGTATGGACATTTCCCAGGTCCATTTGCAGCCCTCAATGGAAGACACTGGGGGACTCACAGTACCCCTGTGGCAGATGGATGTGCAGTGATCTGGTTCCGCAATAGGTAATCACAGTCAAATATTGTGAGTCTTCATGCAGGGGATATCTATCTATCTATCTATCTATCTATCTATCTATCTATCTATCTATCTATCTATCTATCTATCTATCTATCTATCTATCTATCTATCTATTCACATTTTATATAGTGCCTTAACACCCTTGTGCCTTTAATTGATCAATTGAAAGAACACATTATTCAAATCATGTCACAGTAATGTATTTGGCTGTAGATGGCATATTACATAATATTGTTGCTGGATTTGGTACTAAGGGGAATTCCACTTTGATGATGTGGATCAGAGGGCATACATCCTGTATGAATCTCCAAGGCCCGCTTTTGTCTTTTTATGGGGTACACTGCTGATTACATGGCGATTCTGAAGGTACTCATATCCCCTGATGCCCCAAGGCAGCAATAGTTTTCATAGATACCCTTGTCAGCTTCCTTGGGTATGGGATACTGTTTTACGCATGGTAAAATGGCATTCTTCTTCAGGGATATTGTTACTGCTCATACCCTTTTAATAAACCAACATCATATCGACCGCTGGTCCACTATGAACTCTGTACCTTTGCCAAATCTTCCTGCATAAATGATGATAACCTCCTCACCAATAATATTAATCGCGGAATCTTTCTGTGCTCTATTTGAAAATGATATGTAAGACAAATATTGATCTTCAGATAGGTATTCATCAGTCAAGTCAGTTAGTCTGTGTGTTGAGTCGAGCGCTACTATGGTGTGCCAGGTCACTCCTGAACCAACCAACTCAGTGTAATATTACTCTGTTCTCTCTTACCATTGCTGCTTCTAACTCGATTATAATTATCTGCCCTTCTCCCACATCCGTGGGTATCAATGGTCTGAACAAAAGTTCTGTAGTTAATCTCAACAATTTGTCCTGTATTTGTGGAAGCCATGCCAATAACATCTGCACTCCATAAAGGAATACCTCTGGGTTTAGTGGCCGTGAAATACTCTGATGAACTTTGCGAGCATACACATAATGAATTCCTGGTGTGGACCAAATTATTCTCTCCTCAGTAAAGGAAATTGTCATGTTTAACTTACTCATGAGGTCTCTCCCCAATATATTCATGGGTGTCGTTCCAGAGTGCAACAGTGGCATAGCCATCTCATGCTCTCCTATGGTTGTGGCCAGTTTGTCTGTAAAAGGAACCATTGTCACAGCCCCTGAGAATCATTGTGCCTCAATTGATATTCCTGACATTGGAAACGTTCCCTCTCTAACACAGGATCTTATCGCCCCTGTATCAACCAAGAAGTAAAAAGTCATGTCACTTATAGTCCACCGACCCTTGGTACATTTTGGGGGTCTGGGGTAATCAATAGAATAGGATACATCAAGTCGCGCAGTGGGCTGTCCTATTGTGGGTACATGTTTAGACCTGTTCCTGTAAGGGGATTCCCTCCCACTGCTGTCACAACCCCTACTATGGGTGCTGGTGGTGCTTGTAGCCATATGTTTGCATCCCACTGTACTATTGCATTTTGTGGTGCTTATGGATGTACATGTGCTTGCTGTATCTGAGATTGTACTGCCTATTGTAGTTTTGTATTTGTGGCTGTAATGCCTGCTGTGCTTGCAGCATTTGCGACACATGTATTTGATGATACTGAGTGTAATCTTGGACGTTATAGTCTGGTGGTGCCGCACTGTACGGTGGTGGGTATGCCGACCCGCCTCTTGGTCCAAATTGTTGCCCGTTTTGTTGCATTCTTCCCCCACATCAACAAGTCCATGAAATGTGTCCCAGTTTCCCGCATGTCCAGCACTGTGCTGGAGATCCTCTGAATCACAGTTGCCCTCCATTAAACCCTCCTGCCTGTGGTGCTTGAAATCCAAACCCTCTGCCTCTGGGTGCAAACCCTCTCTCCCGGGGGTAATACTTATATTCCCCTCTTCTTGCAACATTTTTATTTGATTCTGGCTGCTTCTGCTGTGCTTCTGGCATGCTGTGTTTCTTCTCAACCTTTGTTAATATGGCTACTACTACTGCCAATTTTGACAGCTTCTTTTGGACCAATTTAGCTTCTTCTATCTTTCTTGCCTCAATCTTCTTTCTGTCTTTCTCTTGTTTTAGTCTACAATGATGAACAATGGTCAATTGTATCTCGAGCCATGGTTTTGCCTCAATCCCCACAATTTCTTCTAACTGCCTTTGAACTTCTTCTGGGAGTCTTAGACATAGAATGTGATCAAAACTAGTTATGTTTTTGTCCCAAGATTCCCTTGTTTCTAAACACCATTTCTCTTGTTTGTCTTGTATATAAGTAGCTAGGTCTTCATCCGGCCCCATTACCTGTGCCATTATTGCACTCATGTCAGATGTGTCTGAGAATTGTATTCTGAGTGCCCTCAAGATGTCTGCTTGACACTTGTTAAAAGAGACACCGTAATGTTTTGTGTTTTGTGGTGTTACCCAGGATACCATGCCCATTTCCAAATGTTGTTAGATTGTTCACCCACTATAGCAGCAAACAAGCTTTTCATGTCTCCTGTTAGGAAAGATTTCTTAATTGTAGGTAATTTTCCTTCCACGTGGCAACCCCTAAACTTTTTGCTGTTGTTTTCACCCTGATCTAGACTTTGCCAGAGAAGCGCAGCCTTCTGCCGCACTCCTCTGGGCTTTCGCTCCATTCTTACGGGGAAACTGACATGCCCTTAAGACAGTCAGTACCGGGAAACGTTGTTTTCCGTAGTTCTTTTATCATGTTGCAGCTTTCGCGCAACATGACACAAGAGGGCACTGTAAGCTAAGTTACTGCTCTCTTGGGTCTCTAGTCATTCTACAGGTCCTAGACACTCTTGGGATTGTTAACGAACAGTGCAAGTGAATCACGGACGGGACTGGTGGCAGCGATCGTTTCTTTGTCTTTTGAGCTCCTTTTGGCTGTTTAAGCGTGTTTCTTGCGCTTAGCCCCAAATGGTGGCCTGGCTTCCAAAAATGCCAGACCACGAGGCTCTTTGTCCTGCCTGCTGACCGTCTTGCTCCCTTCACCTTCCCCAGGTCGAGCCGACCCGGGGCCTTCCTTATTTGGGAATGTACTTTCCCGCGAAACACGGATACTTTTGCAGGCTTCTACAGGCCTGGTGTGAGCCTCCAGGATGTGGGCTGGGATGTCTGGTCCCAATACACATCCTGGGTGCCAGAGAGTCTAGTGTGTCTTGAATGCCTGGGACCACCGCGGTCCGTGATAGGTCCACGTATGGTGTGAGTGTTTTGTGAACAGGTCTCCAATTGGGTGGTCTCCGTTTTGGCACGAAGGGAACTCTGGATAAGAGGAGGTTGGAAACACCACTACCATGTCGATCTCCTGAGTTCTCACGAACAAGGGATACAGGAGCCAGGTATCCTGCAACTACGAGGCTGAACCGAGGAATCGCTGGTGACCCGCTGAAGGACTGCTCCTCTGCACTGCTGTCGCTCTGTGAAACCATTCTGCCTCTGATCGAACGAGAAGGCTTGTACTGGTACTTTGACCCTTTGGAATAGTGGGAACAACTATTCTCGGCATCTTCATCATCTCCTGCACGTAAGCCTTCGGAAGCATCTCTGGGCCATCCAGTGGACTGACCAGCCTACACAGGAGTCTTGCTCTGTTACCGCCGTCAGGTTGTGTTGTATTCCGAGTCCTTAGCACTCTCACATGATTTGTACACTTGGCATTCCCAGGTCTGAAGTGAGAAGTGTACATTGGGCTGAAATACACACGGCCGCTCCGTTGCCCTACTGTGGTAAAAATCTGTGCGGGTTCACTGCGTTTGGGACATCCTCAACTCTAACTTCTGCTGCCGCGGAATCTACACGATGCCGAGACGTCCCCGCTCGCATCGAAACCTGCCAGCACTGAAACTGATGCGGAGAAGCCTGGGTCTGCCTGCATCGGGGACCGGTGAGTAGCAACGCTAGGAACTGGTCGCCCTCCTGCAGTAGCCCATAGCTTTTCCTCGCTGTGTTAAACAGCACACCTTTTTTGCACTCGCGCTCTGCTTGATGCTTCTGCCCGCCAGTGGAGGCTGCGCTTGAGTAGCGGAGATCTGTTTCCCCTCCTTTGTTCACCACTCTGAACTGCCTGACTTCCTTGAAGAGACTCCCCTTGGCCCATCGGCACCAGAGTGTGCGGGTACTTTTGAGCACAAGGCTCCACTCTTCATAGGGCTCGGACTTCCTTCTAGTTAGGTGTCCTAAGAAGGCGAACTGGGTCTAAACGATTACTTGGACTGCCTGTTTTGCTCCCCATCTAGGTGGTCTGCATATTTTGTGCTTCTAACTCTTTAGACCCTTCAGTAATTGAATATATACTGTATTTGATTGTGATGTATTGGTTTACTTGAGTTTTATCGTGATTCTTTACTATGGTCAATATTACAAAGGCCTTGTAATAAATGTGTCTATATTTTTAATATAACACCTGCTTGGAGTAATTTGTAAGTGTCCTTGCTTTGTGTGCTCATTGCGGGCTTTCAGTCACCCTCACCCCTCTTGAGACCTAGTCTTGACCGCCGCGATCACTACCTTGATTGGTCTAGCTTGTCCAGAGGTTACCCTATTCCAAGAAACTAGGCTGGCCTTCTGAACCTCTGCCCCTCCAGGACAGAGTTCAGAAATCCATCTTAACATCTACTACTGCTAAAATCATGCCAACAGTTTGTCTTTCTAATTCATGAATACACTTTCGTGTCCCTGCTGTGAGCGATGGTAATTTACAAATCAAATTATTTTAATCTGTCTGTGGCCAAGATATATATTGTTCTAGTCGTCTGCCTTTCTCTAATATGGGAATTGTGTCAGTCCAGCTCCGCGTGCTAGTGCAGTCATACCTTTCCTCTTTTTCAGCTCATCTGTCATGCAAACTTTCTTACATCCTGGTAAATCTTGTAGCCTATTTACATATGGTATTTTTGCTTCTGGGTTTTTCATGCTCCACCGAGGGAGACATGGGTATTTAATAGGCTCTGGCCTTATCACCAGTTCCTCCAAATCTGGCCACGCTACCACTCTCCCTACACACATGCCCGCAAACAGGGCTCGTGCAGCTTCCTCTTCCCCACTCTCCTCATCACCTTGCTTTTCTGATGGTCTTTCTTCTTCTTTGTCCTCTCTATCCTCAAACTCTAGTCTTCTGAGGGGATCTCTCCGACTCATTACCTCTTTCGATACATCCCTACCTTCCTCTTGCTGATATGTTCCCCAACTTCTTCTTATACTGCTACCAGCCCTTCTGTTCCGTATAAGCTGTCGCTACTTCTTCTCATAACATCTTCTTCTCCCTTGTCTAACAATGTGTGTCTACTCTTGATATGATATGATATTGTATTTCTATCATGCTCGTACGCAAGGGTTTCAGAGCACGACAAGGCAAGGGAGGGGAACAGGGGAGAACAAAACAACGATCTTACTAGGCCCAGTGACATTGAGAACGCACAAGTGCATGGGAAAGGGAAAAAGGGGGAAAAGTGCATGGAAGGAGGAGAGTGGAAAGGGCAGAGCAGAGGAGAGCAGATAAATAATAATAAATACAAATAGATAATGAAGCAATTAACAGGAGTAGTGCAGTGAGCAAGTGGCAAGTGTTGTGCTTACGGCAGCAGAACTGGGTAACTCTGATAAGTGCATAAAAAGAAGACAATGGGGGGTGGGGGACTGTAGGGGTACAAATACAGTTCCCAGTGCGAGGGGTGGCCGTGAGGCAGTGCAGAAGGGTAACAGGGTGAGCTGGTGCCTGGGCCTGGGGGACAGAGGGTGGCCAGGTGCACAGTGCCAAGAGAGAGCCGGTCAGCAGGGCAGAGGGGAAGCAAAGGCAGATCCAAAGAGGAAGGTCTTGAGGTGCTTCTGGAACCGGAGATGGTACTCCTCACGTTTTAGAGTGGCAGGGAGGCTACTCCAGAGGGAGGCCCCAGCCGAAGATAGAGATCTCCCCCAGCTCGTTTCTTTGAAAAATGACTGACCCTGAGGGAGTTAGAGGTAGAGGAGTGAAGGGCTTGAGAGGGGAGGTATTTGCGGAGGGATAGCTGAAGATATTTTGGGCCCAGGCCCCAGAAAGCCTTGTGGACAATGTTGAGGGTTTTAAATGTAATCCTTGCATCCACTGGGAGCCAATGAAGGGATTTCAGAGCTGGAGAGATACAATCCGAGGGCTTGAGGCCAAGGACAAGTCTTGCAGTCCGGTTCTGGATTAGTTGCAGATGGCGAAGAGTAGAAGCAGGTAGATTTAGAAAGAGGCTGTTACAATAGTCGAGCCAAGGGAGAACCAGGGCTTGGGATACCATGAGCTTCTGGGGGAAGGAGAGGAAAGGAAGAGTACCTCTGAGGTTTGACTTGTTAGAGACATCAGTGATGTGGGATGAGAAGGAAAGGGTGGAGTCAAAATGTCATGATGTCTTTAACTCTCTAAACGTATCTCCTTTTCTCTTTCTTTATCCCGTCTTTCTATTTCTTTCTCCTCCTCTCGTTTCCTTGCTCTTTCTCTATCTTCCTGTCTCTTTTCTCTTTCTCTATCTTCCTCCAGCCTCTTCTCCATCTCCGCCTCATGTCTGTCTCTACCTTTCTTTACCTTCTCGTTACTTTCATTAATGCCCTTTCCATCAAGTTTCAATAATATTTGCCCGCCTATCCATTTATCTGAATCAATTTCTGTCTCGTCTTTTTTGCCCTGCATGCCATTTGCTCTCTGACGCTCATCATCTGCCACTGTTAATCTCGCTTATACCATGCGCTGCGTGTCGAATTCTCCTCTCATACCATCTTCATCACTGTATACTGGGAGCGCATATATGGGTTGGATTATCCTGCAACTGCCTTTAATATATATCATCCCTCTACAGTCAAGGACGGGTCACTGGTTTGGGGGACAGGGGGCGGAGAAGCTGTGGGTAAGTGCCCACTCCATCATGCTGGTTAAACATCCATTCTTTTTTACTTTGCTCCACTTCCTCTTGCTCAAATATGTTCCACAGTTCGAGTATACTCGATGTATTCTGTAATTGTTTGCCCTTGTGTGTGGCATGTAAATATGTACACACGTGTTTCAGAACCGTCTTCGAATGAGTGCCGTCTTGAGGCCATGGCATAAAACTCTTGCCAGCCGTGTATTTAACTCACTCAACGTGGTATTTTATGATTTTAGTTTTATATCGGGGGAGTGACTTACACAAATGAACGATGGGAGTATCCGGCATAATAACAATAGAAAAGGCAACTTTCCAATAATCGATAAACACGGCTTGAACCTTCGCTCACCTTTTTCACTCCTTTTCAGACGCCTCCCCACAAAAGGTTCCCCAATATTACCACATCCACGTCTCTCTATGAGACCAAGTCACCTATAGCTCACAATCCTTCTCTTGAGCAGGGTAATGAATAAAAATATTGGATCTAAAATACAGAATCAACAAGTTCGTATAACCGTTATATACCTTTCAATGCGTGCACATTAGTCATGAAACATACCTTTTTTTCTCTCGAGCTCTTCCCGTCTGTTTGTTTACTTCCCCCATCTTCCTTTACATCTTTCCCACTGCATCTCACCATGAATTCTCTGTTTACACTCTATACTGCCATCTACTGACCCTTTATATTCTAGCACCTTCAATTACAATTGCAAAGTATAAATCTCTTTTAATTCAAACTTGTATTCAATACAATTAATAATAAGTATTTCAACTTTCTGAACAATTTCATATTTGTAAAAATATTGCTATTAGACGCATAGCAACTGTTTCAGAAAAATGTTTCCGTATTCATTTTCATGTTGTTTTGGTATTCACGTTTTACTCCATTCTGTTCCTCTTTTTTTTTATAGGACAATCCATGGAACATTAAATGCAAGACGCGAAATATAATCAGTTATTTATTTATTTTTTTATTATTTATTGTGATATTAAACTAACATAGTTTTTTTTACACAATTTCAAGTCATATAAAAAATACATTTTTCAAAATGTTCTTATCGTCACAGCTTCACTACCGATAGCAGACAAGAAAGAAAACATATTAATATTAAGTCAAACCTATCTGTTGTAGAACTCTGACTACATTTATGGTCAGGGCCGTTTCATGGCCCGAAGTCATTCGTACCCAAAACTCATCAGATGTCAGCCAGTCACTTGAGCAAACAAAATGTTCCAGATATTTCTTTCGGGCCGCCCATGTACCTTCACAGAATCTTAACAGATGCTCCAGTGACTGATTTTTGGGATTTTGACATTGTGGGCATAGGTGCCTACTTCTTTCACCCTGGCCCCAACGAGCTAGAACCTCTCCTGTGTGGAACACCCCCAATCGAAGTGTGAGAAAGATTTGCCTCCCTATTGTATCCGGGAACTTCATCAAGTAATTTGCCACAGAATTAAGTTTCTTATCCGTCGGTGAGAGCGAGGGTGCCACAATAGAGGATCGTGTGTGGTCAATTGACTTTATCCAATCGCATGATAAAAGTTCCTTCTTAATCTTCATGGGGTTTGTAATTAAAGTATCTATCCCACTATTACATCTAATAAGGATTCCTTGAGATACACTTTTTAAGGCATGTAAAATCCCTGCCGAATCTCGGCTCAAATGGACTTGAAGATCTTCGTATAGTGTGTTTCGTCTTGGATTTATTATCAGATTATAGAGTGATAAGAGCTTCCAATCGGCAAGCGCCCCCAGTATGGACAGACCTAGCTCCAATCGCAGGCTAGCCATTGGTAGACTATTTGGAAGATGTAATGCCTTTTTCCAAATCTTGCCCTCTAAAGTCTGCCAGTCTATATTCCAAACCAGGGGTTTTGCCTCTAATCCATATAGAAGAATTGGAACAATCTTTGCTTGATAAAAACGAATCGCAGGAAGAAGGGAGAATTTACAATACTGCTTGATTATTTTCTGCATTTGGGCCACCAATTGTCTGCATTTTTGTAGCATCTCTGCCCAGACTGTGCCCACTTTAGGTGTTGCATACAAAGTATATCCCAAGTAAATCACCTCCTCTGTTACCGGAATTCATATATCCCCCATAGACCACCCACATTTCTCTCCTCTACCCCCTTTCCTCCCAAAAATCACAATTTTGGATTCCTCCGGATTAACCTTAAGATCATTTTCTGTCACATATTGATCCAAGGCATTTAACAACCTCTGCAGACCCACTGGTGTTCTGTCCAGGAGGACGATATCATCTGCATACATGAGCCACTTTATTGAATTTGTGCCTAAATTGGCACTGCCCAATGCTGCCCCATCGACCTCCTGTCCAAAATCGGCCAAGTAAAAACTAAACAAGAAGGGAGCCACCATACACCCCTGCCTCACCGCCCTCTTCACAGGGATAAGTGCTGATAAGAACCCCTCTGCGTTTAATTTTACTTGGACTGTATTTCCTTCATGGAGTGAAACCAAAATATCAATAAGTTGGGGTGGAGCTCCCCTGTCTCTTAATTTAAACCATAATCTGTCCCGATTTACCAAATCAAAGGCGCTTGATAGATCTATAAATGCGCCATATAATCGTGGGGTTTTTCCCCCCTCCTTGATGCCACAGCGTAGAAAGCACTATGCCATTTAAGGATGTCGAATGACCCTTTCGAAAGCCTGTCTGTTGTTTTGGAAGAATGTTATTTAACTCAGCCCAACATTCCAGTTCTCTTAACACGAGGCTGGAAAACAACTTACTTTCCACGTCAAGGAGGGTGATTGGTCTGTAATTCTGGGGATCACTTCTGTCCCCCTTCTTGAATATTAGGACGATAATTCCCGACTTCCAAGATGACGGGATCATTTTAAGACTCAAGATCCCATGAAACAGAGTATTTAAGAGACCAGCCCACCTTTTGGGGTTTTCTTTCAGGACTTGATATGTTAATCCTCCTGGACCAGCCGCCCTTGAGGCTGAAGACTTAATTATAAGGGCATGGATGACCTCTTCCATTATATCCAGATTCCATTGTGCGCCGGAGATAGGGAAGAATAAACCCCCCCTTGGCTTAGTATATTTCTTCGACAAAAAGTTTACCCACTCCAACTCTGTGACCATATTTGCCTGAGCACTGGCTTGGTCCATCGATTGTTGGTTAATTAATGACCAAAAATTTCGTGAATTCTTATTTAGAATTGCCTTAAGCATAGTTTCCCTGTCCTCCTGGGCCCGGAGCATTTGCTGCTGTTTCGACCATTGTTTATACTTACTTCTGATTCCCTTTATTTTAACTTCTCTGATTGCTATGACATGTTCTTCCCTTCTAATGGCACTTATTGCCCACCGCATCTCACGTTTCTTTTCCCAAGTTTGCTTATCAAATGTATGTTTATGATTTTTTCTCATTTTACCTGTCACACAGTTTGGGGCTTCAACCGACCACAAGAAGTCATGGAAAACATAAGGATTGCACATATCTTTCCATTTTCTTTCACTTAGCTCTTGTTTGCACTTATCCAATGCTCTGTTCAACTCCTCTACCTCCCTTTTATATTTAACTAGCCGATTTTTCGGATTATTTACTACTGTGCAGTCCATCTGCATCTTTACCTTCCTAACATTCTTCCATTTTACCGACATTTCCAGACGTTTGTGGTCGCTTGTGCCTCCTTCCCTTACTCTCATATTTTCACATTGAGCAAACATACCTGCTGACATAAACATATAGTCCAAAATAGACTCTGAACCTCCCCGGGCCCAGGTACTTGCCGCTGGAATGTCCCCCTCCAGGGATCCATTCCCCATTTTCAGATCCCATTCTTTAAAAAAGGATCTCCACACTTTTCCATTTGCGGAAATGGCTTTGTGGGTTGCTATACCTCTCCCTTTACCACCCTCCACACATTGGGAATTTAGATCTCCGGCCACCAAAACGTATGCATTGGGATAAGCCAGTTTTATTCCTGTCAGCACACCCGACAGACCGTCCAGAAAAATAGTAAGCTTCGAGCATGCGGGATTCCAATATAAATTTACTACTACTATTTGTTCTGACCCATTTGATGTTGAGGCCTCACAAATTACTGCCAAAATCCCCTCTCGTTCATCTGAGATTATTTTTACTTCTTTAAAGAGAGTGGATTTACAGGCAAGTAGCAGACCTCCCTTTGGCCTTCCTTTCCCACTGGTTGTTGCTGGTTGGTTGATAATACTGAACCCCTCCAATTCTGGCCCATTAACCAGCCAAGTCTCCTGTAGGATAACCAGGTCGTTTAAACCAAATATCTCCACTCTCATATTGAGATTTCTAAACGAACTGGAGCCCCGCGTGTTTCAGCTCACTACCCTCATACTCTCCCAACTAAAGGCAGGTATCACCCATGCCTAATTTCTGGCAAACCTGTGTTAAAATCTCTGGTAATAGTACCCACATTGCCCGTTTATCCTCCTCCGATTTCTCACGGGTAGCCACCGATGTTCTTTTGACTTGATCATTTTGTATTATTCCTCCTTCACTCCCTCCCTTTTCCCTCTCTTCCTCTACCCCCAAATCTAGTGGGATGGCTTCGTATACAATTATTCCTGCAAGAGATCTGCTGCATCCAGCACTGCCCTTGCTCCTACCTTAGATGTAAATCCCACTTCCACAAAATGGGTTGCTTGACTGTCAGGAAATGTAATGTACTCAATATCACTTGATGAAAATAGGTAAAGTTCTGGTATCTTTTTAAACAATATCAAAAGTGACCCTCTATTTAGATATTTACAATTCATCTTATCTTTCTGACCTCGGAACCAGAGCCGAGGTACAGCAAACATATTTATTTTTGTCAAAGCTAATTCTCTTTCAGCTCTTCCTTCTAACTCTCCCTCTTTTCGACATTCAGTTTGACTGTCTTTTAATTGCTCTGACGAGGCATTGTTTATTGCCCCTTCTTCTGAGGTTAATGGTGATGATAACTCCCCTTGGGTCACCATTGGTAGAAGGTTTTCTCTTGCTCTTTCCTCTCCTTTTTCCAATCGTTCAGATGCCTTATTAGTCCTTTTTTGCCCTTGCAAAAATATCGGAGCTATTTTTAATACCGGAGTTGTGGGCGCCCGTTTAACCCTAGGCAAAACAGTAGGGGCCCACTTTATTGATTTCTTTGCAATCTCCAATGGCAGTATACCCGCAGCGAGGCCAATGGAGTTTTGCAAGTTTCTACTGTTCTCTTAGATGGTTCCTTAGTATCGGGGTTCCATTTTTACCTTGTCTTCTTTTGATTGATTTCACACCCGATCACCCCAGAAGATTCTGTCTCAAACCCAGGGAGCAATTTCTCCTCTTTACTCTTCTTTTTCCTATTCTGCTTATTAGGTAAGCTCGCTATCTTCTGAATGAATTTGTTTGTATCAGAATTGCTCGCCTTCTTTCCCTTCATATTGTTTTATTTCTTTTCTTGCCTAGACACTTGCTGTGATTTGTGCCTTGCATTTTTTTGTTTCCTTCTTCTCCCCCTCCTCTTTTTTTGTGCGATTTGTTCTTCTTTGTCTTCTCCATCACCCTCTTCCTTCTCTATGTCACTTAGTTTTGGGGGAGACTCTTCCTCTATGCAGATCACCTCTACTTGTGGAATAGCTTCCGCCAGGTGGGCTAGGCGACAGAACTCTTCCATCACTGATGAGGATAATGGCGTGTCGTCCCAAATCACTGAAGATTGTTCTTTCGCGGGCTCTGCTGAGCGAACTAGTTCTTGCCCCTTATCATTTCCTTGGATCTGAGACAAGTTATACAGCATTGCTTTGATTTCTTTTCCATCTAGACTTATGCTTTGAAGCATTTTATTAATGTTAGCTATCTCCATATTTTGGGATGTCAAAGCTCCAGTCAATGATGTTATTGAAGGTAGAATTGTACTGTTTATGGCCGTAGTAAGGCCAACTATTGAGGACTCAAACAGATCGATATCTTTAGATATTTCTAACAAATTCCCAGTGTGGGCTTGAGTGTCACTTTTGGTTGCCTCCAGGACCCCTACCAAGGAATTGAGGACAAAATGTAGAGCTGTTAAAGTAATCTGGTTAGCGCTGTGCTCCTTAGTTGGCAGACTTTCTAAAGGAATATGTTCATGTGTATTCGTTGGCGAATTCGTTGTCAGATGGGCCCCTAGGACAGTTTTGTTATTTATTATTTCATTTAATGGGGGATCAGAGTCTAACCCAGTCCCTGGTGGAATTACAGACAAATTGCTGCCATCCGAAAAGTCGAGGCTTGCCATTTGCAAAGAAGTATTTCTCCTTTCATCTACCAGGTTTGTATTACAAATCATAGGAGTTGTTACACCCTCTCCTTCTTCTATACGCTTTCTCAGCCCTCCTCTCTGAAAATAGTGATCTATAGTTCCTTTAATATTTTAGGTTGTTAGTGTATAATCCTTTCCCCGTTTAAGCGTTGAAACCAATGAGGCAGCTATATGTCCCGGGTCTATCCTTCTACTCTGATGTAACAGAGTAGAGTTATGTATTTGTGCATAGGTTAGCACGGGCTGCCCTGCTGGAATACTCATTTGCAACTCCTGCAAGGTATTATCATGTTGGATTGGAACGCAGTCATTTCTGGGACTCTCCCCCTCCTGCTCCTTATGCTCGTCCGCCCCCGGGCCGCTTCTCAGATTATATCTTGTAGACATAATAATTCCTCAGTTGCTCTATTGTATCGGGTCACGTCTGTCTGACGGGATCAAAGAGGTCAAAGCCTCCACAGTCTCCCATTCCGCCTTTATTCTTGCAGTGTTTGATTTCCAGGTATATGTTAATGTAAGTGGATCTTTGCCTCTGTTGCCCAAATAAATCGCGTATCAAAATATACTGATTATTGGCACTCGTTACGGACAGACATTTACATTGAGGGGGACTTACTTGAGTTCCCCAGTATCAGCGTCTTTATGTGTTCCTGGATCTTAATACCTCAGCCGAGGTCCAGCGTCCAGCCAAACAGCAAAACAGACGGCAGCCCTTTTCACGGCAGGGCGAAATAAATAACCAGTTATATTCAACGTGGTATATTTTTCTGCGATTTACTTTAGTTTTTGTCTATTCTGAACACTCTTTGTGGACTTAGTTTGCATACTTTTGGTTCTTATGTTTTCTTGTAGAATGGCTGTTTCTTGTACTCCTTGCTGCATAATAATCGCATCATTTTGTTCTCTAAATTGTGATGCCGCCCCCCCCACGTGCTGTTAGTTTTTGCTGCTCCATGAGGTATTGCTTCTTAGCAGTTCCAGATTTCTACTTTTACTTTGGGCTGCTTTTTACAATATCGTGTTTGGCTTCCAATCCTGGTATCTTCAAAGTAATCCAAAGAATGACTCCTTTCTCCCTCATTACGTTTGTAATATTCTTGCTTCATTATTGACAAGTGAGCTTGAATTACTTCCTCCCTCGGAAAAAATGCCGAGGAGCATCATTGCTTTATTCTGTAGCCCAAACCTTTGCATGTTTCTCCACACACTTTGGCTCAAATGAAAAAACAACCCTGGATTTCCATTTCCGGAACAATGGCTAAAACCCTTTTGATTGGCGCTCACTCAAAATCTCCAATGCATAGCTCTGGTTGACTCCCTGTATTTGGCATCATTATTTTGCTTCCTTGTGTGCCTTTTCTGTTTTATTACTCATTAGCACATACACCTTTGGGGAGAAATCTGAGTCAGCATGTCCATGCAGACTGTGTAGTAAATGTCGCGTCCATCCTCCATGTTGTTCTTCTCCTCGATAGTCGCTCCAGATTCTCATCAGATGCTAAAATGAAACATCTTTTTTTGTTTTGTTTCACTATCGAATTGTACAAATGTATGACCTTGTTTAGTATATTCCATTTCTTCCAGTATTACTAGTTCATCCATATTTTTGGGTCTTTTTGGCTCTTTACTTTACATTTTTCTCTTATAAATGGCTTGGCTTTTTAGTGACTGCAAACTTGGTAAGTTTGCAAACAGGGGAAGCTCTCCCAGGACTCCTCTTGCCCCATGTCCTGCTGCTCCATCCTCATTAAGTGCTTTTGCTTTCATATTATTCATATTTTCTTGTACTTTTATTGAGCATGCATCAGATTCATGAATATGGCCAGTTATAAATGTAACCAGAACATTTACAGGACTCGCCCTGCCTCTACAGTCATTATTTCAATACATTACACATTTTCACCATATATTTTCACTTTTGGAGCGTTCTTGACCATGAACATATCCTTTACTTGCATTTTTTAAATCCTCTATAAAACAAAATGTAAAATGAATTATTTACTTCTACATTTTTTTTTTATATTACTATTCTTTATTAACCATTCATTACAATCTTACATGGATTTCTTGGCACAGGCTACTCCTTTTTTCTGATCTCAGTTTGTAAAACGATTGTTTTCCTATTTGTGAAAAATTCCGTATTGCGTTCCGTCTTGTTCCGTTTGCTTTCTCTCACACGCAACAGTCCACGCGTTTCCATGCTTTACTTCCTGCTTCGTATCATTTCAGCATTTACTGAATATGGTCTCACACACGCAACAGTCCACCCGTTTGCATGCTTTACTTCCTGCTTCGCATCATTTCAGCATTTACTGAATATAGTCTCGCACACGCAACAGTCCACCCGTTTGCATGCTTTACTTCCTGCTTCGCATCATTTCAGCATTTACTGAATATGGTCTCACACACGCAACAGTCCACGCGTTTCCATGCTTTACTTCCTGCTTCGTATCATTTCAGCATTTACTGAATATGGTCTCACACACGCAACAGTCCACCCGTTTGCATGCTTTACTTCCTGCTTCGCATCATTTCAGCATTTACTAAATATAGTCTCGCACACGCAACAGTCCACCCGTTTGCATGCTTTACTTCCTGCTTCGCATCATTTCAGCATTTACTGAATATGGTCTCACACACGCAACAGTCCACCCGTTTGCATGCTTTACTTCCTGCTTCGCATCATTTCAGCATTTACTGAATATGGTGTCACACACGCAACAGTCCACGCGTTTCCATGCTTTACTTCCTGCTTCGTATCATTTCAGCATTTACTGAATATGGTCTCACACACGCAACAGTCCACCCGTTTGCATGCTTTACTTCCTGCTTCGCATCATTTCAGCATTTACTGAATATAGTCTCGCACACGCAACAGTCCACCCGTTTGCATGCTTTACTTCCTGCTTCGCATCATTTCAGCATTTACTGAATATGGTCTCACACACGCAACAGTCCACGCGTTTCCATGCTTTACTTCCTGCTTCGTATCATTTCAGCATTTACTGAATATGGTCTCACACACGCAACAGTCCACCCGTTTGCATGCTTTACTTCCTGCTTCGCATCATTTCAGCATTTACTAAATATAGTCTCGCACACGCAACAGTCCACCCGTTTGCATGCTTTACTTCCTGCTTCGCATCATTTCAGCATTTACTGAATATGGTCTCACACACGCAACAGTCCACGCGTTTCCATGCTTTACTTCCTGCTTCGTATCATTTCAGCATTTACTGAATATGGTCTCACACACGCAACAGTCCACCCGTTTGCATGCTTTACTTCCTGCTTCGCATCATTTCAGCATTTACTGAATATGGTCTCACACACGCAACAGTCCACCCGTTTGCATGCTTTACTTCCTGCTTCGCATCATTTCAGCATTTACTGAATATAGTCTCGCACACGCAACAGTCCACCCGTTTGCATGCTTTACTTCCTGCTTCGCATCATTTCAGCATTTACTGAATATGGTCTCACACACGCAACAGTCCACGCGTTTCCATGCTTTACTTCCTGCTTCGCATCATTTCAGCATTTACTGAATATGGTCTCACACACGCAACAGTCCACCCGTTTGCATGCTTTACTTCCTGCTTCGCATCATTTCAGCATTTACTGAATATAGTCTCGCACACGCAACAGTCCACCCGTTTGCATGCTTTACTTCCTGCTTCGCATCATTTCAGCATTTACTGAATATGGTCTCACACACGCAACAGTCCACGCGTTTCCATGCTTTACTTCCTGCTTCGCATCATTTCAGCATTTACTGAATATGGTCTCACACACGCAACAGTCCACCCGTTTGCATGCTTTACTTCCTGCTTCGCATCATTTCAGCATTTACTGAATATAGTCTCGCACACGCAACAGTCCACCCGTTTGCATGCTTTACTTCCTGCTTCGCATCATTTCAGCATTTACTGAATATGGTCTCACACACGCAACAGTCCACGCGTTTCCATGCTTTACTTCCTGCTTCGTATCATTTCAGCATTTACTGAATATGGTCTCACACACGCAACAGTCCACCCGTTTGCATGCTTTACTTCCTGCTTCGCATCATTTCAGCATTTACTGAATATAGTCTCGCACACGCAACAGTCCACCCGTTTGCATGCTTTACTTCCTGCTTCGCATCATTTCAGCATTTACTGAATATGGTCTCACACACGCAACAGTCCACGCGTTTCCATGCTTTACTTCCTGCTTCGCATCATTTCAGCATTTACTGAATATGGTCTCACACACGCAACAGTCCACCCGTTTGCATGCTTTACTTCCTGCTTCGCATCATTTCAGCATTTACTGAATATAGTCTCGCACACGCAACAGTCCACCCGTTTGCATGCTTTACTTCCTGCTTCGCATCATTTCAGCATTTACTGAATATGGTCTCACACACGCAACAGTCCACGCGTTTCCATGCTTTACTTCCTGCTTCGCATCATTTCAGCATTTACTGAATATGGTCTCACACACGCAACAGTCCACCCGTTTGCATGCTTTACTTCCTGCTTCGCATAATTTCAGCATTTACTGAATATAGTCTCGCACACGCAACAGTCCACCCGTTTGCATGCTTTACTTCCTGCTTCGCATCATTTCAGCATTTACTGAATATGGTCTCACACACGCAACAGTCCACGCGTTTCCATGCTTTACTTCCTGCTTCGTATCATTTCAGCATTTACTGAATATGGTCTCACACACGCAACAGTCCACCCGTTTGCATGCTTTACTTCCTGCTTCGCATCATTTCAGCATTTACTGAATATAGTCTCGCACACGCAACAGTCCACCCGTTTGCATGCTTTACTTCCTGCTTCGCATCATTTCAGCATTTACTGAATATGGTCTCACACACGCAACAGTCCACGCGTTTCCATGCTTTACTTCCTGCTTCGTATCATTTCAGCATTTACTGAATATGGTCTCACACACGCAACAGTCCACGCGTTTCCATGCTTTACTTCCTGCTTCGCATCATTTCAGCATTTACTGAATATGGTCTCACACACGCAACAGTCCACCCGTTTGCATGCTTTACTTCCTGCTTCGCATCATTTCAGCATTTACTGAATATAGTCTCGCACACGCAACAGTCCACCCGTTTGCATGCTTTACTTCCTGCTTCGCATCATTTCAGCATTTACTGAATATGGTCTCACACACGCAACAGTCCACGCGTTTCCATGCTTTACTTCCTGCTTCGTATCATTTCAGCATTTACTGAATATGGTCTCACACACGCAACAGTCCACCCGTTTGCATGCTTTACTTCCTGCTTCGCATCATTTCAGCATTTACTGAATATAGTCTCACACACGCAACAGTCCACCCGTTTGCATGCTTTACTTCCTGCTTCGCATCATTTCAGCATTTACTGAATATGGTCTCACACACGCAACAGTCCACGCGTTTCTATGCTTTACTTCCTGCTTCGTATCATTTCTGCAATTACTTAATATGATCTCCCGCGATTTCACGGTGTGATTGTTTTACTGCTTTTCAGTTACGGCTTACGAACGGTAAGCGTTTACACTCGTCTCCATGGTAGATATAATGTTGCCTTCATTTATACATTTGTCGCTAGTCCATTTAGCATATATTCGATTTTCTCCAGTACGTGCATTTGTAATGCGCACTGTTGGTCTACGACATTTTCGTTCCTGATCTTTCAACGTACATCCCTTGAGCAGCACCAACAAAATGCCACTCACACTCTGGACCATTTCCTGGTCCACAATACCAATTCACTTTTCCTGTCAATACAAAGAACACCTCTACTATTCTACAATACCCCCCCCAACACGGGGTTGGTGCCAGCAAAAATGAACACAAATCAAAATACAGCCGTCTTCCCGTTCATGCGGGCTATTCCTCTCTTAATACTGCCCTTTAAAGAGGCTTACCACGTGGTCTTCTCCAACCCTTGTCGAAGGTATTCAATCTTTTATCATCTCTACTTCTCACAAATCAATAATGAACACAAAAACCCCTACTCCCCGGTTTTGGCGTGCATGTTTCAAACTCACATCTATGGATCCCCTGACGGTCTTCAGCATTGAGTATCCTTTACCTGCCTACTCTCCTCCATGCCCACCGGGGTGGCCTCGCTGGGACCGGGCAGGATTTTACATGAATGTGGGTACCTGCCTTCCTCTCTTCTTAAGTGCGTATTCTCTCTGCTCTTCACAGACGACACTCGCTGTCCAAGGGGATACGGCAAGGAGCCCTCAATAGTCTGAAAAGTGCTAGAGAACCATCCCCTGATACCACATGTGTGGTGCACCCAAGATCACACACTTAGTCAAGATAATACCCAATGATGGAGGACTCAGGTGCACATCAAAACCAAGCTTTATTCAAAGAACGAATCCTAGCCGGGACAGCAAACAAGCATCTTCTTCTCATAGCTCTCCACATTCAAATGATTGCAAGTGAATTAAGTACCAAAACTATGTCAGTGATGATGCCACATTACACTATCAGTTTAGAAAACCTACTGGGAAGTTGGGTTGGTTAGTTACTCAAACTGCATATAGGACACATAGGGGTTAGTTACTGTATTGGTCAGTGCTTATCTGTTGGCTCCACCTGGACCCATTCTACTATTGATACCATTTCGAATACATCATTATAGCGACAGCTAATTGCTTGGCATTATCCATCATAGGTGGTATGGGAAGGGGAGTTTCTATTGGGTGGTGCCTGGCTTACCAACCTTGGACACTTTGACGAGACATCAAGATATGAGCCAGACATAAGTGGGGGAAGAGAATTCCCTAGTCTGCCATAATTCCAATTAAACAATGCTTTTGGTCATCTCGAGTCGATGAGGTCTTCCTTTTCATTTGTACATGTCCTTGTGTGCTCTCTGGTATCTGTGTGTGTACTGAGGGACCTCTGCAGGTGTTTTATCTGTGCTTGGCTCATAATGAATACCTCACTCTCTACCTGTGGTGTTCCCTAGGGGTCTAACCTCTCTCCCTGGCTGTTCAGCCAATACCTGTCACTTCTTGCCCACTGCATTGCCGGTCTCTGCTCCAACGTTCAGTGCTATGCAGATGACACTCAGCTCGTTTTCAGGCTCCCTTCCACCACCTCCTCTCCTTCTCTCATCTCTGACTGTCTGTCAGCCATCCAGGAGTGGTGTGACACCAACGATCTCTGCCTTAATGCCAGTAACACAGACATTCTCCTCATCAGCACACCTGCACCCTCCTTTCCTGTCAGTCTCTGGCCGACCTCTCATTAGCCCTCTTCTGGCTCACACCTGTGATGTTAAGAACCTTAGGGTTATCTTTGACTCCACCCTCTTCTTCTCACCTCACATCTCTGATGTCTCTAAGAAGTCACACTACCAGCTGCACCTCCTCAGAGGTATTCTTACTTTCCTCTCCTTCCCCAAGAAGCTCACTGTTTCCAGAGCTCTGGTGCTCTCTAGGCTGGACTACTACAACAGCTGCTTTCTAAATCTGCCTGTTTCTACTCTCTGCCCTCTGCAACTCATACAGAACAGGGCTGAGAGACTTGTCCTTGGCCTCAAGCCCAGGGATCGTATCTCTCCAGCACTGAAATCTCTGCATTGGCTCCCAGTGGCTACAAGGATAAAGTTCAAGACCCTCTGCATTGTCCACAAGGCCTTCAGGGGCCTGGGCCCTCAATACCTCCAACTCTCTCTTCACAAATACCTTCCTACTCAAGCTCTTTGCTTCTCCAACTCCAACTCCCTCAGGGTCAGTGGCTTCCCCAAGCAACAAGTTGGTGGTAGATCTCTTTCTTCGGCCGGGGCCTCCCTCTGGAACAGCCTCCCTGCCTCTCTGAAACTTGAGGAGAACTATCTCTGGTTCCGCAAGCACCTCAAGACCTTCCTCTTTGCTTCTGCCTTCTCTCTTCCTCTCCCCTGCTGATTTCCTGTCTGATACTGCAATGGTCACCTGGCTACCCTGTGATTCGGGCCCAGGTCCCTGCCCGCCCTGTTGCACACCTGTACTGCATCCCAGCAACCCTTGCACTTGGGTCTGTATCTGTAACCATACAGTCCCCCTACCTGCTGTATATACTTACTCTTGCATCTGCCAGGCACACTTATATACTGTTATTGTTTTGATCCTATGTACAGCACTGCCCCCTCCCCTTTCCCCTGGCACATTTCCCCTCCCCCTCCTCTGCACTTGCACAATCCCAATGTCACTTGGCCTAGTAAGATCGTTGTCTCTGTCCTCCCTTTGTTCCCCCTTCCTTGCCTCGTCGTGCCTTGAAACACTTGTATAGGCACGTTATGAATACCATATCATGTATCATATCAGTGTTTTTCATGTCTGAATCATGTGTTAGGATACAGTGTTTGAGAGTGGATTGCCGTCTATTTTTTAAGGTTTTTGCTAATCCTTACGTCTATGATGTGTTCTTTGTGTCTGCCTGGGAGTCTAGTCAGTTAATTTTATATCAAGGCTTTTGGCTTACTGATCTCGTGCACCTGGACATCAATGGTTGGTTGTGCTCTTATAAGAATGTACTTACTGGGAGTCTACTGCTTCTGATCCTGGGAACTGTTATCTTGTGCATGTGTTCCGTTGATCTATTACTCCCTTCCTTGTTCCTGAACTTGGCTCTGGCTTTGAGCTACTGTCTGGGCCTAGCTCAGGTTTCTAGAATACATTCAGCATCTTGGGTTTTGAGGTCTTGCTAATTCTGAGAACTGCTGCGGCTTCAGCATTTGAGAAATGGCTGCACTTCTGTCTTCCTACCTCCATGTTGGTGGCCTATAGTTGCGTCCTATTCGTCTTGTATGTCTGCCATATGATGGTGTCCCTGTGTGATGCTGGAAATGCATTGGAGGGACAGGGCCTCCATGTTCTTGTTCTGTAGTCCTTTTTCATGTGTGGTCTGTGTTGTTTTCTGCACAGGAGTCCATGTGGGACTCCTGGCAGTGCAGCTCTTCCTCTTTTTTGTTGTGGTGAACAGACCCTTGAGATACCCTTATGGCACCCAGGGGTGGGGGTACAACCCTGCACTCCTAGTGTATGTTTTTGGGCACCTGTGTGTGGCCCACAGAGCAGGGTATGGGCTGGTGGCAGCTCCATGCTGAATTTGATAGGTGCTCTGAGCACCCTCCATTTTGGGATATCCAGGCTCTGCCATTGGAATCAGTTGATTCCTGATAGGAGACAAGATGGCCCCTGTGGCCTCTTTCTTTCTATTGCCTGTTACCTTGTTTTCCCAAAGTCCTGGGAAGTCCTGACTCTGTACCTTCACCCTGACTGGCTGTTGGGTGGAAGTTCCATATATGGTATTGTGGGGAAGTCCAGGCCAGACCGGCTAGAGCATTCCCAGTGACTGTATGCTGTCGGTGCACCCTTGGGTTGGGACCTGGGTGCATGGAGTGTGTGACCAATATGCACTTCATGTTATGGGTGTCTGTTTTCTGATATGTGACATAAAGACTGAGACAGCCCTGCCTGAAACTGGTATGAATGCAGTGTGGAGTGCTGAATGGCTGGGTACTTGTCCCAATCCACATTCCTTGTTGTGAGTGTCTGAGAGGGAGGAGTATGGCCTGAATGCACTGTATGCCTGATTTGCTGACTGACTGCATGAATGCCCTTCTGAGTGATTGGTTGCCTGAGTGTGACCCAGCAGAATAAATGGGAGATCAACAGTATATCTGGGGGCCTCTCCCTGCTAGAATTTGTTCAGAAGCTGAAGTTGATAATTGTTGCTTATCCTTGAAGCCCAGCTGGAAGAAGACTTGCTGCTGCATTTGCTTTGACCCGATCGGAAAGCTGTCGAGTTTGTCGAGGACTGATCAGAGAGAGGACCTGGCTAGGAGACCTCTTCCCGACCTACAATGGAGCATCGTGCAGACCACTAAACTTCTCCAAAGCATCCTGGAAGCCAGCCTTCGAAAGACTGTGGACCGGAGACGGGGGCCGTCGAGGAATCTCGAAGTAAGCACCTGGACAACGAGGCCATCGTAGTCCATTGCCGTCGACCATGGTTCGGAGGATTTGATGTAAACCGATGGAAGCCTGTCAAAGCCGTTTTGAGCAGAACACTTTAAATCCAAGGCCTCTCTCGCCAGCACCGCCGACTGCTTTGTCCCGACGGAGAAAGTCCAGGCCGCCAATGCGACATGGAGAATCCGCCAGTGGGTTTCCCGCCACCCGAAGACCACAAAGACGCCGATGACCCAACGCCCTTGCTGTGCCAAAGTTCTTCATTGACTCTTTGAGGCAATGAACTATCGTCGTTGAGGTGCAGCGCATGCCTTGTCCTCACAGGACGTCCACGACTGATCATCAGTAGGTACCGCCAGGACCGAAGCTGCTGCCTCAATGCCATCAAACCTTACCATCGACAACTCTCAACACCAAGGTTCACATCCTTCGAAGACTATCGATGATATGTGGCTCCTGCCTTAAAGGGAGACACTCTAAAAAGGATCTGTCGACGACCCCTCAAAGAAATCTGCAATACCAGGTACAATGGGGTAGTAGAACATTTGTAGAAGGAAATAAGACTTTAATAGACAATATATGGACTGGGCTTGCAGTATATCTTTATTTTACAGGTTGCCCAGGTGGGGGATCTCCACACAGAACTGTGTCTAGGTAACAGGGCCAGTATTCTGCCATTTGTTCTAACTAACTGCTTTCTTCCTATGTCTATTGTTGGTTACCTTTATTAATTGGTTTGTGTGACATTTCACCAGAGTACAGTTGATGCACTTTAATGAAATAGGATAATAATTGTTATACCACTTAGATCTGTATATATTTGCCATTGTAGATTTACTGAGCACAACGTGCGTTATTGTGATTGTGTATCTAACCTTGAACCTTAAGTATATAAAGACTGTGTTTTAACTAATACAGTGTGTGGACATTCCTATGTGGGGGCTTGGGGACTACACTGTACTTAAGAACCAGCCTGCATCACCTCCTGAGAAGCTAGGCCTTGACTGTTCGTCCATTGCTACCAAATAGAGAATCTTGGCTGGGGTCCTCTGTGCCTCTCCTCTACCATATAGAGAGCAGGAGTACAGACACCCCCCTCCAGTCTTTACACCCTGCCCATGTATTCAGCATCTTATCTACTATCAGCGTAGTGAGTCCCTCTCTTGGTACACAGGAACCTCTTGTCCTTTTATTCTGTGTTGCACTGTTTATACTGCACATTATTTATGATCTCTACAAAGTACTTTCAGTTCTAACTTGTGTCACACACCTAACTAAGTTTTTATGGCAGATTGCATGCTCATTCACTTCAGGTGAGCATTTATTTAATGGAGCTGAGTTTAACTTATATTGTCACCCACCCCTAGGTTCATGGCGTGGTAAGGCTACCTCAGTCTGTAAGGTTTCTTGCCCGTTGTGGGGTCAGAGCAGAAGGTAGTAATGACATATTCCCCTGTGTCATCACACTCTATGAGCATCATCACTGCTCCATCGTCTGGGACCTCAATATCTTGCTGTGTGGAAGAACCTGATCGATACTACTTTTACCTCAAGACTCTTTAATGTTCTTGTTGTTTCAGCGGCCACCTGCTTTACTATCGACATTACTTTGCCTTCATTCACGCCATTGAGGAGATCAACAAAAACCCTGAACTTTTACCCAACATTACCCTGGGCTACAGGATCTACAAAACATTCAACAGCGAGGCAGATGTAACCAAGATCATGCTGGGCTTGTTATCAGGAAGGCATATACCGGTTCCCAACTACAGATGTCAGACAAGAGGGGTCCTGGCGGCTATCATTGGTGATCCGTCATCTGCCTGCTCCGTCGCCATAGCAACTCTGACGGGTCTCTACAGGTACCTGCAGGTAAAAGCGGAAATATTAATGGTGGCAAAATCACTGGTGTGGCCGGAATTAACAGCAATGTCTAAGGCCACTCTGTTTCTTCTTCTTCGCATTGATGAGTAATGGCGAGGAAATTCACGGTATTATCCACTTTCTGCGCTGGCAATCCCTAACAGGCCGCATTGGACGCGCCAGCCGCCTGTGGGGTTAGCGGCTTGCTTGGTTCACAGAATCAGGAGGAGCTTGGCGGAGCAGCGGACGTCACAGAGTGCAGATGGTGTGCAGGGAGGCATTGGAGCAGAAGATGCTGGGGCAGATCAGGGGTTTGTGGGGGAACCACCAGTAGAACAACTCAAGGGTAGTCAATATCTCGCTTCATGCCCAAGTCCAAACTTCACGCGGGACGGGGAATCGAACTGGTGTGGCTTAGCATGTTGCCCCTGAGTTGTCCTCCTGGCCTTTTTAGCATCTTAAGTTTAAGAATCATATAGAAACCATATGATGTATTATTTCAAGAGCTGCTATTTCTGCCTTGCAGTGCACAGAAGATCTGTTTTCCACCCAGTTGGTAAGGCGGTAAGAGGGGGAGATTTGTTACTTTGATGTGTGGGGGCACTGTGCCTGTGGGCATCACTAACTCTCCCACACATGGGTCTGCTTCTCTTGTTGGGGTTCTGCCGATAAGTCTTGAATGGCGGCTAAAATGGGAAGCTGACAGGTGGCAGGAAAGTCAGACAGCACCAATCGTCACTGAAAATCTCCCCAATTTTATACTACACGGAAATGTGTGCGGTGTAGCTTTTTTGAATACTCTTTAGGCACTGCAAACAGTAATTGGTGTTTGTACAGCTGCTCTTTGAGGTAAGAGAGGGACTGGACATGAAGGAAGTTAGACATATCTAGGCCATATGGCTGAAAAGAGCTCCAAGACCCTGCCTTTTCCTGCAGCATCACATAGACACACAGTTATATTGCACCAATCCGTTATTCTATAAATTATACCTCGCCTGGCCAAGCAACAGCTCTACATGAACTATAGCTACTCTGTGGCAGCTGTGTGGCAGCTCTTCGGCAGCTCGTTGGCAGCTCTGCGGCAGCTGTGTGGCAGCTATGTGACAGCTCTGTGGCAGCTCTGCAGCAGCTGTGTGTCAGCTGTGCGGCAGCTCTGTGGAAGCTCTGTGGTAGCTCTGTGGCAGCTCTGTGGTAGCTGTGTGGCAGCTCTTCGGCAGCTCGTTGGCAGCTCTGCGGCAGCTCTGCGGCAGCTGTGTGACAGCTGTGTGACAGTCTGTGACAGTCTGTGGCAGCTCTGCAGCAGCTCTGCGACAGCTCTGTGGCAGCTGTGCGGCAAATCTGCGGCAGCTCTGCGGCAGCTCTGCGGCAGCTCTGTGGCAGCTCTATGGCCGCTCTGCCTTTTTATACTGCATAATCGCCAAAAGCATTTCATTTATTTATATACATATAAATTCTAGAGAGATTAAAAGAAGGAGCATAGGTTCCTACCTAGGTTGACAGGCCTGTTCCCTAATACTGATCAAATGTGTCCTGTAGTGTGAAACAACTGACAAATTAGAAGAAAGATGCATGATATTATATGATATGATATGGCATTTATAACGCGCCTATACACAAGTGTTTCAAGGCGTGACGAGGCAAGGCAGGGGGAACAGAGGGAGGACAGAGACAACGATCTTGCTAGGCCAGGAAACATTGACATTGCGCAAGTGCAGGGGGTGGGGAAGGAGAAAAGTGCAGGGGAAAGGGGAGGGAACAGTGCAATACACAGGATAACAGTAAAATAAATAAAGATAATAAATAATAAATAAAAGTGCGTCCAGCTGGTGGCAGATGCACGGGTAAATGCAGACATCGGGTGTAAGTGCTAGTAGGGGCTGTAGGGATACAGAAAACAGTCCCCGAATGCAGGGGTTGCCAGGAAGGAAGTGCAGGTGTGCAACTGGGCGGGAGGAAACCTGGGCCCGAGATCAGAGGGTAGCCAGATAACCAGTGCAATTTCAGATTCAGCCAGGAGATCAGCACGGGAGAGGAGGAGAGAAAGCAGAACCAAAGAGGAAGGTCTTGAGGTGCTTTCGGAACCAGAGATGGTTCTTCTCAAGTTTCAGAAAGGCAGGGAGGCTGTTCCAGAAGGATGCCCCAGCCAAAGAAAGAGATCTACCACCAACTCGCTGCTTGGAGAAGCGACTAACCCTGAGGGAGTTGGAGGCGGACGAGCAAAGAGCTCGAGAGGGAAGATATTTAGGAAGAGAGAGTTGAAGGTATTGAGGTCCCAGGCCTCAGAAGGCCTTGTGGACAATGCAGAGGGTTTTGAACTTAATCCTGGCTGCCACCGGGGGCCAATGCATAGATTTCAGTCCCAGAGAGATACGATCCCTGGGCTTGATGCCAAGGACAAGTCTTGCAGTCCTGTTTTGGATGAGTTGCAGAGGGCGGAGAGTAGAGGCAGGCAGATTTAGAAAGAGGCTGTCGCAGTAGTCCAGCCTAGAGAGAACCAGAGCTCTGGAGACAGTGAGCTTCTGGGGGAAGGAGAAGACGGGAAGAATACCTCTAAGGAGGTGCAGCTGGTAGTGTGACTTCCTAGAGACGTCAAAGATGTGAGGAGAGAAGGAAAGTTTGGAGTCAACAATGAATGCAAGGTTTTTATCCTCATAGGTGGGAGCAGGAAGAGGGCCAAGGGAGGCTGGCCAGAGAGTTACAGGAAAGGTGGGAGCAGGTGTGGCGATGAGGAGACTCTATTCGTCTTACTGGCATTAAGACAGAGATCATTGGCGGCACACCACTTGCCATGAATAAAGCCTCAGGCTCAAGAAGATTTGTGGCCCCCTTTTTTGTTCGCAAGAGAAGCCGTGCTCAGACAGGTTCTGGCCCTTTAAGACGAAGACTACCAGGTGCTTGGAAGTTGGCTTGGCAACGCTGGCGTCCTGTCATTTCCTCATTGCCCCGCCCCTGGCGCGCTGCTAGTGTGTTCACGTGATCACTATGCGCTCACGTGATTGTTTAAATAGCGCCACCGGGAATCACTCTGCGCTTCTGAACTTCCTGGTTTCCAGTGGCGTTACTTTGTATCATTGATTCTTGTGTACCTTCCCTCCCTTTCCCCGCCCTTCTTGGAACTGCCTTCCCGTGTATCGGACTTCGGACTGTCCCTGGATACTGCCTGTCTCCTGCCTCCTTGGTGTTTGAACATTGTTTGCTGCCTTCATTGTACTGCTTTGACCTCGGAACGTCCACGGATTTCGAACTAGCCTACGTTTGTTTGCCTTTGGGAGTGCTACGGACTTCCTTTGAACTGCCTTGGCTTACAGATACATTGTATTTTGGTTCTGGATTTACCTTTTGGATTTGAAACTTTGTGTGTACTTTGAACTTGCGACTGCCAGTGAGTTCTGCTTAGGCGTCCTCGTTCCGTCGGGGTAGATTCTGTTTGGATTCTCTGCATTTCTCTACGGACCCTCGAATCTTCATTGCCTCAACTGCTCCAGTACAGCTTCCTTCACGGTAAGGGTGTCTTTTGAGTTTTCCCTTTTGTAATCATTAGCCTGCCAATTCCAGTAGCTAGCATTTATTGTTGCATTTTCTTATCCACAGGGGTAAACTGGTAGATTGGCTGGTACATTTCTTTGGGTTTGACAATTCTTAACTCAAAGGTCAGTGTTCTGTTATTCTTTGCTCACACTGTATTAATGTTACGGATTGTGGATAACTTCCATCACTTTCCTTACAGTCGCTTCCAGTCTACCTATACTCCTGTGTCGGCGCACCTTATCCTGAGTACTGCAGCCATCTTGGTCTTTGTTTGGCATCCTATCTTTTGGCTACTATATCGCACTGTTTGTTTACTTTCAGCCAGCGGGGTATAATTGTCAGAAGAATTCTTCGGCTACACTACGAGGACAATATTCCCCTGACACCACTCATGGATGGTGGGCAGACAGTCATAGATGAGAGAAGGAGAAGAGGTGGCCGAAGCGAGCCTGAAAATGAGTTTAGTATCATCCGCATAGCACTGAACTTTGGGGCAGAGAGTGACAATGCGGTGGGTAAGAAGTGCAAGGTATTGGTTGAACAGCCAGGGAGAGAGGTTAGACCTCTGGGGAAAACCACAGGTAGAGAAGAAGATAGCATAGAGGAAGGAAACAAGTTGGACCTGGGAGGGACGATCGGAGAGGAAGGAGGTCAGCCAAGCCAGGCCCTGATACCCAGTCTATCACGGAGACGGTTGAGCAGGATGGCATGGTTGCCCCTGTCAAAGGCAGAAGAGAGATCAAGTAAGATGAGGACACAGGGGGTGTTGGAATTGAGGTTGGCGAGCAGGTCTTCAAGGATGTTCAGGAGAGCAGTTTCCGTGCTTCTGGCAGCTTTGAAGCCAGACTGATGGTCATGGAAACAACCAACAGGTCCAGTGTGAAGGTTTAGCTAGGAGATGGCCAGATTTTCCAGGAGTTTGCACAGGAAAGGACTGATGGAGATTGGACGATAGTTAGCCGGGCAGGATGGGTCAGCAGAGTATTTCTTAAGAAGAGGGTGCAAAAGGGAGTTTTTTAGGGGGTAGGGGAAGACTCCAGTGGTGAAGGAGTGGTTGCAGAAATCAGCCAGAGCAGGAGCCAGGGTGTTGATGTGGTCCTTGATGGTTTTGGAGGAACAGGGGTGAACCTGTTTTGACAAGACTTTCATAGATCGGACTTGTCTAAAAACCATATCTGAGGAGAACTGGGGAAAGGCAGAGAAGGGGGGGAGTTGGCCGCAGAAGGGCCAGAACAAGAGCAGGGAGTAGAAGGAGGAGGGGGAGAGGAAGAGAGAGAGGAGAGGATGTCCTGAGTTTTAGAGATAAAATGAGAAACCAGGGCCATGCTAAGGGCCTGGCAGTGGACAGGAGAGGTAGATACTGTGGCAGGATTGGCCAGCTCCTTGCAGATTTTAAAGAGTTTGGCCGAGTTGTTAGATGCCGCGGAGACACAGGCTTGGATGAGGGTTCTCTTCATGGTGCGGACAGAGAGTCAGTATTGCCTTTGGAGCAGGCGGCAGGCCAGTTTCTCAGAGGATGTTTGTGAAGCACGCCATTTCCTCTCAGCCACCCTGCACTTGCATTTGAGGGTGACGAGGTCTGAGTCGTACCAGGAGTTGCACTTGGCTTTGGGCTTCAGGCGGATTCTCATGACAGGGGCAAGCACATTGAGAGTATCAGATATAGCAGATTGGAGCGTGGAAAGGGATGTGTCAGGGTTTCAGTCAGCCAAAAGGGTAGGTGGGGCGAGAAAGTGGCAGTGAAAGCCTCACTGCCACACGCTTCATGGGTTGGATAACCGAGAAGGTAGGTGGCAGTGCTGTAGTTGGCTTGGCCTGAGGGGTAGAGAGGGTGAGATGGGAGGAAAGAAGAAAGTGGTCACTTCAGGAGCGAGGAGTGGTGAGAGGGATCGGAAGGGGGAGGTCTGAAGAGATCAGAACATCCAGAGTGTGCCCTTCAGAGTGAGTCAGGCTAGGGGAGAGAATAGAGAGTGAGAGAGAGTCATAAAAGTCAAGAAAGAGTCCAGTGGAAGGACAGGAAGCATCCAGGTGGATGTTGAAGTCTCCAAGACGGAGGAGTTGAGTGGTTGAGACCAGGAGGGAAGAGACGAGATCCGCCCCTCAGAGAGGAAGGCAGAGATCTGACCAGGTAGCCGATAGATGGTAGCCACAGTATGCAAATGGCCGGGAGAGAGAGAGCCTGCAGATGAGGCATTCGAAAGAGGGATAGGCCTGCGCAGGAATGATAGAGACATGGATCCAATCACGGAAGATCAGGGCTACACCCCCTCCAGAACAGTTGGATATGGGAGCGGAGAGGATCTTGTAGCCATCAGGGAGAAGAGTGTCAAAGCTTGTGACAGAGCTGGCCGTGAACCGTGTCTCAGTGAGACCGAGGACATCGAGGTCAAGTTCCTTAAGGATGCACACCAACCAATGAATAGTAGGTCGTAAGCGAAAATACCTTTTTAAAATAATCGAACTAAAAAAGATCGATTTCGAAAGACCACTCTGTGACTGCACAGAGCAGTCTTTCTAAATCAAACTGACATGCCCCTGCCGCACACAAGTGTGCGCAGGGGCTAACAGGCATTTCAGTAATAGGAAGAGCCGTTGCGGGAGAATAGGGACGTTTGTGTGTGTTTCTGTGTGTGAGTGGGTGTATGTGTCTGTGTGCATATGTGTATGGAGTATGCATGTATTGTGCCGGGAAGGGGGTGGTGGGTGGTAAAATCGGCAGTTTGGGGGTTGAACCCACACCTATTAACAAGAGTATCAGTGGGACAGGGTGGCGGTGGGGAAGGAGGAAGGCAATATGTGCTGTTTCCGCATATTAAAGCCAACACAAAAACAGCCAAAATAAATAATTTTTTGTGTTCAGGCTTTAAAATGCAGGAGTATCACATAGAACCGAATAGTGTTGTATCTGTTAGGGAGAATTCTCCAGTATGGCTAATTTCCCTTACCTAATGAATCCCTCAGCAGCTTTGTTGGATTTCTAGGATTTAATGTTTTCACCTGGTAAGAGTATGAACATGTTTTCCCACTCTTACATGTGTTTTACTGTGTGTGTTTAACACTTTTGTGTTCATAGACTGTGGAGCCTCACCTGCTCCACAGGCATCATATTTGTACTGTGGGTTACACAGCACGGGTTACACAGCACCTTCAGTGCAGTGACACAGGGTTGTCTTTTAGATTTCCCAACTCAGACTCCATTTTCTGGGACTGACTACTATCTCCCAGAACGCATAAAGTTGCCATTAACTTTATTAGCCTATGTAAAACCACAGACCCAGTACAAACCATTTTACATGGAGTACTGGAAAGGGTTAATACGTATCCCTTTTTGTCTGTTTCTCTTGGAGCACTGTTTCGCTCCCTTTTCATCAAGACTTAGCTGGTGGCAGTGGTAACTACCCTATTTCTCATACCGCGGTTATCTTAAATAACCTTGGTATTGTTTTAGGCTATCTTGGTAGCCTCGAACTTAAACCCGCTAGACCATATATGTTTTATTACCGTTCTGGCTGGGTATATTTGCCATTTCTTTTTGTAAAAGTCTTTCTCGTGCTTTACGCTGCACGCCAAACCAGGTTTGGTTCCTTTGTTCACCGTCTTTTCGTGGGCTTCTACGCAGAAGCCCTCCTTAGGTGCCTGTATGTCTGAGGGGAACAGGATGTGAAGGAGGGGTTTAGGACTCCCTGCACAAAGTCTCCTTGGAGGCCCATGTCACACTCTGAACTGAAGAAGGGACAGCCACCTTGCTGGGTGATTGACAGCCAGGCTGTGTGAATGGGGGAAAACTGCATAAAAAACAGGTCTCTGGGTCTGGAAAGGCAGAGTCGCCACGGGAATGAAAGAACCAATGAGGAGCTGATGGAAGAGAACCCCTACCACGACTGAACCGCCCGGTGAAGCCCTGCTGTAGGTCAGAATCCTCGAACTCCAACGACAGAGAAGATCCTCCAGGAATCTTCTTCCCCTGAGCTGGTGGGACCAACCAGTTTGACCAAACTGCAAGCCAGGACTCCCTCCTCTGGTCGAATTCGCTGTACAGAGCTACAGTGGGCCAGATAGCCAGGAAGGTCGGACCCTGCTTGGGTTTTAAGGAGCACACCTTTTATTTGTTGTTTTGCTCTGCTGCTGGTTTCTTCCCTGAGCAGTGCAGGACCCTCCAGTCTTCCTACTTCGTGTCAGTCTGACAGTCGCTTCAGTAACCATGAGCCTGCAGGAACTGCCAGGAACGCCCGCCTCAGCTACAGCTTCTTCTCCATTTAAAGGTACTGTGCAAAACTGGTTGTTCGTTTCGTTCAACCACGGTGAAAGTGTGAGATCTTTCTCCAATCCGGGAGCTTTTCCTTCTCTACTCTTTAAACAAACTTTTCTGCCAACAAACTTTGTCCGGAACTCTTGGCAAAGACTTAACCGCAAACTACCCTGAGCTGTGTGATCTTGAGAAACATACTTTTGTCCTATTTACTTTGGCCCTAAGCCTTTTTGATTTGATTCCATCACTGTAGATCATTTTTCTAGATTACCCTGCTTACCTACCTGTTGGTGCTGTTCAATTTCTGCCTAACTTTGTCTTTCCTCCCTTTAACATTTTTGGAGTGCCATTTTGCTCCCACTTCATTTGTGAGTTTAACTTGTCTGGAATCTATTGGGAGTGGTGTGGTGTATTAAGAGTGTGATTTTTAAACTGCTTTAATTTAGTGAAATGTTATACAACTGATGTGTAAATAAATGTATATTCTTTTACTCAGAAACCTTGTGTCAGTGTTTGTTTGAATCATAGTAATTGCTGTCCTTTGTGTAACTATTGATACTTCTCACTTACGCTTGAGATAAGTCTGGCTGCTCAGCCATCGCTACCACTTTACTGTGTAGTACAGGCTTGTACCAAAGGTGAATATGTACTGTCACTTGTAGTCTTAATTGTGTGTGGTGTTCTCAAAGGGTACTAGATATAATTCTGCCTAACAATATCAAACATGTCCATTGCATAGAATTGAAGAACGTACATTGAGTAAAATGAGTGTGTACAATTAGCACCTGGAAATTTCTATTCACAATGAAAGGTAACTAACTACCTGTGATGATCAGGGTACCGTACACATGTGTATGGCACCTGTGACGAATCCGGCGAATTTGTCCATTCTTCCCGGAGGGAGTCACCCCCTTGGAGACTAAGGAGTGGAGACCACTAAGCAATACCTTCACTAGGGGTCTTGGAAAACGGGACCCCACTGGGAGTGACTCCCCTCTAGGGGATAAGGACTCCCATTCCTATAAGGAGCCCCCTTGACATATATGGGAATAGAAAAGACTGATGGTGTTTCGGTGGATTGGTAGACAAAACATACTAACCTTGATCCGATATCTTTGCTGAAGGTAGTGCTGGAAGCCCAGTGAACTCAACAGCTGATGGAGATTAACATGCCCCTTTGAAGTATGGTGACGGGAATAAAGCGATAAAGAACCTTGAATGGAGACAGAGGAATCCTACACAGAGGCAAGCATCTGATGCGAGAAATTCTTGGAGTGGTGGAGCTACGCTACACCAGAGAGCCAGCAGTAGTGCAGAGAAACTAAGAGACGAGAGAGAGACGCTGGAGAGTCGGCGCAGTAAAGGGCAATATTGCTGAGACAGAGACAGGAACGGATGAAAGACCATCCTGGCTGGTGGTGTGACCACGGTACAGCCTGGGACCAACAAAGAGACACTGACACCAGGTTGCAACGGAGGAACGAGTCCTCCATTCTCATTAGAGCAAATGGTTACAGGAGTAAGATACTGAGGAGAGAGATGAACAACAGCGTCTCAGGTGAAACGCTGGCACAAACCCAAAGACATTAAAGGTACCAGGGTTGCCCAGTGTGGAGGGAGACGAACTGTACCGAGCCAGAAAGGGAGTTGGAGAACATGTCGATTAACTCCACACACTGTCAACCAGGACCCAAAAGTATAATATTCGGGTGGGTTATGGGAGCCCTATAAACCTGAATGGTCAAGATTGGCGGAGGCCCCCAAAAAACAGCCTGCTGAGTGAAGAAAGCCAGAAGACCAGAGGAGTCTAGAGATCCGTGTAGAAATAAGTGACATTTTGTAACCTAGAGGGTTCAATTGGGTCAGCCGGACCCAAGAGAGGGAATATTCTAGAGGGTGTAGGAGCCCTAGAAGCCTCACTATTGAATATTGTGAAAAGCCAAGGCACAGCCCCAAAACCAAGAAAGTCAAAGGACCAGAGAGGTCTCCAGAATGCTTGTGACATAAGACTATTCCCACCAATAAGTAACATTTGTTTGCAACCTGTGAGAACAGGGATCCTTGAGGTTTCCACCACTTTGTTAAACCGAAGTGGTCATTGATAGAGGCCCAGAGATAGCCTCCTGGGTGAGGGAAGTCAAAGGGCCAGAGGGCTCTGGAAATCCCCAGAGAAATGAGTCAGAGTATCTCAACGGACTAAAGTAATCATCCCTCCCCTTTACGAACTTGAGACTTTTTTTACTTGCATAAGGATTTAACTTTATTTTTGAGAAGCCTGGGGAAAGGTCTTAAAACTCTGATTAGAGGAACTCTAAAAAATACTCAGTTGTTCTTCGAACAGTATTTAGGGAGAAGCACCAATGGCATTGGCCGTGCAAAGCCAGAGCTACAAGGCTACTGTTCTGGATGATTTTTATTTTGGTTTTATTTTGAAAGTGCTACGGCCAGATAGAGGATAGGTTTTGGACCAAGGAATAATTTCGTTTTTTTGATAGACGACAAGCACTCTTAGTTTATTTTGTAGGTAGGGACATCGCTCGGAGCAACAGGGTTATATAGGACATTTTCCTTTTAATTTTAATAATCATCCTTGAAATTGTCATCCCCGAGTCTTACGCATTCGTCTGGTTCCCCGCACACCTTAGTTTTCCCATTGTATCCTTCCAGAAAACCAATAAAGTCTTCCAGTGCTCGAATTACGAATTGGATATTTTCCCTAATTCTTATTTTATGGGGAAATGAGTTTCTAAACTGGAAAAATTCAAGACATGGCAAAGTTCCATTTCTAAATAAGACTGCCGATTCATGGAACAAATGTGCGCTGAAAATCTTGGCGCAAGCGTGAAAAAGCAAGTGTGCGCGTGCGATTCATGGTAGGGCCTGCTCATGTTTCCCGCGTGAGGTGTGCCAAATCATTGCGTGGCAACATCCAGAACGCAGTACGTAAGGCGCACAGCGAAAGTGCACAATGTTAGCGCACACATCAAAAAGGGGGCGGAACACGGGGCATAACGCACGGAATGGGGAACAACGTGTGAAAATAAGGGCGTAACTGGGGATGTACTGCTGGGAAGCACACGGAACGCCCACACGCTTGCGAACCACACATATTCATGGAATTGAATAGGGGAACCCCACGCATGGCCAAACACGCACAGGCCTAAACACGTCCGCCACACGAAGGCAGGCGGTAGCATCCCTGTGCAATACAAAAGCGCGCGCAAACAAAAAACACGTATATACAGCTACGATGAATGTCCCATTCAGTGGTCCCCTAGGAGAAATGACATGTCACGCAACGCACAGGCATCCCAGAAAAGCAAGAAAAAGAGATAAGCGACCCCTGTTGCCCACGTGCATGTAAAAAAACACACGCAGTACGCTGTGTCAGCCAGGAACACAAAAAATACGTATGCGATCAACACGCAGGCTAGTATGCCCATAAAAAAAGGGGTACGCGACAAACATGGACACCCGCAGTGGGAAAAATAGCGTGTGCGACTCACCGTCTGCCTTGCGTGTAGAAAAAGAACGCGTAGCCAACACCCACCCGCTGTGAAGTAATCGCGTGTGAACCCCAACGCCTGGAAAACACACGCACCTTTTCCCACGAAAAGCATGTACAGAGCGATGGAAACCCACGTGGGATCTTCAACCCGTGCCAGGGAATGCCCGCGCATGTCACGTCACAGACGCGCTTACGCGCTAAGGGCCTTTCCTTGAATTACACGCTGATGTGCATTTTTTTCGCATGCCAAATTACTCCGTATCAAGCTGGCCACGCAACAGCACACGGAAGACCACACTCCTGTCCTGAAGGCCATTTTCCTGCCCCCCAGAGCCCCGAGCACCCTCCCACCTGCCATCTGCTGCTGCCTGTCTGCCTGCTGGCTACATGCCCTGCTATTTGGTGCCTGCACGTCAGCCATCTGCAGGGGTCCAGTTGCTGTGTCCACCCCTGCTGGAACACCAGACTCCCGACTGGTATTCCATCGCTCCACAGGCCAACCCCAGGACCCAGTTGCCCACCCACACCTGCCTCGGGGGTTGCCATGTCCGACACAACACCATCTGGCACCAGTGGCGACCCCCCAGCTGAGAGGCAGAGGGCTGCCAGCTTCAGTGCCAATGAAGTTGGCATCCTGGTGGAGCAAGTCCTGGGGCATTATGATGCCCTCTTTGGAAGTTCACGCGATGACAATGAAGGACGGACAAGGATCTGGAAGGACATTGTTGCTGCCATCAACATGGAGGGGGTGGCAGCCCGCGACATGCAACACGTCCGGAAGCGCTGGGAGGACTTCAGGTCCAGGACCCTCAGCAAGGCCCGGGCCTCTTGAAGGGAAAGCATGCAGAGAGGTGACGGGTCCGCCTTAACAACATCCCGATGAGGGTCCTGGAATGCATAAACCCAGCGCTCCACCGCCAGATCCTTCAGAGGCAGACACGTTCGGAGCCGAGCGGTAAGTGACCATGCCTACTGATTGGACGCTGTGCATGTCCAGGTGTGGCAAGAGTGTGCAGGTTGGACATATGTCTTGGAAGACCCATGTAAGGATGTGTATGTACAGGGACATGAGCCTGCCACATGTGAGTCCAGTCATGTGTGAGGCACATCAGTGGTGTGTGTGTTCGAATGCATGGTGCACAAATGCATGTGTCGGCACACACATGTTTTGAATTATGTGTATGTACTGTGGCATGGTTGTGGTGCGACACATGGATGCTGGTTCCACCTTTATGTATGTGCACAATGTACATGTGCATATGTGTGTAATTGACATATGTGCCACTGTGATACACCATGGATGCATGTGACACCGACATGTCGGAGGCTGATTGGCAGATGTGACATGGATGCCAATGATTTAACTGCGACAGGTGGTGGAGATGTACAGATACATGTATGTCTGGTGGCGTGTGTGCATCTGTTTGGCACTCCCCGTGTTGCATGTGACGTCAGGCTAACCTTCGGATGCTCATGCTGTTGTATGTGTATGGATGGTTCTGGCTGCTGCAACATTCCTGTTAATTTGCTCATGTGTGTGGGCTCAAATGATAGGTGTGTTGGGGATTGTGATGCCATGTGTGAAGTTTGACACTGCCACGGATGTGCAACTGTCATGTGTGTATCAGTCCATTGTACAGAGCCCTGATGCCTGTGTTCTGTCTCTCTCTGTCTGCAGAGTCAACTGATGAAGAGGGCGGAGACGGTGCTGTGGAGCACAGCGGCAGGGATCCCACCGCCAGCTGGAGACACAAGGCCCAGCTCCCCTCCCATGTTGTCATCTCATCTGGGAGTGAGGGGTCTGGTGCTGCGTCCGTGGCCGCAGCTGCCGAGGGAAAGTGCAAGAGGCGGAGGTCAGAGGTGGACTCCTCGGCAGCAGAAGGGGCAGCTGGGACCCCACAGGGCCCTATGGAGGAAGATGGTGGAGGGTTTGGTTGAGGAGGTGGCCTTCCTCTCCCTGCGGACGTGCCAATCCGGGACTGTGTTGAGCCTGTCCTGGCTGGGGTGGCGTTGCGTCAACTTGGCATCCGGGATAACGTGCAGGGTTCTAGTGAGGACGCTGCACTTTATTTCAGATGCCTCGTTGACCGCGTCGACTGGCTAGGAGGGATCACCGGTGCCGGGTCACTCCATGTGCTGGTCCTTCTACCGACCCCCTCCTCAACTGAACCCCATATTCGCCAGTCGTCCTCCGTGCCATCTTCCTGCCCACGTATCACCTAGGCACCCTGTGGAGCTGCCTCTGACCCAGCGGCCAGGCTGGTGGAGGACACATCCCTGCCACAGTCGGGAGTTGGAGGTCCAGCAGGGGTGGCCACCACAACAACTGGACCCCAGCAGGAGGAGGACGTGCAGGCATCGACAGGCAGGGCACGTGCACGGCAGCAGCAGGCTCAAGGTGGGAGCGATGATGGCTCGAGGCCATCAACATCAGAGGGGCAGGCATCGGCCAGAGGGCAGGAGGACCCTGGATTGGGAGTGTCTTCCGAATTTCGACATTTTCTGTATAACCGAAACCTGGTTTAAGGACCCAGTGGGGCCTACTTGCGAACAGGCTATCCCTAACGACTACACTATTTATTTTGAAAACAGAGTGCAGAGTAGAGGAGGTGGGGTGGCAATCATTGCCAAAAACAGTCTCAAACATTTCAAAGTGACATTAGGACTCAGGAGTGTCTTCCGAATTTCGACATTTTCTGTATAACCGAAACCTGGCTTAAGGACCCAGTGGGGCCTACTTGCGAACAGGCTATCCCTAAGGACTACACTATTTATTTTGAAAACAGAGTGCAGGGTAGAGGAGGTGGGGTGGCAATCATTGCCAAAAACAGTCTCAAACTTTTCAAAGTGACTTTAGGACTCAGTGGGTGCGAAACATTGCATCTTAAACTAGTGTTTAAACCTAATAGCAATTTACAGACCACCTGCGTTGGTTTCAGAGTTCTCGTCAGAACTCTGCTCTTACTTAAACACCCTGAGTACTGCTAATGCATCCACAGTTGTTATGGGCGACGTGAATTTTTGGCGAGGCAATAAGAAGGATAAGGGTGCCATTGCCTTGGAAAAAGCTCTGAATAACTTGGATTTTACCATTCTTAACAAGGAACCTACTACTCCGCAGGGCAACCAGTTAGACTGGTTGTGCGGTCACAACATATCATTACTAAACTGCAGAACATCCCCTTGCATTTGGAGTGATCACCACATGATATCAGCTAACTTAAAACTACCACACTATGGATATATATCAAACCCCCACATCAAAGTAGCCAAGAGAGATTTTAAAAATTTGAATGTGCTACTCCTTAAAGCCTGCACGGATAAAATAGCGGGTTCTTTTTAGGATCAGGATTCCTGCATTATCCTTCTGGATAAATATAATAAGCATCTCACTGAATTAGTGGAGGCAGAAGCTCTGCTTACCTCGAAATTAATTAGGAAAAATAACAACAGCCAAAAATGGTTTACTCCAGAGCTTCATTCTTTGAAGAGGGAAAAACGGACCTTAGAAAGGAAATGGATTTCAGACAAAGCAGCGGAGAGCAAAATTATCTGGAAAAAAAAGGACAAGGAATATAGAGATAAGATTAAATCAGCAAAGGCCGACTTTTTCAATTGTGAAATTGAGCTTGCAGAAAACAAGACAAGCAAGCTTTTTGATATTCTGAAGAATATTGAAAAGCCTGACTCTCTCACCCCTCCATTTACGCCATCAGAGGAGGATTGTAATATGGTTTTAAATGCCTTCCAAGCAAAAACAGAAAAAGCAAGACAGAATATTATCAAAGCTAGATCCTCTGCTAATCTAGACACCTGCCCTTTAGTAACAGATAATTCTGCCAGAGAGCAGTCTTTTAAATTTAGCTCCATCTCAGAGTCAGAGATGTTAGAGGTACTGAATAACATGAAGCCAACCACTTGTGCAGAAAATATCCTGCCTCCAAACATCATTCTACAACATAAAGACATCTTCGCTCCTATTCTACAGAGAATAGTGAACTCATCTTTTCAAGAGGGCATAGTGCCTAGAGATCTTAAGAAAGTTACTATTACCCCTCTAGTTAAAAAAGCAGGTCTGGATCCCAAAGACCCTGGGAATCTCCGTCCAATAACTAATTCGAACTTTGTTCTTAAGTTATTGGACAAGGTAGCTACACAACAACTGCAGCAGTTTGTTGAGAATGAGGAGATCCTGCATCAACAACAATCTGGATTTAGAGCATCCCATAGTACAGAAACTGCCATGCTGGACCTGCAGAACCAGATCCTCAGCTTAATGGATAAAAGCAAGTTGGGAGTACTTATGCTTTTGGATCTAAGTGCCGCATTCGATCTGGTGGATCATCGCCTTCTTATCAAGGCGCTTAGAGAGAATGTGGGTTGCTCGGAAGGAGCCATTGATTGGCTCTTGTCTTTCCTCTCGGATCGCCAAGCAAGAGTACATTGGGGCAGTAGTTTTTCCGATCCGTATGACATCTTATTCGGAGTCCCACAAGGGGCCAGTCTGTCCCCCATGTTGTTTAACATATACATGCGCACATTGTGCAGTCTACTGGTGAATGCGGGGGTGTCGTTTACTAATTACGCAGACGACACCCAACTCATTCTGGAACTGGGTGGCAGCCACTATGATTCAGACAGTGAAATAATAGCCAGGGTTAATAAGATAATCGACAATTGGATGCAGACAAACAGGATGTGTCTGAACGCCTCTAAAACCGAGCTGATGCTGTTTGGATCAAGTCATCAGCTAGCGAACTTGGGGGCTGAGCATAAATCATTTAAAATCAAGAATGCCACTATCCAGGTGGTCCAGAAAGTGAAGACCCTGGGAATAATGGTCAACTCACAGGTGGATTCTCATGCCCACACTAGCTACCTACAAAAAAATACGGCATATTACTTAAGGCTCATGAAAGCCATTAGGCCGTTTCTTAATGAGGGTAATATGGCCGCCGTAGCCAGGGCCATTATACTATCAAGGCTTGACTATGGCAATGCCCTGTTATTAGGGGCCTCCTCTAAAGATGTTTCTAGTTGTCAGGTGCTTCAGAACAACGCGGTTAGGCTGGTAAAAAATCTGAAGAAAAGAGATCATGTTACTGCAGAGAGAATAGCCTTGCATTGGCTCAGAGTGGAGGAGCGTATTAAATTCAAAGCTCTCTGCCTGGTGCATAAATGCCTGTACGGCTCTGCTCCTGAGTATCTGAAAAAGGGCTTAGTGCTTCATACCCCCAGTAGGAATCTTCGTTCAAAGGGTAAATGTCTGTTAATCGTCCCCAAGTTTAAATTGAAATCTGGGCTGGGCAGTTCCTTTTTGGTGCAGGCCCCCAGCTTGTGGAACAGTGTTCCAGAAACACTCAGAACCGTTACCAACCTTACTGTTTTTAGGAAAGGGTTGAAGACTCATCTTTTCAGATGATGAACTGGGATACGGGGGATTATGACCACCTCATGGCTTAGCGCAGACGTTCCTATTGTATTGTTTTGTTTTTCGTTGTTTGCCTAAGCGCCCTGATGCCCACGGGCTATCGGCGCTATACAAAAAATAAATACATACATACATACATACAAATAGATGCAGAGCGGCGGCGGGCGGAAGAGGCACGGCACACTATGGTCAGGGTGGAGAACTCCATGCGCAGGGCGTTGATGCGGGCTGAGTGCCTCGAGGAAATGCGCAGGGAGTTGGAGGTTGACATGGCATTATCCCTGCAAGACCTCGGGGCCAGGGAAGAGGCCCGCCTCCAGAACGTTGAAGAGGAGTTCGATGATGTCCTGGCCCGGGACATCAACAAGTGAGCCATTGGACTTGCCCGCCGCCATTGTATATAGTTCATTAGTGTACGTTTCCTTTCTATTTTATTTCTTTTGGGGCGCATGGACTATGCCCCAACTTTTTATATATAGGTAGTGTTTTTTGTAGGTTTCCTTTGGATTGTTGGGCTCATGGACCCTTGGATGTTCTTTTGTAAATAGTTTTCGATGTGGATTTCATTTTCTTGGACCCATGGTGGAATACTTTGCTTTTTTTTAACTCTGAGTTTTTTTTATGGACAGACCCATAGGAGCCATTTTACTTTGGATTTTATTGGTTGCAGCATTTATTTATTTTTTATCATTTTTGGAGTTCTGGACTTGGATTCTTTCTTTTCATTATTGTGTGATTTTGTTTTATTCATTTTGTTGATTCTTCAATACACTTTTATTCTATACTTTACTTGTGTGGTCTTCTATCAATTTTTTGTGCATGTCACAATGTTGTTTTTCACAGTCATGTGTCGCCATTGTGTGGGTCTGAGGGACATGTATTCATGGGCATGCTGGTTATGTATTTTCTACCATGAATTCAATGTGGGGTGTTTGGACTGGGGTGGCCTGGGATGGGATTTGGGTGGCCATAAGGCCCATGGGTCTGGAGTCTGATGACGTGTCAGGTGGGGGGACATGAGACAGGGCCTGCTGGCAGGTGAGGATAAAGCAAAAGAGAGAAGTATAGGGGTGCACAGACAAGTTAAATAAAGGTTTGAGAGTGGAAGGATTGTGAATAAGAATGTATCAACAAGAAATAGTGTGCAAATGTTATACAAAGACTTCTGGTGCAATCGGGCTGTCGTCACAAGGCCACTTGGGACAGAGAAAACCAAACAAATCCAAAGCTGTGTATTGCTACCCAGCAAGCCCAGATGCACTCAACAGGGACAATAAGTACCCTCTATTTTAAATCAAAATTAATTTAAACATTTGGCGCCAACAGGGCGTAAATTCTACGGTGTACAAACACCGCCTAAGTTTCTCTAGTTTCCAAAAGAAAATGTCATTACACAATTTAACGGTGTTAATAAGGATAAATTGTAAACACAGGTGTCAAATGAATGGAACAATCAGAACCAAGACATTAGAGTTGACTTTTGGATTTTAATCCTCTTAATCCAATAAATCGTACATGAATAAACAAAAAGTAGTACGATCAGTGTACTCTATTTACATATGGAAAGAGCACTTGTGGGTGTTCCATATAACACAAGTAGGAACAAACGGCGTAGATAGAAAACAGCTTGTATAGAGCAGCACAATTGCAAATCTGTATAGCAGTTTACAGTTTACAGTTTACAAAGCTCTAAATGCATAGGTTCAACCATTCAACAATTTACAAATGAAGTCTCATATTTAGATATAACAAATGAGGCCGACGCGTTTCGGTTCAAAGAACCATCTTCAGGGGATAGACTTCATTTTTCATATTCATAACCATTAAGTCATAGCACAGTCTCTGTGGAGAGTAAAAGAAACAAGATTTTTCAGTAGAACTCTTCAGTTTGTAAGAAATCCATTATCAAAGTGAAAAGAGTCAAAGTCACTAACCTTGCCGATACAAGAGCCGAGACACAGAAAAGAGATCCAGTCAATGCCACAGATTGCTGGGATATCTGTAGGGGTAAGATCAAAAGACCATCCATTTAGAAAAGCCAGATGGCTACCAGTCCATAGTAGAACAATCAAGTAGAAAATTAAACGGGCGGCAAAAGTACCAAATTAGGGGTGATATAAGTGCAGTAACAAATGAAGGCCCATACATGCAAACCGTAACGAGTGACGGAGGTAGAGACATCAAGTAAGCCACACATGTGGAGAAATGCGTGAAGTTTAGGGGTAGCTGCACACCAACTCGAAAAGTGTACATCAGAAACGAGCACACTAACACAGTCAGCAACTCTCTTCAGAGCGAGTAACGTGAACCGGGATATTCCGAGTGTGACAAGTAACGGAGGGAAACAGATAGCTTACCTTCGGATGTGTGAGAAAACAGATCATCTTGCCGCAGCCGTGCGCGCGAAGTGGCTCTGTTCACACAATCCAAACAAAAGCGTCGCCTTGGTAACCTCGCACATGCGCGTGAGTGCACCAAGGCGACGTCCATCTTGGTATGGGAAAAAACGAGTGTGGCGTAACCATGGAGATAATGAAACAAACTACAGTGACAATGTCACCGAGACAGAGCGGTCAGTGGGCCGGGCAGTATCGCATTGGAGGAAAACAAAGGGACGCAAAATAAGTCATCAGGAAGGTATGGAAAGAGTGTAAAGGGAACGCGCGCGTGGGGGCAGCAACCGTAGCTCAGAGGAACTACGGGGTGCCCCCACGGCGCGGAGGTAAACACAGTTCAAAGATCTATCAGCAGCCGTCAGCCAGAAAGTGTAAAAGGTGCCCGTCACTGCTGGGTTGGTGGGGTTGCAGGGGGACATGAGTCGGGGCCTGCTGGCAGGTGCCCATCACTGCTGGGTTGGTGGGGGTGCAGGGGGACATGAGTCAGGGCTCACAAGTGCGCTCACAAGTGCATGGTTCCATGTGGGCTGCCTGTAGGGCATGGGGAGGGTTGTAGGGTAGTCTCCTGTGGTGTGGGGTGCCTGCAGGGCATGGGGAGGGGGGAACCGCACACCCGGGAGCACCCACAATGCCAAATCACATGTATAACTTCCAGCGCACCCCCCAAATACACGTTCACCGCTTGCCCAAGGCCTATCGCGTGTGAAACTCCCTGCGCACCCCCCAAATACACGTTCCCCGCTCGCCCAAAGCCAACGCATGTAAAACTTCCTGTGAACCCCCCAAATACATGCAAGCACCCCATCCACCCTGGGCATGCCCCACAGGCAGCCCACCCACCCTCCCCATGCTCCACAGGCAGCCCACTCACCCTCCCCATAACCCAAAGGCAGGCCATACACCCTGGGCATGCCCCACAGGCAGCCCACTCACCCTGCCCATGCCCCACAGGCAGGCCATCCACCCTGGGCATGCCCCACAGGCAGCCCACTCACCCTCCCCATGCCCCACAGGCAGCCCATCTACCCTGGGTATGGCCCACAGGCAGCCCACGCCACAGGGAGGTGCTTTTTCTACACAATTTACCTGGCGCGAGTGGGGTACGTGTATTCCGAGGGGTGCGCAGGGAGTTTTACACACGATGGGCCTGGCGTGAGTGGGGTACGTGTATTCCGAGGGGTGCGCGGGGAGTTTTACACGCGATGGGCCTGGCGCGAGTGGGGTACATGTATTCCGAGGGGTGTGTGGGGAGTTTTACACGTGATGGGCCTGGCGCGAGCGGGGTATGTGTATTCTGGGGCATGCGCAGGGAGTTTTACACGCGATGGGCCTGGCGCGAGCGGGGTACGTGTATTCTGGGGCGTGCGCAGGGAGTTTTACAGGCGATGGGCCTGGCACGAGCAGGGTACGTGTATTCCGAGGGGTGCATGTGGAGTTTTACACGCGATGGGCCTGGCGCGAGTGGGGTACGTGTATTCTGGGGCGTGCATGGGGAGTTTTACAGGCGATGGGCCTGGCGCGAGCGGGATACGTGTATTCTGAGGGGTGCGCTGGGAGTTTTACACGCGATGGGCCTGGCGCGAGCGGGGTACGTGTATTTGGGGCGTGCGCAGAGAGTTTTACAGGCGATGGGCCTGGCACCAGCAGGGTACGTGTATTCTGAGGGGTGCGCAGGGAGTTTTACACACGATGGGCCTGGCGCGAGCGGGGTATGTGTATTCTGGGGCATGCGCTGGGAGTTTTACACTCGTTTTTGTGGTTGGGGGGCTGGATGCTGGTCCACTGGCCTTTGCGCCTGGTACTGGATTTGTGCGGTTTCTTTGACGCATGGGGCGGAGTTGGGGGCGTAACTGGCACTGCTGCAGGGTCGCTGCGCCACTCTGTGCAATGGCTGTTTATGGATGTATAAATCCATGAATACGCTGTGCGCCTAAATTCTATGAATTACCCCCTCTTCAGGTCAATCATCCAGGGAGTGCTTTATTGATTAGCGAGTAGAACCCATCCTACATTTTTTGGACTATGTCCTCCTGTCCTAAGGTTGTTTTGTGAAATGGTTGATTGGTACATAAATTGCCTCAGACTAGGTGTTGTGTGGCAATTAATATATTGAGTAACAAAATATATGCATAATTGTTGAAAATGTTGCAACACTTAGTCCAGCCATGAATCACCAAGTTGCTTTTTACTCTGTTTTTATATAGTATGTTCAATTGTATACCATGGGGGTATAGAAGAATAATGCACTATCAAAAGAAATGTCCTCGTCCTGAAGAAGGCCATCAGCACAACGTTGAAAAGACACCAGAGATAGTGTTTTATTGAAAAATTGGCCGAAACATGTCCACTATCTAAAAAGAACGAAACCAACCAAGTTTTTTGGCTTTTTGTTCTTTTGTCTTAACAGAAAATTAAGTTTATGATCTTAAGGAAATATGGGTGGTGAGATATGATGAAATGCTTAAATGAATGTCAATAAAAAGTGTCAAAAAAGCATCAAAAAGTGTCTAATCTGCCCTAAAAAGATTGGTTGAAGATTTTGACAACAGCAAGACACCACAATAATCTCTCTCCCCCGTTTCCTTTTCCTTACTCTATCCCAACAAATGGTTTTTACCCCATTTTGTTGTGTGTATTAGTTCCTCTTTGATCAAATGTGTGTTTTGTAAGTTATTACTTTTAACGACTGTTATTTCACACCACATTACTTGTGTTGATGAAATAACGTTGTCTATGTGATTAAATAAAATGTTATTGTAATATGAATAGCACTTGTGTCAGGTTATGCTTCATGGCGGTGATCATTAAGTTATCATTTGTGCAGTACCAACATTTGAATTTTTGGACAGAGAGCGGGGAAATCAGTTTTTGTTTTTTCTTGATGTTCCAGTGCTCGAGACATGGAAGAGCCTAGCATCTAGGACATCTCCAGTCCCCAAGACAAGATAGAATGTGGCAACAACATTCTAAAAATTGTCTTTAGTCATGGCCACAAATACAGTTCAATGATCTGAACCTTTATCTAGGGAAATGCATTGGTTTGCCATCCAGAGATTCATGGTCTAAAATATGGAGTCAGGGCATGCGGGGGCTGTTACCCCCCCTATCTCAAGCTTTGAAATGAAAAGCCATGACATATGTTTCATACAAGCATTTTCCCTTAAATTACTCTGTTTGTGAAAACATCAAATATATTGATTAATTCCAACAATGTGTGTGCAGAAGTCGGCAAATAGGACATTTATGAAGCTATAGACAGTGAGGGAAAACATACCTCGTGAGGTGTTCACATAAGAAAAGGGCAGGGTATGGGTTACTTCTGTAAACAGTCTACGTTGATTACAGAGAAGCTAAACTCATATAATGATGTTTTCAAAAACATACCTGTTTGTTAAATAGAGGATAGCAATATCATACATCATGAAAGTGACTTATTCTCAAACTGGCCAGACATTGTGAAGCCATGATCAGCAATCCCAGTGAAAGGTCGAGCACTCAGAGTAAGCTGCGGGACTCTGTGGGGATTAGACAATGTCAAGCTGGTGAAGGCCTGTGTGGACATAGGTCAACCCAGTTAGAAACCCAAGGCAAAGACCTACTTTTAGACTTGCTGCCATGTCTGCCATAGGTACGGAAAATGTGAATAATGGTATTGAGTGGATATATCATGTCACAATGGAAAAATAAGACAACCTGAGAGAATAACAAGGGGAAAGATAATCTAACCAGTTTCTGTATTTGTAATTTAATGATTTGCCCAGCGCTTTTGCCAAAGTGGTACTAACAAAAGTAACAGTTCAATACATATGATAAGTGAATTCCCAAAGGTTAAAGAACTAACGGGAAGAGGAAAGGAGAACGTTTACACAAGATGAGGAACATGGGGGTTAGGAGACACTTTTGCGGACAGGGAATGAGCAGGGTCATACAGGGAGATCAATGAGGAGACATAAGGAGGAGCAAGTCCCTGGATGCATTAAGAAACAATGCAAAGAAAATGGAAAAGAAAGCGAGATTCCAAGAGAAGACAAGAAGGGGACGGAAGACAGGAGAACATGGAGGTACGGGGTGATAGACAGCATGAGAAACAAAAGAACAATTTAAGAGTGAGTGGAGTGGGGTGAGATGATAGACTGGAAGACCAAGACAAGAGAGGATCAGAGAGAAAATAAGAAGGTTGGTACCATTACAAGAAGAAAATGGGGTGCTTAAGAATATTAAATATTTCCAAATCAATGGGAACCAGCTATGTTGGAGAGATGTGTGCAAAAGGAGAGAGAGGAATCAAAATAAATGACATGCTTGCAAGAAGAGGTAGTGAAAGAGGTAGTGAAAGACAGATTAGATGGAGAAGGAAAGAGAGGGTGGGTAGAGAATTGGGAGAATAGTTGAGGCAGGGAAGAGTCTCAGTTTTCAAAGCATTGAGAGATTAGAAATGAGACATAGCACTCTGGAGGGAGTCAAAAAAGAAGAAAATGAAATGTAGATTTGGAGATCATCAACACAGAAGTGAGAAAATAGGCCAAACAAAGAGAAAATAGAAGAGAGAGAAGAGCGACCAGGCCAGAGCCCTGAGGAAGACCATGAAAAAGAGAGAGAGTGGTGGAATGCTTACCAGCCCAAGAGATGGAAAATAGACCACACAAAGAGACAATAGAGGATAGAGAAGAGTGACCAGGCCAGAGCCCTGAGGAACACCATGCAACAGAGAGAGAGTGGTGGAATGCTTACCAGCCCAAGAGATGGAAAGTAGGCCACACAAAGAGACAATAGAGGAGAGAGAAGAGCGACCAAGCCAGGGCCCTGAGGAACACCATGCAACAGAGAGAGAGTGGTGGCGTGCTTACCAGCCCAAGAGATGGAAAATAGAGGAGAGAGACGAGCGACTAGGCCAGAGCCCTGAGGAACACCATGCAACAGAGAGAGTGGTGGAATGCTTACCAGCCCAAGAGATGGAAAATAGGCCACAAAAAGAGACAATAGTGGAGAGAGAAGATCAACCAGGCCGGAGCCCTGAGGAACACCATGCAACAGAGAGAGTGGTGGAATGCTTACCAGCCCAAGAGATGGAAAATAGAGAAGAGAGACCAGGCCAGAGCCCTGAGGAACACCATGCAACAGAGAGTGAGTGGTGTAATGCTTACCAGCCCAAGAGATGGAAAGTAGGCCACACAAAGAGACAATAGAGGAGAGAGAAGAGCGACCAAGCCAGAGCCCCGAGTTACACCATGCAACAGAGAGAGAGTGGTGGCGTGCTTACCAGACCAAGAGATGGAAAATAGAGGAGAGAGACGAGCGACTAGGCCAGAGCCCTAAGGAACGCCATGCAACAGAGAGAGAGTGGTGGAATGCTTACCAGCCCAAGAGATGGAAAATAGAGAAGAGAGACCAGGCCAGAGCCCTGAGGAACACCATGCAACAGAGAGTGAGTGGTGTAATGCTTACCAGCCCAAGAGATGGAAAGTAGGCCACACAAAGAGACAATAGAGGAGAGAGAAGAGCGACCAAGCCAGAGCCCCGAGGAACACCATGCAACAGAGAGAGTGGTGGAATGCTTACCAGCCCAAGAGATGGAAAATAGGCCATATAAAGAGACAATAGAGGAGAGAGAAGAGAGACCAGGCCAGAGCCCTGAGGAACGCCATGCAACAGAGAGAGAGTGGTGGAATGCTTACCAGCCCAAGAGATGGAAAATAGAGTTCTCGTAGTGATGAGAGGGTTTGAAGTATGGGTTGAGAACCTACTTCAAAAGCTGCAGCACGTTCCAAGAGAATACGAATAGAGGAATGTTTTGAGTATCGAGCATTTAGGAAGGTATTAGAAACACTAAGAAGGACTGTCAGAGAATGGAGGGATGGAACCCCGATTGGTGTTCAGGAATTAAGGGATAGAGATCACGATAGGGTGCAATCCGAGAATAGACGACATGTTCAGAAATCCTGGACAGAGGTTAACAGGAGAGGAAGGGTCAAGAGAGGGCAGAGGACAGAGTGATGTGACGATCCTACAGATAGAGTCATGTCTCCACAGAGGGATACCCTTCACTCTGAGACCATGGCAGTGCGGCCGCTACAACAAAATTGTCCCTGGGGGAGGTGCACAATGGGTGGATCTCAGGCGGCACACATCCCAGGGAGAGAGGCGTTGGTTTGAGATATGGGTCCTGTGACATCCAAGCCCAAGAGGTTGCCTCCCTAACCCCTTCCTCTACTTCTAACCCTTGAATGGAAACTATGGGCCTCATTACACGGACGGCGGTAAGGGTTAACGGTCACCGTTAATGGCAACGGTGACCGTTAACCCTTACCACCGTACTACGAGGTCCCTTTGCGGGTTGGAGGATTTAACGCCTGCTTCTTGCAGGCATTAAAATCCAACCCGCTAAGGGACCTCGGAGCTAATTACGGCACCGCAAAATTGTGGTGCCGTAATTAGCGCCTTCCCCATTTCCATAGAGCCCTATGGGGCAGAAATGGGAATGGGGAAGGGCAATGGCGGAAAGGGGATTTACCGCCCCTCCAACCTTGGAATGGGGCGGTAAATCCCCTTTCCGCCAAGGCGGTGCCGGTATTTTACCGGCATGAGCCATGGCGCTAATAGCGCCATGGCTCACCGCCTACCGTGTAATGAGGCCCTATGTGTTGTTTCTAACACATCTGACAGCACCGTCTCGTCAAAAACCAAGACGAACAAGAAGCAAAGAAACAACTGCCCATCTGAGAGTCAGGTGACTGACATTACATAGGGGATTGACTTCTTACATAAATTGGAAACCAAAGAAGGACAGAGGTCTGCCGAAGAGCCAGGCAAGCCTCGTGAGCAGGGAACACCGTGTTCAGGTGAGCTGCCATAGGAAGGTGCAGACAAGCACACGGTGTGGGAAAGACAAACCCTTGTTGCCACCAAACAGCACAGCAATAAGCATGAGAAGGAGCAACAGTCACAGGACCCCTCGGGGTTGGACTGTTTTGTCAAACAACTGCACCTATTCTGTTCCTCCCTCAGCTGACGCACAGCAGAAGCAAAGCAAAGGTGAACCCTGGAATGGATGGCCTGAGAGGGTCAGAGAAACGACATGACCCGTTTGAAGAAGTCGGCTTCTGTCACACCGCGCGCTCGCTCGCGGGCACCACTTACCTGTCCTGGGGTCCCTGGTCCACGGCCGCAGCGGTCTCCTCCTTCATGGAGACTGTACCCGTGGTGGCGTCTCTCCTCACGCCGACCCACGGTTCTGATGGGCGCCGTGGACGCCGCCATCTTGCGAGGATCTGCGCAAGAGCGGATCGTCAGTATTTCGACGTCCCGCGCATGCGCAGTGTCGGAACATGCGTTCCAAGCCTCGCTTTGACCCCGGGCCATAAAGGGGCACCGCATACACAGGGACAACGCGTCTCAATGCGGTTGTTACTGTGTATGCGCTGCTGGAGTCCTGGCGCTTGTTGTCCAGCCCTCCAGTTCCCTGTTCTAACCTTTTCTGCCTAGTTCTGCCTCATCTCCTTATTCCCGTCTTGCTTCCTGGTCCTCCTACTCTTTCTGCTCCTTATTTCTGATACCTTGCCCATCCCTGGTTTAGGGTAGAGTAGGTCCTGTCTGAGTTCCTAGTTGTAGTGGGGACTCTCCTGTCAGTACTGCCTTTCTTGCAGTTTGCCTTCCTTTGCCTGTCTTGTGCCCTGCCGGTACCTTTGCCTTACTGCCTTTTGGAAGTTCCTGAGTTCAGTCCTGTTATCATCGGTGATTTCATCAAGCCTTCTCAGCCAGTGGAAACACTGTCCCGACGTCACGCAAATTCTGAGAAGTTGGGAGTTGGTTCAGTGCCGTCCTGTGTTATATCGCCAGGAGGGGATTGGGCTAATTTCTCGCGTTACCCATTCATCGGCCATCATACATCGACATACTGGCAACCTCAACTCCACGGTCTACAGGAAGCAGAGGTAACTCACGATCTCGTGAAGATTCGTTTAACAGATTGAGACGCCTATCCCCCAGTCCCGACATGGACGACATGCAGGAACTACGTGAAGAAATGCGTGCCATGCGTCTTGAAATGACCACTCTCCGCCAGGAAAACAACACCCTCAGACAAGCATTGGATCGGTATTTGGCTAATCCCGCACAACCTGTCACACCGCCTGAGAACTCCATGGCTTACACCACTCCGATGAAGTATGATGGTGATCCGCGTCGAGTGGCAGAGTTCTGTACTCACTGTCGGATCCATTTCCAATTCAGGTCTACTCATTTTTCTCAAGACAAGGCTAAGATCGGGTATATCCTTGGAAATCTAACCGGCAATGCACTCGCCTGGGCCGCACCTTTGGTCTCTACCAACAGTCCTCTGTTGGGTGATTCCGCTGCCTTCGAGAAAGCCTTTTTGGACGTCTTCAAACCGCCCAATTTGGCAGCCATGGCCCAGAATCAATTAATGGAGATCAAGCAAGGGTCAGGTGACATAATCCACTACATCAGTCGGTTTCGACAATTAGCAACTGATTCACAATGGCCCGAAATCACTCAAAAAACCTTGTTTCATCGGGGACTACGAGAGGAGTACAAAGACGAATTGCTGCACATTACGGAGCCAGAAACGTTGCCTGCATTGGTGGAACAAGTCTTACGCATTGACCACAGGTCAACCGAACGACGGAGTGAACGCCGCAGATCTGACATGTATCAACCAATTCTTCCAGCACAGAACCCTGGACCGGCTGTTTCTATCAATGTAGGTCCAGAACCCATGCAGTTGGGTGCCGTCAGAGGTCCGTTATCCGAGACTGAAAAGAAAAGAAGACGACAGAAGAACTTGTGCATGTATTGCGGTGGTTCTGGCCATTTTCTAGGCACCTGTCCCCTACGTCCTCTGAAGAAACAGGAAAACTAACAGGCCCGTTGTTTGAGGAGAAGGCAGCAGCGGGCCGCCCTTCTGAATCCGTCCTTCCCCCCATGAACTCAGTACCCTTGTTGATCCTGAAAGTCGGTGTTGCTTGGCTTGGAAAGTGTGTGAAGACCTGGGCCCTTCTGGACTGCGGAGCATCTGGCAACTACATCGATGCCTCGTTCGCGATTGCCAATGGGATCCGTTTACATAACAATTGTCGAGGTGATCGATGGTTCTACTTTGTCTTCTGGTCCGGTTTGCCAACACTCCGATCCCTTGTGGCTCTCTGTGGAAGGGCATCTCGAATGTATCTCATTGGACGTCATCAAGTCTCCTTCATTTCCGGTGGTGCTGGGTTTACCATGGCTGTTGTATCACAATCCCCAGGTCGACTGGACCGCTCGCTCCCTGGTGTTCTCTTCGACACGTTGTCCTCGTGACTGTGTACTTCACGAAACCTTTCCTGCAATTTTGGAGTCCCTCAATCCTGCTGATTTATCTGCTCGTTTATGTGCCACTCAATCGGTTCCTCATGAATATGCCGGATACCACAAGGCGTTCTCCAAGCCTGAGGACATACCACTACCACCCCATCGGCACTTTGATTGTTCCATTGACGTCCTGCCTGGTGCGATCATTCCCCACGGCAAGATCTATTCGTTGACTCACCTCGAGAAAGGCATACTACAGGAGTACATTACGGATTGCCTCAACAAGGGCTACATAGTGCCGTCCAAATCCCCTGCAGGATTCCCGTTGTTCTTCGTCAAGAAGAAAGAGGGCACTTTGCGTACTTGTATCGACTACCGTCAACTAAACGAGATCACGAGGAAGGACAGGTACCCGTTACCACTCATCCGGGACATCATCGAATCCCTGAAAACAGCACAGATCTTCACCAAGCTGGATCTAAGAGGGGCCTATCACTTGGTGCGGATTAAGTAGGGAGATGAGTGGAAGACGGCCTTCAAAACACCTATTGGTCACTTCGAATACAGGGTGATGCCGTTTGGCCTCTGCAACGCCCCGGCAGTCTTCCAACGGTTCATGGACGATGTCTTTTCTGACCTTATTGGAATATCTGTCTGGGTTTACCTTGACGACATTCTGGTTTTTTCTGACACTCATACTGCACACGTGGCGCATGTACAGGAAGTCCTCCGTAGATTAATACACAACGGCCTGTATGCCAAAATTGAAAAATGCCAATTTCATAGGGATAGCATGGAGTTTCTGAGTTACGTGATCAGCAACACAGGAGTACAGATGGATCCCGCAAAACTGCAAGCTATACAAGAATGGAAATCGCCACATGGCGTGAAGTCACTTCAAAGGTTCTTGGGCTTTGCCAACTTTTATCAGCGTTTCATTCCACGCTTTTCTCAACTGGCCAACAGTCTAACCCACCTGACCAGTACCAAGGTGCCGTTTCTCTGGGATACGCAGGCCGAGGAGGCATTCCAGGAATTAAAAAGATCATTCATGTCGGCTCCTGTTCTTAGACATCCAGATGATGTAAAACCATTTGTGGTTGAAACAGACGCTTCGGACTACGCAATTGGGGCGGTCCTACTACAGCAAGATGCAGTCACGGGAATAGAGCACCCGGTGGCATATTACTCGAGGAAATTGTCAGTGAGTGAGAGAAACTATGCAGTGATAGAAAAAGAATTACTGGCGATAAAGGCTGCCTTCGAGGAATGGCGACATCACTTGCTGGGTGGGAGGTACCCGGTGGTGGTTCGCACGGATCACCGTAATCTACAGTTCCTGCGCTCTTTACAATGCAGAACCTCCCGTCATGCTCGTTGGGCCTTTTTCTTTTCACAGTTCGATTTCACCGTCACGTACATTCCTTGTTCCCAGAACACTAAGGCTGATGCCTTGTCTCGGTCTCTGGAAAACAACGTTGAAGGTGTCAAGGAACCGGAACCTCTGATAGCGTCCAAACATTTCCTATCGATGGTGACTCCCCAGCTCCAACAGTTGACTGAGGCCACACGAACGGATCCCTCAAGAACACAGACACTACAACGTGCTGACATCAGGGAACGTGATGGCTTGTTGTTCTTCAAGGATCGTCTGTACGTTCCCACATTGGAACTCCAGAAAATCATTTTACAGAATTGTCATGATTCCGTCGTTTGCGGTCACCGTGGAGTCCGCACAACACAAGAACTGGTTGCACGACAGTACTGGTGGCCTGGATGGGCTACATTGGTAAAGCACTACGTGGACTCTTGCCCAGTATGTGCCCAGACCAAGATTCCTCGCAAAAGACCCATTGGTCTTCTGAAACCCACGCCAACGCCTCCGTACCCTTGGCATACCATTGCCACGGATTTCATCGTTGACCTGCCCCTGTCTGGTGGTTTCACGTGTATAATGGTGGTGGTGGATTGTTTCACCAAGACAGCTCATTTCTTGCCCTTTCCTAAGCTGCCCACTGCATCCCAGATGGCACGATGTTTTCTACACGAGGTGTATCCTCTTCATGGTCTTCCGGAGAAGATTTTGTCAGACCGGGGGTCTCAATACATCTCTTCCTTTTGGGGCCAACTGTGTCGGCATTTGGACATTCAGCGAGCCCTGAGTTCCGGCTATCATCCGCAGACTAATGGACAGACGGAACGTACCAATCAGACCCTTGAGCAATACCTACGTTGTTATGCCAATGCTACCCAAGACAACTGGTCGGAATGGTTGGACACCGCGGAAGCAGCTTACAACAACGCTGTTCATTCCGCTACCGGACTCAGCCCTTTTTATTGCTCTACTGGTCTTCATCCTAGACTGCTGCCTGTTCATCCAACATCTTCCAGTGCCGTTCCATCTGCAGATGCCCTGGTGTCCCTGATCCACGATCAACATCGTCTGGCGGCCGGTACCTTGGCAGCGGCACAAGCACATATGAAGGAGCAGGCTGACAGGAGACGGAGCCCTGAGCCTGTCCTTCATGTTGGGGACATGGTTTGGCTGTCCTCCAAGAATCTACTGGTACGCAACTTACCTGTTAAACTAGCCCCCCGCTTTTTTGGTCCCTTTTGCATTACAGGGCGTATTTCGTCTGTTGCCTTTCGTTTATCTTTGCCTCGCTCTTGGAGGATCCATCCTGTCTTTCATGTTTCCCTTTTGAAGCCCTACGTGCCCGATGTTATGGGTCGTACCTGTTCCCGTCCTGCCCCGGTCTTGGTTCGGGGGGTCCCTTAATTTGAGGTGCAGGAGATATGTGATTCACGGATTTGGCGAGGTGCTCTGCAGCTTCTGGTCAGCTGGAAGGGTTATCCTGCTTGTGACCGTACTTGGGAACCGCGCTCCTTCGTGCATGCACCGCGCCTGGTTCGGGACTTCTATCTCCGCTACCCTTGGAAACCCGGTGCTCCGGGGTTGTCCGGGAGGGGGTATGGTGTCACGCCACGCGCTCGCTCGCGGGCGCCACTTACCTGTCCTGGGGTCCCTGGTCCACGGCCGCAGCGGTCTCCTCCTTCATGGAGACTGTACCCGCGGTAGCGTCTCTCCTCACGCCGACCCGCGGTTCGGATGGGCGCCGTGGACGCCGCCATCTTGCGAGGATCTGCGCAAGCACGGATCGTCAGTATTTCGACGTCCCGCGCATGCGCAGTGTCGGAACATGCGTTCCAAGCCTCGCTTTGACCCCGGGCCATAAAGGGGCACCGCATACACAGGGACAACGCGTCTCAACGTGGTTGTTACTGTGTATGCGCTGCTGGAGTCCTGGCGCTTGTTGTCCAGCCCTCCAGTTCCCTGTTCTAACCTTTTATGCCTAGTTCTGCCTCATCTCCTTATTCCCGTCTTGCTTCCTGGTCCTCCTACTCTTTCTGCTCCTTATTTATGATACCTTGCCCATCCCTGGTTTAGGGTAGAGTAGGTCCTGTCTGGGTTCCTAGTTGTAGTGGGGACTCTCCTGTCAGTACTGCCTTTCTTGCAGTTTGCCTTCCTTTGCCTGTCTTGTGCCCTGCCAGTACCTTTGCCTTACTGCCTTTTGGAAGTTCCTGAGTTCAGTCCTGTTATCATCGGTGATTTCATCAAGCCTTCTCAGCCAGTGGAAACACTGTCCCGACGTCACGCAAATTCTGAGAAGTGCCACCCGTGGCGTTGGGAGTTGGTTCAGTGCCGTCCTGTGTTATATCGCCAGTAGGGGATTGGGCTAATTTCTCGCGTTACCCATTCATCGGCCATCATACATCGACATACTGGCAACCTCAACTCCACGGTCTACAGGAAGCAGAGGTAACTCACGATCTCGTGAAGATTCGTTTAACAGCTTCCAGACAGAGCATGCCAACTAGAAGCAGAAGCAGTGGAATCAGACTGGTATTCAACTTTGTACCACAAGTCCCCGGACAATATCATAAAAAGTTGGTACTTGACACTCCAAGTGAAACTCATTGGCTTAAACCTTCTTAGTCCCAGTCGCCAACCAACAGACATTTCAGTTAATTAGTCCTTTGCACTTTAAGTTGACTTTGTTTTCGTCCATAAGGAATACGCTAGGAGAAGGGAGGCATTCTACTAGCCCTGTTGGAACTTTGGTGAACTGTTTCTTGATACAAAGGAACTTTTTAAATACTAGGAGAAGAGAGTCATTCCCCAGGGCTCCTAAAGAGCTGGAACTCTTAGTTTGTGCTTTTGTTGTAGCAGTAGCAAAAGTAGGTAGGATTTGTTGAAGACTCTTTTAAGTGGAACTCGACCGACATCCTGACTGCCCCAGTTATCATTTTATAATGCAGGTAAAACTAAACACTTTGTCAACAATGGCACAACTTGGTCAGTCTCCTACAATTACCTTAATGGAACACATGGTGTCAGTTGTGGGATCCTGGCCAACTGATACAATTTGGCAGACCCTGGGCTGAATCAGTTAGTGGCATTGCCTACCCTAAAGCAGGGCTGCATTCCCGATCTAATTTTTTCAGCTAATGAAAATATACAAAGTGATCCCCCTCGCCCTGTGATCTGGTCCGTCCATTATCTTCTTTCATTAAATTTTTTTAAAGACTAATTTCTCCCAATGCTAGGTCCTGCGGCCGTAGTGCGCCGGAACTGGCATTGGGCGGATTGAATGGCACTGGCTGTTCTGACGGCCAAAAAATGCAATCTAATTCTTACACCTGATTTTTTTACTTTGACTCAGACTCTTCTTGATGTGGCAAATACAGTGGCACCACTGAACCTCAGTGCCTCTGCGCCTTGGTTTTCAGGAGAGCTGAAAACAGCCCGCCTAGAGTTAGGGCAGGCTTAACGGAAATGGCGACAAAATTATGATATACATGAAAAGGCACGTTTCCAGAAGTTGACCTACAGTTATCATAATGCAATAAAAGCCGCTAAACAGTCTTTTTTCACTGATAGAGTTAAGATGGCTGTCAATAAATCGAAAGAGCTCTTTTCAGGTGTCAAATAATTTAGCTCTACTGTCACCTTTGCACCCTAAATAGCTCCCTCGCAGCTTTGTGTGACTCCCTGGTGACGTTTTTCATCACTAAGGTGGTCGGTATTTGTAACCTCAATCAGAGCAACTGCTTGGTGAGTTCACCTATAGAAACAGTTGAACCTAACATCAGACCTTTACGTTCCTGGTCGGAATTTCCACAGGTGACCACTCCATCGAGCTGTCCCGCCTTGCCACAGCGGGGCTCTCGGGTACCGTCCTGACCTGGTTCTCTTCCTTTCTATTGGGACGAGGTCAGTCACTTTCCCTTCTCCTTTTCTCTCTCAGTCTCACACTCTATTCTTTGGTGTTCCTCAAAGCTCTGCCTTGTCCCCTATGTTATACAATCTCTACGTTACAGTCGCTAGTTGCTCTTATTCGCTCCTGCAGTATATGCGGGCGACTCCCAGATCTTGGTACGGTTAGATCTTGACCAATCTGAGGTGTCGTCGAGGATGTGCGAGTGTCTGCCGGCTGTGAAGAGTCAGATGGACAGCAACTAGCTTAAACTGAACAGGGACAAGACAGAGGTGATGGTGGTGGGTCCCCCCTCTAGGATTTCTCTTTGGACCCCAGCTTTCTGGTCGTCAGCTATGGGTGATCTTCCCTCTCTGGTTACGTCAGTGAAAAACTTAGGAGTTGCGCTGTCATCGACATTGTTGATGGCTGGACAAGTGAGCACGGTCTGTTAGACAGGCTTCTATCTGCTGAAGTTGCTGTGCAGGATAATGCCTTTTCTTCCAGAGGACTTGCTCCCTCAGGTGGTGGCCTTGTTAATTTCTAGCCGCATTGATTACTGCAATGTCCTTTACCTAGGGCTTGATTCAGTGTCTTCAGCATCTGCAGAATATGGCGGCCAGAGTGGCAAGGGGATTGCCATATGGTGCCCATATTAGTCCAGTGATGTGGGCGTTACACTGGCGCCCGGTGGCAAAGAGATTTAAGTTTAGAGTCCTATGCCTTGTAAACCAGGCGTATTATGGGCTAGGTGCTGAATTTCTTCAGGACAAATTTAGGCCATATATCCCCACCATGAGGGTCATTACGAGGTTGGAGGTAAGGGATTACCGGCACCGGTAAGGGTGTCGATGCCGGTAATCCCTTACCTCCGTATTCCGAGTTCCCTTTGTGGGTCCTACCTTACCTCCTGCTTTTAGCAGGAGTTAAGTACGGGACCCGCAAAGGTACCTCGGAGGTAATTACGGTACCGTAATTTATGGTGCCGTAATTACCTCCTTCCCCATTCCCATTGAGCCCTATGGGGCAGAAATGGGAACGGGGAAGGGCAAAAGGTGAATGGGGAATTACCTGTCCCTCCAACCCTGGAATGGACCGGTAATTACTCCATTCACCATGCCGGATTTGGGACGGTTTTGGTAGCAACCATGGAGATAATTACTCCATGGTTAGCTCCAAACCCGGAATGAGGCCCCATGTCCTTATGATCACAAGTGGCAAATCTGGTCACTATCCCGAAATTCCGGAGAACTCGATTGGGTGGCCGGGCATTTTCAGTTGCTTCAGGTACCCTGTGGAATGGGCTACACATGAGCATGCGGAATCTAAAAAACCACCTGCAGTTCCGGCGTGCACTACTAACCTTTTCTCTTCTAGGCTGGTGGCTGACTGCCCTTGCTCAGTGACCTAGCACCAAAGTGCCTTTGTTGTGGATGTGTGCTCTATAAATATTTGTAACAGAACATAACATAACATAACTTAGATTCACAAAACTGACACAGAGGGCCTTAGATCCCACAGTCGCCAATCCCAAATCCATTGGGTTCGATTTATGAAGTAGTCAGGATGTGGTGATCGGAAAGGATGAACGTCAGCTTATCCCTACTGGTATGATTTTGGCACCTCCAAAGGGCTCCTACATTAGATTGGTTTCTTAATCAGGCTTAGCCTGGAGACAGGGACTAGATGGTGTAGCGGGAGTCATTGACCCAGATTACAGGGGAGATGTCAATGTCCTCTTTCGAATCCATGGAAAAGGCCTCTATCAGGTCCAAATAGGATACAAAATTGCACAAGGCATACTAGAGGAAGCCTTGTTTCCGAAACCACTAGAAACAGCGGAACAGGAAATAACCGAGAGGGGAGCTAAAGGTTTTGGAGAAGCTCATCAACCCATTTCTCCTAAACCCACCCCTACGATGAGGAAAAGGCACATGATTGTTGAAACCGCAACACCTGTTGCAGGCAAAGAACTAATTGAAATAATACATGAACTAGTGTTCGCACAGTAAAACAACCCTGTACTATCAGAGGCTTTGCAGTAAGCCATTCCAGAAGAGGAGGGTAGAGAAAAGGGAGGTCCCTTCTTCTTGCTACAAAAGGGTCTTCTCTACTGAGTAGACATTACCCAAGAGGTAGTGGTAAGAAGGCAGTTAGTGATCCCTAAGAGTCAGAGGTGGATTGTATTGGAGATGGCACATGCACACTTGACAGTGGGGCATTTAGGGATGACCGAGAGCCATAGCCAAATTCTACCAACGTTCTATTGGCCAGGCATCCATGCTGATATTAAAAACTTTGTAGCTACCTGTGACATATGTCAAAATACTGCCTTACCGAATATACCACCTGCCTCACTTCAACCATTACCGATTATAGATGCCCCATTTTCACACATAGGGATGATTATCGTCGGTCCTTTGGAGCCATCCAGATTATGAAATAAGTATATTCTCATCATTGTGGACTACGCCGTGAGATATCCAAAGGCATTGCCCATGAAATCTAATACCACTCAACACATTTTCTAAATACTTAATTCCCTTTTTGTCCTGGGTCAGTTTAGCCAAAGAAATCCTTACCAACCAGGGCAGCAAATGTATGCCTATGCTGATGGTGAAAGTCAAATAAACCCTCCACATTACCACCTTGAGAGCCTCTGTATACCATCCTCAGACAGGTGGTCTTATGGAGAGACATAACCAAACACTTAAAAACATCCTGAGAAAGTTGGCAGAGGCAGATGCCCGTAGTTGGGATCTGATGGTGCCCTGGGCATTGTTTGCTATTCGCAATCACCCTTAGACTTCATTGGGTTTCTCTCCATTTGAGGTATTGTATGGGCGGGAGCCAAGGAATGTCATGGACATGGTTAGGGAAACTTGGGTGGAGTGGGAGGAAGTGACTGCACCCCTAATACAAACAGCCCAAAGGCTCAAGGAGCACACAGCAGTAGTCAGGGAACTAGTGCAAAAACATCTGCAAAATGCCCAATTATGATCAAAAAGCTGTGAAAAGTATTTTTTTGGTAGGATACAAATTCATATTCCTATTACCCACCTCACAGCAGAACATTAATTCTTGATGGCACAGGCCCTGTGAAGTCTTGGAACAGACCAGCCCATCTAACTACCGGTTGTCCCAACCAGATAGAAGTTCAAAAACACAAATTTATCATGGAAATCTGTTAAAAGAGTGGAGAGACGACACAGCAGAAAAAACATCAGTTGTCATGGCGGCTCTGTTATCTGAACCCTCTCAGGAGCCTAGCTTCCTCCCTCTAGATTTACCAAAACAACAACAGCAAGACACCTGGAACTTACTTGACCAATTTCTGGATGTATTCTGTGACGAACCAGGATGGCTAAGAGATTTTGAACATCATATTCGCACTCCCCCTGGGAAGGTGGTTAACCAATGTCCATATAGTGATCTGGAGGCCCGACAGGAAATAATCAGTGTGAAAGTGGAGAAGATGCTGGAGACTGGCATTGACCCGTGTGAGAGTTAATGGTGCTCATCATGAGTCCTGGTTTCCAAACCGGATTGCTCGTGGAGATTTTGCATTGACTTTTTGGCAAAACGTATTGTAATATCATTTTGATAAATATCCAATGCCAAGAATAGACAAGTTGATTGACTAACGGGGATCTGCAGTGTTTATCTCCACGATCGATCTCACAAAAGGATATTGGTAAGTACAATTAGCTCTGGCGGATAAAGAGAACACGGCCTTCTTCACTCCTAGATGGTTGTTTCAATTCCGGGTACTTCCCTCTGGTTTGCATGGAGCTCCGACAACCTTCCAATGTCTTAAGGACAGGATATTGCAGTCCTATCCCAGTTTCTGAAGCACATATCTGGACGATATTGTAATACACAGTAAGACTTGGGAGGATCACTTAAGACACCTGTATGTGATTGGAAGAGCCCTTAGAATAGGTCCAAATAGGATACAAAATTGCACAAGGCATACTAGAGAAAGCCTTGTTTCCGAAACCACTAGAAACAGCGGAACAGGAAATAACCGAGAGGGGAGCTAAAGGTTTTGGAGAAGCTCATCAACCCATTTCTCCTAAACCCACCCCTACGATGAGGAAAAGGCACATGATTGTTGAAACCGCAACACCTGTTGCAGGCAAAGAACTATTTGAAATAATACATGAACTAGTGTTCGCACAGTAAAACAACCCTGTAGTATCAGAGGCTTTGCAGTAAGCCATTCCAGAAGAGGAGGGTAGAGAAAAGGGAGGTCCCTTCTTCTTGCTACAAAAGGGTCTTCTCTACTGAGGAGACATTACCCAAGAGGTAGTGGTAAGAAGGCAGTTAGTGATCCCTAAGAGTCAGAGGCGGATTGTATTGGAGATGGCACATGCACACTTGACAGTGGGGCATTTAGGGAGGACCGAGAGCCATAGCCAAATTCTACCAACGTTCTATTGGCCAGGCATCCATGCTGATATTAAAAACTTTGTAGCTACCTGTGACATATGTCAAAATACTGCCTTACCGAATATACCACCTGCCTCACTTCAACCATTACCGATTATAGATGCCCCATTTTCACACATAGGGATGATTATCGTCGGTCCTTTGGAGCCATCCAGATTATGAAATAAGTATATTCTCATCATTGTGGACTACGCCGTGAGATATCCAAAGGCATTGCCCATGAAATCTAATACCACTCAACACATTTTCTAAATACTTAATTCCCTTTTTGTCCTGGGTCAGTTTAGCCAAAGAAATCCTTACCAACCAGGGCAGCAAATGTATGCCTATGCTGATGGTGAAAGTCAAATAAACCCTCCACATTACCACCTTGAGAGCCTCTGTATACCATCCTCAGACAGGTGGTCTTATGGAGAGACATAACCAAACACTTAAAAACATCCTGAGAAAGTTGGCAGAGGCAGATGCCCGTAGTTGGGATCTGATGGTGCCCTGGGCATTGTTTGCTATTCGCAATCACCCTTAGACTTCATTGGGTTTCTCTCCATTTGAGGTATTGTATGGGCGGGAGCCAAGGAATGTCATGGACATGGTTAGGGAAACTTGGGTGGAGTGGGAGGAAGTGACTGCACCCCTAATACAAACAGCCCAAAGGCTCAAGGAGCACACAGCAGTAGTCAGGGAACTAGTGCAAAAACATCTGCAAAATGCCCAATTATGATCAAAAAGCTGTGAAAAGTATTTTTTTGGTAGGATACAAATTCATATTCCTATTACCCACCTCACAGCAGAACATTAATTCTTGATGGCACAGGCCCTGTGAAGTCTTGGAACAGACCAGCCCATCTAACTACCGGTTGTCCCAACCAGATAGAAGGTCAAAAACACAAATTTATCATGGAAATCTGTTAAAAGAGTGGAGAGACGACACAGCAGAAAAAACATCAGTTGTCATGGCGGCTCTGTTATCTGAACCCTCTCTGGAGTCTAGCTTCCTCCCTCTAGATTTACCAAAACAACAACAGCAAGACACCTGGAACTTACTTGACCAATTTCTGGATGTATTCTGTGACGAACCAGGATGGCTAAGAGATTTTGAACATCATATTCGCACTCCCCCTGGGAAGGTGGTTAACCAATGTCCATATAGTGATCTGGAGGCCCGACAGGAAATAATCAGTGTGAAAGTGGAGAAGATGCTGGAGACTGGCATTGACCCGTGTGAGAGTTAATGGTGCTCATCATGAGTCCTGGTTTCCAAACCGGATTGCTCGTGGAGATTTTGCATTGACTTTTTGGCAAAACGTATTGTAATATCATTTTGATAAATATCCAATGCCAAGAATAGACAAGTTGATTGACTAACGGGGATCTGCAGTGTTTATCTCCACGATCAATCTCACAAAAGGATATTGGTAAGTACAATTAGCTCTGGCGGATAAAGAGAACACGGCCTTCTTCACTCCTAGATGGTTGTTTCAATTCCGGGTACTTCCCTCTGGTTTGCATGGAGCTCCGACAACCTTCCAATGTCTTAAGGACAGGATATTGCAGTCCTATCCCAGTTTCTGAAGCACATATCTGGACGATATTGTAATACACAGTAAGACTTGGGAGGATCACTTAAGACACCTGTATGTGATTGGAAGAGCCCTTAGAATAGGTCCAAATAGGATACAAAATTGCACAAGGCATACTAGAGAAAGCCTTGTTTCCGAAACCACTAGAAACAGCGGAACAGGAAATAACCGAGAGGGGAGCTAAAGGTTTTGGAGAAGCTCATCAACCCATTTCTCCTAAACCCACCCCTACGATGAGGAAAAGGCACATGATTGTTGAAACCGCAACACCTGTTGCAGGCAAAGAACTATTTGAAATAATACATGAACTAGTGTTCGCACAGTAAAACAACCCTGTAGTATCAGAGGCTTTGCAGTAAGCCATTCCAGAAGAGGAGGGTAGAGAAAAGGGAGGTCCCTTCTTCTTGCTACAAAAGGGTCTTCTCTACTGAGGAGACATTACCCAAGAGGTAGTGGTAAGAAGGCAGTTAGTGATCCCTAAGAGTCAGAGGCGGATTGTATTGGAGATGGCACATGCACACTTGACAGTGGGGCATTTAGGGAGGACCGAGAGCCATAGCCAAATTCTACCAACGTTCTATTGGCCAGGCATCCATGCTGATATTAAAAACTTTGTAGCTACCTGTGACATATGTCAAAATACTGCCTTACCGAATATACCACCTGCCTCACTTCAACCATTACCGATTATAGATGCCCCATTTTCACACATAGGGATGATTATCGTCGGTCCTTTGGAGCCATCCAGATTATGAAATAAGTATATTCTCATCATTGTGGACTACGCCGTGAGATATCCAAAGGCATTGCCCATGAAATCTAATACCACTCAACACATTTTCTAAATACTTAATTCCCTTTTTGTCCTGGGTCAGTTTAGCCAAAGAAATCCTTACCAACCAGGGCAGCAAATGTATGCCTATGCTGATGGTGAAAGTCAAATAAACCCTCCACATTACCACCTTGAGAGCCTCTGTATACCATCCTCAGACAGATGGTCTTATGGAGAGACATAACCAAACACTTAAAAACATCCTGAGAAAGTTGGCAGAGGCAGATGCCCGTAGTTGGGATCTGATGGTGCCCTGGGCATTGTTTGCTATTCGCAATCACACTCAGACTTCATTGGGTTTCTCTCCATTTGAGGTATTGTATGGGCGGGAGCCAAGGAATGTCATGGACATGGTTAGGGAAACTTGGGTGGAGTGGGAGGAAGTGACTGCACCCCTAATACAAACAGCGCAAAGGCTCAAGGAGCACACAGCAGTAGTCAGGGAACTAGTGCAAAAACATCTGCAAAATGCCCAATTATGATCAAAAAGCTGTGAAAAGTATTTTTTTGGTAGGATACAAATTCATATTCCTATTACCCACCTCACAGCAGAACATTAATTCTTGATGGCACAGGCCCTGTGAAGTCTTGGAACAGACCAGCCCATCTAACTACCGGTTGTCCCAACCAGATAGAAGGTCAAAAACACAAATTTATCATGGAAATCTGTTAAAAGACTGGAGAGACGACACAGCAGAAAAAACATCAGTTGTCATGGCGGCTCTGTTATCTGAACCCTCTCAGGAGCCTAGCCTTCTCCCTCTACATTTACTAAAACAACAACAGCAAGACACCTGGGACTTACTTGACCAATTTCTGGATGTATTCTGTGACGAACCAGGATGGCTAAGAGATTTTGAACATCATATTCGCAGTCCCCCTGGGAAGGTGGTTAACCAATGTCCATATAGTGATCTGGAGGCCCGACAGGAAATAATCAGTGTGAAAGTGGAGAAGATGCTGGAGACTGGCATTGACCCGTGTGAGAGTTAATGGTGCTCACCATGAGTCCTGGTTTCCAAACCGGATTGCTCGTGGAGATTTTGCATTGACTTTTTGGCAAAACGTATTGTAATATCATTTTGATAAATATCCAATGCCAAGAATAGACAAGTTGATTGACTAACGGGGATCTGCAGTGTTTATCTCCACGATCGATCTCACAAAAGGATATTGGTAGGTACAATTAGCTCTGGCGGATAAAGAGAAAACGGCCTTCTTCACTCCTAGATGGTTGTTTCAATTCCGGGTACTTCCCTCTGGTTTGCATGGAGCTCCGACAACCTTCCAATGTCTTAAGGACAGGATATTGCAGTCCTATCCCAGTTTCTGAAGCACATATCTGGACGATATTGTAATACACAGTAAGACTTGGGAGGATCACTTAAGACACCTGTATGTGATTGGAAGAGCCCTTAGAAGGGGCGGCTTAACAGCAAATCCAACAAAATGCCATCTGCCTCAGTCGGACATAAAATATTTAGGGTTCTTTGTTGCCAATGGCCTTGTGGAGCAACAATCTGAAAAAGCAAGAATGCTAATGGGACTTCCACTCCCAAAACCAAGAGGGACTTAGGAGCATTTCTGGGCCTTACAGGCTACTATAGAAGATGTATTCCTAATTATTCAACCATTACAGCTTGCCTTACTGATAAACCTATGAATGCTGCACCACAAAAGATAAAGTGTAAAAACAGGGCCAGGCCAGCTTTTATGCTCTTAAACATATACTAGCCAGTGAACCAGTATTAAAAATACAGAAACGTCAAAAAGGAATTTGTACTGCAAACTGATGCATCAAAAACAGGTCTGGGGCAGTTCTTTCTCATGTGTACGATGGAGTTCAACATCCGGTCGTCTACACTAGTAGAACATTATTTCTGCATGAGAACAACTAGGCGACCATTGAGTTGGAGACTCTTGCAATTAAGTGGGCAGTGGGACACCTGCAATATTATTTAATGGGTCACCAATTCAAGTTGGTCTCTGATCATTTCCTGTTAACATGGTGAAATCTTAGAAAAGACACCAGCCCTCGCATTATGCATTGGTTCTTAGACTTGCAGTTATTCTGTTTCCATGTAGAACATCGTAAGGGAAAGGACCAGTGAAACATTAATTTCTTATCAAGATTTCCATTAGAGGTAGATGGGGAAGCCAAAGGTTTAAGGGGAAGGGTATGTGATGAACCTATAGATGGTGTCACGTCTCCACGGAGGGATCACCCTGGCCCTGAGGCCAGGGCAGTGAGGCTGCAACCCAATAATCCCCCTGGGGGCGGTGCACAGCAGGTGGATCTCAGGGGGGGAACGTCTCTCCCAGGGAGAGTGGTGCAGGTCTGGGATCTGGGTCCTGTAACATCCAAGCCCACGAGTCAGCCTACCTAACCCCTTCCTCTACCTCTAACTCTAGAATGGAGACTATGGGCCTCATTACGAGTTTGGAGGTAGCCATGGAGGTATTAGCTCCATGGCTGCTTCCAAATCGGGCTCCTTTACCGGGTTCCTGCAATGGGGACTTACAGGGTCATTCCGACATAGGAGGACCCTGTAAGTCCTCCTTGCAGGAACCATTCCCCATTCCCATTTGAGCCCCCATAGGGCTCAATGGGAATGGGGATGGAGGTAACAATGGGCACATTATAAGTGTCCCGTTGTTACCTCCCTCTTCCCCTCGCGGGACCCGGAAAAGACATCTGGTTTTACCAGATGTCTGGTCCGGGTCCCGCGAAGGGTTCCTCATAATACGCGCTCCCGGAATGAAGCGGGCCGGTCCCTTAACGGTCCCCTTCATTCCGGGAGCACAAGGGTCGTAATGAGGCCCTATGTGTTTTTTGTAATACATCTGAAAATCCTGTCTCGTCAAAAAACAATTCAAACAAGAGGCAAAGGAACACCTGTTCATCTGTTAGTTAGGTGACTGACGTTACACAGGGGATGGACGTCCTAGATAAGGTGGAAACCAAAGAAGGACTGTGTTCATGGCCTCCAGCCAGAAGAGATCTCGAGTTGGCCAGTTGGCAGCGGATGCAAGTTAGCGTGGAAGGGGAACCGTAGGAAGGTGCAGGCAAGCACCCGGCATGAGGAAGACAAAACCCCATCACTACCAAACCGCGCAGCAGTAAGCAGGAGGGGGAACAGTTGCTTGACCCCTTGGGGCTGGACCGTTGGGTCGAGCAACTGCACCTGTTCTGTTCCTCACCAGCAGATGTGCAGTAAAAGCATAGCAAAGGTAAAGACTGCCATGGGTGGCCTGAGAGGGTCAGAGAAACTACAGGACCCATTTGAGGAAATCGGCTTCTAGGCAAAGCAAGACGTTCAGAAGCCGGAGAAGCTGACCGGTGAAGAAGTCCGGGCGCTCAGGTACCTGGTTTCCATTAAAGTTTGTGACAGGTCTGGGACCTGAGAATAGTGAATATTGCTACTTTGACCCCTTTGTACCACAAGTCCTGAGACAATATCATAAAAAGGTGATACTTTACACTCCAAGGAAAACTCATTTGTTTAAATCTTGTTCGTCCCAGTCGGGGACCAACAGACATTTCATGTAATTAGTCCTTTGCACTTTAAGTTGACTTTGGTTTTGTCCATAAGGAATACGTTAGTAGAAGGGAGGCATTCTACTAGCCCTGTTGGACCTTTGGTGAACTGTCTCTTGATACAAAGGAACTTTTCAAATTCCAGGACAGGGGATCATTCCCCTGGGCTCGGAAAGAGCTGGAACTTTTCATTTGTTGTTTCGTTGTAGCGTTGGGCAAAGCAGGTAGGGTTTGACCAAGGCTGTTTTAAGTTAGACTCGGCTGACATCTTGACTGCCCCAGTTATAGTTTAGTTAGGTAGGGACACCACCTTAATATAGGGAAATGCAAGCATGTTCTTTCTGTAAAATAAAACACTTTGGGCCTATTACGACTTGTGCAGAATGGGTTTAACAGCGCCGGTAATGGTGGCGGCACCGTTAAACCCACTACGCACTATTATGAGCTCCCCTCGCAGGACCCGCTCTGGACGTCTGGTTTTCCAGACGTCCATAGTGGGGCGCGCGAGGGGACCAGGGAGCTAACAACAGGCCCGTTCGTAATGGGCCCGTTGTTAGCTCCCTCCCCATTCCCATTGAGCCCGATGAGGGCTCGAATGGGAATGGGGAAGGACCGGGTCCGGGTCCCCTGAAGGAGGAAATACCGGGCGCTCCATACTCGGAATTGCCCAGTATTTCCCCATTCAGGGGACCCGGACATGATTTTGGAGGCAACCATGCCCTTATAAGGGCATGGCTACCTCCAAAGTCGTAATGAGGCCCTTTGTCAACAATGGCACCACTTGGTCAGTTTCGTAGTTCCATAACGCCACAGTGGTTAAAGTTGATCAGGAAAGTAGCAGAAGATAGAGCCATATTAACGAATGTTATTAGGCAAGGAATGAGGTGAGGATAGATTTTAGAGATGAGAAGGGAAGGAGGTGGATCAAAAGTGGAAGCAGTAGGATGAGCAGGAGATAGGTAGAAACACATTGTAGAGACAGAAAGGGAGACAAAGGTAGAGCTGGAGGAGGAGACTGAGGCCGACAGAAACACAGAAGAGAGGGGTCTAGAGGAGAGCGAGAACTGTAACTGAGGACGGTTATTGAAGAAGTAGTTAGCAAAGTTAGAGAGGGAGAAGGAGCAAGAAAATCTGGAGTTAGCAGCAGGTGGTATAAAAATGTGATTAAGTAGCTGAGATAGGTGGCAAGGATGGGACGAATGAGAGCCAATGAGATTATAGAATTATTATTTTGTAGCTAAGAAAGCCTCATAATATGACTGAAGCTCAGAGTGCGAGGCAAGATCAGTAGATGATATGCAGTCTTCCCAACGGCGCTCGGCCATCATGATGAGGTTGGAAGGATGTGATTAGGTTTTAGCCACGGCTGAGCAGGTTTGAGTCAGGAATAACAGGGGTGGGCTGGAAGCAGAGTGTTGATGGTAGTGGTAAGGGTAGCATTATTTTTAAATTATTTATTTATTGAAATTACAAGGAAATCAATGCATTTCTGCTACAAAAATGCATAGAAAATCTTTAACATTGATTTACAGAGCAGAGGACCAGTGTCCTTAACAATGGGTGAGGGGATGTGGATATAAGACCAGATGATGCAGGGGAGGCAGAAACATGAACAGGTGACAAGGACAGTAGAGCATGACATAGGAACGGGATAGTGGAGGAAGTACTAAGAGGATGTGGATGTAAGCCCAGATAATACAGAGGAGGTAGAAACATGAACCAGGGATAAACAGTAGAGCATGATATAGGAACGGGATAGTGGAGGAAGTACTAAGAGGATGTGGATGTAAGTCAGATAATACAGAGGAGGTAGAAACATGAACCAGGGATAAACAGTAGAGCATGATACAGGAACGCGATAGTGGAGGAAGTGCTAAGAGGGTATGGGTATAAGACCAGATGATGAAGGGAGGAAACATGAACCAGGGATAAGGAGAGTAGAGGCTGATATAGGAACAGGATAGTGGAGGACGTGCTAAGAGGATGTGGATATGAGACCAGATGATGCAGGGGAGGTAGAAACATGAACAGGGGACAAGGACAGTAGAGCATGATATAGGAACGGGATAGCGGAGGAAATGCTAAGAGGATGTGGATATAAGACCAGATGATGCAGGGGGGTAGAAACATAAACCAGGGACAAGGACAGTAGAGCATGATATAGGAACGGGATAGTGGAGGAAGTGCTAAGAGGGTGTGTATATAAGACCAGATGATGCAGGGGGGTAGAAACATAAACCAGGGACAAGGACAGTAGAGCATGATATAGGAACGGGATAGTGGAGGAAGTGCTAAGAGGTTGTGGATATGAGACCAGATGATGCAGGCGAGATAGAAACATGAACCAGGGCAAGGACAGTAGAGAGCATGATATAGGAACGGGAAAGTGGAGGAAGTGCTAAGAGGGTGTGTATATAAGACCAGATGATGCAGGGGGGTAGAAAGATAAACCAGGACAAGGACAGTAGAGCATGACATAGGAATGGGATAGTGGAGGAAGTACCAAGAGGGTGTGGATGTAAGACCAGATGATGCAGGGGAGGTAGAAACATGAACCAGGGACAAGGACAGTAGAGCATGATACAGGAACAGGATAGTGGAGTAAGTGCTAAGAGGATGTGGATATGAGACCAGATGATGCAGGGGAGGTAGAAACATGAACCAGGGACGGGGACAGTAGAGCATGACATAGGAACGGGATAGTGGAGGAAGTGCTAAGAGCATGAGGATATAAGACCAGATGATGCAGGGGAGGTAGAAACATGAACCAGGGATAAGGACCATAGAGCATGAAATAGGAACGGGATAGTTAGGAAGTGCTAAGAGGGTGTATATATAAGACCAGATGATGCAGGGGGGTAGAAAGATAAACCAGGACAAGGACAGTAGAGCATGACATAGGAATGGGATAGTGGAGGAAGTACTAAGAGGGTGTGGATGTAAGACCAGATGATGCAGGGGAGGTAGAAACATGAACCAGGGATAAGGAGAGCAGAGCATGACATAGGAATGGGATAGAGGAGGAGCTGCTAAGAGGATGTGGATGTAAGACCAGATGATGCAGGGGAGGTAGAAACGTGAACCAGGGACAAGGGCAGTAGAGCATGATATAGGAACGGGATAGTAGAGGAAGTGCTAGAGGGTGTGGATATAAGACCAGATGATGCAGGGGCGGTCGAAACATGAACCAGGGACACGGACAGTGGGACACGATATAGGAATGGGATAGTGGAGGAAGTGCTAAGAGGATGCGGATATAAGACCAGGTGATGCAGGGGAGGTTGAAACATGAACCAGGAACAAGGACAGTAGAACATGATATAGGAAAGGGATAGTGGAGAAAGTGCTAAGAGGGTGTGGATATAAGACCAGATGATCCAGGGGAGGTAGAAGCATGAATCAGGGATGAGGACAGTAGAGCATGATATAGGAACGGGATAGTGGAGGAAGTGATAAGAGGATGTGGGTATAAGACCAGATGATGCAGGGGAGGTAGAAGCATGAACCAGGGACACCGACAGTAGAGCATGATATAGGAACGGGATAGTGGAGGAAGTGCTAAGAGGATGTGGATATAAGACCAGATGATGCAGGGGAGGTAGAAACATGAACCAGGGAAACGGACAGTAAGACATGATATAGGAACGGGATAGTGGAGGAAGTGCTAAGAGGATGTGGTTATGAGACCAGATGATGCAGGGGAGGTAGAAACATGAACCAGGGATGAGGACAGTAGAGCACAATATAGGAAGGGGATAGTGGAGGAAGTGCTAAGAGGGTATGGGTATAAGACCAGATGATGAAGGGAGGAAACATGAACCAGGGATAAGGAGAGTAGAGGCTGATATAGGAACAGGATAGTGGAGGAAGTGCTAAGAGGATGTGGATATGAGACCAGATGGTGCAGGGGAGGTAGAAACATGAACAGGGGACAAGGACAGTAGAGCATGATATAGGAACGGGATAGCGGAGGAAATGCTAAGAGGATGTGGATATAAGACCAGATGATGCAGGGGGGTAGAAACATAAACCAGGGACAAGGACAGTAGAGCATGATATAGGAACGGGATAGTGGAGGAAGTGCTAAGAGGGTGTGTATATAAGACCAGATGATGCAGGGGGGTAGAAACATAAACCAGGGACAAGGACAGTAGAGCATGATATAGGAACGGGATAGTGGAGGAAGTGCTAAGAGGTTGTGGATATGAGACCAGATGATGCAGGCGAGATAGAAACATGAACCAGGGCAAGGACAGTAGAGAGCATGATATAGGAACGGGAAAGTGGAGGAAGTGCTAAGAGGGTGTGTGTATAAGACCAGATGATGCAGGGGGGTAGAAAGATAAACCAGGACAAGGACAGTAGAGCATGACATAGGAATGGGATAGTGGAGGAAGTACCAAGAGGGTGTGGATGTAAGACCAGATGATGCAGGGGAGGTAGAAACATGAACCAGGGACAAGGACAGTAGAGCATGATACAGGAACAGGATAGTGGAGTAAGTGCTAAGAGGATGTGGATATGAGACCAGATGATGCAGGGGAGGTAGAAACATGAACCAGGGACGGGGACAGTAGAGCATGACATAGGAACGGGATAGTGGAGGAAGTGCTAAGAGCATGAGGATATAAGACCAGATGATGCAGGGGAGGTAGAAACATGAACCAGGGATAAGGACAATAGAGCATGAAATAGGAACGGGATAGTTAGGAAGTGCTAAGAGGGTGTAGGAATAAGACCAGATGATGCAGGGAAGGTAGAAACATGAACCAGGGATAAGGACAGTAGAGTATGATACAGGAATGGGATAGTGGAGAAAGTGCTAAGAGGGTGTGGATATAAGACCAGATGATCCAGGGGAGGTAGAAGCATGAATCAGGGATGAGGACAGTAGAGCATGATATAGGAACGGGATAGTGGAGGAAGTGCTAAGAGGATGTGGGTATAAGACCAGATGATGCAGGGGAGGTAGAAGCATGAACCAGGGACACGGACAGTAGAGCATGATATTGGAACGGGATAGTGGAGGAAGTGCTAAGAGGATGTGGATATAAGACCAGATGATGCAGGGGAGGTAGAAACATGAACCAGGGACACGGACAGTAAGACATGGTATAGGAACGGGATAGTGGAGGAAGTGCTAAGAGGATGTGGTTATGAGACCAGATGATGCAGGGGAGGTAGAAACATGAACCAGGGATGAGGACAGTAGAGCACAATATAGGAAGGGGATAGTGGAGGAAGTGCTAAGAGGGTATGGGTATAAGACCAGATGATGCAGGGGAGGTAGAAACATGAACCAGGGATAAGCAGAGTATAGTATGATATAGGAACGGGATAGTGGAGGAAGTGCCAAGAGGATGTGGGTATAAGAACAGATGATGCAGGGGAGGTAGAAACATAAATCAGGGGCGAGGACAGTAAAGCATGACATAGGAACGGGATAGTGGAGGAAGTGCTAAGAGCATGAGGATATAAGATGAGATGATGCAGGGGAGGTAGAAACATGAACCAGGGACAAGGACAGTAGAGCATGATACAGGAACAGGATAGTGGAGTAAGTGCTAAGAGGATGTGGATATGAGACCAGATGATGCAGGGGAGGTAGAAACATGAACCAGGGACGGGGACAGTAGAGCATGACATAGGAACGGGATAGTGGAGGAAGTGCTAAGAGCATGAGGATATAAGAGCAGATGATGCAGGGGAGGTGGAAACATGAACCAGGGATAAGGACAATAGAGCATGAAATAGGAACGGGATAGTTAGGAAGTGCTAAGAGGGTGTAGGAATAAGACCAGATGATGCAGGGAAGGTAGAAACATGAACCAGGGATAAGGACAGTAGAGTATGATACAGGAATGGGAGAGTGGAGGAAGTGCAAAGAGGATGTAGATATAAGATCAGATGATGCAGGGGAGGTGGAAACATGAACCAGGGATAAGGAGAGCAGAGCATGACATAGGAAAGGGATAGAGGAGGAGGTGCTAAGAGGATGTGGATTTAAGACCAGATGATGCAGGGGAGGTAGCAACATGAACCAGGCACAAGGGCAGTACAGCATGATATAGGAATGGGATAGTGGAGGAAGCGCTACATTTGGGATGATGTGGTGAGGGATTAGAGCCAAGGGGTTGTTATAGGACAGTAGGCAGAGCGTGGAACAGGGAGCTGTGGTGGCATAGAATGCTTCAGAAAGGAAGAGAGCTAGGAGGTTGGATTTCAATAGAGGCAGACTGAGAGTAGTGTGGAAAGAGTGTAGCCGGTCAGACAGCATGGTGAGCTAAGCGCTCACCCCTGATATCTGTGCGCAGCCTGCTTTGTAGGCTCGAATCCCGCCAGGGTCAACTCAGCCTTTCATCCTTCCGAGGTCGATACATTGAGTACCACTCTGTAGCATAATAATGTCTTCTATAATTGAAGCGCTCTGAGACCTATGGGTGTGTAGCGCTATAGAAAATACAAAAATATTATTAGAGGGAGAGGAAGAGCATTCCAAAGTATGGGAGCGAAGAAAGGGATGCAGCGGAAAAGAGAGGGAGCGCAAGGGGCACGACAGGTGGCAAGGAGGTGAGCTGAGGATGATCGTAGGGAATCAGGGGAGAGTAGGGAGTGAGATGGGTCAATGGTCAGGGTGGGGCAAGTCTGTGTATAGTTTTAAAGATGATGAGAATGAGTTTTTACTTTGCCCTCTGTGTCATAGATAACCAGCCTAACTGACGACAGGCTGGGAGGTGGAGGTGAAACAGAGAAAGGGCAAATTCAAAGAGGTAAAGGAGACAGGCAAAAAAGTGCAGTGAGGAGAGGAGAGGTTAAAGGACTTAAGGTTACATCAAGTGAAGGTGTGGCGGAGTTAACAAACTGGAAAGTTGTGTGAACAGAAGAAAGAAAGGATAGTAAGAGGTGGTCAGAGGAAGAGTTGTATTTGTGAGACGGGGAGAGGCAGTCCTGTCATAGATGGTATGAGACACGCAGTGTGTGCAGGGAGAGACCGCATGTAAAGGAAGGCGGTGTGCATTAAGGTCTCCAAGAGGGAAGAAGTGAGAGTGTAAATAAAGAAGGGATGAGAAGGAGTTAAAGTCAACCGAAAAATGAAAGAAACAATTAGGATAGGTCTTAGAAAAGAAAACAAGGTGAAATTCAGAGGAAGACTATAAGGGGAGAGAAGTTGTGACATATGATTGTCAGATTACTTGTCCAATTCATAAAAAGAAAGACGATGTACATAGTGTTTGATGCATAAAATCTGTACTATTATATATAACACAAACACAGACAAAGATAAATAAAATAGGAAACATGACACTGACATGCAACGAGCAATACGTTCGGCAGGAGGCACCTAATGGTACGTTACTAGATCAACCACATTCTAGGGGAGATGGTAATGAGCAACACCTATGTGCAAAGAGAAAGATACTGGACTGGCCAGAAGGGTGCTGTGCAGGTATGTGGTGAGAGACAGTGGCAATTGGGTCACACAGCCAGGCACAGGAGGCGGGGATAGAGACTGAGGTCATCCAAAGTCCCACACCCCACCTATGGCTTAGGACTGGCTATGGGTAAAGCCTGGTGGGCCCTCCTCCCCAGGCTATGAGTTAGGACTGGCCATGGTGTAAACCCTGGTAGGCCCTGATCCTCAGGCTATGAGTTAGAACAAGCTATGGTGTAATCCCTGGTAGGTCCTCCTCCCCAGGCTATGAGTTAGGACTGGCTATGGATAAAGCCTGGTAGGCCCTCCTCCCCAGGCTATGAGTTAGGACTGGCTATGGTGTACACCGTGGTAGGCCTTCCTCCTCAGGCTATGAGTTAGGACTGGCTATGGGTAAAGCCTGTTAGGCCCTCTTCCCCAGGCTATGAGTTAGGAATGGCTATGGTGTAAACCGTGGTAGGCCCTGATCCCCAGGCTATGAGTTAGGACTAGGTATGGTGTAATCCCTGGCAGGCCTTCCTCCACAGACTATGAGTTAGGACTGGCTGTGGTGTAAACCTTGGTAGGCCCTACTCCCCAGGCTATGAGTTAGGACTGGCTATGGGTAAAGCCTGGTGGCCCTCCTCCCCAGGTTATGAGTTAGGACTGGCTATGGGTAAAGCCTGGTTGGCCCCTTTTCCCTGGCAATGAGTTAGGACTGACTATGGGTAAAGCCTGTTAGGCCCTCCTCCCCAGGCTATGAGTTAGGTCTGGATAGGGGTAAACCCTGGTAGGCCCTCCTTCCTAGGCAATGAGTTAGGGCTGGCTATGGTGTAAACCCTGGTAGGCCCTGATCCTCAGGCTATGTGTTAGGACAAGCTATGGTGCAATCCCTGGTAGGTCCTCCTCCCCAGGCTATGAGTTAGGACTGGCTATGGGTAAAGCCTGCTAGGCCCTCCTCCACAGTCTATGAGTTAGGACTGGCTATTGGTAAAGCCTGGTAGGCCCTCCTCCACAGACTATGAGTTAGGACTGGCTGTGGTGTAAACCTTGGTAGGCCCTACTCCCCAGGCTATGAGTTAGGACTGGCTATGGGTAAAGCCTGGTGGCCCTCCTCCCCAGGCTATGAGTTAGGACTGGCTATGGGTAAAGCCTGGTGGCCCTCCTCCCGAGGTTATGAGTTAGGACTGGCTATGGGTAAAGCCTGGTTGGCCCCTTTTCCCTGGCAATGAGTTAGGACTGACTATGGGTAAAGCCTGTTAGGCCCTCCTCCCCAGGCTATGAGTTAGGTCTGGATAGGGGTAAACCCTGGTAGGCCCTCTTTCCTAGGCAATGAGATAGGGCTGGCTATGGTGTAAACCCTGGTAGGCCCTGATCCTCAGGCTTTGTGTTAGGACAAGCTATGGTGCAATCCCTGGTAGGTCCTCCTCCCCAGTCTATGAGTTAGGACTGGCCATGGGTAAAGCCTGGTAGGCCCTCCTCCCCAGGCTATGAGTTAGGACTGGCTATGGTGTTCACCGTGGTATGCCCTGATCCTCAGGCTATGTGCTAGAACAAGTTATGGTGTAATCCCTGGTAGGTCCTCCTCCCCAGGCTATGAGTTAGGACTGGCTATGGGTAAAGCCTGGTAGGCCCTCCTCCCCAGGTTATGAGTTAGGACTGGCTATGGGTAAAGACTGGTAGGCCCTCCTCCCCAGGCTATGAGTTAGGACTGGCTATGGGTAAAGCCTGGTGGCCCTCCTCCCCAGGTTATGAGTTAGGACTGGCTATGGGTAAAGTCTGGTTGGCCCCTTTTCCCTGGCAATGAGTTAAGACTGGCTATGGGTAAAGCCTGGTAGGCCCTCCTCCCCAGGCTATGAGTTAGGACTGGCAATGGTTAAACCCTGGTAGGCCCTCCTTCCCAGGCAATGAGTTAGGGCTGGCTATGGTGTAAACCCTGGTAGGCCCTGATATTCAGGCTATGTATTCGGACAAGCTATGGTGTAATCCCTGGTAGTTCCTCCTCCCCAGGCTATGAGTTAGGACTGGCTATGGGTAAAGCCTGGTAGGCCTTCCTCCACAGGCTATGAGTTAGGACTGGCTATGGGTAAAGCCTGGTAGGCCCTCCTCCCCAGGCTATGAGTTAGGACTGGCTATGGGTAAAGCCTAGTAGGCCCTCCTCCCCAGGCTATGAGTTAGGACTGGCTATGGTGTACACTGTGGTAGGCCCTCCTCCTCAGGCTATGAGTTAGAACTGGCAATGGGTAAAGACTGGTAGGCCATCCTCCCCAGGCTATGAGTTAGGACTGGCTATGTGTAAAGCCTGGTGGCCCTCCTCCCCAGGTTATGAGTTAGGACTGGCTATGGGTAAAGTCTGGTTGGCCCCTTTTCCCTGGCAATGAGTTAAGAATGGCTATGGGTAAAGCCTGGTAGGCCCTCCTCCCCAGGCTATGAGTTAGGACTGGCAATGGTTAAACCCTGGTAGGCCCACCTTCTCAGGCAATGAGTTAGGGCTGGCTATGGCGTAAACCCTGGTAGGCCCTGATATTCAGGCTATGTGTTAGGACAAGCTATGGTGTAATCCTGGTAGTTCCTCCTTCCCAGGCTATGAGTTAGGACTGGCTATGGGTAAAGCCTCGTAGGCCCTCCTCCACAGGCTTTGAGTTAGGACTGGCTATGGGTAAAGCCTGGTAGGCCTTCCTCCCCAGGCTATGAGTTAGGACTACTGGCTATGGGTAAAGCCTAGTAGGCCCTCCTCCCTAGTCTGAGTTAGGACTGGCTATGGTGTACACTGTGGTAGGCCCTCCTCCTCAGGCTATGAGTTAGGACTGGCTATGGGTAAAGCCTGGTAGGCCCTCCTCGCAGGCTATGAGTTAGGAAGGGCTATGGTGTAAACCCTGGTATGCCCTGATCCCCAGGCTATGAGTTAGGACTAGCTATGGTGTAATCCCTGGTAGGCCTTCCTCCACCGACTCTGAGGTAGGACTGGCTGGGGTGTAAACCTTGGTAGGCCCTACTTCCCAGGCTATGAGTTAGGACTCGCTATGGGTAAAGCCTGGTAGGCCCTCCTCCCCAGGCAATGAGTTAGGACTGGCTATGGGTAAAGCCTGGTAGGCCCTCCTCTCCAGGCTATGAGTTAGGACTGGCTATGTGTAAAGCCTGGTGGCCCTCCTCCCCGTGCTATGAGTTAGGACTGTCTATGGGTAAAGCCTGGTTGTCCCTTTTTCCCTGGCAATGAGTTAGGACTGGCTATGGGTAAAGCCTGATAGGCCCGTCTCCCCAGGCTATGAGTTAGGACTGGCTATGGGTAAAGCCTGGCAGGCCCTCCTCCCCAGGCTATGAGTTAGGACTGGCTATGGGTAAAGCATGGTGTGCCCTCCTCCCCAGGCTATGAGTTAGGACTGGCTATGGTGTACACCGTGGTAGGCCCTCCTCCTCAGGCTATGAGTTAGGACTGGCTATGGGTAAAGCCTGGTAGACCCTCCTCCCCAAGCTATGAGTTAGGAATGGCTATGGTGTAAACCCTGGTAGGCCCTGATCCCCAGGCTATTAGTTAGGACTAGCTATGGTGTAATCCCTGGTAGGCCTTCCTCCACAGACTATGAGTTAGGACTAACTGTGGTGTAAACCTTGGTAGGCCCTACCCCCCAGTCTATGAGTTATAGCTGGCTATGGGTAAAGCCTGGTAGGCCCTCCTCCCCAGCCTATGAGTTAGGACTGGCTATGGTGTACACCCTGGTAGGCCCTCCTCCTCAGGCTTTGAGTTAGGACTGGCTATGGGTAAACCCTGGTAGGCCCTCCTCCCCAGGCTATGAGTTAAGACTGGCTAGGGGTAAACCCTGGTAGGCTCTCTTTCCCAGGCAATGAGTTAGGGCTGGCTATGGTGTAAACCCTGGTAGGCCTTCCCCCCTAGGTTATGGGTTAGGACTGGCTATGGTGTAAACCCTGGTGTAAACCCTGGTGGGCCCTGATCCTCAGGCTATGTGTTAGGACTAGCTATGGTGTAATCCCTGGTAGGTCTTCCTCCCCAGGCTATGAGTTAGGACTGGCTATGGGTAAAGCCTGGTAGGCCTTCCTCCCCAGGCTATGAGTTAGGACTGGCTATGGGTAAAGCCTGGTTGGCCCTTTTCCCTGGCAATGAGTGAGGACTGGCTATGGGTAAAGCCTGGTAGGCCCTCGTCCCCAGGCTATGAGTTAGGACTGGCTATGGGTAAACCCTGGTAGGCCTTCCTCCCTAGGCTATGAGTTAGGACTGGCTATGGTGTAAACCCTGGTAACCCTCCTCCCCAGGCTATGAGTTAGGACTGGCTATGGATAAAGCCTGGTTGGCCCTTTTCCCTGGCAATGAGTTAGGACTGGCTATGGGTGAAGCCTGGTAGGCCCTCGTCCCCAGGCTATGAGTTAGGACTGGCTATGGGTAAACCCTGGTAAGCCTTCCTCCCTAGGCTATGAGTTAGGACTGGTTATGGTGTAAACCCTGGTAGGCCCTGATCCTCAGGCTATGTGTTAGGATTACCTATGATGTAATCCCTAGTAGGTCCTCCTCTCCAGGCTATGAGTTAGGACTGGCTATGGGTAAACCCTGGTAACCCTCCTCCCCAGGCTATGAGTTAGGACTGGCTATGGATAAAGCCTGGTTGGCCCTTTTCCCTGGCAATGAGTTAGGACTGGCTATGGGTGAAGCCTGGTAGGCCCTCGTCCCCAGGCTATGAGTTAGGACTGGCTATGGGTAAACCCTGGTAAGCCTTCCTCCCTAGGCTATGAGTTAGGACTGGCTATGGTGTAAACCCTGGTAGGCCCTGATCCTATGTGTTAGGATTACCTATGATGTAATCCCTGGTAGGTCCTCCTCTCTAGGCTATGAGTTAGGACTGGCTATGGGTAAAGCCTGGTAGGCCCTCCTCCCCAGGCTATGATTTCGGACTGGCTGTGGTGTAAACCTTGGTAGGCCCTACTCCCCAGGCTATGAGGTAGGACTGGCTATGGGTAAAGCCTGGTAGGCCCTCCTCCCCAGGCTATGAGTTAGGACTGGCTATGGGTAAAGCCTGGTAGGCCCTCCTCCCCAGGCTATGAGTTTGGACTGGCTTTGGTGTACACCCTGGTAGGCCCTCCTCCTCAGGCCATGAGTTAGGACTGGCTATGGGTAAACCCTGGTAGGCCCTCCTCCCCAGGATATGAGTTAGGACTGGCTATGGGTAAAGCCTGGTAGGCCCTCCTTCCCAGTCAATGAGTTAGGGCTGGCTATGGTGTAAACCCTGGTAGGCCTTCCTCCCTAGGTTATGGGTTAGGACTGGCTATGGTGTAAACCCTGGTGTAAACCCTGGTAGGCCCTGATCCTCAGGCTATTTGTTAGGACTAGCTATGGTATAATCCCTGGTAGGTCTTCCTCCCCAGGCTATGAGTTAGGACTGGCTATGGGTAAAGCCTGGTAGGCCTTCCTCCCCAGGCTATGAGTTAGGACTGGCTATGGGTAAAGCCTGGTAGGCCCTCCTCCCCAGGCTATGAGTTAGGACTGTCTATGGGTAAAGCCTGGTAGGCCCTCCTCCCCAGGCTATGAGTTAGAACTGGCTATTGGTAAATCCTTGTAGGCCCTCCTCCCCAGGCTATGAGTTAGGACTGGCTATGGGTAGAGCCTGGTTGGCCCTTTTCCCTGGCAATGAGTTAGGGGCTGGCTATGGGTAAAGCCTGGTAGGCCCTCCTTCCCAGGCAATGAGTTAGGGTTTGCTATGGTGTAAACCCTGGTAGGCCTTCCTCCCTAGGCTATGAGTTAGGACTGGCTATGGTGTAAACCCTGGTAGGCCCTGATCCTCAGGCTATGTGTTAGGATTACCTATGATGTAATCCCTGGTAGGTCCTCCTCTCCAGGCTATGAGTTAGGACTGGCTATGGGTAAAGCCTGGTAGGCCCTCCTCCCCAGGCTATGATTTCGGACTGGCTGTGGTGTAAACCTTGTTAGGCCCTACTCCCCAGGCTATGAGGTAGGACTGGCTATGGGTAAAGCCTGGTAGGCCCTCCTCCCCAGGCTATGAGTTAGGACTGGCTATGGGTAAAGCCTGGTAGGCCCTCCTCCCCAGGCTATGAGTTTGGACTGGCTATGGTGTACACCCTGGTAGGCCCTCCTCCTCAGGCTATGAGTTAGGACTGGCTATGGGTAAACCCTGGTAGGCCCTCCTCCCCAGGATATGAGTTAGGACTGGCTATGGGTAAAGCCTGGTAGGCCCTCCTTCCCAGGCAATGAGTTAGGGCTGGCTATGGTGTAAACCCTGGTAGGCCCTGATCCTCGGGCTATGTGTTAGGACTAGCCATGGTGTAATCCCTGGTAGGTCTTCCTTCCAAGGCTATGAGTTAGGACTGCTATGGGTAAAGCCTGATAGGCCCTCCTCCCCAGGCTATGAGTTAGGACTGGCTATGGGTAAAGCCTGGTAGGCCCTCCTCCCCAGGCTATGAGTTAGGACTAGCTATGGGTAAAGCCGGGTAGGCCCTCCTCCCCAGGCTATAAGTTAGAACTGGCTATGGGTAATGCCTGGTAGGCCCTCCTCCCCAGGCTATGAGTTAGGACTGGCTATGGGTAAAGCCTGGGTGGCCCTTTTTCCCTGGCAATGAGTTAGGACTGGCTATGGGTAAAGCCTGGTAGGCCCTCCTCCCCAGGCTATGAGTTAGGGCTGGCTATTGGTAAAGCCTAGTTGGCCCTTTTCCCCTGGAAATGAGTTAGGACTGGCTATGGGTAAAGCCTGGTAGGCCCTCCTTCCCAGGCAATGAGTTAGGACTGGCTATGGGTAAAGCCTGGTAGGCCCTGATCCTCGGGCTATGTGTTAGGGCTGGCTATTGGTAAAGCCTGGTTGGCCCTTTTTCCCTGGAAATGAGTTAGGACTGGCTATGGGTAAAGCCTGATAGGCCCTCCTCCCCAGGCTATGAGTTAGGACTGGCTATGGGTAAAGCCTGGTAGGCCCTGATCCTCAGGCTATGTGTTAGGATTACCTATGATGTAATCCCTGGTAGGTCCTCCTCTCCAGGCTATGAGTTAGGACTGGCTATGGGTAAAGCCTGGTAGGCCTTCCTCCCCAGGCTATGATTTCAGACTGGCTGTGGTGTAAACCTTGTTAGGCCCTACTCCCCAGGCTATGAGGTAGGACTGGCTATGGGTAAAGCCTGGTAGGCCCTCCTCCCCAGGCTATGAGTTAGGACTGGCTATGGGTAAAGCCTGGTAGGCCCTCCTCCCCAGGCTATGAGTTTGGACTGGCTATGGTGTACACCCTGGTAGGCCCTCCTCCTCAGGCTATGAGTTAGGACTGGCTATGGGTAAACCCTGGTAGGCCCTCCTCCCTAGGATATGAGTTAGGACTGGCTATGGGTAAAGCCTGGTAGGCCCTCCTTCCCAGGCAATGAGTTAGGGCTGGCTATGGTGTAAACCCTGGTAGGCCCTGATCCTCGGGCTATGTGTTAGGACTAGCCATGGTGTAATCCCTGGTAGGTCTTCCTTCCAAGGCTATGAGTTAGGACTGCTATGGGTAAAGCCTGATAGGCCCTCCTCCCCAGGCTATGAGTTAGGACTGGCTATGGGTAAAGCCTGGTAGGCCCTCCTCCCCAGGCTATGAGTTAGGACTAGCTATGGGTAAAGCCGGGTAGGCCCTCCTCCCCAGGCTATGAGTTAGAACTGGCTATGGGTAATGCCTGGTAGGCCCTCCTCCCCAGGCTATGAGTTAGGACTGGCTATGGGTAAAGCCTGGTTGGCCCTTTTTCCCTGGAAATGAGTTAGGACTGGCTATGGGTAAAGCCTGGTAGGCCCTCCTTCCCAGGCAATGAGTTAGGACTGGCTATGGGTAAAGCCTGGTAGGCCCTGATCCTCGGGCTATGTGTTAGGGCTGGCTATTGGTAAAGCCTGGTTGGCCCTTTTTCCCTGGAAATGAGTTAGGACTGGCTATGGGTAAAGCCTGATAGGCCCTCCTCCCCAGGCTATGAGTTAGGACTGGCTATGGGTAAAGCCTGGTAGGCCCTCCTCCCCAGGCTATGAGTTAGGACTGGCTATGGGTAAACCCTGGTGGGCCCTCCATCCCAGGCAAAGAGTTAGGGCTGGCTATAGTGTAAAGCCTGGTAGGCCTTCCTCCCTAGGCTATGAGTTAGGATTGGTTATGGTGTAAACCCTGGTAGGCCCTAAACCTCAGGCTATGTGTTAGGATTAGCTATGGTATAATCCCTGGAAGGTCCTCCTCTCCAGGCTATGAGTTAGGAGGACTGGGTATGGGTAAAGCCTGGTAGGCCCTCCTCCCCAGACAGGACTGGCTATTGTGTACACCCTGGTAGGCCCTCCTCCCCAGGCTATGAGTTAGAACTGGCTATGGGTAAAGCCTGGTAGGCCCTCCTCCCCAGGCTATGAGTTAGGGCTGGCTATGGGTAAAGCCTGGTTGGCCTTTTTTCCCTGGCAATGAGTTAGGACTGGCTATGGGTAAAGCCTGGTAGGCCCTCCTCCCCAGGCTATGAGTTAGGACTGGCTATGGGTAAAGCCTGGTAGGCCCTCCTTCCCAGGCAATGAGTTAGGGCTGGCTATGGTGTAAACCCTGGTGGGCCCTGATCCTCGGGGTATGTGTTAGGACTAGCCATGGTGTAATCCCTGGTAGGTCTTCCGCCCCAGGCTATGAGTTAGGACTGCTATGGGTAAAGCCTGATAGGCCCTCCTCCCCAGGCTATGAGTTAGGACTGGCTATGGGTAAAGCCTGGTAGGCCCTCCTCCCCAGGCTATGAGTTAGGACTGGCTATGGGTAAAGCCCAGTAGGCCCTCCTCCCCAGGCTGAGTTAGAACTAGCTATGGGTAAAGCCTGGTAGGCCCTCCTCCCCAGGCTATGAGTTAGGACTGGCTATGGGTAAAGCCTGGTTGGCCCTTTTTCCCTGGCAATGAGTTAGGATTGGCTATGGGTAAAGCCTGGTAGGCCCACCTTCCCAGGCTATGAGTTAGGACTGGCTATGGGTAATCCCTGGTGGGCCCTCCATTCCAGGCAAAGAGTTAGGGCTGGCTATAGTGTAAAGCCTGGTAGGCCTTCCTCCCTAGGCTATGAGTTAGGATTGGCTATGGTGTAAACCCTGGTAGGCCCTAAACCTCAGGCTATGTGTTAGGATTAGCTATGGTATAATCCCTGGTAGGTCCTCCTCTCCAGGCTATGAGTTAGGACTGGCTATTGTGTACACCCTGGTAGGCCCTCCTCCCCAGGCTATGAGTTAGGACTGGCTCTGGGTAAAGCCTGGGAGGCCCTCCTCCCAAGGCTATGAGTTAGGACTGGCTATGGGTAGACCCTGGTAGGCCCTCCTCCCCAGGGTATGAGTTAGGACTGGCTATGGGTAAACCCTGGTAGCAGGGTAGGTCTTGAACTAGCTTCCATCGTTTGGGCTGATCGTCTTCCCATTCATTGGGCTTCCCCTTGGCCAGCCAGCACTGGTGAACGCCGGCTTTGGCAGGTTCTATGCCGGGTGGGCAATTGATTCCTTCCTGGAGTCTTTCAATGCACAGAGGGAATCTGAGCTTCTTAATGAATCAGGGCTGCAGTAGTGATTCAGGAACTGCACGTGACAATAATCTTCATGGAGCTTGGGGCTAGCCCTGTGAGGGACCTACTGGCTCTTCTGTACTACTGTCTCTCTCTCGGTTCCAGCAGTAGCTTGCCATTATCCCCACAGCTCCTGGAGCATTGTGGGAAGGCTCAGACAGTCTAATTGTTTCATGTTACACAGGTTTGGCCTGGAAGTGTTCTAAGGAAACCCTCCATCCTGCACAGGAAAGACTTTGTCCTGAAAGTGGAGGGAGTGCTTTTAGTAAATTAGTCTTGTCCATTAGTGCCCATCAGACGTAATGGGGACACCCTGCACCTTTGTGGATGAGGGGCATTTCTAGTTTTGACCTCACCTGTCTAAGTCATTTCCTTTAGAGGGGTTTATCTTCTTGCCGAGTCCGTCAGGGGCCACTCCCAGCACTGGCATGTGAGCATTGCGCTGGCATGTGAGCATTGCACGGGCATGTGAGCATTGCGCTGGCATGTGAGCATTGTAACGGGCATGTGAGCATTGCACTGGCATGTGAGCATTGCACGGGCATGTGAGCATTGCAAAGGCATGTGAGCATTGCACTGGCATGTGAGAATTGCACAGGCATGTGAGCATTGCACGGGCATGTGAGCATTGCACTGGCATGCAGGATGGCCTGCCCCTGCACAATGGTGAGCAATGCCCTTTGCCATGGTCAAGGTTCAATGACATGTCTTCACATAATAAAGGAAATAGAGGGGTGGCATTGGTGGGTGCATAATTGGAGGTGGGGGCTCCCCATTTCAGCCACAAACACTGCACCCCACTCCTATAACATAGTGACAATACATTGAATTCTAGCCACAAGATTTATTACAAGCATTTTCTGATCTTGATTGCCAGGGGAGTCATGCCAGAACTCCCTACCCTCTTTCATCTCCAGCGAACCTTCCTTCCCACAGTTTAAAAAACTACTCAAGACCTGGCTCTTTAATAAATACTAACTCAATGAGAATCACTCCTGTACCTAGTAGCCACCTGCGCAGACTGCCATCAAGTAATTCCATCCCGTACTCACCAGACTCCTCTCCTAAGTACCCTTGCAACATGTGCTTAAAGTATCCCTGTAACACTCAAGAATGTAAAGCTTTAGGCAATCTGTAAGACTGTAAATATCCTTGTATCATCTAAGTTTGTATATTTCCTTGTAACCTATGCCGTGGTAGCCTAGGGTTTTGGGCGTATAACAAATACAATAAATAAATAAATAAATACATGGCTGCAGGTAAGAGAACTGTAACACTTCAGAGTCGTGGATAGAAGGCCATGAATGAATCATAACCACCGGCAATGCTCTGAGCATCCATCAGAACCATTGATTTTTATCTTGCAATACCATATGCAAATCAGTTCTGGGTCCATCCCAAAAGGGTAATACAGCCTTCGCTGCTACGTCACATTCCTTCTGCAGGAGAGTACAAGTGCAAGGCGTGTTTCAGCCTCTTTGGGTGTCATCAGCGAGTTGCAGTTTGAGATCTCAAGCAGTGAGAGCATAGGACCCACGTGCGGGCATGCACACCCCACATAGTGTGACTTCTGCAACACTGCTGAGTCAAGGGTGGGAGGTCTTGAGTGAATGATGGCGCCTGGCAATGCTCTGGGCCACCATCTAAACCATATAAACCATCATTATTCGTCTTGACAGACCTTCAAGGAAGGGGAAAGACTATATGCAAATGAGACTCCCATGCCAAAGAATGCAGTCCTGCTCACACTGCTAGCTCTCATCCCTTCTGCACGAGACAACAAGCAATCCCAGACATATTTCAGCATCATTAGTGGGTTGTAGTTTGGGACTCTAGGTATAGTGAAGCGCTCCACTACCTTTTGGATAAGGCACTGTAGAAATTTCAGAAGCCTGTGGCGGGGCACGGGCGCAGTGTTTGGCGGCCCCACGGACCCATTTGGCAGTTTCCTGCTTCAAGCCATGCCCCCCTGGACTCATAAACCACACCGGAGCCCCGCAGCGGTGAAGCCCGCGGCGGGGCAAGGGCATGGTCTTTGGCAGCCCCACGGACCCATTTTGCAGTTTCCTGCTTCAGGCCACGCCCGCCTGGACTCGTAAGCCACACGGGAGCCCCGCAGTGGTGAAGCTGTGGCGTGGCAAGGGCACGGTGTTTGGTGGCCCCTCTGACCCATTTTGCAGTTTCTTGCTTCAGGCCACGCACCCCTGGACTCATAAACCGCACCAGAGCCCCGCAGTAGTGAAGCCTGCGGCGGGGCAAGGGCGTGGTGTTTGGCGGCCCCACTGACCCATTTTGCATTTTCCTGCTTCAGGCCACGCCCCCCTGGACTCATAAGCCACACCGGAGCCCCACAGCAGTGAAACCCGCGGCGGGGCAAGGGCTCGGTGTTTGGCAGCCCCACGGACCCATTTTGCAGTTTCCTGCTTCAGGCCACGCCCCCCTGGACTCATATGCCGCACCGGAGCCCCGCAACGGTGAAGGCCGTGGCCGAGCAAGGGCACGGTGTTTGGCGGCCCCATGGACCTATTTTGCAGTTTCCTGCTGCAGACCACGCCCCCCTGGACTCATAAGCCGCACCGGAGCCCCGCAGGGGTTGAATCCCTCGGCGGGGCAAGGGCTCTGTGTTTGGCGCCGCAGGTGTTCGGCGCCGGAGTGGGAGGCTTGTCCTGGACCCACCCGAGAGAAAAGGGAGAAGTAAGTGCTGGCGAGGGACTGTTTGAGGGACTGTTTTGTCTTGGTTAAGAGAAGCCAAACGCTGGTGTGGGCAGCCGATCTCGCCCCTGTTGAGCCCGCAATGTCATTACTCAAGAACTTGAGAACACTGAAAGCCCACAGCCCACCAAGGAAACCCCCCTCCGTCCCCAGCGCTTTCACCTTTCCTCCTGCCTTCGCTTTGCTCCAAGGTGTGTTCCGAGCCTGCCCCCCAAGAGAGTGGGCTTAAACCCAAGCGAAAGGTTCTGGTTCTAAAGAAGATACGTTCTCCGGACCAAAAGGGAGCGCCAGCTAAAGCCCTCATCTTGGATGCCCAAAACACTGACTTAGTACCTGGAGTGAGCCCCCTACATGTTCTCCCCCGCATCCCAAAGTGAGGATAGAAGGGGGTTGTCGAGCTCAGCGGCCACGGGGGAGCAGCATGGATGCCGAACAAGGGATCAGGGAAGGATCAATACCTACCAACCAAGGCAGTTTGTTTCATCCATGCAATGGAGGGGGCCGCATTCCAAAGTTTTAGGAGGCCCAGGCCTTCATAGGCTCCAACGGAGGAAAGCATCCAGGCAGAGCTCTAGGCATGGATGGCTCGCTGACCCACCCATCCTCTGCAGCTGAGCTCTGTCTCCCTGTCCCAACCATGAGTTTCAGTCCCCCTAAAGTGTTCTCCGTCCATGGAAATATCTGTCCTGGGACGGAGATGCTGGTGTTCCATGAGGGGGGCATTGCAGAAATCGGAGAACTAGTCAGCAGCTATCCGTCAGTGAGCTCCACCCCTGCAAGCAACATTGCGGTTTTCACCTCGCCATCTGACTCTAACAATGGCCCGGGAAAGGCTCTCTCTAGCTCGGCTTTGGTCTGCACGATTGCCAAGGGCAGCCAATATATTGATGTCCTTGAGCGCAATCTCCCCTTATGTAACAGAAGCACCGGGAGTGAGCCTGTCTCTACAGTGAGCCCATTGGCCAGCCCATCTCTTCACCTATCCCCACCCAGGGTGACTAAGCAACACAAATTGCGAAACCTTCTCGGATGTAGGGTTGGTTATTAACCCCCCTCATTCGAGGTTGATCTGTCACTCAGGGGGTGTAAATGTAATAAAGTCCTGGATGAGTTGGTTGCCATCAGAAATTTGCTTGCAGCCCTTATAGCCATTCAGGCGAGGGAGCAGAGGGAGGGGGAGTGGAGAGAGGGACAGAGAGGGGAAGGTCAGAAGAGATCAGAGCATCAAGTGTGTGCCCTGCAGAATGAGTCGGGCCGGAGGGGAGAATGGTTAGTGAAAGAGAGTCACAGAGGTCACAAAAGCGTCCAGAGGGGGGACAGGAGGCATCCAGGTGGATGTTGAAGTCTCCAAGAAAGAGGAGTTGAGTGGTTGAGGACAGGAGTGAGGAGGAGAGGTCCGCCCACTCGGAGAGGAAGGAGGAAATTTGACTGGGTGGCCGATAGATAGTAGCCACAGTAAGGGAATGCCTAGGAGAGAGAGAGAGTCGGCAGACAATGCATTCAAAAGAGGAGTTGGTCTGCGTAGGAGTGACAGTGGCAGGAATCCACTCAGGGAAGATAAGGGCAACACGCCCCAGCACGGTTGGGCCTGGGCACGGAGAGGATCTTGTAGCCGTCAGGTAGGATTGTGTCAAAGCTGGTGACAGAGATGGCCGTGAACCATGTCTCAGTGAGACCAAGGACATCAAGGTCCAGTTCCTCAAGAAGGCGATAGATATCAGAGGAATGTTTGACAGCAGAGCGAGATTTAAGAGTGGCAATGTGGAGAAGGTTGCCATCCTTGAAGGACTTCCTTCAGGGGTACAGATCAGAGGTACACCCTGCGGAGGTGAAGAAGGAGCACGAGCGGGGGCAGGGAGGGAGGGGGAAGGCAAGGTAGCCGAGGACAGAGGAGGGGGGACAGTAGGAGAGGAAAGGAAGTTGATGAGGCGTGGGAAGCATCTATCGAAGAGGTGAAGGTTGGCCTGAGGGCCTTGGACCAAGACGGTCCCATTAGAGTAGACATTAATAATGGCCTTAGAGGAGTGGAAGGAGGCCAAGAGGACATCCCAACGGGTTCCACCATTAATGGGAGAAGAGGAGAAAGGAGAGAGCACAGAGACCATATGAAGGGTCCATAGGTCAGGTGAAGGCACGAAAAAGAGGATGTCGGTGAGAGTTTCCTTGGAGGAGGCACTGGTGTAGGTTTCAGCGATAGGTAGGCCTGGGTTGGAAACCAGGATGTCCTTTTTAAACTTTTTCTTACCAGATTTAGTGAGGAGAGCAGGATAATCAATGGAGAAGCAGTTAGAGAAGATAGGCGAGATAGAGAGCACCATAGAATAGAAGGGAGAGGAGGGGGGAAGACAGACAAGAGCAAGCAGACAAGATAGCGAGCGGCAAGCCAGTAGTGCAATAGGACGGGCTCTCAGGGTTAAAGATCTCACAGTGCTCAATATGGAACCTGGGAGAGGCCACCAAGTTTGAGAATCCTGAGAGGGGAGAAAAGGGCCTAGTTTACCACATTGCAGAACCACAATAAATGCGTATTAGGTAACCAGTGGAGAGGCCACCGAGTTTGAGAATCCTGAGAGGGGAGAAAAGGGCCTAGTTTACCACATTGCAGAACCACAGTAAATGCGTGTTAGGTAACTGGTGGAGAGGCCACCTAAGTTTGAGAATCCTGAGAGGGGAGAAAAAGGCCTAGTTTACCACATTGCAGAAACAACAGTAAGTATTGGCACAATTCGTAATGAAGTGACACGGGTGTAGGTGGGGTGGGCCGGGAGAGCAGGTGGAGCTAACAATATGAAACGGCGCCTGGCGTCCCCCGGGGAAACCTGCAGACACAACGGGAGCCGCAATCGTAGGAGTCACCCTTTGCCTAAGGGGCCCTTAGCCGAGGGGGCTGCCCGGTAGGGGGGGCTGCCCAGGAGGGTGAGTTTTAAGGCAGAAGGAGGAGAGGAAGGGGAGGGGTTGTGGGCGGGCAGGGAGGCGGGAAGGTAGAGGAGGACCAGGAAGTGGCTGCAGGGGGAGGGGATAGGGGGCAGTACAACGCGCCCTGAGCGCGAGTAAAAACAATTCAATTCTTTTTTTTAAAAATGAACACAACACTCACAGGAGGCCCATGGTTCCTGGCAGGGCTTAGCCTGAAGTCAGGGCACAACAGGGCTACCGGCGACTGCTCGCACCCGCTCTACTCATCAAAGAAGTGAGCCGGGAGAGCAGCCGTCGTGTAGCCCTGGAGTTACTAGGAGAGGCCCAATCAGAGGGGGGTGGGCAGGCAGGGAGGCGGGAAGGTAGAGGTGGAACAGGAAGTGACTGCAGGGGGAGGGGCAGGGGGCAGTACAACGCGCTCCGAGCGCGAGTAAAAACAATTCAATTCTTTTTTTAATGGGACTCAAATGTGAATGGTGCTTAACAAAATTACTGTTGCCTGAATTCCCGGCCGCCAGACTTGTAATAGCCGGACTTGCCACTCCGTCTCATAATGGACATGCGTAAGAGACCAGTGTCTCGCATTGACATGCACCCACAGCAATGCTACTCTACAGCGGGCCGGCACATGCGCACTCGCCAGTCATAACAACACTACTCCTGATGCGCATGCGCACTCAGCACAGCCGTGCAGTGCTCGGCTCATTTTAGTTCCCCAGCCTGTACGCAGTGATCCAGTCGCAAAATGCATACGCGGCTCCACACGCCAGCCTGCAGTGAGCCCGGGACCTAAATACCAGGTAAATTCTTTTCCCTACTTGGTCACACAATACAGACCCTTTCCTCACAAATTATCCTAACGAGCGCATACATCTCGTTTCCCTCATAGGACGACTACAGACCAGAAACTATCACCCAGCCACCATTACATGCTGGTCCACACTTTAATGATCAGTTGCAAAACCAACCGGCACCCTGCGCACTTCCTGAGACTCTTCGCGCAGCTACAACCTAGCTAGGTGAGAACATGCCTTCCAGGTACACTTGGGTAAATATCTTTCTGTTATTGACCTCCACTAACAGGAATCTCACCCAGAACTACATGTTCCTTGATGTTTGCAGCCACCCACAGCCGACTAAACTAATTAGCATCTCATGCCATTCATGTGCCACATTAACTCCAGATCCCGACAGATCTGCACCCCCCAAGGTCAGTCCCGTGCCTTCCTTGACCTTGATTTTAGAGTGGTGTACCACATTCACGGAGAATATTATGTCTTGTTTTTTTAAACAAAAGTTTTTAACTTTCCACTCAGACACTAATGGAGTCCCCCTGTCTCTATTTTTAGGGATACCTACCCCAGGCCCTAGATGAAGGCTTTAAGCCGAAAAGTCTCTTCGACCAGTACCTCAATACTTCGCCTGGTCCTAACATCTTCTTTGATCCATATCTAGACGTCGACCACTTGTTAGGTCACCCTCCAGCCTGGATACAAATAACCCAAAGTTTTTCCATTTATTGCTTTTGTTTTGTTTGTTTTGTTTGTTATGTATGTTTTACATGCTAATCACTAGTCACTTTAGGTGGTGGTTACACAGTGTTCCTTTTTAAACACTATTTTGTCTTGCAAATTTATTTTGCCATAAACAGCTGCTTGAGGAAAAATTAAGAATTAACCGTTTTGCAAACTCTGTTTTTGTGATTCAACCTCTTGCAGTTCCCAACTGTTCTTTTTAACAATATACCTTTTTTCTTAATAAATACTGATGCATGATTAATAAATGCATCCAGCAGCAAAATAAATTTAAAAAGCTGACAGCTCAATATCTATTTGTGTCTGAAATTCCTTCCTGTGCATTTTCACATTTAAAGTGTTTATGTACCTCTCTTGACATAATAGAAATAACCCAGGCCTACTTTAGTACAATAGTAGTCCCCAGAAAACGCTACATGTCAGAACAGACCCCATTGTTGACCAATTGTAATAGCCGGGTGGCACCGGGAAGTCAGGTGCCAGTAATTCTTTACGGGTCCGGCGGCAACACGCCAGTAGCACCAGCAGGGTTCCCGCCAGACCCATAATAAGGCCCATAGACTTATATTAGGTGAATGAAAAGAAAAAGAACACCTAACTTTCCTATCTCTGTCGCTTACACTTCAAACTAAAGTCCAAACATCTCAAAGTTCTGTTCCCAGGAGAATGACTCCATTCTCCTGCTATTAGATTGAAAAAGTCACAAATCAAAAAAGGATTTTCTTCCAGCCAAAAACCAGGAGGAATGACTCCCTTCATCTGGTTGAAAGTCCAAAATTATAGTTCACAAAACTAGTCATTTTGGGCTGCATTTACATGACCACCAAGTTCAAGAGAATAATTCCCTTCTGCCGAGATGCCTTTACACGACCACCAAGTCCAGGAGAATGACTCCCTTCTGCTCGGATGTCTTTACACGACCACCAAGTCCAGGGGGAATGACTCCTTTCACCTGGATCTTCCTTTCCTTCTCCTTCTCTTTAACTACTTTGTATTGGGTCTCGAACCCTTGGTTCTCTTCTTTCACCTGGCCCTCTTGGTTCACTCTCCTGCCATGGACTGCCATTAAGAAGATGACTCATAATTTGACTTCTCGTTGGGGTCCTCAACCCTTGTTCTCTTGTTTTATTCCGTCCGATTGGTTCAAACTCCTGCCAAGCCCTGCCACAAGGAAGATGTCTCAAAATGCAACTCTTGCTGGGGGACCAGAGACTTGTTCTCTTATTTTACCTAGCCCCCTTGGTTTGCTCTCCTGCCAAGGACTGCCACGAGGAAGATGACTCATGATGCAGCTTCCCTGGGTCTTTCCGACCCTTCCCTGGTGGTCAGTGGGCTTTCCTTGACCACCCAAATGAGGACGATTCCCTCTCCACTTTGGTATTAGTTTCTCAGTGTCCTGGACCCTTCTTCTAAGCACAGCAATCTTTGTGGCATGCTCTGGAGTCCCTCCTGCACTCCCTGTGTCCTTGCCGGCCTACGTGTACCTCCCGTTACGTTCAGGGACCATTGCATACAGTGGTGGCACTACCCGGGACTAGAGCTGGTCTTCTGCTTGCTTCCTCCATTCGTCTGTTTCGGCAATTGTCTGCTCGCGTGGTTTGGCTCCCTGTATTATCGGTACTATGGTGGAACTGCGTGGTCCCCCTACTCACAGTGTTAGTACCACTGCCATGCCAGTATGTTGCTGGACTCGATGACTTTGGTTCCTGGAGAGCTGCCATATGCTTCCGGCCGGCATTCTCTGCTCTCCAGTTTTGGCTGCGCACAGCTTCCACACCAGCTGCTACTCCGGAGCTGGCTTGACAACAATGTAAGTACATTGTTGATTTGTATAAAATGTTGACAGTCTGATCTGGGCGTTTGGTATAAGTCCTTCATCTCTTTCATTGGTTTTATCTTCCTATCTCCGTTGAGCCAACTCGTCCCAGTATGTGGATTACCTGGGTTCTCGTAGCTCTTCTTCGTCTCAGTGTTTCAAGAACACTCATGTCCTCTGGCTTGCAACAATATAGTGGTCTGCTATCTAGATGGAGGTTAGTAGAAGAAATAGAGGCCAGAGTGTGTGGGGGTCTGATGTTCTCATAATGGCTGAATGCTAGATCTGTGTCCCTATCACCAGAGGGGGAGTACCTCCCCCTGAGATCCTCTTGCTGTGTACCTCCCCCAGGGGGACTATCGGCTAGTGGTCTCACTTCCCTGGCCTCATGGGAACGAGCTCCCCCTCGAGGAAAGTGACACCCTCTAAGGAGTCGTCACGCTGTTTACAATGAAATCTATCCTAGCATGTTCCACAGCACTGCTGTGAATCCATAAGGAATGTCCTTATCTGTGTAGTGCTGTGCTTCATGAAGTGCTGTGTAGTGTGTCTAAATGCTTATGTCTGTCTCTTTTTCAGATCAGCTACGGTGCCATGGACCCACAATTCAACGATAGGCTTCAGTTCCCAACCTTCTACCGGACAGTCCCAAATGAGATGTATGAGCCCCGCGGCATCGCCCGGCTGCTCAAGCACTTTGGATGGACCTGGGTTGGGATCCTCACATCAGATGATGACGGCGGCAGAAGAGCCGAAGAAGATCTGACGCAAGAGATTACCAGGACCGGGGGCTGTGTGGCCTTCAGTGAAAGACTCAGAAGGAAACCTCACTCCACAATCCAGGAGATGAGACGCATCGCAAGAGTGATCGATGAATCCACAGCCACAGTTGTGATTATTCACAGCCCAACAGCTTACATGATAGACTTCATGGCCATCTATGTGCAGGAACGGCCAATCAAGGTTTGGGTTGTGTCAGTGACCACCTCATATTTAAAGGAAGCCATGACTTTCCAAGAGCCGGGTCGGCTCAACGGCACTCTGGTATTTACCATCCCCAGTGGGGAGATCCCAGGACTGAAGGATTTCCTGTACAGTGTGCGGCCGTTCAATATTGTTGATGATGGAGAATTTAGGCATATCTGGATTTTAAGGTTACACTGTGTTCCAGCTTTACCGAACGTACCATTTCCAAATAAATCCTTCTTCCCTCAATGTAGAGAAGATCAAACTATGGCTCAGATTCCTCTTCCACAATTCGATGTTTACAATTTCTATATCACGTACAGCGTTTATAAAGCTGTCTACGCTGCGGCTCATGCGTTACATACCATGATCTCGTCCATTGCCCATCCAGGGCGTTCTTCATACGCAGAGGGTCTGAGGAAGGACCTCCAGCCGTGGCAGGTTGGACAATCCATTTCTTATTTTTAAATACATATCGACAATTTACTAATATGGGTATTGCTGGTTATTGCTGTAGAGCTTAGTATCAGATTGTTTATATCTAGTTCACCAAGTGAGAACTGCAAGTTCAGTGTGCTATATACATTGCACCGCTCCTTCATCTCACATGTGTGTGCTCACCAGTACAGGGAATGATATAATATGATAGGTTATTTATAATACGCTTAATACCCAGAGGTTTCTCAGCATGGACCCGGGGATCGAACCTGTGTTGCTCGTGTTGTCTTGTTTCCAAGGCGAGCACGTTGCACTTGAGCTATCCTCGTGTTGGATCATTTGCCCTCATTACAAGTTTGCCGGTCTGGAATGCCCCAGTTCAAAGACCCCTGTCTGTGTCTGTCCATGGCTGCGAGACCTGCAAGCTTGTACAAAGCTCTCTAAATAAGAAATATTCTTATCCTTTGTCTGCCTTGTAACCCGGTCAATTGCACTTACTGTTATTATTATCTTGTATGTCTATATTCAGCTGTAACCTCCTCTAAGTCTCCGGCGCCCAGTTACCTCAGGGTTCGGTGCGCGGTATAAATAAAGAAATTAAACTAAACTAAACTAAACTAAACTAAACTAAACTAAACGGACTGTCTGCAAGATTTGGTGCTAACTACAGCAACAAGACTTGTCTCCATCCACCTCCAGGTATCTGTATAAACAGTTTTGCATGTCCGCTCATCGTCCTCTTTCTCTCTTATGCATCTCACAGCTCGGATCATCTGGAACATGTGTGTATTGTACCCTGCGGTCCAATCATTATTGTATATTAATAGTGCATTTGATATCACAGTGTTAGGCTGGAACCGAGAAGCACAAAAAAGCACCGGCTCAGTATTCCTCTCTTTTCTGCACTACCAAGTGTTTCATATTGAAAGTGCCATATATTGCATTGTTTCCCTGCCCGCCACCTAGTACGATCCATTGTCTGTAATGTTTAATACAACAAGATTGTGGATAGCCCTACCCACGATCCGCACATAGCCCTACCCACGATCCGCACGTAGCCCTACCCACGATCCGTCATAAAATATGCAAGTACTGCTGTGATGTTGTACATACTACGAGCTTCTCAAACTGCCTATACTGCACTCACTGTATTACCCCATTGCCTCTGTCAAGTACTTTGAACTGCCCATACACCCTATTGATATCCCCACTTGTCCTACAACAAATGTATTGACGTTGCGCCTAACTGCCAGTTCTACAGCCTTTTATCCCAAATTGCCCATATTGCATTGCCTGCTGGCACTCACTTTAGCAGCACATCCAAAGCTATAACAATTTACATCTCCCTTCACACACCTAGACAATCCATAGTCAATCACTCTACGACATCTAGACTGTACAGAGCGCTCCCCAGTGACATCTGGTAACCACTCTGTTGCTATCATCCCCAGCACCGCTACCCATGGAACCTAGTCACATTTTGGCGATACTTGCCTGGAGATGGATACCCAGGAACATGTGTTTCCCCCTCCCAAATACATTGTAACCTTAAACATATCTACTAACCTCCCAGAGTCGAATACCATCCCGCCCACTTGTTTCCTTCCCGCTATGCATCATGCCATGTCCATAGGCAAGAAACAACCTAATCATACATCTAGCTCTAGCCAACGTAAGCCTCCTAACCACAGATGATGCCCCCTTAAAGGCTTGACCAGCACCAATTTTCCATGCCCATCGGGCACTAGGAACCTCAGGCCGAGGTCCCGATTAACCATACCAGCAACAGCCTTCCACACTGACACAAGTGTCCACATCAAATCGAAAAACACTCACCCCAGATCAAGAGCCTAGTACCACAATACAGAGAATGTTCATCATACTCCATTACTGTCCACAGAGTACAGCTCTACGAACTCCACCCCCAGCCCAAAGGCCACTTGCAGCAGCCGCCCGATACCACCGCGAATGCCAATGATACTTGCATTGCACTAATCTCCCAAGCTCAACCACTTGCATCACCCACAATACCTGACGATACCAGCTGCTGTCACACGCCAAAGTACACTCTAAATCCCAAAATTAATCTACCCGTTAGAGAAAAACTGAACCTTGAAACCTCCAAAATTAAGGGCACACTCATCAACGCAAGATGATCGCTCCTAGCACATGCATTAGACATCGTACACCTTATAACATCAGACAACCTAGACTTCTTAGCGATCACTGAAACTTGGCTGCATGCAGCAGCTGTCCCAGCTCTTTCCCTGGCCATCCCTGAAAACTACACTATCTACCGGACAGATAGAGAAGGTCCCAAGGGAGGAGGAGTAGTCTTCATCGCCAAAAACCAACTCCTCTCCATCAAATCTTCGCTCACCGCCTCCCTCATCCTGACCCTCCATCTCATTTACAGACCTCCAGGTCCAACAGACCTCCAGGTCCAACTTTCACCTTCAAGGAAGATGTCATACAACTCCTCACATGGGACACTAAACCAAGCTCGCAAATCATATTGTTGGGAGACTTAAATCTTGGACTAAACGATCCCACCGATGACAATACCTTAGCCATGGCCAACACCATCACAGCACTAGGGTTCTGGCACCGTGTCAATAACCCCACCCACATTAAAGGTAGAACCTTGGATTGGCTGGCAGATCTCAACTGCAATATCCTTTCTAATACACCACGCACTTGGTCAGACCACCATGTCATCTCCTTTACCATCCAGCAGAACCTCTTCATAGACACTTCATCAACCCAAGCACCAGCCGCCCTTGCAAGGAATAGATGAAATATCACAGCCGACAATCTACTTCCCTTGATGCACCCTATCACTGGGCACATACATAACCCGTGCTCGGACCCATCCTCCATGGAAGAGCTATATAATTAAACCTTACTAGCTGCCGTCGACAAAGTAGCACCTTTGAGCATGAGCAAAGCCAAACCAGGTGCCCACCTCTACACTCGGTTTACCTCTAACCTTAAAACCATGTGTAGTGTATGGGAGGACAGGTGCAAGGGACCCCCCTTCCCCTGCAGTCCCCTCCTTGTTACGTCCATGACTCGTTAGGGGCCCCCTACCACCAGGGTCCAGGTGGTGGGTGGACCACTGGCTGACACATTGACCAAACATACTGTATTAGGCTAGGTCCTGGAAACCATTTTGAAAACCATCACGCCATCTTAAGACATGATTCCTCGTGCGCTGCAGCATGGCCCCCACCTTCAGAGAGTCCTCACCTACCCCTGTTGCCCCCGCTCCTTGGCAGATCCGCTGAAAGCCTGTTCCCAGGAGCAGTCGGACATGAGCTAGTGTTAGAGCAAACACTGTATCTTTCACCTTCCGCAGTGCATCATTATCATCAGCGTGACCCGGGCAGCGGGGCCAGCTCGGAAAATAACTGTACATCATCCCCGATGAAACAAAAGCCTCAATCCTATACCAAGAAACTGTTTAACTATATATATATTCAGTGAAAAAAACTTTGTTAAAGGGACGTTATGGTTAAGTTGCGCTACTAAAAACCTATGAAATTCAGTGAAAAGACTTTGTTAAAGGGACGTTATGGTTCCAAGCAAAACCGAAAAACCCTTGAAATTCGCCAGTTATGGTAAGCTAAGCAACCATAACTCGCGCCACCACCGTGCACTGCTAAGACTAACACCCAGGACATCAAAGATGACATCACAAATGTCATTGATGACATCACTGATGACATCACATGTCTGGCTCACTATTTTTTCTTTTGCTGACATATCTAGGCCACATGGTTTTCTTCAGTAACAGTCAGAAACTAAGAATTTTATTTTATTTGTAGACGTATCCTTCTAGTAGGTTCTTACAGTAATTCCCTTAGAGTCCAGTCACATCATATGAAACATATACATACGGGAAGACACAAGCTTGAAAGACAGCAATGCTTTTTGTGCATAAAGATAATCACTAGACTTATGAGCACTTTCTGATAATTCTGTTGTTTTTTTTATGGCTGTACTTTGCCTGTATATGGTCATATTTGTATACATTGTACTCACACTACTTTCCTTAGGGTCCAATCACATCAAGTGATACATATACATAGGGTAAATAGCAGCTTTGAAACAGAGCAATCATTTATTTGTATGAAACTAATCAGTTAAGTTATGAATTGTTTCTGCTACTACTTGTGCTTTTTTGCTAACTTCACTTTCCCTGTATATACCCATATTGGTATGTGTTCTTGTGTCTTTGTGTTGTGTCTATAGTAATGCAATTATGTAATACATGGGTTTTATTAGCTACTTATTACATATTTCACAGTACACAAAAATCTATTAAGAAAACAATTCTCATTTCATTATTCAACATATTAACATTATGAATATCATACCTTCATCTTGTACTCTGCACACAATGTTATGTTTCTGTATGAGTAGCTTAGTATACTAGATAGAACCCCATAATAGGATGCTATTTATATCAATGCATCGTTCAATGCACTTATTAGGGTATATTTCTTGCAATGATTCTTGACACTTTTTTCGCAACATAATAAGAATCCCTTCTACACATATTTCATGAGAAGTACATACACATGTGATGTCATCAGTGATGTCATCAATGACATTTGTGATGTCATCTTTGATGTCCTGGGTGTTAGTCTTAGCAGTGCACGGTGGTGGCGCGAGTTATGGTTGCTTAGCTTACCAGAAGTGGCGAATTTCAAGGGTTTTTCGGTTTTGCTTGGAACCATAACGTCCCTTTAACAAAGTTTTTTCACTGAATTTCATAGGTTTTTAGTAGCGCAACTTAACCATAACGTCCCTTTAACAAAGTTTTTTCACTGAATTTCATAGTTTTTTAGTAGCACAACTTAGCAATAATGACTTTGACTTTATATACATGTCATATGGAACTGACTAGATCTCTTCTTATGAACTTGATGTCCGCGAACTTATTTAATGTTCGCGGACATGTTCGGAGAACAGTACCACTACCTAAAAACTTTGGGGTAGGCATGTGGGGTTATATGGTTGATTGTTATATCATAATATAGGAACATTTAACAAATTCAAAAAGCAGCACACAAACACATTATATATAGTTATACATAAGAAATGTAACCCATATATGTAACACACTAACCATTCATTTAAATACAATATGTTCTGAAATGGAATATACCACAAGAAGATAAATTGGCTTCCAACATAATTACCTCACAGACACAACAGAACTGAGAACAAGACCAGACCCACTGAATACATAGGACTTATCTTACCAGAAATAGTAAGTGTACTTCATTTTACTCATATATTTATAAACTTTCTGTATTAGATTATAAAATATATTATCTTTTTTTTGTTTTCTCACAGAAATGTCTAGTACTCTGGAATGGCTAGAGGACAATTTCCCACATGAAGAAATGTCACAAGATAGTGAAACTAATGGTAAACACTTTATAATATAAACCATTTATTTATTATTTTTTTTATATACATTTAACATATATATTATTTTTTTGTACAGAGCATACCAAAATAGAAAAAACTTCAGAAAACCCTGTTATGGATAACAGTCTTCACAATATAGAAGAAAAAATGGATGTATTGTTGGCTAATTTTTATAATTTAAAAACTTTTGTAGAAAATCATTTCAAACCAAAAACCTCGTACCATTGCCCCACATGTACTTGTCCCTCCTCACCATATCCCAGTCAATTATCCCCAAACCCTCTCCATAATCCAAAACGTTTTGATGAGACTTCCATCCCTTCTTCACCTAATACCAATCATGTTGAAACCCCAAATTCTCCTGTTTTTGTTTCTGTTTCTGCCTCACCTTCTCTGTCATAAATTATTAATATATGTTAAATAAAGTTTAATTTTTATATTGTATTGTGAATAGTTTCCGTTTTTTTTTTTTAAAAAACAATAAAAGTGTCAGCGGACAGTGCGAGTGTTCTGAAATGTTCGTACATAAACGAAAATGGAGGTGTCCTGAAGAACACCACACCTGTTCGTACTGTTCGCTAGCAAGTTGAAACTGTTCTAAGAACACACGTGGTGTCCTGAAATGTTCGTAAAGAAACAAAAATTAAAGTGTTCTAAAGAACACTATATCTGTCCGTAATGTTCGCTATCAACTTAAAACTGTCCTAAGAACACAATTGGTGTCCTGAAATGTTTGTAAATAAACGAAAATGATGCGTCCTGAACAACAGTACAACTGTTCGTAGTGTTCGCTAGCAACATGAAACTGTACTAAGAACACACTCGGTATCCTGAATTGTTCGTAAACAAACAAAAATGAAAGTGTCCTAAAGAACACTATACCTGTCCGGTACTGTTCGCTAGCAAGTTCAAACTGTTCTAAGAACGCTATTGGTGTCCTGAAATGTTCGTACGTAAACGAAAATGGAGGTGTCCTGAAGAACACTATACCTGTTCGTAGTGTTCGCTACCCAATTAAAACTGTTCTAAGAACACAATTGGTGTCCTGAAATGTTCGTACATAAACAAAATTACACGTGTCGTGAAGAACACTATATCTGTCCTTACTGTTCGCTACCAAGTTTAAACCGTTCTAAGAACACACGCGGTGTCCTGAAATGTTAGTTTCACGTGTGACGCACTTTTAATTACTTCAGAACCCGAACAGTGTCCATAGGACATCAATGCGCATGCGCTAACCAATCTCCGTGCACTTGGTGTCCTGCGGACAGGCGCTTCCTTTGCGGGCTAGTTCGCGAACGGATCATATGACCGCGCCCACGCTCATCGTGTGTCCTGAAATGCGGACACTGTTCGTGTCCCCGAACAATTTAAAAGTACATTTTCGGTTAATCCATAATATTTTTCAATAAAATCTCACCATGGCACAAGTCCCACATAGCAATCTTGAGTTTCTATATACCTTTTGAAACTTTCCGATCCTTTTTTTGTGTTCGATCTGTCCGCGGACAGTGCGCATGTCCGCGAACCGCGCACAAGCACCCCTATAAAAGACCACGCCCAAGAGCTTATTCCCATTGTGTTTCTGGCTATTCTTCAGAACACAGTGGTTTTTGCTGCCACCTGCAGACTACACCATCATCGACATGGCATCCTTGGCTGCTGAACTGCCACTTGGTGCTGCACCTGCTTCAGCACCACCACCACCCCCTCCACCACCACCACCTCCCCAAGGGCCTGAAGAGGGGAACAGGATTGAGGATGTGGAGGAGGAAGAAGAGGATGATGAGAATGAGGTAGAGGAAATCCCTACTACCCGCACTAGGCGTGAGTCTTGGGTGTGGCGGTTATTTACCATTCATGGTAATGTTCCTAAGGCTCGTGCGAACCGTGTTACCTGCAATGAGTGCAAAATGATACTCAGTCACGGGAAGCACGGTAACTACAGCTTTGGGACCACTACTATGAAGTGACACCTGAGGTCATTTCACTCTGGGGCTATTCGCAGGGTTGTACCTTGCGAAGAACGTAGCAGGTTGATTTCCTCTACTTCATCCTCTGTTTCTGATCCTGTCACCACAAGGACAACCTCTGTGGGACAGCGTCTTCCTCAAGCTGCCTCACAGGCCATACAGAATGCAGATGACCCTTACCTTTCGAGGGTCACAGTTGTATGTATGTACTGTGACACAGTACTCTGCATGGGGGAGCAACTTCAGAGTGCTTTTGAGACTATCGTCTCAGAGCACGAGAAGACCTGCTCACTACCCAAATTAAACCCACTCTACATCTTCCTCTCTCAGCTCGCCCTTTCTTATCCCTGTGGTTGGTGTCCCCCCCTTTACCCTCCTTTACCTGCCTCTCCTAGTGTGTCGTGTCTGAAAAACCCAAAAAAATACACAATTACAAAAATAAAAAAAAATAAGGCTCTTTTCAGAGCCACCTTTCCCAGTTAAAAAATAGAAGTGAAAATAAATGAAGCAGGGCTCTTTGTATTTTTTAGAAGTCCGCGGACAGTTCGCGAACATTAAAAAAATTGGGTTGCTACTCCATCACAAACATTGTAATTTTCTCTGGAAAGAAGTGGTGGCTCTGAAAAGAGCCTTTGGGTGGTGTTTGTAAGTCAAAAATTGTAAATGCTTAACATCTACTTCAAAATCGTTGTTGTAATTCCAGAAAAGGTCGCAATGCATTTTGTACATTTCTCAGAAAAATCTGATTGCCAGCATAAGTAAGATGGACTCCATCTCTGCGAAAAATGTATGTACTATAAAACATAATATTTTCATTGTGAAAAGAAGACATGCCAAAATCTCTTAGAAAGGCACAAACAGCCTTATTAACATTGTGTCTTGCTTTTTCCATTTGTGGACCAAATGAAGAAGAACGAAGCCACATTTGTCTCCGCGCAATCTGTGAAAATATCACTTGAGAATTAGGAAACATGTCCATAACCTTCCTAAGTCCTTCTTTCATAGCAAATTGCAAAAAATTCCAGTCACATGCCCTAACCTGTTCCCTCCACAATGAATTACAATTATGTCTGGATGTTGCTCTGTCTCCAAAGTAGCACAGAGAGGTAGCAAGTCCAACCACTTCATTCCACGTACTCCATGCCAGTGCACTTCCACATGTGGGAATCCAAGATCTACAGCTACTCCACAGCTTTCTGCATGCACCTTCAACCAATGTATCCACGAATCTCCTAAAATCCAAACAATCTGTTTTCTGAAACACACAGCCATAGCTATCTTTTGTTCTCTCAGCAAAAAGAGTATCTGAGAAAATCTCTCCTGGCACAACACACCCACCAAACTTTCCTGACCAATCCCTGTCAGTGCTTATTCTCATTTGCATGACTTCTGAACCCAAAAATCCCCGGATGTAACTCCCGATGTCCGGGAACTACCGCCATGTCCGCGGACATATCGTAACATGAACAGCCCTTCTACCATTTCCACTACACTCTCTCTGCCATTCCCTCATTGGATGTACCTCAAAAATCACATGACCATGCACCAATCACATTCAAGACCTCTACATCTAACTGCATCATCATAGATCAGCACTGCAAATGTACTCTGAATCTCTCTGAGTACAAGTGTCATATCATTGGCAAGCAGCATCTACCACAAATACTGTACAAGTCTTCAAGATTTCTACTTGCAGCTCCATGCATATCCATATGCATGAAAACAAACTTCAGGTATGCATATTTTCTGTATAATAGATGACATAGCTCTCAACCATTTTTGTTTTACAGGTGGGTGAAATTACCCGATTTTGTTTTTAGCGGGTGAGACGCCCATTGGAATGAATGGCCGTGCAGGAGGCTTGGCGGGTGAGTCTGCCCTTTACAAGGCGTGTGACACCCGCCAAAAGCGTGTGAGTTGAGAGCTATGGTAGATGAACACATTTTCAAACAGACGTTTACCTTGTAAAATCTGTAAAATGAATTTACTGTACTTTTTTCAATTTCCTAAAATCAACTATCACTTATACACCTTTATACTTTTTACTTTCTTTAAACACGCACACTCAAATCATGTTAAACTAACATTTTTTAAATGAAATATATAGACTACATATATTAAAAAAAAATTGCATGCAAACACAATCTATGTTTAAACCTTTATAAAAATACTTATACAATTTCATATTTTTTGTTTTTATTTATTTATTTACTTAATTACTTTAAATTAGACATGACATTGAGGCGCTATTACCTAGAACAGTTTACTTACAGAAATAGTGATATTCACTAATATATTATAAATTTCACAAGACATAGTAAAGATATTTTTTTGTGCTACAGTTAGTCATTCAATACAATTTGTTCATTAAGAACATATCATATGTACTGAACTGATGCAATGTATCTTATATAAATAAATTAGTTTAATGGTTTTAAAGAAGGCACTGAGGATTTCAATTAAATAAAACAATATCTAAATTGAAAACAGTGCTATATACAAACAAAGTTACTAATTTGAAGCTTTTACAATTGCAGTGAAGACCAGTTTCCTGAAAAGAAGCAGCCAAATTCGAAGAAGAAAGAAAAACTAAGAAGTTACCTGTTAATTTAAAAAAAAAGTAAGAAAAATATCACCATAATATTTGTATTATTAATCAAATATACTATAATGTTAATACGAGCTATTTCGGTTTCTAAAAATAGAGATTTTGTACCATTTTGTCCAAAAATGTCCATGTTTTAAACAGCGATTTTCAGCCAGAATGGCCCACAAATTTCTATTTTTGGACACACAAATTACCCAACTGAACCACTACAATTTTCATATTATAGAACAAACAACTGTTTTAATTGTATACATTAGATTTACTATTTGTATTTTTCCACACCACTAGCTTACTTTTTTTTTGTCATCTGAACCCCAGTTTAGTAACACATAAATTCAAGAATACATATCCCTACTAGTTTTAGCTCCCAAAGCACAATCACACACCATTACATACATCTTTATCATCTTACTCAAACACTCATGCACACAGCACACATACATTCCAGAACACCCCAACCCATATCTTCTTTATTTTTTTCAACAGACCCTAAAGAATGCCTACCAAAAGTCAAGTCCTCTATCAAAATGTAAAACAAACCAAAAAACAATTAACAGAAAATCAGCTATCAGTACAGATAAAACTACTTCTTCAAATTTTAATATAGTGCAAAGTAAGCATACCAAGAAAAGTATTTTAGCCAAAATATACCGTCACAAAGTCCTTCAAAATCTTTTAAAAACAGGAGAGAAATCAGGTTCAAAGCTTAAAACCTATCGTAGGAAATTAATCTTAGAAGCATTGATGGACAGTGCAATTCTTCTCAAAAGAAATGTATTTATTTTACTGTTAAACAAAATGAAACCACTAACAAAACTAATAACTAAATTACCAAAAAGACTTCTCAATAAGCGAAATATCAACAGAAAGAACTTCTTAAGTATCAGCGGAGGTGAATGGAATCACACTACAAGCACAGAACCATATTTTAATGAAGAAGCGTTCAAACAAAAGCAAACGGATACAATTGCCATACATAGCAGTGGTTGAGGTTATGAAAAAGTGAATAATACCATAATGGAACAAGAAGTACTTCTTACAAAAATATGCCCTGAAAACTTAGAATTACCCCTCCATTCAACTGAATCAGAACGTCTAGTGTACAAAATGGCCATGCACGTCAATGTGTAACATTCCCAACAATGTTTCAAATCTTTACGCCAATTCCTCAATAAATATGTAAAAAGAAAAGACAAAATCAAAATTAAATTACTGCAAAATATAGATACCTGTCCAGTGCGCAAGTACACAGGACTACAAGGACATTCATTGGCCTGCATTACAGGACCTACTTGTAAAACCACTTTCCATGATATCAAAAGGATATCAACACATCATTCAACTATAAGAAATCTAGTCTATAAACTGTACTATGCTAAAAGTCCTGCTTTAGCACTAGCAAAGTTAAATAACATCCTTCTACATGGTACAGCAAAAGACCTACTTGAAGTAATTCACTATATCCAGAAAAAATATTTTGGAAGTGAAAGCCATTTACAGAATGAAATAGCTTTAAACCAATTAAGCAACAATTCTACACATGGCAACCTTTTGCTAAACACATACAAAAAAGAAATACTAAAATTTAAAAGTACATCAGCTGAAGTACCAAACCATGTATGTGTATGTTGCCGTAGAATTTTTTATAAAAGTAACACAAAAACTGTGGATCTATCATACAAAATAGAAGACAATGAAGATTCTAAATGGTTTGAATTAGCTCTCTACCTTGTAGCAGAAAACAAATATGAAATAACTGAGCCCTTAATACTTTGCAGTTATTGCACTACAAAACTTGACAACAACCAAACTCCTTCACGTTCTATCACAAATAATTTGGAATTATACCCAGTACCAAAACCTCTACAACAACTTAATTTATATGAGAGCATCATAATTCAAACAGTACACCCATTTCAAGCAATAATATGCCTTCAACCAAAAACAGCAAAATTACCTCCCTCTGAATTGGTAAAAGGCATTCGTGGAAAAGTAGTTTATTTACTATTAAATCTAAAAGAAAATGTGCATACTCTAGGAGTGCAACGTCCAATGCAGCAATCTTTAATTATATTAGTAAATGGAGTACCTACAAAAGACAAAACAATATGGCAACAGCTGGTAGATTTATATAAAGTTAGACAAGCCTTCCAATATCTTAAAGAGAATAATGAATATTACAAAGAAATTAATATTGAAGAAAACTTGAAAGATACAACTGAAATAATTCAAGAAACACAAGAAGCTGGTCAATTTGAGCTACTAGATCCTGCTACAATATCAAATACTTTAGACCATTATACAATTCATCCTTTGCACTGTAATGACACCGTACAAGATGTACTGGAAACTTACCAAATGCGTCAAACAAAAGGATCGCCAATCAGTATATGGGAAAAAAGTATAGAAGCACGTGCTTTTCCTCTACTCTTTCCTACTGGCAAAGCAGGAAGGTATGATGATAGACCTATTCAAATATCAGCTTCAGAATACCGCTCATTACGGATGTATTCTGAAGATCCCAGATTTAGACAAAATGTGGAATACATATTCCACCTACTCTTTGAAAGTGAACTAGCAACTTTATGTTACGGAGTTGCACACATTAAAATCAGGATCACACTTTCAAAATATGACAGCTACACAATTATTAGAGAAAGTGCAACAATAGGATGAGGTTTTACAATCAAATATTACAAATCTATTAGCAAATATGCGTGGTACTAAAGAGTACTTGTTTCGACGTCATGGAGATGTACGTTGTATGATCAGAAACCTTGGCCCACCCACTTGGTTTGTTACATTAAGTTGTGCAGAATATGCATGGGAAGATTTACATGATTTTCTACGCATATCAAATAAAAACAAAACAAACATAGATATTCTAACACCTGGAGAACTTTGTTCTTTGGATCCTGTTAATGTTTCAAGATATTTTCACCATCGCTTCATTGCTATGCTACATTTTATTTGTAATAAAACTGTTCCTCCCCTTGGAGAAGTGCAACACTTCTTTTGGAGAAAAGAATACCAAGCCAGAGGAGCACCACATATCCACATGCTTTTATGGATTAAAGATGCTCCTAAATTTGGTCAAGACAGTGATGCCGCTGTTTTACAGTTTATTGAAAAATATGTCACTTGTGAAATTCCATCAGAAGCCACAAATAGTGATCTTCATGCACAAATTTTACAATTTCAAAGACACAAATGTGGAAAATATTGTCGTCGCAAATACAAAAACAAAGGCAAATACTAAACCAAATGCCGATTTGGTTTCCCTAGACCAGTTACAAATACAGGTCAAGTAAACAACCTCATGTCTTCAGTTAGACATAGTGTTAAAGGTAAGTCACCTAAAAATACATATTACATAAAAAGAAAAGAAGAGGAAAAATATATCAATGATTATAATGCAATCATTGCCCACTTATGGAATGCAAATATAGATGTGCAGTACATTGCAGACAATTCTACTGCAGTTGCACAATATGTCACAGCATACTTAACTAAAGCAGAAAAGACAGAGCACAAGACCTCTGGAATGACCTGTCATCAGATAAAACAGTATCTCAGAAATTATACAGCTTGGGCATAAAAATGCTCACCCATAGAAAATGTGGATCTTATGAAGCAGCTGATTGTTTAACTGGTACTTCATTGTATGGTAAATCTGAAAATATAGTATGGCTAAGTCTTGGTCCAGCTAAATCTAGAAAAAGAGTTCTAAAATCATATGAAGATATAGAAACAATAGCCAAACATGATCCCAGCAGCCAAGACATTTTAAAAAAACAATTTATTGGACACATACTACCCAAACAGAAGTAATACTTTGGGAAACATGTGTCTATACCAAATAGCCCAAAACTACACATACAAAAATAATATGAAACCTGATGAAAAAAAAGGTAGGCAGCTTAGTTAAACTCACTAAACCAAATTTAATTAATCATATCAAAATGTCATTGAAGACTCCTCAACATAAAGAAGTATATTACATGTCCCTGCTACAACTCTTCAAACCATGGAGAAAAGAAGAACAATTACTAGATAACTATGACTCATATGAGGATGCTTTCAAAGCAAATGAAAGCACTATAACTGATGTAAACTTTACACAGTACAAAACAATGTTGCACAATGAACAGCAACATGAAGAAGACCTCCAAGCCCAACTAGATAAGGATACTCCTGACAGTAGTCAACCTTCTGTAACAGGAAGCCAAGAACCACTGGGAGAACCACTAATAACAAATGAGGCAGAATTAGCTATGATAGAAGTAGAAAACACCATGTGTCAGTATGAAGATAAGGAAGACTTAACTATACTACAATCAAAACTAAACAATGAGCAAAGTAGCATTTTTCAAGAAGTAACAAAACAAATTGCACATGGTGTAAAACATGAAAATAAAGAATGTTCCTGCCATAATTATAAACCTATACTACTGTACGTCAGTGGTGAAGATGGTTCTGGCAAAACATTCCTAATCAAAATCATTAGTAAGTTCCTTCAACAATTGACAAACAACAAACTGTCAGCTGTTGTCACTGCCCCCACAGGTTTAGCTGCCTACAACATAGGTGGTGTTACATTACACCGATTACTACTATTACCAGTAGAACACCAGAACAAATTAGACTATTACAAACTTTCTGCAGAAGCTGCAATGGAATTACGCAGAGTATTGAAACAAATGAAAATGCTACTAATAGATGAAGTGAGCATGCTCTCCAACCTGATGTTAGCTTTGATTCACCTCAGATTACAAGAAGTACTCAAAACAGACTATGAAGAGCTCTTTGCAGGAAAACACATTATTGTTTTTGGAGATCTGCTTCAATTAACACCAGTAAAAGGTGAACCTATTTTTAAAACATTAGGGCACAAACTCTGCCGTAAAACTGTTGGCAGCATTGGAAATGTCAACCTTTGGCAACATTTCCAATACAGAGAATTAACAGAAAACATGTGCCAATCTGCAGATCTAACTTATGCCAACATTTTAAAAAGTTTGGGAGTTGGTATACTTTCTAAAGAAGCAGAAGCAACATTGAAAACCCGGCACATTAATACACTTTATGGCGATAATGCATGTGCTACAGATGTTATGGAACAATTAGCCCACAAAAATTTCAATTGTATGGCCTTAATGCCAACTCTTGCAAGCTGTCTCAAATTCAATGAAATAATGTTAAGTAAAGAAATGCAACCAATAATGGAAATTAGCACCACAGACAAACTAGATGTACATGGTATGACATTACCCATGTGTGACCAAGCCACAACAAGACTAAATAATTTAGAAAAATCAATCTCAAACACAGCAGGCTTAGAAAAGATGTTAATATTATCCTTAAATTGCAGAGTAATGCTTAAATGCAACCTTGACGTGGACCAAGGACTAGTTAATGGAGCACTGGGTACAGTTGTTGGCTTTCAAACATACCCACGTGACAACAAAATTCAGTTTGTCAATATACTCTTTGACAAACTTTCAGAAGTAAAACGGATAGGACGCTCAACAGCTAGATTCCTTCTCTTCAAAGATATGTATGTACGCAGAGAACAATTTTCTCTAACTCTTGCATACGCAGTCACGATTCATAAATCACAAGGTCTTACCCTAGACAAAGCAATGATAGATATTGGTAACAGTCTTTAAAGAAGGCATGAGCTACGTAGCACTATCACGCTTACGTACACTTGACGGTCTATTTCTAATCAACTTTGATGCAAGTAAAGTAAACGCTGATATTCCTTGCATTTTAGAATATAATAGACTTCGCTCACTATGCACTCCCCATCTAAACACACATTCTGTTCCACAAAAACTAAAACGTTATAAAAGAAAACTAAATCAAACAGAAATGCAACAGGACGTCACTGCAAATCCTCCAAAGAGAGTAAAAGAAACTAATACTTCATCAAGTACCACAAACAAAAAAGAATCAATTAGAGAAAGTAAACCAGGTACTTCTTTAAAGAAGGAAGACAAACTCCAAAAAAAGCAGTTAGATACAGAACTACCTGGACCATATAAATTCTCAAATATAGTTGGTGTAAGTTGCTATGCAAATGTAGCAATGAATATTCTATTTCAATTACCACCAATTGTTGACAACATTTACTTACACTTTAGAGACCCATTGTGTATGCAAATGTTAGTACTTCATAGAAACGCAAAAAACAATCCTGACAACACATATAGTGTTTATGGAATAAGACAAGAATTGGACTACTGTGCTGGAATGGTGAAATTCACTATAAACTCACAGGAAGATCCACAAGAATGTTTAATGTACTTACTACAAGTACTGGAAAACAAAAACATACATATAAAGGAAATCTTCCAGATTTCATACATGTGGAAACATACATGCACTCTGTGCAACAATGTGACACAAGAAGAAATTCCCAATGAACGCTTCATATATATATCAATACCAAATTGTGAATCCATTCCATTTCAGCAACTTGTACAAAATGCAAACCATGGTAGATTATGCTCTACCTGCAATTCAGATAATCGCTCCACGTTAGTAATACACCACGTTAGTAATACAAACACATAGTAAATACGTAATACTAATGCTTCTACGTTACAATGCAGATGGTACCAAAAACAACTGCAAGCTGACTGGATTCACACATAGTCAAATATCACTTGGTATGAAAACCTTCACAACAATAGGTATAATCTACCACGCAGGAGGCACAACCAATTCAGGGCACTACACGGCATATATAAAAAAGAAATGTGGATGGTTTGAATGTAATGATAGTACCATTACTCTAAAGCAGAGATTACCAGCAAATCTTACAAACGCTTATTTGATGTTCTTAAAACCAAAATTTGATAAATAAACTGTATTTAAACCTTTAAGTAAATTTGTGTTAAAAAATATAAACTGTTAGAATACTCCAAAAGCTATCTAACTGCTCAAAGATTCTACAACAACTAATCAGATAAATGAATACCACTAAATTAGACCAAAAAATACACAGTTAGAATACGCCAATTGGTATCTAACTGTCCCAAAATTTAACAATATCCAAATAGATAAATCAAAACGACTAAAATATATTAAAAAAATAGACAGTTAGAATACGCCAATTGGTATCTAACTGCTCCAAAATTTTATAATATCAAAACAAATGAAGAATCTGTTACTGCTCCAAAAAAAATACAACAAAGCAAAGTATAAAGCATTAGCCAGAAACAACAAGTGAACACTGAAAACAAACAAACAAAAAAACTGTAGCATAACAGAAAACGTTTTTTTTAATCCAACATGGATTTTTTTTTCTCCCACAGACCCAATGATTTTAGCAACAAATACAGAAACTGAGCAAATTGCACAGTACTCTGATTTGTACTCTACTAAATATGAGGGTCGAAAAAAAATTAAAGTATATTGCTTATACAATGTAATAAGTCATTACAAAATACTAATACTAACATTCTATTTTCTTTTATCACAGAAATGAAGAAGAAAAACATGGACTCCCATTACTAGACCAAACAGTAAGTATACAATATTAAGGACAACCATAGCAGCATATCACATCCATAGTATCTAATACCTTTGTTCCTTATACATTTGTTTTTCACCCAAAGTTATAAGCAAATATGAATGTGATATGCTGCGGTGGTTGTTGCCAGGGCATACAGTCTTGTAATGTGGCCATGTAATGTATATATATATATATATATATATATATATATCAGTGAAAAAACTTTGTTAAAGGGACATTATGGTTAAGTTGCGCTACTAAAAACCTATGAAATTCAGTGAAAAAACTTTGTTAAAGGGACGTTATGGTTCCAAGTAAAACCGAAAAACCCTTGAAATTTGGCAATTATGGTAAGCTAAGCAACCATAACTCGCGCCGCCACCGTGCACTGCTAAGACTAACACCCAGGACATCAAAGATGACATCACAAATGTCATTGATGACATCACTGATGACATCACATGTGTATGTACTTCGCATGAAATATGTGTAGAAGGGATTCTTATTATGTTGCGAAAAAAGTGTCAAGAATCATTGCAAGAAATATACCCTAATAAGTGCATTGCACGATGCATTGATATAAATAGCATCCTATTATGGGGTTCTATCTAGTATACTAAGCTACTCATACAGAAACATAACATTGTGTGCAGCGTACAAGATGAAGGTATGATATTCGTAATGTTAGTATGTTGAATAATGAAATGATAATTGTTTTCTTAATAGATTTTTGTGTACTGTGAAATATGTAATAAGTAGCTAATAAAACCCATGTATTACATAATTGCATTACTATAGACAAAACACAAAGACACAAGAACACATACCAATATGGGTATATACAGGGAAAGTGAAGTTAGCAAAAAAGCACAAGTAGTAGCAGAAACAATTCATAACTTAACTGATTAGTTTCATACAAATAAATGATTGCTCTGTTTCAAAGCTGCTGTTTACCCTATGTATATGTATCACTTGATGTGATTGGACCCTAAGGAAAGTAGTGTGAGTACAATGTATACAAATATGACCATATACAGGGAAAGTACAGCCATAAAAAAACAACAGAATTATCAGAAAGTGCTCATAAGTCTAGTGATTATCTTTATGCACAAAAAGGATTGCTGTCTTTCAAGCTTGTGTTTTCCCATATGTATATGTTTCATATGATGTGACTGTACTCTAAGGGAATTACTGTAAGAACTTACTAGAAGGATATGTCTACAAATAAAATAAAATTCTTAGTTTCTGACTGTTACTGAAGAAAAACATGTGGCCTAGATATGTCAGCAAAAGGTAAAATAGTGAGCCAGACATGTGATGTCATCAGTGATGTCATCAATGACATTTGTGATGTCATCTTTGATGTCCTGGGTGTTAGTCTTAGCAGTGCACGGTGGCGGCGCGAGTTATGGTTGCTTAGCTTACCATAACTGCCGAATTTCAAGGGTTTTTCGGTTTTACTTGGAACCATAGCGTCCCTTTAACAACGTTTTTTCACTGAATTTCATAGGTTTTTAGTAGCGCAACTTAACCATAACGTCCCTTTAACAAAGTTTTTTTCACTGAATTTCATAGGTTTTTTGTAGCGCAACTTAACCATAACGTCCCTTTAACAAAGTTTTTTCACTGAATTTCATAGTTTTTTAGTAGCACAACTTAACAATAATGACTTTGACTTTATATACATGTCATATGGAACTGACTAGATCTCTTCTTATGAACTTGATGTATGCAAACTTATTTAATGTTCGCGGACATGTTCGGAGAACAGTACCACCACCTAAAAACTCTGGGGAGGTATGTGTAATAGTTATATCATAACATAGGAACATTTAACAAATTCACAAAGCAGCACACATACAAAGTATATGTAGTAATACTTAAAAAATGTTACCCATATATGTAACACACTAACCATTCATGTAAATACAATATGTTTTAAAATGGAATATACCAAAAGAAGATAAAGTGGCTTCCACCATAATTACCTCACAGACGCTCCACAACCAACAGCAAGACCAGACGTATACACTACTGATTACATATCTCACCAGACATAGTAAGTGCACTTCTTTTTACTCATATATTTGTAAACTTTCTATATTAGAAAAAAAAAACATATTACTTTTTTGTTTTCTCACAGAAATGTGTAGTACTCTCGACTGGCTAGAGGAGCATTTCCCACGAGAGGAAATGTTAGAAAATAGTCCACCTAATGGTACACACTTTACTACATAAACCAATTAATAAATATTATTTTGTATACATTTAACATATATATATTTTTTTTATTACAGACCATACAAAAATTCCAATTCCAAGCATCTCACAACAACAATCAGAGGATATCACTCTACAGCAGATTCATCAAAAAATCGACGACCTTATGCAAAATTTTATGGATTTGAAAAACTTTGTGGAAAATTATGTGAAACCCCCAACAGCACACCATTATCCAACCTGCACTTGTCCCCCCTCACCCTATCCCACGCAGTTAACCCCAAACCCTGTCTATGGACCAAAGCTTTTCGATGAGATTTCCTTCCCTTCTCCACCTGATCCCAGTTATCTAGAAATCCCTAATTCTCCTGTTTTTGTTTCCGTTTCTGCCCCACCTTCCCAGTCATAATTGTCTATATATATGAAATAAAGTTACTTTTCTTATATTGTGTTGTAATTACTTTCAGTTCCTTGTGATAAAACCAATTTAGGTGTCCACGGACACCGCGGTTGTTCGGAAATGTTCGTAAAGAAACGAAAATGTAACTGTCCTGAGGACACTACACCTGTCCGTAATGTTCTCATGCAAGTTCAAAATGTTCTAAGAACACTCGTAGTGTCCTGAAATGTTCATAAAGAAACAAAAATTAAAGTGTTCTAAAGAACACTATATCTGTCCGCAATGTTCGCTATCAACTTAAAACTGTCCTAAGAACACAATTGGTGTCCTGAAATGCTCGTAAATAAACGAAAATGATGTGTCCTGAACAACAGTACAACTGTTCGTAGTGTTCGCTACCCAATTGAAATTGTTCTAAGAACTCAATTGGTGTCCTGAAATGTTCGTACATAAACTAAATTACACGTGTCCTGAAGAACACTATATCTGTCCTTACTGTTCGCTACCAAGTTTAAACTGTTCTAAGAACACACGCGGTGTCCTGAAATGTTCGTTTCACGTGTGACGCACTTTTAATTACTTCAGAACCCGAACAGTGTCCGTAGGACATCAATGCGCATGCGCTAACCAATCTCCGTGCATTTGGTGTCCTGCTGACAGGCGCTTCCTTCGCAGACTAGTTCGCAAACAGATCATATGATCGCGCCCACGCTCATCGTGTGTCCTGAAATGCGGACACTGTTCGTGTCCCCGAACAATTTAAAAGTACATTTTCAGTTAATCCATAATATTTTTCAATAAAATCTCACCATGCCACAAGTCCCACATAGCAATCTTGAGTTTCTATATACCTTTTGAAACTTTCCGATCCTTTTTTTGTATTCGATCTGTCCGCGCACAGTGCGCATGTCCACGGACCGCGCACAAGCACCCCTATAAAAGACCGCGCCCAAGAGCTTATTCCCATTGTGTTTCTGGCTATTCTTCAGAACACAGTGATTTTTGCTGCCACCTGCAGACTACACCATCATCGACATGGCATCCTTGGCTGCTGAACTGCCACTTGGTGCTGCACCTGCTTCAGCACCACCACCACCCCCTCCACCACCACCACCTCCCCAAGGGCCTGAAGAGGGGAACAGGACTGAGGATGTGGAGGAGGAAGAAGAGGATGATGAGAATGAGGTAGAGGAAATCCCTACTACCCGCACTAGGCGTGAGTCTTGGGTGTGGCGGTTATTTACCATTCATGGGAATGGTCCTAAGGCTCGTGCGAACCATGTTACCTGCAATGAGTGCAAAATGATACTCAGTCGCGGGAAGCACGGTAACTACAGCTTTGGGACCACTACTATGAAGTGACACCTGAGGTCATTTCACTCTGGGGCTATTCGCAGGGTTCTACCTTGCGAAGAACTTAGCAGGTTGATTTCCTCTACTTCATCCTCTGTTTCTGATCCTGTCACCACAAGGACCACCTCTGTGGGACAGCGTCTTTCTCAAGCTGCCTCACAGGCCATACAGAATGCTGATGACCCTTACCTTTCGAGGGTCACAGTTGTATGTATGTACTGTGACACAGTACTCTGCAGGGGGAAGCGACTTCGGAGTGCTTTTGAGACTATCGTCTCAGAGCACAAGAAGACCTGCTCACTACCCAAATAAAACCCACTCTACATTTTCCTCGCTCAGCTCGCCCTTTCTTATCCCTGTGGTTGGTGTCCCCCCCTTTACCCTCCTTTACCCTCCTCTCCTAGTGTGTCGTGTCTGAAAAACCAAAAAAAATACAAAATTACAAAAATCAAAAAAAAATAAGGCTCTTTTCAGAGTCGCCTTTCCCAGTTAAAAAATAGAAATGAAAATAAATGAAGCAGGGCTCTTTGTATTTTTTAGAAGTCCGCGGACAGTTCGCGAACATTAAAAAAATTGGGTTACTACTCCATCACAAACATTGTAATTTTCTCTGGAAAGAAGTGGTGGCTCTGAAAAGAGCCTTTGGGTGGTGTTTGTAAGTCAAAAATTGTAAATGCTTAACATCTACTTCAAAATCGTTGTTGTAATTCCAAAAAAGGTTGCAATGCATTTTGTACATTTCTCAGAAAAATCTGATTGCCAGCATAAGTAAAATGGACTCCATCTCTGCGAAAAATGTATGTACTACAAAACATAATATTTTCATTGTGAAAAGAAGACATGCCAAAATCTCTTAGAAAGCCACAAACAGCCTTATTAACATTGCGCCTTGCTTTTTCCATTTGTGGACCAAATGAAGAAGAACGAAGCCACATTTGTCTCTGCGCAATCCGTGAAAATATCACTTGAGAATTAGGAAACATGTCCATAACCTTCCTCAGTCCTTCTTTCATAGCAAATTGCAAAAAAATTCCAGTCACATGTTCTAAACTGTTCCCTCCACAATGAATTACAATTATGTCTGGATGTTGCTCTGTCTCCAAAGGAGCACAGAGAGGTAGCAAGTCCAACCACTTCATTCCACGTACTCCATGCCAGTGTACTTCCACATGTGGGAAACCAAGATCTACAGCTACTCCACAGCCTTCTGCATGCACCTTCAACCAATGTATCCACAAATCTCCTAAAATCCAAACAATCTGTTTTCTGAAACACACAGCCATAGCTATCTTTTGTTCTCTCAGCAAAAAGAGTATCTGAGAAAGTCTCTCCTGGCACAACACACCCACCAAACTTTCCTGACCAATCCCTTTCAGTGCTTATTCTCATTTGCATGACTTATGAACCCAAAAATCCCCGGATGTAACTCCCGATGTCCTGGAACTACCGCCATGTCCACGGACATATCGTAACATGAACAGCCCTTCTACCATTTCCACTACACTCTCTCTGCCATTCCCTCATTAGATGTAGCTAAAAAATCACATGACCATGCACCAATCACATTCAAGACCTCTACATCTAACTGCATCATCATAAATCAGCACTGCAAATGTACTCTGAATCTCTCTGAGTACAAGTGTCATATCATTGGCAAGCAGCATCTACCAGAAATACTGTACAAGTCTTCAAGATTTCTACTTGCAGCTCCATGCATATCCATATGCATGAACACAAACTTCAGGTATGCATATTTTCTGTATAGTACATGACATAGCTCTCAACCATTTTTGTTTTACAGGCGGGTGAAAACCCGATTTTGTTTTTGGCGGGTGAGACGCCCACTGGAATGAATGGGCGTGCAGGAGGCTTGGCGGGTGAGTCTGCCCTTTACAAGACGTGTGACACCCGCCAAAACCGTGTCACTTGAGAGCTATGGTAGATGAACACATTTTCAAACAGACTTTTACCTTGTAAAATCTGTAAAATGAATTTACTGTACTTTTTTCAATTTCCTAAAATCAACTATCACTTATACACCTTTATACTTTTTACTTTCTTTATACACACACACTCAAATCATGTTAAACTAACATTTTTTAAATGAAATATATAGACTACATATATTCAGACAAAATTGCATGCAAACCCAATCTATGTTTAAACCTTTATAAAAATACTTATACAATTTCATATTTTTCTTTTTATTTATTTATTTATTTAATTACTTTAAATTAGACATGACATTGAGGCGCTATTACCTAGAACAGTTTACTTACAGAAATAGTGGTATTCACTAATATATTATAAATTTCACAAGACATAGTAAAGATATTTTTTTTTTGCTACAGTTAGTCATTCGAAACAATTTGTTCATTAAGAACATATCATATGTACTGAACTGATGCAATGTATCTTATGTAAATAAATTAGTTTAATGGTTTTACAGAAGGCACTGAGGATTTCAATTAAAAAAATCAATATCTAAATTAAAAACAGTGCTATATACAAACAAAGTTACTAATTTGAAGCTTTTACAGTTGCAGCGAAGACCAGTTTCCTGAAAAGAAGCAGCCGAATTCGAAGAAGAAAGAAAAACTAAGAAGTTACCTGTTAATTTTAAAAATAAAAGTAAGTAAAATATCACCATAATATTTATATTATTAATCGAATATACTATAACATTAATACCAGCTATTTTGGTTTCTTAAAATAGAGATTTTGTACCATTTTGTCCAAAAATTTCCATGTCGTAAACAGCGATTTACAACCAGAATGGCCCACAAATTTCTATTTTTGGACACACAAATTAGCCAACTGAACCACTACAATTTTCATATTATAGAACAAAAAACTGTTTTAATTGTATACATTAGATTTACTATTTGTACGTTTCCACACCACTAGCTTACTTTTTTTGTCATCTGAACCCCAGTTTAGTGACACATAAATTCAAGAATACCTATCCCTACTAGTTTTAGTTCCCAATGCACAATCACACACAATTACATACATCTTTATCATCTTACTCAAACACTCATGCACACAGCACACATACATTCCAGAACACCCCAACCCATATCTTCTTTATTTTTTTCAACAGACCCTAAAGAATGCCTACCAAAAGACAACTCCGTAGAAAGCAACGCAAAATTAGAGCAAATGAAAATAAAGGAGTCCAACATAAGCATCCATCTCTAGCAGAATTTGTAAAAAAAGTTGAAACAAAACAGCTAATACAATCATTTAGTGAAACACAAGATGTTTCAAGTACAACAACTTCGCTTCCTCTATCAAAATGTAAAACAAACCAAAAAACAATTAACAGAAAATCAGCTATCAGTACAGATAAAACTACTTCTTCAAATTTTAATATAGTGCAAAGTAAGCATACCAAGAAAAGTATTTTAGCCAAAATATACCGTCACAAAGTCCTTCAAAATCTTATAAAAACAGCAGACAAATCAGGTTCAAAGCTTAAAACCTATCGTAGGAAATTAATCTTAGAAGCATTGATGGACAGTGCAATTCTTCTCAAAAGAAATGTATTTATTTTACTGTTAAACAAAATGAAACCACTAACAAAACTAATAACTAAATTACAAAAAAGACTTCTCAATAAGCGAAATGTCAACAGAAAGAACTTCTTAAGTATCTGCGGAGGTGAATGGAATCACACTACGAGCACAGAACCATATTTTTATGAAGAAGCGTACAAACAAAAGCAAACAAATTCAATTGCCATAAATAGCTGTGGTCGAGGTTATGAAAAAGTGAATAATACCATAATGGAACAAGAAGTACTCCTTACAAAAATATGCCCACTTTTGGACAGAGTAGGCCGGTTTCATTTGTTTCCACACTAGTTTTAACCAATTTTACTACGCCTTGGATAGTACTCAAACAGTCTGTTCTGGATAGTAATAAATAGTAATGTGTGATTGTGGGCCACTTTTTCATTGGTGCCTGTACTAATTTCATGCCCCAGTCTGACCCTGCCTTGGTGCACCTCGTTGGGAAGTGGACGTGGGATCAAAATGCACAGGTTACACTGGTTATGCCTTTTAGCACACAAAACGTAAAGGCAGACAGCAAAATGCTGGTGTATGGTTTGTTTAGTTGATCTTAAGATTTTTCCCATTCTGCCGGTACACCAGTAGATTTTTATATTTTTATATAAAAAGGGGTAGTCACACAATACCATTTACATTATTAACCTTCCTAAGCAGCTGAATGAATAAAAACAGCAGAGAAAAGAGTTATTTTAAAATATAAACAGTTCTTCCAAAATATAAAAGTCTGTGTTGTGATGGTTCTATGGCAGGTATGGCAGCAGCATGTGGGGTGAGTCCCCAATGTTTTTGGGGATGGGCAGTTTATGCTAGGGGCAGCCCAGCATTGATGGCAGCCTGGGAGCAGGGTCCAAACCAATGCTCCACCCACGCTGCACCTGGCAGATGCAGCCCTGGGAGTCTCAGAGGCCTGTCTTGGCAGGGGCCAGGCCTTAAATCATTACACAGCGCTCCTCTCTCTATACCAGAGAGCGCTGAGCCTGACAGAGTGAGAGAGGGGGCAATGACTGGGGGCGCTTAACGCTCAGGGAGCACTGTGGAGCCAGGCCACGGCAGTGACAGGACTGCCAGGAGGCGGTGGTGGGTTCTAGCACTCACCTACCTGTCAGGGTCAGCTTGGGTCCGCAGAGGTGAAAAGGAACCAGCAAAGGTACGGGTGGAGCACTGTTCCACCCTCCTCAGTGAAGGTTGAGACCAACTGTCCCCAAGGAGCTCTGCTCGCGCCACAAACGTTTTCCTTTTTTTAATGAATCTCTGTGCTGCATCATACACGGGTGCCTTTCACTTTACTTGTTGCATGCTTCCCCCAATTTAAATATCACAAACCTTGAGGATAGCCTTGGCCTGATTTATAAATCTATCCAGCTAGCACCTAGCTCCACACACTTTCCACTCTGCATCCAACCTGAGACTGGGTGATCTGCTCCTCACTGTTTCCTCCCCTGATTGCTTGGAGATCCCTTTCCCGCCTTCCCCTTCCAAATACACTAATAATAATAATAATAATATTAAAATAATTGAGCCATAATTTCTAGCTAGAGGCCACCTGCCACATTACCCTATAATTCCTAGGTTCATGTCCTCTTCTCTCATTGCTAGTGTCAGCTCAAACTCAACCTGGACTCAACCTGGACTGGGAGCGGTTGGTTCCGTTGTAATGTCTGGATGTTCCTTGGCTGTACTCCTTGTAGACAGGTAACTCTCCTAATTGTTGCTCAATGATGAATAGTGGAACCTCCCACTTGTCTCCCAGCTTGTTCTGTCCACTCTTTCCCAGGCTATAGATCAACAGACAATCGCCAGGCGGAAGAGCGTGAAACTTAACCTTGGTGTTTTAGCAGCGTTTGTTTCCCTCTGTTGCCTTCTCCACAGCAACTTGGACAAGCTGATGACCTTGCTCTAGTTGATGTTTCAGCTGCTTCACATAGCTGGCATAGTTCTTGTCACATGTTCCATCTGCGGATACTCCAAAATACAAGTTTACAGGCAGTTGGGAATCTCTTCCCAACGTCAAGTAGTATGGTGTAAACCTGGTGGCTTCATTCTTGGAACAATTATAACGATGGGTCAAATTAGCCACATGCTGACACCGCCTGTTCTTATCAACTGGCATTAGGGTGACCAGCATCGGCGAGAGGGTTTGATTGAACCTCTCTATTTTGGCATTCCCCTAAGATTGGTATGGAGGCATACTGGTCTTCTTGATGGCAACCAGCTCCAGTATCTGCTATACAAGTGTCGACTCAAAATCCGGTCCCTGGTTGGAATGAATCCTTACTGTCCAACCATAGTGCACAAATGATTTCTCCCACAGCACCCTGGTAACGGTGGTGGCACACTGATCATTAGGAAGGAACACCTGCGTGTTCAGAGTAAAGTGGTCTGTCACCAGCAGGAAGTTCTGCACACCTTGCCTGTCCATCTCCAACATGATAAAGTCGATGTAGTTGAGGTCCATGCGAACCCTGCAGGTGATGAAAATAAGCAGCATGATGAGTTGCAGTCTTCTTGGTGACATACCTGGAACTGTGCTGACAATAATACTGCATATCTGCTGCTAGTGTAGGCCAGAAAACCCTCGAGTGGACCAAACAAAAGATCAGTCACTGCCAAGATGTCCATGCTGGTCGAGAAATGCATACACTACTGCTCAATAGATCCTCTGTGGTAAAACCAGGCAATGCAATAGCAAAATTCCAACTTTACTTACCTTATTTAGGATTCCTCCCATCTGCACAAGTGTCTTCCACTCCTTCAGCATTGCAGCCTGTTCTGGGTCATGATAGCCATCGATGTCTGGAAGCATCCAGCTTAACTGACTTCAACACATACATCAGGGGGTTGTTGTCTCTCTCTGTGGTCTCTGAAAGTCGCACCATAGAGGTAATCCTGGAACTTGTCTGTGAAAGCCCACCTCAATACCAGAAATGCCAACTTGACTGGGTCGTTCCTCTGCTATGCATGCAGACCTCACCAATCTCTTCTCATCATTGTTCTCCTGGCAAAGGACAGCTACCAATCCCTGCAGACTTGCATCAATGTGTGTGCAAGATGGAAGGCAACTGAGGATCCGTGTAGGCCAGGACTGGAGGGAGGATTCAAGGAGCTCAAGTGGTGAGGGTCTGCTTGAGCTCCTCAAATGCCTCCTGGTAATGGTTGGTTCACCTATCATCAAAGGGCTCATGTGGATGGTATAAATGGTCCACAGAGTTTGCAATTGGTTGGAGTTATCTTGGTCAGGAATCCCTACCTACCGCGCACCTTTCTTTAGAAACACTAGGTAAGTCAACCTGCAGCCTCACTCCTAATTCATCAGGGGACCAACTCCAGATCCCCAGTGACTGAATGGTTAGTGGGATGACAAACTGCGGATAATGTTGGGCGCAGGGGGGCTTCAAAGGCCCAGGCATGTAGCAATTATGTTTAGATATAGGCTCATGGTCAGATCATAACACTCTTCTTGGTGCTTAAAACTTATTGCTTTATTGTTGCTTTTACAATTCCACACGGTAAAAATGAGGCATCATAGTGGCAGATAACGACAGTCATTAACCCATTGGTGAGTGCAAACAGCTGACGCACGTTTCGACCTAAGTCTTTTTCAGGGCTGTGAATCGTGAATAGTGGTTGAGTGCAGCGATCAGTGTAGTGACATATGGGTTGATCATACAGGGACATTGAGAATTCAACATTGATAGCAAAGTCACAATAAATGAACACATATGGCTGCGGATGCGATGGTTATACATTGGATGATGATACAAAAGAATTTTTTTTTTTAATGCAGTCATGGTATTTAGGGAGGTAAATTACCCCAATAATTGGTTAGAGTGAGTGAAAGTGGAGTGGTATGTGTCATAGTTCCATCGGTAAAACGTTAACCCATGTTTTGAAATCATAACAGATAGTTGCATTGGTTGAGAAAAAAACACACAAGCAAAGTACCAATGAAGAGAAGAGGGAGAATATTGGTTAGTTCAGGGAAGGAGCCAATAAGAGTAAAGGCAATGTGCTGGGACGGTTTGATGAGCTTACCAAGTAGAGTAGTAAGATGAGCTCTGAATAGGGCTGGTGGCTGGTCCTCCCGAGTTCGGGTGCCAGTTGGGCTGATTACCCTGATCTGTAAAAAATGTGGAGGGTTGTTTTAGCTAATTGAATGGATGTGGTTGAAGACCCAGGGATAGGCTAGAGAACACGTGGGTTGGGCGTGTAGGGCGAACATGCGTGGGGATGAGATGGATTTTTCAGTCAGCCGGTAGGTACCTGCCAAGGTTGGAAGTGGTTGTTTCCGGAGGCATTCCAGGGCAAGGTTGCCTGTAGTAGTTGTGGGGGGGGCACGTGGGCATCTGAGAGAAGGGCGAAGGCCTGCCTGCTGGGGAGTTCAGCGCGGATATGGTAGGGTCAGGGGATAGGACTAGTCAGTCCCTAGTTTCATAGTCCTCGGTGGGTCACGGATGGTCTGAGTGCAGTGTGTGGCCCGGGATTGGGAGCAATTAGGGTCACCTGCCAGAGGGTGTCTGGTGTGCCGGCGTGTGGTCGGTTTCAGGAGGAGCCTGATGGCCTGGTGCATGCGCTGCGCCAGGCCATTCCCAAGAGGGAACCGGTGGGACTGCTGCGTATGTGGGCGTATAATAACGCGGTCGTGGATATAGCCCCAGGTGGGGTGATGGCCATGTGCCCTCCGGAGGAAAGGGGAGGGCAGGCAAGGTAGAGGGTGAGAGGGGGAGCCCTGTGGCGTGCTGCCAGGATGGTGCCGGGAGGTGGATGAGGCTGGCGGATCGGATAATTAGGACCGCAGGCGGTAGAGAGGTGCTAGGGGGCGGGTCCGGATGGGTCGAAGACGCGAACCCAGTACCAGGCCGAGGTGCCCGGTTGTTAAGTGGGCATGGGAGTGAGGCCCCGCTCTTACCTGATGCTGTGTCCAGTGGAGGGGAGCGTGGATCTTGCAGCGCGAATGAGCGAGGATGCAGGAATGGGAACTTCCTGGTTATATGATACCATTGATGCGATTGGTTGCACAGGGAGCGAGCTGATTGGTTGCACTAAGGGTAGACCTGATTGGCTACCCTTTGTGCATAGCTGGCGGTTGCCAGCCCAAGTGAGGCTAATGGTACGTGACCATAGAGCCTGTGAAGGAGATTTATTGTTGCGAGCATAATGGGCAATGGCCCTGTGAAGAAATTAGCAATTGACACATAATTCATTTAAGGTCAAGGGGCCTGAAAACCGAGCAGTGGGTAGGCGCGGCGGCCGTGGAGCCAAATGCTCACGGGGTTTGGTAGCCCCAGTGATGAGGGGGTAATCCGTGGGTTCAGTTGATGGGGGTGGGGGTCTCCGGCAGGGTAGGAGAATTGAATTTGATGTGTCTCTCGGGACTCCAGGGTGGTCAGAGGCCGAGAGACAGGTGGTAAATAAGAATGGGGGGGTGTATATCCAATTGGACACATGGGTCAGAAGTTGCAAGGGATGGTGAAGTCAAGGTGAGCAGGGTTGGTTGGCACGGGGAATTGCCCGGGGTGGGCATAACCAATTGATTGCCGTGAAGAGGCATGGAGGGATAAGACCATGTATGAGATTGGACACTAATAGAGTGATAGCAAGGTCCATGGTGTTGCATGGAAGAAAGTGCAGGTGACTTCACAAAAAGACATGGAAATCATGGTCACTGTTTAGTCCAATATTGATGGTTCTGTATTTGATGATATAATGGAATGTGCGTATGATGGAGCCTCACCATGCTGATAATGTTGGCTCTTTCAGCCGCCTTTGACACTGTGGATTATGAGATCCTCCGGTCTAGGCTGTCACACATTGCAGGTATTTCTCAACAGGCGTAACTCCCTATTTCTTGCACGGTCTCTCAGGGTTTCTCTCTCTCCCTACTGCATCTTAAAATATGCACATCTAACCCCTGGTGACGATAAAGGAATGATACTCAAGTTTATTTGCGAGTCAATATTGCTACAGATTAATCTCAAACCATAATCCCTCGCATGGAGGAAGTAAAAAACCTGATTCTTGATGGAGATTAGAATGTTTGGGGCTAAGCATTTGATCATGAATCCATCAGGGATTTCATCTTTTCCACCTTTATTTGAATGGTCAACTTGTTTTGCACATTCAATAAAAAAGAATCTAGGCTTTTATTGGCAATCAATTCTGAATTGTGAGAAACAGGCTATCAAAATTGTGAAGTTTATTTTTGCCATGTTCTTTCTTTTATTCCAGTTTCAGACCACCCCATTTTGGTTGGATCCATGGTTAACTCTAAGCTGGACTACACTAACGCCAATCTAGCGGGCATCCCTGTTAGGCAGAATCCTGTGCAGTGCCCTTAGGGACCACTACACACAATTAAGACCACAGGTGGCAATACAAGTTTTAGCTTTGGTACAAGCCTGTACTACGAAGTTATAGTGGTAGCAGTAGCGGAGCAGCCAGGCTTATCTCAAGAGTATATGAGCAGTAGCAGAGATTACACAAAGTAACCACAATTACTGTGATTCAAGCAAACTCTTACTCAAGGTTTCAGGTAAAAAATATAAGTACATTTATTTTGAAACCGTTTGTTATAAGCACAACACTTCTATTAAACTGTAAACAAAACCACACGTTAAATATACAACAACTAACCAATTCACTTTGTACGGTATTACTTCAAGGTTATTACCCTGGGCCTCATCACGAGTCTGGCGGTAACCCTTAAATGTTGTGGTAGCGCTATTACCGCCGCATTTAAGGGTCCACCAGATCATGACCTTGGCGGATTTCCCCCCAGCTCTGAGCTGGGGGGAAATCTGCAGCAAATTTGCCGATTTTCGGCGCGTTTACCGCCGGCGGGAAATCTGCCGGTGGTGATAGCGTGAATTTTCCCCATTGGGCCCAATGGGGAATGAGGAATTTTCGAATGGGCCCAATGAGGAATGGGCAATAATCGTTCCGCCAAACCCGTGATCTGGCGCTAATAGCGCCGGGGGGTTTGGCGGTAGAGCTATTAGTGCCGGCGCTAATAGTGCCGGCGTTACCGGTCAAGTCGTGATGAGGCCTCCTGTGTTTTAACGGACCGGAATGTCACCTGCTGTTTGGCCATTCAACATTGACAACTCTCGAATGCCCATTTCTGCCAGCCATCGTTTTTCATTGTTCGGGAGATTGTGTCTTCTTTGCAACAAGCCATTTTTATCCAGCAATTTGATATTCAGGTCCCCGCATATGATAATCAGTTGGTCCTTTTCTTCTAGCATTGAGGCGTCAAGAGCCACCGTCAACTCCGATAGATATTTTTCCGTAGCTAGTTATGAGACATTCCAGTATGTATTTATTAACAGGAGTCTCTTTTCATACCGTCCTCTGTTTTTCACTATTTTAAGTATTTGGAGAAGCGGATTTGGCGTCAGATGTTCTAAGACTTGGAGTTGACAGTCATCCTTCACTAAGGTTATAAGCCCCGCCCGGGGTCTTCCCAAAGGTCCTTTCTGTGCCGGATTTATATAGACCAAATAACCTTCACACACGGGAGTTGTTTTAATCGAGCTCTCTTGTATGCAAATTAGTTCATATTTCTCAAGGAAGTTACTTTCTCCCGAATATAGATGGCCGAATCCCCATGTGTTCCATGAGGCCAAGAGGGATTTGGTTCATTCACCGATATGGGCGGTCTATTGTCGCTTTTTTTCTGGGTTGATACTGGGCGTATGTCCTCGTCTCTCCACTTTTGTCAGTGTCTGATTACTGACTCCTGTCCGTTTTGTCTTCTTACTTGAGTTATCGACCGTAAATCTCAGATTTGTTAGTTGGTTATCTGTTGGCCTCCGGGAGCTGTTTATTTTGCTCACTGGTTCTGAGCTACGGTCCCTTGTATCCAGGTGATCTTGCCTGATACTTGACTTTTGGTTTGACCTCTCTTGTTGCCGCGTGTTAATGGGTTTCCTTTCTAGGGTTTTTATTATTTTTTCCACCCTATCATCGACAGGTCTGGGGGCATTTGCCTCTCTCTGGGTACTTTTATTGTCTGGGTCTGTAAGTCTATATCCCCAAGACTCCAGGTTATTCTTTACATCCAGTAAGCTATCTTTCAATTATCTTGTTGTCAAGTGTAGTAGGACCACATCCGGCTTTTCTTCATCAATGAATTCCACAATTGCCACATCATCAGTGTGGATTTTCTGACTTGCTGGTAGATCTTTAAGTATTGACATCACCCTGTTCCTATTCAGCACTATCCTTCGTCTGTCTCTCCAGGTCCGTTCCAGTTTTAGTGTGTGGAAATGTCCATACTCACCCGGGGTATCCCATCTCACCCATTGCTGATCTTTTGTCGTTGACTTTTCAGGACTCCTTTATCTTGGGGTTTTTCTCGGCAGATTCCCTGTGCTTGTTTGACGTCTAGCCATTCGTCTGGCTTCTAGTTGTTTTAATAAGTCCCTGCTTTTTGTTGCATTATTCGGGCTCCTTTTCTTGTCCCGTGAGATTGATCGTAGTTCTTGAGTTTTAGTGTCAATCTTTTTTCCTTTGAGATCTTTTGCCCTTTTGTCACGGGATTCACACGGTGATTTAGACCACCGATGGGATCGATTTTCTCGGTACTTGTCCCGTGGCCTCCTTTTAGCGTTTTCCTTCTCATCTTTTGGGACGCGGTCTCGGTGTTCTGACCTTCCATGGGATCTACTTGCTTGATGCCTGACCCGTGTATTCCTTATAGCATTCCGATGTTCGTTTTTGAGATAATGAGAACGGTCCTGTCTTTGTTTACCGACTTCGTTTTTCCTTATTTTCCCAGTGAGCTTATTCACTCGCTGATCTTCCTCTGTTCTTAGTTCTTTTCCTGTCGGGACATCATCTAACTGCTTATCAATTTCTTGCCATTCTGATAAGCTGATGTCGTCCCACATCTCCTCCTCTCTGGTTTCCTCAATTATTTCAATGAGATCACTCCGACAGCCACTTGTGTCCCGGTCGTTTTTCTTTTGCAGGACCGAATCCCCATCTTGAGTTATCTTCTGCACAACTTTTTCCTTCGATACACTTAACAAGTTAATTTCTCTCCTGGGCTTCTTAGGTAACGGCTCTTCCGGCTCCTCAATAGGCAAGTTGATGTTTCTTAAGAAGGCTCTTGATCCATTAGCCTTGCGCTTGCATGCCTGTTTTTTTGCTTTCTTTTGACCTGTTTCATTCTGGTCTTTGTGGGGAGGGTCTTTTGCGCTAGTGTTCTTTTTTCCTGATTGCTGTGAGGGTTCTTTGAAGATCGCAAAGCTTGATTTTACCTCCTCATCCTCTACTATCAAGATGCAGTCCGGATTAGTAGGTTTAGACGTCTTTATGCCCTTCCCTAATACTAAGGGACCACCAACTTTTTCCTTTGTCTTGGCCATTTCCGGGTCTGTCCTTCTACGGTCTTCCAGGTCTTTCCTCCTAGGATCTACCGGGTCCCGGTCCCTTATAGGGCTTCGCTTTGGGTCTGATCTTAAGCCGGATTGCTGATTTAATTTTCTTATCCATTTATGATCATCCAGTATGGCTTCCATCAGTAGTTGCTTATCATTGGACTCCTGACGCGCCAAATCACATAGGCGATTTTGCCATTGATGTGAGAGGTCCGACTCTTTTTGTAATCTCATATCCAATTGCTTCGTGAAACTAACTATTTCACCCATCCCTTCCTCAGTTTTTACTGTTGACAGGTGTAATAACTGCAAGGTTTCATTCAGAGTCTCGTAAAGTTTCAAAAAAGGAGCAAGCGTAATGTTTAGTGATGCCATCACCACATTTTGAATATGATCTAGGTCATCCTGCCTCCCCTTCAAGCACAGATCACTTATTTTTTCAAGGGCGATGTCATCTATGCCCAGCTTGTGGGCCTTTTTCGCCTCCCCTTGGGGGGCTTGACTTCTGTAATCCCTCTGTCTAATTCCTGGGGTTTGATGTAAATTACCCCCTATTTGTGAGGAGTTCGAAGGAAACTGATCTGCTGGATCCACTTCATCGTCAATCGCAGCTAGTTTATCCTTGATGAACGATAAACTTCTCCTTTTTTCTCTCACTATTTTGCCCGTGAGGTTTGAGATATCCTGGATTAATTTGGAAGCGAGGCTTGAATTACTAAGGGTTTCATAGGCCCTGTCCATGCCAGCACTTTGAGGGTAGGTTTCCTGCGAAGATCCAGGCCTGTGCTCTCCGCAGTCACCGACACTTAGATCTATATCGGTGAAACTGCTTCCAGAGCTTATATGGATTTGTCGTGGGCTGGGAGATTTCTCCACAGTGGCAGGATATATCTGAGGCAGATCATTCTCTGTAGTTGGAAATTCTGTGATCACCTCCTTCTGAGTTGGTATAATATCCAAATTTTCTCTACATGAGATGTGTAGGCAGCATAATGCTGCTATGTCTCAGGGAAGGTGCAGCACGGGCTACGGGGGTTGCAGGCAAAATACAGCACAGGCTGAGAGTGTCAATCCAACTTAGAGCTACTTGGGTACATCAGGAGGGTTGCAGACATAATGAGATGTGTAGGCAGCATAATGCTGCTAGGTCTCAGGGAAGGCGCAGCACGGGCTACGGGGGTTGCAGGCAAAATAAAGCACAGGCTGAGAGTGTCAATCCAGCTTAGATCTACTTGGTTACATCAGGTGGGTTGCAGACATAATGAGATGTGTAGGCAGCATATGCTGCTAGGTCTCAGGGAAGGTGCAGCACGGGCTACGGGGGTTGCAGGCAAAATACAGCAGAAGAGGAGAGTGTCAATCCAGCTTAGAGCTACTTGGTTACATCAGGTGGGTTGCAGACATAATGAGATGTGTAGGCAGCATAATGCTGCTAGGTCTCAGGGAAGGTGCAGCACGGGCTACGGGGGTTGCAGGCAAAATACAGCACAGGCTGAGAGTGTCAATCCATCTTAGAGCTACTTGGTTACATCAGGAGGGTTGCAGACATAATGAGATGTGTAGGCAGCATAATGCTGCTAGGTCTCAGGGAAGGTGCAGCATGGGCTACGGGGGTTACAGGCAATATAGGGTACAAAAGGAGGTTGCAGTCAAAGGGTTACAGGCAAAACACAGCACAAGGTGAGAAAAGTGAATCCAGTGGTTGAAGCTCACCACCTGTTATGGGGTAACTTCTGTGTATAAATAAGAAATAATTGGTGATAGCCATAAAGGAGGCGGCATTGTTTCCTCGGCATGGTGAGTGAGTAGCATGTGACTATATGGAATTCAGCCAGATTGGTCTCGTTAGCTGGGTCGAATGGAACAGGTCAAAGTGGCAAGAACAGGCAAGCGGCCATTGGCCATTTCTTGTGAACAGGGAATGCAACGTCCCCAGTAGCCAGTGGATGCCACGGCTGCACCTGTATATTGTTGGGTGTCCTGACCCACATTTGGACTATTATGCTGCAACATTTGGTGCTGTGGGCTTAGAAAATCCAAGATGGCCGAAAAAGCCCACATTGCACCAGAATCCAGGAAAACCGCGCAGTTTTGGCGCACACCAAAATGTTCCCCTGACCTGCCACCCACCAGTGCGAGCGTGATGGGCCAGGAGTGCCATGAGTGAAATGTGTGCCAAAGGAAAAACAGCAGTGCAGGTTGGCTCAAAAAGCGCTTTGAAATCACCTTTGTTTCTCTGAAATGCAAGCTAAAAATGCCTATTTTAAACATTGCAAGATATTCAAAAATCTCAATGAACACCAGCAGACATTTGGCAGAAGGTAGACTTGTGGTCAATACAAAATCTGGAAAGAGAATGAGCCTAAAATAATATTCATAATGAAACTGGCTGAGCTGTGGATGTCAGCAGCCTAAGTTAAATTGGACTGAAAGACACTAAAATCTAAATGTTTAAAATAAATGAGTGACCTACTGTTGAGTGTCACATAGTTTGCAACTGTTAAATGTCATAGTTTTGAACTTAGAATCAGCGTTCTAGCTGCATGTGTAAAAATCGTAAGTTTGATTTGGATGAAGGAAAACTGGGAACAAAAGTGACATTTAGCTGAAGCCTGGCGTAAAGAGATTGAATTCTGCCTGACAACTACCCCCCGACGGGAGTTGAAACTTGCTCAACAAATGTTCCCAGGCCTGGCCTGCATTCTCCTGCCCTCACCAAAGGGAGATGACACCTCTCTGATTGGATTAGGGGAGGAGCAGCTGGGGACTGCAGGAAACTGAACAATGAGCCTTCCTTGGCTCAGGCAAATGTTAAATTAGGGGGGGTCGTAAATGGCTTCCTCTTGAGAGAAACTGGGAGGGGCAGTGTTTCTCTGAGCAACTTGAGTTGGAGGAAGTGGACAAGCCAGAAATTCCACCATGTGCTTTGGGAAACCACACCCCTCTGGGCCAGAGCATAATTTTAAAAAGATGGATAATTCATAGTACGGACTTGTCAAAATTATACAAATAATATCATCATTCTTGTGATTTTTCTGTGCACAATTTAAGAGGTGTTTGGACTCTGTGGTATGTTCTTGGGGGTAGTAGTGGAAAATAAGGTATTACTCCGAATGTCTGTATGTATAAAATCTGACACTTTATCATCTGATGCCCATATTCCTTGTGCATGTTTGTGTAAATTCTGGAAAAGTTTAGAGGTTGTGTTCTTGATGAAAAGGGCAGAATTCTGTCATAAGTGGACACGACATCTTACAAAGACAGGGATCGGATGGTTTGGTGCTACAGAAAATATGTTAACTGGACATATAATATTAGAAAAATGGTACATAGATAAATGTGTAAATGGATCAAGAATAGATTTGTGTGCAAATTGACCAGGGGTGGATCCTCTGACCCATAAACTACCTCATCACGATGACACTCCATTTCCTTCCCCCAATCAAGGGAGAGAGGAGGACTTGGCCAATGATAAGTTGTGAGGGGGAGGCTTAGTTAAGCCATGCACACACCCATTTTCTAAAGACATAAAAGGAACACCAAAACCCAGGTAGAGACATTCATTTTCCAACCTTCAACTGAATTCCTGCGCAGCATGCTGACGGAGAACTCCAGAATTCAGAACTCCAGAGATCCAGGCTAACTCCAGAACAAAAACTCCAAAGAGCTGAACTCTTCAGCAGGCCTCAAAATCTTTTGCAAACTATTCAACCGCCGGGCTGTGCGGTTTGCTGCTTGCTAAGAGTCCTGTGTATCCAGAACAGAACCAGTACCCAGAAAGCAGTGCGGTATCCAGAATCCACTTGATCCAGACCAGCAGAACCAGAGACCCAGACCAGACCGCTGTGAACAGAACTGGTGCCTGATTTACCTGCCGAGCAGAGAGAACCGCAGCTAAACTTGTTGACCAGATCCGTGACGAGGCGATTCCTTTCAAATTTATAGTGTGCATACCCAGCTAGAACTGTGCAGAACCCATCTCTTAGCTTAAAATAATCTGATTCCAAACATTTGAACCTGTTTAGAACTGCATCATAAGAAATCGTGTGTTCCTCCTGTTGATTCAAACCTTTCAAAGCGCATCTGTCATTCCGAAACTGTAATTTCATTTCTGAAAAACTACCTTTACAAAATCGTCTGTATCTTTGGAACCGTGCATCCTAGGAATGAAATTTAACTTTTATAGCGCCTCCGTAATTGCACTCGATGCACTCGATTTGACATTTTGCTTCATTTCAACCACGTGTAGAAAATCTGTCCTTCCATTACTGAAATCCATTTTCAACCTGATAATCCCTCATTAATCATTGTTAGTGTGGACCTGAACTGATTTAAAGTATCTCTCACTCACCCTGACCCTCTAGAGGGAATTAAAATCAATTTTAGCATATTTCACTCCCTTGCAAATCACCTGAAAGTCTTTCGCCTGTGTTTCAAAATCATCCATGGTGCTATAAGCTTGCTAGGGGGGAACTGAATTCGTATTGTACTGTGATTGTATTCCTGAGAACTGTGTGATCTCCTTTCCATCTTCTATTGCATAGCGGGGGAGTGAATTGCCACCAGGGAAAAAGTGAACATATTAATCTCTTGTGAAACCCTACCAGTTATTTCTGTACTGCATTCTTTCCATCATTGTTTTTCCTTGAAACCATAAAAACATTCTCAGTTACCTTTTCCTCCCTATACTAACTCTTAAGTAATTAAATCAGTGTGCTAGTGTAACATCACCCAGTGTTGATCACTGTCATATTCTTAAGTGTGATATCAAATATTAATTTATTATAAAAGTGTAATATATATATATTGTTTAATTTTTCCAATAAATCTTTTAAATTGCAAAACAAACCTACTTCTTGGCTCAGTGAGGCCAGGGGGATTCAAAGAGATAGCGATGTGATAGGAGGGGTAGGGAATAACAGGAGAGAAGGTGCCGGATGATTCATACTGCTGCGTTTGGAGGCAATAGGCTGATCCAAGGGGCACTAGGGCTGTGCTCCAGTCCGTAGGGTGTTACAGTGTTAGTTAAGGTGACTGATTGCCTGCGCAACAGATGGGCAGCTTGCCATGTGCAGTGGCGAGAGAGTAGTATAGTAGGAAGGAAGAAAATAATAGACTAGGTAAGTGCAGATGCATGAAACATAGGGGAAAGGCTTCCTTAGGTATCTAGTCGTTGCAACGAATGCCTTACCATAGAAAAAAATCCATTGAAAAAATATTGCATGAAATGCATTTTCTTCAATGGTAAAGGGTTTATTCTAATTATAATGGGTTTTTGAGGTTAAAAAAGGGGGGGCTGAGGACGGGACCCCCCATAAAGAAAATGAAAAATAAATGCATTTGATGCTTTTTTTCGATGCTTTTTTATGGTAAGGCATTCAATGCTTTGGCATTCGATGCAATGACTATATACCCTTCATTACCTTGTGATGTGAAGGTAATCCAGAGAAGCATCTTGTATAGAATGGGAACATTGTGAAGAGTAATGGTGGCATTAGACGTCAACACAGGTGCAAGTAAGGAAACATAAAGGGTGGCTGTGTAGCACCCGGTCAGGCCCAGGCATCGCCAGCCAACTCCCGGGCCTCAGGCCGGATATTCAACCCTTAGCCAATCCGCCATCTGCAGAGGCAGGCTGGCCGAGTGTTGCGGTCCTTGTGGTCTGCGGGTCACAACAGCGGCCATCTTGCAGAACGCACCCCGCTCTTAAAAAGTAGTATGGAGTCCAGCAAGGGCTCATCAGTTGCAGGCCAGCTGTCTGCCTCTTGTTTCTTTTCTCTTTCCCATTCTTCTTCGTATCTTCTTTCCCTCTTGCTTACTACTCTTTCTCATTCTCTTCTTCATCTTTCTCTTGCCTTTCTCTTAGTTCCTTTTTGCTTTCTTTATGACCATCCATGCCCCTTCCATCCAATTTGAGCATTATGTGTCCTCCTACCTTCTAATGCAATGCAATAGCTGCCTCCTCCATTTTGTCATGTCTATCTCTCGGTCTACTAACCTCCTCGTCAGCTTCTATCAATCTTGACTGTAACTCACAAGGTTTCTTGTATTCATCACGGGTGGACACTGGCTTTGGTTTACTGATTTTCGTTCTATTTATAATATCTTTACAGCTATATGCAGGGGGCACATATATGGAGGTGAGTGTATCCTGTCGCTGTTTTTAATTCTCGTAGTGGATATAGTCCCTGCTCTTCATGTATAATTATAGGTATTCTTTTATAACACGTTTTAGGAAGGAGGCAGCCGGCCCTACCCCCAGGCACTTTAGAGTGAGTTGAGATGCATTTGAAGCACTATGATATGATATTTTATTTGTATTGCACTCATACACACGTGTTTCAGAGCGCGACGAGGCCGGGGAGAGGAACAAGGGAGGACAAAACAATGATCTTACTACGCCCAGTGACATTGAAAATACGCAAGTGCATGGGAGAACAAAGGGGGAAAGTGCAAGGGAGAGGGGAGAGGTGGAAAGTGCTGAGCAAGGGATAGAAACAACAACAACTGGTAGTACAGCCAGCAGGGTGGCAAGTGCAAGGTTTAAAGCGCAGGCAAGGGGTGTCTGATAAGTGCAGGTAAGGGGACAGTAGGGTTACAGATACAGACCCAAGTGCAGGGGTTGCCAGAAGGCAGTGCAGGTTTGTGGTTGGGTGGACAGAGACGTGGGCCCGAAATCAGAGGGTAGCCAGGTGGACGGAGTTGAAGCAGACAGATCAGCAGGGGAGAGGAAGAGCGAAGGTAGAAGCAATGAATAAGGTCTTGAGGTGCTTCCGGAACCGGAGATGGTTCTCCTCAAGTTTCAGAGTGGCAGGGGGGCTGTTTCAGAGAGAGGCCCCAGCCTAGGAAAGAGATCTACCCCCAAATCTTTGCTTTTAGAAGCGACTGACCCTGAGGGAGTTGGAGGTGGAGGAGCAAAGAGCTTATGTCGGAAGGTATTTACGGATGGAGAGTTGCAGGTATTTTGGACCCAGGCCCCAGAATGCCTTGTGGTCAATGAGGAGGGTCTTGAATTTAACCCTTGCAGCCACTGGGAGCCAATGAAGAGATTTCAGGGCTGGAGAGATATGATCCCAGGGCTAGAGGCCAAGGACAAGTCTCGCAGTCATGTTCTAGATGAGTTACACAGGGCGGAGAGTAGAAGCAGGCAGATTTCAAAAGAGGCTTTTACAGTAGTCTAGCCTAGAGAGAACCAGAGCTCTGGAGACAGTAAGCTTCTGGGGGAAGGAGAGGAAAGAATAATACCTTTGAGGTGGTGCATTTGATAGTTTGACTTCTTAGAGACGTCAGAGATGTGAGGAGAAAAGGAGAGTGTGTAGTCAAAGATGACTTCGCGGTTCTTAGCCTCACAGGTGGGAGCAGGAAGAGGGCCAAGGGAGGCCAGCCAGAGAGTGACAGGAAAGGAGGGTGCAGGTGTGCCGGTGAGGAGAATCTCCATCTTACTGGCATTAAGGCAGAGATCATTGGCGGCACACCATTCCTGGATGGCAGACAGACAGTCAGATATGAGGGATGGCGAAGAGGTGGAGGAGGGAAGTCTGAAAATTAGCTGAGTGTCATCGGCATAGCATTGAAATTCGGAGCAGAGAGCGCCAATGTAGTGGGCCAGGGAAGCCAGGTATTGGTTGAACAGCCAGGGAGAGAGGTTAGACCCCTGGGGAACACCACAAGCAGAGAGTGAGATGGATGAAAGGACGCAAGTTGGACCTGGTAGGGTTGATCATAGAGGGAAGAGGTCAGCAAGGCCAGGGCTTGATCTGTGACACCCACGTTATCACGGAGATGGTTGAGCAGGATGGCATGGTTGACCGTGTCAAAAACAGAAGAGAGATCGAGTAGGATGAGGCCAGAAGGGATGTTAGAGTCAAGGTTGGAGAGCTGGTCTTCACGAATGTTCAGGAGAGCAGTTTCTGTGCTTCTGGCAGCTCTGAAGCTGACTGATGGTCATAGAGACAACCAACAGAGTCAGTGTGAAGATTAAGCTGGTAGATGGCCAGCTTTTCCAAGAGTTTGCCCAGGAAAGGAGTGATAGAGTTTGGCTGATAGTTAGCCGGACAAGAGGGGTCTGCTGTGGGTTTTTGAGAAGTGACTGCACAAGAGTGTGCTTCAAAGGGGAGCAGAAGACTCCAGATGCAAAGGGTTGGTTACAGACGTCGAACAGAGTCGGAGCAAGGGTGTCAATGTGATCCTTGATGGTTTTGCACAAACAGGGAAGAATCTGTTTTGACAAGACTTTCATAGATCAGACTTGGCTGGAGATCTCGTTGGGGTAGAATGGAGGAAATGATGAATTAAGAGGCCAAGGCCATGCAAAAGGCCTGAGAGGTGACAGGGGAGGTAGAGACTGCAACAGGTTAGCCAGCTCCTTGCAGATGTTAAAGAGTTTGGCCAAGTTGTTAGATGCCGCAGGGATGCAGGCTTGGATATGGGCTCTCTTCTTAGTGCTGACAAGGAGCCGGTATTACCTTCGGAGCAGGCGGCAGGCCAGTTTGTCAGAAGATGCACAGGAAGCCTGCCATTTCCTCTCAGCCACCCTACACGCACGTTTAAGGGTGACTAGGTCAGAGTCTTACCAAATGTCGCACTTGGCTTTGGGCTTCAAGCGGATCCTCATGACAGGGGCAAGAACATCAAAAGTATCAGAGATAGAGGAGTAGAGCATGGAAAGGGCTGTGTCAGGATGTGAATCAGCCCGAGGTAGAGGAGTGGGAGAGAAAGTGGTAGTGGAAGCCTCATCTGACACACACTTCATGGGTCAGATGACCGAGAAGGCAGGTGGAAGTATTGGAATAGGCTTGACCTGAGGGGTAGCAGGGAGAGATGGGAGGCAAGGAGAGAATGATCACTCCAGGAGAGAGGTGTGGTCAGAGGGATAGAGAGGGGGAGGTCGGAAGAGATCAGAGCATCCAGAGTGTGCCCTGCAGAATGAGTCAGGCCAGAGGGGAGAATTTAAAGAGAGAGAGAGAGTTGCAGAGGTTGCAAAAGAGTCCGGATGAGGGACAGGAAGCATCCAGATGTATGTTGAAGTCTCCAAGAAGGAGGAGTTGAGTAGTCGAGGCCAGGAGGGAGGAGAAGAGTTCTGCCCACTCAGAGAGGAAGGAGGAGATCTGACTAGATGTCTGATAGATAGTAGCCACAGTAAGAGAGTAGCCAGGAGAGAGAAAAAGCCTACAGACAAGGCATTCAAAAGAGGAGTAGGCTTGCATAGGAATAACAGAGGCAGAAATCCACTCTGGGAAGATCAAGGCTACACCACCTCTGGAACGGTTGGGTGTGGGTGCGGAGAGGATCTTGTAGCCATCAAGGACGAGTGTGTCAAAGCTCGTGACAGAGCTGGCCGAGAACCAGGTCTCCGTGAGACTGATGACATCGAGGCCAAGTTATTCCAGGAGGTGGCAGATGTCAGAAGAGTGTTTGACAGCTGAGCGAGAATTAAGAGTGGCAATATGGAGAAGGTTGCCATCCTTAAAGGACTTCTGGGGAGGGGTAAAAATCAGAGGTACGCCCTGCGGAGGTGTAGGCCCGAGTGGGGGCAGAAGAGGAAGGAGGAGAGGGCACGGTAGTCAAGGAGGCAGCAGAGGGGGGAGGCAAGGAAGCAGCAGAAGGGAGAGATGGGGCAGCAGGAGAAGAAAGGAAATTGATGAGTCATGGGGAGCATCTGTCAAAGGAGAGCAGGTTATGATATGATATTTTTATTTGTATTGCGCTTGTACACAAGTGTTTCAGAGCGCGAGAGGCCTGAGGACCTTGGACCATGACGGTGCTATTCAGGTAGACATTTATGATGACCTTAGAGGAGTGGAAGGGGTCCAGGAGGGCCTCCCAGCGGGTGCCACCATTGCTGGGTGAGGAAGAGAAAGGAGAGGGCACAGCGACCATATGAGGAGTCCAAAGGTCTAGCGAGGGAATGACAAAGAGGATGTTGGTGAGGGTCTGTCTCGAAGAAGCACTGGAGTAGGTGTCAGCGATAGGGAGACCAGGGCTGGAGGCCATGGTATCCTTTTTGAACTTCTTCCTGCCAGATTTAGTGAGAAGGGTAGGATAGTCAATGTAGAAACAGTTAGAGAAAATGGGAGAGACAGAGAGTGCCATAGGTATCGTGGAGGAGGAGAAAGAACGAGAGAGAGAGAAGCGGAGCGAGGATGGGGGTAGACAGGATGTGGGAAAATGCAGGAATGGGTATCATAGGGTAGTCACTGGGCACAGCTAAATTCAAAACAGAAGCAAATGTTACCAACAGGTAAGTTAAAATCAGCAGAACATGTTACTAACAGCTGAGTTCAAAGCAGCAGCAAATGTTACTAACAGACCTTTCAGGAGCCTTCGACCTGGTTGACCATAAGATACTCTGCAACCACCTCTCCCTTGCCGCCCCCTTTTCCCCCTGTGCTGTCTCATGGATACAGTCCTTCCTGGCCAATAGAACCATGAGAGTCTTCTCTCCGGTGGCTGCAGCAGACCCCATCGCTATCACTTACGGTGTCCCACAAGGCTCTTGTGTTTCACCGACCCTATACAATATCTTTACAAAGCCCCTCTTTGATAAACTGGACCATCTGGGTGTCACCGACACAAACTACGCGGATGACACCCAGATACTCCTCACCATCTCGGGCAATTACAATACTGATGTAGCCAGGATCAATGGCCTCTGCCTGAATGATGAGAAGACCGAACTGCTCATTGTTGGTTCACTGAACAGCCTACAAAAACTAAGTCCCAACTACTCCAACATCATAATTGATGGCAATACCATCCCGGTCGCCAAAAATGTGAAAACACTTGGCTTCTATCTCGATGCCAATATTAACCTCATTAAACAAGTCAACTCAACTGCTTCAGCCACTGCATATACAGGTAAACTAATTAGAGCTTGTAGACCATTTCTTTCCTCTAATAGTTTCCTCACGCTAGCAAGAGCTCTTATACAACCTAAGTTAGACTACTGCAACTGCCTTTACCTAGGTGCCAACCAAGCGATAATAAGCAAACTCCAAGTCATCCAAAATAATGCGTTACGGGCAGCGCTAAACATTCCTAGGCGTGAGCACATCTCTGCCACTAGATCTACATGCAAATGGCTTACCATCCAACATAAAATTGATCTCAAAACCCTCTGCCTTACTTACAAAGCTCTCAACCGTCTAGCCCCCCCACCTTACAGATAAATTCACCATGAAACCATCCATTAGAACCACAAGATCGTCCAATACCTTATGTCTTACAGTACCTAGATTTACCTCTAAAAGAGCCGGAGGCTCGAGCTTCACTGTCCTCGCCTCCCAACTCTGGAACTCCCTGTCACTGAATATTAAGTCTTCCAAATCCCTCCAATCGTTCAGGAAACTTGCCATTGGGTGGCTTCTGACAAAAAGTCAACCATTAAGTTAGACTCAGTTATAAATTGTACATATCGCATAGGTTTCATTTTGTCTTTATTTGGTTGCTATTCTGTCTACTCTGTATATATCTGCTTTCCTACTGTTATTGTTGTTACCATGTACTGTGCCTTGTAACCTGTACCAAGCGCCCTTTTACACCCGGGTCCGGAGCGCTATAGAAATAAAATAAATAAACAAACAACCAAACTAAGTTCAAAACAGCAGAACATTTTAGTAACAGCTAAGTTGCAGCAAATGTTACTAACAGCTAAATTGTAGCAAATGTTACTAACAGCTAGGTTGCAGAAAATGTTAAGAACAGCTAAGTTGTAGAAAATGTTACTAACAGCTAAGTTCAAAGCAGCAGCAAATGTTACTAACAGCTAAGTTAAAAACAGCAGGAAATGTTACAAACAGCTCAGTTCAAAGCAGCAGCAAATGTTACGAACAGTTAAGTTCAAAACAGCAGCAAATGTTGTAAAAGCAGTCCAGTCACAGGCCATGAGCATGGGAAAACGGGTGAGATGGGGTGAAGGTGGGAAAAGTCAGGGGGATAGAATGACGGGATAGCGGTGACTAACCCATGATTGCAGAAGTGATAGTGTCAGGGTAGTTCAGGGTTCCAGGAAAAAGTTAGAGGTCCAGGGAGGCCTTACGCACCGAGCCGGCAGCAGACATGGAGCAGACAGGGGCCTTAGAAGTGGACCTTTGAGTAGGGGGCCAGCTAAAGCCTGCCCGTCCCGGGTTGGTGCATACAATTGTCCTGCTGACCAATCCACTTGCAGAATGCAAATGTGGAGGCAATGCAAGTGGGCTTCAGGTGGCAATCAATGCAGCAGCCATCTTTCAATTGCTGCATGGATGGCGGCCCAAAGGTAGTCAAATGGGGCTCTGGCAAAATGCAGGCAGAGATGGAGCTTGTGCTGAAGCAAAGTGCTGGAGAGCGCTGAAAGTCACGCACAAAGAAATTCCCCAACGAAATAAAAAAAATGTTTCCTTTTTCCGAGATTTGTAATTTTCTTCAAAAACTTTGTTTTTGGCAAAAAAGGATGATGGGAATCGCCAAATGACCACCCCCCACAAGTACCTGTAGCCTCTGTGCAAAGTTGGCGGGCTGAAAGCCCGACCTCCAGGCGTGCAGCTGGTCAGAGGAGTTGGAGCACAGGTCTTCGCACTCGGAGCTAAATTCAAGACGAGGACGAAGAGGAAATTATGGCCTGGGAATAGGCATCCAAGTAGGGGGCCGGAAAAAGCCTGCCGGTCCCAGGTTGGTGCATACAATGGTCTTGCTGACCAATTCACTTGCAGAAGGCAAGTGTGGAGGCAATGCAAGTGGGCTTCAGGTGGCAATCAATGCGGGGGCATTTTTTAATTGCTGCATGGACGGCGGCCCAAAGGCAGTCAAATGGAGCTCTGGAGCTTGTGCTGAATCAAAGTGCTGGGGAGTGCTGAAAGTCGCGCACAAAGAAATGCTCCAACTAAATAAATTAAGGGGATGATGGGCCTGGGGGAGACAGGGATGATGAGAGGACTACCTTGCAATATAACAGGATCCTACTCCAATATAACCAAATATAGTCTGTCCACATAGTACAGCATAAGACACGAGCAGCATTGCTATTTTGCATTGGTATAAGTAACCATAGGTAGAAGGAAAGGCCCGTCTGGTAAATGCAGGCCCAAATCGCAAGAAAAGAGAAATCCTCAGCCATGCCCGAGCTACCATGAGGACAGCCCACACCCTCAACCGTCACAATGCCTATTCATTGTTCTAACAGTGTTGCAAAGATGTTCAAGAGGAATGTGCCCTGCAAGGCGCGATCACAGGCCGGCGCCTGGTGTGTATGTTATCTCTCACTGGCCAAAGCATGTCCCGGACCATCCCCAGGCGACTACGAGTTATAGCCCATATAACTGACTAAAACCTAAGACCTCTGAATTCCATGGCGCCTGGTGCACTTTGAATGCAAACCCCAAATTAACAAGTACTTTGATGTTCAAAGAGGACGGACAGGGCACATCGTGAAGCGACAATCGTGTGATTTGTATTGTGAGGTGCTGGGAGAGATACATTATAGTACAAAATGAGGGTGGAGACCTTGGAGCCGGATAGCATGGAACAAAGTGAGAGAAATGTGTGTGTGAAGGTTAGAGCCCCCAGAACCTCCTTTGTGCCCGTCTTAAGGCCTGCCAAGTGCTCAGTATGAGTGATAAAGAAGTCGTATGGTAGGAGTATAATTAATTTGTTTTATGACCTTTGACGTGAGAAGAAGATAATCACTGCAGCACCGACGTGATGAAAGACAGACGGATTGTGTTGGAACCAATGGCTTGGCATCCCTTATGGGGCAGGCAGATCCTGTACATGCGCACGCCAGCCAGCCGCACAGGATTTTACCCTATGTACTACGTCATGTATGATGATGTTTTGCTTTATAAGAGTTTGCTTGTACTACTTTTCAGCAGAACGTTCTTAGCAGCAGAGTTCTTTGCTGTTGCTCTCATCTGTGTGTGAGATTAAACCTGGTTATCCTTACAAGATCGACTTGCGCCTTTATTCCCTAGCGGGTTGTATTCTCTCAGGGGTGAGCCTTTAGTAGGGACTTGTCTTCAATTGGTGACCCCAACATGATCCCAGCGCCCCCAGTAATTGCGGAGGCTTGCAGGTTGCTTCTCCAGAAGGGGCCGTGCCCATCTAAAGCGACCAGTCCCAAAAAAATATGTGTTCCAAGTGGTTTAGCAGGAGCCATTTTAAGAGAGGTACTCTCTGCTCTTTGAAGAGGGCGCAGCTCCAAGGAGAGCGCAGGCCGATGTTGGAACCCTGTGTCGGAGGAGTTCGGATGAGCAGGCACATGTGAGTAGACTCTTGTAAGTGATAACAAGCAGGGGACAGTTGAATGTGAAAGTGTGAAAGGTGTGAGCACTTGGAGAGCGAAGTTGTTGATGTGACGTGGGTGAGGGTAGGATTATTTGTTGTTAAAATGTGTACTAGGAAGAGTGTATTTCGGTAAGGCATTATAAGTTGAGGCAAGGGTAAGGCAGGGAGACCAACCTCGGAAGGAGAGGGAAGGTGGTACCACTAGACAGTATATTATCTAAAGGAGGAAAATAGAGGTAAAACAAGTGGTCTCATAATAGGCCTGGAATAAGTAGTGGTTGTTATTTAATTTAGCTTGTTATTCTATTACATTATATTTGTGTTTTATTGGATAAAGTACAGGCCCTAGAGGGGGCGGTAACTGTGTGCGTCACAGTGTGGTGTGGTATTGGATGGTTTTGTGGAGTGGTGTATGTGTGCAAGGAAGGGGGGACAGAAAAGGGCGGGGTTGATTTTCTTTTCCTATAACAAGCAAGCAAACAAGCAAACAAGTGAGCGGCAGCGTGCGCGGCACATTAGCGGGCCTTTGCGGGTCAGTAAGAGATAGACGTCACTAGCATGGGAGGAGGAACACCAATAGAGCACTGGTACAAGGCCCTGCCACTGTATCATGACAGGGCAAAGAAATATCATAAGCAGTGGATTGTGGTGACAGGATGAGGGGGGTGCCCGGCCCATGGCAGGGCAGGGCTCACACAACAAGAGCATCTGGGACACATGTCCACATTTATAGTAGCTAAATATAAGGGGAAGCAGCTACAGAAGAGAAAATACATTTTAGATCTTTGGCATATGTTAGAAGATGCAGGAGATCAAGGGGATGGAGTAGAGGTTCAGAGACAGAAAGATGGAAAGTGTAGAAAGGGAGAAGGAAAGGGTGGGGCACCAGTGGAATGCAGGGGATTATATCCCTTGATAGAATATCCTGCAGAAGGGTACACCAATCCAATCTATGTGACCATTGCAATAGGGACTCCTACCGCTGTGGTAAGGGCCCCTTGAGCACCAGTAACACTACAGGCTACCCCGCCCCCCACCCACATATGCAAATCTGCCTGAAGTATCAGCATCCGCGGGTGTCAGGTCAAGAGAGTTTGAAAACAGGTTGGCGGAGTTGCAAACAGAATTGAACAGGATACAAGAATTCTCAAGAGAGAGCAGAGATGTAGGGGCACTGGAAGATGGATCAGTAGAATGGAAATCAGGGGATTTGTTGGTTAGAATAAATAAGGGAGGGATAAAAAGAATTATGTGTTGAAAACGAAGGAGATGGGGTTAAGTGGATGTATTTCGGATCAGATACGGTGGTGTGGGAGATGTCAAAAGGGAGGACAATAGTGACTTGTTCACTGAGGATCAGGGAGAAGAAGAAGAAAGGGGTGAAGTGGTGGCTGAGGGTACCCCTCAAGCTGTAGGCATGTAGGGGAGGGGCAGTTTGAGCAATAGGTCTGGCCGGATGGCAAGAGTAAGAAAAAGGGGAAGTGGGAAGAAGGGTTTGAGAAGTGGGGCAAAGATGCAGATGCCTCGATACATAAGGGAGCAGGAAGAGCACAGTATGTGCCATGGCCCCAGATGGATACGAATAATTTGATTATAGCTCTCCCACAGCTCACAGCAGGGTCGAGCAAGTGGATATATGAGTTTGAAAAGCAAACAGCAGGGGAGCCCCTGGCAATGGGTGATATTAAGAGCTTGATGGTTACTATAATTGGGGACCAGGCTGGGGATTTGTGGGTCAAACCTAGGTATCCAGGTATAACCCTGGGAGACGATCAGCCTGATGGAGCACCATTTAATGGAATTAGAGCACAAGTGTGCGACATGTTACGGAGGGCTTCCCCAGATACCCTGGATTTACAGTCCCTGATGCAGTGTACAATGAGGGATGATGAGGTTCCAGGAAAATTCATTCTTAAATTACAAGAGATGTGCAGCGCTGAAACGGGGGTACCGTGGGATCGTTCAATATTGTTCTTCAATTTTATTGTTAAGAGTGGATTCTCAAAGGAAGTTCAGAAGGCCTTAGATAAATATGTGGGTATTGAAGCAAAGGGGTGGCCGGAAATACAGAGCATAATAGTGCAACATTTTAAAAGGATTAAGGAACGGGAGAGGGAAACAGCTCAGAGGCGCCAGGCGGAGGAAGCAACATTGATAGAAATTGGCAAAGGTTGCCGTTCAAGTCCCTGTGTCCACATCTGTACAGGTAGAGTTGACAGAGAGTACTCAACAAGTTGTGAGTGCCACTATTGCTGCGCTGTGGACTGAAGGATGACAAGGACCATCAAACGTGGGACAACAGTACCCTGGCCCACAATGGCAACAAGGAGGGCCGCATCGAGGAAGAGGGGGATTTCGGGGAGCAAGAGGAGGAGGTTTTGGCCCCGGGGGAGGGGGTGCGTTTTGACCATCCCAATGTTGGAATTGTTTGAGGTGGGGGCATTTTTACAAGGGAATGCAGGAGCAGGTCTGCAGTTGGGTATAATTATGGGCTGCAGCAACAGGGCCATGGGCCCCAAGGACTACGTTATTTGCAATAGGGTCAAGGATATCAGAACCAAGGGTATTCACAGGGGCAACACCAAACATATCATCAGCAGCCTCAAGCAGCAGACATGCAAGTGCAGCATCTGCCACAGCAACAGCAGGGCGGTGCTGCCCAGGTGAGCAGGGTACTAAGTGGGGCTACCGCTCCCTTTGGAGGAGCAGCAGTGATGGGGCGGCCCCTTCTCATTTCCTGGAAAAACACATACCCTGATTAGGTCAGTCCATAGAGAGCACTTGCTTGTCCGGTCTTGCCAACCACCATCCACCCTGAAGAGAAACCTTTGGTGAGGGTGGAGATAGGAAATAAACAGTTCATATTTATGGTGGACTCAGGTGCAACTAAATCATGTATCATGAAGATAAATGTTCTGGGGCTATTTGCAAGGTCCCATACACTGAGGAGCTGGCCATAAAGGTGGGAGGGAATATAGTGTGGGCGCCCTTACTATATTCTGAAGGTTCCCTTATTAATTTACCAGGTAGGGACCTGCTCAGAAAATTAAACATGATGATTTCATTTACTGATAGTGGTATAGTCTGCTCCAGCCTGGTATGTGTGCTATAAGAATGATGTTGATAATACACCCAATGAGAAGGGAAGTGGTGGTCCAGGGGATTCCCGTGGACCCTGACATGTTAATTCATGATATTACAGTGCTTGTGGAGGTGGTGCCCCAGATTACCAAACAGTGTTGGTGAGTGCCCACTGATTTTATCTTTCGCCCGCAGTGTCATCTGAGGTGGTGGGAGCGATATTGTTGCCGTATTTGCAGGGTTTTTTGGTTTCTTACAAGAGGGGTGTCATATTAGGAATTGAGAGGGACGGATCTGAGTGGCGTATAGTGCTCTGTGTAGATCCAACAGTACAACTAAAGGAAATACCGGATGATGAATTGTTTGAGAATAACGACAAAGATGGGGAGATAATATTAGAGACTTGTATCCCTTCTGACATAATGATACAGTACCAAAGAGTGCAGTGTCCCCTGATGGCAGTATTAATGCCACTCCTATTTTTTGATGAAGGCTTACAACACGTGCCTTCACAGTTGCTGACTACAAATCCACATGATGTAGGATTACTGAATGACATGACCCCTGTGCGCATGTCACTGAAGCCAAGTGCGGTGCTGCCCATGGTAAGACAATATCCATTATCAAGGGAGGCAGAGGAAGGTGTTACAAACACAATACAGGCCGTACTGGACATGGGGTTCATCGTGCCATCTATGTCCCCATCTAACATGGTGATATAGCCTGTCAAAAAATCAACAGGGGGTACTTGGGGAATGATTCGGTACTTACGCCCCCTAAATGACGTGGTACAAAAGAATTTCCATTTGTTCCGAATCCTGCAACAATTTTATGTAGAATCCCCAAAGAAGCCACGTATTTCACTATAGTAGACTTAAAAAATGTATTCTTCTCGATTCCACTCCATCCTGAGTCGAGGTACCTCACGGCATTTTCACAGGACCAGATGTGGTTCGAACATACTAGGTTACCTCATGAGAACTGTGGAAGCCTGAGCATATTCAACACAATACTGCATGCCGATCTAGGGAATATTCAGGTGCCTAGCACAATTATCCAGTGCGTAGGTGACCTGTTAGTGTGTAGTGACAGTGAACAGCACTGCCGAAGGGACTCCATTGCACTGCTGCAATTGTTGGTTTGTAAGGGGTACAAGTTCAACAAGGCCTATTTGCAATATTGTCAACAGGAAGGGCTCTATCTGGGGCAGTTCATATCAGTGAATGGTAAAAGAATACCAGATAGGGCAGCATCAGAACGCGCCACACCCAGACCTGCCTCAGTTAAAGAAATGCTGAAGTTTCTGGGCCTGTGTAATTATAGCAGGGCCTGGATTCTCGATTATGCAGCATACATGAGGCCACTATTGCCGGCCCTCAGGGAAGCACAAAAAACAAAGGATCACAAGTTACAGTGGACGGCTTAAAAGAAGTAATTAGTTTGGCACCCGTACTGGTCCCCCAGATAACACGCAGGAATTTGTATTGTTTTCACATGCAGATGGCCTGCTTGTGACAGTGGTATTGACTCAGAAGAGCACTATGGGCCATAGGCCATTGGCCTACTATAGGGGCTCTCTGGGTGCAGTTCTAAAATTGTAATGGGGTCTTCAGTTACGCTGTATGTGGAACATTCTTTGTTTGCCATTCTAGAAAGTTCACAATCTACTGTAACTACACAAAGACCTTCAGCGTATGAGATTATCATTTCTAAACCCCATATTCATGCTGTTAGATGCAAAACAATAAACCCTGCCACCTTTTTAATGGACAACCCTACTATAGGGGATGTAGCAACTCACGACTGTTCCATATACGAGGGAGAGAGGACGACATTCGCAAAGCAAGGGATAGTGCATTGACAGAGGGTGAGGTACTTTTTGTTGATGGGTATTCTACAATTGATCAATTGATCAGGACAGACAGGGGCAGCAGTGGTACGACTTGAGGAAGGAGAGTATAAGATGGGGGTCATGAATAGGTTGGGTTGCCCAGGTATTATTCTGCACAGGCAGTGGATCTCATAGCACTCATTGAAGCATTAAGAGCGTCTAAAGGGCACTATGTCACTATCTATTCAGACTCGGAGTACATCACAGTGCACGCCATTCTATTTCGCTGGAAGCAGATGGGGTTTTGCACTGCTAGAAATACTGATACAAGCCTTATCCCAACCATCCATTGTTTCAGTCATCAAGTGCGCCACCCACACTAACGGGGCAGATGAAATATCGATGGGGAACACAGCCGCTGACGTGGCAGCCAACTTGGCGGCGTATCCGCCAAATGAAATACCCACTGAGTATCTTGTGACTTCCCCACCAGCAAGTGAACACCCAGCACCTTACACAGCATAGCCTGTCTCCCATATTATCGAACTACAAAGAAGAGCGCCTGAAAGGGAGAAAGAGTTGTGGCCATGGAGAGGTTGTAAGCAATCTCCGAAAGATCTGTTATGCAGTCAAGAGAGCTCTAAGAAGACAGTAATGCCCCAGGAGCTGCTAGCAGTAGCCTTTGAACAGTTACAATACCCATCTCACAGTTCGAACCAAAATATAGCAGCAGATATCCAGGAGGACTAGTTTATAACAAACATCCAGCTAAGCAATACAGAAATGGTCATATATTGCGCCGCATGTCAAAGTTTTGGTGCAGGGATGAGACTACGGACATTACGGGGCACCTTGCCCAGCCCGAGAATTACACATAGATTACGCTGACATGGGTGAGTGGTGCAATGGATCTAGGTACCTCATTGTAGTGGTTTGTCCTTTATCAAGGTGGATGGAAGCAGGGCTGTGTGCACATCCGGATACCAAGTGTGCTGCTAGATTCTTAGTGTGGGAGATTTTATGCAATGAGATGTGCACGAGGTTTTAAGGTCTGACAATGGCACACATTTTTTCAATGCATTATTTCAGCACATTACAACACCACATGACATCAAGCACGGGATGTATTCGATATTTCATTTTACCACCCACAGGCCAATGGCGTTGTGATGAGAATAAATGGGCTCCTTAAAAGCAAGTTATCCAAACGGTGAACCACGTTGAAGAAAAACTGGATGCACTGTTTGCCCCTGGCCCTCTTCAGTTTACGCACGCAGCCAAGCAAAAACCACCATTTGTCACCTCACAAATTGGTCACTGGCCAGCGTATGCATCCTCCCATATCCCCTGTAAGAAGGGCTTCAAATGTACGTAGGGCAGCAGCAGTGCTAGGAGATGAGTTCAAAGAGTATTTGCCAACACTAATTAGGGCCATTTAATATGTCTCCCGACAGATTGCAACTCCCAGGATTGTGACGACAGAGACAGCGGATGTCGAGACTAGTACATTGACAGGTCCTGAGCATATGACCCCACAACCGTTCCTGCCTTGGGACCTCATATATGTCCGTAACTTCATGCACAGATGGAATAACCCTCCGTTCCAATGCCCTACGAAGTGGTGTTTTGTACCCCCCCTTGCAGTGAAAGGGAAGGAATTGGGTCCACGTCTCCGACATTCGTAGAGCACCTCCAAAGAGCACATTGGTACACCAGTTATCTTAAAACAAGGGGTAGCAGTACCTGTACCCCGTCTACCTCACCGGCCTGTCCAGGGGCGTTATGTGTGCGGTAGCACTCTCCAATGGCAGGTGGAAGCTTAGCTACTAGCTCTGTATCTTTCTATTTTCAAGAGTGCTTTCTTCCTTCTTTCTCTTTCTCTGTTTCTCTCCTTTTCTCTGTCTCTCACTCACTCTCTCTTTTTCTCATTCTTTCTTTCTCTCATTTTTTTGTCTCTCTTTCTCTCTCTGTTTCTCTTTCTTTCTCTCCTTTTCTCTGTATCACTCTCTCACTTTCTCTATTTCTTTTCTTCTTTCTGTGTGTAAAAGGTAGGTCTTGTACGTTTCTCCTTTTCATTGTCTTGTTTGTCTATGCTTTCATTTAAGGAAAGAAGAAGATGGTCGTGACTAATGTAAATAGTTTATTAATTTGGGACCCGAGGTACAGATGCACGAATGAGAGAATTTGGACCTATGTTTATTATTGTGTGATATTGATAGCACTGTTGGGATTGTACTGGGGGGAGAATGTTATAGGGGGAGGTCCTATAAAGTGGCAGAATGGGATTATATATAATCCAAATGGGACAATACAAATAAATGTTAATAATATGAGTGGAGTTACATATATTAGTAATTATGCGATTAGGTGTTAGTACCGCAAGCAGTCCCAATTATAGAGGCACAAGGCCTAGTTCATCTTGCACTATGCAGAATAAAGCAGCGTTCCAGGCACACAGTGTTCAACTGCAAATGGTGGGTCCAGATCTTGTACAGTGCAGCTGTGATTCAAAAGACATCAAGTGTGTGCAGCTGCCCTATCTGATGGTGAAAGGGCGCAAGCATGTCAATAATAACTGGCAGGCCACCACACTACCATGCTTGGCAGAAGAACTGCTAACATATAGCAAGGAAAGGATAGCACGAGTGGGCAATATCTGTGCGTAAATCAGAGAGAGCATATCACAAAGTTGATATGGATTGCAACAATGGAAAAGCCGGTGTGAGTGCACAAGGAAGAAGAATATAGACTCTGTTTTTGCAGCAAGGGTACAGTCTTTGTTGGCTAGAAACAAACATTGCAATGAGACTCTCCTGATCACAGACATGATTAAAGTAACAACAGCGATGATGGATTACTACTGGATCAATGGCCAGCAAGCTTACTTGAACCTCCCGCCATCATGGCAGGGCTGTTGTTTGCTGGCCACATTGCACTCAGTGCTATTAGTAATCCCAGAAGAACACCTGAAAGGGGGAGCACTGCCTGCCGAGCAACCATCTAATCTCTTCTCAGTCAAAAATGAAGATAAGGACAGTTCCAACAACCACAGAGGATGAAAAGATTGAATTACATATCCACAGACATTGCTTGCTGAAATACCAGAAGAATACAGGCTCTTCAGCTCAGCAGAATCCTTTTTTGCTTCTTTATTTTTGCTGGGAGTGCAGGCCGCAGCCAATGCCAAATGGTTGCAGATCGTGAGATGGGAACTGGTCCAGCTCGTAAATGATACAGAGAACGGGTTTAACGTGATCAAGGTTGAGTTGCAGACTTATGACGATGCAAAACTGATATGTGTTAGACATGTGAACAGCAATGGAAGAAGGCATTTGCAAAAAGTTTGGTGGTTCCTGCTGCACATTCGTGCCTCCAGACGATGTGAAGAACGCATCATTATCTCACAACATTACAGCTGTCCATGGCCTGGGTGTTCACATGAAGAAGGAATACAGGACAGTCATTGGTTTATGTTGGCATTTAGTTGGGCCCCGTTGTGGCTTGGAGGGATCATGAAGATGTTAATGCCCATCATTGTGTTAATTCTTGTTATTTTCTGCACCTCTCAGCTGGCCCTTCAAAGAAGTGTCAATGTGGCACCTATTAACGCAAGAAGAATGGTATCAATTGGGGTTCCAAAAGCACCTTGCGAGACAAAAAATATTGAAGGACAAACTGACATTCCACAGGGTGGACAAAATATGACATGAAGTTTATCATCTATACCACACTATCATTTCTCCACCCCCTGATCTAGAAAATTACACAAAAGTTTGGGTGGACACAGCGGGGTCGGGGGATGCATCCATATGACTCGCTCACCTGAAGAGTACGCACGCAGGGGGAAGAGTTTGCGGTTGGTGTATAGGGCCTGGGTGCCAATAAAGGGAAGTCAGAAATATGTGGAAGCCGAGAGGAGGGAACAGGTGCACAGAGGTATAGCAGAGTTTGTTACTGTAGAAGTAATGAAAGAGGGGAATGATGGGAAGGGGCAGCCCTGCCCTACCGCACTAGGTGCTTTAGAGTGAGGCGTGATGTACAGGGGAGAGGGAGTGTCATGGATTTAAAGACACGGCACACTCCAGACCAGGACTCTTTCTACTGGCCAGGGATGTAGCGCACAATAAATAAGCTTTTAATTTTATTGATTTCAGATTCAGGTTTTGAGAAGGCAGCCAACCCGTCTCACACCCCCCTTGATGTACACCCCGTGTCGCAATGGACCATGAACAAGGCCAGTGTGTAATAATGAAATATTTATTTATTTTTAATTTTGAATAAAAATCAAACACATTCAAAATTAGCCAGCAATCACCAGTGTCGTGATAATTACACAGCAAAATGATAGAATATCCTTAATTTAACTTTCTAACATCAGGCACATCAATGCAAAAATGAATGAAAGCAAGATTACGTTTAGGTAATACTTTTAAATGGCACAACTGTTAGGCATTCCCCATGCAACACTCCCTCAAACCGCTGTAAACCAAGCTTTGGGTATGTGGAGAGGAGTAGCAAGGAGTCAGATATACTAGGCAAAAATCGGATTGAAAATCTGACCTACCACCCCTAAATGGGAGGCCAAAATCGGATTTAAAACCATTGAAATTGAGCAAAGTGGCACTCGGAATGAATCAATAGTTATTTTACACGTACGGTTGAATGGATAAGACAGGAATTTGTGTGGCTGTACTAAAGAGACAAGAAAACTTACAAGCTACAAGGCAAGGCACTAAACAACATGCATACAGGTTAGAAAATCGACTTTGCAAAGGAAAAGCAGTGCAGCAAAAATCACACGTGGCAAAATTGCACTTCTTAGCTTTCACCAATTTAAAACAAGCAAGCAACTTGAGAAATGAGCTAAACAGACAGAATCTAAAGTTGGTTATGCCGATGAGGTACAAAGGCACATAACAGGTATGATCCTAAAGTGAAAGGGTGATCTTTCTGGTTGACAGCGTGGGATTCTTCAAAGGAAAAGAAACATTGGATTTTTAAAAAGGGTAACACTTTCACGGGCACACTCAGTTTTATTAGCAACAGGATTTGTTCTACTGCAACTAGATTTTATTGGCTATATTATTAATGAAAGACACAGTACGCAAGCAGGTTAATTTGCAAGGTTAACCTATTCCACCGTGTTCATCTCTTATGGGAAATGAATTAATTAATTCAAAATAGTACTAAGGACTTACACAACGTACTAAAATGATTTAGAAAGAATTGCGCTAACACATGGAGACTAACACAGATTCTTCTAAGGACAGGATTCTGACAATTTAAGCAATTACTAGGGTTCTTATAGGATTTCTTATAAGATTGGACAAATTGCAAGGGAACAGAATGGTGTATGTAGCTTTTTGATATTGGGGAGCGGTGATACTTACAAAATGCACTGGAATTGGGTAGTTTGGACAGCGAACCGGGTCTTTGGACAGAGGGACAAGGATTGGGTCACTACGCAGTGGCAGGGTTCTTCTTTTAGGGAATAGCGAGGCAACCGGGGTCTGGTCTCAGTGGAGAGTGGGTGCATCAGCTGGGCAAAGACAGGTCTGGTCACTGGATTCTCCCAAAGGGGTCCACAGGCTTTCCTCCTTTCTCCCTGAATTATTGGGATTTTTGTAGGGTTTCATTCTGGATAAATGGTTCTGAATGGATAGGAGGTTCTGCCGGGATAAGATCAGCTACCTCTGACCTAGCTCTGGAGTCTTCCAGGGTGAATGTGGAATGGCTGGATCTCTGGATGTTGGCTTTTGAATGTCCTGACTCCCTCTATGCTTCCTCCGTTTATGAGCAGGGTGATATCAGAATATTTTTTACTACGTGGGCGGAAATAACCTGGACCTACCTCTCAGATGGGATAGGTCAGGCTGTGGATGTCGCTGCCTCCCTGTAAGTAGATTGGACCCAGGGAAGTGACATCAGTTTTAGTGTGGGTGTTTTTATGATGTGCTTTGTTACGCCGCAGTTACTTTTGCCAAAATCAGTTATGAAACAAAACGCTTATATTTACAATTGTTAGGCTCCTGAAAATCATATAGGCAGACCCCATATTTTATAAGGAATATGCCAGTCCAAATCTCAAGTTTGTGAGATGGAGATGCTGTTTTGTCCTTCTGGCAATCTTTTCCCATTTCTATGGAAAACATTGCCCCTAAAAATCTACATGGCTACACTTGAGCCAATGAATGTCGGGCATATTACCATTTAAATTTTACATCTGTGTCATGTACCCTTTCTTCAGAAATGCCTCTTTAATTCCATTCATGTCTCCCACTTGCTAGGATAACCCACATAGTCTCATTTTCATTTTGCAAAAATTATATTAAAACCCATCAGAATTTCACATTACTGCTTTTTCAGATTACTGAAATACATGTCTTAATATAAGAAGTCTTTTCAATCAAATGGGCCGGCTTTGTTCCCAAAAGTGGGGAGTCTTTCCTTGGTCAGCTGAACAACAGAGTTACCATGACGCTCTTTCATCCCAAGCAGTGGAAGCTGAGGAGAGGTGTCAAAGGAATTCACTCTACCTTGCAACAAGGCCAGTTCCCCTTGATCCATTGTTCCTGGCTGCAAAAGTGTCGGCCAGTCTGACGAGGTTGCGAATACCCACACCTTGGTCCTTTCACATTTGTAAAGGGACTTCCTTTCACAAGTGGGCTGGATACCTTCAAAGTGCCCGCCTTGTCAAAGTAGTCCAACAGGAATGCCTGAGCTTCAGCCAGCCTGTTGAAGTTCTTTGTGTGGAAAAATGTAAAATACACAGAGTAAAATACACCTATATTTTTGCAGCTTTTCTTACCCAAATGTACAGTTGTGTTTCTGTGCATTTTACAGTACTCTTTCCATTTAGCTGTCATAATGTCTTTAATTTCTCTGTAAAGCAAAGTAACACAGGTTCATTTTATTTTTATGTCCATTTAAAAATGCAGTTTTCCTCACATTTTGAAAATGACATCAGGAAAAGGGAGAGTGTTACTTTTGAAGTGCTGTGCACGTGTTTAATTTGTTTCCAACGTAAATGTTGAATGCGGCCTGAAATATAATTCCTGCTTCTCATAGACTTTATTTGGCAGAACAATGCCGTTCAGGGAGGAATAGCCATCATTTGATGATGTTTAGCCTGAATATATATGGACATTTCTGGGTTTTACTGGAACCAAACTGTGCGAGGTTTAAAGATAAACATAGCACCAGTGAAAGGTCGTTGTAAACGCAGAACATTTTGTTTTGCAGTTTGAAGTTTTGAGCTGACAGCATAACAGCACAGAGCCATTGTGCCTTGGGATCCTTCCCTTTTTGGGTGCACATGAAAAAATAAATGCAGCCATTCTCGGGGTGTCTGTGCTCCATCTCGCCCCATATGTCCTCAGCAGACACAGTGTAGCCATGATAGCCATGGTTTCTATAACTGCTAAAAACACAGTTTTGATGCAAAGGAATATGTGCTCAACAGCCACAGTGCAGCCATTATTGCTGTAACTGCTAACAACGCAGTGTTGGTGATGCAGGGATTTCTATTGGGCTGGTAAAAGCACCCTACAGATTCCCCCCCCACTTTTCTGAGACTTCTTGTTGAGGGAAAGTAGGGAAAAGTGGGGTTCATCTAGTGGAGTTCTTCTTACATCTGGGAGTGGCACACCAAGATCTTCCTTCTGTCTTTTGTTGGAGAGTGTGGAGCGGCACCCTCTTTCCTTCCTTCCCTTTCCTGGTCCCTGGGGATGTCCTCATCAGCCTAGGAGGGAATGGAATGAGTACTCTAATAGGAGATAGATAAAAACAGGTTTTAGAATCTTACGCTGACAGTCTTCCCGGAAGGTTGACATCAATGGAAAAGGCATACCTATACAGAAAACAAATTACTCAACAAAGCAAAGACATGATTGAACTTTTACATCATGGTTAGTTACCTAGGACCTACCTATTCCCTTCTGCCTTTTCTTCTTCTTTCTTCTCACTCTCCCGGTGTGTCTCATCTAATTGACTTTCCTTTAGTTCCGCAATCAGCTGCAAAGTGTTTCTGGGTTGACAATTTTTAATCTGATTAATGTGGACCCATTTCTCTTCTGACAGCTCTCGTTTGGGGATGCGGATTCTGTAGGCGACAGGAGAAATTTTGTCTACAATTTCAAAGGGACCAAGCCAGGAGGGGAGACATTTCCGCACCTTAGTCTGGTTCCTTTGAAAATTGTACAAGTAGACCCTGTCTCCTACTTGGTATTCCTTTTTGGTTGTTTTTAAGTCATATTGAGTTTTCATCCCCTCTGCCGATTTCCCAAGATTCCGCTGAGCTTACGCAAAAGCATGCTGAAGGTGTTTTTTTAGATTCTCAACACATTCATGTGTTGTGGAGGCGTTTATCAGTGTCTGCTCTTGTTTTCTGTAGAGCAGATGCTGAGGTAGCACCATTTTCCGTCCCGTCATTAGCTCAAAAGGAGACATTTTGGTGGCAGAAGATGGTGTAGATCTGAAGGCCGTCAGGACAAGCAGTAATCTGATGTCCCAACTTGGCCCAGAATCTGCCACAAACATTTTTAGAATGCTCACAATGGTTTTATTGTACCAATCAACTCCCCCACTAGAGGGTGGCGGTATGCAATATGAAGTTTCCTTTTTAGGCCAAGTATCTCCCACATTTTGGTCATCACTTCGCTGGTGTAGTAACTTCCTCGGTCAGACTCAATCCTTTGGGGAAGGTCAAAATGCGAGAAGATGTGGTAGATCATCAGGGCAGCTGTTGTTTCTTACTTGCGATTTGGGGCTGGGAGACATTCCACCCATTTGGTGAACCAGCATGTTACTGTTAAAATGTACTTGTTCCACCTAGAGGAGCGAATCACAGGCCTGATGAATTCTACTTGTAAATCTGACCAAGGCAGTGTCATTCCCCGCTTCTGGAGGGGAGCTCTCTGATTGAGCAAACTTGGCTGAAATTGTGCACACACAAGACACCCCTTCAACTATTGGTCGAGGTCCTGCCCCATGTGTGGCCAGTATGCAATCTCCCACAAGATTTCTGGAGTAGTATGAAACCCCTGATGACCGGCTGTGGCCACGTCATGGGTGGGACTTAACATCATGCTTCAGAATGAGGTAGGAAACACCCACTGGTCACATCCAGAGATGGATATCCTTACCAACAGACCGTCTTGGATTTGGAAAATTTTGGGACACTTCATCAACAACCTCCTCCTTCCCAATGTAATTGGTTTCCGTCAGAGGAAAGTTCATAGGGTCCTCAATGTTTTGGTAACATTTCCCAATAATCGGATCCCCTTTCTGTGCCATGATTAAATCAGCATCTGGGGTCTCCTTACTCCACTGAGCAGTTGAGAGTTAATTGTGAGCATTCGTCTGGGACATGGTGACAGCAGTGACCTGGATTTCCCCCAACAGGGTGTTGTTAAGATGGATTTCTGAACTCTGTCCTGGAGGGGCAGAGGTTCAGAAGGCCAGCTTAGTTTCTTGGAACAGGGTAACCTCTGTACAAGCCAGACCAATCAGGGTAGCGATGGCGGCGGTCAAGACTAGGTCTCAAGAGCGGTGAGGGTGACTGAAAGCCCGCAATGAGCACACAAAGCAAGGACGCTTACAAATCACTCCAGACAGGTGTTATATTAAAAATATAGACACATTTATTACAAGGCCTTTGTAACGTTGACCATAGTAAAGAATCACGGTAAAACTCCAATAAACCAACACATCACAAGCAATACAATATATATACAAGACCAAGGGGTCTAAAGAGTTAGAAGCACGAAATATGCAGACCACCTAGATGGGGAGGCAGTGCAAGTAATCGTTAGACCCAGTTTGACATCAGAGGCAACCTAACTAGAAGGAAGTCCGAGCCCTATGAAGAGTGGAGCCTTGTGCTCAAAAGTACCTGCACACGCGGGTGCCAACGGGCAAAGGGGAGTCTCTTCAGGGAAATCAGGCAGTTCAGAGAGGTGAGCAAAACGATGATGAACAGTTCCCCGCTACTTAAGCACAGCCTCCACTTGTGGGCAAAAGCAGGGCGCGAGTGCGGAAAAGGGTTACTGTTTACGACAGCGATGGAGAGCCACAGGCTCCTGTGGGAAGGTGACTGGTTAGGGTATTGACTACTTACCTGTCCCCGATGCAGGCAGACCCAGGCTTCTCCGGTCCTGTTTCGGTACTGGCAGGTTCAGATGCGATCAGCAGGATGTCTCGACGCCGTGTAGATTCCGCGATAGCAGGAGTCAGGGTCGAGGGTGTCCCAAATGCAGCGAACACGCACAGGTTTGTTACCACAGCAGGGCAACTCGGCAACCGCATGTATTCCGGTCCCAAAGCATACGTTTCACTTCAGACCTAAGAACGCCAAGTGTACGAATCGTGTGAGAGTGCCGAGGACTCAGAATTTAGCAGCAGCCAGACGGCGGTGACAGAGCAAGGTTCCTGTGTAGGCTGGTCAGTCCACTGGGTGGCCCAGGGACGCTTCCGAGGGCTTATGTACAGGATTTGGTGAAGATGCCGAGAATAGTTGTTCCCACTATTCTAAAGAGTCGAAGCGCCAGTACAGGCCTTCTTGTTCGATCAGAGGCAGATGGGTCTCACAGGACGACAGCAGTGCAGGGTGCCAAACCTTCAGCGGGTCACCAGCGATTCCTCCACTCAGCTTCTTAGTTGCAGGATACTTGGCTCCTTATCCTTTGTTCGTGAGAACTCTGGAGATCGACATGGTAGTGGGGTTTTCAGCCTCCTCTTATCCAGAGTTCCCTTCGCGCCAAAACAGAGAGGGCCCAATGGGAGATCCGCTCACAAACACTCACACCATACGTGGACTTATCACGACCACGGTGGTCCCAGGCATTCAGGACACTCTAGACTCTCTGGCACCCAGGATGTGTATTGGGAACAGACATCCCAGCCCACATCCTGGAGTACACACACGGCATGCAGAAGCCCGCAAAAGCTTTGTGTTTCGCGGGAAAGTGCATGACCAAATAAGGACTGCCCCGGGTCGGCTCGGAAGAAGGCTGCGCTTCTCTGGCAAAGTCTAGGTCAGGGTGTAAAACAACAGCAAAAAGTTTGGGGGTTGCCACATGGAAGGACAATTACCTACAATTATGAAATCTTTCCTAACAGGTTTTAAGCAGAATCCAGTGCAGTTCCCTTAGAGAGCACTACACCAGATCAGGACTACAGGTGAGAGCAATAAATCCGCTTTGATATCAGTCTGTACCACAAAGATTTAGTTGGTAGGTGTGGCTAAGCAGTCAGACTTATCTCAAGAGGGAGATGAGAAGTATTCAGGGTTTACACATTAGGCCCATTAGACTATGGAACAAGGAAACACTGACCAAAGCTTTGTAGTCAAAAAGTAGATATATATTTATTTTATACACTTCTAATAAAAACACATGTGTCACAAGTATCAAGCAAGTTAAATTAAGTCAAGGAAAAATATACACATTCCCTTTATGAATTGTAGACCCAGTGAACCAGAGTGAAAACTGAGCAAAACAGCACAGTGATAACTACACACAAGGGATCCTCTAACAATTCCTCACAAGGGAGGAAAAACACAAGTTATTCAGAAATATATTCTTATAAACCCTAACAACACTTTCCATCAGTTGTGAACCAGTTCAGCAAGACAGTGCATCAGTGTGAGCAATACTTAAAATGAAAACTGAGCAAAATAGCATTTCACAATGATTATGCAGTGGGAAGAAAGAGTGGTTATAAGAAAGGGGTGCACCACACAGTTAGAATGGAGAATCAATCTCGAGAAGGCAGATCTAACAAATGTGACCAGAGTCAGTAGGCCTGTGCCAGAGAGAGTGGTACAGGGCAAGGGCCCAGGAGCAAAATGTTCTTGTAGCTGCAGTCAAGTCTTTGGTTAACGATGTTGAAAAGGTGGATGCAGAAAACGAAAGACAATGTTACGAGAGATGGTAGGAAAAGGATTTAAAACACCTTTAGCACTACCGCGAAGAAAGGGCGGCCTGGCGGAACAATGGACCTTTAAAGTGAAGAAGTGGCTCCTGCAGTGGCGGTTGTTCCTGGTAGTTCCTGCAGTTTGGGAGATCCAGCAGAGGAAGAGAGGCTCTCATCGTGGAGGAAGGCTCGAGTTACTGCACTACCCAGGGATGAAACCAGCCGCGGTGCTGCCGACGAATAAAAGGTACGCTCCTTTAAATCGCGGTCCAGGTGAACTGGTGCCTAGCTATCTGACCTCCGAGTACAGGGTACAGGAGATTCGACCAAGGTAGGTCTGGGAAGGTGATTGGCAAACTGGTTGGCCCCACCACCTCAAGGGAAGAAGGCTCTTGCAGGTGAAGATCTTCTCTCGTCGCGTGGAGAAAAGTGGTGAGACGCTGCAGCTGGGCTTCACCGGTGGTTCAGTTGTTGCAGATGTCTTTGACTTCTCTCCTCTTTGGCTTCTTAGTTCCAGTGGCGACATCTTGCTCTTCCAGTCCTCAGGACCCTGATTTTATGCAAAAAGATTCCCATTCATACAGCCTAGCTGTCACTCACACAGTGGAGTGGTTATCTTGGCGGGAGACCCTCCAGCCTCTCAGGATAGAGTGCGACATGGGTTGCTGAGACAACTCTGTCCAGGGATCATACTCCCCCTCCCACACAATGGGCCCACCCCAGACTCAGTGGCTCCGGAAGGGGGGCTTCTGGGCAGAAGCCCGCCAAACGGACGAACAAAGGATCCTCAACCTGGGTTAGGACTGTAGAGAAAGACACGAGACAGAAGTTATATTAAAGTTCTGGCAAATAAAACCTACCGGAGCAAAGTAAATATCAAAATGCGGTGGTATGTTCGAGGCTGTCAGAAAAAGTGGTACCCTCGAACAATGAGGAAATCCCATAGGGAAATATTCATGGTCGAATATTTATGACAGTAACCACTGCCACCAGCCAGAAACTTTTGAGAGAGGTACTGTAGGGTACACTCTCGAAAATGAACATAGGGGAAAAACTATTAACCCCTTCCAGTACCTCCATAGTAAGATGGGTTGTACTGGTTTAGTTCATAGGATTTGACTAGTAAAGTCAATGGGGACTTTACATGCCCTGGGAGACAGTAGTCAGTCCCAGGGTATGGAGTCTATGTTTGGGGGTCGCTAAGAGTGGAAAAAAGAGCCTCACTCTTAGCAGGTAAAAAGAAACAAACCCTTCAAATCCAGCAAAGCTGCTGGGGGACTATATAGGTAAGGAAAATTAGCCATAGAATGAGAATTCTCCCTAACACAGGCACTCAATCTCTGGGAGATCTGCCAGGATTGCTCCGGTTTTGTCTGGCCTATCTATTCTGGAATAACCCTTAATTTTTTTCCAATAGATGTCATCCCATTAGAGGTGACGAGATCATCAATATTTTGTATGAGCTTACCATGTTTACGTGGTTTGTTATTAGCACATCCCTGTTGTTGTCATTATGGTAGGAGCACCCGTTCACATAAACTGTGGCCATCCCCTCGCACTTGTCTTCTTCATAGACTTTGTGCAGGGAGTTCAGGTACGCCTCCATGTTGTCTTGGGTTTTGAGACTTTCGTCCTCGAGACAGTTTTCTCTGGCACAATCATGTAAGTCAGCCAGACCTTGCGCGAGGGGGCTCTTCTTGTTTTGGCCATATCTGACCTCCACAGGAAAGCCTTTCATGGACAGAACCCAGGAGGTAATTCTAGAATTACTTACATTCCCTGCCTGGATTCTGTCACTTTGGAGGTATTGCAAAGGCTGGTGTGGAGTCTCCACTATGATGTCTTCCCCCTGGATAAACAGGCAGTAATTTTTCAATGCCCACACCGTTGCCAGGAGTGCCTTCTCACAGTCATTGAATTTTTCCTCCACAGAGAATAAAGTCTTACGTGCATAGGCAATGACTTTATTGACCTTGTCATGCTTTTGGTATAATATTGCAGTCAAGTATGTATTCGAGAACCCCATCTCCAAGAAGAACTCCTTGTTTTTGACAGGGTAAGCTATGCAAGGTGCTTGTGAGATACTTCTTTTGAGTTGTTTTACTGCCTCAGCTTGTTCTGGACCCCCACTCCCACTTGACCCCCCACTTCAACAGATGGCCCAGGGGTCTTGTGACCTCTGCATAATCCTCAATGAACTTCCTACTGTAGTTGGTCAGTCCAAGGAGGCTTCTTAGCTCACGCAGAGTTGTGAGGTCTTTCAATTTTAGTAGTGCTTCCACTTTCTTTGCCTGGGGAAAGAGATCCTCAGGGGTTATTTCATGTCCCAAGAAGTTGACACGGGTCCTACACCACTGTGCATTCTGGAAGGACAGTATTGCTCTGGCAACCCTCAACTGGGTCAGAACATAGCAGATCTCCGCTATGTGTTCCTCCACAGTTGAGCTTTTAATCAGGACATCATCCACATAGGCAAGGTTACCCCTTTCACCCAAGTTGGGCATGGCTTTATGTAGGAAGATGTTGAATTAATTGCCGGAGTTTATGTATCCGAAGGGAGTCTGGGTCCATGTGTACTGCTGCCCCCAAAGGTAAAGGCCAACTTGTACTGGTACTCCCTACTGACTGACATGGTCCAGTATCCATTTGTCAGCTCAATAGCGGTGTATACATTTGGCCCCTGGATCTGGGCCAGCCCTTGGTCAATGTAGGGGAGAGGCCATCGGGACATGTGGACCTGTTTATTTAGCTCCCTAAGGTCAGCACAGAGTCTCCACTGGTAATTTGGTTTTAAGATCCCCTGCACCGGATTATTAAAGGTACTGTGGACTGGACGAATTATCCCAAGGGACTCTAGGTTTTTGATAATTGCTGTCAGGGACTCCATAGATGCGAGAGTCATTGCTTGACGAATACAGCAGCAATCGCACGGTCCGTGGGAATTGAGCTAGTATGTATCTCGGTGCGACCAGAGTCGTACGAGTCCACAGCCAAGATATCTTGAAAATCTAAGAACACCTGTTTCAACTTTTGCTTTTGTTCCTCAGTCTTACAGACATCCGCGAGGTTGACCCGCTGTTCAACCATCTGCCTAAAGCCTGGAAAGACTTCAGGTTTCGCGATCTCATCGACCTCCTCCAGCTGTGTGGAGAGGTCTCTGGTGAGGGTGTTGACCTGGACAGAGGGTTTCAGGTAGGAGAGGCAGTCATTGGGGACCTGGAATGACCTCACCCTTCCTGATGTCACAGGTCACCTCTTCCCCCCAGTGAGGGCAGGAAGAAATTCCCCCTTTGGTGGGTGTAGATCCTTCTGGCGGTATGTCATCGTCATTGTCATAGCAGTCATTGGGGATTGGTCCTATCATTTCATTTCCTAGATCATGGAAAAATGCTGGTCATCAACCACCATTCCAAAAATGATGCCTGGGCCCAGGGTGATACTCCTAAGGTTGCTGTTATCCACCACTATTGGAATGGTGTTGTATTCTACATTAACTAATGGTGTTGGGTTTAACCCCAACCCGTGTTGGTGAAGATAGGCATTGATGTGGACATATGCGTCTGGATTTTGTAGTTTCTATCCTCTCTTTATTTTAAGTCAAGGGGGAATAGTTGGGTCCATCCTAGGATGGTGACCTCCTCTCCAATCTGAACCTCAACTGCATACGGCAGCAATTGGGCTGGCCGAAATGCCTTTTCAGTATCGTCAAAGCCCATGGGATTGCCCCCCAGTCGGGACCAGGCCTTGTAATTTATAAGGTCCAAATTACTGACAAACCGATTGAGAATGTCACTGCCTAAATAGAATGCAGCAGGGACATCTTGCACGACCCAACAATTATGCTCTATGCTTTTGTCACCTATTAACAATTTGAGCATACACCTGCTAGGCAGGAGATGTTTAGAGTTGGGGGTTTCATGCCCATTTCCCACTTATCAATCAATTTAAATGTGAGAATGGTTAGATCTCCACATCTGCTGCTCAACCTCTTCCATTTCCCGACTTGTGCTTTCTGCTTGCCTTTTTCTTCTCCTCCCACTAGCCAGGAATTCACTGACTCTGAATATACAATTGAGGCAGCGCCCCCACCCATGTCCGAGTTGCCCCTGGGCAGACATGGGGGTCTGGCAGATGGATACACGGCTTTCTGGTAAGATTAACACTGCATTCAAAGACCACCCACTTAGTGATGGGGTGGGACATACAGCATGACTGTTTATCTCTTCCTTCGGAACTCAGCGTAGGTTTTTCTGTATTTCTAAAATCATAAGTTGGAAAATTTTGGGACCTTGTGTGGAAAGAAATGTGCCTTCTCTGAAAGCTGTCCTCTTAATGGGAGTGGACAGTGTGAGTGAGAGCAGCTGAGTTGAGGATGTACTTTCAGGTTCACAAGAACTCTACGTGTCCTGTCCTGGCACATTTTCAAGGAAATGTGTTCCAGATGTCGAGCTGGCTGTTACTGCAGGCAATTGTCACCTTTGTGCCAGGCTCCCTGCCCTTTAGGGAGATGATGTTCTGAATCTGAGGAGGTCCCTCCCTCCTCGTCACTCTCCAAAGGGATGGCATGTTCTGATTCTAAGGAGTTTCCTTCCTTCCCCATCACTCTCCAGAGGGAGGAAACACCCTGAATCTGAAGAGTTTCCTTCTTCCCCATCACTCTCCAGAGGGAGGAGATGCCCGGAATCTGAGGAGTATCCCCCCTTCCCCATCACTCTCCAGCCGGAGGGCATGTTCTGAATCTGAGGAGTTCCCTCCCTTCCCCATCAATCTCCAGAGGGAGGAGATGCCCTGAATCTGAGGAGTTCCCTCCCTTCCCCATCACTCTCTAGAGAGAGGAGATGCCCTGAATCTGAGGAGCTTCCTCCCTTCCCATTCATTCTGCAGAGGGAGGTGATGCTTGGAATCTGAGGAGTATACTCCCTTCCCCATCACTCTCCAGAAAGAGGAGATGCCCTGAATCTGAGGAGTTCCCTCCCTTCCCCATCACTCTCCAGCGAGAGAATGCCCTGAATATGATGAGTTTCCTCCCTTCCCCATCACTCTCCAGAAAGAGGAGATGCCCTGAATCTGAGGCGTTCCCGCCCACCCCCATTACTCTCCAGATGGAGGACATGTTCTGAATCTGAGGAGTTTCCTTCCTTCCCCATCACTCTCCAGAGGGAGGGCATGTTCTGAATCTTTGGAATTCCCTCCCTTCCCCATCACTCTCCAGAGGGAGGCGATGCCCTGAATCTGAGGAGTTCCCTCCCTTCCCCATCACTCTCCAGAGGGAGGAGATGCCCTGAATCTGAGGAGTCCCCTCCCTTCCCCATCACTCTCGAGAGGGAAGGCATGTTCTGAATCTGAGGAGTTTCCTTCCTTCCCCATCACTCTCCAGAGGGAGGCGATGCCCTGAATCTGAGGCGTTCCCGCCCTCCCTCATTACTCTCCAGATGGAGGGCATGTTCTGAATCTGAGGAGTTTCCTTCCTTCCCCATCACTCTCCAGAGGGAGGGCATGTTCTGAATCTAAGGAGTTTCCTTCCTTCCCCATTACTCTCCAGAGGGAGGGGATGCCCTGAATCTGAGGAGTTCCCTCCCTTCCCCATCACTCTCCAGAGAGAGAATGCCCTGAATCTAATGACTTTCCTCCCTTCCCTATCACTCTCCAGAAAGAGGAGATGCCCTGAATCTGAGGAGTTCCCTCCCTTCCCCATCACTCTCCAGAGGGACGGCATGTTCTGAAGCTGAGGAGTTCCCTCCCTTCCCCATCACTCTCCAGAAGGAGGGCATGTTCTGAATCTGAGGAGTTCCCTCACTTCATCATCACTCTCCAGAGGGAGGAGATGCCCTGAATCTGAGGAGTTTCCTTCCTACCCCATCACTCTCCATAGGGAGGCGATGTCCTGAATCTGAGAAGTTCCCTCCCTCCCCCATTACTCTCCAGATGGAGGGCATGTTCTGAAGCTGAGAGTTTCCTTTTTTTCCCATCACTCTCCAGAGGGAGGCGATGCCCTGAATCTGAGGAGTTCCCTCCCTTCCCCATCACTCTCCAGAGGGAGGCGATGCCCTGAATCTGAGGAGTTCCCTCCCTTCCACATCACTCTCCAGAGGGGGGAAATGCCCTGAATCTGAGGAGTTCCCTCCCTTCCCCATCACTCTCCAGAGGGAGGAGATTCCCTGAATCTGAGGAGTTCCCTCCCTTCCCCATCACTCTCCAGAAGGAGGGCATGTTCTGAATCTGAGGAGTTCCCTCACTTCATCATCACTCTCCAGAGGGAGGAGATGCCCTGAATCTGAGGAGTTCCCTCCCTTCCCCTTCACTCTCCAGATGGAGGGCATATTATGAATCTGAGGAGTTCCCTCTCTTCCCCATCACTCTCCAGATGGAGGGCATGTTCTGAATCTGAGGAGTATTCTCCCTTCCCCATCACTGTCCAGGGGGAGGAGATGCCCTGAATCTGAGGAGATCCCTCCCTTCCAATCCCTCTACAGAAAGAGGAGATGCCCTTAATGTGCAGAGTTCCCTCCCTTCCCCAACACTCTCCAGAGGGAGGAGATGCCCTGAATCTGAGGAGTTCCCTCCCTTGCCCATCACTCTCCAGACAGAGGGTGTGTTCTGAATCTGAGGAGTTCCCTCCCTTCCCCCTCACTCTCCAGAAGGAGGGCTTGTTCTGAATCTGAGGAGTTCCCTCCCTTCCCCATCATTCCCCAGAGGGCAGAGATGACCTGAATCTGAGTAGTTCCCTCCCTTCCCCATCAATCTCCATAGGAAGGAGATTCCCTGAATCTGAGGAGTTCCCTCCCTTTCCCATCACTCTCCAGAGGGAGGAGATGCCCCCCTTCCCCATCACTCTCCAGAGGGAGGAGATGCCCTGAATCTGAGGAGTTTCCTCCCTTCCCCATCACTCTCCAGTGGGAGGGCATGTTCTGAGTCTGAGGAGTTCCCTCCCTTCCCCATCACTCTCCAAAGGGAGGAGATGCTCTGAATCTGAGGAGTTCCCTCCCTTCCCTATCACCGTCCGGGGGAGGAGATGCCCTGAATCTGAGGAGTTCCCTCCCTTCCCATCACTCTCCAGAATGAGGAGATGCCCTGAATGTGCAGCGTTCCCTCCCTTGCCCATCACTCTCCAGAAGGAGGGTGTGTTCTGAATCTGAGGAGTTCCCTCCCTTCCCCATCACTCTCCAGAAGGAGGGCATGTTCTAAATCTGAGGAGTTTCCTTCCTTCCCCATCACTCTCCAGAGGAAGGAGATGCCCTGAAGCTGAGGATTTTCCTCCCTTCCCCATCACTCTCCAGAGGGAGGAGATGCCATTAATCTGAGGATTTCCCTCCTTTCCCCATCACTCTCCAGAGCGACGCGATGCCCTGAATCTGAGGAGTTCCCTCCCTTGCCCATCACTCTCCAGAGGGAGGGTATGTTCTGAATCTGAGGAGTTCCCTCCCTTCCCCATCACTCTCCGGAGGGAGGGCATGTTCTGAATCTGAGGAGTATTCTCCCTTCCCCATCACTCTCCAGGGAGAGGAGATGCCCTGAATCTGAGGAGATCCCTCCCTTCCCCATTACTCCCCAGAGGGAGGAGATGCCCTCCCTTCCCCATCACTCTCCAGAGGGAGGGCATGTTCTGAATATGAGGAGTTTCCTTCCTTCCCCATCACTCTCCAGAGGGAGGGCATGTTCTGAATCTAAGGAGTTTCCTTCCTTCCCCATTACTCTCAAGAGGGAGGGGATGCCCTGAATCTGAGGAGTTCCCTCCCTTCCCCATCACTCTCCAGAGAGAGAATGCCCTGAATCTAATGACTTTCCTCCCTTCCCTATCACTCTCCAGAAAGAGGAGATGCCCTGAATCTGAGGAGTTCCCTCCCTTCCCCATCACTCTCCAGAGGGACGGCATGTTCTGAAGCTGAGGAGTTCCCTCCCTTCCCCATCACTCTCCAGAAGGAGGGCATGTTCTGAATCTGAGGAGTTCCCTCACTTCATCATCACTCTCCAGAGGGAGGAGATGCCCTGAATCTGAGGAGTTTCCTTCCTACCCCATCACTCTCCATAGGGAGGCGATGTCCTGAATCTGAGAAGTTCCCTCCCTCCCCCATTACTCTCCAGATGGAGGGCATGTTCTGAAGCTGAGAGTTTCCTTTTTTTCCCATCACTCTCCAGAGGGAGGCGATGCCCTGAATCTGAGGAGTTCCCTCCCTTCCCCATCACTCTCCAGAGGGAGGCGATGCCCTGAATCTGAGGAGTTCCCTCCCTTCCACATCACTCTCCAGAGGGGGGAGATGCCCTGAATCTGAGGAGTTCCCTCCCTTCCCCATCACTCTCCAGAGGGAGGAGATTCCCTGAATCTGAGGAGTTCCCTCCCTTCCCCATCACTCTCCAGAAGGAGGGCATGTTCTGAATCTGAGGAGTTCCCTCACTTCATCATCACTCTCCAGAGGGAGGAGATGCCCTGAATCTGAGGAGTTCCCTCCCTTCCCCTTCACTCTCCAGATGGAGGGCATATTCTGAATCTGAGGAGTTCCCTCTCTTCCCCATCACTCTCCAGATGGAGGGCATGTTCTGAATCTGAGGAGTATTCTCCCTTCCCCATCACTGTCCAGGGGGAGGAGATGCCCTGAATCTGAGGAGATCCCTCCCTTCCAATCCCTCTACAGAAAGAGGAGATGCCCTTAATGTGCAGAGTTCCCTCCCTTCCCCATCACTCTCCAGAGGGAGGGCTTGTTCTGAATCTGAGGAGTTCCCTCCCTTCCCCATCATTCCCCAGAGGGCAGATATGACCTGAATCTGAGTAGTTCTCTCCCTTCCCCATCAATCCCATAGGAAGGAGATTCCCTGAATCTGAGGAGTTCCCTCCCTTTCCCATCACTCTCCAGAGGGAGGAGATGCCCCCCTTCCCCATCACTCTCCAGAGGGAGGAGATGCCCTGAATTTGAGGAGTTTCCTCCCTTCCCCATCACTCTCCAGTGGGAGGGCATGTTCTGAGTCTGAGGAGTTCCCTCCCTTCCCCATCACTCTCCAAAGGGAGGAGATGCTCTGAATCTGAGGAGTTCCCTCCCTTCCCTATCACCGTCCGGGGGAGGAGATGCCCTGAATCTGAGGAGTTCCCTCCCTTCCCATCACTCTCCAGAATGAGGAGATGCCCTGAATGTGCAGCGTTCCCTCTCTTGCCCATCACTCTCCAGAAGGAGGGTGTGTTCTGAATCTGAGGAGTTCCCTCCCTTCCCCATCACTCTCCAGAAGGAGGGCATGTTCTAAATCTGAGGAGTTTCCTTCCTTCCCCATCACTCTCCAGAGGAAGGAGATGCCCTGAAGCTGAGGATTTTCCGCCCATCCCCATCACTCTCCAGAGGGAGGAGATGCCATTAATCTGAGGATTTCCCTCCTTTCCCCATCACTCTCCAGAGCGACGCGATGCCCTGAATCTGAGGAGTTCCCTCCCTTGCCCATCACTCTCCAGAGGGAGGGTATGTTCTGAATCTGAGGAGTTCCCTCCCTTCCCCATCACTCTCCAGAGGGAGGGCATGTTCTGAATCTGAGGAGTATTCTCCCTTCCCCATCACTCTCCAGGGAGAGGAGATGCCCTGAATCTGAGGAGATCCCTCCCTTCCCCATTACTCCCCAGAGGGAGGAGATGCCCTCCCTTCCCCATCACTCTCCAGAGGGAGGGCATGTTCTGAATCTGAGGAGTTTCCTCCCTTTCCCATCACTCTCCAGACAGAGGGTGTGTTCTGAATCTGAGGAGTTCCCTCCCTTCCCCCTCACTCTCCAGAAGGAGGGCATGTTCTGAATATGAGGAGTTCCCTCCCTTCCCCATCACTCTCCAGAGGGAGGAGATGCCCTGAATCTGAGGAGTTCCCTCCCTTGCCCATCACTCTCCAGACAGAGGGTGTGTTCTGAATCTGAGGAGTTCCCTCCCTTCCCCCTCACTCTCCAGAAGGAGGGCATGTTCTGAATCTGAGGAGTTCCCTCCCTTCACCATCATTCCCCAGAGGGCAGAGATGACCTGAATCTGAGTAGTTCCCTCCCTTCCCCATCAATCTCCATAGGAAGGAGCTTCCCTGAATCTGAGGAGTTCCCTCCCTTTCCCATCACTCTCCAGAGGGAGGAGATGCACCCCTTCCCCATCACTCTCAAGAGGGAGGAGATGCCCTGAATCTGAGGAGTTTCCTCCCTTCCCCATCGCTCTCCAGTGGGAGGGCATGTTCTGAGTCTGAGGAGTTCCCTCCCTTCCCCATCACTCTTCAGAGGGAGGAGATGCTCTGAATCTGAGGAGTTCCCTCCCTTCCCTATCACCGTCCGGGGGAGGAGATGCCCTGAATCTGAGGAGTTCCATCCCTTCCCATCACTCTCCAGAATGAGGAGATGCCCTGAATGTGCAGCGTTCCCTTCCTTGCCCATCACTCTCCAGAAGGAGGCTGTGTTCTGAATCTGAGGAGTTCCCTCACTTCCACATCACTCTCCAGAGGGCAGAGATGACCTGAATCTGAGAAGTTCCCTCCCTTCCCCATCAATCTCCAGAGGGAGGAGATGCCCTGAATCTGAGGAGTTCCCTCGCTTGCCCATCACTCTCCAGCCAGAGGGTGTGTTCTGAATCTGAGGAGTTCCCTCCCTTCCCCATCACTCTCCAGAAGGAGGGCATGTTCTAAATCTGAGGAGTTTCCTTCCTTCCCCATCACTCTCCAGAGGAAGGAGATGCACTGAAGCTGAGGATTTTCCTCCCTTCCCTATCACTCTCCAGAGGGAGGAGATGCCATTAATCTGAGGATTTCCCTCCTTTCCCCATCACTCTCCAGAGCGACGCGATGCCCTGAATCTGAGGAGTTCCCTCCCTTCCCCATCACTCTCCAGAGGGAGGGCATGTTCTGAATCTGAGGAGTATTCTCCCTTCCCCATTACTGTCCAGGGAGAGGAGATGCCCTGAATCTGAGGAGATCCCTCCCTTCCCCATCACTCTCCAGTGGGAGGGCATGTTCTGAGTCTGAGGAGTTCCCTCCCTTCCCCATCACTCTCCAAAGGGAGGAGATGCTCTGAATCTGAGGAGTTCCCTGCCTTCCCTATCACCGTCCGGGGGAGGAGATGCCCTGAATCTGAGGAGTTCCCTCCCTTCCCATCACTCTCCAGAATGAGGAGATGCCCTGAATGTGCAGTGTTCCCTCCCTTGCCCATCACTCTCCAGAAGGAGGGTGTGTTCTGAATCTGAGGAGTTCCCTCCCTTCCCCATCACTCTCCAGAAGGAGGGCATGTTCTAAATCTGAGGAGTTTCCTTCCTTCCCCATCACTCTCCAGAGGAAGGAGATGCCCTGAAGCTGAGGATTTTCCGCCCATCCCCATCACTCTCCAGAGGGAGGAGATGCCATTAATCTGAGGATTTCCCTCCTTTCCCCATCACTCTCCAGAGCGACGCGATGCCCTGAATCTGAGGAGTTCCCTCCCTTGCCCATCACTCTCCAGAGGGAGGGTATGTTCTGAATCTGAGGAGTTCCCTCCCTTCCCCATCACTCTCCAGAGGGAGGGCATGTTCTGAATCTGAGGAGTATTCTCCCTTCCCCATCACTCTCCAGGGAGAGGAGATGCCCTGAATCTGAGGAGATCCCTCCCTTCCCCATTACTCCCCAGAGGGAGGAGATGCCCTCCCTTCCCCATCACTCTCCAGAGGGAGGGCATGTTCTTAATCTGAGGAGTTCCCTCACTTCATCATCACTCTCCAGAGGGAGGAGATGCCCTGAATCTGAGGAGTTTCCTTCCTACCCCATCACTCTCCATAGGGAGGCGATGTCCTGAATCTGAGGAGTTCCCTCCCTCCCCCATTACTCTCCAGATGGAGGGCATGTTCTGAAGCTGAGAGTTTCTTTTTTTTCCCATCACTCCAGAGGAGGCGATGCCCTGATTCTGAGGCGTTCCCTCCCTTCCCCATCAATCTCCAGAGGGAGGAGATTCCCTGAATCTGAGGAGTTCCCTCCCTTCCCCATCACTCTCCAGAAGGAGGGAATGTTCTGAATCTGAGGAGTTCCCTCACTTCATCATCACTCTCCAGAGGGAGTAGATGTCCTGATTCTGAGGAGTTCCCTCCCTTCCCCTTCACTCTCCAGATGGAGGGCATGTTCTGAATCTGAGGAGTTCCCTCTCTTCCCCATCACTCTCCAGATGGAGGGCATGTTCTGAATCTGAGGAGTATTCTCCCTTCCCCATCACTGTCCAGGGGGAGGAGATGCCCTGAATCTGAGGAGATCCCTCCCTTCCAATCCCTCTACAGAAAGAGGAGATGCCCTTAATGTGCAGAGTTCCCTCCCTTCCTCATCACTCTCCAGAGGGAGGAGATGCCCTGAATCTGAGGAGTTCCCTCCCTTGCCCATCACTCTCCAGACAGAGGGTGTGTTCTGAATCTGAGGAGTTCCATCCTTTCCCCCTCACTCTCTAGAAGGAGGGCTTGTTCTGAATCTGAGGAGTTCCCTCCCTTCCCCATCATTCCCCAGAGGGCAGAGATGACCTGAATCTGAGTAGTTCCCTCCCTTCCCCATCAATCTCCATAGGAAGGAGATTCCCTGAATCTGAGGAGTTCCCTCCCTTCCCATCACTCTCCAGAATGAGGAGATGCCCTGAATGTGCAGCGTTCCCTCCCTTGCCTATCACTCTCCAGAAGGAGGGTGTGTTCTGAATCTGAGGAGTTCCCTCCCTTCCCCTTCACTCTCCAGATGGAGGGCATGTTCTGAATCTGAGGAGTTCCCTCTCTTCCCCATCACTCTCCAGATGGAGGGCATGTTCTGAATCTGAGGAGTATTCTCCCTTCCCCATCACTGTCCAGGGGGAGGAGATGCCCTGAATCTGAGGAGATCCCTCCCTTCCAATCCCTCTACAGAAAGAGGAGATGCCCTTAATGTGCAGAGTTCCCTCCCTTCCCCATCACTCTCCAGAGGGAGGAGATGCCCTGAATCTGAGGAGTTCCCTCCCTTGCCCATCACTCTCCAGACAGAGGGTGTGTTCTGAATCTGAGGAGTTCCCTCCCTTCCCCCTCACTCTCTAGAAGGAGGGCTTGTTCTGAATCTGAGGAGTTCCCTCCCTTCCCCATCATTCCCCAGAGGGCAGAGATGACCTGAATCTGAGTAGTTCCCTCCCTTCCCCATCAATCTCCATAGGAAGGAGATTCCCTGAATCTGAGGAGTTCCCTCCCTTTCCCATCACTCTCCAGAGGGAGGAGATGCCCCCCTTCCCCATCACTCTCCAGAGGGAGGAGATGCCCTGAATCTGGGGAGTTTCCTCCCTTCCCCATCACTCTCCAGTGGGAGGGCATGTTCTGAGTCTGAGGAGTTCCCTCCCTTGGCCATCACTCTCCAAAGGGAGGAGATGCTCTGAATCTGAGGAGTTCCCTCCCTTCCCTATCACCGTCCAGGGGAGGAGATGCCCTGAATCTGAGGAGTTCCCTCCCTTCCCATCACTCTCCAGAATGAGGAGATGCCCTGAATGTGCACCGTTCCCTCCCTTGCCTATCACTCTCCAGAAGGAGGGTGTGTTCTGAATCTGAGGAGTTCCCTCCCTTCCCCATCACTCTCCAGAAGGAGGGCATGTTCTAAATCTGAGAAATTTTCCTTCCTTCCCCATCACTCTCCAGAGGAAGGAGATGCCCTGAAGCTGAGGATTTTCCTCCCTTCCCTATCACTCTCCAGAGGGAGGAGATGCCATTAATCTGAGGATTTCCCTCCTTTCCCCATCACTCTCCAGAGCGACGCGATGCCCTGAATCTGAGGAGTTCCCTCCCTTGCCCATCACTCTCCAGAGGGAGGGTATGTTCTGAATCTGAGGAGTTCCCTCCCTTCCCCATCACTCTCCAGAGGGAGGGCATGTTCTGAATCTGAGGAGTATTCTCCCTTCCCCATCACTCTCCAGGGAGAGGAAATGCCCTGAATCTGAGGAGATCCCTCCCTTCCCCATTACTCCCCAGAGGGAGGAGATGCCCTCCCTTCCCCATCACTCTCCAGAGGGAGGGCATGTTCTGAATCTGAGGAGTTTCCTCCCTTTCCCATCACTCTCCAGACAGAGGGTGTGTTCTGAATCTGAGGAGTTCCCTCCCTTCCCCCTCACTCTCCAGAAGGAGGGCATGTTCTGAATCTGAGGAGTTCCCTCCCTTCCCCATGACTCTCCAGAGGGAGGAGATGCCCTGAATCTGAGGAGTTCCCTCCCTTGCCCATCACTCTCCAGACAGAGGGTGTGTTCTGAATCTGAGGAGTTCCCTCCCTTCCCCCTCACTCTCCAGAAGGAGGGCATGTTCTGAATCTGAGGAGTTCCCTCCCTTCCCCATCATTCCCCAGAGGGCAGAGATGACCTGAATCTGAGTAGTTCCCTCCCTTCCCCATCAATCTCCATAGGAAGGAGCTTCCCTGAATCTGAGGAGTTCCCTCCCTTTCCCATCACTCTCCAGAGGGAGGAGATGCACCCCTTCCCCATCACTCTCAAGAGGGAGGAGATGCCCTGAATCTGAGGAGTTTCCTCCCTTCCCCATCGCTCTCCAGTGGGAGGGCATGTTCTGAGTCTGAGGAGTTCCCTCCCTTCCCCATCACTCTTCAGAGGGAGGAGATGCTCTGAATCTGAGGAGTTCCCTCCCTTCCCTATCACCGTCCGGGGGAGGAGATGCCCTGAATCTGAGGAGTTCCATCCCTTCCCATCACTCTCCAGAATGAGGAGATGCCCTGAATGTGCAGAGTTACCTTCCTTGCCCATCACTCTCCAGAAGGAGGGTGTGTTCTGAATCTGAGGAGTTCCCTCACTTCCACATCACTCTCCAGAGGGCAGAGATGACCTGAATCTGAGAAGTTCCCTCCCTTTCCCATCAATCTCCAGAGGGAGGAGATGCCCTGAATCTGAGGAGTTCCCTCGCTTGCCCATCACTCTCCAGCCAGAGGGTGTGTTCTGAATCTGAGGAGTTCCCTCCCTTCCCCATCACTCTCCAGAAGGAGGGCATGTTCTAAATCTGAGGAGTTTCCTTCCTTCCCCATCACTCTCCAGAGCGACGCGATGCCCTGAATCTGAGGAGTTCCCTCCCTTCCCCATCACTCTCCAGAGGGAGGGCATGTTCTGAATCTGAGGAGTATTCTCCCTTCCCCATTACTGTCCAGGGAGAGGAGATGCCCTGAATTTGAGGAGATCCCTCCCTTCCCCATTACTCCCCAGAGGGAGGAGATGCCCTCCCTTCCCCATCACTCTCCAGAGGGAGGGCATGTTCTTAATCTGAGGAGTTCCCTCACTTCATCATCACTCTCCAGAGGGAGGAGATGCCCTGAATCTCAGGAGTTTCCTTCCTACCCCATCACTCTCCATAGGGAGGCGATGTCCTGAATCTGAGGAGTTCCCTCCCTCCCCCATTACTCTCCAGATGGAGGGCATGTTCTGAAGCTGAGAGTTTCTTTTTTTTCCCATCACTCCAGAGGAGGCGATGCCCTGATTCTGAGGCGTTCCCTCCCTTCCCCATCAATCTCCAGAGGGAGGAGATTCCCTGAATCTGAGGAGTTCCCTCCCTTCCCCATCACTCTCCAGAAGGAGGGAATGTTCTGAATCTGAGGAGTTCCCTCACTTCATCATCACTCTCCAGAGGGAGGAGATGCCCTGAATCTGAGGAGTTCCCTCCCTTCCCCTTCACTCTCCAGATGGAGGGCATGTTCTGAATCTGAGGAGTTCCCTCTCTTCCCCATCACTCTCCAGATGGAGGGCATGTTCCGAATCTGAGGAGTATTCTCCCTTCCCCATCACTGTCCAGGGGGAGGAGATGCCCTGAATCTGAGGAGATCCCTCCCTTCCAATCCCTCTACAGAAAGAGGAGATGCCCTTAATGTGCAGAGTTCCCTCCCTTCCCCATCACTCTCCAGAGGGAGGAGATGCCCTGAATCTGAGGAGTTCCCTCCCTTGCCCATCACTCTCCAGACAGAGGGTGTGTTCTGAATCTGAGGAGTTCCATCCCTTCCCCCTCACTCTCTAGAAGGAGGGCTTGTTCTGAATCTGAGGAGTTCCCTCCCTTCCCCATCATTCCCCAGAGGGCAGAGATGACCTGAATCTGAGTAGTTCCCTCCCTTCCCCATCAATCTCCATAGGAAGGAGATTCCCTGAATCTGAGGAGTTCCCTCCCTTCCCATCACTCTCCAGAATGAGGAGATGCCCTGAATGTGCAGCGTTCCCTCCCTTGCCTATCACTCTCCAGAAGGAGGGTGTGTTCTGAATCTGAGGAGTTCCCTCCCTTCCCCTTCACTCTCCAGATGGAGGGCATGTTCTGAATCTGAGGAGTTCCCTCTCTTCCCCATCACTCTCCAGATGGAGGGCATGTTCTGAATCTGAGGAGTATTCTCCCTTCCCCATCACTGTCCAGGGGGAGGAGATGCCCTGAATCTGAGGAGATCCCTCCCTTCCAATCCCTCTACAGAAAGAGGAGATGCCCTTAATGTGCAGAGTTCCCTCCCTTCCCCATCACTCTCCAGAGGGAGGAGATGCCCTGAATCTGAGGAGTTCCCTCCCTTGCCCATCACTCTCCAGACAAAGGGTGTGTTCTGAATCTGAGGAGTTCCCTCCCTTCCCCCTCACTCTCTAGAAGGAGGGCTTGTTCTGAATCTGAGGAGTTCCCTCCCTTACCCATCATTCCCCAGAGGGCAGAGATGACCTGAATCTGAGTAGTTCCCTCCCTTCCCCATCAATCTCCATAGGAAGGAGATTCCCTGAATCTGAGGAGTTCCCTCCCTTTCCCATCACTCTCCAGAGGGAGGAGATGCCCCCCTTCCCCATCACTCTCCAGAGGGAGGAGATGCCCTGAATCTGGGGAGTTTCCTCCCTTCCCCATCACTCTCCAGTGGGAGGGCATGTTCTGAGTCTGAGGAGTTCCCTCCCTTGGCCATCACTCTCCAAAGGGAGGAGATGCTCTGAATCTGAGGAGTTCCCTCCCTTCCCTATCACCGTCCGGGGGAGGAGATGCCCTGAATCTGAGGAGTTCCCTCCCTTCCCATCACTCTCCAGAATGAGGAGATGCCCTGAATGTGCAGCGTTCCCTCCCTTGCCTATCACTCTCCAGAAGGAGGGTGTGTTCTGAATCTGAGGAGTTCCCTCCCTTCCCCATCACTCTCCAGAAGGAGGGCATGTTCTAAATCTGAGAAATTTTCCTTCCTTCCCCATCACTCTCCAGAGGAAGGAGATGCCCTGAAGATGAGGATTTTCCTCCCTTCCCTATCACTCTCCAGAGGGAGGAGATGCCATTAATCTGAGGATTTCCCTCCTTTCCCCATCACTCTCCAGAGTGACGCGATGCCCTGAATCTGAGGAGTTCCCTCCCTTGCCCATCACTCTCCAGAGGGAGGGTATGTTCTGAATCTGAGGAGTTCCCTCCCTTCCCCATCACTCTCCAGAGGGAGGGCATGTTCTGAATCTGAGGAGTATTCTCCCTTCCCCATCACTCTCCAGGGAGAGGAAATGCCCTGAATCTGAGGAGATCCCTCCCTTCCCCATTACTCCCCAGAGGGAGGAGATGCCCTCCCTTCCCCATCACTCTCCAGAGGGAGGGCATGTTCTGAATCTGAGGAGTTCCCTCCCTTCCCCATCACTCTCCAGAGGGAGGAGATGCCCTGAATCTGAGGAGTTCCCTCCCTTGCCCATCACTCTCCAGACAGAGGGTGTGTTCTGAATCTGAGGAGTTCCCTCCCTTCCCCCTCACTCTCCAGAAGGAGGGCATGTTCTGAATCTGAGGAGTTCCCTCCCTTCCCCATCACTCTCCAGAGGGAGGAGATGCCCTGAATCTGAGGAGTTCCCTCCCTTGCCCATCACTCTCCAGACAGAGGGTGTGTTCTGAATCTGAGGAGTTCCCTCCCTTCCCCCTCACTCTCCAGAAGGAGGGCATGTTCTGAATCTGAGGAGTTCCCTCCCTTCCCCATCATTCCCCAGAGGGCAGAGATGACCTGAATCTGAGTAGTTCCCTCCCTTCCCCATCAATCTCCATAGGAAGGAGCTTCCCTGAATCTGAGGAGTTCCCTCCCTTTCCCATCACTCTCCAGAGGGAGGAGATGCACCCCTTCCCCATCACTCTCAAGAGGGAGGAGATGCCCTGAATCTGAGGAGTTTCCTCCCTTCCCCATCGCTCTCCAGTGGGAGGGCATGTTCTGAGTCTGAGGAGTTCCCTCCCTTCCCCATCACTCTTCATAGGGAGGAGATGCTCTGAATCTGAGGAGTTCCCTCCCTTCCCTATCACTCTCCAGAGGGAGGAGATGCCATTAATCTGAGGATTTCCCTCCTTTCCCCATCACTCTCCAGAGCGACGCGATGCCCTGAATCTGAGGAGTTCCCTCCCTTCCCCATCACTCTCCAGAGGGAGGGCATGTTCTGAATCTGAGGAGTATTCTCCCTTCCCCATTACTGTCCAGGGAGAGGAGATGCCCTGAATCTGAGGAGATCCCTCCCTTCCCCATTACTCCCCAGAGGGAGGAGATGCCCTCCCTTCCCCATCACTCTCCAGAGGGAGGGCATGTTCTTAATCTGAGGAGTTCCCTCACTTCATCATCACTCTCCAGAGGGAGGAGATGCCCTGAATCTGAGGAGTTTCCTTCCTACCCCATCACTCTCCATTGGGAGGCGATGTCCTGAATTTGAGGAGTTCCCTCCCTCCCCCATTACTCTCCAGATGGAGGGCATGTTCTGAAGCTGAGAGTTTCCTTTTTTTCCCATCACTCTCCAGAGGGAGGCGATGCCCTGAATCTGAGGAGTTCCCTCCCTTCCCCATCACTCTCCAGAGGGAGGCGATGCCCTGAATCTGAGGAGTTCCCTCCCTTCCACATCACTCTCCAGAGGGGGGAGATGCCCTGAATCTGAGGAGTTCCCTCCCTTCCCCATCACTCTCCAGAGGGAGGAGATTCCCTGAATCTGAGGAGTTCCCTCCCTTCCCCATCACTCTCCAGAAGGAGGGCATGTTCTCAATCTGAGGAGTTCCCTCATTTCATCATCACTCTCCAGAGGGAGGAGATGCCCTCAATCTGAGAAGTTCCCTCCCTTTCCCATCACTCTCCAGAGGGAGGAGATGCCCCCCTTCCCCATCACTCTCCAGAAAGAGGAGATGCCCTGAATCTGGGGAGTTTCCTCCCTTCCCCATCACTCTCCAGTGGGAGGGCATGTTCTGAGTCTGAGGAGTTCCCTCCCTTCCAATCCCTCTACAGAAAGAGGAGATGCCCTTAATGTGCAGAGTTCCCTCCCTTCCCCATCACTCTCCAGAGGGAGGAGATGCCCTGAATCTGAGGAGTTCCCTCCCTTGCCCATCACTCTCCAGACAGAGGGTGTGTTCTGAATCTGAGGAGTTCCCTCCCTTCCCCCTCACTCTCCAGAAGGAGGGCTTGTTCTGAATCTGAGGAGTTCCCTCCCTTCCCCATCATTCCCCAGAGGGCAGAGATGACCTGAATCTGAGTAGTTCCCTCCCTTCCCCATCAATCTCCATAGAAAGGAGATTCCCTGAATCTGAGGAGTTCCCTCCCTTTCCCATCACTCTCCAGAGGGAGGAGATGCCCCCCTTCCCCATCACTTTCCAGAAGGAGGAGATGCCCTGAATCTGGGGAGTTTCCTCCCTTCCCCATCACTCTCCAGTGGGAGGGCATGTTCTGAGTCTGAGGAGTTCCCTCCCTTCCCCATCACTCTCCAAAGGGAGGAGATGCTCTGAATCTGAGGAGTTCCCTCCCTTCCCTATCACCGTCCGGGGGAGGAGATGCCCTGAATCTGAGGGGTTCCCTCCCTTCCCATCACTCTCCAGAATGAGGAGATGCCCTGAATGTGCAGCGTTCCCTCCCTTGCCCATCACTCTCCAGAAGGAGGGCATGTTCTAAATCTGAGGAGTTTCCTTCCTTCCCCATCACTCTCCAGAGGAAGGAGATGCCATTAATCTGAGGATTTCCCTCCTTTCCCCATCACTCTCCAGAGCGACGCGATGCCCTGAATCTGAGGAGTTCCCTCCCTTGCCCATCACTCTCCAGAGGGAGGGTATGTTCTGAATCTGAGGAGTTCCCTCCCTTCCACATCACTCTCCAGAGGGAGGGCATGTTCTGAATCTGAGGAGCATTCTCCCTTCCCCATCACTCTCCAGGGAGAGGAAATGCCCTGAATCTGAGGAGATCCCTCCCTTCCCCATTACTCCCCAGAGGGAGGAGATGCCCTCCCTTCCCCATCACTCTCCAGAGGGAGGGCATGTTCTGAATCTGAGGAGTTTCCTCCCTTTCCCATCACTCTCCAGACAGAGGGTGTGTTCTGAATCTGAGGAGTTCCCTCCCTTCCCCCTCACTCTCCAGAAGGAGGGCATGTTCTGAATCTGAGGAGTTCCCTCCCTTCCCAATCACTCTCCAGAGGGAGGAGATGCCCTGAATCTGAGGAGTTCCCTCCCTTGCCCATCACTCTCCAGACAGAGGGTGTGTTCTGAATCTGAGGAGTTCCCTCCCTTCCCCCTCACTCTCCAGAAGGAGGGCATGTTCTGAATCTGAGGAGTTCCCTCCCTTCCCCATCATTCCCCAGAGGGCAGAGATGACCTGAATCTGAGTAGTTCCCTCCCTTCCCCATCAATCTCCATAGGAAGGAGCTTCCCTGAATCTGAGGAGTTCCCTCCCTTTCCCATCACTCTCCAGAGGGAGGAGATACACCCCTTCCCCATCACTCTCAAAAGGGAGGAGATGCCCTGAATCTGAGGAGTTTCCTCCCTTCCCCATCACTCTCCAGTGGGAGGGCATGTTCTGAGTCTGAGGAGTTCCCTCCCTTCCCCATCACTCTTCAGAGGGAGGAGATGCTCTGAATCTGAGGAGTTCCCTCCCTTCCCTATCACCGTCCGGGGGAGGAGATGCCCTGAATCTGAGGAGTTCCATCCCTTCCCATCACTCTCCAGAATGAGGAGATGCCCTGAATGTGCAGCGTTCCCTTCCTTGCCCATCACTCTCCAGAAGGAGGGTGTGTTCTGAATCTGAGGAGTTCCCTCACTTCCACATCACTCTCCAGAGGGCAGAGATGACCTGAATCTGAGAAGTTCCCTCCCTTTCCCATCAATCTCCAGAGGGAGGAGATGCCCTGAATCTGAGGAGTTCCCTCGCTTGCCCATCACTCTCCAGCCAGAGGGTGTGTTCTGAATCTGAGGAGTTCCCTCCCTTCCCCATCACTCTCCAGAAGGAGGGCATGTTCTAAATCTGAGGAGTTTCCTTCCTTCCCCATCACTCTCCAGAGGAAGGAGATGCCCTGAAGCTGAGGATTTTCCTCCCTTTCCTATCACTCTCCAGAGGGAGGAGATGCCATTAATCTGAGGATTTCCCTCCTTTCCCCATCACTCTCCAGAGCGACGCGATGCCCTGAATCTGAGGAGTTCCCTCCCTTCCCCATCACTCTCCAGAGGTAGGGCATGTTCTGAATCTGAGGAGTATTCTCCCTTCCCCACTACTGTCCAGGGAGAGGCGATGCCCTGAATCTGAGGAGATCCCTCCCTTCCCCATTACTCCCCAGAGGGAGGAGATGCCCTCCCTTCCCCATCACTCTCCAGAGGGAGGGCATGTTCTGAATCTGAGGAGTTTCCTCCCTTTCCCATCACTCTCCAGAGCGAAGAGATGCCCTGAATCTGAGGAGTTCCCTCCCTTTCCCATCACTCTCCAGAGGGAGGAGATGCCCTCCCTTCCCCATCACGCTCCAGAGGGTGGAGATGCTCTGAATCTGAGGAGTTCTCCCCCTTCCCTATCACCGTCCGGGGGAGGAGATTCCCTGAATCTGAGGAGTTACCTCCCTTCCCATCACTTTCCAGAAAGAGGAGATGCCCTGAATGTGCGAGTTCCCTCCCTTGTCCATCACTCTCCAGAAGGAGGGTGTGTTCTGAATCTGAGGAGTTCCCTCCCTTCCCCATTACACTCTAGAGGGAGGCCATGTTCTGAATCTGAGGAGTTTCCTCCCTTCCCCATCACTCTCCAGAGGGAAGAGATGCCCTTAATCTGGGGAGTTCCCTCCCTTCCCCATCACTCTCCAGAGGGAGGAGATGCCCCCCTCCCCCATCACTCTCCAGAGGGAGCAGATGCCCAGAATCTGAGGAGTTTCCTCCCTTCCCATTCACTCTCCAGAGGGAGGGCATGTTCTGAGTCTGAGGAGTTCCCTCCCTTCCCCATGACTCTCCAAAGGGAGGAGATGCTCTGAATCTGAGGAGTTCTCTCCCTTCCCCATCACTCTCCTGAGGGAGGCAATATCCTGAATCTGAGAAGTTTCTTCCCTTCCACATCACTCTCCAGAGGGAGGAGATGCCCGGAATCTGAGGAGTATACTTTCTTCCTCATCACTCTCCAGAGGGAGGGCATGTTCTGAATCTGAGAAGTTTCCTCCCATCCCCATCACTGACCAGGGGGAGGAGATGCCCTGAATCTGCGGAGTTCCCTCCCTTCCCATCACTCTCCAGAAATAGGAGATGCACTGAACGTGCAGCGTTCCCCCCCTTCCCCATCACTCTCCAGATGGAGGAGATGCCCTGAATCTGAGGAGTTCCCGCCCTTCCCCATCACTCTCCAGAGGGAGGAGATGCCCTGAATCTGAGGAGTTCCCGCCCTTCACCATCACTCTCCAGAGGGAGGAGATGCCCTGAATCTGAGGAGTTTCATCCCTTCCCCATCACTCTCCAGAGGGAGGATATGCCCTGAATCTGAGGAGTTCCCTCCCTTCCCACTCACTCTTCAGAGGGATGAGATGCCCTGAATCTGAGGAGTTCCCTCCCTTCCCTATCACCGTCCGGGGGAGGAGATGCCCTGAATCTGAGGAGTTCCATCCCTTCCCATCACTCTCCAGAATGAGGAGATGCCCTGAATGTGCAGCGTTCCCTTCCTTGCCCATCACTCTCCAGAAGGAGGGTGTGTTCTGAATCTGAGGAGTTCCCTCACTTCCACATCACTCTCCAGAGGGCAGAGATGACCTGAATCTGAGAAGTTCCCTCCCTTCCCCATCAATCTCCAGAGGGAGGAGATGCCCTGAATCTGAGGAGTTCCCTCGCTTGCCCATCACTCTCCAGCCAGAGGGTGTGTTCTGAATCTGAGGAGTTCCCTCCCTTCCCCATCACTCTCCAGAAGGAGGGCATGTTCTAAATCTGAGGAGTTTCCTTCCTTCCCCATCACTCTCCAGAGGAAGGAGATGCCCTGAAGCTGAGGATTTTCCTCCCTTCCCTATCACTCTCCAGAGGGAGGAGATGCCATTAATCTGAGGATTTCCCTCCCTTCCCCATCACTCTCCAGAGGGAGGGCATGTTCTGAATCTGAGGAGTATTCTCCCTTCCCCATTACTGTCCAGGGAGAGGAGATGCCCTGAATCTGAGGAGATCCCTCCCTTCCCCATTACTCCCCAGAGGGAGGAGATGCCCTCCCTTCCCCATCACTCTCCAGAGGGAGGGCATGTTCTTAATCTGAGGAGTTCCCTCACTTCATCATCACTCTCCAGAGGGAGGAGATGCCCTGAATCTGAGGAGTTTCCTTCCTACCCCATCACTCTCCATTGGGAGGCGATGTCCTGAATTTGAGGAGTTCCCTCCCTCCCCCATTACTCTCCAGATGGAGGGCATGTTCTGAAGCTGAGAGTTTCCTTTTTTTCCCATCACTCTCCAGAGGGAGGCGATGCCCTGAATCTGAGGAGTTCCCTCCCTTCCCCATCACTCTCCAGAGGGAGGCGATGCCCTGAATCTGAGGAGTTCCCTCCCTTCCACATCACTCTCCAGAGGGGGGAGATGCCCTGAATCTGAGGAGTTCCCTCCCTTCCCCATCACTCTCCAGAGGGAGGAGATTCCCTGAATCTGAGGAGTTCCCTCCCTTCCCCATCACTCTCCAGAAGGAGGGCATGTTCTCAATCTGAGGAGTTCCCTCACTTCATCATCACTCTCCAGAGGGAGGAGATGCCCTGAATCTGAGGAGTTCCCTCCCTTTCCCATCACTCTCCAGAGGGAGGAGATGCCCCCTTCCCCATCACTCTCCAGAAGGAGGAGATGCCCTGAATCTGGGGAGTTTCCTCCCTTCCCCATCACTCTCCAGTGGGAGGGCATGTTCTGAGTCTTTGGAGTTCCCTCCCTTCCAATCCCTCTACAGAAAGAGGAGATGCCCTTAATGTGCAGAGTTCCCTCCCTTCCCCATCACTCTCCAGAGGTAGGAGATGCCCTGAATCTGAGGAGTTCCCTCCCTTGCCCATCACTCTCCAGACAGAGGGTGTGTTCTGAATCTGAGGAGTTCCCTCCCTTCCCTCTCACTCTCCAGAAGGAGGGCATGTTCTGAATCTGAGGAGTTCCCTCCCTTCCAATCCCTCTACAGAAAGAGGAGATGCCCTTAATGTGCAGAGTTCCCTCCCTTCCCCATCACTCTCCAGAGGGAGGAGATGCCCTGAATCTGAGGAGTTCCCTCCCTTGCCCATCACTCTCCAGACAGAGGGTGTGTTCTGAATCTGAGGAGTTCCCTCCCTTCCCCCTCACTCTCCAGAAGGAGGGCTTGTTCTGAATCTAAGGAGTTCCCTCCCTTCCCCATCATTCCCCAGAGGGCAGAGATGACCTGAATCTGAGTAGTTCCCTCCCTTCCCCATCAATCTCCATAGAAAGGAGATTCCCTGAATCTGAGGAGTTCCCTCCCTTTCCCATCACTCTCCAGAGGGAGGAGATGCCCTGAATCTGGGGAGTTTCCTCCCTTCCCCATCACTCTCCAGTGGGAGGGCATGTTCTGAGTCTTTGGAGTTCCCTCCCTTCCAATCCCTCTACAGAAAGAGGAGATGCCCTTAATGTGCAGAGTTCCCTCCCTTCCCCATCACTCTCCAGAGGGAGGAGATGCCCTGAATCTGAGGAGTTCCCTCCCTTGCCCATCACTCTCCAGACAGAGGGTGTGTTCTGAATCTGAGGAGTTCCCTCCCTTCCCCCTCACTCTCCAGAAGGAGGGCTTGTTCTGAATCTAAGGAGTTCCCTCCCTTCCCCATCATTCCCCAGAGGGCAGAGATGACCTGAATCTGAGTAGTTCCCTCCCTTCCCCATCAATCTCCATAGAAAGGAGATTCCCTGAATCTGAGGAGTTCCCTCCCTTTCCCATCACTCTCCAGAGGGAGGAGATGCCCCCCTTCCCCATCACTCTCCAGAAGGAGGAGATGCCCTGAATCTGGGGAGTTTCCTCCCTTCCCCATCACTCTCCAGTGCGAGGGCATGTTCTGAGTCTGAGGAGTTCCCTCCCTTCCCCATCACTCTCCAAAGGGAGGAGATGCTCTGAATCTGAGGAGTTCCCTCCTTTCCCTATCACCGTCCGGGGGAGGAGATGCCCTGAATCTGAGGGGTTCCCTCCCTTCCCATCACTCTCCAGAATGAGGAGATGCCCTGAATGTGCAGCGTTCCCTCCCTTGCCCATCACTCTCCAGAAGGAGGGTGTGTTCTGAATCTGAGGAGTTTCCTTCCTTCCCCATCACTCTCCAGAGGAAGGAGATGCCATTAATCTGAGGATTTCCCTCCTTTCCCCATCACTCTCCAGAGCGACGCGATGCCCTGAATCTGAGGAGTTCCCTCCCTTGCCCATCACTCTCCAGAGGGAGGGTATGTTCTGAATCTGAGGAGTTCCCTTCCTTCCACATCACTCTCCAGAGGGAGGGCATGTTCTGAATCTGAGGAGTATTCTCCCTTCCCCATCACTCTCCAGGGAGAGGAAATGCCCTGAATCTGAGGAGATCCCTCCCTTCCCCATTACTCCCCAGAGGGAGGAGATGCCCTCCCTTCCCCATCACTCTCCAGAGGGAGGGCATGTTCTGAATCTGAGGAGTTTCCTCCCTTTCCCATCACTCTCCAGACAGAGGGTGTGTTCTGAATCTGAGGAGTTCCCTCCCTTCCCCCTCACTCTCCAGAAGGAGGGCATGTTCTGAATCTGAGGAGTTCCCTCCCTTCCCCATCACTCTCCAGAGGGAGGAGATGCACTGAATCTGAGGAGTTCCCTCCCTTGCCCATCACTCTCCAGACAGAGGGTGTGTTCTGAATCTGAGGAGTTCCCTCCCTTCCCTCTCACTCTCCAGAAGGAGGGCATGTTCTGAATCTGAGGAGTTCCCTCCCTTCCCCATCATTCCCCAGAGGGCAGAGATGACCTGAATCTGAGTAGTTCCCTCCCTTCCCCATCAATCTCCATAGGAAGGAGCTTCCCTGAATCTGAGGAGTTCCCTCCCTTTCCCATCACTCTCCAGAGGGAGGAGATACACCCCTTCCCCATCACTCTCAAAAGGGAGGAGATGCCCTGAATCTGAGGAGTTTCCTCCCTTCCCCATCACTCTCCAGTGGGAGGGCATGTTCTGAGTCTGAGGAGTTCCCTCCCTTCCCCATCACTCTTCAGAGGGAGGAGATGCTCTGAATCTGAGGAGTTCCCTCCCTTCCCTATCACCGTCCGGGGGAGGAGATGCCCTGAATCTGAGGAGTTCCATCCCTTCCCATCACTCTCCAGAATGAGGAGATGCCCTGAATGTGCAGCGTTCCCTTCCTTGCCCATCACTCTCCAGAAGGAGGGTGTGTTCTGAATCTGAGGAGTTCCCTCACTTCCACATCACTCTCCAGAGGGCAGAGATGACCTGAATCTGAGAAGTTCCCTCCCTTCCCCATCAATCTCCAGAGGGAGGAGATGCCCTGAATCTGAGGAGTTCCCTCGCTTGCCCATCACTCTCCAGCCAGAGGGTGTGTTCTGAATCTGAGGAGTTCCCTCCCTTCCCCATCACTCTCCAGAAGGAGGGCATGTTCTAAATCTGAGGAGTTTCCTTCCTTCCCCATCACTCTCCAGAGGAAGGAGATGCCCTGAAGCTGAGGATTTTCCTCCCTTTCCTATCACTCTCCAGAGGGAGGAGATGCCATTAATCTGAGGATTTCCCTCCTTTCCCCATCACTCTCCAGAGCGACGCGATGCCCTGAATCTGAGGAGTTCCCTCCCTTCCCCATCACTCTCCAGAGGTAGGGCATGTTCTGAATCTGAGGAGTATTCTCCCTTCCCCACTACTGTCCAGGGAGAGGAGATGCCCTGAATCTGAGGAGATCCCTCCCTTCCCCATTACTCCCCAGAGGGAGGAGATGCCCTCCCTTCCCCATCACTCTCCAGAGGGAGGGCATGTTCTGAATCTGAGGAGTTTCCTCCCTTTCCCATCACTCTCCAGAGCGAAGAGATGCCCTGAATCTGAGGAGTTCCCTCCCTTTCCCATCACTCTCCAGAGGGAGGAGATGCCCTCCCTTCCCCATCACGCTCCAGAGGTTGGAGATGATCTGAATCTGAGGATTTCTCCCCCTTCCCTATCACCGTCCGGGGGAGGAGATTCCCTGAATCTGAGGAGTTCCCTCCCTTCCCATCACTTTCCAGAAAGAGGAGATGCCCTGAATGTGCGAGTTCCCTCCCTTGTCCATCACTCTCCAGAAGGAGGGTGTGTTCTGAATCTGAGGAGTTCCCTCCCTTCCCCATTACACTCTAGAGGGAGGCCATGTTCTGAATCTGAGGAGTTTCCTCCCTTCCCCATCACTCTCCAGAAGGAAGAGATGCCCTTAATCTGGGGAGTTCCCTCCCTTCCCCATCACTCTCCAGAGGGAGGAGATGCCCCCCTCCCCCATCACTCTCCAGAGGGAGGAGATGCCCAGAATCTGAGGAGTTTCCTCCCTTCCCATTCACTCTCCAGAGGGAGGGCATGTTCTGAGTCTGAGGAGTTCCCTCCCTTCCCCATGACTCTCCAAAGGGAGGAGATGCTCTGAATCTGAGGAGTTCTCTCCCTTCCCCATCACTCTCCTGAGGGAGGCAATATCCTGAATCTGAGAAGTTTCTTCCCTTCCACATCACTCTCCAGAGGGAGGAGATGCCCGGAATCTGAGGAGTATACTTTCTTCCTCATCACTCTCCAGAGGGAGGGCATGTTCTGAATCTGAGAAGTTTCCTCCCATCCCCATCACTGACCAGGGGGAGGAGATGCCCTGAATCTGCGGAGTTCCCTCCCTTCCCATCACTCTCCAGAAATAGGAGATGCACTGAACGTGCAGCGTTCCCCCCTTCCCCATCACTCTCCAGATGGAGGAGATGCCCTGAATCTGAGGAGTTCCCGCCCTTCCCCATCACTCTCCAGAGGGAGGAGATGCCCTGAATCTGAGGAGTTCCCGCCCTTCACCATCACTCTCCAGAGGGAGGAGATGCCCTGAATCTGAGGAGTTTCATCCCTTCCCCATCACTCTCCAGAGGGAGGATATGCCCTGAATCTGAGGAGTTCCCTCCCTTCCCACTCACTCTTCAGAGGGACAAGATGCCCTGAATCTGAGGAGTTCCCTCCCTTCCCTATCACCGTCCGGGGGAGGAGATGCCCTGAATCTGAGGAGTTCCATCCCTTCCCATCACTCTCCAGAATGAGGAGATGCCCTGAATGTGCAGCGTTCCCTTCCTTGCCCATCACTCTCCAGAAGGAGGGTGTGTTCTGAATCTGAGGAGTTCCCTCACTTCCACATCACTTTCCAGAGGGCAGAGATGACCTGAATCTGAGAAGTTCCCTCCCTTCCCCATCAATCTCCAGAGGGAGGAGATGCCCTGAATCTGAGGAGTTCCCTCGCTTGCCCATCACTCTCCAGCCAGAGGGTGTGTTCTGAATCTGAGGAGTTCCCTCCCTTCCCCATCACTCTCCAGAAGGAGGGCATGTTCTAAATCTGAGGAGTTTCCTTCCTTCCCCATCACTCTCCAGAGGAAGGAGATGCCCTGAAGCTGAGGATTTTCCTCCCTTTCCTATCACTCTCCAGAGGGAGGAGATGCCATTAATCTGAGGATTTCCCTCCTTTCCCCATCACTCTCCAGAGCGACGCGATGCCCTGAATCTGAGGAGTTCCCTCCCTTCCCCATCACTCTCCAGAGGTAGGGCATGTTCTGAATCTGAGGAGTATTCTCCCTTCCCCACTACTGTCCAGGGAGAGGAGATGCCCTGAATCTGAGGAGATCCCTCCCTTCCCCATTACTCCCCAGAGGGAGGAGATGCCCTCCCTTCCCCATCACTCTCCAGAGGGAGGGCATGTTCTGAATCTGAGGAGTTTCCTCCCTTTCCCATCACTCTCCAGAGCGAAGAGATGCCCTGAATCTGAGGAGTTCCCTCCCTTTCCCATCACTCTCCAGAGGGAGGAGATGCCCTCCTTTCCCCATCACGCTCCAGAGGGTGGAGATGCTCTGAATCTGAGGAGTTCTCCCCCTTCCCTATCACCGTCCGGGGAGGAGATTCCCTGAATCTGAGGAGTTACCTCCCTTCCCATCACTTTCCAGAAAGAGGAGATGCCCTGAATGTGCGAGTTCCCTCCCTTGTCCATCACTCTCCAGAAGGAGGGTGTGTTCTGAATCTGAGGAGTTCCCTCCCTTCCCCATTACACTCTAGAGGGAGGCCATGTTCTGAATCTGAGGAGTTTCCTCCCTTCCCCATCACTCTCCAGAGGGAAGAGATGCCCTTAATCTGGGGAGTTCCCTCCCTTCCCCATCACTCTCCAGAGGGATGAGATGCCCCCCTCCCCCATCACTCTCCAGAGGGAGGAGATGCCCAGAATCTGAGGAGTTTCCTCCCTTCCCATTCACTCTCCAGAGGGAGGGCATGTTCTGAGTCTGAGGAGTTACCTCCCTTCCCCATGACTCTCCAAAGGGAGGAGATGCTCTGAATCTGAGGAGTTCTCTCCCTTCCCCATCACTCTCCTGAGGGAGGCAATATCCTGAATCTGAGAAGTTTCTTCCCTTCCACATCACTCTCCAGAGGGAGGAGATGCCCGGAATCTGAGGAGTATACTTTCTTCCTCATCACTCTCCAGAGGGAGGGCATGTTCTGAATCTGAGAAGTTTCCTCCCATCCCCATCACTGACCAGGGGGAGGAGATGCCCTGAATCTGCGGAGTTCCCTCCCTTCCCATCACTCTCCAGAAATAGGAGATGCACTGAACATGCAGCGTTCCCCCCCTTCCCCATCACTCTCCAGATGGAGGAGATGCCCTGAATCTGAGGAGTTCCCGCCCTTCCCCATCACTCTCCAGAGGGAGGAGATGCCCTGAATCTGAGGAGTTCCCGCCCTTCACCATCACTCTCCAGAGGGAGGAGATGCCCTGAATCTGAGGAGTTTCATCCCTTCCCCATCACTCTCCAGAGGGAGGATATGCCCTGAATCTGAGGAGTTCCCTCCCTTCCCACTCACTCTTCAGAGGGATGAGATGCCCTGAATCTGAGGAGTTCTCTCCCTTCCACATCACTCTTCAGAGGGCACTGGCACCTCTTACTCATCCCTCCATGAATGAGTGATCTGAGGGCACCCTCGCACTGGTGCCACTTAATCATCCCTCCATGCATGAGTGATCTGAGGGAACCCTTGCACTGGCACCTCTTACTCATCCCTCCTCTTACTCATCACTCCTCTTACTCATCACTCATCTTACTCATCTGAGGAAACCCTCAGAGTGGTGCCTCTTACTCATCCCTCCATAAACGAGCGATCTGAGGGAACCCTTGCACTGGCGACTCTTACTCATCCCTCAATAAATGAGTGATCTGAGGGAACCCTCAGAATGGCGCCTCTTACTCATCCCTCCATAAATGAGCGATCTGAGGGCACCCTCGCACTGGTGTCTCTTACTCATCCCTCCATGCATGAGTGATCTGAGGGAACCCTCGCACTGGCGCCTCTTATTCATCCCTCCTCTTACTCATCACTCCTCTTACTCATCACTCCTCTTACTCATCACTCATATTACTCATCTGAGGAAACCCTCGGATTGGCACCTCTTACTCATCCCTCCATAAATGAGCGATCTGAGGGAACCCTTGTACTGGTGCCTCTTACTCATCCCTTCTCTTACTCATCACTCCTCTTACTCATCCGAGGAAACCCACAGACTGGCGCCTCTTACTCATCCCTCCATAAATGAGCGATCTGAGGGAACCCTCGCACTGGTGCCTCTTACTCAATCCTCCACAAATGAGTGATCTGAGGGAACCCTCGCACTGGTGCCTCTTACTCAACCCTCCACAAATGAGTGATCTGAGGGAACCGTCGCACTGGCACCTCTTACTCATCCCTCCATAAATGAGTGATCTGAGGGAACCCTTGCACTGGTGCCTCTTACTCATCCCTCCATGCATGAGTGATCTGAGGAAAACCTCACACTGGCACCTCTTACTCATCACTCCTCTTACTCATCCCTCCATAAATGAGTGTTCTGAGGGCACCCTCACACTGGTGCCTCTTACTCATCCCTCCATGCATGAGTGATCTGAGGGAACCCTAACACTGGTACTCTTACTCATCACTCCTCTTACTCATCCCTCCATAAATGAGTGATCTGAGGGCACCCTCGCACTGGTGCCTCTTACTCATCCCTCCTCTTACTCATCCCTCCTCCTACTCATCTCTCCTCTTACTCATCACTCATCTTACTCATCTGAGGAAACTCTCGGACTGGCGCCTCTTGCTCATCCCTCCATAAATGAGTGATCTGAGGGAAACCTCACACTGGCGCCTCTTACTCATCCATCCATGAATGAGTGATCTGAGGGAAACCTTGCACTGGTGTCTCTTACTCATCCCTCCTCTTACTCATCACTCCTCTTACTCATCACTCATCTTACTCATCTGAGGAAACCCTCGGAATGGCGCCACTTACTCATCCCTCCATAAATGAGCGATCTGAGGTAACCCTTGCACTGGCGCCTCTTACTCATCCCTCCATAAATGAGTGATCTGAGGGAACCCTCACACTGGCGCCTCTTACTCATCCCACCATAAATGAGCGATCTGAGGGATCCCTCGCACTAGGACCTCTTACTCACCCGTCCATCAATGAGTGTTCTGAGGGAACCCTCACACTAGCACCTCTTACTCACCCGTCCATGAATGAGTGTTCTGAGGGAACCCTTGCACTGGCGCCTCTTACTCACTGCTCCATGAATGAGTGCTCTGAGGGAACCCTCGCACTGGCGCCTCTTAATCATCCCTCCATAAATGAGTGATCTGAGTGAACCCTTGCACTGGTGCCTCTTACTCATCACTCCTCTTACTCATCTTACTCATCTGAGGAAACCCTCGGATTGGCACCTCTTACTCATCCCTCCATAAATGAGTGATCTGAGGGAACCCTTGTACTGGTGCCTCTTACTCATCCCTTCTCTTACTCATCACTCCTCTTACTCATCCGAGGAAACCCACAGACTGGCGCCTCTTACTCATCCCTCCATAAATGAGCGATCTGAGGGAACCCTCGCACTGGTGCCTCTTACTCAATCCTCCACAAATGAGTGATCTGAGGGAACCCTCGCACTGGTGCCTCTTACTCAACCCTCCACAAATGAGTGATCTGAGGGAACCGTCGCACTGGCGCCTCTTACTCATCCCTCCATAAATGAGTGATCTGAGGGAACCCTTGCACTGGTGCCTCTTACTCATCCCTCCATGCATGAGTGATCTGAGGAAAACCTCACACTGGCACCTCTTACTCATCACTCCTCTTACTCATCCCTCCATAAATGAGTGTTCTGAGGGCACCCTCACACTGGTGCCTCTTACTCATCCCTCCATGCATGAGTGATCTGAGGGAACCCTCACACTGGTACTCTTACTCATCACTCCTCTTACTCATCCCTCCATAAATGAGTGATCTGAGGGCACCCTCGCACTGGTGCCTCTTACTCATCCCTCCTCTTACTCATCCCTCCTCTTACTCATCTCTCCTCTTACTCATCACTCATCTTACTCATCTGAGGAAACTCTCGGACTGGCGCCTCTTGCTCATCCCTCCATAAATGAGTGATCTGAGGGAAACCTCACACTGGCGCCTCTTACTCATCCATCCATGAATGAGTGATCTGAGGGAAACCTTGCACTGGTGTCTCTTACTCATCCCTCCTCTTACTCATCACTCCTCTTACTCGTCACTCATCTTACTCATCTGAGGAAACCCTCGGAATGGCGCCACTTACTCATCCCTCCATAAATGAGCGATCTGAGGTAACCCTTGCACTGGCGCCTCTTACTCATCCCTCCATAAATGAGTGATCTGAGGGAACCCTCACACTGGCGCCTCTTACTCATCCCACCATAAATGAGCGATCTGAGGGATCCCTCGCACTAGGACCTCTTACTCACCCGTCCATCAATGAGTGTTCTGAGGGAACCCTCACACTAGCACCTCTTACTCACCCGTCCATGAATGAGTGTTCTGAGGGAATCCTTGCACTGGCGCCTCTTACTCACTGCTCCATGAATGAGTGCTCTGAGGGAACCCTCGCACTGGCGCCTCTTAATCATCCCTCCATAAATGAGTGATCTGAGGGAACCCTCGCACTGTTCACATGATCGGGGACCTCTTACTCCACATATGCCATTCCCCATCCCATGCAGTGTGGCCCACATGGCATTTCCCCAGTCCCATGCAGTGTAGCCCACATGCCATTCCCCCATCGCATGCAGTGTAGCGCACATGGCATTCCCCCAGTCCCATTCAGTGTAGCGCACATGGCATTCTCTGGTCCCATGCAGTGTAGCCCTCATGCCATTGCCCCGGTCCCATCAGTGTAGTCCACACTTCATTCTCCCGTCCCATGCAGTGCAGCCCTCATGCCATTCCCCCGGTACCATGCTGTGTAGTCCACACAACATTCCCCTGGTCCCATGCAGTGTAGCCCACATGGCATTCTCCAGTTCCATGCAGTGTTGCCCTCATGGCCATTCCCCCAGCCCCATACAGTGTAGCCCACGTGCCATTTCCCCGGTCCCATGCAGTGTAGCCCACACACCATTCCCCCAGTCCTATGCAGTGTAGCCCACATGACATACCCCCATCCCATGCAGTGTAGCCCACATGGCATTCCCCAGTCCCATGCGGTGTAGCCCACATGGAATTCCCCCTTCCCATGCAGTGTAGCGCACATGCCATTTCCCTGGACTCATGCAGTGTAGCCCACATGGCATTCCCCCGTCCCATGCAGTGTATCCCACATGCCATTCCCCCAGTCCCATGCAGTGTACCTATATGCCATTCTACCGGCCCCATGCAGTGTAGCCCACATGGCATTCCCTGGTCCCATATAGTGTAGCCCACATGGCATTCACCGTTCCATGCAGTGTAGCCTACATGCCATTCCCCCATCCCATGCAGTGTAGCCCACATGACATTCCCCCGGTCCCATGCAGTGTAGCCCTCATGCCATTCCCTCGGTCCCATGCAGTGTAGTCCACACAGCATTCCCCCAGTCCCGTGCAGTGTAACTCTCATAACATTCCCCCCGTCCCATGCAGTGTAGCCCTCATGGCCTTCTTTAGCTGTCATCTTATTATAAAAGATGTATGCATTTCATTTTGAGGACAAAGCAGTGTCATGCGTAGTCAACTGGTGCAATTCTAATGGTTAAAGTTCAGAAAACCACCCTAACCGGGCACGGCATGAGCAATATGAAGTGAAGATGTCTTGCTTACGTGTGCCAAGTATGTGTAAGTGTGTGACAGTGTCACAATGGAGTCTAACATCTAACCAGGGCAGTTACATTGGAGGGAGGCTTTACAGTAGCATTGCTATTTCTTCACTGCAACTCCTTTCAAATAAAGAAGCTTTCCATGCATTTTGGAGCATGGCACAGTTAGCTCTCATGCTATTACCGTGCAACAGTGCAGTTGCACCAGTGCAACGCTTCCGTAACCTTCCCTTGGTGGCGAATAGAGGGCGCCCTTCTCTGTTATTAGTCACTCACACTACATTCTAACTGCTCAAGAACCCTCAAATGAACTTCAAAGCTCGGTGGCTTCACCCTCTTCATCTTCAAGCTGGAAATGGAATCCCGCCAGCAGAGGGAACACGCAGCACTTCAAGCACTTCAAGCACTACAAGCACTTCCTCTTCAGGCTGGAAATGGAATCCCGCCAGCAGAGGGAACACGCAGCACTTCAAGCACTTCAAGCACTACAAGCACTTCCTCTTCAGGCTGGAAATGGAATCCCGCCAGCAGAGGGAACACGCGGCACTTCAAGCACTTCAAGCACAACAAGCACTTCAAGCACTTCAAGCACTTCCTCTTCAGGCTGGAAATGGAATCCCGCCAGCAGAGGGAACACGTGGCACTTCAAGCCCTTTAAGCACTTCCTCTTCAGGCTGGAAATGGAATCCCGCCAGCAGAGGGAACACGCGGCACTTCAAGCACTTCAAGCACATCAAGCACTTCAAGCACTTCCTCTTCAGGCTGGAAATGGAATTCCGCCAGCAGAGGGAACACGCGGCACTTCAAGCACTTCAAGCACTTCCTCTTCAGGCTGGAAATGGAATCCCACCATCAGAGGGAACACGTGGCACTTCAAGCACTTAAAGCGCTTCAAGCACTTCAAGCTCATCAAGCACTTCAAGCACTTCCTCTTCAGGCTTTCAGAAATAGCATTGGAGCAGGTCCTTGGCATCTCGGGGCCGAACCCAGGACATGGCCCTACTCTGCAGATGACATCTTTCCCTGATAGCCGATGGCACTGAGACCCAAAGCGCCCTGAAGGAAAGGCTCCAATCGGGAGGAGCGTCCGGTGAGCATCCAAAGACCTCACATGTCTCTGCTGCATCTCTCGGGGTCACAGGCACCGTTGGGGGGAAAGGAGTGTTTTTTACCTGGTTGTTGGATGGTTTCTCATGTTTTTTAAACCCAATTTATAAAGGGAGCAAGGGTCGGGAGGCGTCCGCTGTATTATCTGGGCGCCATTAGCTAACGTGCCTTATACTATACTGTATTGCAAAAAGGGGATGCCGAGATGCCTCTCCCAGGGAGGAGCGGAGGGGAAGGGGACGGTGGGAAGGGTGCTTCATACACATGCAGAGAAAAAGAGCATTAAGGACACCTCTGCCCATGTCCAACGATTTCTCTGACCTAAGGTGCAGAGAAATGAAACGCGCCTATAGAAGCTTGCGACAGTGTGACATAAGGCGCTATCTGGAGACACAGGAGTTATGGAACCTTATAAAAGGCGACCCAAATAACCCGGACTCAGCAAATAAACCCAATACCCGAGCACAGCTGGGTCGAGCGCTTGGAAAAGCTAAACGTAGCCAGTGGTGGGGGAAATCCCCATCTTAATTTGATCACTGAGGTGCCTTAGAGCCTTGAGTTCCAATATGAAGATATAAAAAGGAACAGTGATATTGAGGCCTATCCACCGTTCCTGCAATTCCAGGCCCATGGCCCTCTGGACGCGGCGCCAAAGCTCTTTGCTCCCCTCTAACTACGAGAAGAGGGGGAAGGCTTTCAAATGTATTTCCTAAAGCTCCCCTGCTGAAGTCTACACCTGTACATGCTGGTCATAATGGCTTCCCCATTGCTTCTCGGTGCAGAAAGCTCCCCTGTTGAAGTCTACACCTGTACATGCTGGTCTTATTGACTTCTCCATGGCTTTTCTGTGCAGAAAGCTCCCCTGCAGAATTATACACCTCTACATGCTGGTCTTAATGGCTTCTCCATGGCTTCTCAGTGCAGAAAGCTCCCCTGCAGAAGTCTACACCTGTACATGCTGGTCGTATTGACTTCTCTATGTCTTCTCAGTGCAGAAAGCTCCCCTGCAGAAGTCTACACCTGTACATGGTGGTCTTATTGGCTTCTCCATGGCTTCTCAGTGCAGAAAGCTCCCCTGCAGAAGTCTACACCTGTACATGCTGGTCTTATTGACTTCTCCATGGCTTCTCAGTGCAGAAAGCTCCCCTGCAGAAGTCTACACCTGTACATGCTGTTCTTATTGACTTCTCCATGGCTTCTCAGTGCAGAAAGCTCCCCTGCAGAAGTCTCCACCTGTACATGCTGGATTTATTGACTTCTCTATGTCTTCTCGGTGCAGAAAGCTCCCCTGCAGAAGTCTCCACCTGTACATGCTGGTCTTATTGACTTCCCCATGGCTTCTCAGTGCAGACAGCTCCCCTGCAGAGGTCTACACCTGTACATGCTGTTCTTATTGACTTCTCCATGGCTTCTCAGTGCAGAAAGCTCCCCTGCAGAAGTCTCCACCTGTACATGCTGGATTTATTGACTTTTCTATGTCTTCTCGGTGCAGAAAGCTCCCCTGCAGAAGTCTACACCTGTACATGCTGGTCTTATAGACTTCTCCATAGCTTCTCAGTGCAGAAAGCTCCCCTGCAGAAGTCTACACCTGTACATGTTGGTCTTATTGACTTCTCCATGGCATCTCGGTGCAAAAAGCTCCCCTGCAGAAGTCTACACCTGTACATGCTGATCTTATTGACTTCTGCAAGGCTTCTCAGTGCAGAAAGCTCCCCTGCAGAAGTCTACACCTGTACATGCTGGTCTTATTGACTTCCCCATGGCTTCTCAGTGCAGACAGCTCCCCTGCAGAGGTCTACACCTGTATATGCTGTTCTTATTGACTTCTCCATGGCTTCTCAGTGCAGAAAGCTCCCCTGCAGAAGTCTCCACCTGTACATGCTGGATTTATTGACTTTTCTATGTCTTCTCGGTGCAGAAAGCTCCCCTGCAGAAGTCTACACCTGTACATGCTGGTCTTATAGACTTCTCCATAGCTTCTCAGTGCAGAAAGCTCCCCTGCAGAAGTCTACACCTGTACATGTTGGTCTTATTGACTTCTCCATGGCATCTCGGTGCAAAAAGCTCCCCTGCAGACGTCTACACCTGTACATGCTGGTTTTATTGACCTCTCCGCGGCTTCTCAGTGCAGAAAGCTCCCCTGCAGAAGTCTACATCTGTACATGCTGGTCTTATTGACTTCTCCATGGCTTCTCAGTGCAGAAAGCTCCCCTGCAGAAGTCTACACCTGTACATGCTGGTCTTATTGACTTCTCCATGGCTTCTCAGTGCAGAATGCTCCCCTGCAGAAGTCTACACCTGTACATGCTGGTCTTATTGACTTTTCCATGGCTTCTCGGTGCAGAAAGCTCCCCTGTAGAAGTCTACAACTGTACATGCTCGTCTTATTGACTTTTGCACGTCATCTCGGTGCAGAAAGCTCCCCTGCAGAAGTCTACACCTGTACATGCTGGTCTTATTGACTTCTCCATGGCTTCTCAGTGCAGAAAGCTCCCCTGCAGAAGTCTACACCTGTACATACTGGTTTTATTGACTAATCCACGGCTTCTCGGTACAGAAAGCTCCCCTGCAGAAGTCTACAACTGTACATGCGCGTCTTATTGACTTCTCCATGGCTTCTCAGTGCAGAAAGCTCCCCTGCAGAAGTCTACACCTGTACATGCTGGTCTTATTGACTTTTCCATGGCTTCTCAGTGCAGAAAGCTCCCCTGCAGAAGTCTACACCTGTACATGCTGGTCTTATTGACTTTTCCATGGCTTCTCGGTGCAGAAAGCTCCCCTGCAGAAGTCTACACCTGTACATGCTGGTCTTATTTGCTTCTGCACGGCTTCTCAGCGTAGAACTCTCCCCTGCAGAAGTCTACACCTGTACATGCTGGTCTTATTCACTTCTCCATGGCTTCTCAGTGCAGAAAGCTCCCCTGCAGAAGGCTACACCTGTACATGCTGGTCTTATTGACTTCTCCATGGCTTCTCAGTGCAGAAAGCTCCCCTGCAGAAGTCTCCACCTGTACATGCTGGATTTATTGACTTCTCTATGTCTTCTCGGTGCAGAAACCTCCCCTGCAGAAGTCGACACCTGTACACGCTGGTCTTATTGGCTTCTCCATGGCTTCTCGGTGCATAAAGCTCCCCTGCAGAAGTCTACACCTGTACATGCTGGTCTTATTGACTTCTCCATGGCTTCTCAGTGCAGAAAGCTCCCCTGCAGAAGTCTACACCTGTACATGCTGGTCTTATTGACTTCTACGCGGCTTCTCAGTGCAGAAAGCTCCCCTGCAGAAGTCTACACCTGTACATGCTGGTCTTATTTACTTCCCCATGGCTTCTTGGTGCAGAATGCTCCCCTGCAGAAGTCTACACCTATGCATGCTGGTCTTATCGACTTCTGCACGTCATCTCAGTGCAGAAAGCTCCCCTGCAGAAGTCTACACCTGTACATGCTGGTCATATTGACTTTTGCATGGCTTCTCAGTGAAGAACGCTCCCCTGCAGAAGTCTACACCTGTACATGCTGGTCTTATTGGCTTCTGCACGGCTTCTCAGTGCAGAACACTCCCCTGCAGAAGTCTACACCTGTACATGCTGGTCTTAATGACTTCTCCGTGGCTTCTCTGTGCAGAAAGCTCCCCTGCAGAAGTCTACACCTGTACATACTGGTTTTATTGACTTCTCCGTGGCTTCTCGGTGCAGAAAGCTCCCCTGCAGAAGTCTACACCTGTAAATGCTGGTCTTATTGTTTTCTCCACGGCTTCTCGGTGCAGAAAGCTCCCCTGCAGAAGGCTACACATGTACATGCTGGTCTTATTGTTTTCTCCACGGCTTCTCAGTGCAGAACACTCCCCTGCAGAAGTCTACACCTGTACATGCTGGTCTTAATGACTTCTCCGTGGCTTCTCTGTGCAGAAAGCTCCCCTGCAGAAGTCTACACCTGTACATACTGGTTTTATTGACTTCTCCGTGGCTTCTCGGTGCAGAAAGCTCCCCTGCAGAAGTCTACACCTGTAAATGCTGGTCTTATTGTTTTCTCCACGGCTTCTCGGTGCAGAAAGCTCCCCTGCAGAAGGCTACACCTGTACATGCTGGTCTTATTGGCTTCTGCATGGCTTCTCAGTGCAGAAAGCTCCCCTGCAGAAGTCTACACCTGTACATGCTGGTCTTATTGGCTTCTGCATGGCTTCTCAGTGCAGAAAGCTCCCCTGCAGAAGTCTACACCTGTACATGCTGGACTTATTGGCTTCTCCTTGGCTTCTCTGTGCAGAACCCTCCCCTGCAGAAGTCTACACCTGTACATGCTGGTCTTATTGGCTTCTCCATGGCTTCTCGGTGCAGCAAGCTCCCCTGCATATGTCTACACCTTTACATGCTTGTCTTATTGACTTCCCCACGGCTTCTCAGTGCAGAAAGATCCCCTGCAGAAGTCTACACCTGTACACGCTGGTCTTAATGGCTTCTCCATGGCTTCTCGGTGCAGAAAGTTCCCCTGCAGAAGTCTACACCTGTACACGCTTGTTTTATTGGCTTCTCCATGGCTTCTCTGTGCAGAAAGCTCCCCTGCAGAAGTCTACACCCGTACACGCTGGACTTACTGACTTCTCCATGGCTTCTCAGTGCAGAAAGCTCCCCTGCTGAAGTCTACACCTGTACATGCTGGACTTACTGACTTCTCCATGGCTTCTCAGTGCAGTAAGCTCCCCTGCAGAAGTCTACACATGTACATGCTGGTCTTATTGACTTCTCCATGGCTTCTCGGTGAAGAAAGCTCCCCTGCAGAAGTCTACACCTGTACATGCTGGTCTTAATGGCTTCTCCATGGCTTCTCGGTGCAGAAAGCTCCCCTGCAGAAGTCGACACCTGTACACGCTGGTCTTATTGGCTTCTCCATGGCTTCTCGGTGCAGAAAGCTCCCCTTCAGATGTCTACACCTGTACACGCTGGTTTTATTGACTTCTGCATGGCTTCTCAGTGCAGAAAGCTCCCCTGCAGAAGTCTACACCTGTACATGCTGGTCTTATTGGCTTCTGCATGGCTTCTCTGTGCAGAAAGCTCCCCTGCAGAAGTCTACACCTGTACATGCTTGTTTTATTGGCTTCTCCATGGCTTCTCTGTGCAGAAAGCTCCCCTGCAGAAGTCTACACATGTACATGCTGGTCTTATTGACTTCTCCATGGCTTCTCGGTGAAGAAAGCTCCCCTGCAGAAGTCTACACCTGTACATGCTGGTCTTAATGGCTTCTCCATGGCTTCTCGGTGCAGAAAGCTCCCCTGCAGAAGTCGACACCTGTACACGCTGGTCTTATTGGCTTCTCCATGGCTTCTCGGTGCAGAAAGCTCCCCTGCAGATGTCTACACCTGTACACGCTGGTTTTATTGACTTCTGCATGGCTTCTCAGTGCAGAAAGCTCCCTGCAGAAGTCTACACCTGTACATGCTGGTCTTATTGACTTCTGCATGGCTTCTCAGTGCAGAAAGCTCCCCTGCAGAAGTCTACACCTGTACATGCTTGTTTTATTGGCTTCTCCATGGCTTCTCTGTGCAGAAGGCTCCCCTGCAGAAGTCTACACATGTACATGCTGGTCTTATTGACTTCTCCATGGCTTCTCGGTGAAGAAAGCTCCCCTGCAGAAGTCTACACCTGTACATGCTGGTCTTAATGGCTTCTCCATGGCTTCTCGGTGCAGAAAGCTCCCCTGCAGAAGTCGACACCTGTACACGCTGGTCTTATTGGCTTCTCCATGGCTTCTCAGTGCAGAAAGCTCCCCTGCAGAAGTCTACACCCGTACACGCTGGACTTACTGACTTCTCCATGGCTTCTCAGTGCAGAAAGCTCCCCTGCTGAAGTCTACACCTGTAAACGCTGGACTTATTGACTTCTCCATGGCTTCTCGGTGAAGAAAGCTCCCCTGCAGAAGTCTACACCTGTACATGCTGGTCTTAATGGCTTCTCCATGGCTTCTCGGTGCAGAAAGCTCCCCTGCAGAAGTCGACACCTGTACACGCTGGTCTTATTGGCTTCTCCATGGCTTCTCGGTGCAGAAAGCTCCCCTGCAGATGTCTACACCTGTACACGCTGGTTTTATTGACTTCTGCATGGCTTCTCAGTGCAGAAAGCTCCCTGCAGAAGTCTACACCTGTACATGCTGGTCTTATTGACTTCTGCATGGCTTCTCAGTGCAGAAAGCTCCCCTGCAGAAGTCTACACCTGTACATGCTTGTTTTATTGGCTTCTCCATGGCTTCTCTGTGCAGAAAGCTCCCCTTCAGATGTCTACACCTGTACACGCTGGTTTTATTGACTTCTGCATGGCTTCTCAGTGCAGAAAGCTCCCCTGCAGAAGTCTACACCTGTACATGCTGGTCTTATTGGCTTCTGCATGGCTTCTCTGTGCAGAAAGCTCCCCTGCAGAAGTCTACACCTGTACATGCTTGTTTTATTGGCTTCTCCATGGCTTCTCTGTGCAGAAAGCTCCCCTGCAGAAGTCTACACATGTACATGCTGGTCTTATTGACTTCTCCATGGCTTCTCGGTGAAGAAAGCTCCCCTGCAGAAGTCTACACCTGTACATGCTGGTCTTAATGGCTTCTCCATGGCTTCTCGGTGCAGAAAGCTCCCCTGCAGAAGTCGACACCTGTACACGCTGGTCTTATTGACTTCTCCACGGCTTCTCGGTACAGAAAGCTCCCCTGCAGAAGTCTACAACTGTACATGCTCGTCTTATTGACTTTTGCACGTCATCTCGGTGCAGAAAGCTCCCCTGCAGAAGTCTACACCTGTACATGCTGGTCTTATTGGCTTCTCCATGGCTTCTCGGTGCAGAAAGCTCCCCTGCAGAAGTCGACACCTGTACACGCTGGTCTTATTGGCTTCTCCATGGCTTCTCGGTGCATAAAGCTCCCCTGCAGATGTCTACACCTGTACACGCTGGTTTTATTGACTTCTGCATGGCTTCTCAGTGCAGAAAGCTCCCCTGCAGAAGTCTACACCTGTACATGCTGGTCTTATTGACTTCTGCATGGCTTCTCAGTGCAGAAAGCTCCCCTGCAGAAGTCTACACCTGTACATGCTTGTTTTATTGGCTTCTCCATGGCTTCTCTGTGCAGAAAGCTCCCCTGCAGAAGTCTACACATGTACATGCTGGTCTTATTGACTTCTCCATGGCTTCTCGGTGAAGAAAGCTCCCCTGCAGAAGTCTACACCTGTACATGCTGGTCTTAATGGCTTCTCCATGGCTTCTCGGTGCAGAAAGCTCCCCTGCAGAAGTCGACACCTGTACACGCTGGTCTTATTGGCTTCTCCATGGCTTCTCAGTGCAGAAAGCTCCCCTGCAGAAGTCTACACCCGTACACGCTGGACTTACTGACTTCTCCATGGCTTCTCAGTGCAGAAAGCTCCCCTGCTGAAGTCTACACCTGTAAACGCTGGACTTACTGACTTCTCCATGGCTTCTCAGTGCAGAAAGCTCCCCTGCTGAAGTCTACACCTGTACATGCTGGTCTCATTGACTTCTCCGCGGCTTCTCAGTGCAGAAAGCTCCCCTGCAGAAGTCTAAACCTGTACATGCTGGTTTCATTGGCTTCTCCTCGGCTTCTCAGTGCAGAAACCTCCCCTGCAGAAGTCTACACCTGTACATGCTGGTCTTATTGACTTCTCCATGGCTTAGCAGTGCAGAAATCTCCCCTGCAGAAGTCTACACCTGTACATGCTGGTCTTATTGACTTCTCCATGGCTTCTCTGTGCAGAAAGCTCCCCTGCAGAAGTCTACACCTGTACATACTGGTTTTATTGACTTCTCCATGGCTTCTCAGTGCAGAAAGCTCCCCTGCAGAAGTCTACAACTGTACATGCTCGTCTTATTGACTTTTGCACGTCATCTCGGTGCAGAAAGCTCCCCTGCAGAAGTCTACACCTGTACATGCTGGTCTTATTGGCTTCTCCATGGCTTCTTGGTGCAGAACGCTCCCCTGCAGATGTCTACACCTGTACATGCTGGTCTCATTGACTTCTCTGCGGCTTCTCAGTGCAGAAAGCTCCCCTGCAGAAGTCTAAACCTGTACATGCTGGTTTCATTGGCTTCTCCTCGGCTTCTCAGTGCAGAAAGCTCCCCTGCAGAAGTCTACACCTGTACATGCTGGTTTTATTGACTTCTGCATGGCTTCTCAGTGCAGAAAGCTCCCCTGCAGAAGTCTACAACTGTACATGCTCGTCTTATTGACTTTTGCACGTCATCTCGGTGCAGAAAGCTCCCCTGCAGAAGTCTACACCTGTACATGCTGGTCTCATTGACTTCTCCGCGGCTTCTCAGTGCAGAAAGCTCCCCTGCAGAAGTCTAAACCTGTACATGCTGGTTTCATTGGCTTCTCCTCGGCTTCTCAGTGCAGAAACCTCCCCTGCAGAAGTCTACACCTGTACATGCTGGTCTTATTGACTTCTCCATGGCTTCTCTGTGCAGAAAGCTCCCCTGCAGAAGTCTACACCTGTACATACTGGTTTTATTGACTTCTCCACGGCTTCTCGGTACAGAAAGCTCCCCTGCAGAAGTCTACAACTGTACATGCTCGTTTTATTGACTTTTGCACGTCATCTCGGTGCAGAAAGCTCCCCTGCAGAAGTCTACACCTGTACATGCTGGTCTTATTGGCTTCTCCATGGCTTCTCGGTGCAGAAAGCTCCCCTGCAGAAGTCGACACCTGTACACGCTGGTCTTATTGGCTTCTCCATGGCTTCTCGGTACAGAAAGCTCCCCTGCAGAAGTCTACAACTGTACATGCTCGTCTTATTGACTTTTGCACGTCATCTCGGTGCAGAAAGCTCCCCTGCAGAAGTCTACACCTGTACATGCTGGTCTCATTGACTTCTCCGCGGCTTCTCAGTGCAGAAAGCTCCCCTGCAGAAGTCTAAACCTGTACATGCTGGTTTCATTGGCTTCTCCTCGGCTTCTCAGTGCAGAAACCTCCCCTGCAGAAGTCTACACCTGTACATGCTGGTCTTATTGACTTCTCCATGGCTTAGCAGTGCAGAAATCTCCCCTGCAGAAGTCTACACCTGTACATGCTGGTCTTATTGACTTCTCCATGGCTTCTCTGTGCAGAAAGCTCCCCTGCAGAAGTCTACACCTGTACATACTGGTTTTATTGACTTCTCCACGGCTTCTCGGTACAGAAAGCTCCCCTGCAGAAGTCTACAACTGTACATGCTCGTTTTATTGACTTTTGCACGTCATCTCGGTGCAGAAAGCTCCCCTGCAGAAGTCTACACCTGTACATGCTGGTCTTATTGGCTTCTCCATGGCTTCTCGGTGCAGAAAGCTCCCCTGCAGAAGTCGACACCTGTACACGCTGGTCTTATTGGCTTCTCCATGGCTTCTCGGTGCATAAAGCTCCCCTGCAGATGTCTACACCTGTACACGCTGGTTTTATTGACTTCTGCATGGCTTCTCAGTGCAGAAAGCTCCCCTGCAGAAGTCTACACCTGTACATGCTGGTCTTATTGACTTCTGCATGGCTTCTCAGTGCAGAAAGCTCCCCTGCAGAAGTCTACACCTGTACATGCTTGTTTTATTGGCTTCTCCATGGCTTCTCTGTGCAGAAAGCTCCCCTGCAGAAGTCTACACATGTACATGCTGGTCTTATTGACTTCTCCATGGCTTCTCGGTGAAGAAAGCTCCCCTGCAGAAGTCTACACCTGTACATGCTGGTCTTAATGGCTTCTCCATGGCTTCTCGGTGCAGAAAGCTCCCCTGCAGAAGTCGACACCTGTACACGCTGGTCTTATTGGCTTCTCCATGGCTTCTCAGTGCAGAAAGCTCCCCTGCAGAAGTCTACACCCGTACACGCTGGACTTACTGACTTCTCCATGGCTTCTCAGTGCAGAAAGCTCCCCTGCTGAAGTCTACACCTGTAAACGCTGGACTTACTGACTTCTCCATGGCTTCTCAGTGCAGAAAGCTCCCCTGCTGAAGTCTACACCTGTACATGCTGGTCTCATTGACTTCTCCGCGGCTTCTCAGTGCAGAAAGCTCCCCTGCAGAAGTCTAAACCTGTACATGCTGGTTTCATTGGCTTCTCCTCGGCTTCTCAGTGCAGAAACCTCCCCTGCAGACGTCTACACCTGTACATGCTGGTCTTATTGGCTTCTGCATGGCTTCTCTGTGCAGAAAGCTCCCCTGCAGAAGTCTACACCTGTACATGCTGGTTTTATTGACTTCTCCATGGCTTCTCTGTGCAGAAAGCTCCCCTGCAGAAGTCTACACCTGTACATACTGGTTTTATTGACTTCTCCACGGCTTCTCGGTACAGAAAGCTCCCCTGCAGAAGTCTACACCTGTACATGCTGGTCTTATTGACTTCTCCATGGCTTCTCTGTGCAGAAAGCTCCCCTGCAGAAGTCTACACCTGTACATACTGGTTTTATTGACTTCTCCACGGCTTCTCGGTACAGAAAGCTCCCCTGCAGAAGTCTACACCTGTACATGCTCGTCTTATTGACTTTTGCACGTCATCTCGGTGCAGAAAGCTCCCCTGCAGAAGTCTACACCTGTACATGCTGGTCTTATTGGCTTCTCCATGGCTTCTCGGTGCAGAAAGCTCCCTCCAGAAGTAAACACCTGTACATGCTGGTCTTATTGACTTCTCCATGGCTTCTCGGTGCAGAAAGCTCCCCTGCAGAAGTCTACACCCGTACACGCTGGACTTACTGACTTCTCCATGGCTTCTCAGTGCAGAAAGCTCCCCTGCTGAAGTCTACACCTGTAAACGCTGGACTTACTGACTTCTCCATGGCTTCTCAGTGCAGAAAGCTCCCCTGCTGAAGTCTACACCTGTACATGCTGGTCTCATTGACTTCTCCGCGGCTTCTCAGTGCAGAAAGCTCCCCTGCAGAAGTCTAAACCTGTACATGCTGGTTTCATTGGCTTCTCCTCAGCTTCTCAGTGCAGAAACCTCCCCTGCAGAAGTCTACACCTGTACATGCTGGTCTTATTGACTTCTCCATGGCTTCTCTGTGCAGAAAGCTCCCCTGCAGAAGTCTACACCTGTACATACTGGTTTTATTGACTTCTCCACGGCTTCTCGGTACAGAAAGCTCCCCTGCAGAAGTCTACAACTGTACATGCTCGTCTTATTGACTTTTGCACGTCATCTCGGTGCAGAAAGCTCCCCTGCAGAAGTCTACACCTGTACATGCTGGTCTTATTGGCTTCTCCATGGCTTCTCGGTGCAGAAAGCTCCCCTGCAGAAGTCGACACCTGTACACGCTGGTCTTATTGGCTTCTCCATGGCTTCTCGGTGCATAAAGCTCCCCTGCAGATGTCTACACCTGTACACGCTGGTTTTATTGACTTCTGCATGGCTTCTCAGTGCAGAAAGCTCCCCTGCAGAAGTCTACACCTGTACATGCTGGTCTTATTGACTTCTGCATGGCTTCTCAGTGCAGAAAGCTCCCCTGCAGAAGTCTACACCTGTACATGCTTGTTTTATTGGCTTCTCCATGGCTTCTCTGTGCAGAAAGCTCCCCTGCAGAAGTCTACACATGTACATGCTGGTCTTATTGACTTCTCCATGGCTTCTCGGTGAAGAAAGCTCCCCTGCAGAAGTCTACACCTGTACATGCTGGTCTTAATGGCTTCTCCATGGCTTCTCGGTGCAGAAAGCTCCCCTGCAGAAGTCGACACCTGTACACGCTGGTCTTATTGGCTTCTCCATGGCTTCTCAGTGCAGAAAGCTCCCCTGCAGAAGTCTACACCCGTACACGCTGGACTTACTGACTTCTCCATGGCTTCTCAGTGCAGAAAGCTCCCCTGCTGAAGTCTACACCTGTAAACGCTGGACTTATTGACTTCTCCATGGCTTCTCAGTGCAGAAAGCTCCCCTGCTGAAGTCTACACCTGTACATGCTGGTCTCATTGACTTCTCCGCGGCTTCTCAGTGCAGAAAGCTCCCCTGCAGAAGTCTAAACCTGTACATGCTGGTTTCATTGGCTTCTCCTCGGCTTCTCAGTGCAGAAACCTCCCCTGCAGACGTCTACACCTGTACATGCTGGTCTTATTGACTTCTCCATGGCTTAGCAGTGCAGAAATCTCCCCTGCAGAAGTCTACACCTGTACATGCTGGTCTTATTGACTTCTCCATGGCTTCTCTGTGCAGAAAGCTCCCCTGCAGAAGTCTACACCTGTACATACTGGTTTTATTGACTTCTCCACGGCTTCTCGGTACAGAAAGCTCCCCTGCAGAAGTCTACAACTGTACATGCTCGTCTTATTGACTTTTGCACGTCATCTCGGTGCAGAAAGCTCCCCTGCAGAAGTCTACACCTGTACATGCTGGTCTCATTGACTTCTCCGCGGCTTCTCAGTGCAGAAAGCTCCCCTGCAGAAGTCTAAACCTGTACATGCTGGTTTCATTGGCTTCTCCTCGGCTTCTCAGTGCAGAAACCTCCCCTGCAGAAGTCTACACCTGTACATGCTGGTCTTATTGACTTCTCCATGGCTTAGCAGTGCAGAAATCTCCCCTGCAGAAGTCTACACCTGTACATGCTGGTCTTATTGACTTCTCCATGGCTTCTCTGTGCAGAAAGCTCCCCTGCAGAAGTCTACACCTGTACATACTGGTTTTATTGACTTCTCCACGGCTTCTCGGTACAGAAAGCTCCCCTGCAGAAGTCTACAACTGTACATGCTCGTCTTATTGACTTTTGCACGTCATCTCGGTGCAGAAAGCTCCCCTGCAGAAGTCTACACCTGTACATGCTGGTCTCATTGACTTCTCCGCGGCTTCTCAGTGCAGAAAGCTCCCCTGCAGAAGTCTAAACCTGTACATGCTGGTTTCATTGGCTTCTCCTCGGCTTCTCAGTGCAGAAACCTCCCCTGCAGAAGTCTACACCTGTACATGCTGGTCTTATTGACTTCTCCATGGCTTAGCAGTGCAGAAAGCTCCCCTGCAGAAGTCTACACCTGTACATGCTGGTCTTATTGACTTCTCCATGGCTTCTCTGTGCAGAAAGCTCCCCTGCAGAAGTCTACACCTGTACATACTGGTTTTATTGACTTCTCCACGGCTTCTCGGTACAGAAAGCTCCCCTGCAGAAGTCTACAACTGTACATGCTCGTTTTATTGACTTTTGCACGTCATCTCGGTGCAGAAAGCTCCCCTGCAGAAGTCTACACCTGTACATGCTGGTCTTATTGGCTTCTCCATGGCTTCTCGGTGCAGAAAGCTCCCCTGCAGAAGTCGACACCTGTACACGCTGGTCTTATTGGCTTCTCCATGGCTTCTCGGTGCATAAAGCTCCCCTGCAGATGTCTACACCTGTACACGCTGGTTTTATTGACTTCTGCATGGCTTCTCAGTGCAGAAAGCTCCCCTGCAGAAGTCTACACCTGTACATGCTGGTCTTATTGACTTCTGCATGGCTTCTCAGTGCAGAAAGCTCCCCTGCAGAAGTCTACACCTGTACATGCTTGTTTTATTGGCTTCTCCATGGCATCTCGGTGCAGAAAGCTCCCCTGCAGAAGTCTACACATGTACATGCTGGTCTTATTGACTTCTCCATGGCTTCTCGGTGAAGAAAGCTCCCCTGCAGAAGTCTACACCTGTACATGCTGGTCTTAATGGCTTCTCCATGGCTTCTCGGTGCAGAAAGCTCCCCTGCAGAAGTCGACACCTGTACACGCTGGTCTTATTGGCTTCTCCATGGCTTCTCAGTGCAGAAAGCTCCCCTGCAGAAGTCTACACCTCTACATGCTGGTCTTATTGACTTCCCCATGGCTTAGCAGTGCAGAAAGCTCCCCTGCAGAAGTCTACACCTGCACATGCTGGTCTTATTGGCTTCTCCATGGCTTCTCGGTGCAGAAAGCTCCCCTGCAGAAGTCTACACCTGTACATGCTGGTCTTATTGACTTCTCCACGGCTTCTCGGTACAGAAAGCTCCCCTGCAGAAGTCTACACCTGTACATGCGCGTCTTATTGACTTTTGCACGTCATCTCGGTGCAGAAAGCTCCCCTGCAGAAGTCTACACCTGTACATGCTGGTCTTATTGGCTTCTCCATGGCTTCTTGGTGCAGAAAGCTCCCCTGCAGAAGTCTACACCTGTACATGCTGGTCTTATTCACTTCCCCATGGCTTCTTGGTGCAGAATGCTCCCCTGCCAAAGTCTACACCTGTACATGCTGGTCTTAATGGCTTCTCCATGGCTTCTCGGTGCAGAAAGCTCCCTCCAGAAGTAGACACCTGTACATGCTGGTCTTATTGACTTCTCCATGGCTTCTCGGTGCAGAAAGCTCCCCTGCAGAAGTCTACACCTGTACATGCTGGTCTTATTCACTTCCCCATGGCTTCTTGGTGCAGAATGCTCCCCTGCCAAAGTCTACACCTGTACATGCTGGTCTTAATGGCTTCTCCATGGCTTCTCGGTGCAGAAAGCTCCCTCCAGAAGTAGACACCTGTACATGCTGGTCTTATTGACTTCTCCATGGCTTCTCGGTGCAGAAAGCTCCCCTGCAGAAGTCTACAACTGTACATGCTGGTCTTATTGACTTCTGCACGGCATCTCAGTGCAGAAAGCTCCCCTGCAGAAGTCTACACCTGTACATGCTGGTTTTATTGACTTCTCCGTGGCTTCTCGGTGCAGAAATCTCCCCTGCAGAAGTCTACACCTGTAAATGCTGGTCTTATTGGTTTCTCCGCGGCTTCTCGGTGCAGAAAGCTCCCCTGCAGAAGGCTACACCTGTACATGCTGGTCTTATTGACTTCTCCATGGCTTCTCTGTGCAGAAAGCTCCCTGCAGAAGTATACACCTGTACATGCTTGTTTTATTGACTTTTGCATGGCTTCTCAGTGAAGAACACTCCCCTGCAGAAGTCTACACCTGTACATGCTGGTCTTATTGGCTTCTGCACGGCTTCTCAGTGCAGAACACTCCCCTGCAGAAGTCTAAACCTGTACATGCTGGTTTCATTGGCTTCTCCTCGGCTTCTCAGTGCAGAAACCTCCCCTGCAGAAGTCTACACCTGTACATGCTGGTCTTATTGACTTCTCCATGGCTTCTCTGTGCAGAAAGCTCCCCTGCAGAAGTCTACACCTGTACATACTGGTTTTATTGACTAATCCACGGCTTCTCGGTACAGAAAGCTCCCCTGCAGAAGTCTACAACTGTACATGCTCGTCTTATTGACTTTTGCACGTCATCTCGGTGCAGAAAGCTCCCCTGCAGAAGTCTACACCTGTACATGCTGGTCTTATTGGCTTCTCCATGGCTTCTTGGTGCAGAAAGCTCCGCTGCAGAAGTCTACACCTGTACATGCTGGTCTTATTCACTTCCCTATGGCTTCTTGGTGCAGAATGCTCCCCTGCCGAAGTCTACACCTGTACATGCTGGTCTTAATGACTTCTCCATGGCTTCTCGGTGCAGAAAGCTCCCTCCAGAAGTAAACACCTGTACATGCTGGTCTTAGTGACTTCTCCATGGCTTCTCAGTGCAGAAAGCTCCCCTGCAGAAGTCTACACCTGTACATGCTGGTCTTATTGACTTCTACGCGGCTTCTCAGTGAAGAACGCTCCCCTGCAGAAGTCTACACCTCTACATGCTGGTCTTATTGACTTCTCCATGGCTTCTCAGTGCAGAAAGCTCCCCTGCAGAAGTCGACACCTGTACATGCTGGTCTTATTCACTTCTCCATGGCTTCTCAGTGCAGAAAGCTCCCCTGCAGAAGTCTACACCTGTACATGCTGGTCTTATTGACTTTTCCATGGCTTCTCAGTGCAGAAAGCTCCCCTGCAGAAGTCTACACCTGTACATGCTGGTCTTATTGACTTTTCCATGGCTTCTCAGTGCAGAAAGCTCCCCTGCAGAAGTCTACACCTGTACATGCTGGTCTTATTGACTTTTCCATGGCTTCTCAGTGCAGAAAGCTCCCCTGCAGAAGGCTACACCTGTACATGCTTGTTTTATTGACTTTTGCATGGCTTCTCAGTGAAGAACGCTCCCCTGCAGAAGTCTACACCTGTACATGCTGGTCTTATTGGCTTCTGCACGGCTTCTCAGTGCAGAACACTCCCCTGCAGAAGTCTACACCTGTACATGCTGGTCTTAATGACTTCTCCGTGGCTTCTCTGTGCAGAAAGCTCCCCTGCAGAAGTCTACACCTGTACATACTGGTTTTATTGACTTCTCCGTGGCTTCTCGGTGCAGAAAGCTCCCCTGCAGAAGTCTACACCTGTAAATGCTGGTCTTATTGTTTTCTCCACGGCTTCTCGGTGCAGAAAGCTCCCCTGCAGAAGGCTACACCTGTACATGCTGGTCTTATTGGCTTCTGCATGGCTTCTCAGTGCAGAAAGCTCCCCTGCAGAAGTCTACACCTGTACATGCTGGTCTTATTGGCTTCTGCATGGCTTCTCAGTGCAGAAAGCTCCCCTGCAGAAGTCTACACCTGTACATGCTGGACTTATTGGCTTCTCCTTGGCTTCTCTGTGCAGAACCCTCCCCTGCAGAAGTCTACACCTGTACATGCTGGTCTTATTGGCTTCTCCATGGCTTCTCGGTGCAGCAAGCTCCCCTGCATATGTCTACACCTTTACATGCTTGTCTTATTGACTTCCCCACGGCTTCTCAGTGCAGAAAGATCCCCTGCAGAAGTCTACACCTGTACACGCTGGTCTTAATGGCTTCTCCATGGCTTCTCGGTGCAGAAAGTTCCCCTGCAGAAGTCTACACCTGTACACGCTTGTTTTATTGGCTTCTCCATGGCTTCTCTGTGCAGAAAGCTCCCCTGCAGAAGTCTACACCCGTACACGCTGGACTTACTGACTTCTCCATGGCTTCTCAGTGCAGAAAGCTCCCCTGCTGAAGTCTACACCTGTACATGCTGGACTTACTGACTTCTCCATGGCTTCTCAGTGCAGTAAGCTCCCCTGCAGAAGTCTACACATGTACATGCTGGTCTTATTGACTTCTCCATGGCTTCTCGGTGAAGAAAGCTCCCCTGCAGAAGTCTACACCTGTACATGCTGGTCTTAATGGCTTCTCCATGGCTTCTCGGTGCAGAAAGCTCCCCTGCAGAAGTCGACACCTGTACACGCTGGTCTTATTGGCTTCTCCATGGCTTCTCGGTGCAGAAAGCTCCCCTTCAGATGTCTACACCTGTACACGCTGGTTTTATTGACTTCTGCATGGCTTCTCAGTGCAGAAAGCTCCCCTGCAGAAGTCTACACCTGTACATGCTGGTCTTATTGGCTTCTGCATGGCTTCTCTGTGCAGAAAGCTCCCCTGCAGAAGTCTACACCTGTACATGCTTGTTTTATTGGCTTCTCCATGGCTTCTCTGTGCAGAAAGCTCCCCTGCAGAAGTCTACACCTGTACATGCTGGTCTTATTGGCTTCTCCATGGCTTCTCAGTGCAGAAAGCTCCCCTGCAGAAGTCTACACCCGTACACGCTGGACTTACTGACTTCTCCATGGCTTCTCAGTGCAGAAAGCTCCCCTGCTGAAGTCTACACCTGTAAACGCTGGACTTATTGACTTCTCCATGGCTTCTCGGTGAAGAAAGCTCCCCTGCAGAAGTCTACACCTGTACATGCTGGTCTTAATGGCTTCTCCATGGCTTCTCGGTGCAGAAAGCTCCCCTGCAGAAGTCGACACCTGTACACGCTGGTCTTATTGGCTTCTCCATGGCTTCTCGGTGCAGAAAGCTCCCCTGCAGATGTCTACACCTGTACACGCTGGTTTTATTGACTTCTGCATGGCTTCTCAGTGCAGAAAGCTCCCTGCAGAAGTCTACACCTGTACATGCTGGTCTTATTGACTTCTGCATGGCTTCTCAGTGCAGAAAGCTCCCCTGCAGAAGTCTACACCTGTACATGCTTGTTTTATTGGCTTCTCCATGGCTTCTCTGTGCAGAAAGCTCCCCTTCAGATGTCTACACCTGTACACGCTGGTTTTATTGACTTCTGCATGGCTTCTCAGTGCAGAAAGCTCCCCTGCAGAAGTCTACACCTGTACATGCTGGTCTTATTGGCTTCTGCATGGCTTCTCTGTGCAGAAAGCTCCCCTGCAGAAGTCTACACCTGTACATGCTTGTTTTATTGGCTTCTCCATGGCTTCTCTGTGCAGAAAGCTCCCCTGCAGAAGTCTACACATGTACATGCTGGTCTTATTGACTTCTCCATGGCTTCTCGGTGAAGAAAGCTCCCCTGCAGAAGTCTACACCTGTACATGCTGGTCTTAATGGCTTCTCCATGGCTTCTCGGTGCAGAAAGCTCCCCTGCAGAAGTCGACACCTGTACACGCTGGTCTTATTGGCTTCTCCATGGCTTCTCGGTGCAGAAAGCTCCCCTGCAGATGTCTACACCTGTACACGCTGGTTTTATTGACTTCTGCATGGCTTCTCAGTGCAGAAAGCTCCCTGCAGAAGTCTACACCTGTACATGCTGGTCTTATTGACTTCTGCATGGCTTCTCAGTGCAGAAAGCTCCCCTGCAGAAGTCTACACCTGTACATGCTTGTTTTATTGGCTTCTCCATGGCTTCTCTGTGCAGAAAGCTCCCCTGCAGAAGTCTACACATGTACATGCTGGTCTTATTGACTTCTCCATGGCTTCTCGGTGAAGAAAGCTCCCCTGCAGAAGTCTACACCTGTACATGCTGGTCTTAATGGCTTCTCCATGGCTTCTCGGTGCAGAAAGCTCCCCTGCAGAAATCGACACCTGTACACGCTGGTCTTATTGGCTTCTCCATGGCTTCTCAGTGCAGAAAGCTCCCCTGCAGAAGTCTACACCCGTACACGCTGGACTTACTGACTTCTCCATGGCTTCTCAGTGCAGAAAGCTCCCCTGCTGAAGTCTACACCTGTAAACGCTGGACTTACTGACTTCTCCATGGCTTCTCAGTGCAGAAAGCTCCCCTGCTGAAGTCTACACCTGTACATGCTGGTCTCATTGACTTCTCCGCGGCTTCTCAGTGCAGAAAGCTCCCCTGCAGAAGTCTAAACCTGTACATGCTGGTTTCATTGGCTTCTCCTCGGCTTCTCAGTGCAGAAACCTCCCCTGCAGAAGTCTACACCTGTACATGCTGGTCTTATTGACTTCTCCATGGCTTAGCAGTGCAGAAATCTCCCCTGCAGAAGTCTACACCTGTACATGCTGGTCTTATTGACTTCTCCATGGCTTCTCTGTGCAGAAAGCTCCCCTGCAGAAGTCTACACCTGTACATACTGGTTTTATTGACTTCTCCACGGCTTCTCGGTACAGAAAGCTCCCCTGCAGAAGTCTACAACTGTACATGCTCGTCTTATTGACTTTTGCACGTCATCTCGGTGCAGAAAGCTCCCCTGCAGAAGTCTACACCTGTACATGCTGGTCTCATTGACTTCTCCGCGGCTTCTCAGTGCAGAAAGCTCCCCTGCAGAAGTCTAAACCTGTACATGCTGGTTTCATTGGCTTCTCCTCGGCTTCTCAGTGCAGAAACCTCCCCTGCAGAAGTCTACACCTGTACATGCTGGTCTTATTGACTTCTCCATGGCTTAGCAGTGCAGAAAGCTCCCCTGCAGAAGTCTACACCTGTACATGCTGGTCTTATTGACTTCTCCATGGCTTCTCGGTGCATAAAGCTCCCCTGCAGATGTCTACACCTGTACACGCTGGTTTTATTGACTTCTGCATGGCTTCTCAGTGCAGAAAGCTCCCCTGCAGAAGTCTACACCTGTACATGCTGGTCTTATTGACTTCTGCATGGCTTCTCAGTGCAGAAAGCTCCCCTGCAGAAGTCTACACCTGTACATGCTTGTTTTATTGGCTTCTCCATGGCTTCTCTGTGCAGAAAGCTCCCCTGCAGAAGTCGACACCTGTACACGCTGGTCTTATTGGCTTCTCCATGGCTTCTCAGTGCAGAAAGCTCCCCTGCAGAAGTCTACACCCGTACACGCTGGACTTACTGACTTCTCCATGGCTTCTCAGTGCAGAAAGCTCCCCTGCTGAAGTCTACACCTGTAAACGCTGGACTTACTGACTTCTCCATGGCTTCTCAGTGCAGAAAGCTCCCCTGCTGAAGTCTACACCTGTACATGCTGGTCTCATTGACTTCTCCGCGGCTTCTCAGTGCAGAAAGCTCCCCTGCAGAAGTCTAAACCTGTACATGCTGGTTTCATTGGCTTCTCCTCGGCTTCTCAGTGCAGAAACCTCCCCTGCAGAAGTCTACACCTGTACATGCTGGTCTTATTGACTTCTCCATGGCTTAGCAGTGCAGAAATCTCCCCTGCAGAAGTCTACACCTGTACATGCTGGTCTTATTGACTTCTCCATGGCTTCTCTGTGCAGAAAGCTCCCCTGCAGAAGTCTACACCTGTACATACTGGTTTTATTGACTTCTCCACGGCTTCTCGGTACAGAAAGCTCCCCTGCAGAAGTCTACAACTGTACATGCTCGTCTTATTGACTTTTGCACGTCATCTCGGTGCAGAAAGCTCCCCTGCAGAAGTCTACACCTGTACATGCTGGTCTCATTGACTTCTCCGCGGCTTCTCAGTGCAGAAAGCTCCCCTGCAGAAGTCTAAACCTGTACATGCTGGTTTCATTGGCTTCTCCTCGGCTTCTCAGTGCAGAAACCTCCCCTGCAGAAGTCTACACCTGTACATGCTGGTCTTATTGACTTCTCCATGGCTTAGCAGTGCAGAAATCTCCCCTGCAGAAGTCTACACCTGTACATGCTGGTCTTATTGACTTCTCCATGGCTTCTCTGTGCAGAAAGCTCCCCTGCAGAAGTCTACACCTGTACATACTGGTTTTATTGACTTCTCCACGGCTTCTCGGTACAGAAAGCTCCCCTGCAGAAGTCTACAACTGTACATGCTCGTTTTATTGACTTTTGCACGTCATCTCGGTGCAGAAAGCTCCCCTGCAGAAGTCTACACCTGTACATGCTGGTCTTATTGGCTTCTCCATGGCTTCTCGGTGCAGAAAGCTCCCCTGCAGAAGTCGACACCTGTACACGCTGGTCTTATTGGCTTCTCCATGGCTTCTCGGTGCATAAAGCTCCCCTGCAGATGTCTACACCTGTACACGCTGGTTTTATTGACTTCTGCATGGCTTCTCAGTGCAGAAAGCTCCCCTGCAGAAGTCTACACCTGTACATGCTGGTCTTATTGACTTCTGCATGGCTTCTCAGTGCAGAAAGCTCCCCTGCAGAAGTCTACACCTGTACATGCTTGTTTTATTGGCTTCTCCATGGCTTCTCTGTGCAGAAAGCTCCCCTGCAGAAGTCTACACATGTACATGCTGGTCTTATTGACTTCTCCATGGCTTCTCGGTGAAGAAAGCTCCCCTGCAGAAGTCTACACCTGTACATGCTGGTCTTAATGGCTTCTCCATGGCTTCTCGGTGCAGAAAGCTCCCCTGCAGAAGTCGACACCTGTACACGCTGGTCTTATTGGCTTCTCCATGGCTTCTCAGTGCAGAAAGCTCCCCTGCAGAAGTCTACACCCGTACACGCTGGACTTACTGACTTCTCCATGGCTTCTCAGTGCAGAAAGCTCCCCTGCTGAAGTCTACACCTGTAAACGCTGGACTTACTGACTTCTCCATGGCTTCTCAGTGCAGAAAGCTCCCCTGCTGAAGTCTACACCTGTACATGCTGGTCTCATTGACTTCTCCGCGGCTTCTCAGTGCAGAAAGCTCCCCTGCAGAAGTCTAAACCTGTACATGCTGGTTTCATTGGCTTCTCCTCGGCTTCTCAGTGCAGAAACCTCCCCTGCAGAAGTCTACACCTGTACATGCTGGTCTTATTGACTTCTCCATGGCTTCTCTGTGCAGAAAGCTCCCCTGCAGAAGTCTACACCTGTACATACTGGTTTTATTGACTTCTCCACGGCTTCTCGGTACAGAATGCTCCCCTGCCGAAGTCTACACCTGTACATGCTGGTCTTAATGGCTTCTCCATGGCTTCTCGGTGCAGAAAGCTCCCTCCAGAAGTAAACACCTGTACATGCTGGTCTTATTGACTTCTCCATGGCTTCTCGGTGCAGAAAGCTCCCCTGCAGAAGTCTACACCCGTACACGCTGGACTTACTGACTTCTCCATGGCTTCTCAGTGCAGAAAGCTCCCCTGCTGAAGTCTACACCTGTAAACGCTGGACTTACTGACTTCTCCATGGCTTCTCAGTGCAGAAAGCTCCCCTGCTGAAGTCTACACCTGTACATGCTGGTCTCATTGACTTCTCCGCGGCTTCTCAGTGCAGAAAGCTCCCCTGCAGAAGTCTAAACCTGTACATGCTGGTTTCATTGGCTTCTCCTCAGCTTCTCAGTGCAGAAACCTCCCCTGCAGAAGTCTACACCTGTACATGCTGGTCTTATTGACTTCTCCATGGCTTAGCAGTGCAGAAAGCTCCCCTGCAGAAGTCTACACCTGTACATGCTGGTCTTATTGACTTCTCCATGGCTTCTCTGTGCAGAAAGCTCCCCTGCAGAAGTCTACACCTGTACATACTGGTTTTATTGACTTCTCCACGGCTTCTCGGTACAGAAAGCTCCCCTGCAGAAGTCTACAACTGTACATGCTCGTCTTATTGACTTTTGCACGTCATCTCGGTGCAGAAAGCTCCCCTGCAGAAGTCTACACCTGTACATGCTGGTCTTATTGGCTTCTCCATGGCTTCTCGGTGCAGAAAGCTCCCCTGCAGAAGTCGACACCTGTACACGCTGGTCTTATTGGCTTCTCCATGGCTTCTCGGTGCATAAAGCTCCCCTGCAGATGTCTACACCTGTACACGCTGGTTTTATTGACTTCTGCATGGCTTCTCAGTGCAGAAAGCTCCCCTGCAGAAGTCTACACCTGTACATGCTGGTCTTATTGACTTCTGCATGGCTTCTCAGTGCAGAAAGCTCCCCTGCAGAAGTCTACACCTGTACATGCTTGTTTTATTGGCTTCTCCATGGCTTCTCTGTGCAGAAAGCTCCCCTGCAGAAGTCTACACATGTACATGCTGGTCTTATTGACTTCTCCATGGCTTCTCGGTGAAGAAAGCTCCCCTGCAGAAGTCTACACCTGTACATGCTGGTCTTAATGGCTTCTCCATGGCTTCTCGGTGCAGAAAGCTCCCCTGCAGAAGTCGACACCTGTACACGCTGGTCTTATTGGCTTCTCCATGGCTTCTCAGTGCAGAAAGCTCCCCTGCAGAAGTCTACACCCGTACACGCTGGACTTACTGACTTCTCCATGGCTTCTCAGTGCAGAAAGCTCCCCTGCTGAAGTCTACACCTGTAAACGCTGGACTTACTGACTTCTCCATGGCTTCTCAGTGCAGAAAGCTCCCCTGCTGAAGTCTACACCTGTACATGCTGGTCTCATTGACTTCTCCGCGGCTTCTCAGTGCAGAAAGCTCCCCTGCAGAAGTCTAAACCTGTACATGCTGGTTTCATTGGCTTCTCCTCAGCTTCTCAGTGCAGAAACCTCCCCTGCAGAAGTCTACACCTGTACATGCTGGTCTTATTGACTTCTCCATGGCTTAGCAGTGCAGAAAGCTCCCCTGCAGAAGTCTACACCTGTACATGCTGGTCTTATTGACTTCTCCATGGCTTCTCTGTGCAGAAAGCTCCCCTGCAGAAGTCTACACCTGTACATACTGGTTTTATTGACTTCTCCACGGCTTCTCGGTACAGAAAGCTCCCCTGCAGAAGTCTACAACTGTACATGCTCGTCTTATTGACTTTTGCACGTCATCTCGGTGCAGAAAGCTCCCCTGCAGAAGTCTACACCTGTACATGCTGGTCTTATTGGCTTCTCCATGGCTTCTCGGTGCAGAAAGCTCCCCTGCAGAAGTCGACACCTGTACACGCTGGTCTTATTGGCTTCTCCATGGCTTCTCGGTGCATAAAGCTCCCCTGCAGATGTCTACACCTGTACACGCTGGTTTTATTGACTTCTGCATGGCTTCTCAGTGCAGAAAGCTCCCCTGCAGAAGTCTACACCTGTACATGCTGGTCTTATTGACTTCTGCATGGCTTCTCAGTGCAGAAAGCTCCCCTGCAGAAGTCTACACCTGTACATGCTTGTTTTATTGGCTTCTCCATGGCTTCTCTGTGCAGAAAGCTCCCCTGCAGAAGTCTACACATGTACATGCTGGTCTTATTGACTTCTCCATGGCTTCTCGGTGAAGAAAGCTCCCCTGCAGAAGTCTACACCTGTACATGCTGGTCTTAATGGCTTCTCCATGGCTTCTCGGTGCAGAAAGCTCCCCTGCAGAAGTCGACACCTGTACACGCTGGTCTTATTGGCTTCTCCATGGCTTCTCAGTGCAGAAAGCTCCCCTGCAGAAGTCTACACCCGTACACGCTGGACTTACTGACTTCTCCATGGCTTCTCAGTGCAGAAAGCTCCCCTGCTGAAGTCTACACCTGTAAACGCTGGACTTACTGACTTCTCCATGGCTTCTCAGTGCAGAAAGCTCCCCTGCTGAAGTCTTCACCTGTACATGCTGGTCTCATTGACTTCTCCGCCGCTTCTCAGTGCAGAAAGCTCCCCTGCAGAAGTCTAAACCTGTACATGCTGGTTTCATTGGCTTCTCCTCGGCTTCTCAGTGCAGAAACCTCCCCTGCAGACGTCTACACCTGTACATGCTGGTCTTATTGACTTCTCCATGGCTTAGCAGTGCAGAAATCTCCCCTGCAGAAGTCTACACCTGTACATGCTGGTCTTATTGACTTCTCCATGGCTTCTCTGTGCAGAAAGCTCCCCTGCAGAAGTCTACACCTGTACATACTGGTTTTATTGACTTCTCCACGGCTTCTCGGTACAGAAAGCTCCCCTGCAGAAGTCTACAACTGTACATGCTCGTCTTATTGACTTTTGCACGTCATCTCGGTGCAGAAAGCTCCCCTGCAGAAGTCTACACCTGTACATGCTGGTCTCATTGACTTCTCCGCGGCTTCTCAGTGCAGAAAGCTCCCCTGCAGAAGTCTAAACCTGTACATGCTGGTTTCATTGGCTTCTCCTCGGCTTCTCAGTGCAGAAACCTCCCCTGCAGAAGTCTACACCTGTACATGCTGGTTTTATTGACTTCTCCATGGCTTCTCAGTGCAGAAAGCTCCGCTGCAGAAGTCTACACCTATGCATGCTGGTCTTATTGACTTCTCCATGGCTTCTCTGTGCAGAAAGCTCCCCTGCAGAAGTCTACACCTGTACATGCTGGTCTTATTGACTTCTCCATGGCTTAGCAGTGCAGAAATCTCCCCTGCAGAAGTCTACACCTGTACATGCTGGTCTTATTGACTTCTCCATGGCTTCTCTGTGCAGAAAGCTCCCCTGCAGAAGTCTACACCTGTACATACTGGTTTTATTGACTTCTCCATGGCTTAGCAGTGCAGAAATCTCCCCTGCAGAAGTCTACACCTGTACATGCTGGTCTTATTGACTTCTCCATGGCTTAGCAGTGCAGAAATCTCCCCTGCAGAAGTCTACACCTGTACATGCTGGTCTTATTGACTTCTCCATGGCTTAGCAGTGCAGAAATCTCCCCTGCAGAAGTCTACACCTGTACATGCTGGTCTTATTGACTTCTCCATGGCTTCTCTGTGCAGAAAGCTCCCCTGCAGAAGTCTACAACTGTACATGCTCGTTTTATTGACTTTTGCACGTCATCTCGGTGCAGAAAGCTCCCCTGCAGAAGTCTACACCTGTACATGCTGGTCTTATTGGCTTCTCCATGGCTTCTCGGTGCAGAAAGCTCCCCTGCAGAAGTCTACACCTGTACACGCTGGTCTTATTGGCTTCTCCATGGCTTCTCGGTGCATAAAGCTCCCCTGCAGATGTCTACACCTGTACACGCTGGTTTTATTGACTTCTGCATGGCTTCTCAGTGCAGAAAGCTCCCCTGCAGAAGTCTACACCTGTACATGCTGGTCTTATTGGCTTCTCCATGGCTTCTCGGTGCAGAAAGCTCCCCTGCAGAAGTCGACACCTGTACACGCTGGTCTTATTGGCTTCTCCATGGCTTCTCGGTGCATAAAGCTCCCCTGCAGATGTCTACACCTGTACACGCTGGTTTTATTGACTTCTGCATGGCTTCTCAGTGCAGAAAGCTCCCCTGCAGAAGTCTACACCTGTACATGCTGGTCTTATTGACTTCTGCATGGCTTCTCAGTGCAGAAAGCTCCCCTGCAGAAGTCTACACCTGTACATGCTTGTTTTATTGGCTTCTCCATGGCTTCTCTGTGCAGAAAGCTCCCCTGCAGAAGTCTACACATGTACATGCTGGTCTTATTGACTTCTCCATGGCTTCTCGGTGAAGAAAGCTCCCCTGCAGAAGTCTACACCTGTACATGCTGGTCTTAATGGCTTCTCCATGGCTTCTCGGTGCAGAAAGCTCCCCTGCAGAAGTCGACACCTGTACACGCTGGTCTTATTGGCTTCTCCATGGCTTCTCAGTGCAGAAAGCTCCCCTGCAGAAGTCTACACCCGTACACGCTGGACTTACTGACTTCTCCATGGCTTCTCAGTGCAGAAAGCTCCCCTGCTGAAGTCTACACCTGTAAACGCTGGACTTACTGACTTCTCCATGGCTTCTCAGTGCAGAAAGCTCCCCTGCTGAAGTCTACACCTGTACATGCTGGTCTCATTGACTTCTCCATGGCTTCTCTGTGCAGAAAGCTCCCCTGCAGAAGTCTACACCTGTACATACTGGTTTTATTGACTTCTCCACGGCTTCTCGGTACAGAAAGCTCCCCTGCAGAAGTCTACAACTGTACATGCTCGTCTTATTGACTTTTGCACGTCATCTCGGTGCAGAAAGCTCCCCTGCAGAAGTCTACACCTGTACATGCTGGTCTCATTGACTTCTCCGCGGCTTCTCAGTGCAGAAAGCTCCCCTGCAGAAGTCTAAACCTGTACATGCTGGTTTCATTGGCTTCTCCTCGGCTTCTCAGTGCAGAAACCTCCCCTGCAGAAGTCTACACCTGTACATGCTGGTCTTATTGACTTCTCCATGGCTTAGCAGTGCAGAAATCTCCCCTGCAGAAGTCTACACCTGTACATGCTGGTCTTATTGACTTCTCCATGGCTTCTCTGTGCAGAAAGCTCCCCTGCAGAAGTCTACACCTGTACATGCTAGTCTTATTGACTTCTCCATGGCTTCCCAGTGCAGAAAGCTCCCCTGCAGAAGTCTACACCTGTACATGCTGATCTTATTGACTTCTCCACGGCTTCTCAGTGGAGAAATCTCCCCTGCAGAAGTCTACACCTGTACATACTGGTTTTATTGACTTCTCCACGGCTTCTCGGTACAGAAAGCTCCCCTGCAGAAGTCTACAACTGTACATGCTCGTTTTATTGACTTTTGCACGTCATCTCGGTGCAGAAAGCTCCCCTGCAGAAGTCTACACCTGTACATGCTGGTCTTATTGGCTTCTCCATGGCTTCTCGGTGCAGAAAGCTCCCCTGCAGAAGTCGACACCTGTACACGCTGGTCTTATTGGCTTCTCCATGGCTTCTCGGTGCATAAAGCTCCCCTGCAGATGTCTACACCTGTACACGCTGGTTTTATTGACTTCTGCATGGCTTCTCAGTGCAGAAAGCTCCCCTGCAGAAGTCTACACCTGTACATGCTGGTCTTATTGACTTCTGCATGGCTTCTCAGTGCAGAAAGCTCCCCTGCAGAAGTCTACACCTGTACACGCTTGTTTTATTGGCTTCTCCATGGCTTCTCTGTGCAGAAAGCTCCCCTGCAGAAGTCTACACATGTACATGCTGGTCTTATTGACTTCTCCATGGCTTCTCGGTGAAGAAAGCTCCCCTGCAGAAGTCTACACCTGTACATGCTGGTCTTAATGGCTTCTCCATGGCTTCTCGGTGCAGAAAGCTCCCCTGCAGAAGTCGACACCTGTACACGCTGGTCTTATTGGCTTCTCCATGGCTTCTCAGTGCAGAAAGCTCCCCTGCAGAAGTCTACACCCGTACACGCTGGACTTACTGACTTCTCCATGGCTTCTCAGTGCAGAAAGCTCCCCTGCTGAAGTCTACACCTGTAAACGCTGGACTTACTGACTTCTCCATGGCTTCTCAGTGCAGAAAGCTCCCCTGCTGAAGTCTACACCTGTACATGCTGGTCTCATTGACTTCTCCGCGGCTTCTCAGTGCAGAAAGCTCCCCTGCAGAAGTCTAAACCTGTACATGCTGGTTTCATTGGCTTCTCCTCGGCTTCTCAGTGCAGAAACCTCCCCTGCAGAAGTCTACACCTGTACATGCTGGTCTTATTGACTTCTCCATGGCTTCTCTGTGCAGAAAGCTCCCCTGCAGAAGTCTACACATGTACATGCTGGTCTTATTGACTTCTCCATGGCTTCTCGGTGAAGAAAGCTCCCCTGCAGAAGTCTACACCTGTACATGCTGGTCTTAATGGCTTCTCCATGGCTTCTCGGTGCAGAAAGCTCCCCTGCAGAAGTCGACACCTGTACACGCTGGTCTTATTGGCTTCTCCATGGCTTCTCAGTGCAGAAAGCTCCCCTGCAGAAGTCTACACCCGTACACGCTGGACTTACTGACTTCTCCATGGCTTCTCAGTGCAGAAAGCTCCCCTGCTGAAGTCTACACCTGTAAACGCTGGACTTACTGACTTCTCCATGGCTTCTCAGTGCAGAAAGCTCCCCTGCTGAAGTCTACACCTGTACATGCTGGTCTCATTGACTTCTCCGCGGCTTCTCAGTGCAGAAAGCTCCCCTGCAGAAGTCTAAACCTGTACATGCTGGTTTCATTGGCTTCTCCTCAGCTTCTCAGTGCAGAAACCTCCCCTGCAGAAGTCTACACCTGTACATGCTGGTCTTATTGACTTCTCCATGGCTTCTCTGTGCAGAAAGCTCCCCTGCAGAAGTCTACACCTGTACATACTGGTTTTATTGACTTCTCCACGGCTTCTCGGTACAGAAAGCTCCCCTGCAGAAGTCGACACCTGTACACGCTGGTCTTATTGGCTTCTCCATGGCTTCTCGGTGCATAAAGCTCCCCTGCAGATGTCTACACCTGTACACGCTGGTTTTATTGACTTCTGCATGGCTTCTCAGTGCAGAAAGCTCCCCTGCAGAAGTCTACACCTGTACATGCTGGTCTTATTGACTTCTGCATGGCTTCTCAGTGCAGAAAGCTCCCCTGCAGAAGTCTACACCTGTACATGCTTGTTTTATTGGCTTCTCCATGGCTTCTCTGTGCAGAAAGCTCCCCTGCAGAAGTCTACACATGTACATGCTGGTCTTATTGACTTCTCCATGGCTTCTCGGTGAAGAAAGCTCCCCTGCAGAAGTCTACACCTGTACATGCTGGTCTTAATGGCTTCTCCATGGCTTCTCGGTGCAGAAAGCTCCCCTGCAGAAGTCGACACCTGTACACGCTGGTCTTATTGGCTTCTCCATGGCTTCTCAGTGCAGAAAGCTCCCCTGCAGAAGTCTACACCCGTACACGCTGGACTTACTGACTTCTCCATGGCTTCTCAGTGCAGAAAGCTCCCCTGCTGAAGTCTACACCTGTAAACGCTGGACTTACTGACTTCTCCATGGCTTCTCAGTGCAGAAAGCTCCCCTGCTGAAGTCTACACCTGTACATGCTGGTCTCATTGACTTCTCCGCGGCTTCTCAGTGCAGAAAGCTCCCCTGCAGAAGTCTAAACCTGTACATGCTGGTTTCATTGGCTTCTCCTCGGCTTCTCAGTGCAGAAACCTCCCCTGCAGAAGTCTACACCTGTACATGCTGGTCTTATTGACTTCTCCATGGCTTAGCAGTGCAGAAATCTCCCCTGCAGAAGTCTACACCTGTACATGCTGGTCTTATTGACTTCTCCATGGCTTCTCTGTGCAGAAAGCTCCCCTGCAGAAGTCTACACCTGTACATACTGGTTTTATTGACTTCTCCACGGCTTCTCGGTACAGAAAGCTCCCCTGCAGAAGTCTACACCTGTACATGCTGGTCTTATTGGCTTCTCCATGGCTTCTCGGTGCAGAAAGCTCCCCTGCAGAAGTCGACACCTGTACACGCTGGTCTTATTGGCTTCTCCATGGCTTCTCGGTGCATAAAGCTCCCCTGCAGATGTCTACACCTGTACACGCTGGTTTTATTGACTTCTGCATGGCTTCTCAGTGCAGAAAGCTCCCCTGCAGAAGTCTACACCTGTACATGCTGGTCTTATTGACTTCTGCATGGCTTCTCAGTGCAGAAAGCTCCCCTGCAGAAGTCTACACCTGTACATGCTTGTTTTATTGGCTTCTCCATGGCTTCTCTGTGCAGAAAGCTCCCCTGCAGAAGTCTACACATGTACATGCTGGTCTTATTGACTTCTCCATGGCTTCTCGGTGAAGAAAGCTCCCCTGCAGAAGTCTACACCTGTACATGCTGGTCTTAATGGCTTCTCCATGGCTTCTCGGTGCAGAAAGCTCCCCTGCAGAAGTCGACACCTGTACACGCTGGTCTTATTGGCTTCTCCATGGCTTCTCAGTGCAGAAAGCTCCCCTGCAGAAGTCTACACCCGTACACGCTGGACTTACTGACTTCTCCATGGCTTCTCAGTGCAGAAACCTCCCCTGCAGAAGTCTACAACTGTACTTGCTGGTTTTATTGACTTCTCCACGGCTTCTCTGTACAGAAAGCTCCCCTGCAGAAGTCTACAACTGTACATGCTCGTCTTATTGACTTTTGCACGTCATCTCGGTGCAGAAAGCTCCCCTGCAGAAGTCTACACCTGTACATGCTGGTCTTATTGGCTTCTCCATGGCTTCTTGGTGCAGAACGCTCCCCTGCAGATGTCTACACCTGTACATGCTGGTCTCATTGACTTCTCCGCGGCTTCTCAGTGCAGAAAGCTCCCCTGCAGAAGTCTAAACCTGTACATGCTGGTTTCATTGGCTTCTCCTCGGCTTCTCAGTGCAGAAAGCTCCCCTGCAGAAGTCTACACCTGTACATACTGTTTTTATTGACTTCTCCACGGCTTCTCGGTACAGAAAGCTCCCCTGCAGAAGTCTACAACTGTACATGCTCGTCTTATTGACTTTTGCACGTCATCTCGGTGCAGAAAGCTCCCCTGCAGAAGTCTACACCTGTACATGCTGGTCTCATTGACTTCTCCGCGGCTTCTCAGTGCAGAAAGCTCCCCTGCAGAAGTCTAAACCTGTACATGCTGGTTTCATTGGCTTCTCCTCGGCTTCTCAGTGCAGAAACCTCCCCTGCAGAAGTCTACACCTGTACATGCTGGTCTTATTGACTTCTCCATGGCTTAGCAGTGCAGAAAGCTCCCCTGCAGAAGTCTACACCTGTACATGCTGGTCTTATTGACTTCTCCATGGCTTCTCTGTGCAGAAAGCTCCCCTGCAGAAGTCTACACCTGTACATACTGGTTTTATTGACTTCTCCACGGCTTCTCGGTACAGAAAGCTCCCCTGCAGAAGTCTACAACTGTACATGCTCGTTTTATTGACTTTTGCACGTCATCTCGGTGCAGAAAGCTCCCCTGCAGAAGTCTACACCTGTACATGCTGGTCTTATTGGCTTCTCCATGGCTTCTCGGTGCAGAAAGCTCCCCTGCAGAAGTCGACACCTGTACACGCTGGTCTTATTGGCTTCTCCATGGCTTCTCGGTGCATAAAGCTCCCCTGCAGATGTCTACACCTGTACACGCTGGTTTTATTGACTTCTGCATGGCTTCTCAGTGCAGAAAGCTCCCCTGCAGAAGTCTACACCTGTACATGCTGGTCTTATTGACTTCTGCATGGCTTCTCAGTGCAGAAAGCTCCCCTGCAGAAGTCTACACCTGTACATGCTTGTTTTATTGGCTTCTCCATGGCTTCTCTGTGCAGAAAGCTCCCCTGCAGAAGTCTACACATGTACATGCTGGTCTTATTGACTTCTCCATGGCTTCTCGGTGAAGAAAGCTCCCCTGCAGAAGTCTACACCTGTACATGCTGGTCTTAATGGCTTCTCCATGGCTTCTCGGTGCAGAAAGCTCCCCTGCAGAAGTCGACACCTGTACACGCTGGTCTTATTGGCTTCTCCATGGCTTCTCAGTGCAGAAAGCTCCCCTGCAGAAGTCTACACCTCTACATGCTGGTCTTATTGACTTCCCCATGGCTTAGCAGTGCAGAAAGCTCCCCTGCAGAAGTCTACACCTGCACATGCTGGTCTTATTGGCTTCTCCATGGCTTCTCGGTGCAGAAAGCTCCCCTGCAGAAGTCTACACCTGTACATGCTGGTCTTATTGACTTCCCCACGGCTTCTCGGTGCAGAAAGCTCCCCTGCAGAAGTCTACACCTGTACATGCTGGTCTTATTGACTTCTCCACGGCTTCTCGGTGCAGAAAGCTCCCCTGCAGAAGTCTACACCTGTACATGCTGGTCTTATTGACTTCTCCACGGCTTCTCGGTACAGAAAGCTCCCCTGCAGAAGTCTACAACTGTACATGCGCGTCTTATTGACTTTTGCACGTCATCTCGGTGCAGAAAGCTCCCCTGCAGAAGTCTACACCTGTACATGCTGGTCTTATTGGCTTCTCCATGGCTTCTTGGTGCAGAAAGCTCCCCTGCAGAAGTCTACACCTGTACATGCTGGTCTTAATGGCTTCTCCATGGCTTCTCGGTGCAGAAAGCTCCCTCCAGAAGTAGACACCTGTACATGCTGGTCTTATTGACTTCTCCATGGCTTCTCGGTGCAGAAAGCTCCCCTGCAGAAGTCTACACCTGTACATGCTGGTCTTATTCACTTCCCCATGGCTTCTTGGTGCAGAATGCTCCCCTGCCAAAGTCTACACCTGTACATGCTGGTCTTAATGGCTTCTCCATGGCTTCTCGGTGCAGAAAGCTCCCTCCAGAAGTAGACACCTGTACATGCTGGTCTTATTGACTTCTCCATGGCTTCTCGGTGCAGAAAGCTCCCCTGCAGAAGTCTACACCTGTAAATGCTGGTCTTATTGGTTTCTCCGCGGCTTCTCAGTGCAGAAAGCTCCCCTGCAGAAGGCTACACCTGTACATGCTGGTCTTATTGGCTTCTGCATGGCTTCTCAGTGCAGAAAGCTCCCCTGCAGAAGTCTACACCTGTACATGCTGGTCTTATTCACTTCCCCATGGCTTCTTGGTGCAGAATGCTCCCCTGCAGAAGTCTACACCTGTACATGCTGGTCATATTGACTTCTCCATGGCATCTCGGTGCAGAAAGCTCCCTGCAGAAGTATACACCTGTACATGCTTGTTTTATTGACTTTTGCATGGCTTCTCAGTGAAGAACGCTCCCCTGCAGAAGTCTACACCTGTACATGCTGGTCTTATTGACTTCTCCATGGCTTCTCTGTGCAGAAAGCTCCCCTGCAGAAGTCTACACCTGTACATACTGGTTTTATTGACTAATCCACGGCTTCTCGGTACAGAAAGCTCCCCTGCAGAAGTCTACAACTGTACATGCGCGTCTTATTGACTTTTGCACGTCATCTCGGTGCAGAAAGCTCCCCTGCAGAAGTCTACACCTGTACATGCTGGTCTTATTGGCTTCTCCATGGCTTCTTGGTGCAGAAAGCTCCCCTGCAGAAGTCTACACCTGTACATGCTGGTCTTATTCACTTCCCTATGGCTTCTTGGTGCAGAATGCTCCCCTGCCGAAGTCTACACCTGTACATGCTGGTCTTAATGACTTCTCCATGGCTTCTCGGTGCAGAAAGCTCCCTCCAGAAGTAAACACCTGTACATGCTGGTCTTAGTGACTTCTCCATGGCTTCTCAGTGCAGAAAGCTCCCCTGCAGAAGTCTACACCTCTACATGATGGTCTTATTGACTTCTCCATGGCTTCTCAGTGCAGAAAGCTCCCCTGCAGAAGTCTACACCTGTACATGCTGGTCTTATTGGCTTCTCCTCGGCTTCTCAGTGCAGAAAGCTCCCCTGCAGAAGTCTACACCTGTACATGCTGGTCTTATTCACTTCTCCATGGCTTCTCAGTGCAGAAAGCTCCCCTGCAGAAGTCTACACCTGTACATGCTGGTCTTATTGACTTTTCCATGGCTTCTCAGTGCAGAAAGCTCCCCTGCAGAAGTCTACACCTGTACATGCTGGTCTTATTGACTTTTCCATGGCTTCTCGGTGCAGAAAGCTCCCCTGCAGAAGTCTACAACTGTACATGCTGGTCTTATTGACTTCTGCACGTCATCTCAGTGCAGAAAGCTCCCCTGCAGAAGTCTACACCTGTACATGCTGGTCATATTGACTTTTGCATGGCTTCTCAGTGAAGAACGCTCCCCTGCAGAAGTCTACACCTGTACATGCTGGTCTTAATGACTTCTCCGTGGCTTCTCTGTGCAGAAAGCTCCCCTGCAGAAGTCTACACCTGTACATACTGGTTTTATTGACTTCTCCGTGGCTTCTCGGTGCAGAAAGCTCCCCTGCAGAAGTCTACACCTGTACATGCTGGTCTTATTGGCTTCTGCATGGCTTCTCAGTGCAGAAAGCTCCCCTGCAGAAGTCTACACCTGTACATGCTGGACTTATTGGCTTCTCCTTGGCTTCTCTGTGCAGAACCCTCCCCTGCAGAAGTCTACACCTGTACATGCTGGTCTTATTGGCTTCTCCATGGCTTCTCGGTGCAGCAAGCTCCCCTGCATATGTCTACACCTTTACATGCTTGTCTTATTGACTTCCCCACGGCTTCTCAGTGCAGAAAGATCCCCTGCAGAAGTCTACACCTGTACACGCTGGTCTTAATGGCTTCTCCATGGCTTCTCGGTGCAGAAAGTTCCCCTGCAGAAGTCTACACCTGTACACGCTTGTTTTATTGGCTTCTCCATGGCTTCTCTGTGCAGAAAGCTCCCCTGCAGAAGTCTACACCCGTACACGCTGGACTTACTGACTTCTCCATGGCTTCTCAGTGCAGAAAGCTCCCCTGCTGAAGTCTACACCTGTACATGCTGGACTTACTGACTTCTCCATGGCTTCTCAGTGCAGTAAGCTCCCCTGCAGAAGTCTACACATGTACATGCTGGTCTTATTGACTTCTCCATGGCTTCTCGGTGAAGAAAGCTCCCCTGCAGAAGTCTACACCTGTACATGCTGGTCTTAATGGCTTCTCCATGGCTTCTCGGTGCAGAAAGCTCCCCTGCAGAAGTCGACACCTGTACACGCTGGTCTTATTGGCTTCTCCATGGCTTCTCGGTGCAGAAAGCTCCCCTTCAGATGTCTACACCTGTACACGCTGGTTTTATTGACTTCTGCATGGCTTCTCAGTGCAGAAAGCTCCCCTGCAGAAGTCTACACCTGTACATGCTGGTCTTATTGGCTTCTGCATGGCTTCTCTGTGCAGAAAGCTCCCCTGCAGAAGTCTACACCTGTACATGCTTGTTTTATTGGCTTCTCCATGGCTTCTCTGTGCAGAAAGCTCCCCTGCAGAAGTCTACACATGTACATGCTGGTCTTATTGACTTCTCCATGGCTTCTCGGTGAAGAAAGCTCCCCTGCAGAAGTCTACACCTGTACATGCTGGTCTTAATGGCTTCTCCATGGCTTCTCGGTGCAGAAAGCTCCCCTGCAGAAGTCGACACCTGTACACGCTGGTCTTATTGGCTTCTCCATGGCTTCTCGGTGCAGAAAGCTCCCCTGCAGATGTCTACACCTGTACACGCTGGTTTTATTGACTTCTGCATGGCTTCTCAGTGCAGAAAGCTCCCTGCAGAAGTCTACACCTGTACATGCTGGTCTTATTGACTTCTGCATGGCTTCTCAGTGCAGAAAGCTCCCCTGCAGAAGTCTACACCTGTACATGCTGGTCTTATTGGCTTCTCCATGGCTTCTCTGTGCAGAAAGCTCCCCTGCAGAAGTCTACACCTGTACATACTGGTTTTATTGACTTCTCCACGGCTTCTCGGTACAGAAAGCTCCCCTGCAGAAGTCTACAACTGTACATGCTCGTCTTATTGACTTTTGCACGTCATCTCGGTGCAGAAAGCTCCCCTGCAGAAGTCTACACCTGTACATGCTGGTCTTATTGGCTTCTCCATGGCTTCTCAGTGCAGAAAGCTCCCCTGCAGAAGTCTACACCCGTACACGCTGGACTTACTGACTTCTCCATGGCTTCTCAGTGCAGAAAGCTCCCCTGCTGAAGTCTACACCTGTAAACGCTGGACTTATTGACTTCTCCATGGCTTCTCAGTGAAGAAAGCTCCCCTGCAGAAGTCTACACCTGTACATGCTGGTCTTAATGGCTTCTCCATGGCTTCTCGGTGCAGAAAGCTCCCCTGCAGAAGTCGACACCTGTACACGCTGGTCTTATTGGCTTCTCCATGGCTTCTCGGTGCAGAAAGCTCCCCTGCAGATGTCTACACCTGTACACGCTGGTTTTATTGACTTCTGCATGGCTTCTCAGTGCAGAAAGCTCCCTGCAGAAGTCTACACCTGTACATGCTGGTCTTATTGACTTCTGCATGGCTTCTCAGTGCAGAAAGCTCCCCTGCAGAAGTCTACACCTGTACATGCTTGTTTTATTGGCTTCTCCATGGCTTCTCTGTGCAGAAAGCTCCCCTTCAGATGTCTACACCTGTACACGCTGGTTTTATTGACTTCTGCATGGCTTCTCAGTGCAGAAAGCTCCCCTGCAGAAGTCTACACCTGTACATGCTGGTCTTATTGGCTTCTGCATGGCTTCTCTGTGCAGAAAGCTCCCCTGCAGAAGTCTACACCTGTACATGCTTGTTTTATTGGCTTCTCCATGGCTTCTCGGTGCAGAAAGCTCCCCTGCAGAAGTCGACACCTGTACACGCTGGTCTTATTGGCTTCTCCATGGCTTCTCGGTGCAGAAAGCTCCCCTGCAGATGTCTACACCTGTACACGCTGGTTTTATTGACTTCTGCATGGCTTCTCAGTGCAGAAAGCTCCCTGCAGAAGTCTACACCTGTACATGCTGGTCTTATTGACTTCTGCATGGCTTCTCAGTGCAGAAAGCTCCCCTGCAGAAGTCTACACCTGTACATGCTTGTTTTATTGGCTTCTCCATGGCTTCTCTGTGCAGAAAGCTCCCCTGCAGAAGTCTACACATGTACATGCTGGTCTTATTGACTTCTCCATGGCTTCTCGGTGAAGAAAGCTCCCCTGCAGAAGTCTACACCTGTACATGCTGGTCTTAATGGCTTCTCCATGGCTTCTCGGTGCAGAAAGCTCCCCTGCAGAAATCGACACCTGTACACGCTGGTCTTATTGGCTTCTCCATGGCTTCTCAGTGCAGAAAGCTCCCCTGCAGAAGTCTACACCCGTACACGCTGGACTTACTGACTTCTCCATGGCTTCTCAGTGCAGAAAGCTCCCCTGCTGAAGTCTACACCTGTAAACGCTGGACTTACTGACTTCTCCATGGCTTCTCAGTGCAGAAAGCTCCCCTGCTGAAGTCTACACCTGTACATGCTGGTCTCATTGACTTCTCCGCGGCTTCTCAGTGCAGAAAGCTCCCCTGCAGAAGTCTAAACCTGTACATGCTGGTTTCATTGGCTTCTCCTCGGCTTCTCAGTGCAGAAACCTCCCCTGCAGAAGTCTACACCTGTACATGCTGGTCTTATTGACTTCTCCATGGCTTCTCTGTGCAGAAAGCTCCCCTGCAGAAGTCTACACCTGTACATACTGGTTTTATTGACTTCTCCACGGCTTCTCGGTACAGAAAGCTCCCCTGCAGAAGTCTACAACTGTACATGCTCGTCTTATTGACTTTTGCACGTCATCTCGGTGCAGAAAGCTCCCCTGCAGAAGTCTACACCTGTACATGCTGGTCTTATTGGCTTCTCCATGGCTTCTCGGTGCAGAAAGCTCCCCTGCAGAAGTCGACACCTGTACACGCTGGTCTTATTGGCTTCTCCATGGCTTCTCGGTGCATAAAGCTCCCCTGCAGATGTCTACACCTGTACACGCTGGTTTTATTGACTTCTGCATGGCTTCTCAGTGCAGAAAGCTCCCCTGCAGAAGTCTACACCTGTACATGCTGGTCTTATTGACTTCTGCATGGCTTCTCAGTGCAGAAAGCTCCCCTGCAGAAGTCTACACCTGTACATGCTTGTTTTATTGGCTTCTCCATGGCTTCTCTGTGCAGAAAGCTCCCCTGCAGAAGTCTACACATGTACATGCTGGTCTTATTGACTTCTCCATGGCTTCTCGGTGAAGAAAGCTCCCCTGCAGAAGTCTACACCTGTACATGCTGGTCTTAATGGCTTCTCCATGGCTTCTCGGTGCAGAAAGCTCCCCTGCAGAAGTCGACACCTGTACACGCTGGTCTTATTGGCTTCTCCATGGCTTCTCAGTGCAGAAAGCTCCCCTGCAGAAGTCTACACCCGTACACGCTGGACTTACTGACTTCTCCATGGCTTCTCAGTGCAGAAAGCTCCCCTGCTGAAGTCTACACCTGTAAACGCTGGACTTACTGACTTCTCCATGGCTTCTCAGTGCAGAAAGCTCCCCTGCTGAAGTCTACACCTGTACATGCTGGTCTCATTGACTTCTCCGCGGCTTCTCAGTGCAGAAAGCTCCCCTGCAGAAGTCTAAACCTGTACATGCTGGTTTCATTGGCTTCTCCTCGGCTTCTCAGTGCAGAAACCTCCCCTGCAGAAGTCTACACCTGTACATGCTGGTCTTATTGACTTCTCCATGGCTTAGCAGTGCAGAAATCTCCCCTGCAGAAGTCTACACCTGTACATGCTGGTCTTATTGACTTCTCCATGGCTTAGCAGTGCAGAAATCTCCCCTGCAGAAGTCTACACCTGTACATGCTGGTCTTATTGACTTCTCCATGGCTTCTCTGTGCAGAAAGCTCCCCTGCAGAAGTCTACACCTGTACATACTGGTTTTATTGACTTCTCCACAGCTTCTCGGTACAGAAAGCTCCCCTGCAGAAGTCTACAACTGTACATGCTCGTCTTATTGACTTTTGCACGTCATCTCGGTGCAGAAAGCTCCCCTGCAGAAGTCTACACCTGTACATGCTGGTCTCATTGACTTCTCCGCGGCTTCTCAGTGCAGAAAGCTCCCCTGCAGAAGTCTAAACCTGTACATGTTGGTTTCATTGGCTTCTCCTCGGCTTCTCAGTGCAGAAACCTCCCCTGCAGAAGTCTACACCTGTACATGCTGGTCTTATTGACTTCTCCATGGCTTAGCAGTGCAGAAATCTCCCCTGCAGAAGTCTACACCTGTACATGCTGGTCTTATTGACTTCTCCATGGCTTCTCTGTGCAGAAAGCTCCCCTGCAGAAGTCTACACCTGTACATACTGGTTTTATTGACTTCTCCACGGCTTCTCGGTACAGAAAGCTCCCCTGCAGAAGTCTACAACTGTACATGCTCGTTTTATTGAATTTTGCACGTCATCTCGGTGCAGAAAGCTCCCCTGCAGAAGTCTACACCTGTACATGCTGGTCTTATTGGCTTCTCCATGGCTTCTCGGTGCAGAAAGCTCCCCTGCAGAAGTCGACACCTGTACACGCTGGTCTTATTGGCTTCTCCATGGCTTCTCGGTGCATAAAGCTCCCCTGCAGATGTCTACACCTGTACACGCTGGTTTTATTGACTTCTGCATGGCTTCTCAGTGCAGAAAGCTCCCCTGCAGAAGTCTACACCTGTACATGCTGGTCTTTCTGACTTCTGCATGGCTTCTCAGTGCAGAAAGCTCCCCTGCAGAAGTCTACACCTGTACATGCTTGTTTTATTGGCTTCTCCATGGCTTCTCTGTGCAGAAAGCTCCCCTGCAGAAGTCTACACATGTACATGCTGGTCTTATTGACTTCTCCATGGCTTCTCGGTGAAGAAAGCTCCCCTGCAGAAGTCTACACCTGTACATGCTGGTCTTAATGGCTTCTCCATGGCTTCTCGGTGCAGAAAGCTCCCCTGCAGAAGTCGACACCTGTACACGCTGGTCTTATTGGCTTCTCCATGGCTTCTCAGTGCAGAAAGCTCCCCTGCAGAAGTCTACACCCGTACACGCTGGACTTACTGACTTCTCCATGGCTTCTCAGTGCAGAAAGCTCCCCTGCTGAAGTCTACACCTGTAAACGCTGGACTTACTGACTTCTCCATGGCTTCTCAGTGCAGAAAGCTCCCCTGCTGAAGTCTACACCTGTACATGCTGGTCTCATTGACTTCTCCGCGGCTTCTCAGTGCAGAAAGCTCCCCTGCAGAAGTCTAAACCTGTACATGCTGGTTTCATTGGCTTCTCCTCGGCTTCTCGGTACAGAAAGCTCCCCTGCAGAAGTCTACAACTGTACATGCTCGTCTTATTGACTTTTGCACGTCATCTCGGTGCAGAAAGCTCCCCTGCAGAAGTCTACACCTGTACATGCTGATCTTATTGACTTCCCCATGGCTTCTTGGTGCAGAAAGCTCCCCTGCCGAAGTCTACACCTGTACATGCTGGTCTTATTTACTTCCCCATGGCTTCTTGGTGCAGAAAGCTCCCCTGCCGAAGTCTACACCTGTACATGCTGGTCTTAATGGCTTCTCCATGGCTTCTCGGTGCAGAAAGCTCCCTCCAGAAGTAAACACCTGTACATGCTGGTCTTATTGACTTCTCCATGGCTCCTCTGTGCAGAAAGCTCCCCTGCAGAAGTCTACACCTGTACATGCTGGTCTTATTGACTTTTCCATGGCTTCTCGGTGCAGAAAGCTCCCCTGCAGAAGTCTACAACTGTACATGCTGGTCTTATTGACTTCTGCACGTCATCTCAGTGCAGAAAGCTCCCCTGCAGAAGTCTACACCTGTACATGCTGGTCTTATTGACTTTTCCATGGCTTCTCGGTGCAGAAAGCTCCCCTGCAGAAGTCTACACCTGTACATGCTGGTCTTATTGACTTCTGCACGTCATCTCAGTGCAGAAAGCTCCCCTGCTGAAGTCTACACCTGTAAACGCTGGACTTACTGACTTCTCCATGGCTTCTCAGTGCAGAAAGCTCCCTTGCAGAAGTCTACACCTATGCATGCTGGTCTCATTGACTTCTCCGCGGCTTCTCAGTGCAGAAAGCTCCCCTGCAGAAGTCTAAACCTGTACATGCTGGTTTCATTGGCTTCTCCTCAGCTTCTCAGTGCAGAAACCTCCCCTGCAGAAGTCTACACCTGTACATGCTGGTCTTATTGACTTCTCCATGGCTTCTCTGTGCAGAAAGCTCCCCTGCAGAAGTCTACACCTGTACATACTGGTTTTATTGACTTCTCCACGGCTTCTCGGTACAGAAAGCTCCCCTGCAGAAGTCTACAACTGTACATGCTCGTCTTATTGACTTTTGCACGTCATCTCGGTGCAGAAAGCTCCCCTGCAGAAGTCTACACCTGTACATGCTGGTCTTATTGGCTTCTCCATGGCTTCTCGGTGCAGAAAGCTCCCCTGCAGAAGTCGACACCTGTACACGCTGGTCTTATTGGCTTCTCCATGGCTTCTCGGTGCATAAAGCTCCCCTGCAGATGTCTACACCTGTACACGCTGGTTTTATTGACTTCTGCATGGCTTCTCAGTGCAGAAAGCTCCCCTGCAGAAGTCTACACCTGTACATGCTGGTCTTATTGACTTCTGCATGGCTTCTCAGTGCAGAAAGCTCCCCTGCAGAAGTCTACACCTGTACATGCTTGTTTTATTGGCTTCTCCATGGCTTCTCTGTGCAGAAAGCTCCCCTGCAGAAGTCTACACATGTACATGCTGGTCTTATTGACTTCTCCATGGCTTCTCGGTGAAGAAAGCTCCCCTGCAGAAGTCTACACCTGTACATGCTGGTCTTAATGGCTTCTCGGTGCAGAAAGCTCCCCTGCAGAAGTCGACACCTGTACACGCTGGTCTTATTGGCTTCTCCATGGCTTCTCAGTGCAGAAAGCTCCCCTGCAGAAGTCTACACCCGTACACGCTGGACTTACTGACTTCTCCATGGCTTCTCAGTGCAGAAAGCTCCCCTGCTGAAGTCTACACCTGTAAACGCTGGACTTACTGACTTCTCCATGGCTTCTCAGTGCAGAAAGCTCCCCTGCTGAAGTCTACACCTGTACATGCTGGTCTCATTGACTTCTCCGCCGCTTCTCAGTGCAGAAAGCTCCCCTGCAGAAGTCTAAACCTGTACATGCTGGTTTCATTGGCTTCTCCTCGGCTTCTCAGTGCAGAAACCTCCCCTGCAGACGTCTACACCTGTACATGCTGGTCTTATTGACTTCTCCATGGCTTAGCAGTGCAGAAATCTCCCCTGCAGAAGTCTACACCTGTACATGCTGGTCTTATTGACTTCTCCATGGCTTCTCTGTGCAGAAAGCTCCCCTGCAGAAGTCTACACCTGTACATACTGGTTTTATTGACTTCTCCATGGCTTCTCAGTGCAGACAGCTCCCCTGCAGAAGTCTAAACCTGTACATGCTGGTTTCATTGGCTTCTCCTCGGCTTCTCAGTGCAGAAACCTCCCCTGCAGAAGTCTACACCTGTACATGCTCGTCTTATTGACTTTTGCACGTCATCTCGGTGCAGAAAGCTCCCCTGCAGAAGTCTACACCTGTACATGCTGGTCTCATTGACTTCTCCGCGGCTTCTCAGTGCAGAAAGCTCCCCTGCAGAAGTCTAAACCTGTACATGCTGGTTTCATTGGCTTCTCCTCGGCTTCTCAGTGCAGAAACCTCCCCTGCAGAAGTCTACACCTGTACATGCTGGTTTTATTGACTTCTCCATGGCTTCTCAGTGCAGAAAGCTCCGCTGCAGAAGTCTACACCTATGCATGCTGGTCTTATTGACTTCTCCATGGCTTCTCTGTGCAGAAAGCTCCCCAGCAGAAGTCTACACCTGTACATGCTGGTCTTATTGACTTCTCCATGGCTTAGCAGTGCAGAAATCTCCCCTGCAGAAGTCTACACCTGTACATGCTGGTCTTATTGACTTCTCCATGGCTTCTCTGTGCAGAAAGCTCCCCTGCAGAAGTCTACACCTGTACATACTGGTTTTATTGACTTCTCCATGGCTTAGCAGTGCAGAAATCTCCCCTGCAGAAGTCAACACCTGTACATGCTGGTCTTATTGGCTTCTCCTCGGCTTCTCAGTGCAGAAACCTCCCCTGCAGAAGTCTACACCTGTACATGCTGGTCTTATTGACTTCTCCATGGCTTAGCAGTGCAGAAATCTCCCCTGCAGAAGTCTACACCTGTACATGCTGGTCTTATTGACTTCTCCATGGCTTCTCTGTGCAGAAAGCTCCCCTGCAGAAGTCTACACCTGTACATGCTGGTCTTATTGACTTCTCCATGGCTTCTCGGTACAGAAAGCTCCCCTGCAGAAGTCTACAACTGTACATGCTCGTTTTATTGACTTTTGCACGTCATCTCGGTGCAGAAAGCTCCCCTGCAGAAGTCTACACCTGTACATGCTGGTCTTATTGGCTTCTCCATGGCTTCTCGGTGCAGAAAGCTCCCCTGCAGAAGTCGACACCTGTACACGCTGGTCTTATTGGCTTCTCCATGGCTTCTCGGTGCATAAAGCTCCCCTGCAGATGTCTACACCTGTACACGCTGGTTTTATTGACTTCTGCATGGCTTCTCAGTGCAGAAAGCTCCCCTGCAGAAGTCTACACCTGTACATGCTGGTCTTATTGACTTCTGCATGGCTTCTCAGTGCAGAAAGCTCCCCTGCAGAAGTCTACACCTGTACATGCTTGTTTTATTGGCTTCTCCATGGCTTCTCTGTGCAGAAAGCTCCCCTGCAGAAGTCTACACATGTACATGCTGGTCTTATTGACTTCTCCATGGCTTCTCGGTGAAGAAAGCTCCCCTGCAGAAGTCTACACCTGTACATGCTGGTCTTAATGGCTTCTCCATGGCTTCTCGGTGCAGAAAGCTCCCCTGCAGAAGTCGACACCTGTACACGCTGGTCTTATTGGCTTCTCCATGGCTTCTCAGTGCAGAAAGCTCCCCTGCAGAAGTCTACACCCGTACACGCTGGACTTACTGACTTCTCCATGGCTTCTCAGTGCAGAAAGCTCCCCTGCTGAAGTCTACACCTGTAAACGCTGGACTTACTGACTTCTCCATGGCTTCTCAGTGCAGAAAGCTCCCCTGCTGAAGTCTACACCTGTACATGCTGGTCTCATTGACTTCTCCGCGGCTTCTCAGTGCAGAAAGCTCCCCTGCAGAAGTCTAAACCTGTACATGCTGGTTTCATTGGCTTCTCCTCGGCTTCTCAGTGCAGAAACCTCCCCTGCAGAAGTCTACACCTGTACATGCTGGTCTTATTGACTTCTCCATGGCTTCTCTGTGCAGAAAGCTCCCCTGCAGAAGTCTACACCTGTACATACTGGTTTTATTGACTTCTCCACGGCTTCTCGGTACAGAAAGCTCCCCTGCAGAAGTCTACAACTGTACATGCTCGTCTTATTGACTTTTGCACGTCATCTCGGTGCAGAAAGCTCCCCTGCAGAAGTCTACACCTGTACATGCTGGTCTTATTGACTTCTCTGCGGCTTCTCAGTGCAGAAAGCTCCCCTGCAGAAGTCTATTCCTGTACATGCTGTTCTTATTGACTTCTCCACGGCTTCTCGGTGCAGAAAGCTCCCCTGCAGAAGTCTACACCTGTACATGCTGGTCTTATTTACTTCCCCATGGCTTCTTGGTGCAGAATGCTCCCCTGCCGAAGTCTACACCTGTACATGCTGGTCTTAATGGCTTCTCCATGGCTTCTCGGTGCAGAAAGCTCCCTCCAGAAGTAAACACCTGTACATGCTGGTCTTATTGACTTCTCCATGGCTTCTCGGTGCAGAAAGCTCCCCTGCAGAAGTCGACACCTGTACACGCTGGTCTTATTGGCTTCTCCATGGCTTCTCAGTGCAGAAAGCTCCCCTGCAGAAGTCTACACCCGTACACGCTGGACTTACTGACTTCTCCATGGCTTCTCAGTGCAGAAAGCTCCCCTGCTGAAGTCTACACCTGTAAACGCTGGACTTACTGACTTCTCCATGGCTTCTCAGTGCAGAAAGCTCCCCTGCTGAAGTCTACACCTGTACATGCTGGTCTCATTGACTTCTCCGCGGCTTCTCAGTGCAGAAAGCTCCCCTGCAGAAGTCTAAACCTGTACATGCTGGTTTCATTGGCTTCTCCTCGGCTTCTCAGTGCAGAAACCTCCCCTGCAGAAGTCTACACCTGTACATGCTGGTTTTATTGACTTCTCCATGGCTTCTCTGTGCAGAAAGCTCCCCTGCAGAAGTCTACACCTGTACATACTGGTTTTATTGACTTCTCCACGGCTTCTCGGTACAGAAAGCTCCCCTGCAGAAGTCTACACCTGTACATGCTGGTCTTATTGACTTCTCCATGGCTTCTCTGTGCAGAAAGCTCCCCTGCAGAAGTCTACACCTGTACATACTGGTTTTATTGACTTCTCCACGGCTTCTCGGTACAGAAAGCTCCCCTGCAGAAGTCTACAACTGTACATGCTCGTCTTATTGACTTTTGCACGTCATCTCGGTGCAGAAAGCTCCCCTGCAGAAGTCTACACCTGTACATGCTGGTCTTATTGGCTTCTCCATGGCTTCTCGGTGCAGAAAGCTCCCCTGCAGAAGTCGACACCTGTACACGCTGGTCTTATTGGCTTCTCCATGGCTTCTCGGTGCATAAAGCTCCCCTGCAGATGTCTACACCTGTACACGCTGGTTTTATTGACTTCTGCATGGCTTCTCAGTGCAGAAAGCTCCCCTGCAGAAGTCTACACCTGTACATGCTGGTCTTATTGACTTCTGCATGGCTTCTCAGTGCAGAAAGCTCCCCTGCAGAAGTCTACACCTGTACATGCTTGTTTTATTGGCTTCTCCATGGCTTCTCTGTGCAGAAAGCTCCCCTGCAGAAGTCTACACATGTACATGCTGGTCTTATTGACTTCTCCATGGCTTCTCGGTGAAGAAAGCTCCCCTGCAGAAGTCTACACCTGTACATGCTGGTCTTAATGGCTTCTCCATGGCTTCTCGGTGCAGAAAGCTCCCCTGCAGAAGTCGACACCTGTACACGCTGGTCTTATTGGCTTCTCCATGGCTTCTCAGTGCAGAAAGCTCCCCTGCAGAAGTCTACACCCGTACACGCTGGACTTACTGACTTCTCCATGGCTTCTCAGTGCAGAAAGCTCCCCTGCTGAAGTCTACACCTGTAAACGCTGGACTTACTGACTTCTCCATGGCTTCTCAGTGCAGAAAGCTCCCCTGCTGAAGTCTACACCTGTACATGCTGGTCTCATTGACTTCTCCGCGGCTTCTCAGTGCAGAAAGCTCCCCTGCAGAAGTCTAAACCTGTACATGCTGGTTTCATTGGCTTCTCCTCGGCTTCTCAGTGCAGAAACCTCCCCTGCAGAAGTCTACACCTGTACATGCTGGTCTTATTGACTTCTCCATGGCTTAGCAGTGCAGAAATCTCCCCTGCAGAAGTCTACACCTGTACATGCTGGTCTTATTGACTTCTCCATGGCTTCTCTGTGCAGAAAGCTCCCCTGCAGAAGTCTACACCTGTACATACTGGTTTTATTGACTTCTCCACGGCTTCTCGGTACAGAAAGCTCCCCTGCAGAAGTCTACAACTGTACATGCTCGTCTTATTGACTTTTGCACGTCATCTCGGTGCAGAAAGCTCCCCTGCAGAAGTCTACACCTGTACATGCTGGTCTCATTGACTTCTCCGCGGCTTCTCAGTGCAGAAAGCTCCCCTGCAGAAGTCTAAACCTGTACATGCTGGTTTCATTGGCTTCTCCTCGGCTTCTCAGTGCAGAAACCTCCCCTGCAGAAGTCTACACCTGTACATGCTGGTCTTATTGACTTCTCCATGGCTTAGCAGTGCAGAAATCTCCCCTGCAGAAGTCTACACCTGTACATGCTGGTCTTATTGACTTCTCCATGGCTTCTCTGTGCAGAAAGCTCCCCTGCAGAAGTCTACACCTGTACATACTGGTTTTATTGACTAATCCACGGCTTCTCGGTACAGAAAGCTCCCCTGCAGAAGTCTACAACTGTACATGCTCGTTTTATTGACTTTTGCACGTCATCTCGGTGCAGAAAGCTCCCCTGCAGAAGTCTACACCTGTACATGCTGGTCTTATTGGCTTCTCCATGGCTTCTCGGTGCAGAAAGCTCCCCTGCAGAAGTCGACACCTGTACACGCTGGTCTTATTGGCTTCTCCATGGCTTCTCGGTGCATAAAGCTCCCCTGCAGATGTCTACACCTGTACACGCTGGTTTTATTGACTTCTGCATGGCTTCTCAGTGCAGAAAGCTCCCCTGCAGAAGTCTACACCTGTACATGCTGGTCTTATTGACTTCTGCATGGCTTCTCAGTGCAGAAAGCTCCCCTGCAGAAGTCTACACCTGTACATGCTTGTTTTATTGGCTTCTCCATGGCTTCTCTGTGCAGAAAGCTCCCCTGCAGAAGTCTACACATGTACATGCTGGTCTTATTGACTTCTCCATGGCTTCTCGGTGAAGAAAGCTCCCCTGCAGAAGTCTACACCTGTACATGCTGGTCTTAATGGCTTCTCCATGGCTTCTCGGTGCAGAAAGCTCCCCTGCAGAAGTCGACACCTGTACACGCTGGTCTTATTGGCTTCTCCATGGCTTCTCAGTGCAGAAAGCTCCCCTGCAGAAGTCTACACCCGTACACGCTGGACTTACTGACTTCTCCATGGCTTCTCAGTGCAGAAACCTCCCCTGCAGAAGTCTACACCTGTACATGCTGGTCTTATTGACTTCTCCATGGCTTCTCTGTGCAGAAAGCTCCCCTGCAGAAGTCTACACCCGTACACGCTGGACTTACTGACTTCTCCATGGCTTCTCAGTGCAGAAACCTCCCCTGCAGAAGTCTACACCTGTACATGCTGGTCTTATTGGCTTCTCCATGGCTTCTCTGTGCAGAAAGCTCCCCTGCAGAAGTCTACACCTGTACATGCTGGTCTTATTGACTTCTCCATGGCTTCTCGGTGAAGAAAGCTCCCCTGCAGAAGTCTACACCTGTACATGCTGGTCTTAATGGCTTCTCCATGGCTTCTCGGTGCAGAAAGCTCCCCTGCAGAAGTCGACACCTGTACACGCTGGTCTTATTGGCTTCTCCATGGCTTCTCAGTGCAGAAAGCTCCCCTGCAGAAGTCTACACCCGTACACGCTGGACTTACTGACTTCTCCATGGCTTCTCAGTGCAGAAACCTCCCCTGCAGAAGTCTACACCTGTACATGCTGGTCTTATTGACTTCTCCATGGCTTCTCTGTGCAGAAAGCTCCCCTGCAGAAGTCTACACCCGTACACGCTGGACTTACTGACTTCTCCATGGCTTCTCAGTGCAGAAACCTCCCCTGCAGAAGTCTACACCTGTACATGCTGGTCTTATTGGCTTCTCCATGGCTTCTCTGTGCAGAAAGCTCCCCTGCAGAAGTCTACAACTGTACATGCTCGTCTTATTGACTTTTGCACGTCATCTCGGTGCAGAAAGCTCCCCTGCAGAAGTCTACACCTGTACATGCTGGTCTTATTGGCTTCTCCATGGCTTCTTGGTGCAGAACGCTCCCCTGCAGATGTCTACACCTGTACATGCTGGTCTTATTTACTTCCCCATGGCTTCTTGGTGCAGAAAGCTCCCCTGCCGAAGTCTACACCTGTACATGCTGGTCTTAATGGCTTCTCCATGGCTTCTCGGTGCAGAAAGCTCCCCTGCAGAAGTCGACACCTGTACACGCTGGTCTTATTGGCTTCTCCATGGCTTCTCAGTGCAGAAAGCTCCCCTGCAGAAGTCTACACCTGTACACGCTGGACTTACTGACTTCTCCATGGCTTCTCAGTGCAGAAAGCTCCCCTGCTGAAGTCTAAACCTGTACATGCTGGTTTCATTGGCTTCTCCTCGGCTTCTCAGTGCAGAAACCTCCCCTGCAGAAGTCTACACCTGTACATGCTGGTCTTATTGACTTCTCCATGGCTTCTCAGTGCAGAAAGCTCCCCTGCAGAAGTCTAAACCTGTACATGCTGGTTTCATTGGCTTCTCCTCGGCTTCTCAGTGCAGAAACCTCCCCTGCAGAAGTCTACACCTGTACATGCTGGTTTTATTGACTTCTCCACGGCTTCTCGGTACAGAAAGCTCCCCTGCAGAAGTCTACAACTGTACATGCTCGTCTTATTGACTTTTGCACGTCATCTCGGTGCAGAAAGCTCCCCTGCAGAAGTCTACACCTGTACATGCTGGTCTTATTGGCTTCTCCATGGCTTCTTGGTGCAGAAAGCTCCCCTGCCGAAGTCTACACCTGTACATGCTGGTCTTATTGACTTCTCCATGGCTTCTCAGTGCAGAAAGCTCCCCTGCAGAAGTCTACACCTGTACATGCTGGTCTTATTGACTTCTCCATGGCTTCTCGGTGCAGAAAGCTCCCCTGCAGAAGTCTACACCTGTACATGCTGGTCTTATTGACTTCTCCATGGCTTCTCGGTGCAGAAAGCTCCCCTGCAGAAGTCTACACCTGTACATGCTGGTCATATTGACTTCTCCATTGCATCTCGGTGCAGAAAGCTCCCTGCAGAAGTATACACCTGTACATGCTTGTTTTAAAGCTCCCCTGCAGAAGTCTACACCTGTACATACTGGTTTTATTGACTTCTCCGTGGCTTCTCGGTGCAGAAAGCTCCCCTGCAGAAGTCTACACCTGTAAATGCTGGTCTTATTGGTTTCTCCGCGGCTTCTCGGTGCAGAAAGCTCCCCTGCAGAAGGCTACACCTGTACATGCTGATCTTATTGGCTTCTGCATGGCTTCTCAGTGCATAAAGCTCCCCTGCAGAAGTCTACACCTGTACATGCTGGTCTTATTGGCTTCTGCATGGCTTCTCAGTGCAGAAAGCTCCCCTGCAGAAGTCTACACCTGTACATGCTGGACTTATTGGCTTCTCCTTGGCTTCTCTGTGCAGAACCCTCCCCTGCAGAAGTCTACACCTGTACATGCTGGTCTTATTGGCTTCTCCATGGCTTCTCGGTGCAGCAAGCTCCCCTGCATATGTCTACACCTTTACATGCTTGTCTTATTGACTTCCCCACAGCTTCTCAGTGCAGAAAGCTCCCCTGCAGAAGTCTACACCACTAAATACTGGTCTTATTGGCTTCTACATGGCTTCTCGGTGCAGAAAGCTCCCCTGCAGAAGTCTACACCTGTACACGCTGGTCTTAATGGCTTCTCCATGGCTTCTCGGTGCAGAAAGTTCCCCTGCAGAAGTCTACACCTATACTCGCTTGTTTTATTGGCTTCTCCATGGCTTCTCAGTGCAGAAAGCTCCCCTGCAGAAGTCTACACCACTAAATACTGGTCTTATTGGCTTCTACATGGCTTCTCGGTGCAGAAAGCTCCCCTGCAGAAGTCTACACCTGTACATGCTGGTCTTATTCACTTCCCCATGGCTTCTTGGTGCAGAATGCTCCCCTGCCGAAGTCTACACCTGTACATGCTGGTCTTAATGGCTTCTCCATGGCTTCTCGGTGCAGAAAGCTCCCTCCAGAAGTAAACACCTGTACATGCTGGTCTTATTGACTTCTGCATGGCTTCTCAGTGCAGAAAGCTCCCCTGCAGAAGTCTACACCTGTACATGCTGGTCTTATTGACTTCTCCATGGCTTCTCGGTGCAGAAAGCTCTCCTGCAGAAGTCTACACCTGTACATGCTGGTCATATTGACTTCTGCATGGCATCTCAGTGCAGAAAGCTCTCCTGCAGAAGTCTACACCTGTACATGCTGGTCATATTGACTTCTCCATGGCATCTCGGTGCAGAAAGCTCCCTGCAGAAGTATACACCTGTACATGCTGGTCTTAATGGCTTCTCCATGGCTTCTCGGTGCAGAAAGCTCCCTCCAGAAGTAAACACCTGTACATGCTGGTCTTATTGACTTCTCCATGGCTTCTCGGTGCAGAAAGCTCCCCTGCAGAAGTCTACACCCGTACACGCTGGACTTACTGACTTCTCCATGGCTTCTCAGTGCAGAAAGCTCCCCTGCTGAAGTCTACACCTGTACATGCTGGTCTTACTGACTTCTCCATGGCTTCTCAGTGCAGAAAGCTCCCCTGCAGAAGTCTACACCTGTACATGCTGGTCATATTGACTTTTGCATGGCTTCTCAGTGAAGAACGCTCCCCTGCAGAAGTCTACACCTGTACATACTGGTCTTATTGACTTTTGCATGGCTTCTCAATGAAGAACGCTCCCCTGCAGAAGTCTACACCTGTACATGCTGGTCTTATTGGCTTCTGCACGGCTTCTCAGTGCAGAACACTCCCCTGCAGAAGTCTACACCTATACATGCTGGTCTTATTGACTTCTCCATGGCTTCTCTGTGCAGAAAGCTCCCCTGCAGAAGTCTACACATGTACATACTGGTTTTATTGACTTCTCCACGGCTTCTCGGTACAGAAAGCTCCCGTGCAGAAGTCTACAACTGTACATGCTGGTCTTATTTACTTCCCCATGGCTTCTTGGTGCAGAATGCTCCCCTGCCGAAGTCTACACCTGTACATGCTGGTCTTAATGGCTTCTCCATGGCTTCTCGGTGCAGAAAGCTCCCTCCAGAAGTAAACACCTGTACATGCTGGTCTTATTGACTTCTCCATGGCTTCTCTGTGCAGAAAGCTCCCCTGCAGAAGTCTACACCTGTACATGCTGGTCATATTGACTTCTCCATGGCATCTCGGTGCAGAAAGCTCCCTGCAGAAGTCTACACCTGTACATGCTGGTCTTATTGGCTTCTGCACGGCTTCTCAGTGCAGAACACTCCCCTGCAGAAGTCTACACCTGTACATGCTGGTCTTATTGACTTCTCCATGGCTTCTCTGTGCAGAAAGCTCCCCTGCAGAAGTCTACACCTGTACATACTGGTTTTATTGACTTCTCCGTGGCTTCTCGGTGCAGAAAGCTCCCCTGCAGAAGTCTACACCTGTAAATGCTGGTCTTATTGTTTTCTCCGCGGCTTCTCGGTGCAGAAAGCTCCCCTGCAGAAGGCTACACCTGTACATGCTGGTCTTATTGGCTTCTGCATGGCTTCTCAGTGCAGAAAGCTCCCCTGCAGAAGTCTACACCTGTACATGCTGGTCTTATTGGCTTCTGCATGGCTTCTCAGTGCAGAAAGCTCCCCTGCAGAAGTCTACACCTGTACATGCTGGACTTATTGGCTTCTCCTTGGCTTCTCTGTGCAGAACCCTCCCCTGCAGAAGTCTACACCTGTACATGCTGGTCTTATTGGCTTCTCCATGGCTTCTCGGTGCAGCAAGCTCCCCTGCATATGTCTACACCTTTACATGCTTGTCTTATTGACTTCCCCACGGCTTCTCAGTGCAGAAAGCTCCCCTGCAGAAGTCTACACCACTAAATACTGGTCTTATTGGCTTCTACATGGCTTCTCGGTGCAGAAAGCTCCCCTGCAGAAGTCTACACCTGTACACGCTGGTCTTAATGGCTTCTCCATGGCTTCTCGGTGAAGAAAGCTCCCCTGCAGAAGTCTACACCTGTACACGCTTGTTTTATTGGCTTCTCCATGGCTTCTCAGTGCAGAAAGCTCCCCTGCTGAAGTCTACACCTGTACATGCTGGACTTACTGACTTCTCCATGGCTTCTCAGTGCAGTAAGCTCCCCTGCAGAAGTCTACACATGTACATGCTGGTCTTATTGACTTCTCCATGGCTTCTCGGTGAAGAAAGCTCCCCTGCAGAAGTCTACACCTGTACATGCTGGTCTTAATGGCTTCTCCATGGCTTCTCTGTGCAGAAAGCTCCCCTGCAGAAGTCGACACCTGTACACGCTGGTCTTATTGGCTTCTCCATGGCTTCTCTTTGCAGAAAGCTCCCCTTCAGATGTCTACACCTGTACACGCTGGTTTTATTGACTTCTGCATGGCTTCTCAGTGCAGAAAGCTCCCCTGCAGAAGTCTACACCTGTACATGCTGGTCTTATTGGCTTCTGCATGGCTTCTCTGTGCAGAAAGCTCCCCTGCAGAAGTCTACACATGTACATGCTGGTCTTATTGACTTCTCCATGGCTTCTCGGTGAAGAAAGCTCCCCTGCAGAAGTCTACACCTGTACATGCTGGTCTTAATGGCTTCTCCATGGCTTCTCGGTGCAGAAAGCTCCCCTGCAGAAGTCGACACCTGTACACGCTGGTCTTATTGGCTTCTCCATGGCTTCTCGGTGCAGAAAGCTCCCCTGCAGATGTCTACACCTGTACACGCTGGTTTTATTGACTTCTGCATGGCTTCTCAGTGCAGAAAGCTCCCCTGCAGAAGTCTACACCTGTACATGCTGGTCTTATTGACTTCTGCATGGCTTCTCAGTGCAGAAAGCTCCCCTGCAGAAGTCTACACCTGTACATGCTTGTTTTATTGGCTTCTCCATGGCTTCTCTGTGCAGAAAGCTCCCCTGCAGAAGTCTACACATGTACATGCTGGTCTTATTGACTTCTCCATGGCTTCTCGGTGAAGAAAGCTCCCCTGCAGAAGTCTACACCTGTACATGCTGGTCTTAATGGCTTCTCCATGGCTTCTCGGTGCAGAAAGCTCCCCTGCAGAAGTCGACACCTGTACACGCTGGTCTTATTGGCTTCTCCATGGCTTCTCAGTGCAGAAAGCTCCCCTGCAGAAGTCTACACCCGTACACGCTGGACTTACTGACTTCTCCATGGCTTCTCAGTGCAGAAAGCTCCCCTGCTGAAGTCTACACCTGTAAACGCTGGACTTACTGACTTCTCCATGGCTTCTCAGTGCAGAAAGCTCCCCTGCTGAAGTCTACACCTGTACATGCTGGTCTCATTGACTTCTCCGCGGCTTCTCAGTGCAGGAAGCTCCACTGCAGAAGTCTAAACCTGTACATGCTGGTTTCATTGGCTTCTCCTCGGCTTCTCAGTGCAGAAACCTCCCCTGCAGAAGTCTACACCTGTACATGCTGGTCTTATTGACTTCTCCATGGCTTAGCAGTGCAGAAATCTCCCCTGCAGAAGTCTAAACCTGTACATGCTGGTTTCATTGGCTTCTCCTCGGCTTCTCAGTGCAGAAACCTCCCCTGCAGAAGTCTACACCTGTACATGCTGGTCTTATTGACTTCTCCTCGGCTTCTCAGTGCAGAAACCTCCCCTGCAGAAGTCTACACCTGTACATGCTGGTCTTATTGACTTCTCCATGGCTTAGCAGTGCAGAAAGCTCCCCTGCAGAAGTCTACACCTGTACATGCTGGTCTTATTGACTTCTCCATGGCTTCTCGGTGCAGAAAGCTCTCCTGCAGAAGTCTACACCTGTACATGCTGATCTTATTGACTTCTCCATGGCTTCTCGGTGCAGAAAGCTCCCCTGCAGAAGTCTACACCTGTACATGCTGGTCTTATTGACTTCTCCATGGCTTCTCGGTGCAGAAAGCTCCCCTGCAGAAGTCTACACCTGTACATGCTGGTCTTAATGGCTTCTCCATGGCTTCTCGGTGCAGAAAGCTCCCCTGCAGAAGTCGACACCTGTACACGCTGGTCTTATTGGCTTCTCCATGGCTTCTCAGTGCAGAAAGCTCCCCTGCAGAAGTCTACACCCGTACACGCTGGACTTACTGACTTCTCCATGGCTTCTCAGTGCAGAAAGCTCCCCTGCTGAAGTCTACACCTGTAAACGCTGGACTTACTGACTTCTCCATGGCTTCTCAGTGCAGAAAGCTCCCCTGCTGAAGTCTACACCTGTACATGCTGGTCTCATTGACTTCTCCGCGGCTTCTCAGTGCAGAAAGCTCCCCTGCAGAAGTCTAAACCTGTAAATGCTGGTTTCATTGGCTTCTCCTCGGCTTCTCAGTGCAGAAACCTCCCCTGCAGAAGTCTACACCTGTACATGCTGGTCTTATTGACTTCTCCATGGCTTAGCAGTGCAGAAATCTCCCCTGCAGAAGTCTACACCTGTACATGCTGGTCTTATTGACTTCTCCATGGCTTCTCAGTGCAGAAAGCTCCCCTGCAGAAGTCTACACCTGTACATGCTGATCTTATTGACTTCTCCATGGCTTCCCAGTGCAGAAAGCTCCCCTGCAGAAGTCTACACCTGTACATGCTGATCTTATTGACTTCTCCACGGCTTCTCAGTGGAGAAATCTCCCCTACAGAAGTCTACACCTGTACATGCTGGTCTTTTTGGCTTCCCCACGGCTTAGCAGTGCAGAAAGCTCCCCTGCAGAAGTCTACACCTGTACATGCTAGTCTCATTGACTTCTCCACGGCTTCTCAGTGCAGAAAGCTCCCCTGCAGAAGTCTACACCTGTACATGCTGGTCTTATTGACTTCCCCACGGCTTCTCATTGCAGAAAGCTCCCCTGCCGAAGTCTACACCTGTACCTGCTGGTCTTATTGACTTCTGCATGGCTTCTCAGTGCAGAAAGCTCTCCTGCAGAAGTCTACACCTGTACATGCTGGTCTTATCGACTTCTGCATGGCTTCTCAGTGCAGAAAGCTCCCCTGCAGAAGTCTACACCTGTACATGCTGGTCTTATCGGCTTCTGCACGGCTTCTCAGTACAGAAAGCTCCCCTGCAGAAGTCTACACCTGTGCATGCTGGTCTTATTGGCTTCTGCACGGCTTCTCAGTGCAGAAAGCTCCCCTGCAGAAGTCTACACCTGTACATGCTGATCTTATTGACTTCTCCATGGCTTCTCTGTTCAGAAGCCTCCCCTGCAGAAGTCTACACCTGTACATGCTGGTCTTATTGACTTCTCCATGGCTTCTCAGTGCAGAAAGCTCCCCTGCAGAAGTCTACACCTGTACATGCTGATCTTATTGACTTCTCCATGGCTTCCCAGTGCAGAAAGCTCCCCTGCAGAAGTCTACACCTGTACATGCTGATCTTATTGACTTCTCCACGGCTTCTCAGTGGAGAAATCTCCCCTACAGAAGTCTACACCTATACATGCTGGTCTTTTTGGCTTCCCCACGGCTTAGCAGTGCAGAAAGCTCCCCTGCAGAAGTCTACACCTGTACATGCTGGTCTTATTGACTTCTCCACGGCTTCTCTGTGCAGAAAGCTCCCCTGCTGAAGTCTACACCTGTACATGCTGGTCTTATTGACTTCCCCACGGCTTCTCGGTGCAGAAAGCTCCCCTGCAGAAGTCTACACCTGTACATGCTGGTCTTATTGACTTCTCCACGGCTTCTCGGTGCAGAAAGCTCCCCTGCAGAAGTCTACAACTGTACATGCTCGTCTTATTGACTTTTGCACGGCATCTCGGTGCAGAAAGCTCCCCTGCAGAAGTCTACACCTGTACATGCTGGTCTTATTGGCTTCTCCATGGCTTCTTGGTGCAGAAAGCTCCCCTGCAGAAGTCTACACATGTACATGCTGGTCTTATTGACTTCTCCATGGCTTCTCGGTGAAGAAAGCTCCCCTGCAGAAGTCTACACCCGTACATGCTGGACTTACTGACTTCTCCATGGCTTAGCAGTGCAGAAATCTCCCCTGCAGAAGTCTACACCTGTACATGCTGATCTTATTGACTTCTCCATGGCTTCTCAGTGCAGTAAGCTCCCCTGCTGAAGTCTACACCTGTACATGCTGGTCTCATTGACTTCTCCGCGGCTTCTCAGTGCAGAAAGCTCCCCTGCAGAAGTCTAAACCTGTACATGCTGGTTTCATTGGCTTCTCCTCGGCTTCTCAGTGCAGAAACCTCCCCTGCAGAAGTCTACACCTGTGCATGCTGGTTTTATTGACTTCTCCATGGCTTCTCAGTGCAGAAAGCTCCGCTGCAGAAGTCTACACCTATGCATGCTGGTCTTGTTGACCTCTCCATGGCTTCTCAGTGCAGAAAGCTCCCCTGCAGAAGTCTACACCTGTACATGCTGGTCTTATTGACTTCTCCATGGCTTAGCAGTGCAGAAATCTCCCCTGCAGAAGTCTACACCTGTACATGCTGGTCTTATTGACTTCTCCATGGCTTCCCAGTGCAGAAAGCTCCCCTGCAGAAGTCTACACCTGTACATGCTGGTCATATTGACCTCTCCATGGCTTCTCGGTGCAGAAGCTCCCCTGCAGAAGGCTACACCTGTACATGCTGGTCTTATTGACTTTTCCATGGCTTCTCGGTGCAGAAAGCTCCCTCTGCAGAAGTCTACACCTGTACATGCTGATCTTATTGACTTCCCCACGGCTTCTCTGTTCAGAAGCCTCACCTGCAGAAGTCTACACCTGTACATGCTGGTCTTATTGACTTCTCCATGGCTTCTCGGTGCAGAAGCTCCCCTGCAGAAGGCTACACCTGTACATGCTGGTCTTATTGACTTTTCCATGGCTTCTCGGTGCAGAAAGCTCCCCTGCAGAAGTCTACACCTGTACATGCTCATCTTATTGACTTTTGCACGGCATCTCGGTGCAGAAAGCTCCCCTGCAGAAGTCTACACATGTACATGCTGGTCTTATTGACTTCTCCATGGCTTCTCGGTGAAGAAAGCTCCCCTGCAGAAGTCTACACCCGTACACGCTGGACTTACTGACTTCTCCATGGCTTCTCAGTGCAGAAAGCTCCCCTGCTGAAGTCTACACCTGTACATGCTGGACTTACTGACTTCTCCATGGCTTAGTAGTGCAGAAATCTCCCCTGCAGAAGTCTACACCTGTACATGCTGATCTTATTGACTTCTCCATGGCTTCTCAGTGCAGTAAGCTCCCCTGCTGAAGTCTACACCTGTACATGCTGGTCTCATTGACTTCTCCGCGGCTTCTCAGTGCAGAAAGCTCCCCTGCAGAAGTCTAAACCTGTACATGCTGGTTTCATTGGCTTCTCCTCGGCTTCTCAGTGCAGAAACCTCCCCTGCAGAAGTCTACACCTGTACATGCTGGTTTTATTGACTTCTCCATGGCTTCTCAGTGCAGAAAGCTCCGCTGCAGAAGTCTACACCTATGTATGCTGGTCTTGTTGACCTCTCCATGGCTTCTCAGTGCAGAAAGCTCCCCTACAGAAGTCTACACCTGTACATGCTGGTCTTATTGACTTCTCCATGGCTTAGCAGTGCAGAAATCCCCCCTGCAGAAGTCTACACCTGTACATGCTGGTCTTATTGACTTCTCCATGACTTCCCAGTGCAGAAAGCTCCCCTGCAGAAGTCTACACCTGTACATGCTGGTCTTATTGACTTCTCCACGGCTTCTCAGTGGAGAAATCTCCCCTACAGAAGTCTACACCTGTACATGCTGGTCTTATTGACTTCTCCATGGCTTCTCGGTGCAGAAGCTCCACTGCAGAAGTCTACACCTGTACATGCTGGTCTTTTTGGCTTCCCCATGGCTTAGCAGTGCAGAAAGCTCCCCTGCAGAAGTCCACTCCTGTACATGCTGGTCTTATTGGCTTCTCCATGGCTTCTCAGTGCTGGAAGCTCCCCTGCAGAAGTCTACACCTGCACATGCTGGTCTTATTGGCTTCTCCATGGCTTCTCAGTGCTGGAAGCTCCCCTGCAGAAGTCTACACCTGCACATGCTAGTCTTATTGACTTCTCCACGGCTTCTATGTGCAGAATGCTCCCCTGCAGAAGTCTACACCTGCACATGCTAGTTCTATTGACTTCTCCACGGCTTCTATGTGCAGAATGCTCCCCTGCAGAAGTTTTCACCTGTACATGCTGATCTTATTGACTTCTCCACGGCTTCTCAGTACAGAAAGCTCCCCTGCAGAAGTCTACAACTGTACATGCATGTCTTATTGACTTTTGCACGTCATCTCGGTGCAGAAAGCTCCCCTGCAGAAGTCTACACCTGTACATGCTGGTTTTATTGGCTTCTCCATGGCTTCTTGGTGCAGAAAGCTCCCCTGCAGAAGTCTACACCTTTACATGCTGGACTTATTGACTTCTCCATGGCTTCTCTGTTCAGAAGCCTCCCCTGCAGAAGTCTACACCTGTACATGCTGGTCTTATTGACTTCTCCATGGCTTCTCAGTGCAGAAAGCTCCCCTGCAGAAGTCTACACCTGTACATGCTGATCTTATTGACTTCCCCACGGCTTCTCGGTGCAGAAAGCTCCCCTGCAGAAGTCTACACCTGTACATGCTGGTCTTATTGACTTCTCCACGGCTTCTCGGTGCAGAAAGCTCCCCTGCAGAAGTCTACAACTGTACATGCTGGTCTTATTGACTTCTCCATGGCTTCTCGGTGAAGAAAGCTCCCCTGCAGAAGTCTACACCCGTACACGCTGGACTTACTGACTTCTCCATGGCTTCTCAGTGCAGAAAGCTCCCCTGCTGAAGTCTACACCTGTACATGCTGGACTTACTGACTTCTCCATGGCTTAGCAGTGCAGAAATCTCCCCTGCAGAAGTCTACACCTGTACATGCTGATCTTATTGACTTCTCCATGGCTTCTCAGTGCAGTAAGCTCCCCTGCTGAAGTCTACACCTGTACATGCTGGTCTCATTGACTTCTCCGCGGCTTCTCAGTGCAGAAAGCTCCCCTGCAGAAGTCTAAACATGTACATGCTGGTTTCATTGGCTTCTCCTCGGCTTCTCAGTGCAGAAACCTCCCATGCAGAAGTCTACACCTGTACATGCTGGTTTTATTAACTTCTCCATGGCTTCTCAGTGCAGAAAGCTCTGCTGCAGAAGTCTACACCTATGCATGCTGGTCTTGTTGACCTCTCCATGGCTTCTCAGTGCAGAAAGCTCCCCTGCAGAAGTCTACACCTGTACATGCTGGTCTTATTGACTTCTCCATGGCTTAGCAGTGCAGAAATCTCCCCTGCAGAAGTCTACACCTGTACATGCTGGTCTAATTGACTTCTCCATGACTTCCCAGTGCAGAAAGCTCCCCTGCAGAAGTCTACACCTCTACATGCTGGTCTTATTGACTTCTCCACGGCTTCTCAGTGGAGAAATCTACCCTACAGAAGTCTACACCTGTACATGCTGGTCTTTTTGGCTTCCCCATGGCTTAGCAGTGCAGAAAGCTCCCCTGCAGAAGTCTACACCTGCACATGCTGGTCTTATTGGCTTCTCCATGGCTTCTCAGTGCAGAAAGCTCCCCTGCAGAAGTCTACACCTGTACATGCTGATCTTATTGACTTCTCCATGGCTTCTCAGTGCAGTAAGCTCCCCTGCTGAAGTCTACACCTGTACATGCTGGTCTCATTGGCTTCTCCTCGGCTTCTCAGTGCAGAAAGCTCCGCTGCAGAAGTCTACACCTATGCATGCTGGTCTTGTTGACCTCTCCATGGCTTCTCAGTGCAGAAAGCTCCCCTGCAGAAGTCTACACCTGTACATGCTGGTCTTATTGACTTCTCCATGACTTCCCAGTGCAGAAAGCTCCCCTGCAGAAGTCTACACCTCTACATGCTGGACTTATTGACTTCTCCATGGCTTCTCTGTTCAGAAGCCTCCCCTGCAGAAGTCTACACCTGTACATGCTGATCTTATTGACTTCCCCACGGCTTCTCGGTGCAGAAAGCTCCCCTGCAGAAGTCTACACCTGTACATGCTGGTCTTATTGACTTCTCCACGGCTTCTCGGTGCAGAAAGCTCCCCTGCAGAAGTCTACACCTGTACATGCTGGTTTTATTGACTTCTCCACGGCTTCTCTGTGCAGAAAGCTCCGCTGCAGAAGTCTACACCTGTACATACTGGTTTTATTGACTTCTCCACGGCTTCTCGGTACAGAAAGCTCCCCTGCAGAAGTCTACACCCGTACACGCTGGACTTACTGACTTCTCCATGGCTTCTCAGTGCAGAAAGCTCCCCTGCTGAAGTCTACACCTGTACATGCTGGACTTACTGACTTCTCCATGGCTTAGTAGTGCAGAAATCTCCCCTGCAGAAGTCTACACCTGTACATACTGATCTTATTGACCTCTCCATGGCTTCTCAGTGCAGTAAGCTCCCCTGCTGAAGTCTACACCTGTACATGCTGGTCTCATTGACTTCTCCGCGGCTTCTCAGTGCAGAAAGCTCCCCTGCAGAAGTCTAAACCTGTACATGCTGGTTTCATTGGCTTCTCCTCGGCTTCTCAGTGCAGAAACCTCCCCTGCAGAAGTCTACACCTGTACATGCTGGTCTCATTGACTTCTCCGCGGCTTCTCAGTGCAGAAAGCTACCCTGCAGAAGTCTAAACCTGTACATGCTGGTTTCATTGGCTTCTCCTCGGCTTCTCAGTGCAGAAAGCTCCGCTGCAGAAGTCTACACCTATGTATGCTGGTCTTGTTGACCTCTCCATGGCTTCTCAGTGCAGAAAGCTCCCCTACAGAAGTCTACACCTGTACATGCTGGTCTTATTGACTTCTCCATGGCTTAGCAGTGCAGAAATCCCCCCTGCAGAAGTCTACACCTGTACATGCTGGTCTTATTGACTTCTCCATGACTTCCCAGTGCAGAAAGCTCCCCTGCAGAAGTCTACACCTGTACATGCTGGTCTTATTGACTTCTCCATGACTTCCCAGTGCAGAAAGCTCCCCTGCAGAAGTCTACACCTGTACATGCTGGTTTTATTGACTTCTCCATGACTTCCCAGTGCAGAAAGCTCCCTTGCAGAAGTCTACACCTCTACATGCTGGTCTTATTGACTTCTCCACGGCTTCTCAGTGGAGAAATCTCCCCTACAGAAGTCTACACCTGTACATGCTGGTCTTATTGACTTCTCCATGGCTTCTCGGTGCAGAAGCTCCACTGCAGAAGTCTACACCTGTACATGCTGGTCTTTTTGGCTTCCCCATGGCTTAGCAGTGCAGAAAGCTCCCCTGCAGAAGTCTACACCTGCACATGCTGGTCTTATTGGCTTCTCCATGGCTTCTCAGTGCTGAAAGCTCCCCTGCAGAAGTCTACACCTGCACATGCTAGTTCTATTGACTTCTCCACGGCTTCTATGTGCAGAATGCTCCCCTGCAGAAGTTTTCACCTGTACATGCTGATCTTATTGACTTCTCCACGGCTTCTCAGTACAGAAAGCTCCCCTGCAGAAGTCTACAACTGTACATGCGCGTCTTATTGACTTTTGCACGTCATCTCGGTGCAGAAAGCTCCCCTGCAGAAGTCTACACCTGTACATGCTGGTCTTATTCACTTCCCCATGGCTTCTTGGTGCAGAATGTTCCCCTGCCGAAGTCTACACCTGTACATGCTGGTCTTAATGGCTTCTCCATGGCTTCTCGGTGCAGAAAGCTCCCTCCAGAAGTCTACACCTGTACATGCTGGTCTTATTGACTTCTCCATGGCATCTCAGTGCAGAAAGCTCCCCTGCAGAAGTCTACACCTGTACATGTTGGTCTTATTGACTTCTCCATGGCATCTCAGTGCAGAAAGCTCCCCTGCAGAGGTCTACACCTGTACACGCTGGTCTTATTGACTTCTCCATGGCTTCTCTGTGCAGAAGCCTCCCCTACAGAAGTCTACACCTGTACATGCTGGTCTTAATGGCTTCTCCATGGCTTCTCGGTGCAGAAAGCTCCCCTGCAGAAGTCTACACCTGTACATGCTCGTTTTATTGACTTCTGCATGGCTTCTCAGTGCAGAAAGCTCCCCTGCAGAAGTCTACACCTGTGCATGCTGGTCTTATTGGCTTCTGCACGGCTTCTCAGTGCAGAAAGCTCCCCTGCAGAAGTCTACACCTTTACATGCTGGACTTATTGACTTCTCCATGGCTTCTCTGTTCAGAAGCCTCCCCTGCAGAAGTCTACACCTGTACATGCTGGTCTTATTGACTTCTCCATGGCTTCTCAGTGCAGAAAGCTCCCCTGCAGAAGTCTACACCTGTACATGCTGATCTTATTGACTTCCCCACGGCTTCTCGGTGCAGAAAGCTCCCCTGCAGAAGTCTACACCTGTACATGCTGGTCTTATTGACTTCTCCACGGCTTCTCGGTGCAGAAAGCTCCCCTGCAGAAGTCTACACCTGTACATGCTGGACTTACTGACTTCTCCATGGCTTAGCAGTGCAGAAATCTCCCCTGCAGAAGTCTACACCTGTACATGCTGATCTTATTGACTTCTCCATGGCTTCTCAGTGCAGTAAGCTCCCCTGCTGAAGTCTACACCTGTACATGCTGGTCTCATTGACTTCTCCGCGGCTTCTCAGTGCAGAAAGCTCCCCTGCAGAAGTCTACACCTGTACATGCTGGTTTCATTGGCTTCTCCTCGGCTTCTCAGTGCAGAAACCTCCCATGCAGAAGTCTACACCTGTACATGCTGGTTTTATTGACTTCTCCATGGCTTCTCAGTGCAGAAAGCTCCGCTGCAGAAGTCTACACCTATGCATGCTGGTCTTGTTGACCTCTCCATGGCTTCTCAGTGCAGAAAGCTCCCCTGCAGAAGTCTACACCTGTACATGCTGGTCTTATTGACTTCTCCATGGCTTAGCAGTGCAGAAATCTCCCCTGCAGAAGTCTACACCTGTACATGCTGGTCTAATTGACTTCTCCATGACTTCCCAGTGCAGAAAGCTCCCCTGCAGAAGTCTACACCTCTACATGCTGGTCTTATTGACTTCTCCACGGCTTCTCAGTGGAGAAATCTACCCTACAGAAGTCTACACCTGTACATGCTGGTCTTTTTGGCTTCCCCATGGCTTAGCAGTGCAGAAAGCTCCCCTGCTGAAGTCTACACCTGCACATGCTGGTCTTATTGGCTTCTCCATGGCTTCTCAGTGCAGAAAGCTCCCCTGCAGAAGTCTAAACCTGTACATGCTGGTTTCATTGGCTTCTCCTCGGCTTCTCAGTGCAGAAACCTCCCCTGCAGAAGTCTACACCTGTACATGCTGGTTTTATTGACTTCTCCATGGCTTCTCAGTGCAGAAAGCTCCGCTGCAGAAGTCTACACCTATGCATGCTGGTCTTGTTGACCTCTCCATGGCTTCTCAGTGCAGAAAGCTCCCCTGCAGAAGTCTACACCTGTACATGCTGGTTTTATTGACTTCTCCATGGCTTAGCAGTGCAGAAATCTCCCCTGCAGAAGTCTACACCTGTACATGCTGGTCTTATTGACTTCTCCATGACTTCCCAGTGCAGAAAGCTCCCCTGCAGAAGTCTACACCTCTACATGCTGGACTTATTGACTTCTCCATGGCTTCTCTGTTCAGAAGCCTCCCCTGCAGAAGTCTACACCTGTACATGCTGATCTTATTGACTTCCCCACGGCTTCTCGGTGCAGAAAGCTCCCCTGCAGAAGTCTACACCTGTACATGCTGGTCTTATTGACTTCTCCACGGCTTCTCGGTGCAGAAAGCTCCCCTGCAGAAGTCTACACCTGTACATGCTGGTTTTATTGACTTCTCCACGGCTTCTCTGTGCAGAAAGCTCCGCTGCAGAAGTCTACACCCGTACACGCTGGACTTACTGACTTCTCCATGGCTTCTCAGTGCAGAAAGCTCCCCTGCTGAAGTCTACACCTGTACATGCTGGACTTACTGACTTCTCCATGGCTTAGTAGTGCAGAAATCTCCCCTGCAGAAGTCTACACCTGTACATACTGATCTTATTGACTTCTCCATGGCTTCTCAGTGCAGTAAGCTCCCCTGCTGAAGTCTACACCTGTACATGCTGGTCTCATTGACTTCTCAGCGGCTTCTCAGTGCAGAAAGCTCCCCTGCAGAAGTCTAAACCTGTACATGCTGGTTTCATTGGCTTCTCCTCGGCTTCTCAGTGCAGAAACCTCCCCTGCAGAAGTCTACACCTGTACATGCTGGTCTCATTGACTTCTCCGCGGCTTCTCAGTGCAGAAAGCTACCCTGCAGAAGTCTAAACCTGTACATGCTGGTTTCATTGGCTTCTCCTCGGCTTCTCAGTGCAGAAACCTCCCCTGCAGAAGTCTACACCTGTACATGCTGGTTTTATTGACTTCTCCATGGCTTCTCAGTGCAGAAAGCTCCGCTGCAGAAGTCTACACCTATGTATGCTGGTCTTGTTGACCTCTCCATGGCTTCTCAGTGCAGAAAGCTCCCCTACAGAAGTCTACACCTGTACATGCTGGTCTTATTGACTTCTCCATGGCTTAGCAGTGCAGAAATCTCCCCTGCAGAAGTCTACACCTGTACATGCTGGTCTTATTGACTTCTCCATGACTTCCCAGTGCAGAAAGCTCCCCTGCAGAAGTCTACACCTGTACATGCTGGTCTTATTGACTTCTCCATGACTTCCCAGTGCAGAAAGCTCCCCTGCAGAAGTCTACACCTGTACATGCTGGTTTTATTGACTTCTCCATGACTTCCCAGTGCAGAAAGCTCCCTTGCAGAAGTCTACACCTCTACATGCTGGTCTTATTGACTTCTCCATGGCTTCTCGGTGCAGAAGCTCCCCTGCAGAAGTCTACACCTGTACATGCTGGTCTTATTGACTTCTCCATGGCTTCTCGGTGCAGAAGCTCCCCTGCAGAAGTCTACACCTGTACATGCTGGTCTTTTTGGCTTCCCCATGGCTTAGCAGTGCAGAAAGCTCCCCTGCAGAAGTCTACACCTGCACATGCTGGTCTTATTGGCTTCTCCATGGCTTCTCAGTGCAGAATGCTCCCCTGCAGAAGTCTACACCTGCACATGCTAGTTCTATTGACTTCTCCACGGCTTCTATGTGCAGAATGCTCCCCTGCAGAAGTTTTCACCTGTAAATGCGCGTCTTATTGACTTTTGCACGTCATCTCGGTGCAGAAAGCTCCCCTGCAGAAGTCTACACCTGTACATGCTGGTTTTATTGGCTTCTCCATGGCTTCTCAGTGCAGAAAGCTCCCCTGCAGAAGTCTACACCTGTACATGCTGGTCTTATTCACTTCCCCATGGCTTCTTGGTGCAGAATGCTCCCCTGCCGAAGTCTACACCTGTACATGCTGGTCTTAATGGCTTCTCCATGGCTTCTCGGTGCAGAAAGCTCCCTCCAGAAGTAAACACCTGTACATGCTGGTCTTATTGACTTCTCCATGGCTTCTCGGTGCAGAAAGCTCCCCTGCAGAAGTCTACACCTGTACATGCTGGTCTTATTGACTTCTCCATGGCTTCTCGGTGCAGAAGCTCCCCTGCAGAAGGCTACTCCTATACATGCTGGTCTTATTGACTTCTCCATGGCTTCTCAGTGCAGAAAGCTCCCCTGCAGAAGTCTACACCTGTACATGCTGATCTTATTGACTTCCCCACGGCTTCTCGGTGCAGAAAGCTCCCCTGCAGAAGTCTACACCTGTACATGCTGGTCTTATTGACTTCTCCACGGCTTCTCGGTGCAGAAAGCTCCCCTGCAGAAGTCTACACCCGTACACGCTGGACTTACTGACTTCTCCATGGCTTCTCAGTGAAGAAAGCTCCCCTGCAGAAGTCTACACCCGTACACGCTGGACTTACTGACTTCTCCATGGCTTCTCAGTGCAGAAAGCTCCCCTGCTGAAGTCTACACCTGTACATGCTGGTTTTATTGACTTCTCCATGGCTTCTCGGTGCAGAAGCTCCCCTGCAGAAGTCTACACCTGTACATGCTGGTCTTTTTGGCTTCCCCATGGCTTAGCAGTGCAGAAAGCTCCCCTGCAGAAGTCTACACCTGCACATGCTGGTCTTATTGGCTTCTCCATGGCTTCTCAGTGCAGAAAGCTCCCCTGCAGAAGTCTACACCTGCACATGCTAGTCTTATTGACTTCTCCACGGCTTCTATGTGCAGAATGCTCCCCTGCAGAAGTCTACACCTGCACATGCTAGTTCTATTGACTTCTCCACGGCTTCTATGTGCAGAATGCTCCCCTGCAGAAGTTTTCACCTGTACATGCTGATCTTATTGACTTCTCCACGGCTTCTCAGTACAGAAAGCTCCCCTGCAGAAGTCTACAACTGTACATGCTGGTCTTATTGACTTTTGCACGTCATCTCGGTGCAGAAAGCTCCCCTGCAGAAGTCTACACCTGTACATGCTGGTTTTATTGGCTTCTCCATGGCTTCTTGGTGCAGAAAGCTCCCCTGCAGAAGTCTACACCTGTACATGCTGGTCTTATTCACTTCCCCATGGCTTCTTGGTGCAGAATGCTCCCCTGCCGAAGTCTACACCTGTACATGCTGGTCTTAATGGCTTCTCCATGGCTTCTCGGTGCAGAAAGCTCCCTCCAGAAGTAAACACCTGTACATGCTGGTCTTATTGACTTCTCCATGGCTTCTCGGTGCAGAAAGCTCCCCTGCAGAAGTCTACACCTGTGCATGCTGGTCTTATTGGCTTCTGCACGGCTTCTCAGTGCAGAAAGCTCCCCTGCAGAAGTCTACACCTTTATATGCTGGACTTATTGACTTCTCCATGGCTTCTCTGTTCAGAAGCCTCCCCTGCAGAAGTCTACACCTGTACATGCTGGTCTTATTGACTTCTCCATGGCTTCTCGGTGTAGAAGCTCCCCTGCAGAAGGCTACACCTATACATGCTGGTCTTATTGACTTCTCCATGGCTTCTCAGTGCAGAAAGCTCCCCTGCAGAAGTCTACACCTGTACATGCTGATCTTATTGACTTCCCCACGGCTTCTCGGTGCAGAAAGCTCCCCTGCAGAAGTCTACACCTGTACATGCTGGTCTTATTGACTTCTCCATGGCTTCTCGGTGAAGAAAGCTCCCCTGCAGAAGTCTACACCCGTACACGCTGGACTTACTGACTTCTCCATGGCTTCTCAGTGCAGAAAGCTCCCCTGCTGAAGTCTACACCTGTACATGCTGGACTTACTGACTTCTCCATGGCTTAGCAGTGCAGAAATCTCCCCTGCAGAAGTCTACACCTGTACATGCTGATCTTATTGACTTCTCCATGGCTTCTCAGTGCAGTAAGCTCCCCTGCTGAAGTCTACACCTGTACATGCTGGTTTCATTGGCTTCTCCTCGGCTTCTCAGTGCAGAAACCTCCCATGCAGAAGTCTACACCTGTACATGCTGGTTTTATTGACTTCTCCATGGCTTCTCAGTGCAGAAAGCTCCGCTGCAGAAGTCTACACCTATGCATGCTGGTCTTGTTGACCTCTCCATGGCTTCTCAGTGCAGAAAGCTCCCCTGCAGAAGTCTACACCTGTACATGCTGGTCTTATTGACTTCTCCATGGCTTAGCAGTGCAGAAATCTCCCCTGCAGAAGTCTACACCTGTACATGCTGGTCTAATTGACTTCTCCATGACTTCCCAGTGCAGAAAGCTCCCCTGCAGAAGTCTACACCTCTACATGCTGGTCTTATTGACTTCTCCACGGCTTCTCAGTGGAGAAATCTACCCTACAGAAGTCTACACCTGTACATGCTGGTCTTATTGACTTCTCCACGGCTTCTCAGTACAGAAAGCTCCCCTGCAGAAGTCTACACCTGCACATGCTAGTCTTATTGACTTCTCCACGGCTTCTATGTGCAGAATGCTCCCCTGCAGACGTTTTCACCTGTACATGCTGGTCTTATTGACTTCTCCACGGCTTCTCAGTACAGAAAGCTCCCCTGCAGAAGTCTACAACTGTACATGCGCGTCTTATTGACTTTTGCACGTCATCTCGGTGCAGAAAGCTCCCCTGCAGAAGTCTACACCTGTACATGCTGGTTTTATTGGCTTCTCCATGGCTTCTTGGTGCAGAAAGCTCCCCTGCAGAAGTCTACACCTGTACATGCTGGTCTTATTCACTTCCCCATGGCTTCTTGGTGCAGAATGCTCCCCTGCCGAAGTCTACACCTGTACATGCTGGTCTTAATGGCTTCTCCATGGCTTCTCGGTGCAGAAAGCTCCCCTGCAGAAGTCTACACCTGTACATGCTGGTCTTATTGGCTTCTCCATGGCTTCTCGGTGCAGAAAGCTCCCCTGCAGATGTCTACACCTGTACATGCTGGTCTTATTGACTTCTCCATGGCTTCTCGGTGCAGAAAGCTCCCCTGCAGAAGTCTACAACTGTACATGCTGGTTTTATTGACTTCTGCACGGCATCTCAGTGCAGAAAGCTCCCCTGCAGAAGTCTACACCTGTACATGCTGGTCTTATTGACTTCTCCATGGCTTCTCTGTGCAGAAAGCTCCCCTGCAGAAATCTACACCTGTACATACTGGTTTTATTGACTTCTCCGTGGCTTCTCGGTGCAGAAATCTCCCCTGCAGAAGTCTACACCTGTAAATGCTGGTCTTATTGGTTTCTCCGCGGCTTCTCGGTGCAGAAAGCTCCCCTGCAGAAGTCTACACCTGTACATGCTGGTCATATTGACTTCTCCATGGCATCTCGGTACAGAAAGCTCCCCTGCAGAAGTCTACATCTGTACATGCTGGTCTTATTGGCTTCTCCATGGCTTCTTGGTGCAGAATGCTCCCCTGCAGAAGTCTACACCTGTACATGCTGGTCATATTGACTTCTCCATGGCATCTCGGTACAGAAAGCTCCCCTGCAGAAGTCTACACCTGTACATGCTGGTCTTATTGGCTTCTCCATGGCTTCTTGGTGCAGAAAGCTCCCCTGCAGAAGTCTACACCTGTACATGCTGGTCTTATTCACTTCCCCATGGCTTCTTGGTGCAGAATGCTCCCCTGCCGAAGTCTACACCTGTACATGCTGGTCTTAATGGCTTCTCCATGGCTTCTCGGTGCAGAAAGCTCCCCTGCAGAAGTATACACCTGTACATGCTGGTCTTATTGACTTCTCCATGGCTTCTCAGTGCAGAAAGCTCCCCTCCAGAAGTAAACACCTGTACATGCTGGTCTTATTGACTTCTCCATGGCTTCTCGGTGCAGAAAGCTCCCCTGCAGAAGTCTACCCCTGTACATGCTAGTCTTATTGACTTCTCCATGGCTTCTCGGTGCAGAAAGCTCCCCTGCAGAAGTCTACCCCTGTACATGCTGATCTTATTGACTTCCCCACGGCATCTCAGTGCAGAAAGCTCCCCTGCAGAAGTCTACACCTGTACATGCTGGTCATATTGACTTCTCCATGGCATCTCGGTGCAGAACACTCCCCTGCAAAAGTCTACACCTGTACATGCTGGTCTTATTGACTTCTCCATGGCTTCTCTGTGCAGAAAGCTCCCCTGCAGAAATCTACACCTGTACATACTGGTTTTATTGACTTCTCCGTGGCTTCTCGGTGCAGAAATCTCCCCTGCAGAAGTCTACACCTGTAAATGCTGGTCTTATTGGTTTCTCCGCGGCTTCTCGGTGCAGAAAGCTCCCCTGCAGAAGGCTACACCTGTACATGCTGGTCTTATTGGCTTCTGCATGGCTTCTCAGTGCAGGAAGCTCCCCTGCAGAAGGCTACACCTGTACATGCTGGTCTTATTCACTTCCCCATGGCTTCTTGGTGCAGAATGCTCCCCTGCAGAAGTCTACACCTGTACATGCTGGTCATATTGACTTCTCCATGGCATCTCGGTACAGAAAGCTCCCCTGCAGAAGTCTACACCTGTACATGCTCGTCTTATTGACTTTTGCACGTCATCTCGGTGCAGAAAGCTCCCCTGCAGAAGTCTACACCTGTACATGCTGGTCTTATTGGCTTCTCCATGGCTTCTTGGTGCAGAAAGCTCCCCTGCAGAAGTCTACACCTGTACATGCTGGTCTTATTGACTTCTCCATGGCTTCTCGGTGCAGAAAGCTCCCCTGCAGAAGTCTACACCTGTACATGCTGGTCTTATTAACTTCTCCATGGCTTCTCGGTGCAGAAAGCTCCCCTGCAGAAGTCTACAACTGTACATGCTGGTCTTATTGACTTCTGCACGTCATCTCAGTGCAGAAAGCTCCCCTGCAAAAGTCTACACCTGTACATGCTGGTCATATTGACTTCTCCATGGCATCTCGGTGCAGAAAGCTCCCCTGCAGAAGTCTACACCTGTACATGCTGGTCTTATTGACTTCTCCATGGCTTCTCTGTTCAGAAGCCTCCCCTGCAGAAGTCTACACCTGTACATGCTAGTCTTATTGACTTCTCCATGGCTTCTCGGTGCAGAAAGCTCCCCTGCAGAAGTCTACCCCTGTACATGCTGATCTTATTGACTTCCCCACGGCTTCTCGGTGCAGAAAGCTCCCCTGCAGAAGTCTACACCTGTACATGCTGGTCTTATTGACTTCTCCACGGCTTCTCGGTGCAGAAAGCTCCCCTGCAGAAGTCTACACCTGTACATGCTGGTCTTATTGACTTCTCCACGGCTTCTCTGTGCAGAAAGCTCCCCTGCAGAAGTCTACAACTGTACATGCTCGTCTTATTGACTTTTGCACGGCATCTCGGTGCAGAAAGCTCCCCTGCAGAAGTCTACACATGTACATGCTGGTTTTATTGACTTCTCCATGGCTTCTCGGTGAAGAAAGCTCCCCTGCAGAAGTCTACACCCGTACATGCTGGACTTACTGACTTCTCCATGGCTTCTCAGTGCAGAAAGCTCCCCTGCTGAAGTCTACACCTGTACATGCTGGATTTACTGACTTCTCCATGGCTTCTCAGTGCAGTAAGCTCCCCTGCTGAAGTCTACAACTGTACATGCTGGTCTCATTGACTTCTCCGCGGCTTCTCCGTGCAGAAAGCTCCCCTGCAGAAGTCTAAACCTGTACATGCTGGTTTCATTGGCTTCTCCTCGGCTTCTCAGTGCAGAAACCTCCCCTGCAGAAGTCTACACCTGTACATGCTGGTCTTGTTGACTTCTCCATGGCTTAGCAGTGCAGAAATCTCCCCTGCAGAAGTCTACACCTGTACATGCTGGTCTTATTGACTTCTCCACGGCTTCTCAGTGGAGAAATCTCCCCTACAGAAGTCTACACCTGTACATGCTGGTCTTTTTGGCTTCCCCATGGCTTAGCAGTGCAGAAAGCTCCCCTGCAGAAGTCTACACCTGCACATGCTGGTCTTATTGGCTTCTCCATGGCTTCTCAGTGCAGAAAGCTCCCCTGCCGAAGTCTACACCTGTACATGCTGGTCTTATTGACTTCTGCATGGCTTCTCAGTGCAGAAAGCTACCCTGCAGAAGTCTACACCTGTACATGCTGGTCTTATCGACTTCTGCATGGCTTCTCAGTGCAGAAAGGTCCCCTGCAGAAGTCTACACCTGTACATGCTGGTCTTATCGGCTTCTGCATGGCTTCTCAGTGCAGAAAGCTCCCCTGCAGAAGTCTACACCTGTACATGCTGGTCTTATCGGCTTCTGCACGGCTTCTCAGTGCAGAAAGCTCCCCTGCAGAAGTCTACACCTGTACATGCTGGTCTTATCGGCTTCTGCACGGCTTCTCAGTGCAGAAAGCTCCCCTGCAGAAGTCTACACCTTTGCATGCTGGTCTTATTGACTTCTCCATGGCTTCTCTGTTCAGAAGCCTCCCCTGCAGAAGTCTACACCTGTACATGCTGGTCTTATTGACTTCTCCACGGCTTCTCGGTGCAGAAACTCCCCTGCAGAAGTCTACACCTATACATGCTGGTCTTATTGACTTCCCCACGGCTTCTCGGTGCAGAAAGCTCCCCTGCAGAAGTCTACACCTGTACATGCTGGCCTTATTGACTTCTCCACGGCTTCTCGGTGCAGAAAGCTCCCATGCAGAAGTCTACACCTGTACATGCTAGTCTTATTGAGTTCTCCACGGCTTCTCGGTGCAGAAAGCTCCCCTGCAGAAGTCCACACCTGTACTTGCTGGTTTTATTGACTTCTCCACGGCTTCTCGGTGCAGAAAGCTCCCCTGCAGAAGTCTACAACTGTACATGCTTGTCTTATTGACTTTTGCATGGCATCTCGGTGCAGAAAGCTCACCTGCAGAAGTCTACACCTGTACATGCTGGTTTTATTGGCTTCTCCATGGCTTCTTGGTGCAGAAAGCTCCCCTGCAGAAGTCTACACCTGTACATGCTGGTCTTATTCACTTCCCCATGGCTTCTTGGTGCAGAATGCTCCCCTGCCGAAGTCTACACCTGTACATGCTGGTCTTAATGGCTTCTCCATGGCTTCTCGGTGAAGAAAGCTCCCTCCAGAAGTAAACACCTGTACATGCTGGTCTTATTGACTTCTCCATGGCTTCTCGGTGCAGAAAGCTCCCCTGCAGAAGTCTACACCTGTACATGCTGGTTTTATTGACTTCTACATGGCTTCTCAGTGAAGAACGCTCCCCTGCAGAAGTATACACCTGTACATGCTGGTCTTATTGGATTCTGCACGGCTTCTCAGTGCAGAACTGTAGGATTGTTTAGTGTGTTTTGGGAGCACAGAGCACAGCACCACTGCACAGGATCAATGTATATCATGTTTTTTGAAGTGCGCACCACTTCATGGGTTTGGTGCATTGCTATAAGGTGGTACATCAGGGCATGTGTTGCCAGTGTAACATGGACATGTAAATGAAAACAGGCTATGCAGTCAAAAACGATTTCTACATATAAAATGCAAATAATTTTTTTTTCACAGTTAAAAGCATATATTTATTTTACCTGAAATCCCTCTGTTGCAGGAGACACATTTGAGGATTACTGAACTAACCTCATTAACAAAAAACTATCATGCTAACTGATTAATAAAATAATGTGTTCTCCAGTGCAAAAATGGAAGGAAAAGACAGGCTCTGAAAGTCATTTTAAACACGCATCCAGATTTTTTTTTTCTTTTTGCTGCTCTGTGCTGCTCTGTCCACAGTATTTGCAGGAAGCAAAGACTCGAATAGCAGGAAATCAGTTTTGTTACAGTTGCTTACTGTAAAAGATTTCTATTGTGTGCAGGGGGAGGATAGAACATGAGGGATTCTTATTGGACAAGCATCATATTAGAGGCTGTAACCAGGTTTTCCTGTAGAATCTGGGGGGAGAAGAAGGCAGAATACATTTTACACAGCTGTGAGAAAGACCTGACTGCTGGCTGGGGAGTTCCTGATTGAAAAAGCAGATCCCAGCTGCACTGCTGCAGAGACTGGGAATCCCAGACAATAATCCCCGGTTTGAGTAACGGCAGATGCCTGTTCTCACTGGGGGTGTTTGAAGAGGGATTTGCCACATCCAGAAGGTGACCAGCCGAAGAATTTCACATGCTGAACAGATTAGGTAATTATACATTGCAAAGTACGGGGGCAGTGTGCATGAATGCGAAACTATTCAGTCATTGTAGACAAAAGAATTCCAGTGTTTTATCAACATGTTTAATGTTGCGACTGTTCTCATCGCCCTCTTCTCATTTTGTTACAGATAATGTTGACTGTGCTATTTCATTTATTTCTGTAAAAAGAGTAAGATCGTGTTTAAATGCAATTTTTATAATACACAAAAATATCTGAAAGCAGACGGGTAGTGTGTTTTATTTTCTCTTTCCTTTGTGCATTTACCATTACAGTGCTGATGATGTGGGGAGATGTTTAGACGGTGCAATTGTCATTTTTAAGGTAGCTAAAAATAAGGCTTGGCTGCAGCTGTGTGCACGATTTCATTCAGTATGAGCAATTATAAATAACTGTGTGTGTTATAGCCTGCTGAAGGTAAATGAGTCAGCAGAAATAGAGACCCGGGACATAGTTCACTGTTGTATATAAAAAGGTGAGTGTTGTACCATATGTTAGCTCGCTGTTGTAAATAATTCAGTAAGAAATTGCCCATAGTGGCACACTAAAAATGAAAATGTGGTATTTCTGAAATGTAGTCCTGAGGTCTCTCTAGTGATCAAACGAACAATCTAAACAAAAATAAGGGGTTATGGATATTGGGGCCACAAATAAAACTGTCATGATCTCTGCTTCCAAAAGGTCAGGGTTTTCCCAACTCCCTTGGAAGCAGATCCATAACCCAGGTTCCGAGTGCCAACCAGTCCCAATTGGGACCTTTTGGACCCAGTCCTGGCGCCAGTGGCACCAGGCTCATAAATATGCCCAGTCCCAGCGCTGGAAGCGCCGGGCTCATAATGCTTGGGTGGACTTACCTGCAGCAGACCATGCTGCTTACTTGCCTGCCAGTTGAGCCTCTGATCCTCTTCTGTTTGGAACTACTTTTCCTGTTGGGTGGGGCAGGAGCCACTCCCTAGATTCAGAACACTGGAACTCTTCTGGAAAGCAGGAACTCTTTTCTTACCTAGGCGTGGCTGTGGAATGAGACACCTAAGCACTACAGGAGGCTATTTAAACCACACCCGATGGGTGAATCTTGCTTTGCGTTATTCTGCATCCTCTGCAGCAGAACGCTCATCGTGTCTTCTGCATCTGATCCTGGGCCTAAGGAAAAAGGCTTACCATCCTGAATACAGTCTTCAGCAACACCTATAAAGACAAGAAAGAACAGGTTAGCATTACGGTCTTCAGTGACAGCTCTTCACTTACCTGGTCCATCGGCTGTCACCAACGCCTCACGCTGCATTCCGGCATCTGAAAGACAAATGCTTACCTACTCTTCGTGCGCTCCGGAGGTCTTCACACTGCATTCCGGCATCTGAAAGACAAAAGCTTACCAACTCTTCGCGCGCTCCGGAGGCCTTCGGTGCTGCATCCCGCATCTGAAAGACAAAACAAGGTGCGTTTAAAGACATTGGGGAACTTTAATACTCACGTGCCATTACTCCTTTCCACATCTAACCCAGTGGGTATTCCGGCACCCTGCAGCCGCTCCGAACTTGTACCTGCAAAATAAAAAGACAGTTAGAGCGCATCGTGAAGCAGGCAACAAGCGCTTACTTACGTGCTTCCAGGCGCTTCCATTCATCACACGGGCTCCATCTTCAACTCACTTCAGCCCGTCATCCGCCATCGCCGGAACCCTGCAAAACAAGAGACATCATTACTAAAGACTTTTAAAGACATTAGAATTACTCGAAACTTACCGTTCGTGCAGTAAACGACGGACAGCAGTCCTCTGAAGTCAAGAGGCCTGCTCCCCTTATCCAGTGAAGAAACTGGTTACAGCACCCTGCCCCGAGGCAGATGGAGAGCACGGCGTTCACTTACCTAAGGTGAGAGCGTTAACCTTTGGGGTTCTACAGGAGAAGAGAAAGGGAAGAAGAGAGAGACATTCAATAACCCAGTTCATTAATCCCATATTTTCTATCTGCAGACATCTTACCCTTCGAGTCAGACATACAGTGCACAGAGGTCCAGCCCAAAGAGCCAGCCGTGTGTTACACATCACCTTTGAAGATACGGTATACGCCCAGTCAAGACCGGCGCCTCTACGGGAATCAGGTGAGCGTTACAGTAACGGCAGATGCCTGTTCTCACTGGGGGTGTTTGAAGAGGGATTTGCCACATCCAGAAGGCGACCAGCCGAAGAATTTCACATGCTGAACAGATTAGGTAATTATACATTGTAAAGTACGGGGGCAGTGTGCATGAATGCGAAACTATTCAGTCAGTGTAGACGAAAGAATTCCAGTGTTTTATCAATATGTTTAATGTTGCGACTGTTCTCATTGCCCTCTTCTCATTTTGTTACAGATAATGTTGACTGTGCTATTTCATTTATTTCTGTAAAAAGAGTGAAATCGTGTTTAAATGCAATTTTTATAATACACAAAAATATCTGAAAGCAGACGGGTAGTGTGTTTTATTTTCTCTTTCCTTTGTGCATTTACCATTACAGTGCTGATGATGTGGGGAGATGTTTAGACAGTGCAATTGTCATTTTTAAGGTAGCTAAAAATAAGACTTAGCTGCAGCTGTGTGCACGATTTCATTCAGTATGAGCAATTATAAATAACTGTGTGTGTTATAGCCTTCTGAAGGTAAATGAGTCAGCAGAAATAGAGACCCGGGACATAGTTCACTGTTGTATATAAAATAGTGAGTGTTATACCATATGTTAGCTCACTGTTGTAAATAATTCAGTGACAAATTGCCCATGGTGGCACACTAAAAATGAAAATGTGGTATTTCTGAAATGTAGGCCTGAGGTCTCTCTAGTGATCAAACGAACAATCTAAACAAAAATAAGGGGTTCTGGATATTGGGGCCACAAATAAAACAAAGGAATTATGCTCACCAAAAATACCACCAACCACGCATACCAACCATGCATACCAACCACGCATACCAACCGCGCATACCAACAAATGTATACCATCTAAATATGTCTCTGTACTGAAATAATGCATATCCACTGTATTATTATTATACATAACCCAATCTGAATACAAGGAGTGATTGTTGCTAAATTATTTTTTCGGCGGTAAGAAAATACCACCAGGCCCCACATCTACACAAAATACCCAACAGAACGCTCCCCTGCAGAAGTCTATACCTGTACATGTTGGTCTTATTGGCTTCTGCACGGCTTCTCAGTGCAGAAAGCTCCCCTGCAGAAGTCTACACCTGTACATGCTGGTCTTATTGACTTCCCCGCTGCTTCTCAGTGCAGAACGCTCCCCTGCAGAAGTCTAAACCTGTACATGCTGGTTTCATTGGCTTCTCCTCGGCTTCTCGGTGCAGAAAGCTCCCTGCAGAAGTCTACACCTGTACATGCTGGTCTTATTGGCTTCTCCATGGCTTCTCAGTGCAGGAAGCTCCCCTGCAGAAGTCTACACCTGTACATGCTGGTTTTATTGACTTCTTCGTGGCTTCTCGGTGCAGAAAGCTCCCTGCAGAAGTGTACACCTGTACATGCTGGTCTTATCGAATTCTGCATGGCTTCTCAGTGCAGAAAGCTCCCCTGCAGAAGTCTACACCTGTACATGCTGGTCTTATTGACTTCCCCGCTGCTTCTCAGTGCAGAACGCTCCCCTGCAGAAGTCTACACCTGTACATGCTGGTCTTATTGACTTCTCCATGGCTTCTCAGTGCAGAAAGCTCCCCTGCAGAAGTCTACACCTGTACATGCTCGTCTTATTGGCTTCTCCATGGCTTCTCTGGGCAGAAACCTCCCCTGCAGAAGTCTACACCTGTACAAGCTGGACTTATTGACTTCTCCATGGCTTCTCTGTGCAGAAAGCTCCCCTGCAGAAGTCCACACCTGTACATGCTGGTCTTATTGACTTCTCCATGGATTCTCTGTGCCGAAAGCTCCCCTGCAGAAGTCTACACCTGTACATGCTGGTCTTATTGACTTCTCCATGGCTTCTCTGGGCAGAAACCTCCCCTGCAGAAGTCTACACCTGTACATGCTGGTCTTATTGGCTTCTCCATGGCTTCTCGGTGCAGAAAGCTCCCCTGCAGAAGTCTACACCTGTACATGCTGGTCTTATTGACTTCCCCATGGCTTTTCAGTGCAGAAAGCTCCCCTGCAGAAGTCTACACCTGTACATGCTGGTCTTATTGACTTCTCCATGGCTTCTCGGTGCAGGAAGCTCCCCTGCAGAAGTGTACACCTGTACATGCTGGTCTTATTTGCTTCTCCATGGCTTCTCGGTGCAGAAAGCTCCCCTGCAGAAGTCTACACCTGTACATGCTGGTCTTATTGACTTCCCCATGGCTTCTCAGTGCAGGAAGCTCCCCTGCAGAAGTCTACACCTGTACATGCTGGTCTTAATTGCTTCTCCATGGCTTCTCAGTGCAGAAAGCTCCCTGCAGAAGTATACACCTGTACATGCTGGTCTTATTGACTTCTTCGTGGCTTCTCGGTGCAGAAAGTTCCCCTGCAGATGTCTACACCTGTACATGCTGGTTTTATTGACTTCTGCATGGCTTCTCAGTGCAGAAAGCTCCCCTGCAGAAGTGTACACCTGTACATGCTGGTCTTATTGACTTCTCCGCGGCTTCTCAGTGCAGAAAGCTCCCCTGAAGAAGTCTACACGTGTACATGCTGATCTTATTGGCTTATCTGCGGCTTCTCGGTGCACAAAGCTCCCCTGAAGAAGTGTACACCTGTACATGCTGGTCTTATTGGCTTCTCCATGGCTTCTCGGTGCAGAAAGATCCCCTGCAGAAGTCTACACCTGTACATGCTGGTCTTATTGGCTTCTCCATGGCTTCTCAGTGCAGAAATCTCCCCTGCAGAAGTCTACACCTGTACATGCTGGTCTTATTGACTTCCCCATGGCTTCTCGGTGCAGGAAGCTCCCCTGCAGAAGTCTACACCTGTACATGCTGGTCTTAATTGCTTCTCCATGGCTTCTCAGTGCAGAAAGCTCCCTGCAGAAGTATACACCTGTACATGCTGGTTTTATTGACTTCTCTGTGGCTTCTCGGTGCAGAAAGTTCCCCTGCAGATGTCTACACCTGTACATGCTGGTTTTATTGACTTCTGCACGGCTTCTCAGTGCAGAAAGCTCCCCTGCAGAAGTCTACACCTGTACATGCTGGTCTTATTGGCTTCGGCACGGCTTCTCAGTGTATAACACTCCCCTGCAGAAGTCTACACCTGTACATGGCTTCTCCATGGCTTCTCTGTGCAGAAAGCTCCCCTGCAGAAGTCTACACCTGTACATGCTGGTTTTATTGACTTCTCCGCGGCTTCTCGGTGCAGAAAGCTCCCATGCAGAAGGATACACCTGTACATGCTGGTTTTATTGGCTTCTCTGCGGCTTCTCAATGCAGAAAGCTCCCCTGCAGAAGGATACACCTGTATATGCAGGTCTTATTGACTTCTCCAGTGCAGAAAGCTCCCCTGCAGAAGTCTACACCTGTACATGCTGGTCTTAATGGCTTCTCCATGGCTTCTCGGTGCAGAAAGCTCCCCTGCAGAAGTAAACACCTGTACATGCTGGTCTTATTGGCTTCTCCATGGCTTCTCAGTGCAGAAAGCTCCCCTGCAGAAGTCTACACCCGTACACGCTGGACTTACTGACTTCTCCATGGCTTCTCAGTGCAGAAAGCTCCCCTGCTGAAGTCTACACCTGTAAACGCTGGACTTACTGACTTCTCCATGGCTTCTCAGTGCAGAAAGCTCCCCTGCTGAAGTCTACACCTGTACATGCTGGTCTTATTGGCTTCTCCGCGGATTCTCAGTGCAGAAAGTTCCCCTGTAGAAATCTACACCTGTACACGCTGGTCTTATTGGCTTCTCCATGGCTTCTCAGTGCAGAAAGCTCCCCTGCAGAAGTCTACACCTGTACACGCTGGTCTTATTGACTTCTCCATGGCTTCTCAGTGCAGAAAGCTCCCCTGCAGAAGTCTACACCTGTACATGCTCGTCTTATTGACTTCTTCGCGGCTTCTCAGTGCAGAAAGCTCCCTTGCAGAAATCTACACCTGTACATGCTGGTCTTATTGACTTCTCCGCGGCTTCTCAGTGCAGAAAGCTCCCCTGCAGAAGTCTACACCTGTACATGCTGGTCTTATTGACTTCTCCGCGGATTCTCAGTGCAGAAAGTTCCCCTGTAGAAGTCTACACCTGTACATGCTGGTCTTATTGACTTCTCCGCGGATTCTCAGTGCAGAAAGTTCCCCTGTAGAAATCTACACCTCTACATGCTGGTCTTATTGACTTCTCCATGGCTTCTCAGTGCAGAAAGCTCCCCTCCAGAAGTAAACACCTGTACATGCTGGTCTTATTGACTTCTCCATGGCTTCTCAGTGCAGAAAGCTCCCCTGCAGAAGTCCACACCTGTACATGCTGGTCTTATTGACTTCTCCATGGCTTAGCAGTGCAGAAATCTCCCCTGCAGAAGTATACACCTGTACATGCTGGTCTTATTGGCTTCTCCATGGCTTCTCAGTGCAGGAAGCTCCCCTGCAGAATTCTACACCTGTACATGCTGGACTTAATTGCTTCTCCATGGCTTCTCAGTGCAGAAAGCTCCTCTGCAGATGTCTACACCTGTACATGCTGGTCCTATTGACTTCTCCATGGCTTCTCAGTGCAGAAAGCTCCCTACAGAAGTCTACACATGTACATGCTGGTCTTAATTGCTTCTCCATGGCTTCTCAGTGCAGAAAGCTCCCCTGCAGAAGTCTCCACCTCTACATGCTGGTCTTATTGACTTCTCCATGGCTTCTCAGTGCAGAAAGCTCCCCTCCAGAAGTAAACACCTGTACATGCTGGTCTTATTGACTTCTCCATGGCTTCTCAGTGCAGAAAGCTCCCCTGCAGAAGTCCACACCTGTACATGCTGGTCTTATTGACTTCTCCATGGCTTAGCAGTGCAGAAATCTCCCCTGCAGAAGTATACACCTGTACATGCTGGTCTTATTGGCTTCTCCATGGCTTCTCAGTGCAGGAAGCTCCCCTGCAGAATTCTACACCTGTACATGCTGGACTTAATTGCTTCTCCATGGCTTCTCAGTGCAGAAAGCTCCCTGCAGAAGTATACACCTGTACATGCTGGTCTTATTGACTTCTTCGTGGCTTCTTGGTGCAGAAAGTTCCCCTGCAGATGTCTACACCTGTACATGCTGGTTTTATTGACTTCTGCATGGCTTCTCATTGCAGAAAGCTCCCCTGCAGAAGTCTACACCTGTACATGCTGGTCTTATTGACTTCTCTGCGGCTTCTCAGTGCAGAAAGCTCCCTTGCAGAAGTCTAAACCTGTACATGCTGGTGTTATTGGCTTCTCCGTGGCTTCTCAGTGCAGAAAGCTCCCCTGAAGAAGTCTACACGTGTACATGCTGGTCTTATTGGCTTATCCGCGGCTTCTCGGTGCAGAAAGCTCCCCTGAAGAAGTGTACACCTGTACATGCTGGTCTTATTGACTTCTCCATGGCTTCTCAGTGCTGAAAGCTCCCCTGCAGAAGTCTACACCTGTACATGCTGGTCTTATTGACCTCCCCATGGCTTCTCGGTGCAGAAAGCTCCCCTGCAGAAGTCTACACCTGTACATGCTGGTTTTATTGGCTTCTCCATGGCTTCTCAGTGCTGAAAGCTCCCCTGCAGAAGTCTACACCTGTACATGCTGGTCTTATTGACCTCCCCATGGCTTCTCGGTGCAGAAAGCTCCCCTGCAGATGTCTACACTTGTACATGCTGGTCTTATTGGCTTCTCCATGGCTTCTCAGTGCAGAAAGCTCCCCTGCAGAAGTCTACACCTGTACATGCTGGTCTTACTGACTTCCCATGGCTTCTCGGTGCAGGAAGCTCCCCTGCAGAAGTCTACACCTGTACATGCTGGTATTAATTGCTTCTCCATGGCTTCTCAGTGCAGAAAGCTCCCCTGCAGAAGTCTACACCTGTACATGCTGGTCTTATTGACTTCTCTGTGGCTTCTCGGTGCAGAACGTTCCCCTGCAGATGTCTACACCTGTACATGCTGGTTTTATTGACTTCTGCATGGCTTCTCAGTGCAGAAAGCTCCCCTGCAGAAGTCTACACCTGTACATGCTGGTTTTATTGGCTTCTGCACGGCTTCTCAGTGTATAACACTCCCCTGCAGAAGTCTACACCTGTACATGGCTTCTCCATGGCTTCTCTGTGCAGAAAGCTCCCCTGCAGAAGTCTACACCTGTACATGCTGGTCTTATTGACTTCTCCGCAGCTTCTCAGTGCAGAAAGCTCCCCTGCAGAAGTGTACACCTGTACTTGCTGGTCTTATTGGCTTCTCCGCGGCTTCTCAATGCAGAAAGCTCCCCTGCAAAAGGCTACACCTGTATATGCAGGTCTTATTGACTTCTCCAGTGCAGAAAGCTCCCCCGCAGAAGTCTACTCCTGTACATGCTGGTCTTATTGACTTCTCCGCAGCTTCTCAGTGCAGAAAGCTCCCCTGCAGAAGTGTACACCTGTACTTGCTGGTCTTATTGGCTTCTCCGCGGCTTCTCAATGCAGAAAGCTCCCCTGCAAAAGGCTACACCTGTATATGCAGGTCTTATTGACTTCTCCGGTGCAGAAAGCTCCCCTGCAGAAGTCTACACCTGTACATGCTGGTCTTAATGGCTTCTCCATGGCTTCTCGGTGCAGAAAGCTCCCCTGCAGAAGTCCACTCCTGTACATGCTGGTCTTATTGACTTCTCTGCGGCTTCTCAGTGCAGAAAGCTCCCTTGCAGAAGTCTAAACCTGTACATGCTGGTCTTATTGACTTCTCTGCGGCTTCTCAGTGCAGAAAGCTCCCCTGCAGAAATCTACACCTGTACACGCTGGTCTTATTGGCTTCTCCTTGGCTTCTCAGTGCAGAAAGCTCCCCTGCAGAAGTCTACACCTGTACACGCTGGTCTTATTGACTTCTCCATGGCTTCTCAGTGCAGAAAGCTCCCCTGCAGAAGTCTACACCTGTACATGCTGGTCTTATTGACTTCTCCATGGCTTCTCAGTGCAGAAAGCTCCCCTGCAGAAGTCTACACCTGTACATGCTGGTCTTATTGACTTCTCCATGGCTTCTCGGTGCAGAAAGCTCCCCTGCAGAAGTCTACACCTGTACATGCTGGTCTTATTGACTTCTTTGCGGCTTCTCAGTGCAGAAAGCTCCCTTGCAGATATCTACACCTGTATATGCTGGTCTTATTGACTTCTCCGCGGCTTCTCGGTGCAGAAACCTCCCCTGCAGAAGTCTACACCTATGCATGCTGGTCTTATTGACTTCTCCATGGCTTCTCTGTGCAGAAAGCTCCGCTGCAGAAGTCTACACCTATGCATGCTGGTCTTATTGACTTCTCCATGGCTTCTCTGTGCAGAAAGCTCCCCTGCAGAAGTCTACACCTGTACATGCTTGTCTTATTGACTTCTCCATGGCTTAGCAGTGCAGAAATCTCCCCTGCAGAAGTCTACACCTGTACATGCTGGTCTTATTGACTTCTCCATGGCTTCTCTGTGCAGAAAGCTCCCCTGCAGAAGTCTACACCTGTACATACTGGTTTTATTGACTTCTCCACGGCTTCTCGGTACAGAAAGCTCCCCTGCAGAAGTCTACACCTGTACATGCTCGTCTTATTGACTTTTGCACGTCATCTCGGTGCAGAAAGCTCCCCTGCAGAAGTCTACACCTGTACATGCTGGTCTTATTGGCTTCTCCATGGCTTCTCGGTGCAGAAAGCTCCCTCCAGAAGTAAACACCTGTACATGCTGGTCTTATTGACTTCTCCATGGCTTCTCGGTGCAGAAAGCTCCCCTGCAGAAGTCTACACCCGTACACGCTGGACTTACTGACTTCTCCATGGCTTCTCAGTGCAGAAAGCTCCCCTGCTGAAGTCTACACCTGTAAACGCTGGACTTACTGACTTCTCCATGGCTTCTCAGTGCAGAAAGCTCCCCTGCTGAAGTCTACACCTGTACATGCTGGTCTCATTGACTTCTCCGCGGCTTCTCAGTGCAGAAAGCTCCCCTGCAGCAGTCTAAACCTGTACATGCTGGTTTCATTGGCTTCTCCTCAGCTTCTCAGTGCAGAAACCTCCCCTGCAGAAGTCTACACCTGTACATGCTGGTCTTATTGACTTCTCCATGGCTTCTCTGTGCAGAAAGCTCCCCTGCAGAAGTCTACACCTGTACATACTGGTTTTATTGACTTCTCCACGGCTTCTCGGTACAGAAAGCTCCCCTGCAGAAGTCTACAACTGTACATGCTCGTCTTATTGACTTTTGCACGTCATCTCGGTGCAGAAAGCTCCCCTGCAGAAGTCTACACCTGTACATGCTGGTCTTATTGGCTTCTCCATGGCTTCTCGGTGCAGAAAGCTCCCCTGCAGAAGTCGACACCTGTACACGCTGGTCTTATTGGCTTCTCCATGGCTTCTCGGTGCATAAAGCTCCCCTGCAGATGTCTACACCTGTACACGCTGGTTTTATTGACTTCTGCATGGCTTCTCAGTGCAGAAAGCTCCCCTGCAGAAGTCTACACCTGTACATGCTGGTCTTATTGACTTCTGCATGGCTTCTCAGTGCAGAAAGCTCCCCTGCAGAAGTCTACACCTGTACATGCTTGTTTTATTGGCTTCTCCATGGCTTCTCTGTGCAGAAAGCTCCCCTGCAGAAGTCTACACATGTACATGCTGGTCTTATTGACTTCTCCATGGCTTCTCGGTGAAGAAAGCTCCCCTGCAGAAGTCTACACCTGTACATGCTGGTCTTAATGGCTTCTCCATGGCTTCTCGGTGCAGAAAGCTCCCCTGCAGAAGCCGACACCTGTACACGCTGGTCTTATTGGCTTCTCCATGGCTTCTCAGTGCAGAAAGCTCCCCTGCAGAAGTCTACACCCGTACACGCTGGACTTACTGACTTCTCCATGGCTTCTCAGTGCAGAAAGCTCCCCTGCTGAAGTCTACACCTGTAAACGCTGGACTTACTGACTTCTCCATGGCTTCTCAGTGCAGAAAGCTCCCCTGCTGAAGTCTACACCTGTACATGCTGGTCTCATTGACTTCTCCGCGGCTTCTCAGTGCAGAAAGCTCCCCTGCAGAAGTCTAAACCTGTACATGCTGGTTTCATTGGCTTCTCCTCGGCTTCTCAGTGCAGAAACCTCCCCTGCAGACGTCTACACCTGTACATGCTGGTCTTATTGACTTCTCCATGGCTTAGCAGTGCAGAAATCTCCCCTGCAGAAGTCTACACCTGTACATGCTGGTCTTATTGGCTTCTCCTCGGCTTCTCAGTGCAGAAACCTCCCCTGCAGAAGTCTACACCTGTACATGCTGGTCTTATTGACTTCTCCATGGCTTAGCAGTGCAGAAATCTCCCCTGCAGAAGTCTACACCTGTACATGCTGGTCTTATTGACTTCTCCATGGCTTCTCTGTGCAGAAAGCTCCCCTGCAGAAGTCTACACCTGTACATGCTGGTCTTATTGACTTCTCCATGGCTTCTCGGTACAGAAAGCTCCCCTGCAGAAGTCTACAACTGTACATGCTCGTTTTATTGACTTTTGCACGTCATCTCGGTGCAGAAAGCTCCCCTGCAGAAGTCTACACCTGTACATGCTGGTCTTATTGGCTTCTCCATGGCTTCTTGGTGCAGAAAGCTCCCCTGCAGAAGTCGACACCTGTACACGCTGGTCTTATTGGCTTCTCCATGGCTTCTCGGTGCATAAAGCTCCCCTGCAGATGTCTACACCTGTACACGCTGGTTTTATTGACTTCTGCATGGCTTCTCAGTGCAGAAAGCTCCCCTGCAGAAGTCTACACCTGTACATGCTGGTCTTATTGACTTCTGCATGGCTTCTCAGTGCAGAAAGCTCCCCTGCAGAAGTCTACACCTGTACATGCTTGTTTTATTGGCTTCTCCATGGCTTCTCTGTGCAGAAAGCTCCCCTGCAGAAGTCTACACATGTACATGCTGGTCTTATTGACTTCTCCATGGCTTCTCGGTGAAGAAAGCTCCCCTGCAGAAGTCTACAACTGTACATGCACGTCTTATTGACTTTTGCACGTCATCTCGGTGCAGAAAGCTCCCCTGCAGAAGTCTACACCTGTACATGCTGGTTTTATTGGCTTCTCCATGGCTTCTTGGTGCAGAAAGCTCCCCTGCAGAAGTCTACACCTTTACATGCTGGACTTATTGACTTCTCCATGGCTTCTCTGTTCAGAAGCCTCCCCTGCAGAAGTCTACACCTGTACATGCTGGTCTTATTGACTTCTCCATGGCTTCTCAGTGCAGAAAGCTCCCCTGCAGAAGTCTACACCTGTACATACTGGTTTTATTGACTTCTCCACGGCTTCTCGGTACAGAAAGCTCCCCTGCAGAAGTCTACAACTGTACATGCTCGTCTTATTGACTTTTGCACGTCATCTCGGTGCAGAAAGCTCCCCTGCAGAAGTCTACACCTGTACATGCTGGTCTCATTGACTTCTCCGCGGCTTCTCAGTGCAGAAAGCTCCCCTGCAGAAGTCTAAACCTGTACATGCTGGTTTCATTGGCTTCTCCTCGGCTTCTCAGTGCAGAAACCTCCCCTGCAGAAGTCTACACCTGTACATGCTGGTCTTATTGACTTCTCCATGGCTTAGCAGTGCAGAAAGCTCCCCTGCAGAAGTCTACACCTGTACATGCTGGTCTTATTGACTTCTCCATGGCTTCTCTGTGCAGAAAGCTCCCCTGCAGAAGTCTACACCCGTACACGCTGGACTTACTGACTTCTCCATGGCTTCTCAGTGCAGAAAGCTCCCCTGCAGAAGTCTACACCTGTACATACTGGTTTTATTGACTTCTCCACGGCTTCTCGGTACAGAAAGCTCCCCTGCAGAAGTCTACAACTGTACATGCTCGTTTTATTGACTTTTGCACGTCATCTCGGTGCAGAAAGCTCCCCTGCAGAAGTCTACACCTGTACATGCTGGTCTTATTGGCTTCTCCATGGCTTCTCGGTGCAGAAAGCTCCCCTGCAGAAGTCGACACCTGTACACGCTGGTCTTATTGGCTTCTCCATGGCTTCTCGGTGCATAAAGCTCCCCTGCAGATGTCTACACCTGTACACGCTGGTTTTATTGACTTCTGCATGGCTTCTCAGTGCAGAAAGCTCCCCTGCAGAAGTCTACACCTGTACATGCTGGTCTTATTGACTTCTGCATGGCTTCTCAGTGCAGAAAGCTCCCCTGCAGAAGTCTACACCTGTACATGCTTGTTTTATTGGCTTCTCCATGGCATCTCGGTGCAGAAAGCTCCCCTGCAGAAGTCTACACATGTACATGCTGGTCTTATTGACTTCTCCATGGCTTCTCGGTGAAGAAAGCTCCCCTGCAGAAGTCTACACCTGTACATGCTGGTCTTAATGGCTTCTCCATGGCTTCTCGGTGCAGAAAGCTCCCCTGCAGAAGTCGACACCTGTACACGCTGGTCTTATTGGCTTCTCCATGGCTTCTCAGTGCAGAAAGCTCCCCTGCAGAAGTCTACACCTCTACATGCTGGTCTTATTGACTTCCCCATGGCTTAGCAGTGCAGAAAGCTCCCCTGCAGAAGTCTACACCTGCACATGCTGGTCTTATTGGCTTCTCCATGGCTTCTCGGTGCAGAAAGCTCCCCTGCAGAAGTCTACACCTGTACATGCTGGTCTTATTGACTTCTCCACGGCTTCTCGGTACAGAAAGCTCCCCTGCAGAAGTCTACAACTGTACATGCGCGTCTTATTGACTTTTGCACGTCATCTCGGTGCAGAAAGCTCCCCTGCAGAAGTCTACACCTGTACATGCTGGTCTTATTGGCTTCTCCATGGCTTCTTGGTGCAGAAAGCTCCCCTGCAGAAGTCTACACCTGTACATGCTGGTCTTATTCACTTCCCCATGGCTTCTTGGTGCAGAATGCTCCCCTGCCAAAGTCTACACCTGTACATGCTGGTCTTAATGGCTTCTCCATGGCTTCTCGGTGCAGAAAGCTCCCTCCAGAAGTAGACACCTGTACATGCTGGTCTTATTGACTTCTCCATGGCTTCTCGGTGCAGAAAGCTCCCCTGCAGATGTCTACACCTGTACATGCTGGTCTTATTCACTTCCCCATGGCTTCTTGGTGCAGAATGCTCCCCTGCCAAAGTCTACACCTGTACATGCTGGTCTTAATGGCTTCTCCATGGCTTCTCGGTGCAGAAAGCTCCCTCCAGAAGTAGACACCTGTACATGCTGGTCTTATTGACTTCTCCATGGCTTCTCGGTGCAGAAAGCTCCCCTGCAGAAGTCTACAACTGTACATGCTGGTCTTATTGACTTCTGCACGGCATCTCAGTGCAGAAAGCTCCCCTGCAGAAGTCTACACCTGTACATGCTGGTTTTATTGACTTCTCCGTGGCTTCTCGGTGCAGAAATCTCCCCTGCAGAAGTCTACACCTGTAAATGCTGGACTTATTGGTTTCTCCGCGGCTTCTCGGTGCAGAAAGCTCCCCTGCAGAAGGCTACACCTGTACATGCTGGTCTTATTGGCTTCTGCATGGCTTCTCAGTGCAGAAAGCTCCCCTGCAGAAGTCTACACCTGTACATGCTGGTCTTATTCACTTCCCCATGGCTTCTTGGTGCAGAATGCTCCCCTGCAGAAGTCTACACCTGTACATGCTGGTCTTATTCACTTCCCCATGGCATCTCGGTGCAGAAAGCTCCCTGCAGAAGTATACACCTGTACATGCTTGTTTTATTGACTTTTGCATGGCTTCTCAGTGAAGAACGCTCCCCTGCAGAAGTCTACACCTGTACATGCTGGTCTTATTGGCTTCTGCACGGCTTCTCAGTGCAGAACACTCCCCTGCAGAAGTCTACACCTGTACATGCTGGTCTTATTGACTTCTCCATGGCTTCTCTGTGCAGAAAGCTCCCCTGCAGAAGTCTACACCTGTACATACTGGTTTTATTGACTAATCCACGGCTTCTCGGTACAGAAAGCTCCCCTGCAGAAGTCTACAACTGTACATGCTCGTCTTATTGACTTTTGCACGTCATCTCGGTGCAGAAAGCTCCCCTGCAGAAGTCTACACCTGTACATGCTGGTCTTATTGGCTTCTCCATGGCTTCTTGGTGCAGAAAGCTCCCCTGCAGAAGTCTACACCTGTACATGCTGGTCTTATTCACTTCCCTATGGCTTCTTGGTGCAGAATGCTCCCCTGCCGAAGTCTACACCTGTACATGCTGGTCTTAATGACTTCTCCATGGCTTCTCGGTGCAGAAAGCTCCCTCCAGAAGTAAACACCTGTACATGCTGGTCTTAGTGACTTCTCCATGGCTTCTCAGTGCAGAAAGCTCCCCTGCAGAAGTCTACACCTGTACATGCTGGTCTTATTGACTTCTACGCGGCTTCTCAGTGAAGAACGCTCCCCTGCAGAAGTCTACACCTCTACATGCTGGTCTTATTGACTTCTCCATGGCTTCTCAGTGCAGAAAGCTCCCCTGCAGAAGTCGACACCTGTACATGCTGGTCTTATTCACTTCTCCATGGCTTCTCAGTGCAGAAAGCTCCCCTGCAGAAGTCTACACCTGTACATGCTGGTCTTATTGACTTTTCCATGGCTTCTCAGTGCAGAAAGCTCCCCTGCAGAAGTCTACACCTGTACATGCTGGTCTTATTGACTTTTCCATGGCTTCTCAGTGCAGAAAGCTCCCCTGCAGAAGTCTACACCTGTACATGCTGGTCTTATTGACTTTTCCATGGCTTCTCAGTGCAGAAAGCTCCCCTGCAGAAGGCTACACCTGTACATGCTTGTTTTATTGACTTTTGCATGGCTTCTCAGTGAAGAACGCTCCCCTGCAGAAGTCTACACCTGTACATGCTGGTCTTATTGGCTTCTGCACGGCTTCTCAGTGCAGAACACTCCCCTGCAGAAGTCTACACCTGTACATGCTGGTCTTAATGACTTCTCCGTGGCTTCTCTGTGCAGAAAGCTCCCCTGCAGAAGTCTACACCTGTACATACTGGTTTTATTGACTTCTCCGTGGCTTCTCGGTGCAGAAAGCTCCCCTGCAGAAGTCTACAACTGTACATGCTGGTCTTATTGGCTTCTGCATGGCTTCTCAGTGCAGAAAGCTCCCCTGCAGAAGTCTACACCTGTACATGCTGGTCTTATTGGCTTCTGCATGGCTTCTCAGTGCAGAAAGCTCCCCTGCAGAAGTCTACACCTGTACATGCTGGACTTATTGGCTTCTCCTTGGCTTCTCTGTGCAGAACCCTCCCCTGCAGAAGTCTACACCTGTACATGCTGGTCTTATTGGCTTCTCCATGGCTTCTCGGTGCAGCAAGCTCCCCTGCATATGTCTACACCTTTACATGCTTGTCTTATTGACTTCCCCACGGCTTCTCAGTGCAGAAAGATCCCCTGCAGAAGTCTACACCTGTACACGCTGGTCTTAATGGCTTCTCCATGGCTTCTCGGTGCAGAAAGTTCCCCTGCAGAAGTCTACACCTGTACACGCTTGTTTTATTGGCTTCTCCATGGCTTCTCTGTGCAGAAAGCTCCCCTGCAGAAGTCTACACCCGTACACGCTGGACTTACTGACTTCTCCATGGCTTCTCAGTGCAGAAAGCTCCCCTGCTGAAGTCTACACCTGTACATGCTGGACTTACTGACTTCTCCATGGCTTCTCAGTGCAGTAAGCTCCCCTGCAGAAGTCTACACATGTACATGCTGGTCTTATTGACTTCTCCATGGCTTCTCGGTGAAGAAAGCTCCCCTGCAGAAGTCTACACCTGTACATGCTGGTCTTATTGGCTTCTCCATGGCTTCTCAGTGCAGAAAGCTCCCCTGCAGAAGTCTACACCCGTACACGCTGGACTTACTGACTTCTCCATGGCTTCTCAGTGCAGAAAGCTCCCCTGCTGAAGTCTACACCTGTAAACGCTGGACTTATTGACTTCTCCATGGCTTCTCGGTGAAGAAAGCTCCCCTGCAGAAGTCTACACCTGTACATGCTGGTCTTAATGGCTTCTCCATGGCTTCTCGGTGCAGAAAGCTCCCCTGCAGAAGTCGACACCTGTACACGCTGGTCTTATTGGCTTCTCCATGGCTTCTCGGTGCAGAAAGCTCCCCTGCAGATGTCTACACCTGTACACGCTGGTTTTATTGACTTCTGCATGGCTTCTCAGTGCAGAAAGCTCCCTGCAGAAGTCTACACCTGTACATGCTGGTCTTATTGACTTCTGCATGGCTTCTCAGTGCAGAAAGCTCCCCTGCAGAAGTCTACACCTGTACATGCTTGTTTTATTGGCTTCTCCATGGCTTCTCTGTGCAGAAAGCTCCCCTTCAGATGTCTACACCTGTACACGCTGGTTTTATTGACTTCTGCATGGCTTCTCAGTGCAGAAAGCTCCCCTGCAGAAGTCTACACCTGTACATGCTGGTCTTATTGGCTTCTGCATGGCTTCTCTGTGCAGAAAGCTCCCCTGCAGAAGTCTACACCTGTACATGCTTGTTTTATTGGCTTCTCCATGGCTTCTCTGTGCAGAAAGCTCCCCTGCAGAAGTCTACACATGTACATGCTGGTCTTATTGACTTCTCCATGGCTTCTCGGTGAAGAAAGCTCCCCTGCAGAAGTCTACACCTGTACATGCTGGTCTTAATGGCTTCTCCATGGCTTCTCGGTGCAGAAAGCTCCCCTGCAGAAGTCGACACCTGTACACGCTGGTCTTATTGGCTTCTCCATGGCTTCTCGGTGCAGAAAGCTCCCCTGCTGATGTCTACACCTGTACACGCTGGTTTTATTGACTTCTGCATGGCTTCTCAGTGCAGAAAGCTCCCTGCAGAAGTCTACACCTGTACATGCTGGTCTTATTGACTTCTGCATGGCTTCTCAGTGCAGAAAGCTCCCCTGCAGAAGTCTACACCTGTACATGCTTGTTTTATTGGCTTCTCCATGGCTTCTCTGTGCAGAAAGCTCCCCTGCAGAAGTCTACACATGTACATGCTGGTCTTATTGACTTCTCCATGGCTTCTCGGTGAAGAAAGCTCCCCTGCAGAAGTCTACACCTGTACATGCTGGTCTTAATGGCTTCTCCATGGCTTCTCGGTGCAGAAAGCTCCCCTGCAGAAATCGACACCTGTACACGCTGGTCTTATTGGCTTCTCCATGGCTTCTCAGTGCAGAAAGCTCCCCTGCAGAAGTCTACACCCGTACACGCTGGACTTACTGACTTCTCCATGGCTTCTCAGTGCAGAAAGCTCCCCTGCTGAAGTCTACACCTGTAAACGCTGGACTTACTGACTTCTCCATGGCTTCTCAGTGCAGAAAGCTCCCCTGCTGAAGTCTACACCTGTACATGCTGGTCTCATTGACTTCTCCGCGGCTTCTCAGTGCAGAAAGCTCCCCTGCAGAAGTCTAAACCTGTACATGCTGGTTTCATTGGCTTCTCCTCGGCTTCTCAGTGCAGAAACCTCCCCTGCAGAAGTCTACACCTGTACATGCTGGTCTTATTGACTTCTCCATGGCTTAGCAGTGCAGAAATCTCCCCTGCAGAAGTCTACACCTGTACATGCTGGTCTTATTGACTTCTCCATGGCTTCTCTGTGCAGAAAGCTCCCCTGCAGAAGTCTACACCTGTACATACTGGTTTTATTGACTTCTCCACGGCTTCTCGGTACAGAAAGCTCCCCTGCAGAAGTCTACAACTGTACATGCTCGTCTTATTGACTTTTGCACGTCATCTCGGTGCAGAAAGCTCCCCTGCAGAAGTCTACACCTGTACATGCTGGTCTTATTGGCTTCTCCATGGCTTCTCGGTGCAGAAAGCTCCCCTGCAGAAGTCGACACCTGTACACGCTGGTCTTATTGGCTTCTCCATGGCTTCTCGGTGCATAAAGCTCCCCTGCAGATGTCTACACCTGTACACGCTGGTTTTATTGACTTCTGCATGGCTTCTCAGTGCAGAAAGCTCCCCTGCAGAAGTCTACACCTGTACATGCTGGTCTTATTGACTTCTGCATGGCTTCTCAGTGCAGAAAGCTCCCCTGCAGAAGTCTACACCTGTACATGCTTGTTTTATTGGCTTCTCCATGGCTTCTCTGTGCAGAAAGCTCCCCTGCAGAAGTCTACACATGTACATGCTGGTCTTATTGACTTCTCCATGGCTTCTCGGTGAAGAAAGCTCCCCTGCAGAAGTCTACACCTGTACATGCTGGTCTTAATGGCTTCTCCATGGCTTCTCGGTGCAGAAAGCTCCCCTGCAGAAGTCGACACCTGTACACGCTGGTCTTATTGGCTTCTCCATGGCTTCTCAGTGCAGAAAGCTCCCCTGCAGAAGTCTACACCCGTACACGCTGGACTTACTGACTTCTCCATGGCTTCTCAGTGCAGAAAGCTCCCCTGCTGAAGTCTACACCTGTAAACGCTGGACTTACTGACTTCTCCATGGCTTCTCAGTGCAGAAAGCTCCCCTGCTGAAGTCTACACCTGTACATGCTGGTCTCATTGACTTCTCCGCGGCTTCTCAGTGCAGAAAGCTCCCCTGCAGAAGTCTAAACCTGTACATGCTGGTTTCATTGGCTTCTCCTCGGCTTCTCAGTGCAGAAACCTCCCCTGCAGAAGTCTACACCTGTACATGCTGGTCTTATTGACTTCTCCATGGCTTAGCAGTGCAGAAATCTCCCCTGCAGAAGTCTACACCTGTACATGCTGGTCTTATTGACTTCTCCATGGCTTCTCTGTGCAGAAAGCTCCCCTGCAGAAGTCTACACCTGTACATACTGGTTTTATTGACTTCTCCACGGCTTCTCGGTACAGAAAGCTCCCCTGCAGAAGTCTACAACTGTACATGCTCGTCTTATTGACTTTTGCACGTCATCTCGGTGCAGAAAGCTCCCCTGCAGAAGTCTACACCTGTACATGCTGGTCTCATTGACTTCTCCGCGGCTTCTCAGTGCAGAAAGCTCCCCTGCAGAAGTCTAAACCTGTACATGCTGGTTTCATTGGCTTCTCCTCGGCTTCTCAGTGCAGAAACCTCCCCTGCAGAAGTCTACACCTGTACATGCTGGTCTTATTGACTTCTCCATGGCTTAGCAGTGCAGAAATCTCCCCTGCAGAAGTCTACACCTGTACATGCTGGTCTTATTGACTTCTCCATGGCTTCTCTGTGCAGAAAGCTCCCCTGCAGAAGTCTACACCTGTACATACTGGTTTTATTGACTTCTCCACGGCTTCTCGGTACAGAAAGCTCCCCTGCAGAAGTCTACAACTGTACATGCTCGTTTTATTGACTTTTGCACGTCATCTCGGTGCAGAAAGCTCCCCTGCAGAAGTCTACACCTGTACATGCTGGTCTTATTGGCTTCTCCATGGCTTCTCGGTGCAGAAAGCTCCCCTGCAGAAGTCGACACCTGTACACGCTGGTCTTATTGGCTTCTCCATGGCTTCTCGGTGCATAAAGCTCCCCTGCAGATGTCTACACCTGTACACGCTGGTTTTATTGACTTCTGCATGGCTTCTCAGTGCAGAAAGCTCCCCTGCAGAAGTCTACACCTGTACATGCTGGTCTTATTGACTTCTGCATGGCTTCTCAGTGCAGAAAGCTCCCCTGCAGAAGTCTACACCTGTACATGCTTGTTTTATTGGCTTCTCCATGGCTTCTCAGTGCAGAAAGCTCCCCTGCAGAAGTCTACACCTGTACATGCTTGTTTTATTGGCTTCTCCATGGCTTCTCGGTGAAGAAAGCTCCCCTGCAGAAGTCTACACCTGTACATGCTGGTCTTAATGGCTTCTCCATGGCTTCTCGGTGCAGAAAGCTCCCCTGCAGAAGTCGACACCTGTACACGCTGGTCTTATTGGCTTCTCCATGGCTTCTCAGTGCAGAAAGCTCCCCTGCAGAAGTCTACACCCGTACACGCTGGACTTACTGACTTCTCCATGGCTTCTCAGTGCAGAAAGCTCCCCTGCTGAAGTCTACACCTGTAAACGCTGGACTTACTGACTTCTCCATGGCTTCTCAGTGCAGAAAGCTCCCCTGCTGAAGTCTACACCTGTACATGCTGGTCTCATTGACTTCTCCGCGGCTTCTCAGTGCAGAAAGCTCCCCTGCAGAAGTCTAAACCTGTACATGCTGGTTTCATTGGCTTCTCCTCGGCTTCTCAGTGCAGAAACCTCCCCTGCAGAAGTCTACACCTGTACATGCTGGTCTTATTGACTTCTCCATGGCTTCTCTGTGCAGAAAGCTCCCCTGCAGAAGTCTACACCTGTACATACTGGTTTTATTGACTTCTCCACGGCTTCTCGGTACAGAATGCTCCCCTGCCGAAGTCTACACCTGTACATGCTGGTCTTAATGGCTTCTCCATGGCTTCTCGGTGCAGAAAGCTCCCTCCAGAAGTAAACACCTGTACATGCTGGTCTTATTGACTTCTCCATGGCTTCTCGGTGCAGAAAGCTCCCCTGCAGAAGTCTACACCCGTACACGCTGGACTTACTGACTTCTCCATGGCTTCTCAGTGCAGAAAGCTCCCCTGCAGAAGTCTACACCTGTAAACGCTGGACTTACTGACTTCTCCATGGCTTCTCAGTGCAGAAAGCTCCCCTGCTGAAGTCTACACCTGTACATGCTGGTCTCATTGACTTCTCCGCGGCTTCTCAGTGCAGAAAGCTCCCCTGCAGAAGTCTAAACCTGTACATGCTGGTTTCATTGGCTTCTCCTCAGCTTCTCAGTGCAGAAACCTCCCCTGCAGAAGTCTACACCTGTACATGCTGGTCTTATTGACTTCTCCATGGCTTAGCAGTGCAGAAAGCTCCCCTGCAGAAGTCTACACCTGTACATGCTGGTCTTATTGACTTCTCCATGGCTTCTCTGTGCAGAAAGCTCCCCTGCAGAAGTCTACACCTGTACATACTGGTTTTATTGACTTCTCCACGGCTTCTCGGTACAGAAAGCTCCCCTGCAGAAGTCTACAACTGTACATGCTCGTCTTATTGACTTTTGCACGTCATCTCGGTGCAGAAAGCTCCCCTGCAGAAGTCTACACCTGTACATGCTGGTCTTATTGGCTTCTCCATGGCTTCTCGGTGCAGAAAGCTCCCCTGCAGAAGTCGACACCTGTACACGCTGGTCTTATTGGCTTCTCCATGGCTTCTCGGTGCATAAAGCTCCCCTGCAGATGTCTACACCTGTACACGCTGGTTTTATTGACTTCTGCATGGCTTCTCAGTGCAGAAAGCTCCCCTGCAGAAGTCTACACCTGTACATGCTGGTCTTATTGACTTCTGCATGGCTTCTCAGTGCAGAAAGCTCCCCTGCAGAAGTCTACACCTGTACATGCTTGTTTTATTGGCTTCTCCATGGCTTCTCTGTGCAGAAAGCTCCCCTGCAGAAGTCTACACATGTACATGCTGGTCTTATTGACTTCTCCATGGCTTCTCGGTGAAGAAAGCTCCCCTGCAGAAGTCTACACCTGTACATGCTGGTCTTAATGGCTTCTCCATGGCTTCTCGGTGCAGAAAGCTCCCCTGCAGAAGTCGACACCTGTACACGCTGGTCTTATTGGCTTCTCCATGGCTTCTCAGTGCAGAAAGCTCCCCTGCAGAAGTCTACACCCGTACACGCTGGACTTACTGACTTCTCCATGGCTTCTCAGTGCAGAAAGCTCCCCTGCTGAAGTCTACACCTGTAAACGCTGGACTTACTGACTTCTCCATGGCTTCTCAGTGCAGAAAGCTCCCCTGCTGAAGTCTACACCTGTACATGCTGGTCTCATTGACTTCTCCGCCGCTTCTCAGTGCAGAAAGCTCCCCTGCAGAAGTCTAAACCTGTACATGCTGGTTTCATTGGCTTCTCCTCGGCTTCTCAGTGCAGAAACCTCCCCTGCAGACGTCTACACCTGTACATGCTGGTCTTATTGACTTCTCCATGGCTTAGCAGTGCAGAAATCTCCCCTGCAGAAGTCTACACCTGTACATGCTGGTCTTATTGACTTCTCCATGGCTTCTCTGTGCAGAAAGCTCCCCTGCAGAAGTCTACACCTGTACATACTGGTTTTATTGACTTCTCCACGGCTTCTTGGTACAGAAAGCTCCCCTGCAGAAGTCTACAACTGTACATGCTCGTCTTATTGACTTTTGCACGTCATCTCGGTGCAGAAAGCTCCCCTGCAGAAGTCTACACCTGTACATGCTGGTCTCATTGACTTCTCCGCGGCTTCTCAGTGCAGAAAGCTCCCCTGCAGAAGTCTAAACCTGTACATGCTGGTTTCATTGGCTTCTCCTCGGCTTCTCAGTGCAGAAACCTCCCCTGCAGAAGTCTACACCTGTACATGCTGGTTTTATTGACTTCTCCATGGCTTCTCAGTGCAGAAAGCTCCGCTGCAGAAGTCTACACCTGTACATGCTGGTCTTATTGACTTCTCCATGGCTTAGCAGTGCAGAAATCTCCCCTGCAGAAGTCTACACCTGTACATGCTGGTCTTATTGACTTCTCCATGGCTTCTCTGTGCAGAAAGCTCCCCTGCAGAAGTCTACACCTGTACATACTGGTTTTATTGACTTCTCCATGGCTTAGCAGTGCAGAAATCTCCCCTGCAGAAGTCTACACCTGTACATGCTGGTCTTATTGACTTCTCCATGGCTTAGCAGTGCAGAAATCTCCCCTGCAGAAGTCTACACCTGTACATGCTGGTCTTATTGACTTCTCCATGGCTTAGCAGTGCAGAAATCTCCCCTGCAGAAGTCTACACCTGTACATGCTGGTCTTATTGACTTCTCCATGGCTTCTCTGTGCAGAAAGCTCCCCTGCAGAAGTCTACAACTGTACATGCTCGTTTTATTGACTTTTGCACGTCATCTCGGTGCAGAAAGCTCCCCTGCAGAAGTCTACACCTGTACATGCTGGTCTTATTGGCTTCTCCATGGCTTCTCGGTGCAGAAAGCTCCCCTGCAGAAGTCGACACCTGTACACGCTGGTCTTATTGGCTTCTCCATGGCTTCTCGGTGCATAAAGCTCCCCTGCAGATGTCTACACCTGTACACGCTGGTTTTATTGACTTCTGCATGGCTTCTCAGTGCAGAAAGCTCCCCTGCAGAAGTCTACACCTGTACATGCTGGTCTTATTGACTTCTGCATGGCTTCTCAGTGCAGAAAGCTCCCCTGCAGAAGTCTACACCTGTACATGCTTGTTTTATTGGCTTCTCCATGGCTTCTCTGTGCAGAAAGCTCCCCTGCAGAAGTCTACACATGTACATGCTGGTCTTATTGACTTCTCCATGGCTTCTCGGTGAAGAAAGCTCCCCTGCAGAAGTCTACACCTGTACATGCTGGTCTTAATGGCTTCTCCATGGCTTCTCGGTGCAGAAAGCTCCCCTGCAGAAGTCGACACCTGTACACGCTGGTCTTATTGGCTTCTCCATGGCTTCTCAGTGCAGAAAGCTCCCCTGCAGAAGTCTACACCCGTACACGCTGGACTTACTGACTTCTCCATGGCTTCTCAGTGCAGAAAGCTCCCCTGCTGAAGTCTACACCTGTAAACGCTGGACTTACTGACTTCTCCATGGCTTCTCAGTGCAGAAAGCTCCCCTGCTGAAGTCTACACCTGTACATGCTGGTCTCATTGACTTCTCCATGGCTTCTCTGTGCAGAAAGCTCCCCTGCAGAAGTCTACACCTGTACATGCTCGTCTTATTGACTTTTGCACGTCATCTCGGTGCAGAAAGCTCCCCTGCAGAAGTCTACACCTGTACATGCTGGTCTCATTGACTTCTCCATGGCTTAGCAGTGCAGAAATCTCCCCTGCAGAAGTCTACACCTGTACATGCTGGTCTTATTGACTTCTCCATGGCTTCTCAGTGCAGAAAGCTCCCCTGCAGAAGTCTACACCTGTACATACTGGTTTTATTGACTTCTCCACGGCTTCTCGGTACAGAAAGCTCCCCTGCAGAAGTCTACAACTGTACATGCTCGTCTTATTGACTTTTGCACGTCATCTCGGTGCAGAAAGCTCCCCTGCAGAAGTCTACACCTGTACATGCTGGTCTCATTGACTTCTCCGCGGCTTCTCAGTGCAGAAAGCTCCCCTGCAGAAGTCTAAACCTGTACATGCTGGTTTCATTGGCTTCTCCTCGGCTTCTCAGTGCAGAAACCTCCCCTGCAGAAGTCTACACCTGTACATGCTGGTCTTATTGACTTCTCCATGGCTTAGCAGTGCAGAAATCTCCCCTGCAGAAGTCTACACCTGTACATGCTGGTCTTATTGACTTCTCCATGGCTTCTCTGTGCAGAAAGCTCCCCTGCAGAAGTCTACACCTGTACATACTGGTTTTATTGACTTCTCCACGGCTTCTCGGTACAGAAAGCTCCCCTGCAGAAGTCTACAACTGTACATGCTCGTTTTATTGACTTTTGCACGTCATCTCGGTGCAGAAAGCTCCCCTGCAGAAGTCTACACCTGTACATGCTGGTCTTATTGGCTTCTCCATGGCTTCTCGGTGCAGAAAGCTCCCCTGCAGAAGTCGACACCTGTACACGCTGGTCTTATTGGCTTCTCCATGGCTTCTCGGTGCATAAAGCTCCCCTGCAGATGTCTACACCTGTACACGCTGGTTTTATTGACTTCTGCATGGCTTCTCAGTGCAGAAAGCTCCCCTGCAGAAGTCTACACCTGTACATGCTGGTCTTATTGACTTCTGCATGGCTTCTCAGTGCAGAAAGCTCCCCTGCAGAAGTCTACACCTGTACATGCTTGTTTTATTGGCTTCTCCATGGCTTCTCTGTGCAGAAAGCTCCCCTGCAGAAGTCTACACATGTACATGCTGGTCTTATTGACTTCTCCATGGCTTCTCGGTGAAGAAAGCTCCCCTGCAGAAGTCTACACCTGTACATGCTGGTCTTAATGGCTTCTCCATGGCTTCTCGGTGCAGAAAGCTCCCCTGCAGAAGTCGACACCTGTACACGCTGGTCTTATTGGCTTCTCCATGGCTTCTCAGTGCAGAAAGCTCCCCTGCAGAAGTCTACACCCGTACACGCTGGACTTACTGACTTCTCCATGGCTTCTCAGTGCAGAAAGCTCCCCTGCTGAAGTCTACACCTGTAAACGCTGGACTTACTGACTTCTCCATGGCTTCTCAGTGCAGAAAGCTCCCCTGCTGAAGTCTACACCTGTACATGCTGGTCTCATTGACTTCTCCGCGGCTTCTCAGTGCAGAAAGCTCCCCTGCAGAAGTCTAAACCTGTACATGCTGGTTTCATTGGCTTCTCCTCGGCTTCTCAGTGCAGAAACCTCCCCTGCAGAAGTCTACACCTGTACATGCTGGTCTTATTGACTTCTCCATGGCTTCTCTGTGCAGAAAGCTCCCCTGCAGAAGTCTACACATGTACATGCTGGTCTTATTGACTTCTCCATGGCTTCTCGGTGAAGAAAGCTCCCCTGCAGAAGTCTACACCTGTACATGCTGGTCTTAATGGCTTCTCCATGGCTTCTCGGTGCAGAAAGCTCCCCTGCAGAAGTCGACACCTGTACACGCTGGTCTTATTGGCTTCTCCATGGCTTCTCAGTGCAGAAAGCTCCCCTGCAGAAGTCTACACCCGTACACGCTGGACTTACTGACTTCTCCATGGCTTCTCAGTGCAGAAAGCTCCCCTGCTGAAGTCTACACCTGTAAACGCTGGACTTACTGACTTCTCCATGGCTTCTCAGTGCAGAAAGCTCCCCTGCTGAAGTCTACACCTGTACATGCTGGTCTCATTGACTTCTCCGCGGCTTCTCAGTGCAGAAAGCTCCCCTGCAGAAGTCTAAACCTGTACATGCTGGTTTCATTGGCTTCTCCTCGGCTTCTCAGTGCAGAAACCTCCCCTGCAGAAGTCTACACCTGTACATGCTGGTCTTATTGACTTCTCCATGGCTTCTCTGTGCAGAAAGCTCCCCTGCAGAAGTCTACACCTGTACATACTGGTTTTATTGACTTCTCCACGGCTTCTCGGTACAGAAAGCTCCCCTGCAGAAGTCTACAACTGTACATGCTCGTCTTATTGACTTTTGCACGTCATCTCGGTGCAGAAAGCTCCCCTGCAGAAGTCTACACCTGTACATGCTGGTCTTATTGACTTCTCTGCGGCTTCTCAGTGCAGAAAGCTCCCCTGCAGAAGTCTATTCCTGTACATGCTGTTCTTATTGACTTCTCCACGGCTTCTCGGTGCAGAAAGCTCCCCTGCAGAAGTCTACACCTGTACATGCTGGTCTTATTTACTTCCCCATGGCTTCTTGGTGCAGAATGCTCCCCTGCCGAAGTCTACACCTGTACATGCTGGTCTTAATGGCTTCTCCATGGCTTCTCGGTGCAGAAAGCTCCCTCCAGAAGTAAACACCTGTACATGCTGGTCTTATTGACTTCTCCATGGCTTCTCGGTGCAGAAAGCTCCCCTGCAGAAGTCGACACCTGTACACGCTGGTCTTATTGGCTTCTCCATGGCTTCTCAGTGCAGAAAGCTCCCCTGCAGAAGTCTACACCCGTACACGCTGGACTTACTGACTTCTCCATGGCTTCTCAGTGCAGAAAGCTCCCCTGCTGAAGTCTACACCTGTAAACGCTGGACTTACTGACTTCTCCATGGCTTCTCAGTGCAGAAAGCTCCCCTGCTGAAGTCTACACCTGTACATGCTGGTCTCATTGACTTCTCCGCGGCTTCTCAGTGCAGAAAGCTCCCCTGCAGAAGTCTAAACCTGTACATGCTGGTTTCATTGGCTTCTCCTCAGCTTCTCAGTGCAGAAACCTCCCCTGCAGAAGTCTACACCTGTACATGCTGGTCTTATTGACTTCTCCATGGCTTCTCTGTGCAGAAAGCTCCCCTGCAGAAGTCTACACCTGTACATGCTGGTCTTATTGACTTCTGCATGGCTTCTCAGTGCAGAAAGCTCCCCTGCAGAAGTCTACACCTGTACATGCTTGTTTTATTGGCTTCTCCATGGCTTCTCTGTGCAGAAAGCTCCCCTGCAGAAGTCTACACATGTACATGCTGGTCTTATTGACTTCTCCATGGCTTCTCGGTGAAGAAAGCTCCCCTGCAGAAGTCTACACCTGTACATGCTGGTCTTAATGGCTTCTCCATGGCTTCTCGGTGCAGAAAGCTCCCCTGCAGAAGTCGACACCTGTACACGCTGGTCTTATTGGCTTCTCCATGGCTTCTCAGTGCAGAAAGCTCCCCTGCAGAAGTCTACACCCGTACACGCTGGACTTACTGACTTCTCCATGGCTTCTCAGTGCAGAAAGCTCCCCTGCTGAAGTCTACACCTGTAAACGCTGGACTTACTGACTTCTCCATGGCTTCTCAGTGCAGAAAGCTCCCCTGCTGAAGTCTACACCTGTACATGCTGGTCTCATTGACTTCTCCGCGGCTTCTCAGTGCAGAAAGCTCCCCTGCAGAAGTCTAAACCTGTACATGCTGGTTTCATTGGCTTCTCCTCGGCTTCTCAGTGCAGAAACCTCCCCTGCAGAAGTCTACACCTGTACATGCTGGTCTTATTGACTTCTCCATGGCTTAGCAGTGCAGAAATCTCCCCTGCAGAAGTCTACACCTGTACATGCTGGTCTTATTGACTTCTCCATGGCTTCTCTGTGCAGAAAGCTCCCCTGCAGAAGTCTACACCTGTACATACTGGTTTTATTGACTTCTCCACGGCTTCTCGGTACAGAAAGCTCCCCTGCAGAAGTCTACAACTGTACATGCTCGTCTTATTGACTTTTGCACGTCATCTCGGTGCAGAAAGCTCCCCTGCAGAAGTCTACACCTGTACATGCTGGTCTCATTGACTTCTCCGCGGCTTCTCAGTGCAGAAAGCTCCCCTGCAGAAGTCTAAACCTGTACATGCTGGTTTCATTGGCTTCTCCTCGGCTTCTCAGTGCAGAAACCTCCCCTGCAGAAGTCTACACCTGTACATGCTGGTCTTATTGACTTCTCCATGGCTTAGCAGTGCAGAAATCTCCCCTGCAGAAGTCTACACCTGTACATGCTGGTCTTATTGACTTCTCCATGGCTTCTCTGTGCAGAAAGCTCCCCTGCAGAAGTCTACACCTGTACATACTGGTTTTATTGACTTCTCCACGGCTTCTCGGTACAGAAAGCTCCCCTGCAGAAGTCTACACCTGTACATGCTGGTCTTATTGGCTTCTCCATGGCTTCTCGGTGCAGAAAGCTCCCCTGCAGAAGTCGACACCTGTACACGCTGGTCTTATTGGCTTCTCCATGGCTTCTCGGTGCATAAAGCTCCCCTGCAGATGTCTACACCTGTACACGCTGGTTTTATTGACTTCTGCATGGCTTCTCAGTGCAGAAAGCTCCCCTGCAGAAGTCTACACCTGTACATGCTGGTCTTATTGACTTCTGCATGGCTTCTCAGTGCAGAAAGCTCCCCTGCAGAAGTCTACACCTGTACATGCTTGTTTTATTGGCTTCTCCATGGCTTCTCTGTGCAGAAAGCTCCCCTGCAGAAGTCTACACATGTACATGCTGGTCTTATTGACTTCTCCATGGCTTCTCGGTGAAGAAAGCTCCCCTGCAGAAGTCTACACCTGTACATGCTGGTCTTAATGGCTTCTCCATGGCTTCTCGGTGCAGAAAGCTCCCCTGCAGAAGTCGACACCTGTACACGCTGGTCTTATTGGCTTCTCCATGGCTTCTCAGTGCAGAAAGCTCCCCTGCAGAAGTCTACACCCGTACACGCTGGACTTACTGACTTCTCCATGGCTTCTCAGTGCAGAAACCTCCCCTGCAGAAGTCTACAACTGTACTTGCTGGTTTTATTGACTTCTCCACGGCTTCTCTGTACAGAAAGCTCCCCTGCAGAAGTCTACAACTGTACATGCTCGTCTTATTGACTTTTGCACGTCATCTCGGTGCAGAACGCTCCCCTGCAGATGTCTACACCTGTACATGCTGGTCTCATTGACTTCTCCGCGGCTTCTCAGTGCAGAAAGCTCCCCTGCAGAAGTCTAAACCTGTACATGCTGGTTTCATTGGCTTCTCCTCGGCTTCTCAGTGCAGAAAGCTCCCCTGCAGAAGTCTACACCTGTACATACTGGTTTTATTGACTTCTCCACGGCTTCTCGGTACAGAAAGCTCCCCTGCAGAAGTCTACAACTGTACATGCTCGTCTTATTGACTTTTGCACGTCATCTCGGTGCAGAAAGCTCCCCTGCAGAAGTCTACACCTGTACATGCTGGTCTCATTGACTTCTCCGCGGCTTCTCAGTGCAGAAAGCTCCCCTGCAGAAGTCTAAACCTGTACATGCTGGTTTCATTGGCTTCTCCTCGGCTTCTCAGTGCAGAAACCTCCCCTGCAGAAGTCTACACCTGTACATGCTGGTCTTATTGACTTCTCCATGGCTTAGCAGTGCAGAAAGCTCCCCTGCAGAAGTCTACACCTGTACATGCTGGTCTTATTGACTTCTCGATGGCTTCTCTGTGCAGAAAGCTCCCCTGCAGAAGTCTACACCTGTACATACTGGTTTTATTGACTTCTCCACGGCTTCTCGGTACAGAAAGCTCCCCTGCAGAAGTCTACAACTGTACATGCTCGTTTTATTGACTTTTGCACGTCATCTCGGTGCAGAAAGCTCCCCTGCAGAAGTCTACACCTGTACATGCTGGTCTTATTGGCTTCTCCATGGCTTCTCGGTGCAGAAAGCTCCCCTGCAGAAGTCGACACCTGTACACGCTGGTCTTATTGGCTTCTCCATGGCTTCTCGGTGCATAAAGCTCCCCTGCAGATGTCTACACCTGTACACGCTGGTTTTATTGACTTCTGCATGGCTTCTCAGTGCAGAAAGCTCCCCTGCAGAAGTCTACACCTGTACATGCTGGTCTTATTGACTTCTGCATGGCTTCTCAGTGCAGAAAGCTCCCCTGCAGAAGTCTACACCTGTACATGCTTGTTTTATTGGCTTCTCCATGGCTTCTCTGTGCAGAAAGCTCCCCTGCAGAAGTCTACACATGTACATGCTGGTCTTATTGACTTCTCCATGGCTTCTCGGTGAAGAAAGCTCCCCTGCAGAAGTCTACACCTGTACATGCTGGTCTTAATGGCTTCTCCATGGCTTCTCGGTGCAGAAAGCTCCCCTGCAGAAGTCGACACCTGTACACGCTGGTCTTATTGGCTTCTCCATGGCTTCTCAGTGCAGAAAGCTCCCCTGCAGAAGTCTACACCTCTACATGCTGGTCTTATTGACTTCCCCATGGCTTAGCAGTGCAGAAAGCTCCCCTGCAGAAGTCTACACCTGCACATGCTGGTCTTATTGGCTTCTCCATGGCTTCTCGGTGCAGAAAGCTCCCCTGCAGAAGTCTACACCTGTACATGCTGGTCTTATTGACTTCCCCACGGCTTCTCGGTGCAGAAAGCTCCCCTGCAGAAGTCTACACCTGTACATGCTGGTCTTATTGACTTCTCCACGGCTTCTCGGTGCAGAAAGCTCCCCTGCAGAAGTCTACACCTGTACATGCTGGTCTTATTGACTTCTCCACGGCTTCTCGGTACAGAAAGCTCCCCTGCAGAAGTCTACAACTGTACATGCGCGTCTTATTGACTTTTGCACGTCATCTCGGTGCAGAAAGCTCCCCTGCAGAAGTCTACACCTGTACATGCTGGTCTTATTCACTTCCCCATGGCTTCTTGGTGCAGAATGCTCCCCTGCCAAAGTCTACACCTGTACATGCTGGTCTTAATGGCTTCTCCATGGCTTCTCGGTGCAGAAAGCTCCCTCCAGAAGTAGACACCTGTACATGCTGGTCTTATTGACTTCTCCATGGCTTCTCGGTGCAGAAAGCTCCCCTGCAGAAGTCTACACCTGTAAATGCTGGTCTTATTGGTTTCTCCGCGGCTTCTCGGTGCAGAAAGCTCCCCTGCAGAAGTCTACACCTGTAAATGCTGGTCTTATTGGCTTCTCCATGTCTTCTCAGTGCAGAAAGCTCCCCTGCAGAAGGCTACACCTGTACATGCTGGTCTTATTGGCTTCTGCATGGCTTCTCAGTGCAGAAAGCTCCCCTGCAGAAGTCTACACCTGTACATGCTGGTCTTATTCACTTCCCCATGGCTTCTTGGTGCAGAATGCTCCCCTGCAGAAGTCTACACCTGTACATGCTGGTCATATTGACTTCTCCATGGCATCTCGGTGCAGAAAGCTCCCTGCAGAAGTATACACCTGTACATGCTTGTTTTATTGACTTTTGCATGGCTTCTCAGTGAAGAACGCTCCCCTGCAGAAGTCTACACCTGTACATGCTGGTCTTATTGGCTTCTGCACGGCTTCTCAGTGCAGAACACTCCCCTGCAGAAGTCTACACCTGTACATGCTGGTCTTATTGACTTCTCCATGGCTTCTCTGTGCAGAAAGCTCCCCTGCAGAAGTCTACACCTGTACATACTGGTTTTATTGACTAATCCACGGCTTCTCGGTACAGAAAGCTCCCCTGCAGAAGTCTACACCTGTACATACTGGTTTTATTGACTAATCCACGGCTTCTCGGTACAGAAAGCTCCCCTGCAGAAGTCTACAACTGTACATGCGCGTCTTATTGACTTTTGCACGTCATCTCGGTGCAGAAAGCTCCCCTGCAGAAGTCTACACCTGTACATGCTGGTCTTATTGGCTTCTCCATGGCTTCTTGGTGCAGAAAGCTCCCCTGCAGAAGTCTACACCTGTACATGCTGGTCTTATTCACTTCCCTATGGCTTCTTGGTGCAGAATGCTCCCCTGCCGAAGTCTACACCTGTACATGCTGGTCTTAATGACTTCTCCATGGCTTCTCGGTGCAGAAAGCTCCCTCCAGAAGTAAACACCTGTACATGCTGGTCTTAGTGACTTCTCCATGGCTTCTCAGTGCAGAAAGCTCCCCTGCAGAAGTCTACACCTGTACATGCTGGTCTTATTCACTTCTCCATGGCTTCTCAGTGCAGAAAGCTCCCCTGCAGAAGTCTACACCTGTACATGCTGGTCTTATTGACTTTTCCATGGCTTCTCAGTGCAGAAAGCTCCCCTGCAGAAGTCTACTCCTGTACATGCTGGTCTTATTGACTTCTACGCGGCTTCTCAGTGCAGAAAGCTCCCCTGCAGAAGTCTACACCTGTACATGCTGGTCTTATTGGCTTCTCCTCGGCTTCTCAGTGCAGAAAGCTCCCCTGCAGAAGTCTACACCTGTACATGCTGGTCTTATTCACTTCTCCATGGCTTCTCAGTGCAGAAAGCTCCCCTGCAGAAGTCTACACCTGTACATGCTGGTCTTATTGACTTTTCCATGGCTTCTCAGTGCAGAAAGCTCCCCTGCAGAAGTCTACACCTGTACATGCTGGTCTTATTGACTTTTCCATGGCTTCTCGGTGCAGAAAGCTCCCCTGCAGAAGTCTACAACTGTACATGCTGGTCTTATTGACTTCTGCACGTCATCTCAGTGCAGAAAGCTCCCCTGCAGAAGTCTACACCTGTACATGCTGGTCATATTGACTTTTGCATGGCTTCTCAGTGAAGAACGCTCCCCTGCAGAAGTCTACACCTGTACATGCTGGTCTTAATGACTTCTCCGTGGCTTCTCTGTGCAGAAAGCTCCCCTGCAGAAGTCTACACCTGTACATACTGGTTTTATTGACTTCTCCGTGGCTTCTCGGTGCAGAAAGCTCCCCTGCAGAAGTCTACACCTGTAAATGCTGGTCTTATTGTTTTCTCCACGGCTTCTCGGTGCAGAAAGCTCCCCTGCAGAAGGCTACACCTGTACATGCTGGTCTTATTGGCTTCTGCATGGCTTCTCAGTGCAGAAAGCTCCCCTGCAGAAGTCTACACCTGTACATGCTGGTCTTATTGGCTTCTGCATGGCTTCTCAGTGCAGAAAGCTCCCCTGCAGAAGTCTACACCTGTACATGCTGGACTTATTGGCTTCTCCTTGGCTTCTCTGTGCAGAACCCTCCCCTGCAGAAGTCTACACCTGTACATGCTGGTCTTATTGGCTTCTCCATGGCTTCTCGGTGCAGCAAGCTCCCCTGCATATGTCTACACCTTTACATGCTTGTCTTATTGACTTCCCCACGGCTTCTCAGTGCAGAAAGATCCCCTGCAGAAGTCTACACCTGTACACGCTGGTCTTAATGGCTTCTCCATGGCTTCTCGGTGCAGAAAGTTCCCCTGCAGAAGTCTACACCTGTACAGGCTTGTTTTATTGGCTTCTCCATGGCTTCTCTGTGCAGAAAGCTCCCCTGCAGAAGTCTACACCCGTACACGCTGGACTTACTGACTTCTCCATGGCTTCTCAGTGCAGAAAGCTCCCCTGCTGAAGTCTACACCTGTACATGCTGGACTTACTGACTTCTCCATGGCTTCTCAGTGCAGTAAGCTCCCCTGCAGAAGTCTACACATGTACATGCTGGTCTTATTGACTTCTCCATGGCTTCTCGGTGAAGAAAGCTCCCCTGCAGAAGTCTACACCTGTACATGCTGGTCTTAATGGCTTCTCCATGGCTTCTCGGTGCAGAAAGCTCCCCTGCAGAAGTCGACACCTGTACACGCTGGTCTTATTGGCTTCTCCATGGCTTCTCGGTGCAGAAAGCTCCCCTTCAGATGTCTACACCTGTACACGCTGGTTTTATTGACTTCTGCATGGCTTCTCAGTGCAGAAAGCTCCCCTGCAGAAGTCTACACCTGTACATGCTGGTCTTATTGGCTTCTGCATGGCTTCTCTGTGCAGAAAGCTCCCCTGCAGAAGTCTACACCTGTACATGCTTGTTTTATTGGCTTCTCCATGGCTTCTCTGTGCAGAAAGCTCCCCTGCAGAAGTCTACACATGTACATGCTGGTCTTATTGACTTCTCCATGGCTTCTCGGTGAAGAAAGCTCCCCTGCAGAAGTCTACACCTGTACATGCTGGTCTTAATGGCTTCTCCATGGCTTCTCGGTGCAGAAAGCTCCCCTGCAGAAGTCGACACCTGTACACGCTGGTCTTATTGGCTTCTCCATGGCTTCTCGGTGCAGAAAGCTCCCCTGCAGATGTCTACACCTGTACACGCTGGTTTTATTGACTTCTGCATGGCTTCTCAGTGCAGAAAGCTCCCTGCAGAAGTCTACACCTGTACATGCTGGTCTTATTGACTTCTGCATGGCTTCTCAGTGCAGAAAGCTCCCCTGCAGAAGTCTACACCTGTACATGCTGGTCTTATTGGCTTCTCCATGGCTTCTCTGTGCAGAAAGCTCCCCTGCAGAAGTCTACACCTGTACATACTGGTTTTATTGACTTCTCCACGGCTTCTCGGTACAGAAAGCTCCCCTGCAGAAGTCTACAACTGTACATGCTCGTCTTATTGACTTTTGCACGTCATCTCGGTGCAGAAAGCTCCCCTGCAGAAGTCTACACCTGTACATGCTGGTCTTATTGGCTTCTCCATGGCTTCTCAGTGCAGAAAGCTCCCCTGCAGAAGTCTACACCCGTACACGCTGGACTTACTGACTTCTCCATGGCTTCTCAGTGCAGAAAGCTCCCCTGCTGAAGTCTACACCTGTAAACGCTGGACTTATTGACTTCTCCATGGCTTCTCAGTGAAGAAAGCTCCCCTGCAGAAGTCTACACCTGTACATGCTGGTCTTAATGGCTTCTCCATGGCTTCTCGGTGCAGAAAGCTCCCCTGCAGAAGTCGACACCTGTACACGCTGGTCTTATTGGCTTCTCCATGGCTTCTCGGTGCAGAAAGCTCCCCTGCAGATGTCTACACCTGTACACGCTGGTTTTATTGACTTCTGCATGGCTTCTCAGTGCAGAAAGCTCCCTGCAGAAGTCTACACCTGTACATGCTGGTCTTATTGACTTCTGCATGGCTTCTCAGTGCAGAAAGCTCCCCTGCAGAAGTCTACACCTGTACATGCTTGTTTTATTGGCTTCTCCATGGCTTCTCTGTGCAGAAAGCTCCCCTTCAGATGTCTACACCTGTACACGCTGGTTTTATTGACTTCTGCATGGCTTCTCAGTGCAGAAAGCTCCCCTGCAGAAGTCTACACCTGTACATGCTGGTCTTATTGGCTTCTGCATGGCTTCTCTGTGCAGAAAGCTCCCCTGCAGAAGTCTACACCTGTACATGCTTGTTTTATTGGCTTCTCCATGGCTTCTCTGTGCAGAAAGCTCCCCTGCAGAAGTCTACACATGTACATGCTGGTCTTATTGACTTCTCCATGGCTTCTCGGTGAAGAAAGCTCCCCTGCAGAAGTCTACACCTGTACATGCTGGTCTTAATGGCTTCTCCATGGCTTCTCGGTGCAGAAAGCTCCCCTGCAGAAGTCGACACCTGTACACGCTGGTCTTATTGGCTTCTCCATGGCTTCTCGGTGCAGAAAGCTCCCCTGCAGATGTCTACACCTGTACACGCTGGTTTTATTGACTTCTGCATGGCTTCTCAGTGCAGAAAGCTCCCTGCAGAAGTCTACACCTGTACATGCTGGTCTTATTGACTTCTGCATGGCTTCTCAGTGCAGAAAGCTCCCCTGCAGAAGTCTACACCTGTACATGCTTGTTTTATTGGCTTCTCCATGGCTTCTCTGTGCAGAAAGCTCCCCTGCAGAAGTCTACACATGTACATGCTGGTCTTATTGACTTCTCCATGGCTTCTCGGTGAAGAAAGCTCCCCTGCAGAAGTCTACACCTGTACATGCTGGTCTTAATGGCTTCTCCATGGCTTCTCGGTGCAGAAAGCTCCCCTGCAGAAATCGACACCTGTACACGCTGGTCTTATTGGCTTCTCCATGGCTTCTCAGTGCAGAAAGCTCCCCTGCAGAAGTCTACACCCGTACACGCTGGACTTACTGACTTCTCCATGGCTTCTCAGTGCAGAAAGCTCCCCTGCTGAAGTCTACACCTGTAAACGCTGGACTTACTGACTTCTCCATGGCTTCTCAGTGCAGAAAGCTCCCCTGCTGAAGTCTACACCTGTACATGCTGGTCTCATTGACTTCTCCGCGGCTTCTCAGTGCAGAAAGCTCCCCTGCAGAAGTCTAAACCTGTACATGCTGGTTTCATTGGCTTCTCCTCGGCTTCTCAGTGCAGAAACCTCCCCTGCAGAAGTCTACACCTGTACATGCTGGTCTTATTGACTTCTCCATGGCTTCTCTGTGCAGAAAGCTCCCCTGCAGAAGTCTACACCTGTACATACTGGTTTTATTGACTTCTCCACGGCTTCTCGGTACAGAAAGCTCCCCTGCAGAAGTCTACAACTGTACATGCTCGTCTTATTGACTTTTGCACGTCATCTCGGTGCAGAAAGCTCCCCTGCAGAAGTCTACACCTGTACATGCTGGTCTTATTGGCTTCTCCATGGCTTCTCGGTGCAGAAAGCTCCCCTGCAGAAGTCGACACCTGTACACGCTGGTCTTATTGGCTTCTCCATGGCTTCTCGGTGCATAAAGCTCCCCTGCAGATGTCTACACCTGTACACGCTGGTTTTATTGACTTCTGCATGGCTTCTCAGTGCAGAAAGCTCCCCTGCAGAAGTCTACACCTGTACATGCTGGTCTTATTGACTTCTGCATGGCTTCTCAGTGCAGAAAGCTCCCCTGCAGAAGTCTACACCTGTACATGCTTGTTTTATTGGCTTCTCCATGGCTTCTCTGTGCAGAAAGCTCCCCTGCAGAAGTCTACACATGTACATGCTGGTCTTATTGACTTCTCCATGGCTTCTCGGTGAAGAAAGCTCCCCTGCAGAAGTCTACACCTGTACATGCTGGTCTTAATGGCTTCTCCATGGCTTCTCGGTGCAGAAAGCTCCCCTGCAGAAGTCGACACCTGTACACGCTGGTCTTATTGGCTTCTCCATGGCTTCTCAGTGCAGAAAGCTCCCCTGCAGAAGTCTACACCCGTACACGCTGGACTTACTGACTTCTCCATGGCTTCTCAGTGCAGAAAGCTCCCCTGCTGAAGTCTACACCTGTAAACGCTGGACTTACTGACTTCTCCATGGCTTCTCAGTGCAGAAAGCTCCCCTGCTGAAGTCTACACCTGTACATGCTGGTCTCATTGACTTCTCCGCGGCTTCTCAGTGCAGAAAGCTCCCCTGCAGAAGTCTAAACCTGTACATGCTGGTTTCATTGGCTTCTCCTCGGCTTCTCAGTGCAGAAACCTCCCCTGCAGAAGTCTACACCTGTACATGCTGGTCTTATTGACTTCTCCATGGCTTAGCAGTGCAGAAATCTCCCCTGCAGAAGTCTACACCTGTACATGCTGGTCTTATTGACTTCTCCATGGCTTCTCTGTGCAGAAAGCTCCCCTGCAGAAGTCTACACCTGTACATACTGGTTTTATTGACTTCTCCACAGCTTCTCGGTACAGAAAGCTCCCCTGCAGAAGTCTACAACTGTACATGCTCGTCTTATTGACTTTTGCACGTCATCTCGGTGCAGAAAGCTCCCCTGCAGAAGTCTACACCTGTACATGCTGGTCTCATTGACTTCTCCGCGGCTTCTCAGTGCAGAAAGCTCCCCTGCAGAAGTCTAAACCTGTACATGCTGGTTTCATTGGCTTCTCCTCGGCTTCTCAGTTCAGAAACCTCCCCTGCAGAAGTCTACACCTGTACATGCTGGTCTTATTGACTTCTCCATGGCTTAGCAGTGCAGAAATCTCCCCTGCAGAAGTCTACACCTGTACATGCTGGTCTTATTGACTTCTCCATGGCTTCTCTGTGCAGAAAGCTCCCCTGCAGAAGTCTACAACTGTACATGCTCGTTTTATTGACTTTTGCACGTCATCTTGGTGCAGAAAGCTCCCCTGCAGAAGTCTACACCTGTACATGCTGGTCTTATTGGCTTCTCCATGGCTTCTCGGTGCAGAAAGCTCCCCTGCAGAAGTCGACACCTGTACACGCTGGTCTTATTGGCTTCTCCATGGCTTCTCGGTGCATAAAGCTCCCCTGCAGATGTCTACACCTGTACACGCTGGTTTTATTGACTTCTGCATGGCTTCTCAGTGCAGAAAGCTCCCCTGCAGAAGTCTACACCTGTACATGCTGGTCTTATTGACTTCTGCATGGCTTCTCAGTGCAGAAAGCTCCCCTGCAGAAGTCTACACCTGTACATGCTTGTTTTATTGGCTTCTCCATGGCTTCTCTGTGCAGAAAGCTCCCCTGCAGAAGTCTACACATGTACATGCTGGTCTTATTGACTTCTCCATGGCTTCTCGGTGAAGAAAGCTCCCCTGCAGAAGTCTACACCTGTACATGCTGGTCTTAATGGCTTCTCCATGGCTTCTCGGTGCAGAAAGCTCCCCTGCAGAAGTCGACACCTGTACACGCTGGTCTTATTGGCTTCTCCATGGCTTCTCAGTGCAGAAAGCTCCCCTGCAGAAGTCTACACCCGTACACGCTGGACTTACTGACTTCTCCATGGCTTCTCAGTGCAGAAAGCTCCCCTGCTGAAGTCTACACCTGTAAACGCTGGACTTACTGACTTCTCCATGGCTTCTCAGTGCAGAAAGCTCCCCTGCTGAAGTCTACACCTGTACATGCTGGTCTCATTGACTTCTCCGCGGCTTCTCAGTGCAGAAAGCTCCCCTGCAGAAGTCTAAACCTGTACATGCTGGTTTCATTGGCTTCTCCTCGGCTTCTCGGTACAGAAAGCTCCCCTGCAGAAGTCTACAACTGTACATGCTCGTCTTATTGACTTTTGCACGTCATCTCGGTGCAGAAAGCTCCCCTGCAGAAGTCTACACCTGTACATGCTGGTCTTATTGGCTTCTCCATGGCTTCTTGGTGCAGAACGCTCCCCTGCAGATGTCTACACCTGTACATGCTGGTCTTATTCACTTCCCCATGGCTTCTTGGTGCAGAATGCTCCCCTGCCGAAGTCTACACCTGTACATGCTGGTCTTAATGGCTTCTCCATGGCTTCTCGGTGCAGAAAGCTCCCTCCAGAAGTAAACACCTGTACATGCTGGTCTTATTGACTTCTCCATGGCTTCTCTGTGCAGAAAGCTCCCCTGCAGAAGTCTACACCTGTACATGCTGGTCTTATTGACTTTTCCATGGCTTCTCGGTGCAGAAAGCTCCCCTGCAGAAGTCTACAACTGTACATGCTGGTCTTATTGACTTCTGCACGTCATCTCAGTGCAGAAAGCTCCCCTGCAGAAGTCTACACCTGTACATGCTGGTCTTATTGACTTTTCCATGGCTTCTCGGTGCAGAAAGCTCCCCTGCAGAAGTCTACAACTGTACATGCTGGTCTTATTGACTTCTGCACGTCATCTCAGTGCAGAAAGCTCCCCTGCTGAAGTCTACACCTGTAAACGCTGGACTTACTGACTTCTCCATGGCTTCTCAGTGCAGAAAGCTCCCTTGCAGAAGTCTACACCTATGCATGCTGGTCTCATTGACTTCTCCGCGGCTTCTCAGTGCAGAAAGCTCCCCTGCAGAAGTCTAAACCTGTACATGCTGGTTTCATTGGCTTCTCCTCAGCTTCTCAGTGCAGAAACCTCCCCTGCAGAAGTCTACACCTGTACATGCTGGTCTTATTGACTTCTCCATGGCTTCTCTGTGCAGAAAGCTCCCCTGCAGAAGTCTACACCTGTACATACTGGTTTTATTGACTTCTCCACGGCTTCTCGGTACAGAAAGCTCCCCTGCAGAAGTCTACAACTGTACATGCTCGTCTTATTGACTTTTCACGTCATCTCGGTGCAGAAAGCTCCCCTGCAGAAGTCTACACCTGTACATGCTGGTCTTATTGGCTTCTCCATGGCTTCTCGGTGCAGAAAGCTCCCCTGCAGAAGTCGACACCTGTACACGCTGGTCTTATTGGCTTCTCCATGGCTTCTCGGTGCATAAAGCTCCCCTGCAGATGTCTACACTTGTACACACTGGTTTTATTGACTTCTGCATGGCTTCTCAGTGCAGAAAGCTCCCCTGCAGAAGTCTACACCTGTACATGCTGGTCTTATTGACTTCTGCATGGCTTCTCAGTGCAGAAAGCTCCCCTGCAGAAGTCTACACCTGTACATGCTTGTTTTATTGGCTTCTCCATGGCTTCTCTGTGCAGAAAGCTCCCCTGCAGAAGTCTACACATGTACATGCTGGTCTTATTGACTTCTCCATGGCTTCTCGGTGAAGAAAGCTCCCCTGCAGAAGTCTACACCTGTACATGCTGGTCTTAATGGCTTCTCCATGGCTTCTCGGTGCAGAAAGCTCCCCTGCAGAAGTCGACACCTGTACACGCTGGTCTTATTGGCTTCTCCATGGCTTCTCAGTGCAGAAAGCTCCCCTGCAGAAGTCTACACCCGTACACGCTGGACTTACTGACTTCTCCATGGCTTCTCAGTGCAGAAAGCTCCCCTGCTGAAGTCTACACCTGTAAACGCTGGACTTACTGACTTCTCCATGGCTTCTCAGTGCAGAAAGCTCCCCTGCTGAAGTCTACACCTGTACATGCTGGTCTCATTGACTTCTCCGCCGCTTCTCAGTGCAGAAAGCTCCCCTGCAGAAGTCTAAACCTGTACATGCTGGTTTCATTGGCTTCTCCTCGGCTTCTCAGTGCAGAAACCTCCCCTGCAGACGTCTACACCTGTACATGCTGGTCTTATTGACTTCTCCATGGCTTAGCAGTGCAGAAATCTCCCCTGCAGAAGTCTACACCTGTACATGCTGGTCTTATTGACTTCTCCATGGCTTCTCTGTGCAGAAATCTCCCCTGCAGAAGTCTACACCTGTACATGCTGGTCTTATTGACTTCTCCATGGCTTCTCTGTGCAGAAAGCTCCCCTGCAGAAGTCTACACCTGTACATGCTGGTCTTATTGACTTCTCCATGGCTTCTCTGTGCAGAAAGCTCCCCTGCAGAAGTCTACACCTGTACATACTGGTTTTATTGACTTCTCCACGGCTTCTCGGTACAGAAAGCTCCCCTGCAGAAGTCTACAACTGTACATGCTCGTCTTATTGACTTTTGCACGTCATCTCGGTGCAGAAAGCTCCCCTGCAGAAGTCTACACCTGTACATGCTGGTCTCATTGACTTCTCCGCGGCTTCTCAGTGCAGAAAGCTCCCCTGCAGAAGTCTAAACCTGTACATGCTGGTTTCATTGGCTTCTCCTCGGCTTCTCAGTGCAGAAACCTCCCCTGCAGAAGTCTACACCTGTACATGCTGGTTTTATTGACTTCTCCATGGCTTCTCAGTGCAGAAAGCTCTGCTGCAGAAGTCTACACCTATGCATGCTGGTCTTATTGACTTCTCCATGGCTTCTCTGTGCAGAAAGCTCCCCTGCAGAAGTCTACACCTGTACATGCTGGTCTTATTGACTTCTCCATGGCTTAGCAGTGCAGAAATCTCCCCTGCAGAAGTCTACACCTGTACATGCTGGTCTTATTGACTTCTCCATGGCTTCTCTGTGCAGAAAGCTCCCCTGCAGAAGTCTAAACCTGTACATGCTGGTTTCATTGGCTTCTCCTCGGCTTCTCTGTGCAGAAAGCTCCCCTGCAGAAGTCTACACCTGTACATACTGGTTTTATTGACTTCTCCATGGCTTAGCAGTGCAGAAATCTCCCCTGCAGAAGTCTACACCTGTACATGCTGGTCTTATTGGCTTCTCCTCGGCTTCTCAGTGCAGAAACCTCCCCTGCAGAAGTCTACACCTGTACATGCTGGTCTTATTGACTTCTCCATGGCTTAGCAGTGCAGAAATCTCCCCTGCAGAAGTCTACACCTGTACATGCTGGTCTTATTGACTTCTCCATGGCTTCTCTGTGCAGAAAGCTCCCCTGCAGAAGTCTACACCTGTACATGCTGGTCTTATTGACTTCTCCATGGCTTCTCGGTACAGAAAGCTCCCCTGCAGAAGTCTACAACTGTACATGCTCGTTTTATTGACTTTTGCACGTCATCTCGGTGCAGAAAGCTCCCCTGCAGAAGTCTACACCTGTACATGCTGGTCTTATTGGCTTCTCCATGGCTTCTCGGTGCAGAAAGCTCCCCTGCAGAAGTCGACACCTGTACACGCTGGTCTTATTGGCTTCTCCATGGCTTCTCGGTGCATAAAGCTCCCCTGCAGATGTCTACACCTGTACACGCTGGTTTTATTGACTTCTGCATGGCTTCTCAGTGCAGAAAGCTCCCCTGCAGAAGTCTACACCTGTACATGCTGGTCTTATTGACTTCTGCATGGCTTCTCAGTGCAGAAAGCTCCCCTGCAGAAGTCTACACCTGTACATGCTTGTTTTATTGGCTTCTCCATGGCTTCTCTGTGCAGAAAGCTCCCCTGCAGAAGTCTACACATGTACATGCTGGTCTTATTGACTTCTCCATGGCTTCTCGGTGAAGAAAGCTCCCCTGCAGAAGTCTACACCTGTACATGCTGGTCTTAATGGCTTCTCCATGGCTTCTCGGTGCAGAAAGCTCCCCTGCAGAAGTCGACACCTGTACACGCTGGTCTTATTGGCTTCTCCATGGCTTCTCAGTGCAGAAAGCTCCCCTGCAGAAGTCTACACCCGTACACGCTGGACTTATTGACTTCTCCATGGCTTCTCAGTGCAGAAAGCTCCCCTGCTGAAGTCTACACCTGTAAACGCTGGACTTACTGACTTCTCCATGGCTTCTCAGTGCAGAAAGCTCCCCTGCTGAAGTCTACACCTGTACATGCTGGTCTCATTGACTTCTCCGCGGCTTCTCAGTGCAGAAAGCTCCCCTGCAGAAGTCTAAACCTGTACATGCTGGTTTCATTGGCTTCTCCTCGGCTTCTCAGTGCAGAAACCTCCCCTGCAGAAGTCTACACCTGTACATGCTGGTCTTATTGACTTCTCCATGGCTTCTCTGTGCAGAAAGCTCCCCTGCAGAAGTCTACACCTGTACATACTGGTTTTATTGACTTCTCCACGGCTTCTCGGTACAGAAAGCTCCCCTGCAGAAGTCTACAACTGTACATGCTCGTCTTATTGACTTTTGCACGTCATCTCGGTGCAGAAAGCTCCCCTGCAGAAGTCTACACCTGTACATGCTGGTCTTATTGACTTCTCTGCGGCTTCTCAGTGCAGAAAGCTCCCCTGCAGAAGTCTATTCCTGTACATGCTGTTCTTATTGACTTCTCCACGGCTTCTCGGTGCAGAAAGCTCCCCTGCAGAAGTCTACACCTGTACATGCTGGTCTTATTTACTTCCCCATGGCTTCTTGGTGCAGAATGCTCCCCTGCCGAAGTCTACACCTGTACATGCTGGTCTTAATGGCTTCTCCATGGCTTCTCGGTGCAGAAAGCTCCCTCCAGAAGTAAACACCTGTACATGCTGGTCTTATTGACTTCTCCATGGCTTCTCGGTGCAGAAAGCTCCCCTGCAGAAGTCGACACCTGTACACGCTGGTCTTATTGGCTTCTCCATGGCTTCTCAGTGCAGAAAGCTCCCCTGCAGAAGTCTACACCCGTACACGCTGGACTTACTGACTTCTCCATGGCTTCTCAGTGCAGAAAGCTCCCCTGCTGAAGTCTACACCTGTAAACGCTGGACTTACTGACTTCTCCATGGCTTCTCAGTGCAGAAAGCTCCCCTGCTGAAGTCTACACCTGTACATGCTGGTCTCATTGACTTCTCCGCGGCTTCTCAGTGCAGAAAGCTCCCCTGCAGAAGTCTAAACCTGTACATGCTGGTTTCATTGGCTTCTCCTCAGCTTCTCAGTGCAGAAACCTCCCCTGCAGAAGTCTACACCTGTACATGCTGGTCTTATTGACTTCTCCATGGCTTCTCTGTGCAGAAAGCTCCCCTGCAGAAGTCTACACCTGTACATACTGGTTTTATTGACTTCTCCACGGCTTCTCGGTACAGAAAGCTCCCCTGCAGAAGTCTACAACTGTACATGCTCGTCTTATTGACTTTTGCACGTCATCTCGGTGCAGAAAGCTCCCCTGCAGAAGTCTACACCTGTACATGCTGGTCTTATTGGCTTCTCCATGGCTTCTCGGTGCAGAAAGCTCCCCTGCAGAAGTCGACACCTGTACACGCTGGTCTTATTGGCTTCTCCATGGCTTCTCGGTGCATAAAGCTCCCCTGCAGATGTCTACACCTGTACACGCTGGTTTTATTGACTTCTGCATGGCTTCTCAGTGCAGAAAGCTCCCCTGCAGAAGTCTACACCTGTACATGCTGGTCTTATTGACTTCTGCATGGCTTCTCAGTGCAGAAAGCTCCCCTGCAGAAGTCTACACCTGTACATGCTTGTTTTATTGGCTTCTCCATGGCTTCTCTGTGCAGAAAGCTCCCCTGCAGAAGTCTACACATGTACATGCTGGTCTTATTGACTTCTCCATGGCTTCTCGGTGAAGAAAGCTCCCCTGCAGAAGTCTACACCTGTACATGCTGGTCTTAATGGCTTCTCCATGGCTTCTCGGTGCAGAAAGCTCCCCTGCAGAAGTCGACACCTGTACACGCTGGTCTTATTGGCTTCTCCATGGCTTCTCAGTGCAGAAAGCTCCCCTGCAGAAGTCTACACCCGTACACGCTGGACTTACTGACTTCTCCATGGCTTCTCAGTGCAGAAAGCACCCCTGCTGAAGTCTACACCTGTAAACGCTGGACTTACTGACTTCTCCATGGCTTCTCAGTGCAGAAAGCTCCCCTGCTGAAGTCTACACCTGTACATGCTGGTCTCATTGACTTCTCCGCGGCTTCTCAGTGCAGAAAGCTCCCCTGCAGAAGTCTAAACCTGTACATGCTGGTTTCATTGGCTTCTCCTCGGCTTCTCAGTGCAGAAACCTCCCCTGCAGAAGTCTACACCTGTACATGCTGGTCTTATTGACTTCTCCATGGCTTAGCAGTGCAGAAATCTCCCCTGCAGAAGTCTACACCTGTACATGCTGGTCTTATTGACTTCTCCATGGCTTCTCTGTGCAGAAAGCTCCCCTGCAGAAGTCTACACCTGTACATACTGGTTTTATTGACTTCTCCACGGCTTCTCGGTACAGAAAGCTCCCCTGCAGAAGTCTACAACTGTACATTCTCGTCTTATTGACTTTTGCACGTCATCTCGGTGCAGAAAGCTCCCCTGCAGAAGTCTACACCTGTACATGCTGGTCTCATTGACTTCTCCGCGGCTTCTCAGTGCAGAAAGCTCCCCTGCAGAAGTCTAAACCTGTACATGCTGGTTTCATTGGCTTCTCCTCGGCTTCTCAGTGCAGAAACCTCCCCTGCAGAAGTCTACACCTGTACATGCTGGTCTTATTGACTTCTCCATGGCTTAGCAGTGCAGAAATCTCCCCTGCAGAAGTCTACACCTGTACATGCTGGTCTTATTGACTTCTCCATGGCTTCTCTGTGCAGAAAGCTCCCCTGCAGAAGTCTACACCTGTACATACTGGTTTTATTGACTAATCCACGGCTTCTCGGTACAGAAAGCTCCCCTGCAGAAGTCTACAACTGTACATGCTCGTTTTATTGACTTTTGCACGTCATCTCGGTGCAGAAAGCTCCCCTGCAGAAGTCTACACCTGTACATGCTGGTCTTATTGGCTTCTCCATGGCTTCTCGGTGCAGAAAGCTCCCCTGCAGAAGTCGACACCTGTACACGCTGGTCTTATTGGCTTCTCCATGGCTTCTCGGTGCATAAAGCTCCCCTGCAGATGTCTACACCTGTACACGCTGGTTTTATTGACTTCTGCATGGCTTCTCAGTGCAGAAAGCTCCCCTGCAGAAGTCTACACCTGTACATGCTGGTCTTATTGACTTCTGCATGGCTTCTCAGTGCAGAAAGCTCCCCTGCAGAAGTCTACACCTGTACATGCTTGTTTTATTGGCTTCTCCATGGCTTCTCTGTGCAGAAAGCTCCCCTGCAGAAGTCTACACATGTACATGCTGGTCTTATTGACTTCTCCATGGCTTCTCGGTGAAGAAAGCTCCCCTGCAGAAGTCTACACCTGTACATGCTGTTCTTAATGGCTTCTCCATGGCTTCTCGGTGCAGAAAGCTCCCCTGCAGAAGTCGACACCTGTACACGCTGGTCTTATTGGCTTCTCCATGGCTTCTCAGTGCAGAAAGCTCCCCTGCAGAAGTCTACACCCGTACACGCTGGACTTACTGACTTCTCCATGGCTTCTCAGTGCAGAAACCTCCCCTGCAGAAGTCTACACCTGTACATGCTGGTCTTATTTACTTCCCCATGGCTTCTTGGTGCAGAAAGCTCCCCTGCCGAAGTCTACACCTGTACATGCTGGTCTTAATGGCTTCTCCATGGCTTCTCGGTGCAGAAAGCTCCCCTGCAGAAGTCGACACCTGTACACGCTGGTCTTATTGGCTTCTCCATGGCTTCTCAGTGCAGAAAGCTCCCCTGCAGAAGTCTACACCCGTACACGCTGGACTTACTGACTTCTCCATGGCTTCTCAGTGCAGAAAGCTCCCCTGCTGAAGTCTACACCTGTACATGCTGGTCTCATTGACTTCTCCGCGGCTTCTCAGTGCAGAAAGCTCCCCTGCAGAAGTCTAAACCTGTACATGCTGGTTTCATTGGCTTCTCATCGGCTTCTCAGTGCAGAAACCTCCCCTGCAGAAGTCTACACCTGTACATGCTGGTCTTATTGACTTCTCCATGGCTTCTCAGTGCAGAAAGCTCCCCTGCAGAAGTCTAAACCTGTACATGCTGGTTTCATTGGCTTCTCCTCGGCTTCTCAGTGCAGAAACCTCCCCTGCAGAAGTCTACACCTGTACATGCTGGTTTTATTGACTTCTCCACGGCTTCTCGGTACAGAAAGCTCCCCTGCAGAAGTCTACAACTGTACATGCTCGTCTTATTGACTTTTGCACGTCATCTCGGTGCAGAAAGCTCCCCTGCAGAAGTCTACACCTGTACATGCTGGTCTTATTGGCTTCTCCATGGCTTCTTGGTGCAGAAAGCTCCCCTGCCGAAGTCTACACCTGTACATGCTGGTCTTATTGACTTCTCCATGGCTTCTCAGTGCAGAAAGCTCCCCTGCAGAAGTCTACACCTGTACATGCTGGTCTTATTGACTTCTCCATGGCTTCTCGGTGCAGAAAGCTCCCCTGCAGAAGTCTACACCTGTACATGCTGGTCTTATTGACTTCTGCACGTCATCTCAGTGCAGAAAGCTCCCCTGCAGAAGTCTACACCTGTACATGCTGGTCATATTGACTTCTCCATTGCATCTCGGTGCAGAAAGCTCCCTGCAGAAGTATACACCTGTACATGCTTGTTTTAAAGCTCCCCTGCAGAAGTCTACACCTGTACATACTGGTTTTATTGACTTCTCCGTGGCTTCTCGGTGCAGAAAGCTCCCCTGCAGAAGTCTACACCTGTAAATGCTGGTCTTATTGGTTTCTCCGCGGCTTCTCGGTGCAGAAAGCTCCCCTGCAGAAGGCTACACCTGTACATGCTGATCTTATTGGCTTCTGCATGGCTTCTCAGTGCATAAAGCTCCCCTGCAGAAGTCTACACCTGTACATGCTGGTCTTATTGGCTTCTGCATGGCTTCTCAGTGCAGAAAGCTCCCCTGCAGAAGTCTACACCTGTACATGCTGGACTTATTGGCTTCTCCTTGGCTTCTCTGTGCAGAACCCTCCCCTGCAGAAGTCTACACCTGTACATGCTGGTCTTATTGGCTTCTCCATGGCTTCTCGGTGCAGCAAGCTCCCCTGCATATGTCTACACCTTTACATGCTTGTCTTATTGACTTCCCCACAGCTTCTCAGTGCAGAAAGCTCCCCTGCAGAAGTCTACACCACTAAATACTGGTCTTATTGGCTTCTACATGGCTTCTCGGTGCAGAAAGCTCCCCTGCAGAAGTCTACACCTGTACACGCTGGTCTTAATGGCTTCTCCATGGCTTCTCGGTGCAGAAAGTTCCCCTGCAGAAGTCTACACCTATACTCGCTTGTTTTATTGGCTTCTCCATGGCTTCTCAGTGCAGAAAGCTCCCCTGCAGAAGTCTACACCACTAAATACTGGTCTTATTGGCTTCTACATGGCTTCTCGGTGCAGAAAGCTCCCCTGCAGAAGTCTACACCTGTACATGCTGGTCTTATTCACTTCCCCATGGCTTCTTGGTGCAGAATGCTCCCCTGCCGAAGTCTACACCTGTACATGCTGGTCTTAATGGCTTCTCCATGGCTTCTCGGTGCAGAAAGCTCCCTCCAGAAGTAAACACCTGTACATGCTGGTCTTATTGACTTCTGCATGGCTTCTCAGTGCAGAAAGCTCCCCTGCAGAAGTCTACACCTGTACATGCTGGTCTTATTGACTTCTCCATGGCTTCTCGGTGCAGAAAGCTCTCCTGCAGAAGTCTACACCTGTACATGCTGGTCATATTGACTTCTGCATGGCATCTCAGTGCAGAAAGCTCTCCTGCAGAAGTCTACAACTGTACATGCTGGTCTTATTGACTTCTGCATGGCATCTCAGTGCAGAAAGCTCCCCTGCAGAAGTCTACACCTGTACATGCTGGTCATATTGACTTCTCCATGGCATCTCGGTGCAGAAAGCTCCCTGCAGAAGTATACACCTGTACATGCTTGTTTTATTGACTTTTGCATGGCTTCTCAATGAAGAACGCTCCCCTGCAGAAGTCTACACCTGTACATGCTGGTCTTATTGGCTTCTGCACGGCTTCTCAGTGCAGAACACTCCCCTGCAGAAGTCTACACCTATACATGCTGGTCTTATTGACTTCTCCATGGCTTCTCTGTGCAGAAAGCTCCCCTGCAGAAGTCTACACCTGTACATACTGGTTTTATTGACTTCTCCACGGCTTCTCGGTACAGAAAGCTCCCGTGCAGAAGTCTACACCTGTACATGCTCGTCTTATTGACTTCTCCATGGCTTCTCTGTGCAGAAAGCTCCCCTGCAGAAGTCTACACCTGTACATACTGGTTTTATTGACTTCTCCACGGCTTCTCGGTACAGAAAGCTCCCCTGCAGAAGTCTACACCTGTACATGCTCGTCTTATTGACTTTTGCACGTCATCTCGGTGCAGAAAGCTCCCCTGCAGAAGTCTACACCTGTACATGCTGGTCTTATTGGCTTCTCCATGGCTTCTCGGTGCAGAAAGCTCCCTCCAGAAGTAAACACCTGTACATGCTGGTCTTATTGACTTCTCCATGGCTTCTCGGTGCAGAAAGCTCCCCTGCAGAAGTCTACACCCGTACAAGCTGGACTTACTGACTTCTCCATGGCTTCTCAGTGCAGAAAGCTCCCCTGCTGAAGTCTACACCTGTAAACGCTGGACTTACTGACTTCTCCATGGCTTCTCAGTGCAGAAAGCTCCCCTGCTGAAGTCTACACCTGTACATGCTGGTCTCATTGACTTCTCCGCGGCTTCTCAGTGCAGAAAGCTCCCCTGCAGAAGTCTAAACCTGTACATGCTGGTTTCATTGGCTTCTCCTCGGCTTCTCAGTGCAGAAACCTCCCCTGCAGAAGTCTACACCTGTACATGCTGGTCTTATTGACTTCTCCATGGCTTCTCTGTGCAGAAAGCTCCCCTGCAGAAGTCTACACCTGTACATACTGGTTTTATTGACTTCTCCACGGCTTCTCGGTACAGAAAGCTCCCCTGCAGAAGTCTACAACTGTACATGCTCGTCTTATTGACTTTTGCACGTCATCTCGGTGCAGAAAGCTCCCCTGCAGAAGTCTACACCTGTACATGCTGGTCTTATTGGCTTCTCCATGGCTTCTCGGTGCAGAAAGCTCCCCTGCAGAAGTCGACACCTGTACACGCTGGTCTTATTGGCTTCTCCATGGCTTCTCGGTGCATAAAGCTCCCCTGCAGATGTCTACACCTGTACACGCTGGTTTTATTGACTTCTGCATGGCTTCTCAGTGCAGAAAGCTCCCCTGCAGAAGTCTACACCTGTACATGCTGGTCTTATTGACTTCTGCATGGCTTCTCAGTGCAGAAAGCTCCCCTGCAGAAGTCTACACCTGTACATGCTTGTTTTATTGGCTTCTCCATGGCTTCTCTGTGCAGAAAGCTCCCCTGCAGAAGTCTACACATGTACATGCTGGTCTTATTGACTTCTCCATGGCTTCTCGGTGAAGAAAGCTCCCCTGCAGAAGTCTACACCTGTACATGCTGGTCTTAATGGCTTCTCCATGGCTTCTCGGTGCAGAAAGCTCCCCTGCAGAAGTCGACACCTGTACACGCTGGTCTTATTGGCTTCTCCATGGCTTCTCAGTGCAGAAAGCTCCCCTGCAGAAGTCTACACCCGTACACGCTGGATTTACTGACTTCTCCATGGCTTCTCAGTGCAGAAAGCTCCCCTGCTGAAGTCTACACCTGTAAACGCTGGACTTACTGACTTCTCCATGGCTTCTCAGTGCAGAAAGCTCCCCTGCTGAAGTCTACACCTGTACATGCTGGTCTCATTGACTTCTCCGCGGCTTCTCAGTGCAGAAAGCTCCCCTGCAGAAGTCTAAACCTGTACATGCTGGTTTCATTGGCTTCTCCTCGGCTTCTCAGTGCAGAAACCTCCCCTGCAGACGTCTACACCTGTACATGCTGGTCTTATTGACTTCTCCATGGCTTAGCAGTGCAGAAATCTCCCCTGCAGAAGTCTACACCTGTACATGCTGGTCTTATTGACTTCTCCATGGCTTCTCTGTGCAGAAAGCTCCCCTGCAGAAGTCTACACCTGTACATACTGGTTTTATTGACTTCTCCACGGCTTCTCGGTACAGAAAGCTCCCCTGCAGAAGTCTACAACTGTACATGCTCGTCTTATTGACTTTTGCACGTCATCTCGGTGCAGAAAGCTCCCCTGCAGAAGTCTACACCTGTACATGCTGGTCTCATTGACTTCTCCGCGGCTTCTCAGTGCAGAAAGCTCCCCTGCAGAAGTCTAAACCTGTACATGCTGGTTTCATTGGCTTCTCCTCGGCTTCTCAGTGCAGAAACCTCCCCTGCAGAAGTCTACACCTGTACATGCTGGTCTTATTGACTTCTCCATGGCTTAGCAGTGCAGAAATCTCCCCTGCAGAAGTCTACACCTGTACATGCTGGTCTTATTGACTTCTCCATGGCTTCTCTGTGCAGAAAGCTCCCCTGCAGAAGTCTACACCTGTACATACTGGTTTTATTGACTTCTCCACGGCTTCTCGGTACAGAAAGCTCCCCTGCAGAAGTCTACAACTGTACATGCTCGTCTTATTGACTTTTGCACGTCATCTCGGTGCAGAAAGCTCCCCTGCAGAAGTCTACACCTGTACATGCTGGTCTCATTGACTTCTCCGCGGCTTCTCAGTGCAGAAAGCTCCCCTGCAGAAGTCTAAACCTGTACATGCTGGTTTCATTGGCTTCTCCTCGGCTTCTCAGTGCAGAAACCTCCCCTGCAGAAGTCTACACCTGTACATGCTGGTCTTATTGACTTCTCCATGGCTTAGCAGTGCAGAAAGCTCCCCTGCAGAAGTCTACACCTGTACATGCTGGTCTTATTGACTTCTCCATGGCTTCTCTGTGCAGAAAGCTCCCCTGCAGAAGTCTACACCTGTACATACTGGTTTTATTGACTTCTCCACGGCTTCTCGGTACATAAAGCTCCCCTGCAGAAGTCTACAACTGTACATGCTCGTTTTATTGACTTTTGCACGTCATCTCGGTGCAGAAAGCTCCCCTGCAGAAGTCTACACCTGTACATGCTGGTCTTATTGGCTTCTCCATGGCTTCTCGGTGCAGAAAGCTCCCCTGCAGAAGTCGACACCTGTACACGCTGGTCTTATTGGCTTCTCCATGGCTTCTCGGTGCATAAAGCTCCCCTGCAGATGTCTACACCTGTACACGCTGGTTTTATTGACTTCTGCATGGCTTCTCAGTGCAGAAAGCTCCCCTGCAGAAGTCTACACCTGTACATGCTGGTCTTATTGACTTCTGCATGGCTTCTCAGTGCAGAAAGCTCCCCTGCAGAAGTCTACACCTGTACATGCTTGTTTTATTGGCTTCTCCATGGCATCTCGGTGCAGAAAGCTCCCCTGCAGAAGTCTACACATGTACATGCTGGTCTTATTGACTTCTCCATGGCTTCTCGGTGAAGAAAGCTCCCCTGCAGAAGTCTACACCTGTACATGCTGGTCTTAATGGCTTCTCCATGGCTTCTCGGTGCAGAAAGCTCCCCTGCAGAAGTCGACACCTGTACACGCTGGTCTTATTGGCTTCTCCATGGCTTCTCAGTGCAGAAAGCTCCCCTGCAGAAGTCTACACCTCTACATGCTGGTCTTATTGACTTCCCCATGGCTTAGCAGTGCAGAAAGCTCCCCTGCAGAAGTCTACACCTGCACATGCTGGTCTTATTGGCTTCTCCATGGCTTCTCGGTGCAGAAAGCTCCCCTGCAGAAGTCTACACCTGTACATGCTGGTCTTATTGACTTCTCCACGGCTTCTCGGTACAGAAAGCTCCCCTGCAGAAGTCTACAACTGTACATGCGCGTCTTATTGACTTTTGCACGTCATCTCGGTGCAGAAAGCTCCCCTGCAGAAGTCTACACCTGTACATGCTGGTCTTATTGGCTTCTCCATGGCTTCTTGGTGCAGAAAGCTCCCCTGCAGAAGTCTACACCTGTACATGCTGGTCTTATTCACTTCCCCATGGCTTCTTGGTGCAGAATGCTCCCCTGCCAAAGTCTACACCTGTACATGCTGGTCTTAATGGCTTCTCCATGGCTTCTCGGTGCAGAAAGCTCCCTCCAGAAGTAGACACCTGTACATGCTGGTCTTATTGACTTCTCCATGGCTTCTCGGTGCAGAAAGCTCCCCTGCAGAAGTCTACACCTGTACATGCTGGTCTTATTCACTTCCCCATGGCTTCTTGGTGCAGAATGCTCCCCTGCCAAAGTCTACACCTGTACATGCTGGTCTTAATGGCTTCTCCATGGCTTCTCGGTGCAGAAAGCTCCCTCCAGAAGTAGACACCTGTACATGCTGGTCTTATTGACTTCTCCATGGCTTCTCGGTGCAGAAAGCTCCCCTGCAGAAGTCTACAACTGTACATGCTGGTCTTATTGACTTCTGCACGGCATCTCAGTGCAGAAAGCTCCCCTGCAGAAGTCTACACCTGTACATGCTGGTTTTATTGACTTCTCCGTGGCTTCTCGGTGCAGAAATCTCCCCTGCAGAAGTCTACACCTGTAAATGCTGGTCTTATTGGTTTCTCCGCGGCTTCTCGGTGCAGAAAGCTCCCCTGCAGAAGGCTACACCTGTACATGCTGGTCTTATTGGCTTCTGCATGGCTTCTCAGTGCAGAAAGCTCCCCTGCAGAAGTCTACACCTGTACATGCTGGTCTTATTCACTTCCCCATGGCTTCTTGGTGCAGAATGCTCCCCTGCAGAAGTCTACACCTGTACATGCTGGTCTTATTCACTTCCCCATGGCATCTCGGTGCAGAAAGCTCCCTGCAGAAGTATACACCTGTACATGCTTGTTTTATTGACTTTTGCATGGCTTCTCAGTGAAGAACGCTCCCCTGCAGAAGTCTACACCTGTACATGCTGGTCTTATTGGCTTCTGCACGGCTTCTCAGTGCAGAACACTCCCCTGCAGAAGTCTAAACCTGTACATGCTGGTTTCATTGGCTTCTCCTCGGCTTCTCAGTGCAGAAACCTCCCCTGCAGAAGTCTACACCTGTACATGCTGGTCTTATTGACTTCTCCATGGCTTCTCTGTGCAGAAAGCTCCCCTGCAGAAGTCTACACCTGTACATACTGGTTTTATTGACTAATCTACGGCTTCTCGGTACAGAAAGCTCCCCTGCAGAAGTCTACAACTGTACATGCTCGTCTTATTGACTTTTGCACGTCATCTCGGTGCAGAAAGCTCCCCTGCAGAAGTCTACACCTGTACATGCTGGTCTTATTGGCTTCTCCATGGCTTCTTGGTGCAGAAAGCTCCCCTGCAGAAGTCTACACCTGTACATGCTGGTCTTATTCACTTCCCTATGGCTTCTTGGTGCAGAATGCTCCCCTGCCGAAGTCTACACCTGTACATGCTGGTCTTAATGACTTCTCCATGGCTTCTCGGTGCAGAAAGCTCCCTCCAGAAGTAAACACCTGTACATGCTGGTCTTAGTGACTTCTCCATGGCTTCTCAGTGCAGAAAGCTCCCCTGCAGAAGTCTACACCTGTACATGCTGGTCTTATTGACTTCTACGCGGCTTCTCAGTGAAGAACGCTCCCCTGCAGAAGTCTACACCTCTACATGCTGGTCTTATTGACTTCTCCATGGCTTCTCAGTGCAGAAAGCTCCCCTGCAGAAGTCGACACCTGTACATGCTGGTCTTATTCACTTCTCCATGGCTTCTCAGTGCAGAAAGCTCCCCTGCAGAAGTCTACACCTGTACATGCTGGTCTTATTGACTTTTCCATGGCTTCTCAGTGCAGAAAGCTCCCCTGCAGAAGTCTACACCTGTACATGCTGGTCTTATTGACTTTTGCATGGCTTCTCAGTGAAGAACGCTCCCCTGCAGAAGTCTACACCTGTACATGCTGGTCTTATTGGCTTCTGCACGGCTTCTCAGTGCAGAACACTCCCCTGCAGAAGTCTACACCTGTACATGCTGGTCTTAATGACTTCTCCGTGGCTTCTCTGTGCAGAAAGCTCCCCTGCAGAAGTCTACACCTCTACATACTGGTTTTATTGACTTCTCCGTGGCTTCTCGGTGCAGAAAGCTCCCCTGCAGAAGTCTACACCTGTAAATGCTGGTCTTATTGTTTTCTCCACGGCTTCTCGGTGCAGAAAGCTCCCCTGCAGAAGGCTACACCTGTACATGCTGGTCTTATTGGCTTCTGCATGGCTTCTCAGTGCAGAAAGCTCCCCTGCAGAAGTCTACACCTGTACATGCTGGTCTTATTGGCTTCTGCATGGCTTCTCAGTGCAGAAAGCTCCCCTGCAGAAGTCTACACCTGTACATGCTGGACTTATTGGCTTCTCCTTGGCTTCTCTGTGCAGAACCCTCCCCTGCAGAAGTCTACACCTGTACATGCTGGTCTTATTGGCTTCTCCAGGGCTTCTCGGTGCAGCAAGCTCCCCTGCATATGTCTACACCTTTACATGCTTGTCTTATTGACTTCCCCACGGCTTCTCAGTGCAGAAAGATCCCCTGCAGAAGTCTACACCTGTACACGCTGGTCTTAATGGCTTCTCCATGGCTTCTCGGTGCAGAAAGTTCCCCTGCAGAAGTCTACACCTGTACACGCTTGTTTTATTGGCTTCTCCATGGCTTCTCTGTGCAGAAAGCTCCCCTGCAGAAGTCTACACCCGTACACGCTGGACTTACTGACTTCTCCATGGCTTCTCAGTGCAGAAAGCTCCCCTGCTGAAGTCTACACCTGTACATGCTGGACTTACTGACTTCTCCATGGCTTCTCAGTGCAGTAAGCTCCCCTGCAGAAGTCTACACATGTACATGCTGGTCTTATTGACTTCTCCATGGCTTCTCGGTGAAGAAAGCTCCCCTGCAGAAGTCTACACCTGTACATGCTGGTCTTAATGGCTTCTCCATGGCTTCTCGGTGCAGAAAGCTCCCCTGCAGAAGTCGACACCTGTACACGCTGGTCTTATTGGCTTCTCCATGGCTTCTCGGTGCAGAAAGCTCCCCTTCAGATGTCTACACCTGTACACGCTGGTTTTATTGACTTCTGCATGGCTTCTCAGTGCAGAAAGCTCCCCTGCAGAAGTCTACACCTGTACATGCTGGTCTTATTGGCTTCTGCATGGCTTCTCTGTGCAGAAAGCTCCCCTGCAGAAGTCTACACCTGTACATGCTTGTTTTATTGGCTTCTCCATGGCTTCTCTGTGCAGAAAGCTCCCCTGCAGAAGTCTACACCTGTACATGCTGGTCTTATTGGCTTCTCCATGGCTTCTCAGTGCAGAAAGCTCCCCTGCAGAAGTCTACACCCGTACACGCTGGACTTACTGACTTCTCCATGGCTTCTCAGTGCAGAAAGCTCCCCTGCTGAAGTCTACACCTGTAAACGCTGGACTTATTGACTTCTCCATGGCTTCTCGGTGAAGAAAGCTCCCCTGCAGAAGTCTACACCTGTACATGCTGGTCTTAATGGCTTCTCCATGGCTTCTCGGTGCAGAAAGCTCCCCTGCAGAAGTCGACACCTGTACACGCTGGTCTTATTGGCTTCTCCATGGCTTCTCGGTGCAGAAAGCTCCCCTGCAGATGTCTACACCTGTACACGCTGGTTTTATTGACTTCTGCATGGCTTCTCAGTGCAGAAAGCTCCCTGCAGAAGTCTACACCTGTACATGCTGGTCTTATTGACTTCTGCATGGCTTCTCAGTGCAGAAAGCTCCCCTGCAGAAGTCTACACCTGTACATGCTTGTTTTATTGGCTTCTCCATGGCTTCTCTGTGCAGAAAGCTCCCCTTCAGATGTCTACACCTGTACACGCTGGTTTTATTGACTTCTGCATGGCTTCTCAGTGCAGAAAGCTCCCCTGCAGAAGTCTACACCTGTACATGCTGGTCTTATTGGCTTCTGCATGGCTTCTCTGTGCAGAAAGCTCCCCTGCAGAAGTCTACACCTGTACATGCTTGTTTTATTGGCTTCTCCATGGCTTCTCTGTGCAGAAAGCTCCCCTGCAGAAGTCTACACATGTACATGCTGGTCTTATTGACTTCTCCATGGCTTCTCGGTGAAGAAAGCTCCCCTGCAGAAGTCTACACCTGTACATGCTGGTCTTAATGGCTTCTCCATGGCTTCTCGGTGCAGAAAGCTCCCCTGCAGAAGTCGACACCTGTACACGCTGGTCTTATTGGCTTCTCCATGGCTTCTCGGTGCAGAAAGCTCCCCTGCAGATGTCTACACCTGTACACGCTGGTTTTATTGACTTCTGCATGGCTTCTCAGTGCAGAAAGCTCCCTGCAGAAGTCTACACCTGTACATGCTGGTCTTATTGACTTCTGCATGGCTTCTCAGTGCAGAAAGCTCCCCTGCAGAAGTCTACACCTGTACATGCTTGTTTTATTGGCTTCTCCATGGCTTCTCTGTGCAGAAAGCTCCCCTGCAGAAGTCTACACATGTACATGCTGGTCTTATTGACTTCTCCATGGCTTCTCGGTGAAGAAAGCTCCCCTGCAGAAGTCTACACCTGTACATGCTGGTCTTAATGGCTTCTCCATGGCTTCTCGGTGCAGAAAGCTCCCCTGCAGAAATCGACACCTGTACACGCTGGTCTTATTGGCTTCTCCATGGCTTCTCAGTGCAGAAAGCTCCCCTGCAGAAGTCTACACCCGTACACGCTGGACTTACTGACTTCTCCATGGCTTCTCAGTGCAGAAAGCTCCCCTGCTGAAGTCTACACCTGTAAACGCTGGACTTACTGACTTCTCCATGGCTTCTCAGTGCAGAAAGCTCCCCTGCTGAAGTCTACACCTGTACATGCTGGTCTCATTGACTTCTCCGCGGCTTCTCAGTGCAGAAAGCTCCCCTGCAGAAGTCTAAACCTGTACATGCTGGTTTCATTGGCTTCTCCTCGGCTTCTCAGTGCAGAAACCTCCCCTGCAGAAGTCTACACCTGTACATGCTGGTCTTATTGACTTCTCCATGGCTTAGCAGTGCAGAAATCTCCCCTGCAGAAGTCTACACCTGTACATGCTGGTCTTATTGACTTCTCCATGGCTTCTCTGTGCAGAAAGCTCCCCTGCAGAAGTCTACACCTGTACATACTGGTTTTATTGACTTCTCCACGGCTTCTCGGTACAGAAAGCTCCCCTGCAGAAGTCTACAACTGTACATGCTCGTCTTATTGACTTTTGCACGTCATCTCGGTGCAGAAAGCTCCCCTGCAGAAGTCTACACCTGTACATGCTGGTCTCATTGACTTCTCCGCGGCTTCTCAGTGCAGAAAGCTCCCCTGCAGAAGTCTAAACCTGTACATGCTGGTTTCATTGGCTTCTCCTCGGCTTCTCAGTGCAGAAACCTCCCCTGCAGAAGTCTACACCTGTACATGCTGGTCTTATTGACTTCTCCATGGCTTAGCAGTGCAGAAATCTCCCCTGCAGAAGTCTACACCTGTACATGCTGGTCTTATTGACTTCTCCATGGCTTCTCGGTGCATAAAGCTCCCCTGCAGATGTCTACACCTGTACACGCTGGTTTTATTGACTTCTGCATGGCTTCTCAGTGCAGAAAGCTCCCCTGCAGAAGTCTACACCTGTACATGCTGGTCTTATTGACTTCTGCATGGCTTCTCAGTGCAGAAAGCTCCCCTGCAGAAGTCTACACCTGTACATGCTTGTTTTATTGGCTTCTCCATGGCTTCTCTGTGCAGAAAGCTCCCCTGCAGAAGTCGACACCTGTACACGCTGGTCTTATTGGCTTCTCCATGGCTTCTCAGTGCAGAAAGCTCCCCTGCAGAAGTCTACACCCGTACACGCTGGACTTACTGACTTCTCCATGGCTTCTCAGTGCAGAAAGCTCCCCTGCTGAAGTCTACACCTGTAAACGCTGGACTTACTGACTTCTCCATGGCTTCTCAGTGCAGAAAGCTCCCCTGCTGAAGTCTACACCTGTACATGCTGGTCTCATTGACTTCTCCGCGGCTTCTCAGTGCAGAAAGCTCCCCTGCAGAAGTCTAAACCTGTACATGCTGGTTTCATTGGCTTCTCCTCGGCTTCTCAGTGCAGAAACCTCCCCTGCAGAAGTCTACACCTGTACATGCTGGTCTTATTGACTTCTCCATGGCTTAGCAGTGCAGAAATCTCCCCTGCAGAAGTCTACACCTGTACATGCTGGTCTTATTGACTTCTCCATGGCTTCTCTGTGCAGAAAGCTCCCCTGCAGAAGTCTACACCTGTACATACTGGTTTTATTGACTTCTCCACGGCTTCTCGGTACAGAAAGCTCCCCTGCAGAAGTCTACAACTGTACATGCTCGTCTTATTGACTTTTGCACGTCATCTCGGTGCAGAAAGCTCCCCTGCAGAAGTCTACACCTGTACATGCTGGTCTCATTGACTTCTCCGCGGCTTCTCAGTGCAGAAAGCTCCCCTGCAGAAGTCTAAACCTGTACATGCTGGTTTCATTGGCTTCTCCTCGGCTTCTCAGTGCAGAAACCTCCCCTGCAGAAGTCTACACCTGTACATGCTGGTCTTATTGACTTCTCCATGGCTTAGCAGTGCAGAAATCTCCCCTGCAGAAGTCTACACCTGTACATGCTGGTCTTATTGACTTCTCCATGGCTTCTCTGTGCAGAAAGCTCCCCTGCAGAAGTCTACACCTGTACATACTGGTTTTATTGACTTCTCCACGGCTTCTCGGTACAGAAAGCTCCCCTGCAGAAGTCTACAACTGTACATGCTCGTTTTATTGACTTTTGCACGTCATCTCGGTGCAGAAAGCTCCCCTGCAGAAGTCTACACCTGTACATGCTGGTCTTATTGGCTTCTCCATGGCTTCTCGGTGCAGAAAGCTCCCCTGCAGAAGTCGACACCTGTACACGCTGGTCTTATTGGCTTCTCCATGGCTTCTCGGTGCATAAAGCTCCCCTGCAGATGTCTACACCTGTACACGCTGGTTTTATTGACTTCTGCATGGCTTCTCAGTGCAGAAAGCTCCCCTGCAGAAGTCTACACCTGTACATGCTGGTCTTATTGACTTCTGCATGGCTTCTCAGTGCAGAAAGCTCCCCTGCAGAAGTCTACACCTGTACATGCTTGTTTTATTGGCTTCTCCATGGCTTCTCTGTGCAGAAAGCTCCCCTGCAGAAGTCTACACATGTACATGCTGGTCTTATTGACTTCTCCATGGCTTCTCGGTGAAGAAAGCTCCCCTGCAGAAGTCTACACCTGTACATGCTGGTCTTAATGGCTTCTCCATGGCTTCTCGGTGCAGAAAGCTCCCCTGCAGAAGTCGACACCTGTACACGCTGGTCTTATTGGCTTCTCCATGGCTTCTCAGTGCAGAAAGCTCCCCTGCAGAAGTCTACACCCGTACACGCTGGACTTACTGACTTCTCCATGGCTTCTCAGTGCAGAAAGCTCCCCTGCTGAAGTCTACACCTGTAAACGCTGGACTTACTGACTTCTCCATGGCTTCTCAGTGCAGAAAGCTCCCCTGCTGAAGTCTACACCTGTACATGCTGGTCTCATTGACTTCTCCGCGGCTTCTCAGTGCAGAAAGCTCCCCTGCAGAAGTCTAAACCTGTACATGCTGGTTTCATTGGCTTCTCCTCGGCTTCTCAGTGCAGAAACCTCCCCTGCAGAAGTCTACACCTGTACATGCTGGTCTTATTGACTTCTCCATGGCTTCTCTGTGCAGAAAGCTCCCCTGCAGAAGTCTACACCTGTACATACTGGTTTTATTGACTTCTCCACGGCTTCTCGGTACAGAATGCTCCCCTGCCGAAGTCTACACCTGTACATGCTGGTCTTAATGGCTTCTCCATGGCTTCTCGGTGCAGAAAGCTCCCTCCAGAAGTAAACACCTGTACATGCTGGTCTTATTGACTTCTCCATGGCTTCTCGGTGCAGAAAGCTCCCCTGCAGAAGTCTACACCCGTACACGCTGGACTTACTGACTTCTCCATGGCTTCTCAGTGCAGAAAGCTCCCCTGCTGAAGTCTACACCTGTAAACGCTGGACTTACTGACTTCTCCATGGCTTCTCAGTGCAGAAAGCTCCCCTGCTGAAGTCTACACCTGTACATGCTGGTCTCATTGACTTCTCCGCGGCTTCTCAGTGCAGAAAGCTCCCCTGCAGAAGTCTAAACCTGTACATGCTGGTTTCATTGGCTTCTCCTCAGCTTCTCAGTGCAGAAACCTCCCCTGCAGAAGTCTACACCTGTACATGCTGGTCTTATTGACTTCTCCATGGCTTAGCAGTGCAGAAAGCTCCCCTGCAGAAGTCTACACCTGTACATGCTGGTCTTATTGACTTCTCCATGGCTTCTCTGTGCAGAAAGCTCCCCTGCAGAAGTCTACACCTGTACATACTGGTTTTATTGACTTCTCCACGGCTTCTCGGTACAGAAAGCTCCCCTGCAGAAGTCTACAACTGTACATGCTCGTCTTATTGACTTTTGCACGTCATCTCTGTGCAGAAAGCTCCCCTGCAGAAGTCTACACATGTACATGCTGGTCTTAATGGCTTCTCCATGGCTTCTCGGTGCAGAAAGCTCCCCTGCAGAAATCGACACCTGTACACGCTGGTCTTATTGGCTTCTCCATGGCTTCTCAGTGCAGAAAGCTCCCCTGCAGAAGTCTACACCCGTACACGCTGGACTTACTGACTTCTCCATGGCTTCTCAGTGCAGAAAGCTCCCCTGCTGAAGTCTACACCTGTAAACGCTGGACTTACTGACTTCTCCATGGCTTCTCAGTGCAGAAAGCTCCCCTGCTGAAGTCTACACCTGTACATGCTGGTCTCATTGACTTCTCCGCGGCTTCTCAGTGCAGAAAGCTCCCCTGCAGAAGTCTAAACCTGTACATGCTGGTTTCATTGGCTTCTCCTCGGCTTCTCAGTGCAGAAACCTCCCCTGCAGAAGTCTACACCTGTACATGCTGGTCTTATTGACTTCTCCATGGCTTAGCAGTGCAGAAAGCTCCCCTGCAGAAGTCTACACCTGTACATGCTGGTCTTATTGACTTCTCCATGGCTTCTCGGTGCATAAAGCTCCCCTGCAGATGTCTACACCTGTACACGCTGGTTTTATTGACTTCTGCATGGCTTCTCAGTGCAGAAAGCTCCCCTGCAGAAGTCTACACCTGTACATGCTGGTCTTATTGACTTCTGCATGGCTTCTCAGTGCAGAAAGCTCCCCTGCAGAAGTCTACACCTGTACATGCTTGTTTTATTGGCTTCTCCATGGCTTCTCTGTGCAGAAAGCTCCCCTGCAGAAGTCGACACCTGTACACGCTGGTCTTATTGGCTTCTCCATGGCTTCTCAGTGCAGAAAGCTCCCCTGCAGAAGTCTACACCCGTACACGCTGGACTTACTGACTTCTCCATGGCTTCTCAGTGCAGAAAGCTCCCCTGCTGAAGTCTACACCTGTAAACGCTGGACTTACTGACTTCTCCATGGCTTCTCAGTGCAGAAAGCTCCCCTGCTGAAGTCTACACCTGTACATGCTGGTCTCATTGACTTCTCCGCGGCTTCTCAGTGCAGAAAGCTCCCCTGCAGAAGTCTAAACCTGTACATGCTGGTTTCATTGGCTTCTCCTCGGCTTCTCAGTGCAGAAACCTCCCCTGCAGAAGTCTACACCTGTACATGCTGGTCTTATTGACTTCTCCATGGCTTAGCAGTGCAGAAATCTCCCCTGCAGAAGTCTACACCTGTACATGCTGGTCTTATTGACTTCTCCATGGCTTCTCTGTGCAGAAAGCTCCCCTGCAGAAGTCTACACCTGTACATACTGGTTTTATTGACTTCTCCACGGCTTCTCGGTACAGAAAGCTCCCCTGCAGAAGTCTACAACTGTACATGCTCGTCTTATTGACTTTTGCACGTCATCTCGGTGCAGAAAGCTCCCCTGCAGAAGTCTACACCTGTACATGCTGGTCTCATTGACTTCTCCGCGGCTTCTCAGTGCAGAAAGCTCCCCTGCAGAAGTCTAAACCTGTACATGCTGGTTTCATTGGCTTCTCCTCGGCTTCTCAGTGCAGAAACCTCCCCTGCAGAAGTCTACACCTGTACATGCTGGTCTTATTGACTTCTCCATGGCTTAGCAGTGCAGAAATCTCCCCTGCAGAAGTCTACACCTGTACATGCTGGTCTTATTGACTTCTCCATGGCTTCTCTGTGCAGAAAGCTCCCCTGCAGAAGTCTACACCTGTACATACTGGTTTTATTGACTTCTCCACGGCTTCTCGGTACAGAAAGCTCCCCTGCAGAAGTCTACAACTGTACATGCTCGTTTTATTGACTTTTGCACGTCATCTCGGTGCAGAAAGCTCCCCTGCAGAAGTCTACACCTGTACATGCTGGTCTTATTGGCTTCTCCATGGCTTCTCGGTGCAGAAAGCTCCCCTGCAGAAGTCGACACCTGTACACGCTGGTCTTATTGGCTTCTCCATGGCTTCTCGGTGCATAAAGCTCCCCTGCAGATGTCTACACCTGTACACGCTGGTTTTATTGACTTCTGCATGGCTTCTCAGTGCAGAAAGCTCCCCTGCAGAAGTCTACACCTGTACATGCTGGTCTTATTGACTTCTGCATGGCTTCTCAGTGCAGAAAGCTCCCCTGCAGAAGTCTACACCTGTACATGCTTGTTTTATTGGCTTCTCCATGGCTTCTCTGTGCAGAAAGCTCCCCTGCAGAAGTCTACACATGTACATGCTGGTCTTATTGACTTCTCCATGGCTTCTCGGTGAAGAAAGCTCCCCTGCAGAAGTCTACACCTGTACATGCTGGTCTTAATGGCTTCTCCATGGCTTCTCGGTGCAGAAAGCTCCCCTGCAGAAGTCGACACCTGTACACGCTGGTCTTATTGGCTTCTCCATGGCTTCTCAGTGCAGAAAGCTCCCCTGCAGAAGTCTACACCCGTACACGCTGGACTTACTGACTTCTCCATGGCTTCTCAGTGCAGAAAGCTCCCCTGCTGAAGTCTACACCTGTAAACGCTGGACTTACTGACTTCTCCATGGCTTCTCAGTGCAGAAAGCTCCCCTGCTGAAGTCTACACCTGTACATGCTGGTCTCATTGACTTCTCCGCGGCTTCTCAGTGCAGAAAGCTCCCCTGCAGAAGTCTAAACCTGTACATGCTGGTTTCATTGGCTTCTCCTCGGCTTCTCAGTGCAGAAACCTCCCCTGCAGAAGTCTACACCTGTACATGCTGGTCTTATTGACTTCTCCATGGCTTCTCTGTGCAGAAAGCTCCCCTGCAGAAGTCTACACCTGTACATACTGGTTTTATTGACTTCTCCACGGCTTCTCGGTACAGAATGCTCCCCTGCCGAAGTCTACACCTGTACATGCTGGTCTTAATGGCTTCTCCATGGCTTCTCGGTGCAGAAAGCTCCCTCCAGAAGTAAACACCTGTACATGCTGGTCTTATTGACTTCTCCATGGCTTCTCGGTGCAGAAAGCTCCCCTGCAGAAGTCTACACCCGTACACGCTGGACTTACTGACTTCTCCATGGCTTCTCAGTGCAGAAAGCTCCCCTGCTGAAGTCTACACCTGTAAACGCTGGACTTACTGACTTCTCCATGGCTTCTCAGTGCAGAAAGCTCCCCTGCTGAAGTCTACACCTGTACATGCTGGTCTCATTGACTTCTCCGCGGCTTCTCAGTGCAGAAAGCTCCCCTGCAGAAGTCTAAACCTGTACATGCTGGTTTCATTGGCTTCTCCTCAGCTTCTCAGTGCAGAAACCTCCCCTGCAGAAGTCTACACCTGTACATGCTGGTCTTATTGACTTCTCCATGGCTTAGCAGTGCAGAAAGCTCCCCTGCAGAAGTCTACACCTGTACATGCTGGTCTTATTGACTTCTCCATGGCTTCTCTGTGCAGAAAGCTCCCCTGCAGAAGTCTACACCTGTACATACTGGTTTTATTGACTTCTCCACGGCTTCTCGGTACAGAAAGCTCCCCTGCAGAAGTCTACAACTGTACATGCTCGTCTTATTGACTTTTGCACGTCATCTCGGTGCAGAAAGCTCCCCTGCAGAAGTCTACACCTGTACATGCTGGTCTTATTGGCTTCTCCATGGCTTCTCGGTGCAGAAAGCTCCCCTGCAGAAGTCGACACCTGTACACGCTGGTCTTATTGGCTTCTCCATGGCTTCTCGGTGCATAAAGCTCCCCTGCAGATGTCTACACCTGTACACGCTGGTTTTATTGACTTCTGCATGGCTTCTCAGTGCAGAAAGCTCCCCTGCAGAAGTCTACACCTGTACATGCTGGTCTTATTGACTTCTGCATGGCTTCTCAGTGCAGAAAGCTCCCCTGCAGAAGTCTACACCTGTACATGCTTGTTTTATTGGCTTCTCCATGGCTTCTCTGTGCAGAAAGCTCCCCTGCAGAAGTCTACACATGTACATGCTGGTCTTATTGACTTCTCCATGGCTTCTCGGTGAAGAAAGCTCCCCTGCAGAAGTCTACACCTGTACATGCTGGTCTTAATGGCTTCTCCATGGCTTCTCGGTGCAGAAAGCTCCCCTGCAGAAGTCGACACCTGTACACGCTGGTCTTATTGGCTTCTCCATGGCTTCTCAGTGCAGAAAGCTCCCCTGCAGAAGTCTACACCCGTACACGCTGGACTTACTGACTTCTCCATGGCTTCTCAGTGCAGAAAGCTCCCCTGCTGAAGTCTACACCTGTAAACGCTGGACTTACTGACTTCTCCATGGCTTCTCAGTGCAGAAAGCTCCCCTGCTGAAGTCTACACCTGTACATGCTGGTCTCATTGACTTCTCCGCCGCTTCTCAGTGCAGAAAGCTCCCCTCCAGAAGTCTAAACCTGTACATGCTGGTTTCATTGGCTTCTCCTCGGCTTCTCAGTGCAGAAACCTCCCCTGCAGACGTCTACACCTGTACATGCTGGTCTTATTGACTTCTCCATGGCTTAGCAGTGCAGAAATCTCCCCTGCAGAAGTCTACACCTGTACATGCTGGTCTTATTGACTTCTCCATGGCTTCTCTGTGCAGAAAGCTCCCCTGCAGAAGTCTACACCTGTACATACTGGTTTTATTGACTTCTCCACGGCTTCTCGGTACAGAAAGCTCCCCTGCAGAAGTCTACAACTGTACATGCTCGTCTTATTGACTTTTGCACGTCATCTCGGTGCAGAAAGCTCCCCTGCAGAAGTCTACACCTGTACATGCTGGTCTCATTGACTTCTCCGCGGCTTCTCAGTGCAGAAAGCTCCCCTGCAGAAGTCTAAACCTGTACATGCTGGTTTCATTGGCTTCTCCTCGGCTTCTCAGTGCAGAAACCTCCCCTGCAGAAGTCTACACCTGTACATGCTGGTTTTATTGACTTCTCCATGGCTTCTCAGTGCAGAAAGCTCCGCTGCAGAAGTCTACACCTATGCATGCTGGTCTTATTGACTTCTCCATGGCTTCTCTGTGCAGAAAGCTCCCCTGCAGAAGTCTACACCTGTACATGCTGGTCTTATTGACTTCTCCATGGCTTAGCAGTGCAGAAATCTCCCCTGCAGAAGTCTACACCTGTACATGCTGGTCTTATTGACTTCTCCATGGCTTCTCTGTGCAGAAAGCTCCCCTGCAGAAGTCTACACCTGTACATACTGGTTTTATTGACTTCTCCATGGCTTAGCAGTGCAGAAATCTCCCCTGCAGAAGTCTACACCTGTACATGCTGGTCTTATTGACTTCTCCATGGCTTAGCAGTGCAGAAATCTCCCCTGCAGAAGTCTACACCTGTACATGCTGGTCTTATTGACTTCTCCATGGCTTAGCAGTGCAGAAATCTCCCCTGCAGAAGTCTACACCTGTACATGCTGGTCTTATTGACTTCTCCATGGCTTCTCTGTGCAGAAAGCTCCCCTGCAGAAGTCTACAACTGTACATGCTCGTTTTATTGACTTTTGCACGTCATCTCGGTGCAGAAAGCTCCCCTGCAGAAGTCTACACCTGTACATGCTGGTCTTATTGGCTTCTCCATGGCTTCTCGGTGCAGAAAGCTCCCCTGCAGAAGTCGACACCTGTACACGCTGGTCTTATTGGCTTCTCCATGGCTTCTCGGTGCATAAAGCTCCCCTGCAGATGTCTACACCTGTACACGCTGGTTTTATTGACTTCTGCATGGCTTCTCAGTGCAGAAAGCTCCCCTGCAGAAGTCTACACCTGTACATGCTGGTCTTATTGACTTCTGCATGGCTTCTCAGTGCAGAAAGCTCCCCTGCAGAAGTCTACACCTGTACATGCTTGTTTTATTGGCTTCTCCATGGCTTCTCTGTGCAGAAAGCTCCCCTGCAGAAGTCTACACATGTACATGCTGGTCTTATTGACTTCTCCATGGCTTCTCGGTGAAGAAAGCTCCCCTGCAGAAGTCTACACCTGTACATGCTGGTCTTAATGGCTTCTCCATGGCTTCTCGGTGCAGAAAGCTCCCCTGCAGAAGTCGACACCTGTACACGCTGGTCTTATTGGCTTCTCCATGGCTTCTCAGTGCAGAAAGCTCCCCTGCAGAAGTCTACACCCGTACACGCTGGACTTACTGACTTCTCCATGGCTTCTCAGTGCAGAAAGCTCCCCTGCTGAAGTCTACACCTGTAAACGCTGGATTTACTGACTTCTCCATGGCTTCTCAGTGCAGAAAGCTCCCCTGCTGAAGTCTACACCTGTACATGCTGGTCTCATTGACTTCTCCATGGCTTCTCTGTGCAGAAAGCTCCCCTGCAGAAGTCTACACCTGTACATACTGGTTTTATTGACTTCTCCACGGCTTCTCGGTACAGAAAGCTCCCCTGCAGAAGTCTACAACTGTACATGCTCGTCTTATTGACTTTTGCACGTCATCTCGGTGCAGAAAGCTCCCCTGCAGAAGTCTACACCTGTACATGCTGGTCTCATTGACTTCTCCGCGGCTTCTCAGTGCAGAAAGCTCCCCTGCAGAAGTCTAAACCTGTACATGCTGGTTTCATTGGCTTCTCCTCGGCTTCTCAGTGCAGAAACCTCCCCTGCAGAAGTCTACACCTGTACATGCTGGTCTTATTGACTTCTCCATGGCTTAGCAGTGCAGAAATCTCCCCTGCAGAAGTCTACACCTGTACATGCTGGTCTTATTGACTTCTCCATGGCTTCTCTGTGCAGAAAGCTCCCCTGCAGAAGTCTACACCTGTACATACTGGTTTTATTGACTTCTCCACGGCTTCTCGGTACAGAAAGCTCCCCTGCAGAAGTCTACAACTGTACATGCTCGTTTTATTGACTTTTGCACGTCATCTCGGTGCAGAAAGCTCCCCTGCAGAAGTCTACACCTGTACATGCTGGTCTTATTGGCTTCTCCATGGCTTCTCGGTGCAGAAAGCTCCCCTGCAGAAGTCGACACCTGTACACGCTGGTCTTATTGGCTTCTCCATGGCTTCTCGGTGCATAAAGCTCCCCTGCAGATGTCTACACCTGTACACGCTGGTTTTATTGACTTCTGCATGGCTTCTCAGTGCAGAAAGCTCCCCTGCAGAAGTCTACACCTGTACATGCTGGTCTTATTGACTTCTGCATGGCTTCTCAGTGCAGAAAGCTCCCCTGCAGAAGTCTACACCTGTACATGCTTGTTTTATTGGCTTCTCCATGGCTTCTCTGTGCAGAAAGCTCCCCTGCAGAAGTCTACACATGTACATGCTGGTCTTATTGACTTCTCCATGGCTTCTCGGTGAAGAAAGCTCCCCTGCAGAAGTCTACACCTGTACATGCTGGTCTTAATGGCTTCTCCATGGCTTCTCGGTGCAGAAAGCTCCCCTGCAGAAGTCGACACCTGTACACGCTGGTCTTATTGGCTTCTCCATGGCTTCTCAGTGCAGAAAGCTCCCCTGCAGAAGTCTACACCCGTACACGCTGGACTTACTGACTTCTCCATGGCTTCTCAGTGCAGAAAGCTCCCCTGCTGAAGTCTACACCTGTAAACGCTGGACTTACTGACTTCTCCATGGCTTCTCAGTGCAGAAAGCTCCCCTGCTGAAGTCTACACCTGTACATGCTGGTCTCATTGACTTCTCCGCGGCTTCTCAGTGCAGAAAGCTCCCCTGCAGAAGTCTAAACCTGTACATGCTGGTTTCATTGGCTTCTCCTCGGCTTCTCAGTGCAGAAACCTCCCCTGCAGAAGTCTACACCTGTACATGCTGGTCTTATTGACTTCTCCATGGCTTCTCTGTGCAGAAAGCTCCCCTGCAGAAGTCTACACATGTACATGCTGGTCTTATTGACTTCTCCATGGCTTCTCGGTGAAGAAAGCTCCCCTGCAGAAGTCTACACCTGTACATGCTGGTCTTAATGGCTTCTCCATGGCTTCTCGGTGCAGAAAGCTCCCCTGCAGAAGTCGACACCTGTACACGCTGGTCTTATTGGCTTCTCCATGGCTTCTCAGTGCAGAAAGCTCCCCTGCAGAAGTCTACACCCGTACACGCTGGACTTACTGACTTCTCCATGGCTTCTCAGTGCAGAAAGCTCCCCTGCTGAAGTCTACACCTGTAAACGCTGGACTTACTGACTTCTCCATGGCTTCTCAGTGCAGAAAGCTCCCCTGCTGAAGTCTACACCTGTACATGCTGGTCTCATTGACTTCTCCGCGGCTTCTCAGTGCAGAAAGCTCCCCTGCAGAAGTCTAAACCTGTACATGCTGGTTTCATTGGCTTCTCCTCAGCTTCTCAGTGCAGAAACCTCCCCTGCAGAAGTCTACACCTGTACATGCTGGTCTTATTGACTTCTCCATGGCTTCTCTGTGCAGAAAGCTCCCCTGCAGAAGTCTACACCTGTACATACTGGTTTTATTGACTTCTCCACGGCTTCTCGGTACAGAAAGCTCCCCTGCAGAAGTCGACACCTGTACACGCTGGTCTTATTGGCTTCTCCATGGCTTCTCGGTGCATAAAGCTCCCCTGCAGATGTCTACACCTGTACACGCTGGTTTTATTGACTTCTGCATGGCTTCTCAGTGCAGAATGCTCCCCTGCAGAAGTCTACACCTGTACATGCTGGTCTTATTGACTTCTGCATGGCTTCTCAGTGCAGAAAGCTCCCCTGCAGAAGTCTACACCTGTACATGCTTGTTTTATTGGCTTCTCCATGGCTTCTCTGTGCAGAAAGCTCCCCTGCAGAAGTCTACACATGTACATGCTGGTCTTATTGACTTCTCCATGGCTTCTCGGTGAAGAAAGCTCCCCTGCAGAAGTCTACACCTGTACATGCTGGTCTTAATGGCTTCTCCATGGCTTCTCGGTGCAGAAAGCTCCCCTGCAGAAGTCGACACCTGTACACGCTGGTCTTATTGGCTTCTCCATGGCTTCTCAGTGCAGAAAGCTCCCCTGCAGAAGTCTACACCCGTACACGCTGGACTTACTGACTTCTCCATGGCTTCTCAGTGCAGAAAGCTCCCCTGCTGAAGTCTACACCTGTAAACGCTGGACTTACTGACTTCTCCATGGCTTCTCAGTGCAGAAAGCTCCCCTGCTGAAGTCTACACCTGTACATGCTGGTCTCATTGACTTCTCCGCGGCTTCTCAGTGCAGAAAGCTCCCCTGCAGAAGTCTAAACCTGTACATGCTGGTTTCATTGGCTTCTCCTCGGCTTCTCAGTGCAGAAACCTCCCCTGCAGAAGTCTACACCTGTACATGCTGGTCTTATTGACTTCTCCATGGCTTAGCAGTGCAGAAATCTCCCCTGCAGAAGTCTACACCTGTACATGCTGGTCTTATTGACTTCTCCATGGCTTCTCTGTGCAGAAAGCTCCCCTGCAGAAGTCTACACCTGTACATACTGGTTTTATTGACTTCTCCACGGCTTCTCGGTACAGAAAGCTCCCCTGCAGAAGTCTACAACTGTACATGCTCGTCTTATTGACTTTTGCACGTCATCTCGGTGCAGAAAGCTCCCCTGCAGAAGTCTACACCTGTACATGCTGGTCTCATTGACTTCTCCGCGGCTTCTCAGTGCAGAAAGCTCCCCTGCAGAAGTCTAAACCTGTACATGCTGGTTTCATTGGCTTCTCCTCGGCTTCTCAGTGCAGAAACCTCCCCTGCAGAAGTCTACACCTGTACATGCTGGTCTTATTGACTTCTCCATGGCTTAGCAGTGCAGAAATCTCCCCTGCAGAAGTCTACACCTGTACATGCTGGTCTTATTGACTTCTCCATGGCTTCTCTGTGCAGAAAGCTCCCCTGCAGAAGTCTACACCTGTACATACTGGTTTTATTGACTTCTCCACGGCTTCTCGGTACAGAAAGCTCCCCTGCAGAAGTCTACACCTGTACATGCTGGTCTTATTGGCTTCTCCATGGCTTCTCGGTGCAGAAAGCTCCCCTGCAGAAGTCGACACCTGTACACGCTGGTCTTATTGGCTTCTCCATGGCTTCTCGGTGCATAAAGCTCCCCTGCAGATGTCTACACCTGTACACGCTGGTTTTATTGACTTCTGCATGGCTTCTCAGTGCAGAAAGCTCCCCTGCAGAAGTCTACACCTGTACATGCTGGTCTTATTGACTTCTGCATGGCTTCTCAGTGCAGAAAGCTCCCCTGCAGAAGTCTACACCTGTACATGCTTGTTTTATTGGCTTCTCCATGGCTTCTCTGTGCAGAAAGCTCCCCTGCAGAAGTCTACACATGTACATGCTGGTCTTATTGACTTCTCCATGGCTTCTCGGTGAAGAAAGCTCCCCTGCAGAAGTCTACACCTGTACATGCTGGTCTTAATGGCTTCTCCATGGCTTCTCGGTGCAGAAAGCTCCCCTGCAGAAGTCGACACCTGTACACGCTGGTCTTATTGGCTTCTCCATGGCTTCTCAGTGCAGAAAGCTCCCCTGCAGAAGTCTACACCCGTACACGCTGGACTTACTGACTTCTCCATGGCTTCTCAGTGCAGAAACCTCCCCTGCAGAAGTCTACAACTGTACTTGCTGGTTTTATTGACTTCTCCACGGCTTCTCTGTACAGAAAGCTCCCCTGCAGAAGTCTACAACTGTACATGCTCGTCTTATTGACTTTTGCACGTCATCTCGGTGCAGAAAGCTCCCCTGCAGAAGTCTACACCTGTACATGCTGGTCTTATTGGCTTCTCCATGGCTTCTTGGTGCAGAACGCTCCCCTGCAGATGTCTACACCTGTACATGCTGGTCTCATTGACTTCTCCGCGGCTTCTCAGTGCAGAAAGCTCCCCTGCAGAAGTCTAAACCTGTACATGCTGGTTTCATTGGCTTCTCCTCGGCTTCTCAGTGCAGAAAGCTCCCCTGCAGAAGTCTACACCTGTACATACTGGTTTTATTGACTTCTCCACGGCTTCTCGGTACAGAAAGCTCCCCTGCAGAAGTCTACAACTGTACATGCTCGTCTTATTGACTTTTGCACGTCATCTCGGTGCAGAAAGCTCCCCTGCAGAAGTCTACACCTGTACATGCTGGTCTCATTGACTTCTCCGCGGCTTCTCAGTGCAGAAAGCTCCCCTGGAGAAGTCTAAACCTGTACATGCTGGTTTCATTGGCTTCTCCTCGGCTTCTCAGTGCAGAAACCTCCCCTGCAGAAGTCTACACCTGTACATGCTGGTCTTATTGACTTCTCCATGGCTTAGCAGTGCAGAAAGCTCCCCTGCAGAAGTCTACACCTGTACATGCTGGTCTTATTGACTTCTCCATGGCTTCTCTGTGCAGAAAGCTCCCCTGCAGAAGTCTACACCTGTACATACTGGTTTTATTGACTTCTCCACGGCTTCTCGGTACAGAAAGCTCCCCTGCAGAAGTCTACAACTGTACATGCTCGTTTTATTGACTTTTGCACGTCATCTCGGTGCAGAAAGCTCCCCTGCAGAAGTCTACACCTGTACATGCTGGTCTTATTGGCTTCTCCATGGCTTCTCGGTGCAGAAAGCTCCCCTGCAGAAGTCGACACCTGTACACGCTGGTCTTATTGGCTTCTCCATGGCTTCTCGGTGCATAAAGCTCCCCTGCAGATGTCTACACCTGTACACGCTGGTTTTATTGACTTCTGCATGGCTTCTCAGTGCAGAAAGCTCCCCTGCAGAAGTCTACACCTGTACATGCTGGTCTTATTGACTTCTGCATGGCTTCTCAGTGCAGAAAGCTCCCCTGCAGAAGTCTACACCTGTACATGCTTGTTTTATTGGCTTCTCCATGGCTTCTCTGTGCAGAAAGCTCCCCTGCAGAAGTCTACACATGTACATGCTGGTCTTATTGACTTCTCCATGGCTTCTCGGTGAAGAAAGCTCCCCTGCAGAAGTCTACACCTGTACATGCTGGTCTTAATGGCTTCTCCATGGCTTCTCGGTGCAGAAAGCTCCCCTGCAGAAGTCGACACCTGTACACGCTGGTCTTATTGGCTTCTCCATGGCTTCTCAGTGCAGAAAGCTCCCCTGCAGAAGTCTACACCTCTACATGCTGGTCTTATTGACTTCCCCATGGCTTAGCAGTGCAGAAAGCTCCCCTGCAGAAGTCTACACCTGCACATGCTGGTCTTATTGGCTTCTCCATGGCTTCTCGGTGCAGAAAGCTCCCCTGCAGAAGTCTACACCTGTACATGCTGGTCTTATTGACTTCCCCACGGCTTCTCGGTGCAGAAAGCTCCCCTGCAGAAGTCTACACCTGTACATGCTGGTCTTATTGACTTCTCCACGGCTTCTCGGTGCAGAAAGCTCCCCTGCAGAAGTCTACACCTGTACATGCTGGTCTTATTGACTTCTCCACGGCTTCTCGGTACAGAAAGCTCCCCTGCAGAAGTCTACAACTGTACATGCGCGTCTTATTGACTTTTGCACGTCATCTCGGTGCAGAAAGCTCCCCTGCAGAAGTCTACACCTGTACATGCTGGTCTTATTGGCTTCTCCATGGCTTCTTGGTGCAGAAAGCTCCCCTGCAGAAGTCTACACCTGTACATGCTGGTCTTAATGGCTTCTCCATGGCTTCTCGGTGCAGAAAGCTCCCTCCAGAAGTAGACACCTGTACATGCTGGTCTTATTGACTTCTCCATGGCTTCTCGGTGCAGAAAGCTCCCCTGCAGAAGTCTACACCTGTACATGCTGGTCTTATTCACTTCCCCATGGCTTCTTGGTGCAGAATGCTCCCCTGCCAAAGTCTACACCTGTACATGCTGGTCTTAATGGCTTCTCCATGGCTTCTCGGTGCAGAAAGCTCCCTCCAGAAGTAGACACCTGTACATGCTGGTCTTATTGACTTCTCCATGGCTTCTCGGTGCAGAAAGCTCCCCTGCAGAAGTCTACACCTGTAAATGCTGGTCTTATTGGTTTCTCCGCGGCTTCTCAGTGCAGAAAGCTCCCCTGCAGAAGGCTACACCTGTACATGCTGGTCTTATTGGCTTCTGCATGGCTTCTCAGTGCAGAAAGCTCCCCTGCAGAAGTCTACACCTGTACATGCTGGTCTTATTCACTTCCCCATGGCTTCTTGGTGCAGAATGCTCCCCTGCAGAAGTCTACACCTGTACATGCTGGTCATATTGACTTCTCCATGGCATCTCGGTGCAGAAAGCTCCCTGCAGAAGTATACACCTGTACATGCTTGTTTTATTGACTTTTGCATGGCTTCTCAGTGAAGAACGCTCCCCTGCAGAAGTCTACACCTGTACATGCTGGTCTTATTGGCTTCTGCACGGCTTCTCAGTGCAGAACACTCCCCTGCAGAAGTCTACACCTGTACATGCTGGTCTTATTGACTTCTCCATGGCTTCTCTGTGCAGAAAGCTCCCCTGCAGAAGTCTACACCTGTACATACTGGTTTTATTGACTAATCCACGGCTTCTCGGTACAGAAAGCTCCCCTGCAGAAGTCTACAACTGTACATGCGCGTCTTATTGACTTTTGCACGTCATCTCGGTGCAGAAAGCTCCCCTGCAGAAGTCTACACCTGTACATGCTGGTCTTATTGGCTTCTCCATGGCTTCTTGGTGCAGAAAGCTCCCCTGCAGAAGTCTACACCTGTACATGCTGGTCTTATTCACTTCCCTATGGCTTCTTGGTGCAGAATGCTCCCCTGCCGAAGTCTACACCTGTACATGCTGGTCTTAATGACTTCTCCATGGCTTCTCGGTGCAGAAAGCTCCCTCCAGAAGTAAACACCTGTACATGCTGGTCTTAGTGACTTCTCCATGGCTTCTCAGTGCAGAAAGCTCCCCTGCAGAAGTCTACACCTGTACATGCTGGTCTTATTGGCTTCTCCTCGGCTTCTCAGTGCAGAAAGCTCCCCTGCAGAAGTCTACACCTGTACATGCTGGTCTTATTCACTTCTCCATGGCTTCTCAGTGCAGAAAGCTCCCCTGCAGAAGTCTACACCTGTACATGCTGGTCTTATTGACTTTTCCATGGCTTCTCAGTGCAGAAAGCTCCCCTGCAGAAGTCTACACCTGTACATGCTGGTCTTATTGACTTTTCCATGGCTTCTCGGTGCAGAAAGCTCCCCTGCAGAAGTCTACAACTGTACATGCTGGTCTTATTGACTTCTGCACGTCATCTCAGTGCAGAAAGCTCCCCTGCAGAAGTCTACACCTGTACATGCTGGTCATATTGACTTTTGCATGGCTTCTCAGTGAAGAACGCTCCCCTGCAGAAGTCTACACCTGTACATGCTGGTCTTAATGACTTCTCCGTGGCTTCTCTGTGCAGAAAGCTCCCCTGCAGAAGTCTACACCTGTACATACTGGTTTTATTGACTTCTCCGTGGCTTCTCGGTGCAGAAAGCTCCCCTGCAGAAGTCTACACCTGTAAATGCTGGTCTTATTGTTTTCTCCACGGCTTCTCGGTGCAGAAAGCTCCCCTGCAGAAGGCTACACCTGTACATGCTGGTCTTATTGGCTTCTGCATGGCTTCTCAGTGCAGAAAGCTCCCCTGCAGAAGTCTACACCTGTACATGCTGGTCTTATTGGCTTCTGCATGGCTTCTCAGTGCAGAAAGCTCCCCTGCAGAAGTCTACACCTGTACATGCTGGACTTATTGGCTTCTCCTTGGCTTCTCTGTGCAGAACCCTCCCCTGCAGAAGTCTACACCTGTACATGCTGGTCTTATTGGCTTCTCCATGGCTTCTCGGTGCAGCAAGCTCCCCTGCATATGTCTACACCTTTACATGCTTGTCTTATTGACTTCCCCACGGCTTCTCAGTGCAGAAAGATCCCCTGCAGAAGTCTACACCTGTACACGCTGGTCTTAATGGCTTCTACATGGCTTCTCAGTGCAGAAAGTTCCCCTGCAGAAGTCTACACCTGTACACGCTTGTTTTATTGGCTTCTCCATGGCTTCTCTGTGCAGAAAGCTCCCCTGCAGAAGTCTACACCCGTACACGCTGGACTTACTGACTTCTCCATGGCTTCTCAGTGCAGAAAGCTCCCCTGCTGAAGTCTACACCTGTACATGCTGGACTTACTGACTTCTCCATGGCTTCTCAGTGCAGTAAGCTCCCCTGCAGAAGTCTACACATGTACATGCTGGTCTTATTGACTTCTCCATGGCTTCTCGGTGAAGAAAGCTCCCCTGCAGAAGTCTACACCTGTACATGCTGGTCTTAATGGCTTCTCCATGGCTTCTCGGTGCAGAAAGCTCCCCTGCAGAAGTCGACACCTGTACACGCTGGTCTTATTGGCTTCTCCATGGCTTCTCGGTGCAGAAAGCTCCCCTTCAGATGTCTACACCTGTACACGCTGGTTTTATTGACTTCTGCATGGCTTCTCAGTGCAGAAAGCTCCCCTGCAGAAGTCTACACCTGTACATGCTGGTCTTATTGGCTTCTGCATGGCTTCTCTGTGCAGAAAGCTCCCCTGCAGAAGTCTACACCTGTACATGCTTGTTTTATTGGCTTCTCCATGGCTTCTCTGTGCAGAAAGCTCCCCTGCAGAAGTCTACACATGTACATGCTGGTCTTATTGACTTCTCCATGGCTTCTCGGTGAAGAAAGCTCCCCTGCAGAAGTCTACACCTGTACATGCTGGTCTTAATGGCTTCTCCATGGCTTCTCGGTGCAGAAAGCTCCCCTGCAGAAGTCGACACCTGTACACGCTGGTCTTATTGGCTTCTCCATGGCTTCTCGGTGCAGAAAGCTCCCCTGCAGATGTCTACACCTGTACACGCTGGTTTTATTGACTTCTGCATGGCTTCTCAGTGCAGAAAGCTCCCTGCAGAAGTCTACACCTGTACATGCTGGTCTTATTGACTTCTGCATGGCTTCTCAGTGCAGAAAGCTCCCCTGCAGAAGTCTACACCTATACATGCTGGTCTTATTGGCTTCTCCATGGCTTCTCTGTGCAGAAAGCTCCCCTGCAGAAGTCTACACCTGTACATACTGGTTTTATTGACTTCTCCACGGCTTCTCGGTACAGAAAGCTCCCCTGCAGAAGTCTACAACTGTACATGCTCGTCTTATTGACTTTTGCACGTCATCTCGGTGCAGAAAGCTCCCCTGCAGAAGTCTACACCTGTACATGCTGGTCTTATTGGCTTCTCCATGGCTTCTCAGTGCAGAAAGCTCCCCTGCAGAAGTCTACACCCGTACACGCTGGACTTACTGACTTCTCCATGGCTTCTCAGTGCAGAAAGCTCCCCTGCTGAAGTCTACACCTGTAAACGCTGGACTTATTGACTTCTCCATGGCTTCTCAGTGAAGAAAGCTCCCCTGCAGAAGTCTACACCTGTACATGCTGGTCTTAATGGCTTCTCCATGGCTTCTCGGTGCAGAAAGCTCCCCTGCAGAAGTCGACACCTGTACACGCTGGTCTTATTGGCTTCTCCATGGCTTCTCGGTGCAGAAAGCTCCCCTGCAGATGTCTACACCTGTACACGCTGGTTTTATTGACTTCTGCATGGCTTCTCAGTGCAGAAAGCTCCCTGCAGAAGTCTACACCTGTACATGCTGGTCTTATTGACTTCTGCATGGCTTCTCAGTGCAGAAAGCTCCCCTGCAGAAGTCTACACCTGTACATGCTTGTTTTATTGGCTTCTCCATGGCTTCTCTGTGCAGAAAGCTCCCCTTCAGATGTCTACACCTGTACACGCTGGTTTTATTGACTTCTGCATGGCTTCTCAGTGCAGAAAGCTCCCCTGCAGAAGTCTACACCTGTACATGCTGGTCTTATTGGCTTCTGCATGGCTTCTCTGTGCAGAAAGCTCCCCTGCAGAAGTCTACACCTGTACATGCTTGTTTTATTGGCTTCTCCATGGCTTCTCTGTGCAGAAAGCTCCCCTGCAGAAGTCTACACATGTACATGCTGGTCTTATTGACTTCTCCATGGCTTCTCGGTGAAGAAAGCTCCCCTGCAGAAGTCTACACCTGTACATGCTGGTCTTAATGGCTTCTCCATGGCTTCTCGGTGCAGAAAGCTCCCCTGCAGAAGTCGACACCTGTACACGCTGGTCTTATTGGCTTCTCCATGGCTTCTCGGTGCAGAAAGCTCCCCTGCAGATGTCTACACCTGTACACGCTGGTTTTATTGACTTCTGCATGGCTTCTCAGTGCAGAAAGCTCCCTGCAGAAGTCTACACCTGTACATGCTGGTCTTATTGACTTCTGCATGGCTTCTCAGTGCAGAAAGCTCCCCTGCAGAAGTCTACACCTGTACATGCTTGTTTTATTGGCTTCTCCATGGCTTCTCTGTGCAGAAAGCTCCCCTGCAGAAGTCTACACATGTACATGCTGGTCTTATTGACTTCTCCATGGCTTCTCGGTGAAGAAAGCTCCCCTGCAGAAGTCTACACCTGTACATGCTGGTCTTAATGGCTTCTCCATGGCTTCTCGGTGCAGAAAGCTCCCCTGCAGAAATCGACACCTGTACACGCTGGTCTTATTGGCTTCTCCATGGCTTCTCAGTGCAGAAAGCTCCCCTGCAGAAGTCTACACCCGTACACGCTGGACTTACTGACTTCTCCATGGCTTCTCAGTGCAGAAAGCTCCCCTGCTGAAGTCTACACCTGTAAACGCTGGACTTACTGACTTCTCCATGGCTTCTCAGTGCAGAAAGCTCCCCTGCTGAAGTCTACACCTGTACATGCTGGTCTCATTGACTTCTCCGCGGCTTCTCAGTGCAGAAAGCTCCCCTGCAGAAGTCTAAACCTGTACATGCTGGTTTCATTGGCTTCTCCTCGGCTTCTCAGTGCAGAAACCTCCCCTGCAGAAGTCTACACCTGTACATGCTGGTCTTATTGACTTCTCCATGGCTTCTCTGTGCAGAAAGCTCCCCTGCAGAAGTCTACACCTGTACATACTGGTTTTATTGACTTCTCCACGGCTTCTCGGTACAGAAAGCTCCCCTGCAGAAGTCTACAACTGTACATGCTCGTCTTATTGACTTTTGCACGTCATCTCGGTGCAGAAAGCTCCCCTGCAGAAGTCTACACCTGTACATGCTGGTCTTATTGGCTTCTCCATGGCTTCTCGGTGCAGAAAGCTCCCCTGCAGAAGTCGACACCTGTACACGCTGGTCTTATTGGCTTCTCCATGGCTTCTCGGTGCATAAAGCTCCCCTGCAGATGTCTACACCTGTACACGCTGGTTTTATTGACTTCTGCATGGCTTCTCAGTGCAGAAAGCTCCCCTGCAGAAGTCTACACCTGTACATGCTGGTCTTATTGACTTCTGCATGGCTTCTCAGTGCAGAAAGCTCCCCTGCAGAAGTCTACACCTGTACATGCTTGTTTTATTGGCTTCTCCATGGCTTCTCTGTGCAGAAAGCTCCCCTGCAGAAGTCTACACATGTACATGCTGGTCTTATTGACTTCTCCATGGCTTCTCGGTGAAGAAAGCTCCCCTGCAGAAGTCTACACCTGTACATGCTGGTCTTAATGGCTTCTCCATGGCTTCTCGGTGCAGAAAGCTCCCCTGCAGAAGTCGACACCTGTACACGCTGGTCTTATTGGCTTCTCCATGGCTTCTCAGTGCAGAAAGCTCCCCTGCAGAAGTCTACACCCGTACACGCTGGACTTACTGACTTCTCCATGGCTTCTCAGTGCAGAAAGCTCCCCTGCTGAAGTCTACACCTGTAAACGCTGGACTTACTGACTTCTCCATGGCTTCTCAGTGCAGAAAGCTCCCCTGCTGAAGTCTACACCTGTACATGCTGGTCTCATTGACTTCTCCGCGGCTTCTCAGTGCAGAAAGCTCCCCTGCAGAAGTCTAAACCTGTACATGCTGGTTTCATTGGCTTCTCCTCGGCTTCTCAGTGCAGAAACCTCCCCTGCAGAAGTCTACACCTGTACATGCTGGTCTTATTGACTTCTCCATGGCTTAGCAGTGCAGAAATCTCCCCTGCAGAAGTCTACACCTGTACATGCTGGTCTTATTGACTTCTCCATGGCTTAGCAGTGCAGAAATCTCCCCTGCAGAAGTCTACACCTGTACATGCTGGTCTTATTGACTTCTCCATGGCTTCTCTGTGCAGAAAGCTCCCCTGCAGAAGTCTACACCTGTACATACTGGTTTTATTGACTTCTCCACAGCTTCTCGGTACAGAAAGCTCCCCTGCAGAAGTCTACAACTGTACATGCTCGTCTTATTGACTTTTGCACGTCATCTCGGTGCAGAAAGCTCCCCTGCAGAAGTCTACACCTGTACATGCTGGTCTCATTGACTTCTCCGCGGCTTCTCAGTGCAGAAAGCTCCCCTGCAGAAGTCTAAACCTGTACATGCTGGTTTCATTGGCTTCTCCTCGGCTTCTCAGTGCAGAAACCTCCCCTGCAGAAGTCTACACCTGTACATGCTGGTCTTATTGACTTCTCCATGGCTTAGCAGTGCAGAAATCTCCCCTGCAGAAGTCTACACCTGTACATGCTGGTCTTATTGACTTCTCCATGGCTTCTCTGTGCAGAAAGCTCCCCTGCAGAAGTCTACACCTGTACATACTGGTTTTATTGACTTCTCCACGGCTTCTCGGTACAGAAAGCTCCCCTGCAGAAGTCTACAACTGTACATGCTCGTTTTATTGACTTTTGCACGTCATCTCGGTGCAGAAAGCTCCCCTGCAGAAGTCTACACCTGTACATGCTGGTCTTATTGGCTTCTCCATGGCTTCTCGGTGCAGAAAGCTCCCCTGCAGAAGTCGACACCTGTACACGCTGGTCTTATTGGCTTCTCCATGGCTTCTCGGTGCATAAAGCTCCCCTGCAGATGTCTACACCTGTACACGCTGGTTTTATTGACTTCTGCATGGCTTCTCAGTGCAGAAAGCTCCCCTGCAGAAGTCTACACCTGTACATGCTGGTCCTATTGACTTCTGCATGGCTTCTCAGTGCAGAAAGCTCCCCTGCAGAAGTCTACACCTGTACATGCTTGTTTTATTGGCTTCTCCATGGCTTCTCTGTGCAGAAAGCTCCCCTGCAGAAGTCTACACATGTACATGCTGGTCTTATTGACTTCTCCATGGCTTCTCGGTGAAGAAAGCTCCCCTGCAGAAGTCTACACCTGTACATGCTGGTCTTAATGGCTTCTCCATGGCTTCTCGGTGCAGAAAGCTCCCCTGCAGAAGTCGACACCTGTACACGCTGGTCTTATTGGCTTCTCCATGGCTTCTCAGTGCAGAAAGCTCCCCTGCAGAAGTCTACACCCGTACACGCTGGACTTACTGACTTCTCCATGGCTTCTCAGTGCAGAAAGCTCCCCTGCTGAAGTCTACACCTGTAAACGCTGGACTTACTGACTTCTCCATGGCTTCTCAGTGCAGAAAGCTCCCCTGCTGAAGTCTACACCTGTACATGCTGGTCTCATTGACTTCTCCGCGGCTTCTCAGTGCAGAAAGCTCCCCTGCAGAAGTCTAAACCTGTACATGCTGGTTTCATTGGCTTCTCCTCGGCTTCTCGGTACAGAAAGCTCCCCTGCAGAAGTCTACAACTGTACATGCTCGTCTTATTGACTTTTGCACGTCATCTCGGTGCAGAAAGCTCCCCTGCAGAAGTCTACACCTGTACATGCTGGTCTTATTGGCTTCTCCATGGCTTCTTGGTGCAGAACGCTCCCCTGCAGATGTCTACACCTGTACATGCTGGTCTTATTTACTTCCCCATGGCTTCTTGGTGCAGAAAGCTCCCCTGCAGAAGTCTACACCTGTACATGCTGGTCTTATTGACTTCTCCATGGCTTAGCAGTGCAGAAATCTCCCCTGCAGAAGTCTACACCTGTACATGCTGATCTTATTGACTTCCCCATGGCTTCTTGGTGCAGAAAGCTCCCCTGCCGAAGTCTACACCTGTACATGCTGGTCTTATTTACTTCCCCATGGCTTCTTGGTGCAGAAAGCTCCCCTGCCGAAGTCTACACCTGTACATGCTGGTCTTAATGGCTTCTCCATGGCTTCTCGGTGCAGAAAGCTCCCTCCAGAAGTAAACACCTGTACATGCTGGTCTTATTGACTTCTCCATGGCTTCTCTGTGCAGAAAGCTCCCCTGCAGAAGTCTACACCTGTACATGCTGGTCTTATTGACTTTTCCATGGCTTCTCGGTGCAGAAAGCTCCCCTGCAGAAGTCTACAACTGTACATGCTGGTCTTATTGACTTCTGCACGTCATCTCAGTGCAGAAAGCTCCCCTGCAGAAGTCTACACCTGTACATGCTGGTCTTATTGACTTCTCCATGGCTTAGCAGTGCAGAAATCTCCCCTGCAGAAGTCTACACCTGTACATGCTGGTCTTATTGACTTCTCCATGGCTTCTCTGTGCAGAAAGCTCCCCTGCAGAAGTCTACACCTGTACATGCTGGTCTTATTGACTTTTCCATGGCTTCTCGGTGCAGAAAGCTCCCCTGCAGAAGTCTACAACTGTACATGCTGGTCTTATTGACTTCTGCACGTCATCTCAGTGCAGAAAGCTCCCCTGCTGAAGTCTACACCTGTAAACGCTGGACTTACTGACTTCTCCATGGCTTCTCAGTGCAGAAAGCTCCCTTGCAGAAGTCTACACCTATGCATGCTGGTCTCATTGACTTCTCCGCGGCTTCTCAGTGCAGAAAGCTCCCCTGCAGAAGTCTAAACCTGTACATGCTGGTTTCATTGGCTTCTCCTCAGCTTCTCAGTGCAGAAACCTCCCCTGCAGAAGTCTACACCTGTACATGCTGGTCTTATTGACTTCTCCATGGCTTCTCTGTGCAGAAAGCTCCCCTGCAGAAGTCTACACCTGTACATACTGGTTTTATTGACTTCTCCACGGCTTCTCGGTACAGAAAGCTCCCCTGCAGAAGTCTACAACTGTACATGCTCGTCTTATTGACTTTTGCACGTCATCTCGGTGCAGAAAGCTCCCCTGCAGAAGTCTACACCTGTACATGCTGGTCTTATTGGCTTCTCCATGGCTTCTCGGTGCAGAAAGCTCCCCTGCAGAAGTCGACACCTGTACACGCTGGTCTTATTGGCTTCTCCATGGCTTCTCGGTGCATAAAGCTCCCCTGCAGATGTCTACACCTGTACACGCTGGTTTTATTGACTTCTGCATGGCTTCTCAGTGCAGAAAGCTCCCCTGCAGAAGTCTACACCTGTACATGCTGGTCTTATTGACTTCTGCATGGCTTCTCAGTGCAGAAAGCTCCCCTGCAGAAGTCTACACCTGTACATGCTTGTTTTATTGGCTTCTCCATGGCTTCTCTGTGCAGAAAGCTCCCCTGCAGAAGTCTACACATGTACATGCTGGTCTTATTGACTTCTCCATGGCTTCTCGGTGAAGAAAGCTCCCCTGCAGAAGTCTACACCTGTACATGCTGGTCTTAATGGCTTCTCCATGGCTTCTCGGTGCAGAAAGCTCCCCTGCAGAAGTCGACACCTGTACACGCTGGTCTTATTGGCTTCTCCATGGCTTCTCAGTGCAGAAAGCTCCCCTGCAGAAGTCTACACCCGTACACGCTGGACTTACTGACTTCTCCATGGCTTCTCAGTGCAGAAAGCTCCCCTGCTGAAGTCTACACCTGTAAACGCTGGACTTACTGACTTCTCCATGGCTTCTCAGTGCAGAAAGCTCCCCTGCTGAAGTCTACACCTGTACATGCTGGTCTCATTGACTTCTCCGCCGCTTCTCAGTGCAGAAAGCTCCCCTGCAGAAGTCTAAACCTGTACATGCTGGTTTCATTGGCTTCTCCTCGGCTTCTCAGTGCAGAAACCTCCCCTGCAGACGTCTACACCTGTACATGCTGGTCTTATTGACTTCTCCATGGCTTAGCAGTGCAGAAATCTCCCCTGCAGAAGTCTACACCTGTACATGCTGGTCTTATTGACTTCTCCATGGCTTCTCTGTGCAGAAAGCTCCCCTGCAGAAGTCTACACCTGTACATACTGGTTTTATTGACTTCTCCATGGCTTCTCAGTGCAGACAGCTCCCCTGCAGAAGTCTAAACCTGTACATGCTGGTTTCATTGGCTTCTCCTCGGCTTCTCAGTGCAGAAACCTCCCCTGCAGAAGTCTACACCTGTACATGCTCGTCTTATTGACTTTTGCACGTCATCTCGGTGCAGAAAGCTCCCCTGCAGAAGTCTACACCTGTACATGCTGGTCTCATTGACTTCTCCGCGGCTTCTCAGTGCAGAAAGCTCCCCTGCAGAAGTCTAAACCTGTACATGCTGGTTTCATTGGCTTCTCCTCGGCTTCTCAGTGCAGAAACCTCCCCTGCAGAAGTCTACACCTGTACATGCTGGTTTTATTGACTTCTCCATGGCTTCTCAGTGCAGAAAGCTCCGCTGCAGAAGTCTACACCTATGCATGCTGGTCTTATTGACTTCTCCATGGCTTCTCTGTGCAGAAAGCTCCCCTGCAGAAGTCTACACCTGTACATGCTGGTCTTATTGACTTCTCCATGGCTTAGCAGTGCAGAAATCTCCCCTGCAGAAGTCTACACCTGTACATGCTGGTCTTATTGACTTCTCCATGGCTTCTCTGTGCAGAAAGCTCCCCTGCAGAAGTCTACACCTGTACATACTGGTTTTATTGACTTCTCCATGGCTTAGCAGTGCAGAAATCTCCCCTGCAGAAGTCTACACCTGTACATGCTGGTCTTATTGGCTTCTCCTCGGCTTCTCAGTGCAGAAACCTCCCCTGCAGAAGTCTACACCTGTACATGCTGGTCTTATTGACTTCTCCATGGCTTAGCAGTGCAGAAATCTCCCCTGCAGAAGTCTACACCTGTACATGCTGGTCTTATTGACTTCTCCATGGCTTCTCTGTGCAGAAAGCTCCCCTGCAGAAGTCTACACCTGTACATGCTGGTCTTATTGACTTCTCCATGGCTTCTCGGTACAGAAAGCTCCCCTGCAGAAGTCTACAACTGTACATGCTCGTTTTATTGACTTTTGCACGTCATCTCGGTGCAGAAAGCTCCCCTGCAGAAGTCTACACCTGTACATGCTGGTCTTATTGGCTTCTCCATGGCTTCTCGGTGCAGAAAGCTCCCCTGCAGAAGTCGACACCTGTACACGCTGGTCTTATTGGCTTCTCCATGGCTTCTCGGTGCATAAAGCTCCCCTGCAGATGTCTACACCTGTACACGCTGGTTTTATTGACTTCTGCATGGCTTCTCAGTGCAGAAAGCTCCCCTGCAGAAGTCTACACCTGTACATGCTGGTCTTATTGACTTCTGCATGGCTTCTCAGTGCAGAAAGCTCCCCTGCAGAAGTCTACACCTGTACATGCTTGTTTTATTGGCTTCTCCATGGCTTCTCTGTGCAGAAAGCTCCCCTGCAGAAGTCTACACATGTACATGCTGGTCTTATTGACTTCTCCATGGCTTCTCGGTGAAGAAAGCTCCCCTGCAGAAGTCTACACCTGTACATGCTGGTCTTAATGGCTTCTCCATGGCTTCTCGGTGCAGAAAGCTCCCCTGCAGAAGTCGACACCTGTACACGCTGGTCTTATTGGCTTCTCCATGGCTTCTCAGTGCAGAAAGCTCCCCTGCAGAAGTCTACACCCGTACACGCTGGACTTACTGACTTCTCCATGGCTTCTCAGTGCAGAAAGCTCCCCTGCTGAAGTCTACACCTGTAAACGCTGGACTTACTGACTTCTCCATGGCTTCTCAGTGCAGAAAGCTCCCCTGCTGAAGTCTACACCTGTACATGCTGGTCTCATTGACTTCTCCGCGGCTTCTCAGTGCAGAAAGCTCCCCTGCAGAAGTCTAAACCTGTACATGCTGGTTTCATTGGCTTCTCCTCGGCTTCTCAGTGCAGAAACCTCCCCTGCAGAAGTCTACACCTGTACATGCTGGTCTTATTGACTTCTCCATGGCTTCTCTTTGCAGAAAGCTCCCCTGCAGAAGTCTACACCTGTACATACTGGTTTTATTGACTTCTCCACGGCTTCTCGGTACAGAAAGCTCCCCTGCAGAAGTCTACAACTGTACATGCTCGTCTTATTGACTTTTGCACGTCATCTCGGTGCAGAAAGCTCCCCTGCAGAAGTCTACACCTGTACATGCTGGTCTTATTGACTTCTCTGCGGCTTCTCAGTGCAGAAAGCTCCCCTGCAGAAGTCTATTCCTGTACATGCTGTTCTTATTGACTTCTCCACGGCTTCTCGGTGCAGAAAGCTCCCCTGCAGAAGTCTACACCTGTACATGCTGGTCTTATTTACTTCCCCATGGCTTCTTGGTGCAGAATGCTCCCCTGCCGAAGTCTACACCTGTACATGCTGGTCTTAATGGCTTCTCCATGGCTTCTCGGTGCAGAAAGCTCCCTCCAGAAGTAAACACCTGTACATGCTGGTCTTATTGACTTCTCCATGGCTTCTCGGTGCAGAAAGCTCCCCTGCAGAAGTCGACACCTGTACACGCTGGTCTTATTGGCTTCTCCATGGCTTCTCAATGCAGAAAGCTCCCCTGCAGAAGTCTACACCCGTACACGCTGGACTTACTGACTTCTCCATGGCTTCTCAGTGCAGAAAGCTCCCCTGCTGAAGTCTACACCTGTAAACGCTGGACTTACTGACTTCTCCATGGCTTCTCAGTGCAGAAAGCTCCCCTGCTGAAGTCTACACCTGTACATGCTGGTCTCATTGACTTCTCCGCGGCTTCTCAGTGCAGAAAGCTCCCCTGCAGAAGTCTAAACCTGTACATGCTGGTTTCATTGGCTTCTCCTCGGCTTCTCAGTGCAGAAACCTCCCCTGCAGAAGTCTACACCTGTACATGCTGGTTTTATTGACTTCTCCATGGCTTCTCTGTGCAGAAAGCTCCCCTGCAGAAGTCTACACCTGTACATACTGGTTTTATTGACTTCTCCACGGCTTCTCGGTACAGAAAGCTCCCCTGCAGAAGTCTACACCTGTACATGCTGGTCTTATTGACTTCTCCATGGCTTCTCTGTGCAGAAAGCTCCCCTGCAGAAGTCTACACCTGTACATACTGGTTTTATTGACTTCTCCACGGCTTCTCGGTACAGAAAGCTCCCCTGCAGAAGTCTACAACTGTACATGCTCGTCTTATTGACTTTTGCACGTCATCTCGGTGCAGAAAGCTCCCCTGCAGAAGTCTACACCTGTACATGCTGGTCTTATTGGCTTCTCCATGGCTTCTCGGTGCAGAAAGCTCCCCTGCAGAAGTCGACACCTGTACACGCTGGTCTTATTGGCTTCTCCATGGCTTCTCGGTGCATAAAGCTCCCCTGCAGATGTCTACACCTGTACACGCTGGTTTTATTGACTTCTGCATGGCTTCTCAGTGCAGAAAGCTCCCCTGCAGAAGTCTACACCTGTACATGCTGGTCTTATTGACTTCTGCATGGCTTCTCAGTGCAGAAAGCTCCCCTGCAGAAGTCTACACCTGTACATGCTTGTTTTATTGGCTTCTCCATGGCTTCTCTGTGCAGAAAGCTCCCCTGCAGAAGTCTACACATGTACATGCTGGTCTTATTGACTTCTCCATGGCTTCTCGGTGAAGAAAGCTCCCCTGCAGAAGTCTACACCTGTACATGCTGGTCTTAATGGCTTCTCCATGGCTTCTCGGTGCAGAAAGCTCCCCTGCAGAAGTCGACACCTGTACACGCTGGTCTTATTGGCTTCTCCATGGCTTCTCAGTGCAGAAAGCTCCCCTGCAGAAGTCTACACCCGTACACGCTGGACTTACTGACTTCTCCATGGCTTCTCAGTGCAGAAAGCTCCCCTGCTGAAGTCTACACCTGTAAACGCTGGACTTACTGACTTCTCCATGGCTTCTCAGTGCAGAAAGCTCCCCTGCTGAAGTCTACACCTGTACATGCTGGTCTCATTGACTTCTCCGCGGCTTCTCAGTGCAGAAAGCTCCCCTGCAGAAGTCTAAACCTGTACATGCTGGTTTCATTGGCTTCTCCTCGGCTTCTCAGTGCAGAAACCTCCCCTGCAGAAGTCTACACCTGTACATGCTGGTCTTATTGACTTCTCCATGGCTTAGCAGTGCAGAAATCTCCCCTGCAGAAGTCTACACCTGTACATGCTGGTCTTATTGACTTCTCCATGGCTTCTCTGTGCAGAAAGCTCCCCTGCAGAAGTCTACACCTGTACATACTGGTTTTATTGACTTCTCCACGGCTTCTCGGTACAGAAAGCTCCCCTGCAGAAGTCTACAACTGTACATGCTCGTCTTATTGACTTTTGCACGTCATCTCGGTGCAGAAAGCTCCCCTGCAGAAGTCTACACCTGTACATGCTGGTCTCATTGACTTCTCCGCGGCTTCTCAGTGCAGAAAGCTCCCCTGCAGAAGTCTAAACCTGTACATGCTGGTTTCATTGGCTTCTCCTCGGCTTCTCAGTGCAGAAACCTCCCCTGCAGAAGTCTACACCTGTACATGCTGGTCTTATTGACTTCTCCATGGCTTAGCAGTGCAGAAATCTCCCCTGCAGAAGTCTACACCTGTACATGCTGGTCTTATTGACTTCTCCATGGCTTCTCTGTGCAGAAAGCTCCCCTGCAGAAGTCTACACCTGTACATACTGGTTTTATTGACTAATCCACGGCTTCTCGGTACAGAAAGCTCCCCTGCAGAAGTCTACAACTGTACATGCTCGTTTTATTGACTTTTGCACGTCATCTCGGTGCAGAAAGCTCCCCTGCAGAAGTCTACACCTGTACATGCTGGTCTTATTGGCTTCTCCATGGCTTCTCGGTGCAGAAAGCTCCCCTGCAGAAGTCCACACCTGTACACGCTGGTCTTATTGGCTTCTCCATGGCTTCTCGGTGCATAAAGCTCCCCTGCAGATGTCTACACCTGTACACGCTGGTTTTATTGACTTCTGCATGGCTTCTCAGTGCAGAAAGCTCCCCTGCAGAAGTCTACACCTGTACATGCTGGTCTTATTGACTTCTGCATGGCTTCTCAGTGCAGAAAGCTCCCCTGCAGAAGTCTACACCTGTACATGCTTGTTTTATTGGCTTCTCCATGGCTTCTCTGTGCAGAAAGCTCCCCTGCAGAAGTCTACACATGTACATGCTGGTCTTATTGACTTCTCCATGGCTTCTCGGTGAAGAAAGCTCCCCTGCAGAAGTCTACACCTGTACATGCTGGTCTTAATGGCTTCTCCATGGCTTCTCGGTGCAGAAAGCTCCCCTGCAGAAGTCGACACCTGTACACGCTGGTCTTATTGGCTTCTCCATGGCTTCTCAGTGCAGAAAGCTCCCCTGCAGAAGTCTACACCCGTACACGCTGGACTTACTGACTTCTCCATGGCTTCTCAGTGCAGAAACCTCCCCTGCAGAAGTCTACACCTGTACATGCTGGTCTTATTGACTTCTCCATGGCTTCTCTGTGCAGAAAGCTCCCCTGCAGAAGTCTACACCCGTACACGCTGGACTTACTGACTTCTCCATGGCTTCTCAGTGCAGAAACCTCCCCTGCAGAAGTCTACACCTGTACATGCTGGTCTTATTGGCTTCTCCATGGCTTCTCTGTGCAGAAAGCTCCCCTGCAGAAGTCTACACCTGTACATGCTGGTCTTATTGACTTCTCCATGGCTTCTCGGTGAAGAAAGCTCCCCTGCAGAAGTCTACACCTGTACATGCTGGTCTTAATGGCTTCTCCATGGCTTCTCGGTGCAGAAAGCTCCCCTGCAGAAGTCGACACCTGTACACGCTGGTCTTATTGGCTTCTCCATGGCTTCTCAGTGCAGAAAGCTCCCCTGCAGAAGTCTACACCCGTACACGCTGGACTTACTGACTTCTCCATGGCTTCTCAGTGCAGAAACCTCCCCTGCAGAAGTCTACACCTGTACATGCTGGTCTTATTGACTTCTCCATGGCTTCTCTGTGCAGAAAGCTCCCCTGCAGAAGTCTACACCCGTACACGCTGGACTTACTGACTTCTCCATGGCTTCTCAGTGCAGAAACCTCCCCTGCAGAAGTCTACACCTGTACATGCTGGTCTTATTGGCTTCTCCATGGCTTCTCTGTGCAGAAAGCTCCCCTGCAGAAGTCTACAACTGTACATGCTCGTCTTATTGACTTTTGCACGTCATCTCGGTGCAGAAAGCTCCCCTGCAGAAGTCTACACCTGTACATGCTGGTCTTATTGGCTTCTCCATGGCTTCTTGGTGCAGAACGCTCCCCTGCAGATGTCTACACCTGTACATGCTGGTCTTATTTACTTCCCCATGGCTTCTTGGTGCAGAAAGCTCCCCTGCCGAAGTCTACACCTGTACATGCTGGTCTTAATGGCTTCTCCATGGCTTCTCGGTGCAGAAAGCTCCCCTGCAGAAGTCGACACCTGTACACGCTGGTCTTATTGGCTTCTCCATGGCTTCTCAGTGCAGAAAGCTCCCCTGCAGAAGTCTACACCCGTACACGCTGGACTTACTGACTTCTCCATGGCTTCTCAGTGCAGAAAGCTCCCCTGCTGAAGTCTAAACCTGTACATGCTGGTTTCATTGGCTTCTCCTCGGCTTCTCAGTGCAGAAACCTCCCCTGCAGAAGTCTACACCTGTACATGCTGGTCTTATTGACTTCTCCATGGCTTCTCAGTGCAGAAAGCTCCCCTGCAGAAGTCTAAACCTGTACATGCTGGTTTCATTGGCTTCTCCTCGGCTTCTCAGTGCAGAAACCTCCCCTGCAGAAGTCTACACCTGTACATGCTGGTTTTATTGACTTCTCCACGGCTTCTCGGTACAGAAAGCTCCCCTGCAGAAGTCTACAACTGTACATGCTCGTCTTATTGACTTTTGCACGTCATCTCGGTGCAGAAAGCTCCCCTGCAGAAGTCTACACCTGTACATGCTGGTCTTATTGGCTTCTCCATGGCTTCTTGGTGCAGAAAGCTCCCCTGCCGAAGTCTACACCTGTACATGCTGGTCTTATTGACTTCTCCATGGCTTCTCAGTGCAGAAAGCTCCCCTGCAGAAGTCTACACCTGTACATGCTGGTCTTATTGACTTCTCCATGGCTTCTCGGTGCAGAAAGCTCCCCTGCAGAAGTCTACACCTGTACATGCTGGTCTTATTGACTTCTGCACGTCATCTCAGTGCAGAAAGCTCCCCTGCAGAAGTCTACACCTGTACATGCTGGTCATATTGACTTCTCCATTGCATCTCGGTGCAGAAAGCTCCCTGCAGAAGTATACACCTGTACATGCTTGTTTTAAAGCTCCCCTGCAGAAGTCTACACCTGTACATACTGGTTTTATTGACTTCTCCGTGGCTTCTCGGTGCAGAAAGCTCCCCTGCAGAAGTCTACACCTGTAAATGCTGGTCTTATTGGTTTCTCCGCGGCTTCTCGGTGCAGAAAGCTCCCCTGCAGAAGGCTACACCTGTACATGCTGATCTTATTGGCTTCTGCATGGCTTCTCAGTGCATAAAGCTCCCCTGCAGAAGTCTACACCTGTACATGCTGGTCTTATTGGCTTCTGCATGGCTTCTCAGTGCAGAAAGCTCCCCTGCAGAAGTCTACACCTGTACATGCTGGACTTATTGGCTTCTCCTTGGCTTCTCTGTGCAGAACCCTCCCCTGCAGAAGTCTACACCTGTACATGCTGGTCTTATTGGCTTCTCCATGGCTTCTCGGTGCAGCAAGCTCCCCTGCATATGTCTACACCTTTACATGCTTGTCTTATTGACTTCCCCACAGCTTCTCAGTGCAGAAAGCTCCCCTGCAGAAGTCTACACCACTAAATACTGGTCTTATTGGCTTCTACATGGCTTCTCGGTGCAGAAAGCTCCCCTGCAGAAGTCTACACCTGTACACGCTGGTCTTAATGGCTTCTCCATGGCTTCTCGGTGCAGAAAGTTCCCCTGCAGAAGTCTACACCTATACTCGCTTGTTTTATTGGCTTCTCCATGGCTTCTCAGTGCAGAAAGCTCCCCTGCAGAAGTCTACACCACTAAATACTGGTCTTATTGGCTTCTACATGGCTTCTCGGTGCAGAAAGCTCCCCTGCAGAAGTCTACACCTGTACATGCTGGTCTTATTCACTTCCCCATGGCTTCTTGGTGCAGAATGCTCCCCTGCCGAAGTCTACACCTGTACATGCTGGTCTTAATGGCTTCTCCATGGCTTCTCGGTGCAGAAAGCTCCCTCCAGAAGTAAACACCTGTACATGCTGGTCTTATTGACTTCTGCATGGCTTCTCAGTGCAGAAAGCTCCCCTGCAGAAGTCTACACCTGTACATGCTGGTCTTATTGACTTCTCCATGGCTTCTCGGTGCAGAAAGCTCTCCTGCAGAAGTCTACACCTGTACATGCTGGTCATATTGACTTCTGCATGGCATCTCAGTGCAGAAAGCTCTCCTGCAGAAGTCTACACCTGTACATGCTGGTCATATTGACTTCTCCATGGCATCTCGGTGCAGAAAGCTCCCTGCAGAAGTATACACCTGTACATGCTGGTCTTAATGGCTTCTCCATGGCTTCTCGGTGCAGAAAGCTCCCTCCAGAAGTAAACACCTGTACATGCAGGTCTTATTGACTTCTCCATGGCTTCTATGTGCAGAAAGCTCCCCTGCAGAAGTCTACACCCGTACACGCTGGACTTACTGACTTCTCCATGGCTTCTCAGTGCAGAAAGCTCCCCTGCTGAAGTCTACACCTGTACATGCTGGTCTTACTGACTTCTCCATGGCTTCTCAGTGCAGAAAGCTCCCCTGCAGAAGTCTACACCTGTACATGCTGGTCATATTGACTTTTGCATGGCTTCTCAGTGAAGAACGCTCCCCTGCAGAAGTCTACACCTGTACATACTGGTCTTATTGACTTTTGCATGGCTTCTCAATGAAGAACGCTCCCCTGCAGAAGTCTACACCTGTACATGCTGGTCTTATTGGCTTCTGCACGGCTTCTCAGTGCAGAACACTCCCCTGCAGAAGTCTACACCTATACATGCTGGTCTTATTGACTTCTCCATGGCTTCTCTGTGCAGAAAGCTCCCCTGCAGAAGTCTACACATGTACATACTGGTTTTATTGACTTCTCCACGGCTTCTCGGTACAGAAAGCTCCCGTGCAGAAGTCTACAACTGTACATGCTGGTCTTATTTACTTCCCCATGGCTTCTTGGTGCAGAATGCTCCCCTGCCGAAGTCTACACCTGTACATGCTGGTCTTAATGGCTTCTCCATGGCTTCTCGGTGCAGAAAGCTCCCTCCAGAAGTAAACACCTGTACATGCTGGTCTTATTGACTTCTCCATGGCTTCTCTGTGCAGAAAGCTCCCCTGCAGAAGTCTACACCTGTACATGCTGGTCTTATTGACTTTTCCATGGCTTCTCGGTGCAGAAAGCTCCCCTGCAGAAGTCTACAACTGTACATGCTGGTCTTATTGACTTCTGCACGTCATCTCAGTGCAGAAAGCTCCCCTGCAGAAGTCTACACCTGTACATGCTGGTCATATTGACTTCTCCATGGCATCTCGGTGCAGAAAGCTCCCTGCAGAAGTCTACACCTGTACATGCTGGTCTTATTGGCTTCTGCACGGCTTCTCAGTGCAGAACACTCCCCTGCAGAAGTCTACACCTGTACATACTGGTCTTATTGACTTCTCCATGGCTTCTCTGTGCAGAAAGCTCCCCTGCAGAAGTCTACACCTGTACATACTGGTTTTATTGACTTCTCCGTGGCTTCTCGGTGCAGAAAGCTCCCCTGCAGAAGTCTACACCTGTAAATGCTGGTCTTATTGTTTTCTCCGCGGCTTCTCGGTGCAGAAAGCTCCCCTGCAGAAGGCTACACCTGTACATGCTGGTCTTATTGGCTTCTGCATGGCTTCTCAGTGCAGAAAGCTCCCCTGCAGAAGTCTACACCTGTACATGCTGGTCTTATTGGCTTCTGCATGGCTTCTCAGTGCAGAAAGCTCCCCTGCAGAAGTCTACACCTGTACATGCTGGACTTATTGGCTTCTCCTTGGTTTCTCTGTGCAGAACCCTCCCCTGCAGAAGTCTACACCTGTACATGCTGGTCTTATTGGCTTCTCCATGGCTTCTCGGTGCAGCAAGCTCCCCTGCATATGTCTACACCTTTACATGCTTGTCTTATTGACTTCCCCACGGCTTCTCAGTGCAGAAAGCTCCCCTGCAGAAGTCTACACCACTAAATACTGGTCTTATTGGCTTCTACATGGCTTCTCGGTGCAGAAAGCTCCCCTGCAGAAGTCTACACCTGTACACGCTGGTCTTAATGGCTTCTCCATGGCTTCTCGGTGAAGAAAGCTCCCCTGCAGAAGTCTACACCTGTACACGCTTGTTTTATTGGCTTCTCCATGGCTTCTCAGTGCAGAAAGCTCCCCTGCTGAAGTCTACACCTGTACATGCTGGACTTACTGACTTCTCCATGGCTTCTCAGTGCAGTAAGCTCCCCTGCAGAAGTCTACACCTGTACATACTGGTCTTATTGACTTTTGCATGGCTTCTCAATGAAGAACGCTCCCCTGCAGAAGTCTACACCTGTACATGCTGGTCTTATTGGCTTCTGCACGGCTTCTCAGTGCAGAACACTCCCCTGCAGAAGTCTACACCTATACATGCTGGTCTTATTGACTTCTCCATGGCTTCTCTGTGCAGAAAGCTCCCCTGCAGAAGTCTACACATGTACATACTGGTTTTATTGACTTCTCCACGGCTTCTCGGTACAGAAAGCTCCCGTGCAGAAGTCTACAACTGTACATGCTGGTCTTATTTACTTCCCCATGGCTTCTTGGTGCAGAATGCTCCCCTGCCGAAGTCTACACCTGTACATGCTGGTCTTAATGGCTTCTCCATGGCTTCTCGGTGCAGAAAGCTCCCTCCAGAAGTAAACACCTGTACATGCTGGTCTTATTGACTTCTCCATGGCTTCTCTGTGCAGAAAGCTCCCCTGCAGAAGTCTACACCTGTACATGCTGGTCTTATTGACTTTTCCATGGCTTCTCGGTGCAGAAAGCTCCCCTGCAGAAGTCTACAACTGTACATGCTGGTCTTATTGACTTCTGCACGTCATCTCAGTGCAGAAAGCTCCCCTGCAGAAGTCTACACCTGTACATGCTGGTCATATTGACTTCTCCATGGCATCTCGGTGCAGAAAGCTCCCTGCAGAAGTCTACACCTGTACATGCTGGTCTTATTGGCTTCTGCACGGCTTCTCAGTGCAGAACACTCCCCTGCAGAAGTCTACACCTGTACATACTGGTCTTATTGACTTCTCCATGGCTTCTCTGTGCAGAAAGCTCCCCTGCAGAAGTCTACACCTGTACATACTGGTTTTATTGACTTCTCCGTGGCTTCTCGGTGCAGAAAGCTCCCCTGCAGAAGTCTACACCTGTAAATGCTGGTCTTATTGTTTTCTCCGCGGCTTCTCGGTGCAGAAAGCTCCCCTGCAGAAGGCTACACCTGTACATGCTGGTCTTATTGGCTTCTGCATGGCTTCTCAGTGCAGAAAGCTCCCCTGCAGAAGTCTACACCTGTACATGCTGGTCTTATTGGCTTCTGCATGGCTTCTCAGTGCAGAAAGCTCCCCTGCAGAAGTCTACACCTGTACATGCTGGACTTATTGGCTTCTCCTTGGCTTCTCTGTGCAGAACCCTCCCCTGCAGAAGTCTACACCTGTACATGCTGGTCTTATTGGCTTCTCCATGGCTTCTCGGTGCAGCAAGCTCCCCTGCATATGTCTACACCTTTACATGCTTGTCTTATTGACTTCCCCACGGCTTCTCAGTGCAGAAAGCTCCCCTGCAGAAGTCTACACCACTAAATACTGGTCTTATTGGCTTCTACATGGCTTCTCGGTGCAGAAAGCTCCCCTGCAGAAGTCTACACCTGTACACGCTGGTCTTAATGGCTTCTCCATGGCTTCTCGGTGAAGAAAGCTCCCCTGCAGAAGTCTACACCTGTACACGCTTGTTTTATTGGCTTCTCCATGGCTTCTCAGTGCAGAAAGCTCCCCTGCTGAAGTCTACACCTGTACATGCTGGACTTACTGACTTCTCCATGGCTTCTCAGTGCAGTAAGCTCCCCTGCAGAAGTCTACACATGTACATGCTGGTCTTATTGACTTCTCCATGGCTTCTCGGTGAAGAAAGCTCCCCTGCAGAAGTCTACACCTGTAGATGCTGGTCTTAATGGCTTCTCCATGGCTTCTCTGTGCAGAAAGCTCCCCTGCAGAAGTCGACACCTGTACACGCTGGTCTTATTGGCTTCTCCATGGCTTCTCGGTGCAGAAAGCTCCCCTTCAGATGTCTACACCTGTACACGCTGGTTTTATTGACTTCTGCATGGCTTCTCAGTGCAGAAAGCTCCCCTGCAGAAGTCTACACCTGTACATGCTGGTCTTATTGGCTTCTGCATGGCTTCTCTGTGCAGAAAGCTCCCCTGCAGAAGTCTACACATGTACATGCTGGTCTTATTGACTTCTCCATGGCTTCTCGGTGAAGAAAGCTCCCCTGCAGAAGTCTACACCTGTACATGCTGGTCTTAATGGCTTCTCCATGGCTTCTCGGTGCAGAAAGCTCCCCTGCAGAAGTCGACACCTGTACACGCTGGTCTTATTGGCTTCTCCATGGCTTCTCGGTGCAGAAAGCTCCCCTGCAGATGTCTACACCTGTACACGCTGGTTTTATTGACTTCTGCATGGCTTCTCAGTGCAGAAAGCTCCCCTGCAGAAGTCTACACCTGTACATGCTGGTCTTATTGACTTCTGCATGGCTTCTCAGTGCAGAAAGCTCCCCTGCAGAAGTCTACACCTGTACATGCTTGTTTTATTGGCTTCTCCATGGCTTCTCTGTGCAGAAAGCTCCCCTGCAGAAGTCTACACATGTACATGCTGGTCTTATTGACTTCTCCATGGCTTCTCGGTGAAGAAAGCTCCCCTGCAGAAGTCTACACCTGTACATGCTGGTCTTAATGGCTTCTCCATGGCTTCTCGGTGCAGAAAGCTCCCCTGCAGAAGTCGACACCTGTACACGCTGGTCTTATTGGCTTCTCCATGGCTTCTCAGTGCAGAAAGCTCCCCTGCAGAAGTCTACACCCGTACACGCTGGACTTACTGACTTCTCCATGGCTTCTCAGTGCAGAAAGCTCCCCTGCTGAAGTCTACACCTGTAAACGCTGGACTTACTGACTTCTCCATGGCTTCTCAGTGCAGAAAGCTCCCCTGCTGAAGTCTACACCTGTACATGCTGGTCTCATTGACTTCTCCGCGGCTTCTCAGTGCAGAAAGCTCCACTGCAGAAGTCTAAACCTGTACATGCTGGTTTCATTGGCTTCTCCTCGGCTTCTCAGTGCAGAAACCTCCCCTGCAGAAGTCTACACCTGTACATGCTGGTCTTATTGACTTCTCCATGGCTTAGCAGTGCAGAAATCTCCCCTGCAGAAGTCTAAACCTGTACATGCTGGTTTCATTGGCTTCTCCTCGGCTTCTCAGTGCAGAAACCTCCCCTGCAGAAGTCTACACCTGTACATGCTGGTCTTATTGACTTCTCCTCGGCTTCTCAGTGCAGAAACCTCCCCTGCAGAAGTCTACACCTGTACATGCTGGTCTTATTGACTTCTCCATGGCTTAGCGGTGCAGAAAGCTCCCCTGCAGAAGTCTACACCTGTACATGCTGGTCTTATTGACTTCTCCATGGCTTCTCGGTGCAGAAAGCTCTCCTGCAGAAGTCTACACCTGTACATGCTGATCTTATTGACTTCTCCATGGCTTCTCGGTGCAGAAAGCTCCCCTGCAGAAGTCTACACCTGTACATGCTGGTCTTATTGACTTCTCCATGGCTTCTCGGTGCAGAAAGCTCCCCTGCAGAAGTCTACACCTGTACATGCTGGTCTTAATGGCTTCTCCATGGCTTCTCGGTGCAGAAAGCTCCCCTGCAGAAGTCGACACCTGTACACGCTGGTCTTATTGGCTTCTCCATGGCTTCTCAGTGCAGAAAGCTCCCCTGCAGAAGTCTACACCCGTACACGCTGGACTTACTGACTTCTCCATGGCTTCTCAGTGCAGAAAGCTCCCCTGCTGAAGTCTACACCTGTAAACGCTGGACTTACTGACTTCTCCATGGCTTCTCAGTGCAGAAAGCTCCCCTGCTGAAGTCTACACCTGTACATGCTGGTCTCATTGACTTCTCCGCGGCTTCTCAGTGCAGAAAGCTCCCCTGCAGAAGTCTAAACCTGTAAATGCTGGTTTCATTGGCTTCTCATCGGCTTCTCAGTGCAGAAACCTCCCCTGCAGAAGTCTACACCTGTACATGCTGGTCTTATTGACTTCTCCATGGCTTAGCAGTGCAGAAATCTCCCCTGCAGAAGTCTACACCTGTACATGCTGGTCTTATTGACTTCTCCATGGCTTCTCAGTGCAGAAAGCTCCCCTGCAGAAGTCTACACCTGTACATGCTGATCTTATTGACTTCTCCATGGCTTCCCAGTGCAGAAAGCTCCCCTGCAGAAGTCTACACCTGTACATGCTGATCTTATTGACTTCTCCACGGCTTCTCAGTGGAGAAATCTCCCCTACAGAAGTCTACACCTGTACATGCTGGTCTTTTTGGCTTCCCCACGGCTTAGCAGTGCAGAAAGCTCCCCTGCAGAAGTCTACACCTGTACATGCTAGTCTCATTGACTTCTCCACGGCTTCTCAGTGCAGAAAGCTCCCCTGCAGAAGTCTACACCTGTACCTGCTGGTCTTATTGACTTCTGCATGGCTTCTCAGTGCAGAAAGCTCTCCTGCAGAAGTCTACACCTGTACATGCTGGTCTTATCGACTTCTGCATGGCTTCTCAGTGCAGAAAGCTCCCCTGCAGAAGTCTACACCTGTACATGCTGGTCTTATCGGCTTCTGCACGGCTTCTCAGTACAGAAAGCTCCCCTGCAGAAGTCTACACCTGTGCATGCTGGTCTTATTGGCTTCTGCACGGCTTCTCAGTGCAGAAAGCTCCCCTGCAGAAGTCTACACCTGTACATGCTGATCTTATTGACTTCTCCATGGCTTCTCTGTTCAGAAGCCTCCCCTGCAGAAGTCTACACCTGTACATGCTGGTCTTATTGACTTCTCCATGGCTTCTCAGTGCAGAAAGCTCCCCTGCAGAAGTCTACACCTGTACATGCTGATCTTATTGACTTATCCATGGCTTCCCAGTGCAGAAAGCTCCCCTGCAGAAGTCTACACCTGTACATGCTGGTCTTATTGACTTCTCCACGGCTTCTCAGTGGAGAAATCTCCCCTACAGAAGTCTACACCTATACATGCTGGTCTTTTTGGCTTCCCCACGGCTTAGCAGTGCAGAAAGCTCCCCTGCAGAAGTCTACACCTGTACATGCTGGTCTTATTGACTTCTCCACGGCTTCTCTGTGCAGAAAGCTCCCCTGCTGAAGTCTACACCTGTACATGCTGGTCTTATTGACTTCCCCACGGCTTCTCGGTGCAGAAAGCTCCCCTGCAGAAGTCTACACCTGTACATGCTGGTCTTATTGACTTCTCCACGGCTTCTCGGTGCAGAAAGCTCCCCTGCAGAAGTCTACAACTGTACATGCTCGTCTTATTGACTTTTGCACGGCATCCCGGTGCAGAAAGCTCCCCTGCAGAAGTCTACACCTGTACATGCTGGTCTTATTGGCTTCTCCATGGCTTCTTGGTGCAGAAAGCTCCCCTGCAGAAGTCTACACATGTACATGCTGGTCTTATTGACTTCTCCATGGCTTCTCGGTGAAGAAAGCTCCCCTGCAGAAGTCTACACCCGTACATGCTGGACTTACTGACTTCTCCATGGCTTAGCAGTGCAGAAATCTCCCCTGCAGAAGTCTACACCTGTACATGCTGATCTTATTGACTTCTCCATGGCTTCTCAGTGCAGTAAGCTCCCCTGCTGAAGTCTACACCTGTACATGCTGGTCTCATTGACTTCTCCGCGGCTTCTCAGTGCAGAAAGCTCCCCTGCAGAAGTCTAAACCTGTACATGCTGGTTTCATTGGCTTCTCCTCGGCTTCTCAGTGCAGAAACCTCCCCTGCAGAAGTCTACACCTGTGCATGCTGGTTTTATTGACTTCTCCATGGCTTCTCAGTGCAGAAAGCTCCGCTGCAGAAGTCTACACCTATGCATGCTGGTCTTGTTGACCTCTCCATGGCTTCTCAGTGCAGAAAGCTCCCCTGCAGAAGTCTACACCTGTACATGCTGGTCTTATTGACTTCTCCATGGCTTAGCAGTGCAGAAATCTCCCCTGCAGAAGTCTACACCTGTACATGCTGGTCTTATTGACTTCTCCATGGCTTCCCAGTGCAGAAAGCTCCCCTGCAGAAGTCTACACCTGTACATGCTGGTCTTATTGACCTCTCCATGGCTTCTCGGTGCAGAAGCTCCCCTGCAGAAGGCTACACCTGTACATGCTGGTCTTATTGACTTTTCCATGGCTTCTCGGTGCAGAAAGCTCCCTCTGCAGAAGTCTACACCTGTACATGCTGATCTTATTGACTTCCCCACGGCTTCTCTGTTCAGAAGCCTCACCTGCAGAAGTCTACACCTGTACATGCTGGTCTTATTGACTTCTCCATGGCTTCTCGGTGCAGAAGCTCCCCTGCAGAAGGCTACACCTGTACATGCTGGTCTTATTGACTTTTCCATGGCTTCTCGGTGCAGAAAGCTCCCCTGCAGAAGTCTACACCTGTACATGCTCATCTTATTGACTTTTGCACGGCATCTCGGTGCAGAAAGCTCCCCTGCAGAAGTCTACACATGTACATGCTGGTCTTATTGACTTCTCCATGGCTTCTCGGTGAAGAAAGCTCCCCTGCAGAAGTCTACACCCGTACACGCTGGACTTACTGACTTCTCCATGGCTTCTCAGTGCAGAAAGCTCCCCTGCTGAAGTCTACACCTGTACATGCTGGACTTACTGACTTCTCCATGGCTTAGTAGTGCAGAAATCTCCCCTGCAGAAGTCTACACCTGTACATGCTGATCTTATTGACTTCTCCATGGCTTCTCAGTGCAGTAAGCTCCCCTGCTGAAGTCTACACCTGTACATGCTGGTCTCATTGACTTCTCCGCGGCTTCTCAGTGCAGAAAGCTCCCCTGCAGAAGTCTAAACCTGTACATGCTGGTTTCATTGGCTTCTCCTCGGCTTCTCAGTGCAGAAACCTCCCCTGCAGAAGTCTACACCTGTACATGCTGGTTTTATTGACTTCTCCATGGCTTCTCAGTGCAGAAAGCTCCGCTGCAGAAGTCTACACCTATGTATGCTGGTCTTGTTGACCTCTCCATGGCTTCTCAGTGCAGAAAGCTCCCCTACAGAAGTCTACACCTGTACATGCTGGTCTTATTGACTTCTCCATGGCTTAGCAGTGCAGAAATCCCCCCTGCAGAAGTCTACACCTGTACATGCTGGTCTTATTGACTTCTCCATGACTTCCCAGTGCAGAAAGCTCCCCTGCAGAAGTCTACACCTGTACATGCTGGTCTTATTGACTTCTCCATGACTTCCCAGTGCAGAAAGCTCCCCTGCAGAAGTCTACACCTGTACATGCTGGTTTTATTGACTTCTCCATGACTTCCCAGTGCAGAAAGCTCCCTTGCAGAAGTCTACACCTCTACATGTTGGTCTTATTGACTTCTCCACGGCTTCTCAGTGGAGAAATCTCCCCTACAGAAGTGTACACCTGTACATGCTGGTCTTATTGACTTCTCCATGGCTTCTCGGTGCAGAAGCTCCACTGCAGAAGTCTACACCTGTACATGCTGGTCTTTTTGGCTTCCCCATGGCTTAGCAGTGCAGAAAGCTCCCCTGCAGAAGTCCACTCCTGTACATGCTGGTCTTATTGGCTTCTCCATGGCTTCTCAGTGCTGGAAGCTCCCCTGCAGAAGTCTACACCTGCACATGCTGGTCTTATTGGCTTCTCCATGGCTTCTCAGTGCTGGAAGCTCCCCTGCAGAAGTCTACACCTGCACATGCTAGTCTTATTGACTTCTCCACGGCTTCTATGTGCAGAATGCTCCCCTGCAGAAGTCTACACCTGCACATGCTAGTTCAATTGACTTCTCCACGGCTTCTATGTGCAGAATGCTCCCCTGCAGAAGTTTTCACCTGTACATGCTGATCTTATTGACTTCTCCACGGCTTCTCAGTACAGAAAGCTCCCCTGCAGAAGTCTACAACTGTACATGCGCGTCTTATTGACTTTTGCACGTCATCTCGGTGCAGAAAGCTCCCCTGCAGAAGTCTACACCTGTACATGCTGGTTTTATTGGCTTCTCCATGGCTTCTTGGTGCAGAAAGCTCCCCTGCAGAAGTCTACACCTTTACATGCTGGACTTATTGACTTCTCCATGGCTTCTCTGTTCAGAAGCCTCCCCTGCAGAAGTCTACACCTGTACATGCTGGTCTTATTGACTTCTCCATGGCTTCTCAGTGCAGAAAGCTCCCCTGCAGAAGTCTACACCTGTACATGCTGATCTTATTGACTTCCCCACGGCTTCTCGGTGCAGAAAGCTCCCCTGCAGAAGTCTACACCTGTACATGCTGGTCTTATTGACTTCTCCACGGCTTCTCGGTGCAGAAAGCTCCCCTGCAGAAGTCTACACCTGTACATGCTGGTCTTATTGACTTCTCCACGGCTTCTCTGTGCAGAAAGCTCCCCTGCAGAAGTCTACACATGTACATGCTGGTCTTATTGACTTCTCCATGGCTTCTCGGTGAAGAAAGCTCCCCTGCAGAAGTCTACACCCGTACACGCTGGACTTACTGACTTCTCCATGGCTTCTCAGTGCAGAAAGCTCCCCTGCTGAAGTCTACACCTGTACATGCTGGACTTACTGACTTCTCCATGGCTTAGCAGTGCAGAAATCTCCCCTGCAGAAGTCTACACCTGTACATGCTGATCTTATTGACTTCTCCATGGCTTCTCAGTGCAGTAAGCTCCCCTGCTGAAGTCTACACCTGTACATGCTGGTCTCATTGACTTCTCCGCGGCTTCTCAGTGCAGAAAGCTCCCCTGCAGAAGTCTAAACATGTACATGCTGGTTTCATTGGCTTCTCCTCGGCTTCTCAGTGCAGAAACCTCCCATGCAGAAGTCTACACCTGTACATGCTGGTTTTATTAACTTCTCCATGGCTTCTCAGTGCAGAAAGCTCTGCTGCAGAAGTCTACACCTATGCATGCTGGTCTTGTTGACCTCTCCATGGCTTCTCAGTGCAGAAAGCTCCCCTGCAGAAGTCTACACCTGTACATGCTGGTCTTATTGACTTCTCCATGGCTTAGCAGTGCAGAAATCTCCCCTGCAGAAGTCTACACCTGTACATGCTGGTCTAATTGACTTCTCCATGACTTCCCAGTGCAGAAAGCTCCCCTGCAGAAGTCTACACCTCTACATGCTGGTCTTATTGACTTCTCCACGGCTTCTCAGTGGAGAAATCTACCCTACAGAAGTCTACACCTGTACATGCTGGTCTTTTTGGCTTCCCCATGGCTTAGCAGTGCAGAAAGCTCCCCTGCAGAAGTCTACACCTGCACATGCTGGTCTTATTGGCTTCTCCATGGCTTCTCAGTGCAGAAAGCTCCCCTGCAGAAGTCTACACCTGTACATGCTGATCTTATTGACTTCTCCATGGCTTCTCAGTGCAGTAAGCTCCCCTGCTGAAGTCTACACCTGTACATGCTGGTCTCATTGGCTTCTCCTCGGCTTCTCAGTGCAGAAAGCTCCGCTGCAGAAGTCTACACCTATGCATGCTGGTCTTGTTGACCTCTCCATGGCTTCTCAGTGCAGAAAGCTCCCCTGCAGAAGTCTACACCTGTACATGCTGGTCTTATTGACTTCTCCATGACTTCCCAGTGCAGAAAGCTCCCCTGCAGAAGTCTACACCTCTACATGCTGGACTTATTGACTTCTCCATGGCTTCTCTGTTCAGAAGCCTCCCCTGCAGAAGTCTACACCTGTACATGCTGATCTTATTGACTTCCCCACGGCTTCTCGGTGCAGAAAGCTCCCCTGCAGAAGTCTACACCTGTACATGCTGGTCTTATTGACTTCTCCACGGCTTCTCGGTGCAGAAAGCTCCCCTGCAGAAGTCTACACCTGTACATGCTGGTTTTATTGACTTCTCCACGGCTTCTCTGTGCAGAAAGCTCCGCTGCAGAAGTCTACACCTGTACATACTGGTTTTATTGACTTCTCCACGGCTTCTCGGTACAGAAAGCTCCCCTGCAGAAGTCTACACCCGTACACGCTGGACTTACTGACTTCTCCATGGCTTCTCAGTGCAGAAAGCTCCCCTGCTGAAGTCTACACCTGTACATGCTGGACTTACTGACTTCTCCATGGCTTAGTAGTGCAGAAATCTCCCCTGCAGAAGTCTACACCTGTACATACTGATCTTATTGACCTCTCCATGGCTTCTCAGTGCAGTAAGCTCCCCTGCTGAAGTCTACACCTGTACATGCTGGTCTCATTGACTTCTCCGCGGCTTCTCAGTGCAGAAAGCTCCCCTGCAGAAGTCTAAACCTGTACATGCTGGTTTCATTGGCTTCTCCTCGGCTTCTCAGTGCAGAAACCTCCCCTGCAGAAGTCTACACCTGTACATGCTGGTCTCATTGACTTCTCCGCGGCTTCTCAGTGCAGAAAGCTACCCTGCAGAAGTCTAAACCTGTACATGCTGGTTTCATTGGCTTCTCCTCGGCTTCTCAGTGCAGAAAGCTCCGCTGCAGAAGTCTACACCTATGTATGCTGGTCTTGTTGACCTCTCCATGGCTTCTCAGTGCAGAAAGCTCCCCTACAGAAGTCTACACCTGTACATGCTGGTCTTATTGACTTCTCCATGGCTTAGCAGTGCAGAAATCCCCCCTGCAGAAGTCTACACCTGTACATGCTGGTCTTATTGACTTCTCCATGACTTCCCAGTGCAGAAAGCTCCCCTGCAGAAGTCTACACCTGTACATGCTGGTCTTATTGACTTCTCCATGACTTCCCAGTGCAGAAAGCTCCCCTGCAGAAGTCTACACCTGTACATGCTGGTTTTATTGACTTCTCCATGACTTCCCAGTGCAGAAAGCTCCCTTGCAGAAGTCTACACCTCTACATGCTGGTCTTATTGACTTCTCCACGGCTTCTCAGTGGAGAAATCTCCCCTACAGAAGTCTACACCTGTACATGCTGGTCTTATTGACTTCTCCATGGCTTCTCGGTGCAGAAGCTCCACTGCAGAAGTCTACACCTGTACATGCTGGTCTTTTTGGCTTCCCCATGGCTTAGCAGTGCAGAAAGCTCCCCTGCAGAAGTCTACACCTGCACATGCTGGTCTTATTGGCTTCTCCATGGCTTCTCAGTGCTGAAAGCTCCCCTGCAGAAGTCTACACCTGCACATGCTAGTTCTATTGACTTCTCCACGGCTTCTATGTGCAGAATGCTCCCCTGCAGAAGTTTTCACCTGTACATGCTGATCTTATTGACTTCTCCACGGCTTCTCAGTACAGAAAGCTCCCCTGCAGAAGTCTACAACTGTACATGCGCGTCTTATTGACTTTTGCACGTCATCTCGGTGCAGAAAGCTCCCCTGCAGAAGTCTACACCTGTACATGCTGGTCTTATTCACTTCCCCATGGCTTCTTGGTGCAGAATGTTCCCCTGCCGAAGTCTACACCTGTACATGCTGGTCTTAATGGCTTCTCCATGGCTTCTCGGTGCAGAAAGCTCCCTCCAGAAGTCTACACCTGTACATGCTGGTCTTATTGACTTCTCCATGGCATCTCAGTGCAGAAAGCTCCCCTGCAGAAGTCTACACCTGTACATGTTGGTCTTATTGACTTCTCCATGGCATCTCAGTGCAGAAAGCTCCCCTGCAGAGGTCTACACCTGTACACGCTGGTCTTATTGACTTCTCCATGGCTTCTCTGTGCAGAAGCCTCCCCTACAGAAGTCTACACCTGTACATGCTGGTCTTAATGGCTTCTCCATGGCTTCTCGGTGCAGAAAGCTCCCCTGCAGAAGTCTACACCTGTACATGCTCGTTTTATTGACTTCTGCATGGCTTCTCAGTGCAGAAAGCTCCCCTGCAGAAGTCTACACCTGTGCATGCTGGTCTTATTGGCTTCTGCACGGCTTCTCAGTGCAGAAAGCTCCCCTGCAGAAGTCTACACCTTTACATGCTGGACTTATTGACTTCTCCATGGCTTCTCTGTTCAGAAGCCTCCCCTGCAGAAGTCTACACCTGTACATGCTGGTCTTATTGACTTCTCCATGGCTTCTCAGTGCAGAAAGCTCCCCTGCAGAAGTCTACACCTGTACATGCTGATCTTATTGACTTCCCCACGGCTTGTCGGTGCAGAAAGCTCCCCTGCAGAAGTCTACACCTGTACATGCTGGTCTTATTGACTTCTCCACGGCTTCTCGGTGCAGAAAGCTCCCCTGCAGAAGTCTACACCTGTACATGCTGGACTTACTGACTTCTCCATGGCTTAGCAGTGCAGAAATCTCCCCTGCAGAAGTCTACACCTGTACATGCTGATCTTATTGACTTCTCCATGGCTTCTCAGTGCAGTAAGCTCCCCTGCTGAAGTCTACACCTGTACATGCTGGTCTCATTGACTTCTCCGCGGCTTCTCAGTGCAGAAAGCTCCCCTGCAGAAGTCTACACCTGTACATGCTGGTTTCATTGGCTTCTCCTCGGCTTCTCAGTGCAGAAACCTCCCATGCAGAAGTCTACACCTGTACATGCTGGTTTTATTGACTTCTCCATGGCTTCTCAGTGCAGAAAGCTCCGCTGCAGAAGTCTACACCTATGCATGCTGGTCTTGTTGACCTCTCCATGGCTTCTCAGTGCAGAAAGCTCCCCTGCAGAAGTCTACACCTGTACATGCTGGTCTTATTGACTTCTCCATGGCTTAGCAGTGCAGAAATCTCCCCTGCAGAAGTCTACACCTGTACATGCTGGTCTAATTGACTTCTCCATGACTTCCCAGTGCAGAAAGCTCCCCTGCAGAAGTCTACACCTCTACATGCTGGTCTTATTGACTTCTCCACGGCTTCTCAGTGGAGAAATCTACCCTACAGAAGTCTACACCTGTACATGCTGGTCTTTTTGGCTTCCCCATGGCTTTGCAGTGCAGAAAGCTCCCCTGCAGAAGTCTACACCTGCACATGCTGGTCTTATTGGCTTCTCCATGGCTTCTCAGTGCAGAAAGCTCCCCTGCAGAAGTCTACACCTGTACATGCTGATCTTATTGACTTCTCCGCGGCTTCTCAGTGCAGAAAGCTCCCCTGCAGAAGTCTAAACCTGTACATGCTGATCTTATTGACTTCTCCGCGGCTTCTCAGTGCAGAAAGCTCCCCTGCTGAAGTCTACACCTGTACATGCTGGTCTCATTGACTTCTCCGCGGCTTCTCAGTGCAGAAAGCTCCCCTGCAGAAGTCTAAACCTGTACATGCTGGTTTCATTGGCTTCTCCTCGGCTTCTCAGTGCAGAAACCTCCCCTGCAGAAGTCTACACCTGTACATGCTGGTTTTATTGACTTCTCCATGGCTTCTCAGTGCAGAAAGCTCCGCTGCAGAAGTCTACACCTATGCATGCTGGTCTTGTTGACCTCTCCATGGCTTCTCAGTGCAGAAAGCTCCCCTGCAGAAGTCTACACCTGTACATGCTGGTTTTATTGACTTCTCCATGGCTTAGCAGTGCAGAAATCTCCCCTGCAGAAGTCTACACCTGTACATGCTGGTCTTATTGACTTCTCCATGACTTCCCAGTGCAGAAAGCTCCCCTGCAGAAGTCTACACCTCTACATGCTGGACTTATTGACTTCTCCATGGCTTCTCTGTTCAGAAGCCTCCCCTGCAGAAGTCTACACCTGTACATGCTGATCTTATTGACTTCCCCACGGCTTCTCTGTGCAGAAAGCTCCCCTGCAGAAGTCTACACCTGTACATGCTGGTCTTATTGACTTCTCCACGGCTTCTCGGTGCAGAAAGCTCCCCTGCAGAAGTCTACACCTGTACATGCTGGTTTTATTGACTTCTCCACGGCTTCTCTGTGCAGAAAGCTCCGCTGCAGAAGTCTACACCCGTACACGCTGGACTTACTGACTTCTCCATGGCTTCTCAGTGCAGAAAGCTCCCCTGCTGAAGTCTACACCTGTACATGCTGGACTTACTGACTTCTCCATGGCTTAGTAGTGCAGAAATCTCCCCTGCAGAAGTCTACACCTGTACATACTGATCTTATTGACTTCTCCATGGCTTCTCAGTGCAGTAAGCTCCCCTGCTGAAGTCTACACCTGTACATGCTGGTCTCATTGACTTCTCAGCGGCTTCTCAGTGCAGAAAGCTCCCCTGCAGAAGTCTAAACCTGTACATGCTGGTTTCATTGGCTTCTCCTCGGCTTCTCAGTGCAGAAACCTCCCCTGCAGAAGTCTACACCTGTACATGCTGGTCTCATTGACTTCTCCGCGGCTTCTCAGTGCAGAAAGCTACCCTGCAGAAGTCTAAACCTGTACATGCTGGTTTCATTGGCTTCTCCTCGGCTTCTCAGTGCAGAAACCTCCCCTGCAGAAGTCTACACCTGTACATGCTGGTTTTATTGACTTCTCCATGGCTTCTCAGTGCAGAAAGCTCCGCTGCAGAAGTCTACACCTATGTATGCTGGTCTTGTTGACCTCTCCATGGCTTCTCAGTGCAGAAAGCTCCCCTACAGAAGTCTACACCTGTACATGCTGGTCTTATTGACTTCTCCATGGCTTAGCAGTGCAGAAATCTCCCCTGCAGAAGTCTACACCTGTACATGCTGGTCTTATTGACTTCTCCATGACTTCCCAGTGCAGAAAGCTCCCCTGCAGAAGTCTACACCTGTACATGCTGGTCTTATTGACTTCTCCATGACTTCCCAGTGCAGAAAGCTCCCCTGCAGAAGTCTACACCTGTACATGCTGGTTTTATTGACTTCTCCATGACTTCCCGGTGCAGAAAGCTCCCTTGCAGAAGTCTACACCTCTACATGCTGGTCTTATTGACTTCTCCATGGCTTCTCGGTGCAGAAGCTCCCCTGCAGAAGTCTACACCTGTACATGCTGGTCTTATTGACTTCTCCATGGCTTTTCGGTGCAGAAGCTCCCCTGCAGAAGTCTACACCTGTACATGCTGGTCTTTTTGGCTTCCCCATGGCTTAGCAGTGCAGAAAGCTCCCCTGCAGAAGTCTACACCTGCACATGCTGGTCTTATTGGCTTCTCCATGGCTTCTCAGTGCAGAAAGCTCCCCTGCAGAAGTCTACACCTGCACATGCTAGTCTTATTGACTTCTCCACGGCTTCTATGTGCAGAATGCTCCCCTGCAGAAGTCTACACCTGCACATGCTAGTTCTATTGACTTCTCCACGGCTTCTATGTGCAGAATGCTCCCCTGCAGAAGTTTTCACCTGTACATGCTGATCTTATTGACTTCTCCATGGCTTCTCAGTACAGAAAGCTCCCCTGCAGAAGTCTACAACTGTACATGCGCGTCTTATTGACTTTTGCACGTCATCTCGGTGCAGAAAGCTCCCCTGCAGAAGTCTACACCTGTACATGCTGGTTTTATTGGCTTCTCCATGGCTTCTTGGTGCAGAAAGCTCCCCTGCAGTAGTCTACACCTGTACATGCTGGTCTTATTCACTTCCCCATGGCTTCTTGGTGCAGAATGCTCCCCTGCCGAAGTCTACACCTGTACATGCTGGTCTTAATGGCTTCTCCATGGCTTCTCGGTGCAGAAAGCTCCCTCCAGAAGTAAACACCTGTACATGCTGGACTTATTGACTTCTCCATGGCTTCTCGGTGCAGAAAGCTCCCCTGCAGAAGTCTACACCTGTACATGCTGGTCTTATTGACTTCTCCATGGCTTCTCGGTGCAGAAGCTCCCCTGCAGAAGGCTACTCCTATACATGCTGGTCTTATTGACTTCTCCATGGCTTCTCAGTGCAGAAAGCTCCCCTGCAGAAGTCTACACCTGTACATGCTGATCTTATTGACTTCCCCACGGCTTCTCGGTGCAGAAAGCTCCCCTGCAGAAGTCTACACCTGTACATGCTGGTCTTATTGACTTCTCCACGGCTTCTCGGTGCAGAAAGCTCCCCTGCAGAAGTCTACACCCGTACACGCTGGACTTACTGACTTCTCCATGGCTTCTCAGTGAAGAAAGCTCCCCTGCAGAAGTCTACACCCGTACACGCTGGACTTACTGACTTCTCCATGGCTTCTCAGTGCAGAAAGCTCCCCTGCTGAAGTCTACACCTGTACATGCTGGACTTACTGACTTCTCCATGGCTTAGCAGTGCAGAAATCTCCCCTGCAGAAGTCTACACCTGTACATGCTGATCTTATTGACTTCTCCATGGCTTCTCAGTGCAGTAAGCTCCCCTGCTGAAGTCTACACCTGTACATGCTGGTCTCATTGACTTCTCCGCGGCTTCTCAGTGCAGAAAGCTCCCCTGCAGAAGTCTAAACCTGTACATGCTGGTTTCATTGGCTTCTCCTCGGCTTCTCAGTGCAGAAACCTCCCATGCAGAAGTCTACACCTGTACATGCTGGTTTTATTGACTTCTCCATGGCTTCTCAGTGCAGAAAGCTCCGCTGCAGAAGTCTACACCTATGCATGCTGGTCTTGTTGACCTCTCCATGGCTTCTCAGTGCAGAAAGCTCCCCTGCAGAAGTCTACACCTGTACATGCTGGTCTTATTGACTTCTCCATGGCTTAGCAGTGCAGAAATCTCCCCTGCAGAAGTCTACACCTGTACATGCTGGTCTAATTGACTTCTCCATGACTTCCCAGTGCAGAAAGCTCCCCTGCAGAAGTCTACACCTCTACATGCTGGTCTTATTGACTTCTCCACGGCTTCTCAGTGGAGAAATCTACCCTACAGAAGTCTACACCTGTACATGCTGGTCTTTTTGGCTTCCCCATGGCTTAGCAGTGCAGAAAGCTCCCCTGCAGAAGTCTACACCTGCACATGCTGGTCTTATTGGCTTCTCCATGGCTTCTCAGTGCAGAAAGCTCCCCTGCAGAAGTCTACATCTGTACATGCTGGTCTCATTGACTTCTCCATGGCTTCTCAGTGCAGAAAGCTCCCCTGCAGAAGTATACACCTGTACATGCTGGTTTTATTGACTTCTCCATGGCTTCTCGGTGCAGAAGCTCCCCTGCAGAAGTCTACACCTGTACATGCTGGTCTTTTTGGCTTCCCCATGGCTTCTCGGTGCAGAAAGCTCCCTCCAGAAGTCTACACCTGCACATGCTGGTCTTATTGGCTTCTCCATGGCTTCTCAGTGCAGAAAGCTCCCCTGCAGAAGTCTACACCTGCACATGCTAGTCTTATTGACTTCTCCACGGCTTCTATGTGCAGAATGCTCCCCTGCAGAAGTCTACACCTGCACATGCTAGTTCTATTGACTTCTCCACGGCTTCTATGTGCAGAATGCTCCCCTGCAGAAGTTTTCACCTGTACATGCTGATCTTATTGACTTCTCCACGGCTTCTCAGTACAGAAAGCTCCCCTGCAGAAGTCTACAACTGTACATGCTGGTCTTATTGACTTTTGCACGTCATCTCGGTGCAGAAAGCTCCCCTGCAGAAGTCTACACCTGTACATGCTGGTTTTATTGGCTTCTCCATGGCTTCTTGGTGCAGAAAGCTCCCCTGCAGAAGTCTACACCTGTACATGCTGGTCTTATTCACTTCCCCATGGCTTCTTGGTGCAGAATGCTCCCCTGCCGAAGTCTACACCTGTACATGCTGGTCTTAATGGCTTCTCCATGGCTTCTCGGTGCAGAAAGCTCCCTCCAGAAGTAAACACCTGTACATGCTGGTCTTATTGACTTCTCCATGGCTTCTCGGTGCAGAAAGCTCCCCTGCAGAAGTCTACACCTGTGCATGCTGGTCTTATTGGCTTCTGCACGGCTTCTCAGTGCAGAAAGCTCCCCTGCAGAAGTCTACACCTTTATATGCTGGACTTATTGACTTCTCCATGGCTTCTCTGTTCAGAAGCCTCCCCTGCAGAAGTCTACACCTGTACATGCTGGTCTTATTGACTTCTCCATGGCTTCTCGGTGTAGAAGCTCCCCTGCAGAAGGCTACACCTATACATGCTGGTCTTATTGACTTCTCCATGGCTTCTCAGTGCAGAAAGCTCCCCTGCAGAAGTCTACACCTGTACATGCTGATCTTATTGACTTCCCCACGGCTTCTCGGTGCAGAAAGCTCCCCTGCAGAAGTCTACACCTGTACATGCTGGTCTTATTGACTTCTCCACGGCTTCTCTGTGCAGAAAGCTCCCCTGCAGAAGTCTACACATGTACATGCTGGTCTTATTGACTTCTCCATGGCTTCTCGGTGAAGAAAGCTCCCCTGCAGAAGTCTACACCCGTACACGCTGGACTTACTGACTTCTCCATGGCTTCTCAGTGCAGAAAGCTCCCCTGCTGAAGTCTACACCTGTACATGCTGGACTTACTGACTTCTCCATGGCTTAGCAGTGCAGAAATCTCCCCTGCAGAAGTCTACACCTGTACATGCTGATCTTATTGACTTCTCCATGGCTTCTCAGTGCAGTAAGCTCCCCTGCTGAAGTCTACACCTGTACATGCTGGTTTCATTGGCTTCTCCTCGGCTTCTCAGTGCAGAAACCTCCCATGCAGAAGTCTACACCTGTACATGCTGGTTTTATTGACTTCTCCATGGCTTCTCAGTGCAGAAAGCTCCGCTGCAGAAGTCTACACCTATGCATGCTGGTCTTGTTGACCTCTCCATGGCTTCTCAGTGCAGAAAGCTCCCCTGCAGAAGTCTACACCTGTACATGCTGGTCTTATTGACTTCTCCATGGCTTAGCAGTGCAGAAATCTCCCCTGCAGAAGTCTACACCTGTACATGCTGGTCTAATTGACTTCTCCATGACTTCCCAGTGCAGAAAGCTCCCCTGCAGAAGTCTACACCTCTACATGCTGGTCTTATTGACTTCTCCACGGCTTCTCAGTGCAGAAAGCTCCCCTGCAGAAGTCTACACCTGTACATGCTGGTCTTATTGACTTCTCCATGGCTTAGCAGTGCAGAAATCTCCCCTGCAGAAGTCTACACCTGTACATGCTGGTCTAATTGACTTCTCCATGACTTCCCAGTGCAGAAAGCTCCCCTGCAGAAGTCTACACCTCTACATGCTGGTCTTATTGACTTCTCCACGGCTTCTCAGTGCAGAAAGCTCCCCTGCAGAAGTCTACACCTGTACATGCTGGTCTAATTGACTTCTCCATGACTTCCCAGTGCAGAAAGCTCCCCTGCAGAAGTCTACACCTCTACATGCTGGTCTTATTGACTTCTCCACGGCTTCTCAGTGCAGAAAGCTCCCCTGCAGAAGTCTACACCTGTACATGCTGGTCTTATTGACTTCTCCATGGCTTAGCAGTGCAGAAATCTCCCCTGCAGAAGTCTACACCTGTACATGCTGGTCTAATTGACTTCTCCATGACTTCTCAGTGCAGAAAGCTCCCCTGCAGAAGTCTACACCTGTACATGCTGGTCTTATTGACTTCTCCATGGCTTAGCAGTGCAGAAATCTCCCCTGCAGAAGTCTACACCTGTACATGCTGGTCTAATTGACTTCTCCATGACTTCCCAGTGCAGAAAGCTCCCCTGCAGAAGTCTACACCTCTACATGCTGGTCTTATTGACTTCTCCACGGCTTCTCAGTGCAGAAAGCTCCCCTGCAGAAGTCTACACCTGTACATGCTGGTCTTATTGACTTCTCCATGGCTTAGCAGTGCAGAAATCTCCCCTGCAGAAGTCTACACCTGTACATGCTGGTCTAATTGACTTCTCCATGACTTCCCAGTGCAGAAAGCTCCCCTGCAGAAGTCTACACCTCTACATGCTGGTCTTATTGACTTCTCCACGGCTTCTCAGTGAAGAACGCTCCCCTGCAGAAGTCTACACCTCTACATGCTGGTCTTATTGACTTCTCCACGGCTTCTCAGTGGAGAAATCTACCCTACAGAAGTCTACACCTGCACATGCTAGTCTTATTGACTTCTCCACGGCTTCTATGTGCAGAATGCTCCCCTGCAGACGTTTTCACCTGTACATGCTGGTCTTATTGACTTCTCCACGGCTTCTCAGTACAGAAAGCTCCCCTGCAGAAGTCTACAACTGTACATGCGCGTCTTATTGACTTTTGCACGTCATCTCGGTGCAGAAAGCTCCCCTGCAGAAGTCTACACCTGTACATGCTGGTTTTATTGGCTTCTCCATGGCTTCTTGGTGCAGAAAGCTCCCCTGCAGAAGTCTACACCTGTACATGCTGGTCTTATTCACTTCCCCATGGCTTCTTGGTGCAGAATGCTCCCCTGCCGAAGTCTACACCTGTACATGCTGGTCTTAATGGCTTCTCCATGGCTTCTCGGTGCAGAAAGCTCCCCTGCAGAAGTCTACACCTGTACATGCTGGTCTTATTGGCTTCTCCATGGCTTCTCGGTGCAGAAAGCTCCCCTGCAGATGTCTACACCTGTACATGCTGGTCTTATTGACTTCTCCATGGCTTCTCGGTGCAGAAAGCTCCCCTGCAGAAGTCTACAACTGTACATGCTGGTTTTATTGACTTCTGCACGGCATCTCAGTGCAGAAAGCTCCCCTGCAGAAGTCTACACCTGTACATGCTGGTCTTATTGACTTCTCCATGGCTTCTCTGTGCAGAAAGCTCCCCTGCAGAAATCTACACCTGTACATACTGGTTTTATTGACTTCTCCGTGGCTTCTCGGTGCAGAAATCTCCCCTGCAGAAGTCTACACCTGTAAATGCTGGTCTTATTGGTTTCTCCGCGGCTTCTCGGTGCAGAAAGCTCCCCTGCAGAAGGCTACACCTGTACATGCTGGTCTTATTGGCTTCTGCATGGCTTCTCAGTGCAGGAAGCTCCCCTGCAGAAGGCTACACCTGTACATGCTGGTCTTATTCACTTCCCCATGGCTTCTTGGTGCAGAATGCTCCCCTGCAGAAGTCTACACCTGTACATGCTGGTCATATTGACTTCTCCATGGCATCTCGGTACAGAAAGCTCCCCTGCAGAAGTCTACACCTGTACATGCTCGTCTTATTGACTTTTGCACGTCATCTCGGTGCAGAAAGCTCCCCTGCAGAAGTCTACACCTGTACATGCTGGTCTTATTGGCTTCTCCATGGCTTCTTGGTGCAGAAAGCTCCCCTGCAGAAGTCTACACCTGTACATGCTGGTCTTATTGACTTCTCCATGGCTTCTCGGTGCAGAAAGCTCCCCTGCAGAAGTCTACACCTGTACATGCTGGTCTTATTAACTTCTCCATGGCTTCTCGGTGCAGAAAGCTCCCCTGCAGAAGTCTACAACTGTACATGCTGGTCTTATTGACTTCTGCACGTCATCTCAGTGCAGAAAGCTCCCCTGCAAAAGTCTACACCTGTACATGCTGGTCATATTGACTTCTCCATGGCATCTCGGTGCAGAAAGCTCCCCTGCAGAAGTCTACACCTGTACATGCTGGTCTTATTGACTTCTCCATGGCTTCTCTGTTCAGAAGCCTCCCCTGCAGAAGTCTACACCTGTACATGCTAGTCTTATTGACTTCTCCATGGCTTCTCGGTGCAGAAAGCTCCCCTGCAGAAGTCTACCCCTGTACATGCTGATCTTATTGACTTCCCCACGGCTTCTCGGTGCAGAAAGCTCCCCTGCAGAAGTCTACACCTGTACATGCTGGTCTTATTGACTTCTCCACGGCTTCTCGGTGCAGAAAGCTCCCCTGCAGAAGTCTACACCTGTACATGCTGGTCTTATTGACTTCTCCACGGCTTCTCTGTGCAGAAAGCTCCCCTGCAGAAGTCTACAACTGTACATGCTCGTCTTATTGACTTTTGCACGGCATCTCGGTGCAGAAAGCTCCCCTGCAGAAGTCTACACATGTACATGCTGGTTTTATTGACTTCTCCATGGCTTCTCGGTGAAGAAAGCTCCCCTGCAGAAGTCTACACCCGTACATGCTGGACTTACTGACTTCTCCATGGCTTCTCAGTGCAGAAAGCTCCCCTGCTGAAGTCTACACCTGTACATGCTGGATTTACTGACTTCTCCATGGCTTCTCAGTGCAGTAAGCTCCCCTGCTGAAGTCTACAACTGTACATGCTGGTCTCATTGACTTCTCCGCGGCTTCTCCGTGCAGAAAGCTCCCCTGCAGAAGTCTAAACCTGTACATGCTGGTTTCATTGGCTTCTCCTCGGCTTCTCAGTGCAGAAACCTCCCCTGCAGAAGTCTACACCTGTACATGCTGGTCTTGTTGACTTCTCCATGGCTTAGCAGTGCAGAAATCTCCCCTGCAGAAGTCTACACCTGTACATGCTGGTCTTATTGACTTCTCCACGGCTTCTCAGTGGAGAAATCTCCCCTACAGAAGTCTACACCTGTACATGCTGGTCTTTTTGGCTTCCCCATGGCTTAGCAGTGCAGAAAGCTCCCCTGCAGAAGTCTACACCTGCACATGCTGGTCTTATTGGCTTCTCCATGGCTTCTCAGTGCAGAAAGCTCCCCTGCCGAAGTCTACACCTGTACATGCTGGTCTTATTGACTTCTGCATGGCTTCTCAGTGCAGAAAGCTACCCTGCAGAAGTCTACACCTGTACATGCTGGTCTTATCGACTTCTGCATGGCTTCTCAGTGCAGAAAGGTCCCCTGCAGAAGTCTACACCTGTACATACTGGTCTTATCGGCTTCTGCATGGCTTCTCAGTGCAGAAAGCTCCCCTGCAGAAGTCTACACCTGTACATGCTGGTCTTATCGGCTTCTGCACGGCTTCTCAGTGCAGAAAGCTCCCCTGCAGAAGTCTACACCTGTACATGCTGGTCTTATCGGCTTCTGCACGGCTTCTCAGTGCAGAAAGCTCCCCTGCAGAAGTCTACACCTTTGCATGCTGGTCTTATTGACTTCTCCATGGCTTCTCTGTTCAGAAGCCTCCCCTGCAGAAGTCTACACCTGTACATGCTGGTCTTATTGACTTCTCCACGGCTTCTCGGTGCAGAAACTCCCCTGCAGAAGTCTACACCTATACATGCTGGTCTTATTGACTTCCCCACGGCTTCTCGGTGCAGAAAGCTCCCCTGCAGAAGTCTACACCTGTACATGCTGGTCTTATTGACTTCTCCACGGCTTCTCGGTGCAGAAAGCTCCCATGCAGAAGTCTACACCTGTACATGCTAGTCTTATTGAGTTCTCCACGGCTTCTCGGTGCAGAAAGCTCCCCTGCAGAAGTCCACACCTGTACTTGCTGGTTTTATTGACTTCTCCACGGCTTCTCGGTGCAGAAAGCTCCCCTGCAGAAGTCTACAACTGTACATGCTTGTCTTATTGACTTTTGCATGGCATCTCGGTGCAGAAAGCTCACCTGCAGAAGTCTACACCTGTACATGCTGGTTTTATTGGCTTCTCCATGGCTTCTTGGTGCAGAAAGCTCCCCTGCAGAAGTCTACACCTGTACATGCTGGTCTTATTCACTTCCCCATGGCTTCTTGGTGCAGAATGCTCCCCTGCCGAAGTCTACACCTGTACATGCTGGTCTTAATGGCTTCTCCATGGCTTCTCGGTGAAGAAAGCTCCCTCCAGAAGTAAACACCTGTACATGCTGGTCTTATTGACTTCTCCATGGCTTCTCGGTGCAGAAAGCTCCCCTGCAGAAGTCTACACCTGTACATGCTGGTTTTATTGACTTCTACATGGCTTCTCAGTGAAGAACGCTCCCCTGCAGAAGTATACACCTGTACATGCTGGTCTTATTGGATTCTGCACGGCTTCTCAGTGCAGAACTGTAGGATTGTTTAGTGTGTTTTGGGAGCACAGAGCACAGCACCACTGCACAGGATCAATGTATATCATGTTTTTTGAAGTGCGCACCACTTCATGGGTTTGGTGCATTGCTATAAGGTGGTACATCAGGGCATGTGTTGCCAGTGTAACATGGACATGTAAATGAAAACAGGCTATGCAGTCAAAAACGATTTCTACATATAAAATGCAAATAATTTTTTTTTCACAGTTAAAAGCATATATTTATTTTACCTGAAATCCCTCTGTTGCAGGAGACACATTTGAGGATTACTGAACTAACCTCATTAACAAAAAACTATCATGCTAACTGATTAATAAAATAATGTGTTCTCCAGTGCAAAAATGGAAGGAAAAGACAGGCTCTGAAAGTCATTTTAAACACGCATCCAGATTTTTTTTTTCTTTTTGCTGCTCTGTGCTGCTCTGTCCACAGTATTTGCAGGAAGCAAAGACTCGAATAGCAGGAAATCAGTTTTGTTACAGTTGCTTACTGTAAAAGATTTCTATTGTGTGCAGGGGGAGGATAGAACATGAGGGATTCTTATTGGACAAGCATCATATTAGAGGCTGTAACCAGGTTTTCCTGTAGAATCTGGGGGGAGAAGAAGGCAGAATACATTTTACACAGCTGTGAGAAAGACCTGACTGCTGGCTGGGGAGTTCCTGATTGAAAAAGCAGATCCCAGCTGCACTGCTGCAGAGACTGGGAATCCCAGACAATAATCCCCGGTTTGAGTAACGGCAGATGCCTGTTCTCACTGGGGGTGTTTGAAGAGGGATTTGCCACATCCAGAAGGTGACCAGCCGAAGAATTTCACATGCTGAACAGATTAGGTAATTATACATTGCAAAGTACGGGGGCAGTGTGCATGAATGCGAAACTATTCAGTCATTGTAGACAAAAGAATTCCAGTGTTTTATCAACATGTTTAATGTTGCGACTGTTCTCATCGCCCTCTTCTCATTTTGTTACAGATAATGTTGACTGTGCTATTTCATTTATTTCTGTAAAAAGAGTAAGATCGTGTTTAAATGCAATTTTTATAATACACAAAAATATCTGAAAGCAGACGGGTAGTGTGTTTTATTTTCTCTTTCCTTTGTGCATTTACCATTACAGTGCTGATGATGTGGGGAGATGTTTAGACGGTGCAATTGTCATTTTTAAGGTAGCTAAAAATAAGGCTTGGCTGCAGCTGTGTGCACGATTTCATTCAGTATGAGCAATTATAAATAACTGTGTGTGTTATAGCCTGCTGAAGGTAAATGAGTCAGCAGAAATAGAGACCCGGGACATAGTTCACTGTTGTATATAAAAAGGTGAGTGTTGTACCATATGTTAGCTCGCTGTTGTAAATAATTCAGTAAGAAATTGCCCATAGTGGCACACTAAAAATGAAAATGTGGTATTTCTGAAATGTAGTCCTGAGGTCTCTCTAGTGATCAAACGAACAATCTAAACAAAAATAAGGGGTTATGGATATTGGGGCCACAAATAAAACTGTCATGATCTCTGCTTCCAAAAGGTCAGGGTTTTCCCAACTCCCTTGGAAGCAGATCCATAACCCAGGTTCCGAGTGCCAACCAGTCCCAATTGGGACCTTTTGGACCCAGTCCTGGCGCCAGTGGCACCAGGCTCATAAATATGCCCAGTCCCAGCGCTGGAAGCGCCGGGCTCATAATGCTTGGGTGGACTTACCTGCAGCAGACCATGCTGCTTACTTGCCTGCCAGTTGAGCCTCTGATCCTCTTCTGTTTGGAACTACTTTTCCTGTTGGGTGGGGCAGGAGCCACTCCCTAGATTCAGAACACTGGAACTCTTCTGGAAAGCAGGAACTCTTTTCTTACCTAGGCGTGGCTGTGGAATGAGACACCTAAGCACTACAGGAGGCTATTTAAACCACACCCGATGGGTGAATCTTGCTTTGCGTTATTCTGCATCCTCTGCAGCAGAACGCTCATCGTGTCTTCTGCATCTGATCCTGGGCCTAAGGAAAAAGGCTTACCATCCTGAATACAGTCTTCAGCAACACCTATAAAGACAAGAAAGAACAGGTTAGCATTACGGTCTTCAGTGACAGCTCTTCACTTACCTGGTCCATCGGCTGTCACCAACGCCTCGCGCTGCATTCCGGCATCTGAAAGACAAATGCTTACCTACTCTTCGTGCGCTCCGGAGGTCTTCACACTGCATTCCGGCATCTGAAAGACAAAAGCTTACCAACTCTTCGCGCGCTCCGGAGGCCTTCGGTGCTGCATCCCGCATCTGAAAGACAAAACAAGGTGCGTTTAAAGACATTGGGGAACTTTAATACTCACGTGCCATTACTCCTTTCCACATCTAACCCAGTGGGTATTCCGGCACCCTGCAGCCGCTCCGAACTTGTACCTGCAAAATAAAAAGACAGTTAGAGCGCATCGTGAAGCAGGCAACAAGCGCTTACTTACGTGCTTCCAGGCGCTTCCATTCATCACACGGGCTCCATCTTCAACTCACTTCAGCCCGTCATCCGCCATCGCCGGAACCCTGCAAAACAAGAGACATCATTACTAAAGACTTTTAAAGACATTAGAATTACTCGAAACTTACCGTTCGTGCAGTAAACGACGGACAGCAGTCCTCTGAAGTCAAGAGGCCTGCTCCCCTTATCCAGTGAAGAAACTGGTTACAGCACCCTGCCCCGAGGCAGATGGAGAGCACGGCGTTCACTTACCTAAGGTGAGAGCGTTAACCTTTGGGGTTCTACAGGAGAAGAGAAAGGGAAGAAGAGAGAGACATTCAATAACCCAGTTCATTAATCCCATATTTTCTATCTGCAGACATCTTACCCTTCGAGTCAGACATACAGTGCACAGAGGTCCAGCCCAAAGAGCCAGCCGTGTGTTACACATCACCTTTGAAGATACGGTATACGCCCAGTCAAGACCGGCGCCTCTACGGGAATCAGGTGAGCGTTACAGTAACGGCAGATGCCTGTTCTCACTGGGGGTGTTTGAAGAGGGATTTGCCACATCCAGAAGGCGACCAGCCGAAGAATTTCACATGCTGAACAGATTAGGTAATTATACATTGTAAAGTACGGGGGCAGTGTGCATGAATGCGAAACTATTCAGTCAGTGTAGACGAAAGAATTCCAGTGTTTTATCAATATGTTTAATGTTGCGACTGTTCTCATTGCCCTCTTCTCATTTTGTTACAGATAATGTTGACTGTGCTATTTCATTTATTTCTGTAAAAAGAGTGAAATCGTGTTTAAATGCAATTTTTATAATACACAAAAATATCTGAAAGCAGACGGGTAGTGTGTTTTATTTTCTCTTTCCTTTGTGCATTTACCATTACAGTGCTGATGATGTGGGGAGATGTTTAGACAGTGCAATTGTCATTTTTAAGGTAGCTAAAAATAAGACTTAGCTGCAGCTGTGTGCACGATTTCATTCAGTATGAGCAATTATAAATAACTGTGTGTGTTATAGCCTTCTGAAGGTAAATGAGTCAGCAGAAATAGAGACCCGGGACATAGTTCACTGTTGTATATAAAATAGTGAGTGTTATACCATATGTTAGCTCACTGTTGTAAATAATTCAGTGACAAATTGCCCATGGTGGCACACTAAAAATGAAAATGTGGTATTTCTGAAATGTAGGCCTGAGGTCTCTCTAGTGATCAAACGAACAATCTAAACAAAAATAAGGGGTTCTGGATATTGGGGCCACAAATAAAACAAAGGAATTATGCTCACCAAAAATACCACCAACCACGCATACCAACCATGCATACCAACCACGCATACCAACCGCGCATACCAACAAATGTATACCATCTAAATATGTCTCTGTACTGAAATAATGCATATCCACTGTATTATTTTTATACATAACCCAATCTGAATACAAGGAGTGATTGTTGCTAAATTATTTTTTCGGCGGTAAGAAAATACCACCAGGCCCCACATCTACACAAAATACCCAACAGAACGCTCCCCTGCAGAAGTCTATACCTGTACATGTTGGTCTTATTGGCTTCTGCACGGCTTCTCAGTGCAGAAAGCTCCCCTGCAGAAGTCTACACCTGTACATGCTGGTCTTATTGACTTCCCCGCTGCTTCTCAGTGCAGAACGCTCCCCTGCAGAAGTCTACACCTGTACATGCTGGTTTTATTGACTTCTTCGTGGCTTCTCGGTGCAGAAAGCTCCCTGCAGAAGTGTACACCTGTACATGCTGGTCTTATCGAATTCTGCATGGCTTCTCAGTGCAGAAAGCTCCCCTGCAGAAGTCTACACCTGTACATGCTGGTCTTATTGACTTCCCCGCTGCTTCTCAGTGCAGAAAGATCCCCTGCAGAAGTCTACACCTGTACATGCTGGTCTTATTGGCTTCTCCATGGCTTCTCAGTGCAGAAAGCTCCCCTGCAGAAGTCTACACCTGTACATACTGGTCTTATTGGCTTCTCCGCGGCTTCTCAGTGCAGAAAGCTCCCCTGCAGAAGGCTACACCTGTACATGCTCGTCTTATTGGCTTCTCCATGGCTTCTCTGGGCAGAAACCTCCCCTGCAGAAGTCTACACCTGTACAAGCTGGACTTATTGACTTCTCCATGGCTTCTCTGTGCAGAAAGCTCCCCTGCAGAAGTCCACACCTGTACATGCTGGTCTTATTGACTTCTCCATGGATTCTCTGTGCCGAAAGCTCCCCTGCAGAAGTCTACACCTGTACATGCTGGTCTTATTGACTTCTCCATGGCTTCTCTGGGCAGAAACCTCCCCTGCAGAAGTCTACACCTGTACATGCTGGTCTTATTGGCTTCTCCATGGCTTCTCGGTGCAGAAAGCTCCCCTGCAGAAGTCTACACCTGTACATGCTGGTCTTATTGACTTCCCCATGGCTTTTCAGTGCAGAAAGCTCCCCTGCAGAAGTCTACACCTGTACATGCTGGTCTTATTGACTTCTCCATGGCTTCTCGGTGCAGGAAGCTCCCCTGCAGAAGTCTACACCTGTACATGCTGGTCTTAATTGCTTCTCCATGGCTTCTCAGTGCAGAAAGCTCCCTTCAGAAGTATACACCTGTACATGCTGGTCTTATTTGCTTCTCCATGGCTTCTCGGTGCAGAAAGCTCCCCTGCAGATGTCTACACATGTACATGCTGGTCTTATTGACTTCTCCATGGCTTCTCGGTGCAGAAAGCTCCCCTGCAGAAGTCTACACCTGTACATGCTGGTCTTATTGGCTTCTCCATGGCTTCTCGGTGCAGAAAGCTCCCCTGCAGAAGTCTACACCTGTACATGCTGGTCTTATTGACTTCCCCATGGCTTCTCAGTGCAGGAAGCTCCCCTGCAGAAGTCTACACCTGTACATGCTGGTCTTAATTGCTTCTCCATGGCTTCTCAGTGCAGAAAGCTCCCTGCAGAAGTATACACCTGTACATGCTGGTCTTATTGACTTCTTCGTGGCTTCTCGGTGCAGAAAGTTCCCCTGCAGATGTCTACACCTGTACATGCTGGTTTTATTGACTTCTGCATGGCTTCTCAGTGCAGAAAGCTCCCCTGCAGAAGTGTACACCTGTACATGCTGGTCTTATTGACTTCTCCGCGGCATCTCAGTGCAGAAAGCTCCCCTGAAGAAGTCTACACGTGTACATGCTGATCTTATTGGCTTATCTGCGGCTTCTCGGTGCACAAAGCTCCCCTGAAGAAGTGTACACCTGTACATGCTGGTCTTATTGGCTTCTCCATGGCTTCTCGGTGCAGAAAGATCCCCTGCAGAAGTCTACACCTGTACATGCTGGTCTTATTGGCTTCTCCATGGCTTCTCAGTGCAGAAATCTCCCCTGCAGAAGTCTACACCTGTACATGCTGGTCTTATTGACTTCCCCATGGCTTCTCGGTGCAGGAAGCTCCCCTGCAGAAGTCTACACCTGTACATGCTGGTCTTAATTGCTTCTCCATGGCTTCTCAGTGCAGAAAGCTCCCTGCAGAAGTATACACCTGTACATGCTGGTTTTATTGACTTCTCTGTGGCTTCTCGGTGCAGAAAGTTCCCCTGCAGATGTCTACACCTGTACATGCTGGTTTTATTGACTTTTCCATGGCTTCTCAGTGCAGAAAGCTCCCCTGCAGAAGTCTACACCTGTACATGCTGGTCTTATTGGCTTCGGCACGGCTTCTCAGTGTATAACACTCCCCTGCAGAAGTCTACACCTGTACATGGCTTCTCCATGGCTTCTCTGTGCAGAAAGCTCCCCTGCAGAAGTCTACACATGTACATGCTGGTCTTATTGACTTCCCCATGGCTTCTCGGTGCAGAAAGCTCCCCTGCAGAAGGCTACACCTGTACATGCTGGTTTTATTGACTTCTCCGCGGCTTCTCGGTGCAGAAAGCTCCCATGCAGAAGGATACACCTGTACATGCTGGTTTTATTGGCTTCTCTGCGGCTTCTCAATGCAGAAAGCTCCCCTGCAGAAGGATACACCTGTATATGCAGGTCTTATTGACTTCTCCAGTGCAGAAAGCTCCCCTGCAGAAGTCTACACCTGTACATGCTGGTCTTAATGGCTTCTCCATGGCTTCTCGGTGCAGAAAGCTCCCCTGCAGAAGTAAACACCTGTACATGCTGGTCTTATTGGCTTCTCCATGGCTTCTCAGTGCAGAAAGCTCCCCTGCAGAAGTCTACACCCGTACACGCTGGACTTACTGACTTCTCCATGGCTTCTCAGTGCAGAAAGCTCCCCTGCTGAAGTCTACACCTGTACACGCTGGACTTACTGACTTCTCCATGGCTTCTCAGTGCAGAAAGCTCCCCTGCTGAAGTCTACACCTGTACACGCTGGTCTTATTGACTTCTCCATGGCTTCTCAGTGCAGAAAGCTCCCCTGCAGAAGTCTACACCTGTACATGCTCGTCTTATTGACTTCTTCGCGGCTTCTCAGTGCAGAAAGCTCCCTTGCAGAAATCTACACCTGTACATGCTGGTCTTATTGACTTCTCCGCGGCTTCTCAGTGCAGAAAGCTCCCCTGCAGAAGTCTACACCTGTACATGCTGGTCTTATTGACTTCTCCGCGGATTCTCAGTGCAGAAAGTTCCCCTGTAGAAGTCTACACCTGTACATGCTGGTCTTATTGGCCTCTCCGCGGCTTCTCAGTGCAGAAAGCTCCTCTGCAGATGTCTACACCTGTACATGCTGGTCCTATTGACTTCTCCATGGCTTCTCAGTGCAGAAAGCTCCCTACAGAAGTCTACACATGTACATGCTGGTCTTAATTGCTTCTCCATGGCTTCTCAGTGCAGAAAGCTCCCCTGCAGAAGTCTACACCTCTACATGCTGGTCTTATTGACTTCTCCATGGCTTCTCAGTGCAGAAAGCTCCCCTCCAGAAGTAAACACCTGTACATGCTGGTCTTATTGACTTCTCCATGGCTTCTCAGTGCAGAAAGCTCCCCTGCAGAAGTCCACACCTGTACATGCTGGTCTTATTGACTTCTCCATGGCTTAGCAGTGCAGAAATCTCCCCTGCAGAAGTATACACCTGTACATGCTGGTCTTATTGGCTTCTCCATGGCTTCTCAGTGCAGAAAGCTCCCCTGCAGAAGTCTACACCTGTACATGCTGGTCTTATTGACTTCCCCATGGCTTCTCGGTGCAGGAAGCTCCCCTGCAGAATTCTACACCTGTACATGCTGGACTTAATTGCTTCTCCATGGCTTCTCAGTGCAGAAAGCTCCCTGCATAAGTATACACCTGTACATGCTGGTCTTATTGACTTCTTCGTGGCTTCTTGGTGCAGAAAGTTCCCCTGCAGATGTCTACACCTGTACATGCTGGTTTTATTGACTTCTGCATGGCTTCTCAGTGCAGAAAGCTCCCCTGCAGAAGTCTACACCTGTACATGCTGGTCTTATTGACTTCTCTGCGGCTTCTCAGTGCAGAAAGCTCCCTTGCAGAAGTCTAAACCTGTACATGCTGGTGTTATTGGCTTCTCCGTGGCTTCTCAGTGCAGAAAGCTCCCCTGAAGAAGTCTACACGTGTACATGCTGGTCTTATTGGCTTATCCGCGGCTTCTCGGTGCAGAAAGCTCCCCTGAAGAAGTGTACACCTGTACATGCTGGTCTTATTGACTTCTCCATGGCTTCTCAGTGCTGAAAGCTCCCCTGCAGAAGTCTACACCTGTACATGCTGGTCTTATTGACCTCCCCATGGCTTCTCGGTGCAGAAAGCTCCCCTGCAGAAGTCTACACCTGTACATGCTGGTTTTATTGGCTTCTCCATGGCTTCTCAGTGCTGAAAGCTCCCCTGCAGAAGTCTACACCTGTACATGCTGGTCTTATTGACCTCCCCATGGCTTCTCGGTGCAGAAAGCTCCCCTGCAGATGTCTACACTTGTACATGCTGGTCTTATTGGCTTCTCCATGGCTTCTCAGTGCAGAAAGCTCCCCTGCAGAAGTCTACACCTGTACATGCTGGTCTTACTGACTTCCCATGGCTTCTCGGTGCAGGAAGCTCCCCTGCAGAAGTCTACACCTGTACATGCTGGTATTAATTGCTTCTCCATGGCTTCTCAGTGCAGAAAGCTCCCCTGCAGAAGTCTACACCTGTACATGCTGGTTTTATTGACTTCTGCATGGCTTCTCAGTGCAGAAAGCTCCCCTGCAGAAGTCTACACCTGTACATGCTGGTTTTATTGGCTTCTGCACGGCTTCTCAGTGTATAACACTCCCCTGCAGAAGTCTACACCTGTACATGGCTTCTCCATGGCTTCTCTGTGCAGAAAGCTCCCCTGCAGAAGTCTACACCTGTACATGCTGGTCTTATTGACTTCTCCGCAGCTTCTCAGTGCAGAAAGCTCCCCTGCAGAAGTGTACACCTGTACTTGCTGGTCTTATTGGCTTCTCCGCGGCTTCTCAATGCAGAAAGCTCCCCTGCAAAAGGCTACACCTGTATATGCAGGTCTTATTGACTTCTCCAGTGCAGAAAGCTCCCCTGCAGAAGTCTACTCCTGTACATGCTGGTCTTATTGACTTCTCCGCAGCTTCTCAGTGCAGAAAGCTCCCCTGCAGAAGTGTACACCTGTACTTGCTGGTCTTATTGGCTTCTCCGCGGCTTCTCAATGCAGAAAGCTCCCCTGCAAAAGGCTACACCTGTATATGCAGGTCTTATTGACTTCTCCAGTGCAGAAAGCTCCCCTGCAGAAGTCTACACCTGTACATGCTGGTCTTAATGGCTTCTCCATGGCTTCTCGGTGCAGAAAGCTCCCCTGCAGAAGTCCACTCCTGTACATGCTGGTCTTATTGACTTCTCTGCGGCTTCTCAGTGCAGAAAGCTCCCTTGCAGAAGTCTAAACCTGTACATGCTGGTCTTATTGACTTCTCTGCGGCTTCTCAGTGCAGAAAGCTCCCCTGCAGAAATCTACACCTGTACACGCTGGTCTTATTGGCTTCTCCTTGGCTTCTCAGTGCAGAAAGCTCCCCTGCAGAAGTCTACACCTGTACACGCTGGTCTTATTGACTTCTCCATGGCTTCTCAGTGCAGAAAGCTCCCCTGCAGAAGTCTACACCTGTACATGCTGGTCTTATTGACTTCTCCATGGCTTCTCAGTGCAGAAAGCTCCCCTGCAGAAGTCTACACCTGTACATGCTGGTCTTATTGACTTCTCCATGGCTTCTCGGTGCAGAAAGCTCCCCTGCAGAAGTCTACACCTGTACATGCTGGTCTTATTGACTTCTTTGCGGCTTCTCAGTGCAGAAAGCTCCCTTGCAGATATCTACACCTGTATATGCTGGTCTTATTGACTTCTCCGCGGCTTCTCGGTGCAGAAACCTCCCCTGCAGAAGTCTACACCTATGCATGCTGGTCTTATTGACTTCTCCATGGCTTCTCTGTGCAGAAAGCTCCGCTGCAGAAGTCTACACCTATGCATGCTGGTCTTATTGACTTCTCCATGGCTTCTCTGTGCAGAAAGCTCCCCTGCAGAAGTCTACACCTGTACATGCTTGTCTTATTGACTTCTCCATGGCTTAGCAGTGCAGAAATCTCCCCTGCAGAAGTCTACACCTGTACATGCTGGTCTTATTGACTTCTCCATGGCTTCTCTGTGCAGAAAGCTACCCTGCAGAAGTCTACACCTGTACATACTGGTTTTATTGACTTCTCCACGGCTTCTCGGTACAGAAAGCTCCCCTGCAGAAGTCTACACCTGTACATGCTCGTCTTATTGACTTTTGCACGTCATCTCGGTGCAGAAAGCTCCCCTGCAGAAGTCTACACCTGTACATGCTGGTCTTATTGGCTTCTCCATGGCTTCTCGGTGCAGAAAGCTCCCTCCAGAAGTAAACACCTGTACATGCTGGTCTTATTGACTTCTCCATGGCTTCTCGGTGCAGAAAGCTCCCCTGCAGAAGTCTACACCCGTACACGCTGGACTTACTGACTTCTCCATGGCTTCTCAGTGCAGAAAGCTCCCCTGCTGAAGTCTACACCTGTAAACGCTGGACTTACTGACTTCTCCATGGCTTCTCAGTGCAGAAAGCTCCCCTGCTGAAGTCTACACCTGTACATGCTGGTCTCATTGACTTCTCCGCGGCTTCTCAGTGCAGAAAGCTCCCCTGCAGAAGTCTAAACCTGTACATGCTGGTTTCATTGGCTTCTCCTCAGCTTCTCAGTGCAGAAACCTCCCCTGCAGAAGTCTACACCTGTACATGCTGGTCTTATTGACTTCTCCATGGCTTCTCTGTGCAGAAAGCTCCCCTGCAGAAGTCTACACCTGTACATACTGGTTTTATTGACTTCTCCACGGCTTCTCGGTACAGAAAGCTCCCCTGCAGAAGTCTACAACTGTACATGCTCGTCTTATTGACTTTTGCACGTCATCTCGGTGCAGAAAGCTCCCCTGCAGAAGTCTACACCTGTACATGCTGGTCTTATTGGCTTCTCCATGGCTTCTCGGTGCAGAAAGCTCCCCTGCAGAAGTCGACACCTGTACACGCTGGTCTTATTGGCTTCTCCATGGCTTCTCGGTGCATAAAGCTCCCCTGCAGATGTCTACACCTGTACACGCTGGTTTTATTGACTTCTGCATGGCTTCTCAGTGCAGAAAGCTCCCCTGCAGAAGTCTACACCTGTACATGCTGGTCTTATTGACTTCTGCATGGCTTCTCAGTGCAGAAAGCTCCCCTGCAGAAGTCTACACCTGTACATGCTTGTTTTATTGGCTTCTCCATGGCTTTTCTGTGCAGAAAGCTCCCCTGCAGAAGTCTACACATGTACATGCTGGTCTTATTGACTTCTCCATGGCTTCTCGGTGAAGAAAGCTCCCCTGCAGAAGTCTACACCTGTACATGCTGGTCTTAATGGCTTCTCCATGGCTTCTCGGTGCAGAAAGCTCCCCTGCAGAAGTCGACACCTGTACACGCTGGTCTTATTGGCTTCTCCATGGCTTCTCAGTGCAGAAAGCTCCCCTGCAGAAGTCTACACCCGTACACGCTGGACTTACTGACTTCTCCATGGCTTCTCAGTGCAGAAAGCTCCCCTGCTGAAGTCTACACCTGTAAACGCTGGACTTACTGACTTCTCCATGGCTTCTCAGTGCAGAAAGCTCCCCTGCTGAAGTCTACACCTGTACATGCTGGTCTCATTGACTTCTCCGCGGCTTCTCAGTGCAGAAAGCTCCCCTGCAGAAGTCTAAACCTGTACATGCTGGTTTCATTGGCTTCTCCTCGGCTTCTCAGTGCAGAAACCTCCCCTGCAGACGTCTACACCTGTACATGCTGGTCTTATTGACTTCTCCATGGCTTAGCAGTGCAGAAATCTCCCCTGCAGAAGTCTACACCTGTACATGCTGGTCTTATTGACTTCTCCATGGCTTCTCTGTGCAGAAAGCTCCCCTGCAGAAGTCTACACCTGTACATACTGGTTTTATTGACTTCTCCACGGCTTCTCGGTACAGAAAGCTCCCCTGCAGAAGTCTACAACTGTACATGCTCGTCTTATTGACTTTTGCACGTCATCTCGGTGCAGAAAGCTCCCCTGCAGAAGTCTACACCTGTACATGCTGGTCTCATTGACTTCTCCGCGGCTTCTCAGTGCAGAAAGCTCCCCTGCAGAAGTCTAAACCTGTACATGCTGGTTTCATTGGCTTCTCCTCGGCTTCTCAGTGCAGAAACCTCCCCTGCAGAAGTCTACACCTGTACATGCTGGTCTTATTGACTTCTCCATGGCTTAGCAGTGCAGAAAGCTCCCCTGCAGAAGTCTACACCTGTACATGCTGGTCTTATTGACTTCTCCATGGCTTCTCTGTGCAGAAAGCTCCCCTGCAGAAGTCTACACCCGTACACGCTGGACTTACTGACTTCTCCATGGCTTCTCAGTGCAGAAAGCTCCCCTGCAGAAGTCTACACCTGTACATACTGGTTTTATTGACTTCTCCACGGCTTCTCGGTACAGAAAGCTCCCCTGCAGAAGTCTACAACTGTACATGCTCGTTTTATTGACTTTTGCACGTCATCTCGGTGCAGAAAGCTCCCCTGCAGAAGTCTACACCTGTACATGCTGGTCTTATTGGCTTCTCCATGGCTTCTCGGTGCAGAAAGCTCCCCTGCAGAAGTCGACACCTGTACACGCTGGTCTTATTGGCTTCTCCATGGCTTCTCGGTGCATAAAGCTCCCCTGCAGATGTCTACACCTGTACACGCTGGTTTTATTGACTTCTGCATGGCTTCTCAGTGCAGAAAGCTCCCCTGCAGAAGTCTACACCTGTACATGCTGGTCTTATTGACTTCTGCATGGCTTCTCAGTGCAGAAAGCTCCCCTGCAGAAGTCTACACCTGTACATGCTTGTTTTATTGGCTTCTCCATGGCATCTCGGTGCAGAAAGCTCCCCTGCAGAAGTCTACACATGTACATGCTGGTCTTATTGACTTCTCCATGGCTTCTCGGTGAAGAAAGCTCCCCTGCAGAAGTCTACACCTGTACATGCTGGTCTTAATGGCTTCTCCATGGCTTCTCGGTGCAGAAAGCTCCCCTGCAGAAGTCGACACCTGTACACGCTGGTCTTATTGGCTTCTCCATGGCTTCTCAGTGCAGAAAGCTCCCCTGCAGAAGTCTACACCTCTACATGCTGGTCTTATTGACTTCCCCATGGCTTAGCAGTGCAGAAAGCTCCCCTGCAGAAGTCTACACCTGCACATGCTGGTCTTATTGGCTTCTCCATGGCTTCTCGGTGCAGAAAGCTCCCCTGCAGAAGTCTACACCTGTACATGCTGGTCTTATTGACTTCTCCACGGCTTCTCGGTACAGAAAGCTCCCCTGCAGAAGTCTACAACTGTACATGCGCGTCTTATTGACTTTTGCACGTCATCTCGGTGCAGAAAGCTCCCCTGCAGAAGTCTACACCTGTACATGCTGGTCTTATTGGCTTCTCCATGGCTTCTCGGTGCAGAAAGCTCCCCTGCAGAAGTCGACACCTGTACATGCTTGTCTTATTGACTTCTCCATGGCTTAGCAGTGCAGAAATCTCCCCTGCAGAAGTCTACACCTGTACATGCTGGTCTTATTGACTTCTCCATGGCTTCTCTGTGCAGAAAGCTACCCTGCAGAAGTCTACACCTGTACATACTGGTTTTATTGACTTCTCCACGGCTTCTCGGTACAGAAAGCTCCCCTGCAGAAGTCTACACCTGTACATGCTCGTCTTATTGACTTTTGCACGTCATCTCGGTGCAGAAAGCTCCCCTGCAGAAGTCTACACCTGTACATGCTGGTCTTATTGGCTTCTCCATGGCTTCTCGGTGCAGAAAGCTCCCTCCAGAAGTAAACACCTGTACATGCTGGTCTTATTGACTTCTCCATGGCTTCTCGGTGCAGAAAGCTCCCCTGCAGAAGTCTACACCCGTACACGCTGGACTTACTGACTTCTCCATGGCTTCTCAGTGCAGAAAGCTCCCCTGCTGAAGTCTACACCTGTAAACGCTGGACTTACTGACTTCTCCATGGCTTCTCAGTGCAGAAAGCTCCCCTGCTGAAGTCTACACCTGTACATGCTGGTCTCATTGACTTCTCCGCGGCTTCTCAGTGCAGAAAGCTCCCCTGCAGAAGTCTAAACCTGTACATGCTGGTTTCATTGGCTTCTCCTCAGCTTCTCAGTGCAGAAACCTCCCCTGCAGAAGTCTACACCTGTACATGCTGGTCTTATTGACTTCTCCATGGCTTCTCTGTGCAGAAAGCTCCCCTGCAGAAGTCTACACCTGTACATACTGGTTTTATTGACTTCTCCACGGCTTCTCGGTACAGAAAGCTCCCCTGCAGAAGTCTACAACTGTACATGCTCGTCTTATTGACTTTTGCACGTCATCTCGGTGCAGAAAGCTCCCCTGCAGAAGTCTACACCTGTACATGCTGGTCTTATTGGCTTCTCCATGGCTTCTCGGTGCAGAAAGCTCCCCTGCAGAAGTCGACACCTGTACACGCTGGTCTTATTGGCTTCTCCATGGCTTCTCGGTGCATAAAGCTCCCCTGCAGATGTCTACACCTGTACACGCTGGTTTTATTGACTTCTGCATGGCTTCTCAGTGCAGAAAGCTCCCCTGCAGAAGTCTACACCTGTACATGCTGGTCTTATTGACTTCTGCATGGCTTCTCAGTGCAGAAAGCTCCCCTGCAGAAGTCTACACCTGTACATGCTTGTTTTATTGGCTTCTCCATGGCTTCTCTGTGCAGAAAGCTCCCCTGCAGAAGTCTACACATGTACATGCTGGTCTTATTGACTTCTCCATGGCTTCTCGGTGAAGAAAGCTCCCCTGCAGAAGTCTACACCTGTACATGCTGGTCTTAATGGCTTCTCCATGGCTTCTCGGTGCAGAAAGCTCCCCTGCAGAAGTCGACACCTGTACACGCTGGTCTTATTGGCTTCTCCATGGCTTCTCAGTGCAGAAAGCTCCCCTGCAGAAGTCTACACCCGTACACGCTGGACTTACTGACTTCTCCATGGCTTCTCAGTGCAGAAAGCTCCCCTGCTGAAGTCTACACCTGTAAACGCTGGACTTACTGACTTCTCCATGGCTTCTCAGTGCAGAAAGCTCCCCTGCTGAAGTCTACACCTGTACATGCTGGTCTCATTGACTTCTCCGCGGCTTCTCAGTGCAGAAAGCTCCCCTGCAGAAGTCTAAACCTGTACATGCTGGTTTCATTGGCTTCTCCTCGGCTTCTCAGTGCAGAAACCTCCCCTGCAGACGTCTACACCTGTACATGCTGGTCTTATTGACTTCTCCATGGCTTAGCAGTGCAGAAATCTCCCCTGCAGAAGTCTACACCTGTACATGCTGGTCTTATTGACTTCTCCATGGCTTCTCTGTGCAGAAAGCTCCCCTGCAGAAGTCTACACCTGTACATACTGGTTTTATTGACTTCTCCACGGCTTCTCGGTACAGAAAGCTCCCCTGCAGAAGTCTACAACTGTACATGCTCGTCTTATTGACTTTTGCACGTCATCTCGGTGCAGAAAGCTCCCCTGCAGAAGTCTACACCTGTACATGCTGGTCTCATTGACTTCTCCGCGGCTTCTCAGTGCAGAAAGCTCCCCTGCAGAAGTCTAAACCTGTACATGCTGGTTTCATTGGCTTCTCCTCGGCTTCTCAGTGCAGAAACCTCCCCTGCAGAAGTCTACACCTGTACATGCTGGTCTTATTGACTTCTCCATGGCTTAGCAGTGCAGAAAGCTCCCCTGCAGAAGTCTACACCTGTACATGCTGGTCTTATTGACTTCTCCATGGCTTCTCTGTGCAGAAAGCTCCCCTGCAGAAGTCTACACCCGTACACGCTGGACTTACTGACTTCTCCATGGCTTCTCAGTGCAGAAAGCTCCCCTGCAGAAGTCTACACCTGTACATACTGGTTTTATTGACTTCTCCACGGCTTCTCGGTACAGAAAGCTCCCCTGCAGAAGTCTACAACTGTACATGCTCGTTTTATTGACTTTTGCACGTCATCTCGGTGCAGAAAGCTCCCCTGCAGAAGTCTACACCTGTACATGCTGGTCTTATTGGCTTCTCCATGGCTTCTCGGTGCAGAAAGCTCCCCTGCAGAAGTCGACACCTGTACACGCTGGTCTTATTGGCTTCTCCATGGCTTCTCGGTGCATAAAGCTCCCCTGCAGATGTCTACACCTGTACACGCTGGTTTTATTGACTTCTGCATGGCTTCTCAGTGCAGAAAGCTCCCCTGCAGAAGTCTACACCTGTACATGCTGGTCTTATTGACTTCTGCATGGCTTCTCAGTGCAGAAAGCTCCCCTGCAGAAGTCTACACCTGTACATGCTTGTTTTATTGGCTTCTCCATGGCATCTCGGTGCAGAAAGCTCCCCTGCAGAAGTCTACACATGTACATGCTGGTCTTATTGACTTCTCCATGGCTTCTCGGTGAAGAAAGCTCCCCTGCAGAAGTCTACACCTGTACATGCTGGTCTTAATGGCTTCTCCATGGCTTCTCGGTGCAGAAAGCTCCCCTGCAGAAGTCGACACCTGTACACGCTGGTCTTATTGGCTTCTCCATGGCTTCTCAGTGCAGAAAGCTCCCCTGCAGAAGTCTACACCTCTACATGCTGGTCTTATTGACTTCCCCATGGCTTAGCAGTGCAGAAAGCTCCCCTGCAGAAGTCTACACCTGCACATGCTGGTCTTATTGGCTTCTCCATGGCTTCTCGGTGCAGAAAGCTCCCCTGCAGAAGTCTACACCTGTACATGCTGGTCTTATTGACTTCTCCACGGCTTCTCGGTACAGAAAGCTCCCCTGCAGAAGTCTACAACTGTACATGCGCGTCTTATTGACTTTTGCACGTCATCTCGGTGCAGAAAGCTCCCCTGCAGAAGTCTACACCTGTACATGCTGGTCTTATTGGCTTCTCCATGGCTTCTCGGTGCAGAAAGCTCCCCTGCAGAAGTCGACACCTGTACATGCTTGTCTTATTGACTTCTCCATGGCTTAGCAGTGCAGAAATCTCCCCTGCAGAAGTCTACACCTGTACATGCTGGTCTTATTGACTTCTCCATGGCTTCTCTGTGCAGAAAGCTACCCTGCAGAAGTCTACACCTGTACATACTGGTTTTATTGACTTCTCCACGGCTTCTCGGTACAGAAAGCTCCCCTGCAGAAGTCTACACCTGTACATGCTCGTCTTATTGACTTTTGCACGTCATCTCGGTGCAGAAAGCTCCCCTGCAGAAGTCTACACCTGTACATGCTGGTCTTATTGGCTTCTCCATGGCTTCTCGGTGCAGAAAGCTCCCTCCAGAAGTAAACACCTGTACATGCTGGTCTTATTGACTTCTCCATGGCTTCTCGGTGCAGAAAGCTCCCCTGCAGAAGTCTACACCCGTACACGCTGGACTTACTGACTTCTCCATGGCTTCTCAGTGCAGAAAGCTCCCCTGCTGAAGTCTACACCTGTAAACGCTGGACTTACTGACTTCTCCATGGCTTCTCAGTGCAGAAAGCTCCCCTGCTGAAGTCTACACCTGTACATGCTGGTCTCATTGACTTCTCCGCGGCTTCTCAGTGCAGAAAGCTCCCCTGCAGAAGTCTAAACCTGTACATGCTGGTTTCATTGGCTTCTCCTCAGCTTCTCAGTGCAGAAACCTCCCCTGCAGAAGTCTACACCTGTACATGCTGGTCTTATTGACTTCTCCATGGCTTCTCTGTGCAGAAAGCTCCCCTGCAGAAGTCTACACCTGTACATACTGGTTTTATTGACTTCTCCACGGCTTCTCGGTACAGAAAGCTCCCCTGCAGAAGTCTACAACTGTACATGCTCGTCTTATTGACTTTTGCACGTCATCTCGGTGCAGAAAGCTCCCCTGCAGAAGTCTACACCTGTACATGCTGGTCTTATTGGCTTCTCCATGGCTTCTCGGTGCAGAAAGCTCCCCTGCAGAAGTCGACACCTGTACACGCTGGTCTTATTGGCTTCTCCATGGCTTCTCGGTGCATAAAGCTCCCCTGCAGATGTCTACACCTGTACACGCTGGTTTTATTGACTTCTGCATGGCTTCTCAGTGCAGAAAGCTCCCCTGCAGAAGTCTACACCTGTACATGCTGGTCTTATTGACTTCTGCATGGCTTCTCAGTGCAGAAAGCTCCCCTGCAGAAGTCTACACCTGTACATGCTTGTTTTATTGGCTTCTCCATGGCTTCTCTGTGCAGAAAGCTCCCCTGCAGAAGTCTACACATGTACATGCTGGTCTTATTGACTTCTCCATGGCTTCTCGGTGAAGAAAGCTCCCCTGCAGAAGTCTACACCTGTACATGCTGGTCTTAATGGCTTCTCCATGGCTTCTCGGTGCAGAAAGCTCCCCTGCAGAAGTCGACACCTGTACACGCTGGTCTTATTGGCTTCTCCATGGCTTCTCAGTGCAGAAAGCTCCCCTGCAGAAGTCTACACCCGTACACGCTGGACTTACTGACTTCTCCATGGCTTCTCAGTGCAGAAAGCTCCCCTGCTGAAGTCTACACCTGTAAACGCTGGACTTACTGACTTCTCCATGGCTTCTCAGTGCAGAAAGCTCCCCTGCTGAAGTCTACACCTGTACATGCTGGTCTCATTGACTTCTCCGCGGCTTCTCAGTGCAGAAAGCTCCCCTGCAGAAGTCTAAACCTGTACATGCTGGTTTCATTGGCTTCTCCTCGGCTTCTCAGTGCAGAAACCTCCCCTGCAGACGTCTACACCTGTACATGCTGGTCTTATTGACTTCTCCATGGCTTAGCAGTGCAGAAATCTCCCCTGCAGAAGTCTACACCTGTACATGCTGGTCTTATTGACTTCTCCATGGCTTCTCTGTGCAGAAAGCTCGCCTGCAGAAGTCTACACCTGTACATACTGGTTTTATTGACTTCTCCACGGCTTCTCGGTACAGAAAGCTCCCCTGCAGAAGTCTACAACTGTACATGCTCGTCTTATTGACTTTTGCACGTCATCTCGGTGCAGAAAGCTCCCCTGCAGAAGTCTACACCTGTACATGCTGGTCTCATTGACTTCTCCGCGGCTTCTCAGTGCAGAAAGCTCCCCTGCAGAAGTCTAAACCTGTACATGCTGGTTTCATTGGCTTCTCCTCGGCTTCTCAGTGCAGAAACCTCCCCTGCAGAAGTCTACACCTGTACATGCTGGTCTTATTGACTTCTCCATGGCTTAGCAGTGCAGAAAGCTCCCCTGCAGAAGTCTACACCTGTACATGCTGGTCTTATTGACTTCTCCATGGCTTCTCTGTGCAGAAAGCTCCCCTGCAGAAGTCTACACCCGTACACGCTGGACTTACTGACTTCTCCATGGCTTCTCAGTGCAGAAAGCTCCCCTGCAGAAGTCTACACCTGTACATACTGGTTTTATTGACTTCTCCACGGCTTCTCGGTACAGAAAGCTCCCCTGCAGAAGTCTACAACTGTACATGCTCGTTTTATTGACTTTTGCACGTCATCTCGGTGCAGAAAGCTCCCCTGCAGAAGTCTACACCTGTACATGCTGGTCTTATTGGCTTCTCCATGGCTTCTCGGTGCAGAAAGCTCCCCTGCAGAAGTCGACACCTGTACACGCTGGTCTTATTGGCTTCTCCATGGCTTCTCGGTGCATAAAGCTCCCCTGCAGATGTCTACACCTGTACACGCTGGTTTTATTGACTTCTGCATGGCTTCTCAGTGCAGAAAGCTCCCCTGCAGAAGTCTACACCTGTACATGCTGGTCTTATTGACTTCTGCATGGCTTCTCAGTGCAGAAAGCTCCCCTGCAGAAGTCTACACCTGTACATGCTTGTTTTATTGGCTTCTCCATGGCATCTCGGTGCAGAAAGCTCCCCTGCAGAAGTCTACACATGTACATGCTGGTCTTATTGACTTCTCCATGGCTTCTCGGTGAAGAAAGCTCCCCTGCAGAAGTCTACACCTGTACATGCTGGTCTTAATGGCTTCTCCATGGCTTCTCGGTGCAGAAAGCTCCCCTGCAGAAGTCGACACCTGTACACGCTGGTCTTATTGGCTTCTCCATGGCTTCTCAGTGCAGAAAGCTCCCCTGCAGAAGTCTACACCTCTACATGCTGGTCTTATTGACTTCCCCATGGCTTAGCAGTGCAGAAAGCTCCCCTGCAGAAGTCTACACCTGCACATGCTGGTCTTATTGGCTTCTCCATGGCTTCTCGGTGCAGAAAGCTCCCCTGCAGAAGTCTACACCTGTACATGCTGGTCTTATTGACTTCTCCACGGCTTCTCGGTACAGAAAGCTCCCCTGCAGAAGTCTACAACTGTACATGCGCGTCTTATTGACTTTTGCACGTCATCTCGGTGCAGAAAGCTCCCCTGCAGAAGTCTACACCTGTACATGCTGGTCTTATTGGCTTCTCCATGGCTTCTTGGTGCAGAAAGCTCCCCTGCAGAAGTCTACACCTGTACATGCTGGTCTTATTCACTTCCCCATGGCTTCTTGGTGCAGAATGCTCCCCTGCCAAAGTCTACACCTGTACATGCTGGTCTTAATGGCTTCTCCATGGCTTCTCGGTGCAGAAAGCTCCCTCCAGAAGTAGACACCTGTACATGCTGGTCTTATTGACTTCTCCATGGCTTCTCGGTGCAGAAAGCTCCCCTGCAGAAGTCTACACCTGTACATGCTGGTCTTATTCACTTCCCCATGGCTTCTTGGTGCAGAATGCTCCCCTGCCAAAGTCTACACCTGTACATGCTGGTCTTAATGGCTTCTCCATGGCTTCTCGGTGCAGAAAGCTCCCTCCAGAAGTAGACACCTGTACATGCTGGTCTTATTGACTTCTCCATGGCTTCTCGGTGCAGAAAGCTCCCCTGCAGAAGTCTACAACTGTACATGCTGGTCTTATTGACTTCTGCACGGCATCTCAGTGCAGAAAGCTCCCCTGCAGAAGTCTACACCTGTACATGCTGGTTTTATTGACTTCTCCGTGGCTTCTCGGTGCAGAAATCTCCCCTGCAGAAGTCTACACCTGTAAATGCTGGTCTTATTGGTTTCTCCGCGGCTTCTCGGTGCAGAAAGCTCCCCTGCAGAAGGCTACACCTGTACATGCTGGTCTTATTGGCTTCTGCATGGCTTCTCAGTGCAGAAAGCTCCCCTGCAGAAGTCTACACCTGTACATGCTGGTCTTATTCACTTCCCCATGGCTTCTTGGTGCAGAATGCTCCCCTGCAGAAGTCTACACCTGTACATGCTGGTCTTATTCACTTCCCCATGGCATCTCGGTGCAGAAAGCTCCCTGCAGAAGTATACACCTGTACATGCTTGTTTTATTGACTTTTGCATGGCTTCTCAGTGAAGAACGCTCCCCTGCAGAAGTCTACACCTGTACATGCTGGTCTTATTGGCTTCTGCACGGCTTCTCAGTGCAGAACACTCCCCTGCAGAAGTCTACACCTGTACATGCTGGTCTTATTGACTTCTCCATGGCTTCTCTGTGCAGAAAGCTCCCCTGCAGAAGTCTACACCTGTACATACTGGTTTTATTGACTAATCCACGGCTTCTCGGTACAGAAAGCTCCCCTGCAGAAGTCTACAACTGTACATGCTCGTCTTATTGACTTTTGCACGTCATCTCGGTGCAGAAAGCTCCCCTGCAGAAGTCTACACCTGTACATGCTGGTCTTATTGGCTTCTCCATGGCTTCTTGGTGCAGAAAGCTCCCCTGCAGAAGTCTACACCTGTACATGCTGGTCTTATTCACTTCCCTATGGCTTCTTGGTGCAGAATGCTCCCCTGCCGAAGTCTACACCTGTACATGCTGGTCTTAATGACTTCTCCATGGCTTCTCGGTGCAGAAAGCTCCCTCCAGAAGTAAACACCTGTACATGCTGGTCTTAGTGACTTCTCCATGGCTTCTCAGTGCAGAAAGCTCCCCTGCAGAAGTCTACACCTGTACATGCTGGTCTTATTGACTTCTACGCGGCTTCTCAGTGAAGAACGCTCCCCTGCAGAAGTCTACACCTCTACATGCTGGTCTTATTGACTTCTCCATGGCTTCTCAGTGCAGAAAGCTCCCCTGCAGAAGTCGACACCTGTACATGCTGGTCTTATTCACTTCTCCATGGCTTCTCAGTGCAGAAAGCTCCCCTGCAGAAGTCTACACCTGTACATGCTGGTCTTATTGACTTTTCCATGGCTTCTCAGTGCAGAAAGCTCCCCTGCAGAAGTCTACACCTGTACATGCTGGTCTTATTGACTTTTCCATGGCTTCTCAGTGCAGAAAGCTCCCCTGCAGAAGTCTACACCTGTACATGCTGGTCTTATTGACTTTTCCGTGGCTTCTCAGTGCAGAAAGCTCCCCTGCAGAAGTCTACACCTGTACATGCTGGTCTTAATGACTTCTCCGTGGCTTCTCTGTGCAGAAAGCTCCCCTGCAGAAGTCTACACCTGTACATACTGGTTTTATTGACTTCTCCGTGGCTTCTCGGTGCAGAAAGCTCCCCTGCAGAAGTCTACAACTGTACATGCTGGTCTTATTGGCTTCTGCATGGCTTCTCAGTGCAGAAAGCTCCCCTGCAGAAGTCTACACCTGTACATGCTGGTCTTATTGGCTTCTGCATGGCTTCTCAGTGCAGAAAGCTCCCCTGCAGAAGTCTACACCTGTACATGCTGGACTTATTGGCTTCTCCTTGGCTTCTCTGTGCAGAACCCTCCCCTGCAGAAGTCTACACCTGTACATGCTGGTCTTATTGGCTTCTCCATGGCTTCTCGGTGCAGCAAGCTCCCCTGCATATGTCTACACCTTTACATGCTTGTCTTATTGACTTCCCCACGGCTTCTCAGTGCAGAAAGATCCCCTGCAGAAGTCTACACCTGTACACGCTGGTCTTAATGGCTTCTCCATGGCTTCTCGGTGCAGAAAGTTCCCCTGCAGAAGTCTACACCTGTACACGCTTGTTTTATTGGCTTCTCCATGGCTTCTCTGTGCAGAAAGCTCCCCTGCAGAAGTCTACACCCGTACACGCTGGACTTACTGACTTCTCCATGGCTTCTCAGTGCAGAAAGCTCCCCTGCTGAAGTCTACACCTGTACATGCTGGACTTACTGACTTCTCCATGGCTTCTCAGTGCAGTAAGCTCCCCTGCAGAAGTCTACACATGTACATGCTGGTCTTATTGACTTCTCCATGGCTTCTCGGTGAAGAAAGCTCCCCTGCAGAAGTCTACACCTGTACATGCTGGTCTTAATGGCTTCTCCATGGCTTCTCGGTGCAGAAAGCTCCCCTGCAGAAGTCGACACCTGTACACGCTGGTCTTATTGGCTTCTCCATGGCTTCTCGGTGCAGAAAGCTCCCCTTCAGATGTCTACACCTGTACACGCTGGTTTTATTGACTTCTGCATGGCTTCTCAGTGCAGAAAGCTCCCCTGCAGAAGTCTACACCTGTACATGCTGGTCTTATTGGCTTCTGCATGGCTTCTCTGTGCAGAAAGCTCCCCTGCAGAAGTCTACACCTGTACATGCTTGTTTTATTGGCTTCTCCATGGCTTCTCTGTGCAGAAAGCTCCCCTGCAGAAGTCTACACCTGTACATGCTGGTCTTATTGGCTTCTCCATGGCTTCTCAGTGCAGAAAGCTCCCCTGCAGAAGTCTACACCCGTACACGCTGGACTTACTGACTTCTCCATGGCTTCTCAGTGCAGAAAGCTCCCCTGCTGAAGTCTACACCTGTAAACGCTGGACTTATTGACTTCTCCATGGCTTCTCGGTGAAGAAAGCTCCCCTGCAGAAGTCTACACCTGTACATGCTGGTCTTAATGGCTTCTCCATGGCTTCTCGGTGCAGAAAGCTCCCCTGCAGAAGTCGACACCTGTACACGCTGGTCTTATTGGCTTCTCCATGGCTTCTCGGTGCAGAAAGCTCCCCTGCAGATGTCTACACCTGTACACGCTGGTTTTATTGACTTCTGCATGGCTTCTCAGTGCAGAAAGCTCCCTGCAGAAGTCTACACCTGTACATGCTGGTCTTATTGACTTCTGCATGGCTTCTCAGTGCAGAAAGCTCCCCTGCAGAAGTCTACACCTGTACATGCTTGTTTTATTGGCTTCTCCATGGCTTCTCTGTGCAGAAAGCTCCCCTTCAGATGTCTACACCTGTACACGCTGGTTTTATTGACTTCTGCATGGCTTCTCAGTGCAGAAAGCTCCCCTGCAGAAGTCTACACCTGTACATGCTGGTCTTATTGGCTTCTGCATGGCTTCTCTGTGCAGAAAGCTCCCCTGCAGAAGTCTACACCTGTACATGCTTGTTTTATTGGCTTCTCCATGGCTTCTCTGTGCAGAAAGCTCCCCTGCAGAAGTCTACACATGTACATGCTGGTCTTATTGACTTCTCCATGGCTTCTCGGTGAAGAAAGCTCCCCTGCAGAAGTCTACACCTGTACATGCTGGTCTTAATGGCTTCTCCATGGCTTCTCGGTGCAGAAAGCTCCCCTGCAGAAGTCGACACCTGTACACGCTGGTCTTATTGGCTTCTCCATGGCTTCTCGGTGCAGAAAGCTCCCCTGCAGATGTCTACACCTGTACACGCTGGTTTTATTGACTTCTGCATGGCTTCTCAGTGCAGAAAGCTCCCTGCAGAAGTCTACACCTGTACATGCTGGTCTTATTGACTTCTGCATGGCTTCTCAGTGCAGAAAGCTCCCCTGCAGAAGTCTACACCTGTACATGCTTGTTTTATTGGCTTCTCCATGGCTTCTCTGTGCAGAAAGCTCCCCTGCAGAAGTCTACACATGTACATGCTGGTCTTATTGACTTCTCCATGGCTTCTCGGTGAAGAAAGCTCCCCTGCAGAAGTCTACACCTGTACATGCTGGTCTTAATGGCTTCTCCATGGCTTCTCGGTGCAGAAAGCTCCCCTGCAGAAATCGACACCTGTACACGCTGGTCTTATTGGCTTCTCCATGGCTTCTCAGTGCAGAAAGCTCCCCTGCAGAAGTCTACACCCGTACACGCTGGACTTACTGACTTCTCCATGGCTTCTCAGTGCAGAAAGCTCCCCTGCTGAAGTCTACACCTGTAAACGCTGGACTTACTGACTTCTCCATGGCTTCTCAGTGCAGAAAGCTCCCCTGCTGAAGTCTACACCTGTACATGCTGGTCTCATTGACTTCTCCGCGGCTTCTCAGTGCAGAAAGCTCCCCTGCAGAAGTCTAAACCTGTACATGCTGGTTTCATTGGCTTCTCCTCGGCTTCTCAGTGCAGAAACCTCCCCTGCAGAAGTCTACACCTGTACATGCTGGTCTTATTGACTTCTCCATGGCTTAGCAGTGCAGAAATCTCCCCTGCAGAAGTCTACACCTGTACATGCTGGTCTTATTGACTTCTCCATGGCTTCTCTGTGCAGAAAGCTCCCCTGCAGAAGTCTACACCTGTACATACTGGTTTTATTGACTTCTCCACGGCTTCTCGGTACAGAAAGCTCCCCTGCAGAAGTCTACAACTGTACATGCTCGTCTTATTGACTTTTGCACGTCATCTCGGTGCAGAAAGCTCCCCTGCAGAAGTCTACACCTGTACATGCTGGTCTTATTGGCTTCTCCATGGCTTCTCGGTGCAGAAAGCTCCCCTGCAGAAGTCGACACCTGTACACGCTGGTCTTATTGGCTTCTCCATGGCTTCTCGGTGCATAAAGCTCCCCTGCAGATGTCTACACCTGTACACGCTGGTTTTATTGACTTCTGCATGGCTTCTCAGTGCAGAAAGCTCCCCTGCAGAAGTCTACACCTGTACATGCTGGTCTTATTGACTTCTGCATGGCTTCTCAGTGCAGAAAGCTCCCCTGCAGAAGTCTACACCTGTACATGCTTGTTTTATTGGCTTCTCCATGGCTTCTCTGTGCAGAAAGCTCCCCTGCAGAAGTCTACACATGTACATGCTGGTCTTATTGACTTCTCCATGGCTTCTCGGTGAAGAAAGCTCCCCTGCAGAAGTCTACACCTGTACATGCTGGTCTTAATGGCTTCTCCATGGCTTCTCGGTGCAGAAAGCTCCCCTGCAGAAGTCGACACCTGTACACGCTGGTCTTATTGGCTTCTCCATGGCTTCTCAGTGCAGAAAGCTCCCCTGCAGAAGTCTACACCCGTACACGCTGGACTTACTGACTTCTCCATGGCTTCTCAGTGCAGAAAGCTCCCCTGCTGAAGTCTACACCTGTAAACGCTGGACTTACTGACTTCTCCATGGCTTCTCAGTGCAGAAAGCTCCCCTGCTGAAGTCTACACCTGTACATGCTGGTCTCATTGACTTCTCCGCGGCTTCTCAGTGCAGAAAGCTCCCCTGCAGAAGTCTAAACCTGTACATGCTGGTTTCATTGGCTTCTCCTCGGCTTCTCAGTGCAGAAACCTCCCCTGCAGAAGTCTACACCTGTACATGCTGGTCTTATTGACTTCTCCATGGCTTAGCAGTGCAGAAATCTCCCCTGCAGAAGTCTACACCTGTACATGCTGGTCTTATTGACTTCTCCATGGCTTCTCTGTGCAGAAAGCTCCCCTGCAGAAGTCTACACCTGTACATACTGGTTTTATTGACTTCTCCACGGCTTCTCGGTACAGAAAGCTCCCCTGCAGAAGTCTACAACTGTACATGCTCGTCTTATTGACTTTTGCACGTCATCTCGGTGCAGAAAGCTCCCCTGCAGAAGTCTACACCTGTACATGCTGGTCTCATTGACTTCTCCGCGGCTTCTCAGTGCAGAAAGCTCCCCTGCAGAAGTCTAAACCTGTACATGCTGGTTTCATTGGCTTCTCCTCGGCTTCTCAGTGCAGAAACCTCCCCTGCAGAAGTCTACACCTGTACATGCTGGTCTTATTGACTTCTCCATGGCTTAGCAGTGCAGAAATCTCCCCTGCAGAAGTCTACACCTGTACATGCTGGTCTTATTGACTTCTCCATGGCTTCTCTGTGCAGAAAGCTCCCCTGCAGAAGTCTACACCTGTACATACTGGTTTTATTGACTTCTCCACGGCTTCTCGGTACAGAAAGCTCCCCTGCAGAAGTCTACAACTGTACATGCTCGTTTTATTGACTTTTGCACGTCATCTCGGTGCAGAAAGCTCCCCTGCAGAAGTCTACACCTGTACATGCTGGTCTTATTGGCTTCTCCATGGCTTCTCGGTGCAGAAAGCTCCCCTGCAGAAGTCGACACCTGTACACGCTGGTCTTATTGGCTTCTCCATGGCTTCTCGGTGCATAAAGCTCCCCTGCAGATGTCTACACCTGTACACGCTGGTTTTATTGACTTCTGCATGGCTTCTCAGTGCAGAAAGCTCCCCTGCAGAAGTCTACACCTGTACATGCTGGTCTTATTGACTTCTGCATGGCTTCTCAGTGCAGAAAGCTCCCCTGCAGAAGTCTACACCTGTACATGCTTGTTTTATTGGCTTCTCCATGGCTTCTCAGTGCAGAAAGCTCCCCTGCAGAAGTCTACACCTGTACATGCTTGTTTTATTGGCTTCTCCATGGCTTCTCGGTGAAGAAAGCTCCCCTGCAGAAGTCTACACCTGTACATGCTGGTCTTAATGGCTTCTCCATGGCTTCTCGGTGCAGAAAGCTCCCCTGCAGAAGTCGACACCTGTACACGCTGGTCTTATTGGCTTCTCCATGGCTTCTCAGTGCAGAAAGCTCCCCTGCAGAAGTCTACACCCGTACACGCTGGACTTACTGACTTCTCCATGGCTTCTCAGTGCAGAAAGCTCCCCTGCTGAAGTCTACACCTGTAAACGCTGGACTTACTGACTTCTCCATGGCTTCTCAGTGCAGAAAGCTCCCCTGCTGAAGTCTACACCTGTACATGCTGGTCTCATTGACTTCTCCGCGGCTTCTCAGTGCAGAAAGCTCCCCTGCAGAAGTCTAAACCTGTACATGCTGGTTTCATTGGCTTCTCCTCGGCTTCTCAGTGCAGAAACCTCCCCTGCAGAAGTCTACACCTGTACATGCTGGTCTTATTGACTTCTCCATGGCTTCTCTGTGCAGAAAGCTCCCCTGCAGAAGTCTACACCTGTACATACTGGTTTTATTGACTTCTCCACGGCTTCTCGGTACAGAATGCTCCCCTGCCGAAGTCTACACCTGTACATGCTGGTCTTAATGGCTTCTCCATGGCTTCTCGGTGCAGAAAGCTCCCTCCAGAAGTAAACACCTGTACATGCTGGTCTTATTGACTTCTCCATGGCTTCTCGGTGCAGAAAGCTCCCCTGCAGAAGTCTACACCCGTACACGCTGGACTTACTGACTTCTCCATGGCTTCTCAGTGCAGAAAGCTCCCCTGCAGAAGTCTACACCTGTAAACGCTGGACTTACTGACTTCTCCATGGCTTCTCAGTGCAGAAAGCTCCCCTGCTGAAGTCTACACCTGTACATGCTGGTCTCATTGACTTCTCCGCGGCTTCTCAGTGCAGAAAGCTCCCCTGCAGAAGTCTAAACCTGTACATGCTGGTTTCATTGGCTTCTCCTCAGCTTCTCAGTGCAGAAACCTCCCCTGCAGAAGTCTACACCTGTACATGCTGGTCTTATTGACTTCTCCATGGCTTAGCAGTGCAGAAAGCTCCCCTGCAGAAGTCTACACCTGTACATGCTGGTCTTATTGACTTCTCCATGGCTTCTCTGTGCAGAAAGCTCCCCTGCAGAAGTCTACACCTGTACATACTGGTTTTATTGACTTCTCCACGGCTTCTCGGTACAGAAAGCTCCCCTGCAGAAGTCTACAACTGTACATGCTCGTCTTATTGACTTTTGCACGTCATCTCGGTGCAGAAAGCTCCCCTGCAGAAGTCTACACCTGTACATGCTGGTCTTATTGGCTTCTCCATGGCTTCTCGGTGCAGAAAGCTCCCCTGCAGAAGTCGACACCTGTACACGCTGGTCTTATTGGCTTCTCCATGGCTTCTCGGTGCATAAAGCTCCCCTGCAGATGTCTACACCTGTACACGCTGGTTTTATTGACTTCTGCATGGCTTCTCAGTGCAGAAAGCTCCCCTGCAGAAGTCTACACCTGTACATGCTGGTCTTATTGACTTCTGCATGGCTTCTCAGTGCAGAAAGCTCCCCTGCAGAAGTCTACACCTGTACATGCTTGTTTTATTGGCTTCTCCATGGCTTCTCTGTGCAGAAAGCTCCCCTGCAGAAGTCTACACATGTACATGCTGGTCTTATTGACTTCTCCATGGCTTCTCGGTGAAGAAAGCTCCCCTGCAGAAGTCTACACCTGTACATGCTGGTCTTAATGGCTTCTCCATGGCTTCTCGGTGCAGAAAGCTCCCCTGCAGAAGTCGACACCTGTACACGCTGGTCTTATTGGCTTCTCCATGGCTTCTCAGTGCAGAAAGCTCCCCTGCAGAAGTCTACACCCGTACACGCTGGACTTACTGACTTCTCCATGGCTTCTCAGTGCAGAAAGCTCCCCTGCTGAAGTCTACACCTGTAAACGCTGGACTTACTGACTTCTCCATGGCTTCTCAGTGCAGAAAGCTCCCCTGCTGAAGTCTACACCTGTACATGCTGGTCTCATTGACTTCTCCGCCGCTTCTCAGTGCAGAAAGCTCCCCTGCAGAAGTCTAAACCTGTACATGCTGGTTTCATTGGCTTCTCCTCGGCTTCTCAGTGCAGAAACCTCCCCTGCAGACGTCTACACCTGTACATGCTGGTCTTATTGACTTCTCCATGGCTTAGCAGTGCAGAAATCTCCCCTGCAGAAGTCTACACCTGTACATGCTGGTCTTATTGACTTCTCCATGGCTTCTCTGTGCAGAAAGCTCCCCTGCAGAAGTCTACACCTGTACATACTGGTTTTATTGACTTCTCCACGGCTTCTCGGTACAGAAAGCTCCCCTGCAGAAGTCTACAACTGTACATGCTCGTCTTATTGACTTTTGCACGTCATCTCGGTGCAGAAAGCTCCCCTGCAGAAGTCTACACCTGTACATGCTGGTCTCATTGACTTCTCCGCGGCTTCTCAGTGCAGAAAGCTCCCCTGCAGAAGTCTAAACCTGTACATGCTGGTTTCATTGGCTTCTCCTCGGCTTCTCAGTGCAGAAACCTCCCCTGCAGAAGTCTACACCTGTACATGCTGGTTTTATTGACTTCTCCATGGCTTCTCAGTGCAGAAAGCTCCGCTGCAGAAGTCTACACCTATGCATGCTGGTCTTATTGACTTCTCCATGGCTTCTCTGTGCAGAAAGCTCCCCTGCAGAAGTCTACACCTGTACATGCTGGTCTTATTGACTTCTCCATGGCTTAGCAGTGCAGAAATCTCCCCTGCAGAAGTCTACACCTGTACATGCTGGTCTTATTGACTTCTCCATGGCTTCTCTGTGCAGAAAGCTCCCCTGCAGAAGTCTACACCTGTACATACTGGTTTTATTGACTTCTCCATGGCTTAGCAGTGCAGAAATCTCCCCTGCAGAAGTCTACACCTGTACATGCTGGTCTTATTGACTTCTCCATGGCTTAGCAGTGCAGAAATCTCCCCTGCAGAAGTCTACACCTGTACATGCTGGTCTTATTGACTTCTCCATGGCTTAGCAGTGCAGAAATCTCCCCTGCAGAAGTCTACACCTGTACATGCTGGTCTTATTGACTTCTCCATGGCTTCTCTGTGCAGAAAGCTCCCCTGCAGAAGTCTACAACTGTACATGCTCGTTTTATTGACTTTTGCACGTCATCTCGGTGCAGAAAGCTCCCCTGCAGAAGTCTACACCTGTACATGCTGGTCTTATTGGCTTCTCCATGGCTTCTCGGTGCAGAAAGCTCCCCTGCAGAAGTCGACACCTGTACACGCTGGTCTTATTGGCTTCTCCATGGCTTCTCGGTGCATAAAGCTCCCCTGCAGATGTCTACACCTGTACACGCTGGTTTTATTGACTTCTGCATGGCTTCTCAGTGCAGAAAGCTCCCCTGCAGAAGTCTACACCTGTACATGCTGGTCTTATTGACTTCTGCATGGCTTCTCAGTGCAGAAAGCTCCCCTGCAGAAGTCTACACCTGTACATGCTTGTTTTATTGGCTTCTCCATGGCTTCTCTGTGCAGAAAGCTCCCCTGCAGAAGTCTACACATGTACATGCTGGTCTTATTGACTTCTCCATGGCTTCTCGGTGAAGAAAGCTCCCCTGCAGAAGTCTACACCTGTACATGCTGGTCTTAATGGCTTCTCCATGGCTTCTCGGTGCAGAAAGCTCCCCTGCAGAAGTCGACACCTGTACACGCTGGTCTTATTGGCTTCTCCATGGCTTCTCAGTGCAGAAAGCTCCCCTGCAGAAGTCTACACCCGTACACGCTGGACTTACTGACTTCTCCATGGCTTCTCAGTGCAGAAAGCTCCCCTGCTGAAGTCTACACCTGTAAACGCTGGACTTACTGACTTCTCCATGGCTTCTCAGTGCAGAAAGCTCCCCTGCAGAAGTCTACACCTGTACATACTGGTTTTATTGACTTCTCCACGGCTTCTCGGTACAGAAAGCTCCCCTGCAGAAGTCTACAACTGTACATGCTCGTCTTATTGACTTTTGCACGTCATCTTGGTGCAGAAAGCTCCCCTGCAGAAGTCTACACCTGTACATGCTGGTCTCATTGACTTCTCCGCGGCTTCTCAGTGCAGAAAGCTCCGCTGCAGAAGTCTAAACCTGTACATGCTGGTTTCATTGGCTTCTCCTCGGCTTCTCAGTGCAGAAACCTCCCCTGCAGAAGTCTACACCTGTACATGCTGGTCTTATTGACTTCTCCATGGCTTAGCAGTGCAGAAATCTCCCCTGCAGAAGTCTACACCTGTACATGCTGGTCTTATTGACTTCTCCATGGCTTCTCTGTGCAGAAAGCTCCCCTGCAGAAGTCTACACCTGTACATACTGGTTTTATTGACTTCTCCACGGCTTCTCGGTACAGAAAGCTCCCCTGCAGAAGTCTACAACTGTACATGCTCGTTTTATTGACTTTTGCACGTCATCTCGGTGCAGAAAGCTCCCCTGCAGAAGTCTACACCTGTACATGCTGGTCTTATTGGCTTCTCCATGGCTTCTCGGTGCAGAAAGCTCCCCTGCAGAAGTCGACACCTGTACACGCTGGTCTTATTGGCTTCTCCATGGCTTCTCGGTGCATAAAGCTCCCCTGCAGATGTCTACACCTGTACACGCTGGTTTTATTGACTTCTGCATGGCTTCTCAGTGCAGAAAGCTCCCCTGCAGAAGTCTACACCTGTACATGCTGGTCTTATTGACTTCTGCATGGCTTCTCAGTGCAGAAAGCTCCCCTGCAGAAGTCTACACCTGTACATGCTTGTTTTATTGGCTTCTCCATGGCTTCTCTGTGCAGAAAGCTCCCCTGCAGAAGTCTACACATGTACATGCTGGTCTTATTGACTTCTCCATGGCTTCTCGGTGAAGAAAGCTCCCCTGCAGAAGTCTACACCTGTACATGCTGGTCTTAATGGCTTCTCCATGGCTTCTCGGTGCAGAAAGCTCCCCTGCAGAAGTCGACACCTGTACACGCTGGTCTTATTGGCTTCTCCATGGCTTCTCAGTGCAGAAAGCTCCCCTGCAGAAGTCTACACCCGTACACGCTGGACTTACTGACTTCTCCATGGCTTCTCAGTGCAGAAAGCTCCCCTGCTGAAGTCTACACCTGTAAACGCTGGACTTACTGACTTCTCCATGGCTTCTCAGTGCAGAAAGCTCCCCTGCTGAAGTCTACACCTGTACATGCTGGTCTCATTGACTTCTCCGCGGCTTCTCAGTGCAGAAAGCTCCCCTGCAGAAGTCTAAACCTGTACATGCTGGTTTCATTGGCTTCTCCTCGGCTTCTCAGTGCAGAAACCTCCCCTGCAGAAGTCTACACCTGTACATGCTGGTCTTATTGACTTCTCCATGGCTTCTCTGTGCAGAAAGCTCCCCTGCAGAAGTCTACACATGTACATGCTGGTCTTATTGACTTCTCCATGGCTTCTCGGTGAAGAAAGCTCCCCTGCAGAAGTCTACACCTGTACATGCTGGTCTTAATGGCTTCTCCATGGCTTCTCGGTGCAGAAAGCTCCCCTGCAGAAGTCGACACCTGTACACGCTGGTCTTATTGGCTTCTCCATGGCTTCTCAGTGCAGAAAGCTCCCCTGCAGAAGTCTACACCCGTACACGCTGGACTTACTGACTTCTCCATGGCTTCTCAGTGCAGAAAGCTCCCCTGCTGAAGTCTACACCTGTAAACGCTGGACTTACTGACTTCTCCATGGCTTCTCAGTGCAGAAAGCTCCCCTGCTGAAGTCTACACCTGTACATGCTGGTCTCATTGACTTCTCCGCGGCTTCTCAGTGCAGAAAGCTCCCCTGCAGAAGTCTAAACCTGTACATGCTGGTTTCATTGGCTTCTCCTCGGCTTCTCAGTGCAGAAACCTCCCCTGCAGAAGTCTACACCTGTACATGCTGGTCTTATTGACTTCTCCATGGCTTCTCTGTGCAGAAAGCTCCCCTGCAGAAGTCTACACCTGTACATACTGGTTTTATTGACTTCTCCACGGCTTCTCGGTACAGAAAGCTCCCCTGCAGAAGTCTACAACTGTACATGCTCGTCTTATTGACTTTTGCACGTCATCTCGGTGCAGAAAGCTCCCCTGCAGAAGTCTACACCTGTACATGCTGGTCTTATTGACTTCTCTGCGGCTTCTCAGTGCAGAAAGCTCCCCTGCAGAAGTCTATTCCTGTACATGCTGTTCTTATTGACTTCTCCACGGCTTCTCGGTGCAGAAAGCTCCCCTGCAGAAGTCTACACCTGTACATGCTGGTCTTATTTACTTCCCCATGGCTTCTTGGTGCAGAATGCTCCCCTGCCGAAGTCTACACCTGTACATGCTGGTCTTAATGGCTTCTCCATGGCTTCTCGGTGCAGAAAGCTCCCTCCAGAAGTAAACACCTGTACATGCTGGTCTTATTGACTTCTCCATGGCTTCTCGGTGCAGAAAGCTCCCCTGCAGAAGTCGACACCTGTACACGCTGGTCTTATTGGCTTCTCCATGGCTTCTCAGTGCAGAAAGCTCCCCTGCAGAAGTCTACACCCGTACACGCTGGACTTACTGACTTCTCCATGGCTTCTCAGTGCAGAAAGCTCCCCTGCTGAAGTCTACACCTGTAAACGCTGGACTTACTGACTTCTCCATGGCTTCTCAGTGCAGAAAGCTCCCCTGCTGAAGTCTACACCTGTACATGCTGGTCTCATTGACTTCTCCGCGGCTTCTCAGTGCAGAAAGCTCCCCTGCAGAAGTCTAAACCTGTACATGCTGGTTTCATTGGCTTCTCCTCAGCTTCTCAGTGCAGAAACCTCCCCTGCAGAAGTCTACACCTGTACATGCTGGTCTTATTGACTTCTCCATGGCTTCTCTGTGCAGAAAGCTCCCCTGCAGAAGTCTACACCTGTACATGCTGGTCTTATTGACTTCTCCATGGCTTCTCGGTGAAGAAAGCTCCCCTGCAGAAGTCTACACCTGTACATGCTGGTCTTAATGGCTTCTCCATGGCTTCTCGGTGCAGAAAGCTCCCCTGCAGAAGTCGACACCTGTACACGCTGGTCTTATTGGCTTCTCCATGGCTTCTCAGTGCAGAAAGCTCCCCTGCAGAAGTCTTCACCCGTACACGCTGGACTTACTGACTTCTCCATGGCTTCTCAGTGCAGAAAGCTCCCCTGCTGAAGTCTACACCTGTAAACGCTGGACTTACTGACTTCTCCATGGCTTCTCAGTGCAGAAAGCTCCCCTGCTGAAGTCTACACCTGTACATGCTGGTCTCATTGACTTCTCCGCGGCTTCTCAGTGCAGAAAGCTCCCCTGCAGAAGTCTAAACCTGTACATGCTGGTTTCATTGGCTTCTCCTCGGCTTCTCAGTGCAGAAACCTCCCCTGCAGAAGTCTACACCTGTACATGCTGGTCTTATTGACTTCTCCATGGCTTAGCAGTGCAGAAATCTCCCCTGCAGAAGTCTACACCTGTACATGCTGGTCTTATTGACTTCTCCATGGCTTCTCTGTGCAGAAAGCTCCCCTGCAGAAGTCTACACCTGTACATACTGGTTTTATTGACTTCTCCACGGCTTCTCGGTACAGAAAGCTCCCCTGCAGAAGTCTACAACTGTACATGCTCGTCTTATTGACTTTTGCACGTCATCTCGGTGCAGAAAGCTCCCCTGCAGAAGTCTACACCTGTACATGCTGGTCTCATTGACTTCTCCGCGGCTTCTCAGTGCAGAAAGCTCCCCTGCAGAAGTCTAAACCTGTACATGCTGGTTTCATTGGCTTCTCCTCGGCTTCTCAGTGCAGAAACCTCCCCTGCAGAAGTCTACACCTGTACATGCTGGTCTTATTGACTTCTCCATGGCTTAGCAGTGCAGAAATCTCCCCTGCAGAAGTCTACACCTGTACATGCTGGTCTTATTGACTTCTCCATGGCTTCTCTGTGCAGAAAGCTCCCCTGCAGAAGTCTACACCTGTACATACTGGTTTTATTGACTTCTCCACGGCTTCTCGGTACAGAAAGCTCCCCTGCAGAAGTCTACACCTGTACATGCTGGTCTTATTGGCTTCTCCATGGCTTCTCGGTGCAGAAAGCTCCCCTGCAGAAGTCGACACCTGTACACGCTGGTCTTATTGGCTTCTCCATGGCTTCTCGGTGCATAAAGCTCCCCTGCAGATGTCTACACCTGTACACGCTGGTTTTATTGACTTCTGCATGGCTTCTCAGTGCAGAAAGCTCCCCTGCAGAAGTCTACACCTGTACATGCTGGTCTTATTGACTTCTGCATGGCTTCTCAGTGCAGAAAGCTCCCCTGCAGAAGTCTACACCTGTACATGCTTGTTTTATTGGCTTCTCCATGGCTTCTCTGTGCAGAAAGCTCCCCTGCAGAAGTCTACACATGTACATGCTGGTCTTATTGACTTCTCCATGGCTTCTCGGTGAAGAAAGCTCCCCTGCAGAAGTCTACACCTGTACATGCTGGTCTTAATGGCTTCTCCATGGCTTCTCGGTGCAGAAAGCTCCCCTGCAGAAGTCGACACCTGTACACGCTGGTCTTATTGGCTTCTCCATGGCTTCTCAGTGCAGAAAGCTCCCCTGCAGAAGTCTACACCCGTACACGCTGGACTTACTGACTTCTCCATGGCTTCTCAGTGCAGAAACCTCCCCTGCAGAAGTCTACAACTGTACTTGCTGGTTTTATTGACTTCTCCACGGCTTCTCTGTACAGAAAGCTCCCCTGCAGAAGTCTACAACTGTACATGCTCGTCTTATTGACTTTTGCACGTCATCTCGGTGCAGAACGCTCCCCTGCAGATGTCTACACCTGTACATGCTGGTCTCATTGACTTCTCCGCGGCTTCTCAGTGCAGAAAGCTCCCCTGCAGAAGTCTAAACCTGTACATGCTGGTTTCATTGGCTTCTCCTCGGCTTCTCAGTGCAGAAAGCTCCCCTGCAGAAGTCTACACCTGTACATACTGGTTTTATTGACTTCTCCACGGCTTCTCGGTACAGAAAGCTCCCCTGCAGAAGTCTACAACTGTACATGCTCGTCTTATTGACTTTTGCACGTCATCTCGGTGCAGAAAGCTCCCCTGCAGAAGTCTACACCTGTACATGCTGGTCTCATTGACTTCTCCGCGGCTTCTCAGTGCAGAAAGCTCCCCTGCAGAAGTCTAAACCTGTACATGCTGGTTTCATTGGCTTCTCCTCGGCTTCTCAGTGCAGAAACCTCCCCTGCAGAAGTCTACACCTGTACATGCTGGTCTTATTGACTTCTCCATGGCTTAGCAGTGCAGAAAGCTCCCCTGCAGAAGTCTACACCTGTACATGCTGGTCTTATTGACTTCTCCATGGCTTCTCTGTGCAGAAAGCTCCCCTGCAGAAGTCTACACCTGTACATACTGGTTTTATTGACTTCTCCACGGCTTCTCGGTACAGAAAGCTCCCCTGCAGAAGTCTACAACTGTACATGCTCGTTTTATTGACTTTTGCACGTCATCTCGGTGCAGAAAGCTCCCCTGCAGAAGTCTACACCTGTACATGCTGGTCTTATTGGCTTCTCCATGGCTTCTCGGTGCAGAAAGCTCCCCTGCAGAAGTCGACACCTGTACACGCTGGTCTTATTGGCTTCTCCATGGCTTCTCGGTGCATAAAGCTCCCCTGCAGATGTCTACACCTGTACACGCTGGTTTTATTGACTTCTGCATGGCTTCTCAGTGCAGAAAGCTCCCCTGCAGAAGTCTACACCTGTACATGCTGGTCTTATTGACTTCTGCATGGCTTCTCAGTGCAGAAAGCTCCCCTGCAGAAGTCTACACCTGTACATGCTTGTTTTATTGGCTTCTCCATGGCTTCTCTGTGCAGAAAGCTCCCCTGCAGAAGTCTACACATGTACATGCTGGTCTTATTGACTTCTCCATGGCTTCTCGGTGAAGAAAGCTCCCCTGCAGAAGTCTACACCTGTACATGCTGGTCTTAATGGCTTCTCCATGGCTTCTCGGTGCAGAAAGCTCCCCTGCAGAAGTCGACACCTGTACACGCTGGTCTTATTGGCTTCTCCATGGCTTCTCAGTGCAGAAAGCTCCCCTGCAGAAGTCTACACCTCTACATGCTGGTCTTATTGACTTCCCCATGGCTTAGCAGTGCAGAAAGCTCCCCTGCAGAAGTCTACACCTGTACATGCTGGTCTTATTGACTTCTCCACGGCTTCTCGGTGCAGAAAGCTCCCCTGCAGAAGTCTACACCTGTACATGCTGGTCTTATTGACTTCTCCACGGCTTCTCGGTACAGAAAGCTCCCCTGCAGAAGTCTACAACTGTACATGCGCGTCTTATTGACTTTTGCACGTCATCTCGGTGCAGAAAGCTCCCCTGCAGAAGTCTACACCTGTACATGCTGGTCTTATTGGCTTCTCCATGGCTTCTTGGTGCAGAAAGCTCCCCTGCAGAAGTCTACACCTGTACATGCTGGTCTTAATGACTTCTCCATGGCTTCTCGGTGCAGAAAGCTCCCTCCAGAAGTAGACACCTGTACATGCTGGTCTTATTGACTTCTCCATGGCTTCTCGGTGCAGAAAGCTCCCCTGCAGAAGTCTACACCTGTACATGCTGGTCTTATTCACTTCCCCATGGCTTCTTGGTGCAGAATGCTCCCCTGCCAAAGTCTACACCTGTACATGCTGGTCTTAATGGCTTCTCCATGGCTTCTCGGTGCAGAAAGCTCCCTCCAGAAGTAGACACCTGTACATGCTGGTCTTATTGACTTCTCCATGGCTTCTCGGTGCAGAAAGCTCCCCTGCAGAAGTCTACACCTGTAAATGCTGGTCTTATTGGTTTCTCCGCGGCTTCTCGGTGCAGAAAGCTCCCCTGCAGAAGTCTACACCTGTAAATGCTGGTCTTATTGGCTTCTCCATGTCTTCTCAGTGCAGAAAGCTCCCCTGCAGAAGGCTACACCTGTACATGCTGGTCTTATTGGCTTCTGCATGGCTTCTCAGTGCAGAAAGCTCCCCTGCAGAAGTCTACACCTGTACATGCTGGTCTTATTCACTTCCCCATGGCTTCTTGGTGCAGAATGCTCCCCTGCAGAAGTCTACACCTGTACATGCTGGTCATATTGACTTCTCCATGGCATCTCGGTGCAGAAAGCTCCCTGCAGAAGTATACACCTGTACATGCTTGTTTTATTGACTTCTGCACGGCTTCTCAGTGCAGAACACTCCCCTGCAGAAGTCTACACCTGTACATGCTGGTCTTATTGGCTTCTGCATGGCTTCTCTGTGCAGAAAGCTCCCCTGCAGATGTCTACACTTGTACATGCTGGTCTTATTGACTTCTCCATGGCTTCTCTGTGCAGAAAGCTCCCCTGCAGAAGTCTACACCTGTACATACTGGTTTTATTGACTTCTCCACGGCTTCTCGGTACAGAAAGCTCCCCTGCAGAAGTCTACAACTGTACATGCGCGTCTTATTGACTTTTGCACGTCATCTCGGTGCAGAAAGCTCCCCTGCAGAAGTCTACACCTGTACATGCTGGTCTTATTGGCTTCTCCATGGCTTCTTGGTGCAGAAAGCTCCCCTGCAGAAGTCTACACCTGTACATGCTGGTCTTATTCACTTCCCTATGGCTTCTTGGTGCAGAATGCTCCCCTGCCGAAGTCTACACCTGTACATGCTGGTCTTAATGACTTCTCCATGGCTTCTCGGTGCAGAAAGCTCCCTCCAGAAGTAAACACCTGTACATGCTGGTCTTAATGACTTCTCCTCGGCTTCTCAGTGCAGAAAGCTCCCCTGCAGAAGTCTACACCTGTACATGCTGGTTTTATTGGCATCTCCATGGCTTAGCAGTGCAGAAAGCTCCCCTGCAGAAGTCTACACCTGTACATGCTGGTCTTATTGACTTTTCCATGGCTTCTCAGTGCAGAAAGCTCCCCTGCAGAAGTCTACACCTGTACATGCTGGTCTTATTGACTTTTCCATGGCTTCTCAGTGCAGAAAGCTCCCCTGCAGAAGTCTACTCCTGTACATGCTGGTCTTATTGACTTCTACGCGGCTTCTCAGTGCAGAAAGCTCCCCTGCAGAAGTCTACACCTGTACATGCTGGTCTTATTGGCTTCTCCTCGGCTTCTCAGTGCAGAAAGCTCCCCTGCAGAAGTCTACACCTGTACATGCTGGTCTTATTCACTTCTCCATGGCTTCTCAGTGCAGAAAGCTCCCCTGCAGAAGTCTACACCTGTACATGCTGGTCTTATTGACTTTTCCATGGCTTCTCAGTGCAGAAAGCTCCCCTGCAGAAGTCTACACCTGTACATGCTGGTCTTATTGACTTTTCCATGGCTTCTCGGTGCAGAAAGCTCCCCTGCAGAAGTCTACAACTGTACATGCTGGTCTTATTGACTTCTGCACGTCATCTCAGTGCAGAAAGCTCCCCTGCAGAAGTCTACACCTGTACATGCTGGTCATATTGACTTTTGCATGGCTTCTCAGTGAAGAACGCTCCCCTGCAGAAGTCTACACCTGTACATGCTGGTCTTAATGACTTCTCCGTGGCTTCTCTGTGCAGAAAGCTCCCCTGCAGAAGTCTACACCTGTACATACTGGTTTTATTGACTTCTCCGTGGCTTCTCGGTGCAGAAAGCTCCCCTGCAGAAGTCTACACCTGTAAATGCTGGTCTTATTGTTTTCTCCACGGCTTCTCGGTGCAGAAAGCTCCCCTGCAGAAGGCTACACCTGTACATGCTGGTCTTATTGGCTTCTGCATGGCTTCTCAGTGCAGAAAGCTCCCCTGCAGAAGTCTACACCTGTACATGCTGGTCTTATTGGCTTCTGCATGGCTTCTCAGTGCAGAAAGCTCCCCTGCAGAAGTCTACACCTGTACATGCTGGACTTATTGGCTTCTCCTTGGCTTCTCTGTGCAGAACCCTCCCCTGCAGAAGTCTACACCTGTACATGCTGGTCTTATTGGCTTCTCCATGGCTTCTCGGTGCAGCAAGCTCCCCTGCATATGTCTACACCTTTACATGCTTGTCTTATTGACTTCCCCACGGCTTCTCAGTGCAGAAAGATCCCCTGCAGAAGTCTACACCTGTACACGCTGGTCTTAATGGCTTCTCCATGGCTTCTCGGTGCAGAAAGTTCCCCTGCAGAAGTCTACACCTGTACACGCTTGTTTTATTGGCTTCTCCATGGCTTCTCTGTGCAGAAAGCTCCCCTGCAGAAGTCTACACCCGTACACGCTGGACTTACTGACTTCTCCATGGCTTCTCAGTGCAGAAAGCTCCCCTGCTGAAGTCTACACCTGTACATGCTGGACTTACTGACTTCTCCATGGCTTCTCAGTGCAGTAAGCTCCCCTGCAGAAGTCTACACATGTACATGCTGGTCTTATTGACTTCTCCATGGCTTCTCGGTGAAGAAAGCTCCCCTGCAGAAGTCTACACCTGTACATGCTGGTCTTAATGGCTTCTCCATGGCTTCTCGGTGCAGAAAGCTCCCCTGCAGAAGTCGACACCTGTACACGCTGGTCTTATTGGCTTCTCCATGGCTTCTCGGTGCAGAAAGCTCCCCTTCAGATGTCTACACCTGTACACGCTGGTTTTATTGACTTCTGCATGGCTTCTCAGTGCAGAAAGCTCCCCTGCAGAAGTCTACACCTGTACATGCTGGTCTTATTGGCTTCTGCATGGCTTCTCTGTGCAGAAAGCTCCCCTGCAGAAGTCTACACCTGTACATGCTTGTTTTATTGGCTTCTCCATGGCTTCTCTGTGCAGAAAGCTCCCCTGCAGAAGTCTACACATGTACATGCTGGTCTTATTGACTTCTCCATGGCTTCTCGGTGAAGAAAGCTCCCCTGCAGAAGTCTACACCTGTACATGCTGGTCTTAATGGCTTCTCCATGGCTTCTCGGTGCAGAAAGCTCCCCTGCAGAAGTCGACACCTGTACACGCTGGTCTTATTGGCTTCTCCATGGCTTCTCGGTGCAGAAAGCTCCCCTGCAGATGTCTACACCTGTACACGCTGGTTTTATTGACTTCTGCATGGCTTCTCAGTGCAGAAAGCTCCCTGCAGAAGTCTACACCTGTACATGCTGGTCTTATTGACTTCTGCATGGCTTCTCAGTGCAGAAAGCTCCCCTGCAGAAGTCTACACCTGTACATGCTGGTCTTATTGGCTTCTCCATGGCTTCTCTGTGCAGAAAGCTCCCCTGCAGAAGTCTACACCTGTACATACTGGTTTTATTGACTTCTCCACGGCTTCTCGGTACAGAAAGCTCCCCTGCAGAAGTCTACAACTGTACATGCTCGTCTTATTGACTTTTGCACGTCATCTCGGTGCAGAAAGCTCCCCTGCAGAAGTCTACACCTGTACATGCTGGTCTTATTGGCTTCTCCATGGCTTCTCAGTGCAGAAAGCTCCCCTGCAGAAGTCTACACCCGTACACGCTGGACTTACTGACTTCTCCATGGCTTCTCAGTGCAGAAAGCTCCCCTGCTGAAGTCTACACCTGTAAACGCTGGACTTATTGACTTCTCCATGGCTTCTCAGTGAAGAAAGCTCCCCTGCAGAAGTCTACACCTGTACATGCTGGTCTTAATGGCTTCTCCATGGCTTCTCGGTGCAGAAAGCTCCCCTGCAGAAGTCGACACCTGTACACGCTGGTCTTATTGGCTTCTCCATGGCTTCTCGGTGCAGAAAGCTCCCCTGCAGATGTCTACACCTGTACACGCTGGTTTTATTGACTTCTGCATGGCTTCTCAGTGCAGAAAGCTCCCTGCAGAAGTCTACACCTGTACATGCTGGTCTTATTGACTTCTGCATGGCTTCTCAGTGCAGAAAGCTCCCCTGCAGAAGTCTACACCTGTACATGCTTGTTTTATTGGCTTCTCCATGGCTTCTCTGTGCAGAAAGCTCCCCTTCAGATGTCTACACCTGTACACGCTGGTTTTATTGACTTCTGCATGGCTTCTCAGTGCAGAAAGCTCCCCTGCAGAAGTCTACACCTGTACATGCTGGTCTTATTGGCTTCTGCATGGCTTCTCTGTGCAGAAAGCTCCCCTGCAGAAGTCTACACCTGTACATGCTTGTTTTATTGGCTTCTCCATGGCTTCTCTGTGCAGAAAGCTCCCCTGCAGAAGTCTACACATGTACATGCTGGTCTTATTGACTTCTCCATGGCTTCTCGGTGAAGAAAGCTCCCCTGCAGAAGTCTACACCTGTACATGCTGGTCTTAATGGCTTCTCCATGGCTTCTCGGTGCAGAAAGCTCCCCTGCAGAAGTCGACACCTGTACACGCTGGTCTTATTGGCTTCTCCATGGCTTCTCGGTGCAGAAAGCTCCCCTGCAGATGTCTACACCTGTACACGCTGGTTTTATTGACTTCTGCATGGCTTCTCAGTGCAGAAAGCTCCCTGCAGAAGTCTACACCTGTACATGCTGGTCTTATTGACTTCTGCATGGCTTCTCAGTGCAGAAAGCTCCCCTGCAGAAGTCTACACCTGTACATGCTTGTTTTATTGGCTTCTCCATGGCTTCTCTGTGCAGAAAGCTCCCCTGCAGAAGTCTACACATGTACATGCTGGTCTTATTGACTTCTCCATGGCTTCTCGGTGAAGAAAGCTCCCCTGCAGAAGTCTACACCTGTACATGCTGGTCTTAATGGCTTCTCCATGGCTTCTCGGTGCAGAAAGCTCCCCTGCAGAAATCGACACCTGTACACGCTGGTCTTATTGGCTTCTCCATGGCTTCTCAGTGCAGAAAGCTCCCCTGCAGAAGTCTACACCCGTACACGCTGGACTTACTGACTTCTCCATGGCTTCTCAGTGCAGAAAGCTCCCCTGCTGAAGTCTACACCTGTAAACGCTGGACTTACTGACTTCTCCATGGCTTCTCAGTGCAGAAAGCTCCCCTGCTGAAGTCTACACCTGTACATGCTGGTCTCATTGACTTCTCCGCGGCTTCTCAGTGCAGAAAGCTCCCCTGCAGAAGTCTAAACCTGTACATGCTGGTTTCATTGGCTTCTCCTCGGCTTCTCAGTGCAGAAACCTCCCCTGCAGAAGTCTACACCTGTACATGCTGGTCTTATTGACTTCTCCATGGCTTCTCTGTGCAGAAAGCTCCCCTGCAGAAGTCTACACCTGTACATACTGGTTTTATTGACTTCTCCACGGCTTCTCGGTACAGAAAGCTCCCCTGCAGAAGTCTACAACTGTACATGCTCGTCTTATTGACTTTTGCACGTCATCTCGGTGCAGAAAGCTCCCCTGCAGAAGTCTACACCTGTACATGCTGGTCTTATTGGCTTCTCCATGGCTTCTCGGTGCAGAAAGCTCCCCTGCAGAAGTCGACACCTGTACACGCTGGTCTTATTGGCTTCTCCATGGCTTCTCGGTGCATAAAGCTCCCCTGCAGATGTCTACACCTGTACACGCTGGTTTTATTGACTTCTGCATGGCTTCTCAGTGCAGAAAGCTCCCCTGCAGAAGTCTACACCTGTACATGCTGGTCTTATTGACTTCTGCATGGCTTCTCAGTGCAGAAAGCTCCCCTGCAGAAGTCTACACCTGTACATGCTTGTTTTATTGGCTTCTCCATGGCTTCTCTGTGCAGAAAGCTCCCCTGCAGAAGTCTACACATGTACATGCTGGTCTTATTGACTTCTCCATGGCTTCTCGGTGAAGAAAGCTCCCCTGCAGAAGTCTACACCTGTACATGCTGGTCTTAATGGCTTCTCCATGGCTTCTCGGTGCAGAAAGCTCCCCTGCAGAAGTCGACACCTGTACACGCTGGTCTTATTGGCTTCTCCATGGCTTCTCAGTGCAGAAAGCTCCCCTGCAGAAGTCTACACCCGTACACGCTGGACTTACTGACTTCTCCATGGCTTCTCAGTGCAGAAAGCTCCCCTGCTGAAGTCTACACCTGTAAACGCTGGACTTACTGACTTCTCCATGGCTTCTCAGTGCAGAAAGCTCCCCTGCTGAAGTCTACACCTGTACATGCTGGTCTCATTGACTTCTCCGCGGCTTCTCAGTGCAGAAAGCTCCCCTGCAGAAGTCTAAACCTGTACATGCTGGTTTCATTGGCTTCTCCTCGGCTTCTCAGTGCAGAAACCTCCCCTGCAGAAGTCTACACCTGTACATGCTGGTCTTATTGACTTCTCCATGGCTTAGCAGTGCAGAAATCTCCCCTGCAGAAGTCTACACCTGTACATGCTGGTCTTATTGACTTCTCCATGGCTTCTCTGTGCAGAAAGCTCCCCTGCAGAAGTCTACACCTGTACATACTGGTTTTATTGACTTCTCCACAGCTTCTCGGTACAGAAAGCTCCCCTGCAGAAGTCTACAACTGTACATGCTGGTCTTATTGACTTCTCCATGGCTTCTCTGTGCAGAAAGCTCCCCTGCAGAAGTCTACACCTGTACATACTGGTTTTATTGACTTCTCCACGGCTTCTCGGTACAGAAAGCTCCCCTGCAGAAGTCTACAACTGTACATGCTTGTCTTATTGACTTTTGCACGTCATCTCGGTGCAGAAAGCTCCCCTGCAGAAGTCTACACCTGTACATGCTGGTCTCATTGACTTCTCCGCGGCTTCTCAGTGCAGAAAGCTCCCCTGCAGAAGTCTAAACCTGTACATGCTGGTTTCATTGGCTTCTCCTCGGCTTCTCAGTGCAGAAACCTCCCCTGCAGAAGTCTACACCTGTACATGCTGGTCTTATTGACTTCTCCATGGCTTAGCAGTGCAGAAATCTCCCCTGCAGAAGTCTACACCTGTACATGCTGGTCTTATTGACTTCTCCATGGCTTCTCTGTGCAGAAAGCTCCCCTGCAGAAGTCTACAACTGTACATGCTCGTTTTATTGACTTTTGCACGTCATCTCGGTGCAGAAAGCTCCCCTGCAGAAGTCTACACCTGTACATGCTGGTCTTATTGGCTTCTCCATGGCTTCTCGGTGCAGAAAGCTCCCCTGCAGAAGTCGACACCTGTACACGCTGGTCTTATTGGCTTCTCCATGGCTTCTCGGTGCATAAAGCTCCCCTGCAGATGTCTACACCTGTACACGCTGGTTTTATTGACTTCTGCATGGCTTCTCAGTGCAGAAAGCTCCCCTGCAGAAGTCTACACCTGTACATGCTGGTCTTATTGACTTCTGCATGGCTTCTCAGTGCAGAAAGCTCCCCTGCAGAAGTCTACACCTGTACATGCTTGTTTTATTGGCTTCTCCATGGCTTCTCTGTGCAGAAAGCTCCCCTGCAGAAGTCTACACATGTACATGCTGGTCTTATTGACTTCTCCATGGCTTCTCGGTGAAGAAAGCTCCCCTGCAGAAGTCTACACCTGTACATGCTGGTCTTAATGGCTTCTCCATGGCTTCTCGGTGCAGAAAGCTCCCCTGCAGAAGTCGACACCTGTACACGCTGGTCTTATTGGCTTCTCCATGGCTTCTCAGTGCAGAAAGCTCCCCTGCAGAAGTCTACACCCGTACACGCTGGACTTACTGACTTCTCCATGGCTTCTCAGTGCAGAAAGCTCCCCTGCTGAAGTCTACACCTGTAAACGCTGGACTTACTGACTTCTCCATGGCTTCTCAGTGCAGAAAGCTCCCCTGCTGAAGTCTACACCTGTACATGCTGGTCTCATTGACTTCTCCGCGGCTTCTCAGTGCAGAAAGCTCCCCTGCAGAAGTCTAAACCTGTACATGCTGGTTTCATTGGCTTCTCCTCGGCTTCTCGGTACAGAAAGCTCCCCTGCAGAAGTCTACAACTGTACATGCTCGTCTTATTGACTTTTGCACGTCATCTCGGTGCAGAAAGCTCCCCTGCAGAAGTCTACACCTGTACATGCTGGTCTTATTGGCTTCTCCATGGCTTCTTGGTGCAGAACGCTCCCCTGCAGATGTCTACACCTGTACATGCTGGTCTTATTTACTTCCCCATGGCTTCTTGGTGCAGAATGCTCCCCTGCCGAAGTCTACACCTGTACATGCTGGTCTTAATGGCTTCTCCATGGCTTCTCGGTGCAGAAAGCTCCCTCCAGAAGTAAACACCTGTACATGCTGGTCTTATTGACTTCTCCATGGCTTCTCTGTGCAGAAAGCTCCCCTGCAGAAGTCTACACCTGTACATGCTGGTCTTATTGACTTTTCCATGGCTTCTCGGTGCAGAAAGCTCCCCTGCAGAAGTCTACAACTGTACATGCTGGTCTTATTGACTTCTGCACGTCATCTCAGTGCAGAAAGCTCCCCTGCAGAAGTCTACACCTGTACATGCTGGTCTTATTGACTTTTCCATGGCTTCTCGGTGCAGAAAGCTCCCCTGCAGAAGTCTACAACTGTACATGCTGGTCTTATTGACTTCTGCACGTCATCTCAGTGCAGAAAGCTCCCCTGCTGAAGTCTACACCTGTAAACGCTGGACTTACTGACTTCTCCATGGCTTCTCAGTGCAGAAAGCTCCCTTGCAGAAGTCTACACCTATGCATGCTGGTCTCATTGACTTCTCCGCGGCTTCTCAGTGCAGAAAGCTCCCCTGCAGAAGTCTAAACCTGTACATGCTGGTTTCATTGGCTTCTCCTCAGCTTCTCAGTGCAGAAACCTCCCCTGCAGAAGTCTACACCTGTACATGCTGGTCTTATTGGCTTCTCCATGGCTTCTTGGTGCAGAACGCTCCCCTGCAGATGTCTACACCTGTACATGCTGGTCTTATTTACTTCCCCATGGCTTCTTGGTGCAGAATGCTCCCCTGCCGAAGTCTACACCTGTACATGCTGGTCTTAATGGCTTCTCCATGGCTTCTCGGTGCAGAAAGCTCCCTCCAGAAGTAAACACCTGTACATGCTGGTCTTATTGACTTCTCCATGGCTTCTCTGTGCAGAAAGCTCCACTGCAGAAGTCTACACCTGTACATGCTGGTCTTATTGACTTTTCCATGGCTTCTCGGTGCAGAAAGCTCCCCTGCAGAAGTCTACAACTGTACATGCTGGTCTTATTGACTTCTGCACGTCATCTCAGTGCAGAAAGCTCCCCTGCAGAAGTCTACACCTGTACATGCTGGTCTTATTGACTTTTCCATGGCTTCTCGGTGCAGAAAGCTCCCCTGCAGAAGTCTACAACTGTACATGCTGGTCTTATTGACTTCTGCACGTCATCTCAGTGCAGAAAGCTCCCCTGCTGAAGTCTACACCTGTAAACGCTGGACTTACTGACTTCTCCATGGCTTCTCAGTGCAGAAAGCTCCCTTGCAGAAGTCTACACCTATGCATGCTGGTCTCATTGACTTCTCCGCGGCTTCTCAGTGCAGAAAGCTCCCCTGCAGAAGTCTAAACCTGTACATGCTGGTTTCATTGGCTTCTCCTCAGCTTCTCAGTGCAGAAACCTCCCCTGCAGAAGTCTACACCTGTACATGCTGGTCTTATTGACTTCTCCATGGCTTCTCTGTGCAGAAAGCTCCCCTGCAGAAGTCTACACCTGTACATACTGGTTTTATTGACTTCTCCACGGCTTCTCGGTACAGAAAGCTCCCCTGCAGAAGTCTACAACTGTACATGCTCGTCTTATTGACTTTTGCACGTCATCTCGGTGCAGAAAGCTCCCCTGCAGAAGTCTACACCTGTACATGCTGGTCTTATTGGCTTCTCCATGGCTTCTCGGTGCAGAAAGCTCCCCTGCAGAAGTCGACACCTGTACACGCTGGTCTTATTGGCTTCTCCATGGCTTCTCGGTGCATAAAGCTCCCCTGCAGATGTCTACACCTGTACACACTGGTTTTATTGACTTCTGCATGGCTTCTCAGTGCAGAAAGCTCCCCTGCAGAAGTCTACACCTGTACATGCTTGTTTTATTGGCTTCTCCATGGCTTCTCTGTGCAGAAAGCTCCCCTGCAGAAGTCTACACATGTACATGCTGGTCTTATTGACTTCTCCATGGCTTCTCGGTGAAGAAAGCTCCCCTGCAGAAGTCTACACCTGTACATGCTGGTCTTAATGGCTTCTCCATGGCTTCTCGGTGCAGAAAGCTCCCCTGCAGAAGTCGACACCTGTACACGCTGGTCTTATTGGCTTCTCCATGGCTTCTCAGTGCAGAAAGCTCCCCTGCAGAAGTCTACACCCGTACACGCTGGACTTACTGACTTCTCCATGGCTTCTCAGTGCAGAAAGCTCCCCTGCTGAAGTCTACACCTGTAAACGCTGGACTTACTGACTTCTCCATGGCTTCTCAGTGCAGAAAGCTCCCCTGCTGAAGTCTACACCTGTACATGCTGGTCTCATTGACTTCTCCGCCGCTTCTCAGTGCAGAAAGCTCCCCTGCAGAAGTCTAAACCTGTACATGCTGGTTTCATTGGCTTCTCCTCGGCTTCTCAGTGCAGAAACCTCCCCTGCAGACGTCTACACCTGTACATGCTGGTCTTATTGACTTCTCCATGGCTTAGCAGTGCAGAAATCTCCCCTGCAGAAGTCTACACCTGTACATGCTGGTCTTATTGACTTCTCCATGGCTTCTCTGTGCAGAAAGCTCCCCTGCAGAAGTCTATACCTGTACATACTGGTTTTATTGACTTCTCCACGGCTTCTCGGTACAGAAAGCTCCCCTGCAGAAGTCTACAACTGTACATGCTCGTCTTATTGACTTTTGCACGTCATCTCGGTGCAGAAAGCTCCCCTGCAGAAGTCTACACCTGTACATGCTGGTCTCATTGACTTCTCCGCGGCTTCTCAGTGCAGAAAGCTCCCCTGCAGAAGTCTAAACCTGTACATGCTGGTTTCATTGGCTTCTCCTCGGCTTCTCAGTGCAGAAACCTCCCCTGCAGAAGTCTACACCTGTACATGCTGGTTTTATTGACTTCTCCATGGCTTCTCAGTGCAGAAAGCTCCGCTGCAGAAGTCTACACCTATGCATGCTGGTCTTATTGACTTCTCCATGGCTTCTCTGTGCAGAAAGCTCCCCTGCAGAAGTCTACACCTGTACATGCTGGTCTTATTGACTTCTCCATGGCTTAGCAGTGCAGAAATCTCCCCTGCAGAAGTCTACACCTGTACATGCTGGTCTTATTGACTTCTCCATGGCTTCTCAGTGCAGAAAGCTCCCCTGCAGAAGTCTACACCCGTACACGCTGGTCTTATTGACTTCTCCATGGCTTAGCAGTGCAGAAATCTCCCCTGCAGAAGTCTACACCTGTACATGCTGGTCTTATTGGCTTCTCCTCGGCTTCTCAGTGCAGAAACCTCCCCTGCAGAAGTCTACACCTGTACATGCTGGTCTTATTGACTTCTCCATGGCTTAGCAGTGCAGAAATCTCCCCTGCAGAAGTCTACACCTGTACATGCTGGTCTTATTGACTTCTCCATGGCTTCTCTGTGCAGAAAGCTCCCCTGCAGAAGTCTACACCTGTACATGCTGGTCTTATTGACTTCTCCATGGCTTCTCGGTACAGAAAGCTCCCCTGCAGAAGTCTACAACTGTACATGCTCGTTTTATTGACTTTTGCACGTCATCTCGGTGCAGAAAGCTCCCCTGCAGAAGTCTACACCTGTACATGCTGGTCTTATTGGCTTCTCCATGGCTTCTCGGTGCAGAAAGCTCCCCTGCAGAAGTCGACACCTGTACACGCTGGTCTTATTGGCTTCTCCATGGCTTCTCGGTGCATAAAGCTCCCCTGCAGATGTCTACACCTGTACACGCTGGTTTTATTGACTTCTGCATGGCTTCTCAGTGCAGAAAGCTCCCCTGCAGAAGTCTACACCTGTACATGCTGGTCTTATTGACTTCTGCATGGCTTCTCAGTGCAGAAAGCTCCCCTGCAGAAGTCTTCACCTGTACATGCTTGTTTTATTGGCTTCTCCATGGCTTCTCTGTGCAGAAAGCTCCCCTGCAGAAGTCTACACATGTACATGCTGGTCTTATTGACTTCTCCATGGCTTCTCGGTGAAGAAAGCTCCCCTGCAGAAGTCTACACCTGTACATGCTGGTCTTAATGGATTCTCCATGGCTTCTCGGTGCAGAAAGCTCCCCTGCAGAAGTCGACACCTGTACACGCTGGTCTTATTGGCTTCTCCATGGCTTCTCAGTGCAGAAAGCTCCCCTGCAGAAGTCTACACCCGTACATGCTGGACTTACTGACTTCTCCATGGCTTCTCAGTGCAGAAAGCTCCCCTGCTGAAGTCTACACCTGTAAACGCTGGACTTACTGACTTCTCCATGGCTTCTCAGTGCAGAAAGCTCCCCTGCTGAAGTCTACACCTGTACATGCTGGTCTCATTGACTTCTCCGCGGCTTCTCAGTGCAGAAAGCTCCCCTGCAGAAGTCTAAACCTGTACATGCTGGTTTCATTGGCTTCTCCTCGGCTTCTCAGTGCAGAAACCTCCCCTGCAGAAGTCTACACCTGTACATGCTGGTCTTATTGACTTCTCCATGGCTTCTCTGTGCAGAAAGCTCCCCTGCAGAAGTCTACACCTGTACATACTGGTTTTATTGACTTCTCCACGGCTTCTCGGTACAGAAAGCTCCCCTGCAGAAGTCTACAACTGTACATGCTCGTCTTATTGACTTTTGCACGTCATCTCGGTGCAGAAAGCTCCCCTGCAGAAGTCTACACCTGTACATGCTGGTCTTATTGACTTCTCTGCGGCTTCTCAGTGCAGAAAGCTCCCCTGCAGAAGTCTATTCCTGTACATGCTGTTCTTATTGACTTCTCCACGGCTTCTCGGTGCAGAAAGCTCCCCTGCAGAAGTCTACACCTGTACATGCTGGTCTTATTTACTTCCCCATGGCTTCTTGGTGCAGAATGCTCCCCTGCCGAAGTCTACACCTGTACATGCTGGTCTTAATGGCTTCTCCATGGCTTCTCGGTGCAGAAAGCTCCCTCCAGAAGTAAACACCTGTACATGCTGGTCTTATTGACTTCTCCATGGCTTCTCGGTGCAGAAAGCTCCCCTGCAGAAGTCGACACCTGTACACGCTGGTCTTATTGGCTTCTCCATGGCTTCTCAGTGCAGAAAGCTCCCCTGCAGAAGTCTACACCCGTACACGCTGGACTTACTGACTTCTCCATGGCTTCTCAGTGCAGAAAGCTCCCCTGCTGAAGTCTACACCTGTAAACGCTGGACTTACTGACTTCTCCATGGCTTCTCAGTGCAGAAAGCTCCCCTGCTGAAGTCTACACCTGTACATGCTGGTCTCATTGACTTCTCCGCGGCTTCTCAGTGCAGAAAGCTCCCCTGCAGAAGTCTAAACCTGTACATGCTGGTTTCATTGGCTTCTCCTCAGCTTCTCAGTGCAGAAACCTCCCCTGCAGAAGTCTACACCTGTACATGCTGGTCTTATTGACTTCTCCATGGCTTCTCTGTGCAGAAAGCTCCCCTGCAGAAGTCTACACCTGTACATACTGGTTTTATTGACTTCTCCACGGCTTCTCGGTACAGAAAGCTCCCCTGCAGAAGTCTACAACTGTACATGCTCGTCTTATTGACTTTTGCACGTCATCTCGGTGCAGAAAGCTCCCCTGCAGAAGTCTACACCTGTACATGCTGGTCTTATTGGCTTCTCCATGGCTTCTCGGTGCAGAAAGCTCCCCTGCAGAAGTCGACACCTGTACACGCTGGTCTTATTGGCTTCTCCATGGCTTCTCGGTGCATAAAGCTCCCCTGCAGATGTCTACACCTGTACACGCTGGTTTTATTGACTTCTGCATGGCTTCTCAGTGCAGAAAGCTCCCCTGCAGAAGTCTACACCTGTACATGCTGGTCTTATTGACTTCTGCATGGCTTCTCAGTGCAGAAAGCTCCCCTGCAGAAGTCTACACCTGTACATGCTTGTTTTATTGGCTTCTCCATGGCTTCTCTGTGCAGAAAGCTCCCCTGCAGAAGTCTACACATGTACATGCTGGTCTTATTGACTTCTCCATGGCTTCTCGGTGAAGAAAGCTCCCCTGCAGAAGTCTACACCTGTACATGCTGGTCTTAATGGCTTCTCCATGGCTTCTCGGTGCAGAAAGCTCCCCTGCAGAAGTCGACACCTGTACACGCTGGTCTTATTGGCTTCTCCATGGCTTCTCAGTGCAGAAAGCTCCCCTGCAGAAGTCTACACCCGTACACGCTGGACTTACTGACTTCTCCATGGCTTCTCAGTGCAGAAAGCTCCCCTGCTGAAGTCTACACCTGTAAACGCTGGACTTACTGACTTCTCCATGGCTTCTCAGTGCAGAAAGCTCCCCTGCTGAAGTCTACACCTGTACATGCTGGTCTCATTGACTTCTCCGCGGCTTCTCAGTGCAGAAAGCTCCCCTGCAGAAGTCTAAACCTGTACATGCTGGTTTCATTGGCTTCTCCTCGGCTTCTCAGTGCAGAAACCTCCCCTGCAGAAGTCTACACCTGTACATGCTGGTCTTATTGACTTCTCCATGGCTTAGCAGTGCAGAAATCTCCCCTGCAGAAGTCTACACCTGTACATGCTGGTCTTATTGACTTCTCCATGGCTTCTCTGTGCAGAAAGCTCCCCTGCAGAAGTCTACACCTGTACATACTGGTTTTATTGACTAATCCACGGCTTCTCGGTACAGAAAGCTCCCCTGCAGAAGTCTACAACTGTACATGCTCATTTTATTGACTTTTGCACGTCATCTCGGTGCAGAAAGCTCCCCTGCAGAAGTCTACACCTGTACATGCTGGTCTTATTGGCTTCTCCATGGCTTCTCGGTGCAGAAAGCTCCCCTGCAGAAGTCGACACCTGTACACGCTGGTCTTATTGGCTTCTCCATGGCTTCTCGGTGTATAAAGCTCCCCTGCAGATGTCTACACCTGTACACGCTGGTTTTATTGACTTCTGCATGGCTTCTCAGTGCAGAAAGCTCCCCTGCAGAAGTCTACACCTGTACATGCTGGTCTTATTGACTTCTGCATGGCTTCTCAGTGCAGAAAGCTCCCCTGCAGAAGTCTACACCTGTACATGCTTGTTTTATTGGCTTCTCCATGGCTTCTCTGTGCAGAAAGCTCCCCTGCAGAAGTCTACACATGTACATGCTGGTCTTATTGACTTCTCCATGGCTTCTCGGTGAAGAAAGCTCCCCTGCAGAAGTCTACACCTGTACATGCTGGTCTTATTTACTTCCCCATGGCTTCTTGGTGCAGAAAGCTCCCCTGCCGAAGTCTACACCTGTACATGCTGGTCTTAATGGCTTCTCCATGGCTTCTCGGTGCAGAAAGCTCCCCTGCAGAAGTCGACACCTGTACACGCTGGTCTTATTGGCTTCTCCATGGCTTCTCAGTGCAGAAAGCTCCCCTGCAGAAGTCTACACCCGTACACGCTGGACTTACTGACTTCTCCATGGCTTCTCAGTGCAGAAAGCTCCCCTGCTGAAGTCTACACCTGTACATGCTGGTCTCATTGACTTCTCCGCGGCTTCTCAGTGCAGAAAGCTCCCCTGCAGAAGTCTAAACCTGTACATGCTGGTTTCATTGGCTTCTCCTCGGCTTCTCAGTGCAGAAACCTCCCCTGCAGAAGTCTACACCTGTACATGCTGGTCTTATTGACTTCTCCATGGCTTCTCAGTGCAGAAAGCTCCCCTGCAGAAGTCTAAACCTGTACATGCTGGTTTCATTGGCTTCTCCTCGGCTTCTCAGTGCAGAAACCTCCTATGCAGAAGTCTACACCTGTACATGCTGGTTTTATTGACTTCTCCACGGCTTCTCGGTACAGAAAGCTCCCCTGCAGAAGTCTACAACTGTACATGCTCGTCTTATTGACTTTTGCACGTCATCTCGGTGCAGAAAGCTCCCCTGCAGAAGTCTACACCTGTACATGCTGGTCTTATTGGCTTCTCCATGGCTTCTTGGTGCAGAAAGCTCCCCTGCCGAAGTCTACACCTGTACATGCTGGTCTTATTGACTTCTCCATGGCTTCTCAGTGCAGAAAGCTCCCCTGCAGAAGTCTACACCTGTACATGCTGGTCTTATTGACTTCTCCATGGCTTCTCAGTGCAGAACACTCCCCTGCAGAAGTCTACACCTGTACATGCTGGTCTTATTGACTTCTCCATGGCTTCTCGGTGCAGAAAGCTCCCCTGCAGAAGTCTACACCTGTACATGCTGGTCTTATTGACTTCTGCACGTCATCTCAGTGCAGAAAGCTCCCCTGCAGAAGTCTACACCTGTACATGCTGGTCATATTGACTTCTCCATTGCATCTCGGTGCAGAAAGCTCCCTGCAGAAGTATACACCTGTACATGCTTGTTTTAAAGCTCCCCTGCAGAAGTCTACACCTGTACATACTGGTTTTATTGACTTCTCCGTGGCTTCTCGGTGCAGAAAGCTCCCCTGCAGAAGTCTACACCTGTAAATGCTGGTCTTATTGGTTTCTCCGCGGCTTCTCGGTGCAGAAAGCTCCCCTGCAGAAGGCTACACCTGTACATGCTGATCTTATTGGCTTCTGCATGGCTTCTCAGTGCATAAAGCTCCCCTGCAGAAGTCTACACCTGTACATGCTGGTCTTATTGGCTTCTGCATGGCTTCTCAGTGCAGAAAGCTCCCCTGCAGAAGTCTACACCTGTACATGCTGGACTTATTGGCTTCTCCTTGGCTTCTCTGTGCAGAACCCTCCCCTGCAGAAGTCTACACCTGTACATGCTGGTCTTATTGGCTTCTCCATGGCTTCTCGGTGCAGCAAGCTCCCCTGCATATGTCTACACCTTTACATGCTTGTCTTATTGACTTCCCCACAGCTTCTCAGTGCAGAAAGCTCCCCTGCAGAAGTCTACACCACTAAATACTGGTCTTATTGGCTTCTACATGGCTTCTCGGTGCAGAAAGCTCCCCTGCAGAAGTCTACACCTGTACACGCTGGTCTTAATGGCTTCTCCATGGCTTCTCGGTGCAGAAAGTTCCCCTGCAGAAGTCTACACCTATACTCGCTTGTTTTATTGGCTTCTCCATGGCTTCTCAGTGCAGAAAGCTCCCCTGCAGAAGTCTACACCACTAAATACTGGTCTTATTGGCTTCTACATGGCTTCTCGGTGCAGAAAGCTCCCCTGCAGAAGTCTACACCTGTACATGCTGGTCTTATTCACTTCCCCATGGCTTCTTGGTGCAGAATGCTCCCCTGCCGAAGTCTACACCTGTACATGCTGGTCTTAATGGCTTCTCCATGGCTTCTCGGTGCAGAAAGCTCCCTCCAGAAGTAAACACCTGTACATGCTGGTCTTATTGACTTCTGCATGGCTTCTCAGTGCAGAAAGCTCCCCTGCAGAAGTCTACACCTGTACATGCTGGTCTTATTGACTTCTCCATGGCTTCTCGGTGCAGAAAGCTCTCCTGCAGAAGTCTACACCTGTACATGCTGGTCATATTGACTTCTGCATGGCATCTCAGTGCAGAAAGCTCTCCTGCAGAAGTCTACAACTGTACATGCTGGTCTTATTGACTTCTGCATGGCATCTCAGTGCAGAAAGCTCCCCTGCAGAAGTCTACACCTGTACATGCTGGTCATATTGACTTCTCCATGGCATCTCGGTGCAGAAAGCTCCCTGCAGAAGTCTACACCTGTACATGCTGGTCTTATTGGCTTCTGCACGGCTTCTCAGTGCAGAACACTCCCCTGCAGAAGTCTACACCTATACATGCTGGTCTTATTGACTTCTCCATGGCTTCTCTGTGCAGAAAGCTCCCCTGCAGAAGTCTACACATGTACATACTGGTTTTATTGACTTCTCCACGGCTTCTCGGTACAGAAAGCTCCCCTGCAGAAGTCTACAACTGTACATGCTGGTCTTATTTACTTCCCCATGGCTTCTTGGTGCAGAATGCTCCCCTGCCGAAGTCTACACCTGTACATGCTGGTCTTAATGGCTTCTCCATGGCTTCTCGGTGCAGAAAGCTCCCTCCAGAAGTAAACACCTGTACATGCTGGTCTTATTGACTTCTCCATGGCTTCTCGGTGCAGAAAGCTCCCCTGCAGAAGTCTACAACTGTACATGCTGGTCTTATTGACTTCTGCACGTCATCTCAGTGCAGAAAGCTCCCCTGCAGAAGTCTACACCTGTACATGCTGGTCATATTGACTTCTCCATGGCATCTCGGTGCAGAAAGCTCCCTGCAGAAGTCTACACCTGTACATGCTGGTCTTATTGGCTTCTGCACGGCTTCTCAGTGCAGAACACTCCCCTGCAGAAGTCTACACCTGTACATGCTGGTCTTATTGACTTCTCCATGGCTTCTCTGTGCAGAAAGCTCCCCTGCAGAAGTCTACACCTGTACATACTGGTTTTATTGACTTCTCCGTGGCTTCTCGGTGCAGAAAGCTCCCCTGCAGAAGTCTACACCTGTAAATGCTGGTCTTATTGTTTTCTCCGCGGCTTCTCGGTGCAGAAAGCTCCCCTGCAGAAGGCTACACCTGTACATGCTGGTCTTATTGGCTTCTGCATGGCTTCTCAGTGCAGAAAGCTCCCCTGCAGAAGTCTACACCTGTACATGCTGGTCTTATTGGCTTCTGCATGGCTTCTCAGTGCAGAAAGCTCCCCTGCAGAAGTCTACACCACTAAATACTGGTCTTATTGGCTTCTACATGGCTTCTCGGTGCAGAAAGCTCCCCTGCAGAAGTCTACACCTGTACACGCTGGTCTTAATGGCTTCTCCATGGCTTCTCGGTGAAGAAAGCTCCCCTGCAGAAGTCTACACCTGTACACGCTTGTTTTATTGGCTTCTCCATGGCTTCTCAGTGCAGAAAGCTCCCCTGCTGAAGTCTACACCTGTACATGCTGGACTTACTGACTTCTCCATGGCTTCTCAGTGCAGTAAGCTCCCCTGCAGAAGTCTACACATGTACATGCTGGTCTTATTGACTTCTCCATGGCTTCTCGGTGAAGAAAGCTCCCCTGCAGAAGTCTACACCTGTACATGCTGGTCTTAATGGCTTCTCCATGGCTTCTCTGTGCAGAAAGCTCCCCTGCAGAAGTCGACACCTGTACACGCTGGTCTTATTGGCTTCTCCATGGCTTCTCGGTGCAGAAAGCTCCCCTTCAGATGTCTACACCTGTACACGCTGGTTTTATTGACTTCTGCATGGCTTCTCAGTGCAGAAAGCTCCCCTGCAGAAGTCTACACCTGTACATGCTGGTCTTATTGGCTTCTGCATGGCTTCTCTGTGCAGAAAGCTCCCCTGCAGAAGTCTACACATGTACATGCTGGTCTTATTGACTTCTCCATGGCTTCTCGGTGAAGAAAGCTCCCCTGCAGAAGTCTACACCTGTACATGCTGGTCTTAATGGCTTCTCCATGGCTTCTCGGTGCAGAAAGCTCCCCTGCAGAAGTCGACACCTGTACACGCTGGTCTTATTGGCTTCTCCATGGCTTCTCGGTGCAGAAAGCTCCCCTGCAGATGTCTACACCTGTACACGCTGGTTTTATTGACTTCTGCATGGCTTCTCAGTGCAGAAAGCTCCCCTGCAGAAGTCTACACCTGTACATGCTGGTCTTATTGACTTCTGCATGGCTTCTCAGTGCAGAAAGCTCCCCTGCAGAAGTCTACACCTGTACATGCTTGTTTTATTGGCTTCTCCATGGCTTCTCTGTGCAGAAAGCTCCCCTGCAGAAGTCTACACATGTACATGCTGGTCTTATTGACTTCTCCATGGCTTCTCGGTGAAGAAAGCTCCCCTGCAGAAGTCTACACCTGTACATGCTGGTCTTAATGGCTTCTCCATGGCTTCTCGGTGCAGAAAGCTCCCCTGCAGAAGTCGACACCTGTACACGCTGGTCTTATTGGCTTCTCCATGGCTTCTCAGTGCAGAAAGCTCCCCTGCAGAAGTCTACACCCGTACACGCTGGACTTACTGACTTCTCCATGGCTTCTCAGTGCAGAAAGCTCCCCTGCTGAAGTCTACACCTGTAAACGCTGGACTTACTGACTTCTCCATGGCTTCTCAGTGCAGAAAGCTCCCCTGCTGAAGTCTACACCTGTACATGCTGGTCTCATTGACTTCTCCGCGGCTTCTCAGTGCAGAAAGCTCCACTGCAGAAGTCTAAACCTGTACATGCTGGTTTCATTGGCTTCTCCTCGGCTTCTCAGTGCAGAAACCTCCCCTGCAGAAGTCTACACCTGTACATGCTGGTCTTATTGACTTCTCCATGGCTTAGCAGTGCAGAAATCTCCCCTGCAGAAGTCTAAACCTGTACATGCTGGTTTCATTGGCTTCTCCTCGGCTTCTCAGTGCAGAAACCTCCCCTGCAGAAGTCTACACCTGTACATGCTGGTCTTATTGACTTCTCCTCGGCTTCTCAGTGCAGAAACCTCCCCTGCAGAAGTCTACACCTGTACATGCTGGTCTTATTGACTTCTCCATGGCTTAGCAGTGCAGAAAGCTCCCCTGCAGAAGTCTACACCTGTACATGCTGGTCTTATTGACTTCTCCATGGCTTCTCGGTGCAGAAAGCTCTCCTGCAGAAGTCTACACCTGTACATGCTGATCTTATTGACTTCTCCATGGCTTCTCGGTGCAGAAAGCTCCCCTGCAGAAGTCTACACCTGTACATGCTGGTCTTATTGACTTCTCCATGGCTTCTCGGTGCAGAAAGCTCCCCTGCAGAAGTCTACACCTGTACATGCTGGTCTTAATGGCTTCTCCATGGCTTCTCGGTGCAGAAAGCTCCCCTGCAGAAGTCGACACCTGTACACGCTGGTCTTATTGGCTTCTCCATGGCTTCTCAGTGCAGAAAGCTCCCCTGCAGAAGTCTACACCCGTACACGCTGGACTTACTGACTTCTCCATGGCTTCTCAGTGCAGAAAGCTCCCCTGCTGAAGTCTACACCTGTAAACGCTGGACTTACTGACTTCTCCATGGCTTCTCAGTGCAGAAAGCTCCCCTGCTGAAGTCTACACCTGTACATGCTGGTCTCATTGACTTCTCCGCGGCTTCTCAGTGCAGAAAGCTCCCCTGCAGAAGTCTAAACCTGTAAATGCTGGTTTCATTGGCTTCTCCTCGGCTTCTCAGTGCAGAAACCTCCCCTGCAGAAGTCTACACCTGTACATGCTGGTCTTATTGACTTCTCCATGGCTTAGCAGTGCAGAAATCTCCCCTGCAGAAGTCTACACCTGTACATGCTGGTCTTATTGACTTCTCCATGGCTTCTCAGTGCAGAAAGCTCCCCTGCAGAAGTCTACACCTGTACATGCTGATCTTATTGACTTCTCCATGGCTTCCCAGTGCAGAAAGCTCCCCTGCAGAAGTCTACACCTGTACATGCTGATCTTATTGACTTCTCCACGGCTTCTCAGTGGAGAAATCTCCCCTACAGAAGTCTACACCTGTACATGCTGGTCTTTTTGGCTTCCCCACGGCTTAGCAGTGCAGAAAGCTCCCCTGCAGAAGTCTACACCTGTACATGCTAGTCTCATTGACTTCTCCACGGCTTCTCAGTGCAGAAAGCTCCCCTGCAGAAGTCTACACCTGTACATGCTGGTCTTATTGACTTCCCCACGGCTTCTCATTGCAGAAAGCTCCCCTGCCGAAGTCTACACCTGTACCTGCTGGTCTTATTGACTTCTGCATGGCTTCTCAGTGCAGAAAGCTCTCCTGCAGAAGTCTACACCTGTACATGCTGGTCTTATCGACATCTGCATGGCTTCTCAGTGCAGAAAGCTCCCCTGCAGAAGTCTACACCTGTACATGCTGGTCTTATCGGCTTCTGCACGGCTTCTCAGTACAGAAAGCTCCCCTGCAGAAGTCTACACCTGTGCATGCTGGTCTTATTGGCTTCTGCACGGCTTCTCAGTGCAGAAAGCTCCCCTGCAGAAGTCTACACCTGTACATGCTGATCTTATTGACTTCTCCATGGCTTCTCTGTTCAGAAGCCTCCCCTGCAGAAGTCTACACCTGTACATGCTGGTCTTATTGACTTCTCCATGGCTTCTCAGTGCAGAAAGCTCCCCTGCAGAAGTCTACACCTGTACATGCTGATCTTATTGACTTCTCCATGGCTTCCCAGTGCAGAAAGCTCCCCTGCAGAAGTCTACACCTGTACATGCTGATCTTATTGACTTCTCCACGGCTTCTCAGTGGAGAAATCTCCCCTACAGAAGTCTACACCTATACATGCTGGTCTTTTTGGCTTCCCCACGGCTTAGCAGTGCAGAAAGCTCCCCTGCAGAAGTCTACACCTGTACATGCTGGTCTTATTGACTTCTCCACGGCTTCTCTGTGCAGAAAGCTCCCCTGCTGAAGTCTACACCTGTACATGCTGGTCTTATTGACTTCCCCACGGCTTCTCGGTGCAGAAAGCTCCCCTGCAGAAGTCTACACCTGTACATGCTGGTCTTATTGACTTCTCCACGGCTTCTCGGTGCAGAAAGCTCCCCTGCAGAAGTCTACAACTGTACATGCTCGTCTTATTGACTTTTGCACGGCATCTCGGTGCAGAAAGCTCCCCTGCAGAAGTCTACACATGTACATGCTGGTCTTATTGACTTCTCCATGGCTTCTCGGTGAAGAAAGCTCCCCTGCAGAAGTCTACACCCGTACATGCTGGACTTACTGACTTCTCCATGGCTTAGCAGTGCAGAAATCTCCCCTGCAGAAGTCTACACCTGTACATGCTGATCTTATTGACTTCTCCATGGCTTCTCAGTGCAGTAAGCTCCCCTGCTGAAGTCTACACCTGTACATGCTGGTCTCATTGACTTCTCCGCGGCTTCTCAGTGCAGAAAGCTCCCCTGCAGAAGTCTAAACCTGTACATGCTGGTTTCATTGGCTTCTCCTCGGCTTCTCAGTGCAGAAACCTCCCCAGCAGAAGTCTACACCTGTGCATGCTGGTTTTATTGACTTCTCCATGGCTTCTCAGTGCAGAAAGCTCCGCTGCAGAAGTCTACACCTATGCATGCTGGTCTTGTTGACCTCTCCATGGCTTCTCAGTGCAGAAAGCTCCCCTGCAGAAGTCTACACCTGTACATGCTGGTCTTATTGACTTCTCCATGGCTTAGCAGTGCAGAAATCTCCCCTGCAGAAGTCTACACCTGTACATGCTGGTCTTATTGACTTCTCCATGGCTTCCCAGTGCAGAAAGCTCCCCTGCAGAAGTCTACACCTGTACATGCTGGTCTTATTGACCTCTCCATGGCTTCTCGGTGCAGAAGCTCCCCTGCAGAAGGCTACACCTGTACATGCTGGTCTTATTGACTTTTCCATGGCTTCTCGGTGCAGAAAGCTCCCTCTGCAGAAGTCTACACCTGTACATGCTGATCTTATTGACTTCCCCACGGCTTCTCTGTTCAGAAGCCTCACCTGCAGAAGTCTACACCTGTACATGCTGGTATTATTGACTTCTCCATGGCTTCTCGGTGCAGAAGCTCCCCTGCAGAAGGCTACACCTGTACATGCTGGTCTTATTGACTTTTCCATGGCTTCTCGGTGCAGAAAGCTCCCCTGCAGAAGTCTACACCTGTACATGCTCATCTTATTGACTTTTGCACGGCATCTCGGTGCAGAAAGCTCCCCTGCAGAAGTCTACACATGTACATGCTGGTCTTATTGACTTCTCCATGGCTTCTCGGTGAAGAAAGCTCCCCTGCAGAATTCTACACCCGTACACGCTGGACTTACTGACTTCTCCATGGCTTCTCAGTGCAGAAAGCTCCCCTGCTGAAGTCTACACCTGTACATGCTGGACTTACTGACTTCTCCATGGCTTAGTAGTGCAGAAATCTCCCCTGCAGAAGTCTACACCTGTACATGCTGATCTTATTGACTTCTCCATGGCTTCTCAGTGCAGTAAGCTCCCCTGCTGAAGTCTACACCTGTACATGCTGGTCTCATTGACTTCTCCGCGGCTTCTCAGTGCAGAAAGCTCCCCTGCAGAAGTCTAAACCTGTACATGCTGGTTTCATTGGCTTCTCCTCGGCTTCTCAGTGCAGAAACCTCCCCTGCAGAAGTCTACACCTGTACATGCTGGTTTTATTGACTTCTCCATGGCTTCTCAGTGCAGAAAGCTCCGCTGCAGAAGTCTACACCTATGTATGCTGGTCTTGTTGACCTCTCCATGGCTTCTCAGTGCAGAAAGCTCCCCTACAGAAGTCTACACCTGTACATGCTGGTCTTATTGACTTCTCCATGGCTTAGCAGTGCAGAAATCCCCCCTGCAGAAGTCTACACCTGTACATGCTGGTCTTATTGACTTCTCCATGACTTCCCAGTGCAGAAAGCTCCCCTGCAGAAGTCTACACCTGTACATGCTGGTCTTATTGACTTCTCCATGACTTCCCAGTGCAGAAAGCTCCCCTGCAGAAGTCTACACCTGTACATGCTGGTTTTATTGACTTCTCCATGACTTCCCAGTGCAGAAAGCTCCCTTGCAGAAGTCTACACCTCTACATGCTGGTCTTATTGACTTCTCCACGGCTTCTCAGTGGAGAAATCTCCCCTACAGAAGTCTACACCTGTACATGCTGGTCTTATTGACTTCTCCATGGCTTCTCGGTGCAGAAGCTCCACTGCAGAAGTCTACACCTGTACATGCTGGTCTTTTTGGCTTCCCCATGGCTTAGCAGTGCAGAAAGCTCCCCTGCAGAAGTCCACTCCTGTACATGCTGGTCTTATTGGCTTCTCCATGGCTTCTCAGTGCTGGAAGCTCCCCTGCAGAAGTCTACACCTGCACATGCTGGTCTTATTGGCTTCTCCATGGCTTCTCAGTGCTGGAAGCTCCCCTGCAGAAGTCTACACCTGCACATGCTAGTCTTATTGACTTCTCCACGGCTTCTATGTGCAGAATGCTCCCCTGCAGAAGTCTACACCTGCACATGCTAGTTCTATTGACTTCTCCACGGCTTCTATGTGCAGAATGCTCCCCTGCAGAAGTTTTCACCTGTACATGCTGATCTTATCGACTTCTCCACGGCTTCTCAGTACAGAAAGCTCCCCTGCAGAAGTCTACAACTGTACATGCGCGTCTTATTGACTTTTGCACGTCATCTCGGTGCAGAAAGCTCCCCTGCAGAAGTCTACACCTGTACATGCTGGTTTTATTGGCTTCTCCATGGCTTCTTGGTGCAGAAAGCTCCCCTGCAGAAGTCTACACCTTTACATGCTGGACTTATTGACTTCTCCATGGCTTCTCTGTTCAGAAGCCTCCCCTGCAGAAGTCTACACCTGTACATGCTGGTCTTATTGACTTCTCCATGGCTTCTCAGTGCAGAAAGCTCCCCTGCAGAAGTCTACACCTGTACATGCTGATCTTATTGACTTCCCCACGGCTTCTCGGTGCAGAAAGCTCCCCTGCAGAAGTCTACACCTGTACATGCTGGTCTTATTGACTTCTCCACGGCTTCTCTGTGCAGAAAGCTCCCCTGCAGAAGTCTACACATGTACATGCTGGTCTTATTGACTTCTCCATGGCTTCTCGGTGAAGAAAGCTCCCCTGCAGAAGTCTACACCCGTACACGCTGGACTTACTGACTTCTCCATGGCTTCTCAGTGCAGAAAGCTCCCCTGCTGAAGTCTACACCTGTACATGCTGGACTTACTGACTTCTCCATGGCTTAGCAGTGCAGAAATCTCCCCTGCAGAAGTCTACACCTGTACATGCTGATCTTATTGACTTCTCCATGGCTTCTCAGTGCAGTAAGCTCCCCTGCTGAAGTCTACACCTGTACATGCTGGTCTCATTGACTTCTCCGCGGCTTCTCAGTGCAGAAAGCTCCCCTGCAGAAGTCTAAACATGTACATGCTGGTTTCATTGGCTTCTCCTCGGCTTCTCAGTGCAGAAACCTCCCATGCAGAAGTCTACACCTGTACATGCTGGTTTTATTAACTTCTCCATGGCTTCTCAGTGCAGAAAGCTCTGCTGCAGAAGTCTACACCTATGCATGCTGGTCTTGTTGACCTCTCCATGGCTTCTCAGTGCAGAAAGCTCCCCTGCAGAAGTCTACACCTGTACATGCTGGTCTTATTGACTTCTCCATGGCTTAGCAGTGCAGAAATCTCCCCTGCAGAAGTCTACACCTGTACATGCTGGTCTAATTGACTTCTCCATGACTTCCCAGTGCAGAAAGCTCCCCTGCAGAAGTCTACACCTCTACATGCTGGTCTTATTGACTTCTCCACGGCTTCTCAGTGGAGAAATCTACCCTACAGAAGTCTACACCTGTACATGCTGGTCTTTTTGGCTTCCCCATGGCTTAGCAGTGCAGAAAGCTCCCCTGCAGAAGTCTACACCTGCACATGCTGGTCTTATTGGCTTCTCCATGGCTTCTCAGTGCAGAAAGCTCCCCTGCAGAAGTCTACACCTGTACATGCTGATCTTATTGACTTCTCCATGGCTTCTCAGTGCAGTAAGCTCCCCTGCTGAAGTCTACACCTGTACATGCTGGTCTCATTGGCTTCTCCTCGGCTTCTCAGTGCAGAAAGCTCCGCTGCAGAAGTCTACACCTATGCATGCTGGTCTTGTTGACCTCTCCATGGCTTCTCAGTGCAGAAAGCTCCCCTGCAGAAGTCTACACCTGTACATGCTGGTCTTATTGACTTCTCCATGACTTCCCAGTGCAGAAAGCTCCCCTGCAGAAGTCTACACCTCTACATGCTGGACTTATTGACTTCTCCATGGCTTCTCTGTTCAGAAGCCTCCCCTGCAGAAGTCTACACCTGTACATGCTGATCTTATTGACTTCCCCACGGCTTCTCGGTGCAGAAAGCTCCCCTGCAGAAGTCTACACCTGTACATGCTGGTTTTATTGACTTCTCCACGGCTTCTCTGTGCAGAAAGCTCCGCTGCAGAAGTCTACACCTGTACATGCTGGTTTTATTGACTTCTCCACGGCTTCTCTGTGCAGAAAGCTCCGCTGCAGAAGTCTACACCTGTACATACTGGTTTTATTGACTTCTCCACGGCTTCTCGGTACAGAAAGCTCCCCTGCAGAAGTCTACACCCGTACACGCTGGACTTACTGACTTCTCCATGGCTTCTCAGTGCAGAAAGCTCCCCTGCTGAAGTCTACACCTGTACATGCTGGACTTACTGACTTCTCCATGGCTTAGTAGTGCAGAAATCTCCCCTGCAGAAGTCTACACCTGTACATACTGATCTTATTGACCTCTCCATGGCTTCTCAGTGCAGTAAGCTCCCCTGCTGAAGTCTACACCTGTACATGCTGGTCTCATTGACTTCTCCGCGGCTTCTCAGTGCAGAAAGCTCCCCTGCAGAAGTCTAAACCTGTACATGCTGGTTTCATTGGCTTCTCCTCGGCTTCTCAGTGCAGAAACCTCCCCTGCAGAAGTCTACACCTGTACATGCTGGTCTCATTGACTTCTCCGCGGCTTCTCAGTGCAGAAAGCTACCCTGCAGAAGTCTAAACCTGTACATGCTGGTTTCATTGGCTTCTCCTCGGCTTCTCAGTGCAGAAAGCTCCGCTGCAGAAGTCTACACCTATGTATGCTGGTCTTGTTGACCTCTCCATGGCTTCTCAGTGCAGAAAGCTCCCCTACAGAAGTCTACACCTGTACATGCTGGTCTTATTGACTTCTCCATGGCTTAGCAGTGCAGAAATCCCCCCTGCAGAAGTCTACACCTGTACATGCTGGTCTTATTGACTTCTCCATGACTTCCCAGTGCAGAAAGCTCCCCTGCAGAAGTCTACACCTGTACATGCTGGTCTTATTGACTTCTCCATGACTTCCCAGTGCAGAAAGCTCCCCTGCAGAAGTCTACACCTGTACATGCTGGTTTTATTGACTTCTCCATGACTTCCCAGTGCAGAAAGCTCCCTTGCAGAAGTCTACACCTCTACATGCTGGTCTTATTGACTTCTCCACGGCTTCTCAGTGGAGAAATCTCCCCTACAGAAGTCTACACCTGTACATGCTGGTCTTATTGACTTCTCCATGGCTTCTCGGTGCAGAAGCTCCACTGCAGAAGTCTACACCTGTACATGCTGGTCTTTTTGGCTTCCCCATGGCTTAGCAGTGCAGAAAGCTCCCCTGCAGAAGTCTACACCTGCACATGCTGGTCTTATTGGCTTCTCCATGGCTTCTCAGTGCAGAATGCTCCCCTGCAGAAGTCTACACCTGCACATGCTAGTCTTATTGGCTTCTGCACGGCTTCTATGTGCAGAATGCTCCCCTGCAGAAGTTTTCACCTGTACATGCTGATCTTATTGACTTCTCCACGGCTTCTCAGTACAGAAAGCTCCCCTGCAGAAGTCTACAACTGTACATGCGCGTCTTATTGACTTTTGCACGTCATCTCGGTGCAGAAAGCTCCCCTGCAGAAGTCTACACCTGTACATGCTGGTCTTATTCACTTCCCCATGGCTTCTTGGTGCAGAATGTTCCCCTGCCGAAGTCTACACCTGTACATGCTGGTCTTAATGGCTTCTCCATGGCTTCTCGGTGCAGAAAGCTCCCTCCAGAAGTCTACACCTGTACATGCTGGTCTTATTGACTTCTCCATGGCATCTCAGTGCAGAAAGCTCCCCTGCAGAAGTCTACACCTGTACATGTTGGTCTTATTGACTTCTCCATGGCATCTCAGTGCAGAAAGCTCCCCTGCAGAGGTCTACACCTGTACACGCTGGTCTTATTGACTTCTCCATGGCTTCTCTGTGCAGAAGCCTCCCCTACAGAAGTCTACACCTGTACATGCTGGTCTTAATGGCTTCTCCATGGCTTCTCGGTGCAGAAAGCTCCCCTGCAGAAGTCTACACCTGTACATGCTCGTTTTATTGACTTCTGCATGGCTTCTCAGTGCAGAAAGCTCCCCTGCAGAAGTCTACACCTGTGCATGCTGGTCTTATTGGCTTCTGCACGGCTTCTCAGTGCAGAAAGCTCCCCTGCAGAAGTCTACACCTTTACATGCTGGACTTATTGACTTCTCCATGGCTTCTCTGTTCAGAAGCCTCCCCTGCAGAAGTCTACACCTGTACATGCTGGTCTTATTGACTTCTCCATGGCTTCTCAGTGCAGAAAGCTCCCCTGCAGAAGTCTACACCTGTACATGCTGATCTTATTGACTTCCCCACGGCTTCTCGGTGCAGAAAGCTCCCCTGCAGAAGTCTACACCTGTACATGCTGGTCTTATTGACTTCTCCACGGCTTCTCGGTGCAGAAAGCTCCCCTGCAGAAGTCTACACCTGTACATGCTGGACTTACTGACTTCTCCATGGCTTAGCAGTGCAGAAATCTCCCCTGCAGAAGTCTACACCTGTACATGCTGATCTTATTGACTTCTCCATGGCTTCTCAGTGCAGTAAGCTCCCCTGCTGAAGTCTACACCTGTACATGCTGGTCTCATTGACTTCTCCGCGGCTTCTCAGTGCAGAAAGCTCCCCTGCAGAAGTCTACACCTGTACATGCTGGTTTCATTGGCTTCTCCTCGGCTTCTCAGTGCAGAAACCTCCCATGCAGAAGTCTACACCTGTACATGCTGGTTTTATTGACTTCTCCATGGCTTCTCAGTGCAGAAAGCTCCGCTGCAGAAGTCTACACCTATGCATGCTGGTCTTGTTGACCTCTCCATGGCTTCTCAGTGCAGAAAGCTCCCCTGCAGAAGTCTACACCTGTACATGCTGGTCTTATTGACTTCTCCATGGCTTAGCAGTGCAGAAATCTCCCCTGCAGAAGTCTACACCTGTACATGCTGGTCTAATTGACTTCTCCATGACTTCCCAGTGCAGAAAGCTCCCCTGCAGAAGTCTACACCTCTACATGCTGGTCTTATTGACTTCTCCACGGCTTCTCAGTGGAGAAATCTACCCTACAGAAGTCTACACCTGTACATGCTGGTCTTTTTGGCTTCCCCATGGCTTAGCAGTGCAGAAAGCTCCCCTGCAGAAGTCTACACCTGCACATGCTGGTCTTATTGGCTTCTCCATGGCTTCTCAGTGCAGAAAGCTCCCCTGCAGAAGTCTACACCTGTACATGCTGATCTTATTGACTTCTCCATGGCTTCTCAGTGCAGTAAGCTCCCCTGCTGAAGTCTACACCTGTACATGCTGGTCTCATTGACTTCTCCGCGGCTTCTCAGTGCAGAAAGCTCCCCTGCAGAAGTCTAAACCTGTACATGCTGGTTTCATTGGCTTCTCCTCGGCTTCTCAGTGCAGAAACCTCCCCTGCAGAAGTCTACACCTGTACATGCTGGTTTTATTGACTTCTCCATGGCTTCTCAGTGCAGAAAGCTCCGCTGCAGAAGTCTACACCTGTACATGCTGGTCTTATTGACTTCCCCACGGCTTCTCGGTGCAGAAAGCTCCCCTGCAGAAGTCTACACCTGTACATGCTGGTCTTATTGACTTCTCCACGGCTTCTCGGTGCAGAAAGCTCCCCTGCAGAAGTCTACACCTGTACATGCTGGTTTTATTGACTTCTCCACGGCTTCTCTGTGCAGAAAGCTCCGCTGCAGAAGTCTACACCCGTACACGCTGGACTTACTGACTTCTCCATGGCTTCTCAGTGCAGAAAGCTCCCCTGCTGAAGTCTACACCTGTACATGCTGGACTTACTGACTTCTCCATGGCTTAGTAGTGCAGAAATCTCCCCTGCAGAAGTCTACACCTGTACATACTGATCTTATTGACTTCTCCATGGCTTCTCAGTGCAGTAAGCTCCCCTGCTGAAGTCTACACCTGTACATGCTGGTCTCATTGACTTCTCAGCGGCTTCTCAGTGCAGAAAGCTCCCCTGCAGAAGTCTAAACCTGTACATGCTGGTTTCATTGGCTTCTCCTCGGCTTCTCAGTGCAGAAACCTCCCCTGCAGAAGTCTACACCTGTACATGCTGGTCTCATTGACTTCTCCGCGGCTTCTCAGTGCAGAAAGCTACCCTGCAGAAGTCTAAACCTGTACATGCTGGTTTCATTGGCTTCTCCTCGGCTTCTCAGTGCAGAAACCTCCCCTGCAGAAGTCTACACCTGTACATGCTGGTTTTATTGACTTCTCCATGGCTTCTCAGTGCAGAAAGCTCCGCTGCAGAAGTCTACACCTATGTATGCTGGTCTTGTTGACCTCTCCATGGCTTCTCAGTGCAGAAAGCTCCCCTACAGAAGTCTACACCTGTACATGCTGGTCTTATTGACTTCTCCATGGCTTAGCAGTGCAGAAATCTCCCCTGCAGAAGTCTACACCTGTACATGCTGGTCTTATTGACTTCTCCATGACTTCCCAGTGCAGAAAGCTCCCCTGCAGAAGTCTACACCTGTACATGCTGGTCTTATTGACTTCTCCATGACTTCCCAGTGCAGAAAGCTCCCCTGCAGAAGTCTACACCTGTACATGCTGGTTTTATTGACTTCTCCATGACTTCCCAGTGCAGAAAGCTCCCTTGCAGAAGTCTACACCTCTACATGCTGGTCTTATTGACTTCTCCATGGCTTCTCGGTGCAGAAGCTCCCCTGCAGAAGTCTACACCTGTACATGCTGGTCTTATTGACTTCTCCATGGCTTCTCGGTGCAGAAGCTCCCCTGCAGAAGTCTACACCTGTACATGCTGGTCTTTTTGGCTTCCCCATGGCTTAGCAGTGCAGAAAGCTCCCCTGCAGAAGTCTACACCTGCACATGCTGGTCTTATTGGCTTCTCCATGGCTTCTCAGTGCAGAAAGCTCCCCTGCAGAAGTCTACACCTGCACATGCTAGTCTTATTGACTTCTCCACGGCTTCTATGTGCAGAATGCTCCCCTGCAGAAGTCTACACCTGCACATGCTAGTTCTATTGACTTCTCCACGGCTTCTATGTGCAGAATGCTCCCCTGCAGAAGTTTTCACCTGTACATGCGCGTCTTATTGACTTTTGCACGTCATCTCGGTGCAGAAAGCTCCCCTGCAGAAGTCTACACCTGTACATGCTGGTTTTATTGGCTTCTCCATGGCTTCTTGGTGCAGAAAGCTCCCCTGCAGTAGTCTACACCTGTACATGCTGGTCTTATTCACTTCCCCATGGCTTCTTGGTGCAGAATGCTCCCCTGCCGAAGTCTACACCTGTACATGCTGGTCTTAATGGCTTCTCCATGGCTTCTCGGTGCAGAAAGCTCCCTCCAGAAGTAAACACCTGTACATGCTGGTCTTATTGACTTCTCCATGGCTTCTCGGTGCAGAAAGCTCCCCTGCAGAAGTCTACACCTGTACATGCTGGTCTTATTGACTTCTCCATGGCTTCTCGGTGCAGAAGCTCCCCTGCAGAAGGCTACTCCTATACATGCTGGTCTTATTGACTTCTCCATGGCTTCTCAGTGCAGAAAGCTCCCCTGCAGAAGTCTACACCTGTACATGCTGATCTTATTGACTTCCCCACGGCTTCTCGGTGCAGAAAGCTCCCCTGCAGAAGTCTACACCTGTACATGCTGGTCTTATTGACTTCTCCACGGCTTCTCGGTGCAGAAAGCTCCCCTGCAGAAGTCTACACCCGTACACGCTGGACTTACTGACTTCTCCATTGCTTCTCAGTGAAGAAAGCTCCCCTGCAGAAGTCTACACCCGTACACGCTGGACTTACTGACTTCTCCATGGCTTCTCAGTGCAGAAAGCTCCCCTGCTGAAGTCTACACCTGTACATGCTGGACTTACTGACTTCTCCATGGCTTAGCAGTGCAGAAATCTCCCCTGCAGAAGTCTACACCTGTACATGCTGATCTTATTGACTTCTCCATGGCTTCTCAGTGCAGTAAGCTCCCCTGCTGAAGTCTACACCTGTACATGCTGGTCTCATTGACTTCTCCGCGGCTTCTCAGTGCAGAAAGCTCCCCTGCAGAAGTCTAAACCTGTACATGCTGGTTTCATTGGCTTCTCCTCGGCTTCTCAGTGCAGAAACCTCCCATGCAGAAGTCTACACCTGTACATGCTGGTTTTATTGACTTCTCCATGGCTTCTCAGTGCAGAAAGCTCCGCTGCAGAAGTCTACACCTATGCATGCTGGTCTTGTTGACCTCTCCATGGCTTCTCAGTGCAGAAAGCTCCCCTGCAGAAGTCTACACATGTACATGCTGGTCTTATTGACTTCTCCATGGCTTAGCAGTGCAGAAATCTCCCCTGCAGAAGTCTACACCTGTACATGCTGGTCTAATTGACTTCTCCATGACTTCCCAGTGCAGAAAGCTCCCCTGCAGAAGTCTACACCTCTACATGCTGGTCTTATTGACTTCTCCACGGCTTCTCAGTGGAGAAATCTACCCTACAGAAGTCTACACCTGTACATGCTGGTCTTTTTGGCTTCCCCATGGCTTAGCAGTGCAGAAAGCTCCCCTGCAGAAGTCTACACCTGCACATGCTGGTCTTATTGGCTTCTCCATGGCTTCTCAGTGCAGAAAGCTCCCCTGCAGAAGTCTACATCTGTACATGCTGGTCTCATTGACTTCTCCATGGCTTCTCAGTGCAGAAAGCTCCCCTGCAGAAGTATACACCTGTACATGCTGGTCTTATTGACTTCTCCATGGCTTCTCGGTGCAGAAGCTCCCCTGCAGAAGTCTACACCTGTACATGCTGGTTTTATTGACTTCTCCATGGCTTCTCGGTGCAGAAGCTCCCCTGCAGAAGTCTACACCTGTACATGCTGGTCTTTTTGGCTTCCCCATGGCTTAGCAGTGCAGAAAGCTCCCCTGCAGAAGTCTACACCTGCACATGCTGGTCTTATTGGCTTCTCCATGGCTTCTCAGTGCAGAAAGCTCCCCTGCAGAAGTCTACACCCGTACACGCTGGACTTACTGACTTCTCCATGGCTTCTCGGTGAAGAAGCTCCCCTGCAGAAGTCTACACCTGTACATGCTGGTCTTATTGACTTCTCCATGGCTTCTCGGTGCAGAAGCTCCCCTGCAGAAGTCTACACCTGTACATGCTGGTTTTATTGACTTCTCCATGGCTTCTCGGTGCAGAAGCTCCCCTGCAGAAGTCTACACCTGTACATGCTGGTCTTTTTGGCTTCCCCATGGCTTAGCAGTGCAGAAAGCTCCCCTGCAGAAGTCTACACCTGCACATGCTGGTCTTATTGGCTTCTCCATGGCTTCTCAGTGCAGAAAGCTCCCCTGCAGAAGTCTACACCTGCACATGCTAGTTCTATTGACTTCTCCACGGCTTCTATGTGCAGAATGCTCCCCTGCAGAAGTTTTCACCTGTACATGCTGATCTTATTGACTTCTCCACGGCTTCTCAGTACAGAAAGCTCCCCTGCAGAAGTCTACAACTGTACATGCTGGTCTTATTGACTTTTGCACGTCATCTCGGTGCAGAAAGCTCCCCTGCAGAAGTCTACACCTGTACATGCTGGTTTTATTGGCTTCTCCATGGCTTCTTGGTGCAGAAAGCTCCCCTGCAGAAGTCTACACCTGTACATGCTGGTCTTATTCACTTCCCCATGGCTTCTTGGTGCAGAATGCTCCCCTGCCGAAGTCTACACCTGTACATGCTGGTCTTAATGGCTTCTCCATGGCTTCTCGGTGCAGAAAGCTCCCTCCAGAAGTAAACACCTGTACATGCTGGTCTTATTGACTTCTCCATGGCTTCTCGGTGCAGAAAGCTCCCCTGCAGAAGTCTACACCTGTGCATGCTGGTCTTATTGGCTTCTGCACGGCTTCTCAGTGCAGAAAGCTCCCCTGCAGAAGTCTACACCTTTATATGCTGGACTTATTGACTTCTCCATGGCTTCTCTGTTCAGAAGCCTCCCCTGCAGAAGTCTACACCTGTACATGCTGGTCTTATTGACTTCTCCATGGCTTCTCGGTGTAGAAGCTCCCCTGCAGAAGGCTACACCTATACATGCTGGTCTTATTGACTTCTCCATGGCTTCTCAGTGCAGAAAGCTCCCCTGCAGAAGTCTACACCTGTACATGCTGATCTTATTGACTTCCCCACGGCTTCTCGGTGCAGAAAGCTCCCCTGCAGAAGTCTACACCTGTACATGCTGGTCTTATTGACTTCTCCACGGCTTCTCTGTGCAGAAAGCTCCCCTGCAGAAGTCTACACATGTACATGCTGGTCTTATTGACTTCTCCATGGCTTCTCGGTGAAGAAAGCTCCCCTGCAGAAGTCTACACCCGTACACGCTGGACTTACTGACTTCTCCATGGCTTCTCAGTGCAGAAAGCTCCCCTGCTGAAGTCTACACCTGTACATGCTGGACTTACTGACTTCTCCATGGCTTAGCAGTGCAGAAATCTCCCCTGCAGAAGTCTACACCTGTACATGCTGATCTTATTGACTTCTCCATGGCTTCTCAGTGCAGTAAGCTCCCCTGCTGAAGTCTACACCTGTACATGCTGGTTTCATTGGCTTCTCCTCGGCTTCTCAGTGCAGAAACCTCCCATGCAGAAGTCTACACCTGTACATGCTGGTTTTATTGACTTCTCCATGGCTTCTCAGTGCAGAAAGCTCCGCTGCAGAAGTCTACACCTATGCATGCTGGTCTTGTTGACCTCTCCATGGCTTCTCAGTGCAGAAAGCTCCCCTGCAGAAGTCTACACCTGTACATGCTGGTCTTATTGACTTCTCCATGGCTTAGCAGTGCAGAAATCTCCCCTGCAGAAGTCTACACCTGTACATGCTGGTCTAATTGACTTCTCCATGACTTCCCAGTGCAGAAAGCTCCCCTGCAGAAGTCTACACCTCTACATGCTGGTCTTATTGACTTCTCCACGGCTTCTCAGTGGAGAAATCTACCCTACAGAAGTCTACACCTGTACATGCTGGTCTTATTGACTTCTGCATGGCTTCTCAGTGCAGAAAGCTCCCCTGCAGAAGTCTACACCTGCACATGCTAGTCTTATTGACTTCTCCACGGCTTCTATGTGCAGAATGCTCCCCTGCAGACGTTTTCACCTGTACATGCTGGTCTTATTGACTTCTCCACGGCTTCTCAGTACAGAAAGCTCCCCTGCAGAAGTCTACAACTGTACATGCGCGTCTTATTGACTTTTGCACGTCATCTCGGTGCAGAAAGCTCCCCTGCAGAAGTCTACACCTGTACATGCTGGTTTTATTGGCTTCTCCATGGCTTCTTGGTGCAGAAAGCTCCCCTGCAGAAGTCTACACCTGTACATGCTGGTCTTATTCACTTCCCCATGGCTTCTTGGTGCAGAATGCTCCCCTGCCGAAGTCTACACCTGTACATGCTGGTCTTAATGGCTTCTCCATGGCTTCTCGGTGCAGAAAGCTCCCCTGCAGAAGTCTACACCTGTACATGCTGGTCTTATTGGCTTCTCCATGGCTTCTCGGTGCAGAAAGCTCCCCTGCAGATGTCTACACCTGTACATGCTGGTCTTATTGACTTCTCCATGGCTTCTCGGTGCAGAAAGCTCCCCTGCAGAAGTCTACAACTGTACATGCTGGTTTTATTGACTTCTGCACGGCATCTCAGTGCAGAAAGCTCCCCTGCAGAAGTCTACACCTGTACATGCTGGTTTTATTGACTTCTCCGTGGCTTCTCGGTGCAGAAATCTCCCCTGCAGAAGTCTACACCTGTAAATGCTGGTCTTATTGGTTTCTCCGCGGCTTCTCGGTGCAGAAAGCTCCCCTGCAGAAGTCTACACCTGTACATGCTGGTCATATTGACTTCTCCATGGCATCTCGGTACAGAAAGCTCCCCTGCAGAAGTCTACATCTGTACATGCTGGTCTTATTGGCTTCTCCATGGCTTCTTGGTGCAGAATGCTCCCCTGCAGAAGTCTACACCTGTACATGCTGGTCATATTGACTTCTCCATGGCATCTCGGTACAGAAAGCTCCCCTGCAGAAGTCTACACCTGTACATGCTGGTCTTATTGGCTTCTCCATGGCTTCTTGGTGCAGAAAGCTCCCCTGCAGAAGTCTACACCTGTACATGCTGGTCTTATTCACTTCCCCATGGATTCTTGGTGCAGAATGCTCCCCTGCCGAAGTCTACACCTGTACATGCTGGTCTTAATGGCTTCTCCATGGCTTCTCGGTGCAGAAAGCTCCCCTGCAGAAGTATACACCTGTACATGCTGGTCTTATTGACTTCTCCATGGCTTCTCAGTGCAGAAAGCTCCCCTCCAGAAGTAAACACCTGTACATGCTGGTCTTATTGACTTCTCCATGGCTTCTCGGTGCAGAAAGCTCCCCTGCAGAAGTCTACCCCTGTACATGCTAGTCTTATTGACTTCTCCATGGCTTCTCGGTGCAGAAAGCTCCCCTGCAGAAGTCTACCCCTGTACATGCTGATCTTATTGACTTCCCCACGGCATCTCAGTGCAGAAAGCTCCCCTGCAGAAGTCTACACCTGTACATGCTGGTCATATTGACTTCTCCATGGCATCTCGGTGCAGAACACTCCCCTGCAAAAGTCTACACCTGTACATGCTGGTCTTATTGACTTCTCCATGGCTTCTCTGTGCAGAAAGCTCCCCTGCAGAAATCTACACCTGTACATACTGGTTTTATTGACTTCTCCGTGGCTTCTCGGTGCAGAAATCTCCCCTGCAGAAGTCTACACCTGTAAATGCTGGTCTTATTGGTTTCTCCGCGGCTTCTCGGTGCAGAAAGCTCCCCTGCAGAAGGCTACACCTGTACATGCTGGTCTTATTGGCTTCTGCATGGCTTCTCAGTGCAGGAAGCTCCCCTGCAGAAGGCTACACCTGTACATGCTGGTCTTATTCACTTCCCCATGGCTTCTTGGTGCAGAATGCTCCCCTGCAGAAGTCTACACCTGTACATGCTGGTCATATTGACTTCTCCATGGCATCTCGGTACAGAAAGCTCCCCTGCAGAAGTCTACACCTGTACATGCTCGTCTTATTGACTTTTGCACGTCATCTCGGTGCAGAAAGCTCCCCTGCAGAAGTCTACACCTGTACATGCTGGTCTTATTGGCTTCTCCATGGCTTCTTGGTGCAGAAAGCTCCCCTGCAGAAGTCTACACCTGTACATGCTGGTCTTATTGACTTCTCCATGGCTTCTCGGTGCAGAAAGCTCCCCTGCAGAAGTCTACACCTGTACATGCTGGTCTTATTAACTTCTCCATGGCTTCTCGGTGCAGAAAGCTCCCCTGCAGAAGTCTACAACTGTACATGCTGGTCTTATTGACTTCTGCACGTCATCTCAGTGCAGAAAGCTCCCCTGCAAAAGTCTACACCTGTACATGCTGGTCATATTGACTTCTCCATGGCATCTCGGTGCAGAAAGCTCCCTGCAGAAGTATACACCTGTACATGCTGGTCTTATTGGCTTCTGCACGGCTTCTCAGTGCAGAACACTCCCCTGCAGAAGTCTACACCTGTACATGCTGGTCTTATTGACTTCTCCATGGCTTCTCTGTTCAGAAGCCTCCCCTGCAGAAGTCTACACCTGTACATGCTAGTCTTATTGACTTCTCCATGGCTTCTCGGTGCAGAAAGCTCCCCTGCAGAAGTCTACCCCTGTACATGCTGATCTTATTGACTTCCCCACGGCTTCTCGGTGCAGAAAGCTCCCCTGCAGAAGTCTACACCTGTACATGCTGGTCTTATTGACTTCTCCACGGCTTCTCGGTGCAGAAAGCTCCCCTGCAGAAGTCTACACCTGTACATGCTGGTCTTATTGACTTCTCCACGGCTTCTCTGTGCAGAAAGCTCCCCTGCAGAAGTCTACAACTGTACATGCTCGTCTTATTGACTTTTGCACGGCATCTCGGTGCAGAAAGCTCCCCTGCAGAAGTCTACACCCGTACATGCTGGACTTACTGACTTCTCCATGGCTTCTCAGTGCAGAAAGCTCCCCTGCTGAAGTCTACACCTGTACATGCTGGATTTACTGACTTCTCCATGGCTTCTCAGTGCAGTAAGCTCCCCTGCTGAAGTCTACAACTGTACATGCTGGTCTCATTGACTTCTCCGCGGCTTCTCCGTGCAGAAAGCTCCCCTGCAGAAGTCTAAACCTGTACATGCTGGTTTCATTGGCTTCTCCTCGGCTTCTCAGTGCAGAAACCTCCCCTGCAGAAGTCTACACCTGTACATGCTGGTCTTGTTGACTTCTCCATGGCTTAGCAGTGCAGAAATCTCCCCTGCAGAAGTCTACACCTGTACATGCTGGTCTTATTGACTTCTCCACGGCTTCTCAGTGGAGAAATCTCCCCTACAGAAGTCTACACCTGTACATGCTGGTCTTTTTGGCTTCCCCATGGCTTAGCAGTGCAGAAAGCTCCCCTGCAGAAGTCTACACCTGCACATGCTGGTCTTATTGGCTTCTCCATGGCTTCTCAGTGCAGAAAGCTCCCCTGCCGAAGTCTACACCTGTACATGCTGGTCTTATTGACTTCTGCATGGCTTCTCAGTGCAGAAAGCTACCCTGCAGAAGTCTACACCTGTACATGCTGGTCTTATCGACTTCTGCATGGCTTCTCAGTGCAGAAAGGTCCCCTGCAGAAGTCTACACCTGTACATGCTGGTCTTATCGGCTTCTGCATGGCTTCTCAGTGCAGAAAGCTCCCCTGCAGAAGTCTACACCTGTACATGCTGGTCTTATCGGCTTCTGCACGGCTTCTCAGTGCAGAAAGCTCCCCTGCAGAAGTCTACACCTGTACATGCTGGTCTTATCGGCTTCTGCACGGCTTCTCAGTGCAGAAAGCTCCCCTGCAGAAGTCTACACCTTTGCATGCTGGTCTTATTGACTTCTCCATGGCTTCTCTGTTCAGAAGCCTCCCCTGCAGAAGTCTACACCTGTACATGCTGGTCTTATTGACTTCTCCACGGCTTCTCGGTGCAGAAACTCCCCTGCAGAAGTCTACACCTATACATGCTGGTCTTATTGACTTCCCCACGGCTTCTCGGTGCAGAAAGCTCCCCTGCAGAAGTCTACACCTGTACATGCTGGTCTTATTGACTTCTCCACGGCTTCTCGGTGCAGAAAGCTCCCATGCAGAAGTCTACACCTGTACATGCTAGTCTTATTGAGTTCTCCACGGCTTCTCGGTGCAGAAAGCTCCCCTGCAGAAGTCCACACCTGTACTTGCTGGTTTTATTGACTTCTCCACGGCTTCTCAGTGCAGAAAGCTCCCCTGCAGAAGTCTACAACTGTACATGCTTGTCTTATTGACTTTTGCATGGCATCTCGGTGCAGAAAGCTCACCTGCAGAAGTCTACACCTGTACATGCTGGTTTTATTGGCTTCTCCATGGCTTCTTGGTGCAGAAAGCTCCCCTGCAGAAGTCTACACCTGTACATGCTGGTCTTATTCACTTCCCCATGGCTTCTTGGTGCAGAATGCTCCCCTGCCGAAGTCTACACCTGTACATGCTGGTCTTAATGGCTTCTCCATGGCTTCTCGGTGAAGAAAGCTCCCTCCAGAAGTAAACACCTGTACATGCTGGTCTTATTGACTTCTCCATAGCTTCTCGGTGCAGAAAGCTCCCCTGCAGAAGTCTACACCTGTACATGCTGGTTTTATTGACTTCTACATGGCTTCTCAGTGAAGAACGCTCCCCTGCAGAAGTATACACCTGTACATGCTGGTCTTATTGGATTCTGCACGGCTTCTCAGTGCAGAACTGTAGGATTGTTTAGTGTGTTTTGGGAGCACAGAGCACAGCACCACTGCACAGGATCAATGTATATCATGTTTTTTGAAGTGCGCACCACTTCATGGGTTTGGTGCATTGCTATAAGGTGGTACATCAGGGCATGTGTTGCCAGTGTAACATGGACATGTAAATGAAAACAGGCTATGCAGTCAAAAACGATTTCTACATATAAAATGCAAATAATTTTTTTTTCACAGTTAAAAGCATATATTTATTTTACCTGAAATCCCTCTGTTGCAGGAGACACATTTGAGGATTACTGAACTAACCTCATTAACAAAAAACTATCATGCTAACTGATTAATAAAATAATGTGTTCTCCAGTGCAAAAATGGAAGGAAAAGACAGGCTCTGAAAGTCATTTTAAACACGCATCCAGATTTTTTTTTTCTTTTTGCTGCTCTGTGCTGCTCTGTCCACAGTATTTGCAGGAAGCAAAGACTCGAATAGCAGGAAATCAGTTTTGTTACAGTTGCTTACTGTAAAAGATTTCTATTGTGTGCAGGGGGAGGATAGAACATGAGGGATTCTTATTGGACAAGCATCATATTAGAGGCTGTAACCAGGTTTTCCTGTAGAATCTGGGGGGAGAAGAAGGCAGAATACATTTTACACAGCTGTGAGAAAGACCTGACTGCTGGCTGGGGAGTTCCTGATTGAAAAAGCAGATCCCAGCTGCACTGCTGCAGAGACTGGGAATCCCAGACAATAATCCCCGGTTTGAGTAACGGCAGATGCCTGTTCTCACTGGGGGTGTTTGAAGAGGGATTTGCCACATCCAGAAGGTGACCAGCCGAAGAATTTCACATGCTGAACAGATTAGGTAATTATACATTGCAAAGTACGGGGGCAGTGTGCATGAATGCGAAACTATTCAGTCATTGTAGACAAAAGAATTCCAGTGTTTTATCAACATGTTTAATGTTGCGACTGTTCTCATCGCCCTCTTCTCATTTTGTTACAGATAATGTTGACTGTGCTATTTCATTTATTTCTGTAAAAAGAGTAAGATCGTGTTTAAATGCAATTTTTATAATACACAAAAATATCTGAAAGCAGACGGGTAGTGTGTTTTATTTTCTCTTTCCTTTGTGCATTTACCATTACAGTGCTGATGATGTGGGGAGATGTTTAGACGGTGCAATTGTCATTTTTAAGGTAGCTAAAAATAAGGCTTGGCTGCAGCTGTGTGCACGATTTCATTCAGTATGAGCAATTATAAATAACTGTGTGTGTTATAGCCTGCTGAAGGTAAATGAGTCAGCAGAAATAGAGACCCGGGACATAGTTCACTGTTGTATATAAAAAGGTGAGTGTTGTACCATATGTTAGCTCGCTGTTGTAAATAATTCAGTAAGAAATTGCCCATAGTGGCACACTAAAAATGAAAATGTGGTATTTCTGAAATGTAGTCCTGAGGTCTCTCTAGTGATCAAACGAACAATCTAAACAAAAATAAGGGGTTATGGATATTGGGGCCACAAATAAAACTGTCATGATCTCTGCTTCCAAAAGGTCAGGGTTTTCCCAACTCCCTTGGAAGCAGATCCATAACCCAGGTTCCGAGTGCCAACCAGTCCCAATTGGGACCTTTTGGACCCAGTCCTGGCGCCAGTGGCACCAGGCTCATAAATATGCCCAGTCCCAGCGCTGGAAGCGCCGGGCTCATAATGCTTGGGTGGACTTACCTGCAGCAGACCATGCTGCTTACTTGCCTGCCAGTTGAGCCTCTGATCCTCTTCTGTTTGGAACTACTTTTCCTGTTGGGTGGGGCAGGAGCCACTCCCTAGATTCAGAACACTGGAACTCTTCTGGAAAGCAGGAACTCTTTTCTTACCTAGGCGTGGCTGTGGAATGAGACACCTAAGCACTACAGGAGGCTATTTAAACCACACCCGATGGGTGAATCTTGCTTTGCGTTATTCTGCATCCTCTGCAGCAGAACGCTCATCGTGTCTTCTGCATCTGATCCTGGGCCTAAGGAAAAAGGCTTACCATCCTGAATACAGTCTTCAGCAACACCTATAAAGACAAGAAAGAACAGGTTAGCATTACGGTCTTCAGTGACAGCTCTTCACTTACCTGGTCCATCGGCTGTCACCAACGCCTCGCGCTGCATTCCGGCATCTGAAAGACAAATGCTTACCTACTCTTCGTGCGCTCCGGAGGTCTTCACACTGCATTCCGGCATCTGAAAGACAAAAGCTTACCAACTCTTCGCGCGCTCCGGAGGCCTTCGGTGCTGCATCCCGCATCTGAAAGACAAAACAAGGTGCGTTTAAAGACATTGGGGAACTTTAATACTCACGTGCCATTACTCCTTTCCACATCTAACCCAGTGGGTATTCCGGCACCCTGCAGCCGCTCCGAACTTGTACCTGCAAAATAAAAAGACAGTTAGAGCGCATCGTGAAGCAGGCAACAAGCGCTTACTTACGTGCTTCCAGGCGCTTCCATTCATCACACGGGCTCCATCTTCAACTCACTTCAGCCCGTCATCCGCCATCGCCGGAACCCTGCAAAACAAGAGACATCATTACTAAAGACTTTTAAAGACATTAGAATTACTCGAAACTTACCGTTCGTGCAGTAAACGACGGACAGCAGTCCTCTGAAGTCAAGAGGCCTGCTCCCCTTATCCAGTGAAGAAACTGGTTACAGCACCCTGCCCCGAGGCAGATGGAGAGCACGGCGTTCACTTACCTAAGGTGAGAGCGTTAACCTTTGGGGTTCTACAGGAGAAGAGAAAGGGAAGAAGAGAGAGACATTCAATAACCCAGTTCATTAATCCCATATTTTCTATCTGCAGACATCTTACCCTTCGAGTCAGACATACAGTGCACAGAGGTCCAGCCCAAAGAGCCAGCCGTGTGTTACACATCACCTTTGAAGATACGGTATACGCCCAGTCAAGACCGGCGCCTCTACGGGAATCAGGTGAGCGTTACAGTAACGGCAGATGCCTGTTCTCACTGGGGGTGTTTGAAGAGGGATTTGCCACATCCAGAAGGCGACCAGCCGAAGAATTTCACATGCTGAACAGATTAGGTAATTATACATTGTAAAGTACGGGGGCAGTGTGCATGAATGCGAAACTATTCAGTCAGTGTAGACGAAAGAATTCCAGTGTTTTATCAATATGTTTAATGTTGCGACTGTTCTCATTGCCCTCTTCTCATTTTGTTACAGATAATGTTGACTGTGCTATTTCATTTATTTCTGTAAAAAGAGTGAAATCGTGTTTAAATGCAATTTTTATAATACACAAAAATATCTGAAAGCAGACGGGTAGTGTGTTTTATTTTCTCTTTCCTTTGTGCATTTACCATTACAGTGCTGATGATGTGGGGAGATGTTTAGACAGTGCAATTGTCATTTTTAAGGTAGCTAAAAATAAGACTTAGCTGCAGCTGTGTGCACGATTTCATTCAGTATGAGCAATTATAAATAACTGTGTGTGTTATAGCCTGCTGAAGGTAAATGAGTCAGCAGAAATAGAGACCCGGGACATAGTTCACTGTTGTATATAAAATAGTGAGTGTTATACCATATGTTAGCTCACTGTTGTAAATAATTCAGTGACAAATTGCCCATGGTGGCACACTAAAAATGAAAATGTGGTATTTCTGAAATGTAGGCCTGAGGTCTCTCTAGTGATCAAACGAACAATCTAAACAAAAATAAGGGGTTCTGGATATTGGGGCCACAAATAAAACAAAGGAATTATGCTCACCAAAAATACCACCAACCACGCATACCAACCATGCATACCAACCACGCATACCAACCGCGCATACCAACAAATGTATACCATCTAAATATGTCTCTGTACTGAAATAATGCATATCCACTGTATTATTATTATACATAACCCAATCTGAATACAAGGAGTGATTGTTGCTAAATTATTTTTTCGGCGGTAAGAAAATACCACCAGGCCCCACATCTACACAAAATACCCAACAGAACGCTCCCCTGCAGAAGTCTATACCTGTACATGTTGGTCTTATTGGCTTCTGCACGGCTTCTCAGTGCAGAAAGCTCCCCTGCAGAAGTCTACACCTGTACATGCTGGTCTTATTGACTTCCCCGCTGCTTCTCAGTGCAGAACGCTCCCCTGCAGAAGTCTACACCTGTACATGCTGGTTTTATTGACTTCTTCGTGGCTTCTCGGTGCAGAAAGCTCCCTGCAGAAGTGTACACCTGTACATGCTGGTCTTATCGAATTCTGCATGGCTTCTCAGTGCAGAAAGCTCCCCTGCAGAAGTCTACACCTGTACATGCTGGTCTTATTGACTTCCCCGCTGCTTCTCAGTGCAGAACGCTCCCCTGCAGAAGTCTACACCTGTACATGCTGGTCTTATTGGCTTCTCCGCGGCTTCTCAGTGCAGAAAGCTCCCCTGCAGAAGGCTACACCTGTACATGCTCGTCTTATTGGCTTCTCCATGGCTTCTCTGGGCAGAAACCTCCCCTGCAGAAGTCTACACCTGTACAAGCTGGACTTATTGACTTCTCCATGGCTTCTCTGTGCAGAAAGCTCCCCTGCAGAAGTCCACACCTGTACATGCTGGTCTTATTGACTTCTCCATGGATTCTCTGTGCCGAAAGCTCCCCTGCAGAAGTCCACACCTGTACATGCTGGTCTTATTGGCTTCTCCATGGCTTCTCTGGGCAGAAACCTCCCCTGCAGAAGTCTACACCTGTACATGCTGGTCTTATTGGCTTCTCCATGGCTTCTCGGTGCAGAAAGCTCCCCTGCAGAAGTCTACACCTGTACATGCTGGTCTTATTGACTTCCCCATGGCTTTTCAGTGCAGAAAGCTCCCCTGCAGAAGTCTACACCTGTACATGCTGGTCTTATTGACTTCTCCATGGCTTCTCGGTGCAGGAAGCTCCCCTGCAGAAGTCTACACCTGTACATGCTGGTCTTAATTGCTTCTCCATGGCTTCTCAGTGCAGAAAGCTCCCTGCAGAAGTATACACCTGTACATGCTGGTCTTATTTGCTTCTCCATGGCTTCTCGGTGCAGAAAGCTCCCCTGCAGAAGTCTACACCTGTACATGCTGGTCTTATTGACTTCCCCATGGCTTCTCAGTGCAGGAAGCTCCCCTGCAGAAGTCTACACCTGTACATGCTGGTCTTAATTGCTTCTCCATGGCTTCTCAGTGCAGAAAGCTCCCTGCAGAAGTATACACCTGTACATGCTGGTCTTATTGACTTCTTCGTGGCTTCTCGGTGCAGAAAGTTCCCCTGCAGATGTCTACACCTGTACATGCTGGTTTTATTGACTTCTGCATGGCTTCTCAGTGCAGAAAGCTCCCCTGCAGAAGTGTACACCTGTACATGCTGGTCTTATTGACTTCTCCGCGGCTTCTCAGTGCAGAAAGCTCCCCTGAAGAAGTCTACACGTGTACATGCTGATCTTATTGGCTTATCTGCGGCTTCTCGGTGCACAAAGCTCCCCTGAAGAAGTGTACACCTGTACATGCTGGTCTTATTGGCTTCTCCATGGCTTCTCGGTGCAGAAAGATCCCCTGCAGAAGTCTACACCTGTACATGCTGGTCTTATTGGCTTCTCCATGGCTTCTCAGTGCAGAAATCTCCCCTGCAGAAGTCTACACCTGTACATGCTGGTCTTATTGACTTCCCCATGGCTTCTCGGTGCAGGAAGCTCCCCTGCAGAAGTCTACACCTGTACATGCTGGTCTTAATTGCTTCTCCATGGCTTCTCAGTGCAGAAAGCTCCCTGCAGAAGTATACACCTGTACATGCTGGTTTTATTGACTTCTCTGCGGCTTCTCGGTGCAGAAAGTTCCCCTGCAGATGTCTACACCTGTACATGCTGGTTTTATTGACTTCTGCACGGCTTCTCAGTGCAGAAAGCTCCCCTGCAGAAGTCTACACCTGTACATGCTGGTCTTATTGGCTTCGGCACGGCTTCTCAGTGTATAACACTCCCCTGCAGAAGTCTACACCTGTACATGGCTTCTCCATGGCTTCTCTGTGCAGAAAGCTCCCCTGCAGAAGTCTACACATGTACATGCTGGTCTTATTGACTTCCCCATGGCTTCTCGGTGCAGAAAGCTCCCCTGCAGAAGGCTACACCTGTACATGCTGGTTTTATTGACTTCTCCGCGGCTTCTCGGTGCAGAAAGCTCCCATGCAGAAGGATACACCTGTACATGCTGGTTTTATTGGCTTCTCTGCGGCTTCTCAATGCAGAAAGCTCCCCTGCAGAAGGATACACCTGTATATGCAGGTCTTATTGACTTCTCCAGTGCAGAAAGCTCCCCTGCAGAAGTCTACACCTGTACATGCTGGTCTTAATGGCTTCTCCATGGCTTCTCGGTGCAGAAAGCTCCCCTGCAGAAGTAAACACCTGTACATGCTGGTCTTATTGGCTTCTCCATGGCTTCTCAGTGCAGAAAGCTCCCCTGCAGAAGTCTACACCCGTACACGCTGGACTTACTGACTTCTCCATGGCTTCTCAGTGCAGAAAGCTCCCCTGCTGAAGTCTACACCTGTAAACGCTGGACTTACTGACTTCTCCATGGCTTCTCAGTGCAGAAAGCTCCCCTGCTGAAGTCTACACCTGTACATGCTGGTCTCATTGACTTCTCCGCGGCTTCTCAGTGCAGAAAGCTCCCCTGCAGAAGTCTACACCTGTACACACTGTTTTTATTGACTTCTCCATGGCTTCTCAGTGCAGAAAGCTCCCCTTGCAGAAGTCTACACCTGTACATGCTGGTCTTATTGGCTTCTCCGCGGATTCTCAGTGCAGAAAGTTCCCCTGTAGAAATCTACACCTGTACACGCTGGTCTTATTGGCTTCTCCATGGCTTCTCAGTGCAGAAAGCTCCCCTGCAGAAGTCTACACCTGTACACGCTGGTCTTATTGACTTCTCCATGGCTTCTCAGTGCAGAAAGCTCCCCTGCAGAAATCTACACCTGTGCATGCTGGTCTTATTGGCTTCTCCGCGGATTCTCAGTGCAGAAAGTTCCCCTGTAGAAATCTACACCTGTACATGCTGGTCTTATTGGCTTCTCCGCGGATTCTCAGTGCAGAAAGTTCCCCTGTAGAAATCTACACCTGTACATGCTCGTCTTATTGACTTCTTCGCGGCTTCTCAGTGCAGAAAGCTCCCTTGCAGAAATCTACACCTGTGCATGCTGGTTTTATTGACTTCTCCGCGGCTTCTCAGTGCAGAAAGCTCCCCTGCAGAAATCTACACCTGTGCATGCTGGTCTTATTGGCTTCTCCGCGGATTCTCAGTGCAGAAAGTTCCCCTGTAGAAATCTACACCTGTACACGCTGGTCTTATTGGCTTCTCCATGGCTTCTCAGTGCAGAAAGCTCCCCTGCAGAAGTCTACACCTGTACACGCTGGTCTTATTGACTTCTCCATGGCTTCTCAGTGCAGAAAGCTCCCCTGCAGAAGTCTACACCTGTACATGCTCGTCTTATTGACTTCTTCGCGGCTTCTCAGTGCAGAAAGCTCCCTTGCAGAAATCTACACCTGTACATGCTGGTCCTATTGACTTCTCCATGGCTTCTCAGTGCAGAAAGCTCCCTACAGAAGTCTACACATGTACATGCTGGTCTTAATTGCTTCTCCATGGCTTCTCAGTGCAGAAAGCTCCCCTGCAGAAGTCTACACCTCTACATGCTGGTCTTATTGACTTCTCCATGGCTTCTCAGTGCAGAAAGCTCCCCTCCAGAAGTAAACACCTGTACATGCTGGTCTTATTGACTTCTCCATGGCTTCTCAGTGCAGAAAGCTCCCCTGCAGAAGTCCACACCTGTACATGCTGGTCTTATTGACTTCTCCATGGCTTAGCAGTGCAGAAATCTCCCCTGCAGAAGTATACACCTGTACATGCTGGTCTTATTGGCTTCTCCATGGCTTCTCAGTGCAGAAAGCTCCCCTGCAGAAGTCTACACCTGTACATGCTGGTCTTATTGACTTCCCCATGGCTTCTCGGTGCAGGAAGCTCCCCTGCAGAATTCTACACCTGTACATGCTGGACTTAATTGCTTCTCCATGGCTTCTCAGTGCAGAAAGCTCCCTGCAGAAGTATACACCTGTACATGCTGGTCTTATTGACTTCTTCGTGGCTTCTTGGTGCAGAAAGTTCCCCTGCAGATGTCTACACCTGTACATGCTGGTTTTATTGACTTCTGCATGGCTTCTCAGTGCAGAAAGCTCCCCTGCAGAAGTCTACACCTGTACATGCTGGTCTTATTGACTTCCCCATGGCTTCTCGGTGCAGGAAGCTCCCCTGCAGAATTCTACACCTGTACATGCTGGACTTAATTGCTTCTCCATGGCTTCTCAGTGCAGAAAGCTCCCTGCAGAAGTATACACCTGTACATGCTGGTCTTATTGACTTCTTCGTGGCTTCTTGGTGCAGAAAGTTCCCCTGCAGATGTCTACACCTGTACATGCTGGTCTTATTGGCTTCTCCATGGCTTCTCAGTGCAGAAAGCTCCCCTGCAGAAGTCTACACCTGTACATGCTGGTCTTATTGACTTCCCCATGGCTTCTCGGTGCAGGAAGCTCCCCTGCAGAATTCTACACCTGTACATGCTGGACTTAATTGCTTCTCCATGGCTTCTCAGTGCAGAAAGCTCCCTGCAGAAGTATACACCTGTACATGCTGGTCTTATTGACTTCTTCGTGGCTTCTTGGTGCAGAAAGTTCCCCTGCAGATGTCTACACCTGTACATGCTGGTTTTATTGACTTCTGCATGGCTTCTCAGTGCAGAAAGCTCCCCTGCAGAAGTCTACACCCGTACACGCTGGACTTACTGACTTCTCCATGGCTTCTCAGTGCAGAAAGCTCCCCTGCTGAAGTCTACACCTGTAAACGCTGGACTTACTGACTTCTCCATGGCTTCTCAGTGCAGAAAGCTCCCCTGCTGAAGTCTACACCTGTACATGCTGGTCTCATTGACTTCTCCGCGGCTTCTCAGTGCAGAAAGCTCCCCTGCAGAAGTCTACACCTGTACACGCTGTTTTTATTGACTTCTCCATGGCTTCTCAGTGCAGAAAGCTCCCCTGCAGAAGTCTACACCTGTACATGCTGGTCTTATTGGCTTCTCCGCGGATTCTCAGTGCAGAAAGTTCCCCTGTAGAAATCTACACCTGTACACGCTGGTCTTATTGGCTTCTCCATGGCTTCTCAGTGCAGAAAGCTCCCCTGCAGAAGTCTACACCTGTACACGCTGGTCTTATTGACTTCTCCATGGCTTCTCAGTGCAGAAAGCTCCCCTGCAGAAGTCTACACCTGTACATGCTCGTCTTATTGACTTCTTCGCGGCTTCTCAGTGCAGAAAGCTCCCTTGCAGAAATCTACACCTGTACATGCTGGTCTTATTGACTTCTCCGCGGCTTCTCAGTGCAGAAAGCTCCCCTGCAGAAGTCTACACCTGTGCATGCTGGTCTTATTGGCTTCTCCGCGGATTCTCAGTGCAGAAAGTTCCCCTGTAGAAATCTACACCTGTACACGCTGGTCTTATTGGCTTCTCCATGGCTTCTCAGTGCAGAAAGCTCCCCTGCAGAAGTCTACACCTGTACACGCTGGTCTTATTGACTTCTCCATGGCTTCTCAGTGCAGAAAGCTCCCCTGCAGAAGTCTACACCTGTACATGCTCGTCTTATTGACTTCTTCGCGGCTTCTCAGTGCAGAAAGCTCCCTTGCAGAAATCTACACCTGTACATGCTGGTCCTATTGACTTCTCCATGGCTTCTCAGTGCAGAAAGCTCCCTACAGAAGTCTACACATGTACATGCTGGTCTTAATTGCTTCTCCATGGCTTCTCAGTGCAGAAAGCTCCCCTGCAGAAGTCTACACCTCTACATGCTGGTCTTATTGACTTCTCCATGGCTTCTCAGTGCAGAAAGCTCCCCTCCAGAAGTAAACACCTGTACATGCTGGTCTTATTGACTTCTCCATGGCTTCTCAGTGCAGAAAGCTCCCCTGCAGAAGTCCACACCTGTACATGCTGGTCTTATTGACTTCTCCATGGCTTAGCAGTGCAGAAATCTCCCCTGCAGAAGTATACACCTGTACATGCTGGTCTTATTGGCTTCTCCATGGCTTCTCAGTGCAGAAAGCTCCCCTGCAGAAGTCTACACCTGTACATGCTGGTCTTATTGACTTCCCCATGGCTTCTCGGTGCAGGAAGCTCCCCTGCAGAATTCTACACCTGTACATGCTGGACTTAATTGCTTCTCCATGGCTTCTCAGTGCAGAAAGCTCCCTGCAGAAGTATACACCTGTACATGCTGGTCTTATTGACTTCTTCGTGGCTTCTTGGTGCAGAAAGTTCCCCTGCAGATGTCTACACCTGTACATGCTGGTTTTATTGACTTCTGCATGGCTTCTCAGTGCAGAAAGCTCCCCTGCAGAAGTCTACACCTGTACATGCTGGTCTTATTGACTTCTCTGCGGCTTCTCAGTGCAGAAAGCTCCCTTGCAGAAGTCTAAACCTGTACATGCTGGTGTTATTGGCTTCTCCGTGGCTTCTCAGTGCAGAAAGCTCCCCTGAAGAAGTCTACACGTGTACATGCTGGTCTTATTGGCTTATCCGCGGCTTCTCGGTGCAGAAAGCTCCCCTGAAGAAGTGTACACCTGTACATGCTGGTCTTATTGACTTCTCCATGGCTTCTCAGTGCTGAAAGCTCCCCTGCAGAAGTCTACACCTGTACATGCTGGTCTTATTGACCTCCCCATGGCTTCTCGGTGCAGAAAGCTCCCCTGCAGAAGTCTACACCTGTACATGCTGGTTTTATTGGCTTCTCCATGGCTTCTCAGTGCTGAAAGCTCCCCTGCAGAAGTCTACACCTGTACATGCTGGTCTTATTGACCTCCCCATGGCTTCTCGGTGCAGAAAGCTCCCCTGCAGATGTCTACACTTGTACATGCTGGTCTTATTGGCTTCTCCATGGCTTCTCAGTGCAGAAAGCTCCCCTGCAGAAGTCTACACCTGTACATGCTGGTCTTACTGACTTCCCATGGCTTCTCGGTGCAGGAAGCTCCCCTGCAGAAGTCTACACCTGTACATGCTGGTATTAATTGCTTCTCCATGGCTTCTCAGTGCAGAAAGCTCCCCTGCAGAAGTCTACACCTGTACATGCTGGTCTTATTGGCTTCGGCACGGCTTCTCAGTGTATAACACTCCCCTGCAGAAGTCTACACCTGTACATGGCTTCTCCATGGCTTCTCTGTGCAGAAAGCTCCCCTGCAGAAGTCTACACATGTACATGCTGGTCTTATTGACTTCCCCATGGCTTCTCGGTGCAGAAAGCTCCCCTGCAGAAGGCTACACCTGTACATGCTGGTTTTATTGACTTCTCCGCGGCTTCTCGGTGCAGAAAGCTCCCATGCAGAAGGATACACCTGTACATGCTGGTTTTATTGGCTTCTCTGCGGCTTCTCAATGCAGAAAGCTCCCCTGCAGAAGGATACACCTGTATATGCAGGTCTTATTGACTTCTCCAGTGCAGAAAGCTCCCCTGCAGAAGTCTACACCTGTACATGCTGGTCTTAATGGCTTCTCCATGGCTTCTCGGTGCAGAAAGCTCCCCTGCAGAAGTAAACACCTGTACATGCTGGTCTTATTGGCTTCTCCATGGCTTCTCAGTGCAGAAAGCTCCCCTGCAGAAGTCTACACCCGTACACGCTGGACTTACTGACTTCTCCATGGCTTCTCAGTGCAGAAAGCTCCCCTGCTGAAGTCTACACCTGTAAACGCTGGACTTACTGACTTCTCCATGGCTTCTCAGTGCAGAAAGCTCCCCTGCTGAAGTCTACACCTGTACATGCTGGTCTCATTGACTTCTCCGCGGCTTCTCAGTGCAGAAAGCTCCCCTGCAGAAGTCTACACCTGTACACACTGTTTTTATTGACTTCTCCATGGCTTCTCAGTGCAGAAAGCTCCCCTTGCAGAAGTCTACACCTGTACATGCTGGTCTTATTGGCTTCTCCGCGGATTCTCAGTGCAGAAAGTTCCCCTGTAGAAATCTACACCTGTACACGCTGGTCTTATTGGCTTCTCCATGGCTTCTCAGTGCAGAAAGCTCCCCTGCAGAAGTCTACACCTGTACACGCTGGTCTTATTGACTTCTCCATGGCTTCTCAGTGCAGAAAGCTCCCCTGCAGAAATCTACACCTGTGCATGCTGGTCTTATTGGCTTCTCCGCGGATTCTCAGTGCAGAAAGTTCCCCTGTAGAAATCTACACCTGTACATGCTGGTCTTATTGGCTTCTCCGCGGATTCTCAGTGCAGAAAGTTCCCCTGTAGAAATCTACACCTGTACATGCTCGTCTTATTGACTTCTTCGCGGCTTCTCAGTGCAGAAAGCTCCCTTGCAGAAATCTACACCTGTGCATGCTGGTTTTATTGACTTCTCCGCGGCTTCTCAGTGCAGAAAGCTCCCCTGCAGAAATCTACACCTGTGCATGCTGGTCTTATTGGCTTCTCCGCGGATTCTCAGTGCAGAAAGTTCCCCTGTAGAAATCTACACCTGTACACGCTGGTCTTATTGGCTTCTCCATGGCTTCTCAGTGCAGAAAGCTCCCCTGCAGAAGTCTACACCTGTACACGCTGGTCTTATTGACTTCTCCATGGCTTCTCAGTGCAGAAAGCTCCCCTGCAGAAGTCTACACCTGTACATGCTCGTCTTATTGACTTCTTCGCGGCTTCTCAGTGCAGAAAGCTCCCTTGCAGAAATCTACACCTGTACATGCTGGTCCTATTGACTTCTCCATGGCTTCTCAGTGCAGAAAGCTCCCTACAGAAGTCTACACATGTACATGCTGGTCTTAATTGCTTCTCCATGGCTTCTCAGTGCAGAAAGCTCCCCTGCAGAAGTCTACACCTCTACATGCTGGTCTTATTGACTTCTCCATGGCTTCTCAGTGCAGAAAGCTCCCCTCCAGAAGTAAACACCTGTACATGCTGGTCTTATTGACTTCTCCATGGCTTCTCAGTGCAGAAAGCTCCCCTGCAGAAGTCCACACCTGTACATGCTGGTCTTATTGACTTCTCCATGGCTTAGCAGTGCAGAAATCTCCCCTGCAGAAGTATACACCTGTACATGCTGGTCTTATTGGCTTCTCCATGGCTTCTCAGTGCAGAAAGCTCCCCTGCAGAAGTCTACACCTGTACATGCTGGTCTTATTGACTTCCCCATGGCTTCTCGGTGCAGGAAGCTCCCCTGCAGAATTCTACACCTGTACATGCTGGACTTAATTGCTTCTCCATGGCTTCTCAGTGCAGAAAGCTCCCTGCAGAAGTATACACCTGTACATGCTGGTCTTATTGACTTCTTCGTGGCTTCTTGGTGCAGAAAGTTCCCCTGCAGATGTCTACACCTGTACATGCTGGTTTTATTGACTTCTGCATGGCTTCTCAGTGCAGAAAGCTCCCCTGCAGAAGTCTACACCTGTACATGCTGGTCTTATTGACTTCCCCATGGCTTCTCGGTGCAGGAAGCTCCCCTGCAGAATTCTACACCTGTACATGCTGGACTTAATTGCTTCTCCATGGCTTCTCAGTGCAGAAAGCTCCCTGCAGAAGTATACACCTGTACATGCTGGTCTTATTGACTTCTTCGTGGCTTCTTGGTGCAGAAAGTTCCCCTGCAGATGTCTACACCTGTACATGCTGGTCTTATTGGCTTCTCCATGGCTTCTCAGTGCAGAAAGCTCCCCTGCAGAAGTCTACACCTGTACATGCTGGTCTTATTGACTTCCCCATGGCTTCTCGGTGCAGGAAGCTCCCCTGCAGAATTCTACACCTGTACATGCTGGACTTAATTGCTTCTCCATGGCTTCTCAGTGCAGAAAGCTCCCTGCAGAAGTATACACCTGTACATGCTGGTCTTATTGACTTCTTCGTGGCTTCTTGGTGCAGAAAGTTCCCCTGCAGATGTCTACACCTGTACATGCTGGTTTTATTGACTTCTGCATGGCTTCTCAGTGCAGAAAGCTCCCCTGCAGAAGTCTACACCCGTACACGCTGGACTTACTGACTTCTCCATGGCTTCTCAGTGCAGAAAGCTCCCCTGCTGAAGTCTACACCTGTAAACGCTGGACTTACTGACTTCTCCATGGCTTCTCAGTGCAGAAAGCTCCCCTGCTGAAGTCTACACCTGTACATGCTGGTCTCATTGACTTCTCCGCGGCTTCTCAGTGCAGAAAGCTCCCCTGCAGAAGTCTACACCTGTACACGCTGTTTTTATTGACTTCTCCATGGCTTCTCAGTGCAGAAAGCTCCCCTGCAGAAGTCTACACCTGTACATGCTGGTCTTATTGGCTTCTCCGCGGATTCTCAGTGCAGAAAGTTCCCCTGTAGAAATCTACACCTGTACACGCTGGTCTTATTGGCTTCTCCATGGCTTCTCAGTGCAGAAAGCTCCCCTGCAGAAGTCTACACCTGTACACGCTGGTCTTATTGACTTCTCCATGGCTTCTCAGTGCAGAAAGCTCCCCTGCAGAAGTCTACACCTGTACATGCTCGTCTTATTGACTTCTTCGCGGCTTCTCAGTGCAGAAAGCTCCCTTGCAGAAATCTACACCTGTACATGCTGGTCTTATTGACTTCTCCGCGGCTTCTCAGTGCAGAAAGCTCCCCTGCAGAAGTCTACACCTGTGCATGCTGGTCTTATTGGCTTCTCCGCGGATTCTCAGTGCAGAAAGTTCCCCTGTAGAAATCTACACCTGTACACGCTGGTCTTATTGGCTTCTCCATGGCTTCTCAGTGCAGAAAGCTCCCCTGCAGAAGTCTACACCTGTACACGCTGGTCTTATTGACTTCTCCATGGCTTCTCAGTGCAGAAAGCTCCCCTGCAGAAGTCTACACCTGTACATGCTCGTCTTATTGACTTCTTCGCGGCTTCTCAGTGCAGAAAGCTCCCTTGCAGAAATCTACACCTGTACATGCTGGTCCTATTGACTTCTCCATGGCTTCTCAGTGCAGAAAGCTCCCTACAGAAGTCTACACATGTACATGCTGGTCTTAATTGCTTCTCCATGGCTTCTCAGTGCAGAAAGCTCCCCTGCAGAAGTCTACACCTCTACATGCTGGTCTTATTGACTTCTCCATGGCTTCTCAGTGCAGAAAGCTCCCCTCCAGAAGTAAACACCTGTACATGCTGGTCTTATTGACTTCTCCATGGCTTCTCAGTGCAGAAAGCTCCCCTGCAGAAGTCCACACCTGTACATGCTGGTCTTATTGACTTCTCCATGGCTTAGCAGTGCAGAAATCTCCCCTGCAGAAGTATACACCTGTACATGCTGGTCTTATTGGCTTCTCCATGGCTTCTCAGTGCAGAAAGCTCCCCTGCAGAAGTCTACACCTGTACATGCTGGTCTTATTGACTTCCCCATGGCTTCTCGGTGCAGGAAGCTCCCCTGCAGAATTCTACACCTGTACATGCTGGACTTAATTGCTTCTCCATGGCTTCTCAGTGCAGAAAGCTCCCTGCAGAAGTATACACCTGTACATGCTGGTCTTATTGACTTCTTCGTGGCTTCTTGGTGCAGAAAGTTCCCCTGCAGATGTCTACACCTGTACATGCTGGTTTTATTGACTTCTGCATGGCTTCTCAGTGCAGAAAGCTCCCCTGCAGAAGTCTACACCTGTACATGCTGGTCTTATTGACTTCTCTGCGGCTTCTCAGTGCAGAAAGCTCCCTTGCAGAAGTCTAAACCTGTACATGCTGGTGTTATTGGCTTCTCCGTGGCTTCTCAGTGCAGAAAGCTCCCCTGAAGAAGTCTACACGTGTACATGCTGGTCTTATTGGCTTATCCGCGGCTTCTCGGTGCAGAAAGCTCCCCTGAAGAAGTGTACACCTGTACATGCTGGTCTTATTGACTTCTCCATGGCTTCTCAGTGCTGAAAGCTCCCCTGCAGAAGTCTACACCTGTACATGCTGGTCTTATTGACCTCCCCATGGCTTCTCGGTGCAGAAAGCTCCCCTGCAGAAGTCTACACCTGTACATGCTGGTTTTATTGGCTTCTCCATGGCTTCTCAGTGCTGAAAGCTCCCCTGCAGAAGTCTACACCTGTACATGCTGGTCTTATTGACCTCCCCATGGCTTCTCGGTGCAGAAAGCTCCCCTGCAGATGTCTACACTTGTACATGCTGGTCTTATTGGCTTCTCCATGGCTTCTCAGTGCAGAAAGCTCCCCTGCAGAAGTCTACACCTGTACATGCTGGTCTTACTGACTTCCCATGGCTTCTCGGTGCAGGAAGCTCCCCTGCAGAAGTCTACACCTGTACATGCTGGTATTAATTGCTTCTCCATGGCTTCTCAGTGCAGAAAGCTCCCCTGCAGAAGTCTACACCTGTACATGCTGGTCTTATTGACTTCTCTGTGGCTTCTCGGTGCAGAACGTTCCCCTGCAGATGTCTACACCTGTACATGCTGGTTTTATTGACTTCTGCATGGCTTCTCAGTGCAGAAAGCTCCCCTGCAGAAGTCTACACCTGTACATGCTGGTTTTATTGGCTTCTGCACGGCTTCTCAGTGTATAACACTCCCCTGCAGAAGTCTACACCTGTACATGCTGGTCTTATTGACTTCTCCGCAGCTTCTCAGTGCAGAAAGCTCCCCTGCAGAAGTCTACACCTGTACATGCTGGTCTTACTGACTTCCCATGGCTTCTCGGTGCAGGAAGCTCCCCTGCAGAAGTCTACACCTGTACATGCTGGTATTAATTGCTTCTCCATGGCTTCTCAGTGCAGAAAGCTCCCCTGCAGAAGTCTACACCTGTACATGCTGGTCTTATTGACTTCTCTGTGGCTTCTCGGTGCAGAACGTTCCCCTGCAGATGTCTACACCTGTACATGCTGGTTTTATTGACTTCTGCATGGCTTCTCAGTGCAGAAAGCTCCCCTGCAGAAGTCTACACCTGTACATGCTGGTTTTCTTGGCTTCTGCACGGCTTCTCAGTGTATAACACTCCCCTGCAGAAGTCTACACCTGTACATGCTGGTTTTATTGGCTTCTGCACGGCTTCTCAGTGTATAACACTCCCCTGCAGAAGTCTACACCTGTACATGCTGGTCTTATTGACTTCTCCGCAGCTTCTCAGTGCAGAAAGCTCCCCTGCAGAAGTGTACACCTGTACTTGCTGGTCTTATTGGCTTCTCCGCGGCTTCTCAATGCAGAAAGCTCCCCTGCAAAAGGCTACACCTGTATATGCAGGTCTTATTGACTTCTCCAGTGCAGAAAGCTCCCCTGCAGAAGTCTACTCCTGTACATGCTGGTCTTATTGACTTCTCCGCAGCTTCTCAGTGCAGAAAGCTCCCCTGCAGAAGTGTACACCTGTACTTGCTGGTCTTATTGGCTTCTCCGCGGCTTCTCAATGCAGAAAGCTCCCCTGCAAAAGGCTACACCTGTATATGCAGGTCTTATTGACTTCTCCAGTGCAGAAAGCTCCCCTGCAGAAGTCTACACCTGTACATGCTGGTCTTAATGGCTTCTCCATGGCTTCTCGGTGCAGAAAGCTCCCCTGCAGAAGTCCACTCCTGTACATGCTGGTCTTATTGACTTCTCTGCGGCTTCTCAGTGCAGAAAGCTCCCTTGCAGAAGTCTAAACCTGTACATGCTGGTCTTATTGACTTCTCTGCGGCTTCTCAGTGCAGAAAGCTCCCCTGCAGAAATCTACACCTGTACACGCTGGTCTTATTGGCTTCTCCTTGGCTTCTCAGTGCAGAAAGCTCCCCTGCAGAAGTCTACACCTGTACACGCTGGTCTTATTGACTTCTCCATGGCTTCTCAGTGCAGAAAGCTCCCCTGCAGAAATCTACACCTGTACATGCTGGTCTTATTGACTTCTGCATGGCTTCTCAGTGCAGAAAGCTCCCTTGCAGAAGTCTAAACCTGTACATGCTGGTCTTATTGGCCTCTCCGCGGCTTCTCAGTGCAGAAAGCTCCTCTGCAGATGTCTACACCTGTACATGCTGGTCTTATTGACTTCTCCATGGCTTCTCGGTGCAGAAAGCTCCCCTGCAGAAGTCTACACCTGTACATGCTGGTCTTATTGACTTCTTTGCGGCTTCTCAGTGCAGAAAGCTCCCTTGCAGATATCTACACCTGTATATGCTGGTCTTATTGACTTCTCCGCGGCTTCTCGGTGCAGAAAGCTCCCCTGCAGAAGTCTACACCTGTACATGCTGGTCTTATTGACTTCTTTGCGGCTTCTCAGTGCAGAAAGCTCCCTTGCAGAAGTCTACACCTGTACATGCTGGTTTTATTGGCTTCTCCATGGCTTCTCAGTGCAGAAAGCTCCCCTGCTGAAGTCTACACCTGTACATGCTGGTCTTAATGGCTTCTCCATGGCTTCTCTGTGCAGAAAGCTCCCCTGCAGAAGTCTACACCTCTACATGCTTGTCTTATTGGCTATTCCACGACTTCTCAGTGCAGAATGCTCCCCTGCTGAAGTCTACACCTCTACATGCTGGTCTTATTGGCTTCTCCATGGCTTCTCGGTGCAGAAAGCTCCCCTTCTGAAGTCTACACCTATACATGCTGGTCTTATTGACTTCCCCATTGCTTCTCAGTGCAGAAAGCTCCCCTGCAGAAGTCTACACCTGTACATGCTGGTTTTATTGGCTTCTCCATGGCTTCTCCGTGCAGAAAGCTCCCCTGCTGAAGTCTACACCTGTACATGCTGGTCTTAATGGCTTCTCCATGGCTTCTCTGTGCAGAAAGCTCCCCTGCAGAAGTCTACACCTCTACATGCTTGTCTTATTGGCTATTCCACAGCTTCTCAGTGCAGAATGCTCCCCTGCTGAAGTCTACACCTCTACATGCTGGTCTTATTGGCTTCTCCATGGCTTCTCGGTGCAGAAAGCTCCCCTGCAGAAGTCTACACCTGTACATGCTGGTCTTATTGACTTCTGCACAGCTTCTCAGTGCAGAAAGCTCCCCTGCTGAAGTCTACACCTGTACATGCTGGTCTTATTGACTTCTGCACGGCTTCTCAGTGCAGAAAGCTCCACTGCAGAAGTCTACACCTGTACATGCTGGTCTTATAGACTTCTCTGTCTTCTCAGTGCAGAAAGCTCCCCTGCAGATGTCTACACCTGTACATGCTGGTCTTATTGACTTCTCTGAGGCTTCTCTGTGCAGAAACCTCCCCTGCAGAAGTGTACACCAGTACATGCTAGTCTTATTGACTTCTCCATGGCTTCTCAGTGCAGAAAGCTCCATGTGCGGGGGTGTCCAGGCGGCCTCCTGGATATGATTGCGCCCCCTCATTCTTCGACTTGGGTCAGGGTCAGACTGAGCGGCAGTGGGAAGCTTCCTTCATCCCTCATGACCGTTTGCTGCCTTAAGCAGGGCTTCCTGTGGGACCCATTGCTGCTCAGTCTGTTTATTTCTGACATCGGGGGTGCATTTGTCTGGGTGAGATTTTTACCCGCATCTCTATGCGGGTATTAGACATCACACCACTTGTCTGAGACCAAGGTCCTTGAATTTAGGGCAGGCATAAAAACTGCTTTCTGAGCATAGTAGGACTCACATACCTCGGGTTTTACCTGTTCAAGCCCTGTAGCAAAGCTGAACTGCTCACATACTATGGGTCAACATCGCCTGGCCTGGCTTCCCACGCTGCCTGGATTAATTGGAAACATGGCCAGTTCTCTTAACTGACTGGTATTGGAGGTTTCTTAATAAGAAACCTATACCAGCTGTTACTTACGGTGTAGAGATTTTGCTTTTCTCTGGGGTATCTGACTGGTCTTGCCTCGAGTGCTGTTTCTGGCCTAGAGTTTTGAAACTCCCTAGGGAGTCCCAGCAACAGTGCTCAGGTACGAACTGGGGGGTGGGGGGATTCCCTCAAAGTTCATGTAATTTGGTAAAAACCTGTCCATGCTCTGAAAAATAATCCTTGCTGTGGAGAAGACGCTTTGGTGGGAACTGAAGAGATGGATGGAGATAAAAACTCGTTCCCAACTGAATGAGCGCCTGGAGGATAACACAACCTTTATGGAACTATACAATGTTACTATTGAGCAAGTGCTTCCATTCCCCAGCAAAGCAAAAAAGAAACTCTGGGAAGCGGACCGGATCCGCACTATAGAAGAAGTCCGGAAATATTGCCTACACGCAAGAATCCTGCTTGGTGTTAGACCAGTGGGGGCTATTCCAGCCTGCTTGGTGTTAGACCAGTTGGGGCTATTCCAGCCTGCTTGGTGTTAGACCAGTTGGGGCTATTCCAGCCTGCTTGGTGTTAGACCAGTGGGGCTATTCCAGCCTGCTTGGTGTTAGACTAGTGGGGGCTATTCCAGCCTGCTTGGTGTTAGACCAGTTGGGGCTATTCCATCCTGCTCGATGTTAGACTAGTGGGGTATATTCCAGCCTGCTTGGTGTTAGACCAGTGGGGGCTAGGTCAGCCTGCTTTGTGTTAGACCAGTGGGGGCTATTCCACCCTGCTTGATGTTAGACCAGTGGGGGCTATTCCTGCCTGCTTGGTGTTAGACCAATGGAGGCTATTCCAGCCTGCTTGGTGTTAGACCAGTGGGGGCTATTCCAGCTTGCTTGGGGTTAGACCAGTGGGGACTATTCCAGCGGGCTCGACGTTAGACCAATGGGGTCTATGCCATCCTGCTTGGTGTTAGACTAGTAGGGGCTATTCCAGCCTGCTTGGTGTTACACCAGTGGGGGCTATTCCAGCCTGCTTGTTGTTAGACCTGTGGGGCTATTCCTGCCAGCTTGGTGTTAGACCAGTGGGGGCTATTCCATCCTGCTTGGGGTTAGACCAGTGGGGGCTATTCCAGCCTGCTTGGTGCTAGACTAGTGGGGGCTATTCCAGCCTGCTTGGTGTTAGACCAGTGGGGGCTATTCCAGCCTGCTTGGTGCTAGACTAGTGAGGGCTATTCCAGCCTGCTTGGTGTTAGACCAGTGGGGGCTATTCCAGCCTGCTTGGTGTTAGACCAGTGGGGGCTATTCCAGCCTGCTTGATGTTAGACCAGTGGGGGCTATTCCATCCTGCTTGGGGTTAGACCAGTGGGGACTATTCCAGCTGGCTTGATGTTAGACCAGTGGGGGCTATGCTATCCTGCTTGTTGTTAGACTAGTGGGGGCTATTCCAGCCTGCTTGTTGTTAGACCAGTGGGGGCTATTCCAGCCTGCTTGGTGTTAGACCAGTGGGCGCCATGCCAGCCTGCTTGGGGTTAGACCAGTGGGAGCTATTCCAGCCTGCTTGGTTTTACACCAGTGGGGGCTAGGCCATCCTGCTTGGCGTTAGACCAGTGGGGACTATTCCCACCTGCTTGTTGTTAGACCAGTGGGGGCTATGCCAGCCTGCTTGGTGTTACACCAGTGGGGGCTAGGCCATCCTGCTTAGTGTTAGACCAGTGGGGACTATTCCTGCCTGCTTGGTGTTAGACCAGTGGGGGCTATTCCAGCCTGCTTGGTGTTAGACCAGTTGGGGCTATTCCAGCCTGCTTGGTGTTAGACCAGTGGGGGCTATTCCTGCCTGCTTGGTGTTAGACCAGTGGGGGCTATTCGTGCCTGCTTGGTGGTAGACCAGTGGGGGCTATTCCTGCCTGCTCGGTGTTAGACCAGTGGGGGCTATTCTAACCTGCTTGGTGTTAGACCACTGGGGACTATTCCTGCCTGCTTGGTGTGAGACCAGTGGGAGCTATTACAGCCTGCTCGGTGTTAGTCAAGTGGGGGCTATTCTTGCCTGCTCGGTGTTAGTCCAGTGGGGGCTGTTCCTGCCTGCTCGGTGTTAGTTGTGGGATGTTTTTATCCATGCATCCAAGCCCTACCTCAAAACTGTGCAGTACTGACAAGGAAAACATCATGATGGCCAGAGCTTCTCAGAAAATGCACAGGGAAATGCATGAAGAACAGGCTGCCACCCATTTTTGCCGATGTTATGGGCACAGAAGGGCACTGCCTAAAACCACCATTGGACTACCCACACAGTAGTCTGAAACCATTGGGAATGGCAATGCTGATTGCCAAAAGCAACCTAGAATTGTGGGGAATTCATTTCTTAAATCCCAAAAATGGGTGCAGTACCAGTACTCACCACTATCAGAAAGCCGGCGTTTTAAAACAACAACAGACTTTTTTGTGTAAAACTGAATAGATGAACCCAAAGCATGCCAAAGAAAGACTTACTGAGAGGTGGATACAATGTAAAGTGATATTCTGAAGTGACTTGAAGGTTTATAACAAGACTGGCTGAGCTGTGGATTTCAGCAGTTTAAGTAAATTTGGACTGAAAGACACTAAAAATCTAAATGTTTAAAAGAAATGAGTGACCTACTTTTGAGTGTCACATAGGCTGCAATTGTTTAAATGTCATAGTTTTAAACTTAGAATCAGCATTCTAGCTGCATATGTAAAAAATTGTTAGTTATTTGAATGCAGAAAACTGGGGAACAGAAATGACATGTGGCTAAAAACTGGCTTAAAGAGATTCCAATTTTGCCTGGCAACTACCCCCATCAGGAGTGAAACTTGATTCACAAGTAACTTCCCAGGCCTGGCTGTTTCCTGCTGGCCACACTAAGGATATGCCATCTCTCTGATAATTGAATTAAGGGGAGCCCCCAAAGAATACAGGAGCTCTGAACAATGCAACCCCCTTCACCCAGGCAGATGGTTTATTGCAGATGTCGTAAAACAGCTTCCTCTTGGCAGAAGCTGGGAGGGGCAGGGTCTCTGAGCTTGGCAGAAACTGGAAAGACTGGTTTCTGTACCATGTGACCTGAAAAGACACACCCCTGGAGCCAGAATATGGTTTTAGAAAAAGATGGATCATTCATAGAGCGGACTTGTGAAAATTATTTAAATGATACCATAATTCTTGTGATTTTTCGGTGCACATTTGAAGACGTGTTAGGACCCGGTGGTATGTTCAGGGGGGTTTTGGCGGAAAAGAGGATATTACTCAAAATGTGTGCATGTGAAAAATCTGACACTTCATCAACTAATGTCCATACCCCTTGCGCACATGTGTGTAAATTTGGGGTAATGTCCGATATTGCGAAACCAGTTAAAAAGTGCAAATGTCACCATTTCTGAATGCAAGCTCCCAGGAAGAGCAGATTTGGACAGGGTATACCTCCTGTAATGCATGATGGGTGCATGTAATTTCAAACCACTGTGTAGCTATGAAATATGTCTTTTGGGATAAAAATATAGATTGTGTGCAATTTGACAGGGGAGGATCCTCTGACCCATAAAACCTACAGCATCACTCTGACTCACAGTTCCTTCCCCAATCATGGGAGAGGGGAGAATTGGGCCAATGGCAAGTTCTAGAGGGGTAGGGTCTAGTGATGCTGCACACACACCCATTTTAAAAAACAGATAAAAGCAGACAGACAGGACAGATAGGGACATTCATTTCCATCTGCTGCGGGACGCTCTGCCGGAAAAATCCATACTTTACCTCCATTAAACCTCCAGAGAGCCAACATAGAGACTTCAATCTATCCACCTTCAGAGACCCAGACCAGACCAGCAGAGTAGAGCTGACCCAGACCGCTGTCAGCAGAACCAGAGAGCTGAACCGGAGTCCAGTCCAAAACCTGACCAGATTCGTGGCGAGGCCCATTCTATTTCTAAATATATTGTGAGTACATAGCAGAATTGTGCAGAACCAATCTCTTAGTTAAAATAATATAATTCAATCTATTTTAATCTAACCAGAACTGCCTCCTAACTGTCACCTGTCATTTTCCAGTTGCTAGCTGTCACTTGTCTTTTTGAACTTTAAAATTTCAAATCTGAAAAACGACCTTCACAAAATCGCTCATATCTCCGCGACCGTTTGTCTTAGAGACTTGCAGTAACTTTCATCTGGAAGCTGAGATCCTAGGCTGTCCTAGAACCCCAAAACGATATTGATAGTCCTTGTAGTTCCTCTGTAATCGCGCCCGGCGCACTCGGAAAAATCTGCCACGATTTGACATTTTGCCGCGATTTGCAAGTTTCTCCACGTGTAAAAATCTGCTGCTGCTTGCCTTCCGTTAAAGAAAAAATTTGTTTAACCTGCCAATCATTCCTGAATCATGGCAAGATTGAGCCTGGACTAATATTAACTAGATACCACTCACCCTGAACCTCTAGAGGGAATTAAAAGCATTTTAGCATATTTTTCACTTCATTGCCAGCACATATAAAAGCATTTTGGGCCTGTGTTTCAAACTTCTGTAGTCTAAGCTTGCTGGGGTGAACTGAATCACATTTGATTGCATTTCTGAGAACTGTGTGCCTCCCTTCCATTTCCTTGCATTGCATAAAAGGGGGGGGGGGTGAATTGTCCAAGAAAGTGATTACATTGTCTTTTGCTGAAATCCTATCAAGTTATTTTCTGTACTGCATTTCATTCCACATTGCATCCATTTGAAACCATAAAAGTATTGTTGCTATCTTATCCATCCTATAACCACTCATCATTGATTATAAAGAAGTGTGCTAGTGCCAGACTATCCATTATTGATTACTGATCAGATTAAGTGTGATATTCAATTATTAATTTATTATAAAGCGTGATATATATACATTGTTTAAATTCTCAAATAAACCTTTAACTTGCAAAACAGAACTACTTCTTGGCTCAGTGGGGTCAGGAGGATTCCAAGAGAGGGGTGTTAGATAGGGGTAGTCATCCAGAATGCATGAACTGGACATAAAGATATATCAATAAGGGTTTTCATTCAGTATTATAGACTAGGCGTTGACTTAGCTGTAGTGTTGAATTGAATCCTCTTACAAATTGGGGGCTCGTGCCGGACGTTTGGGTTAGATCTACCATTTGTGCAGATTAATACAGCGTGCCAGCTGACCAGATACACATATCCGGTCGGATCACCACGCTGTGTTACGCTGTAAAGCACTCCTCAAAGGAACGCTCTTAGGAAAAGGTCTGTTTTGCAAAAATACAAACTTCTGTAAGTCAGGACAGAGACCAATCTCTAGAATGACGACCTTAGTAGACATGAAAATAGCCAGAGAGCACTTCTTACATAAGTTATTTGTGAGAGGTGAGTGGACTCACCAGGACCAAACAGTCTGGTTGCAGGCCATCACACCCCAGATCACGGAAACAGGGTCAGATATATGGAGAGACCAGGGTCCCTTACATGTGGCCCTGAGTGAACTATATATGTCCTCTAAGGCCAAGGATGAGCACAACAAGTTTGCCAGGGTAGCGGCATATTTATATTTACATATGGGAGCCATGCAGGACAAATGTGCTGAAGGCCAAGATCTGGCGAGTAGGCAACTGCTGGCATTACAGAAGGCCCAATCTGAGCTGGACTCTTCTGAGCAGAGGCTGCTCAGGAGCCAGGAGTCAGAAAATGACAGTAGGCAGTATATCAGTAAAATAAAGGAGGACATGGATATACTGCAACAGGAAAAGGCTGACCAGGATACTAGATTTCTGGCCCTGCAGAAGGAGCACCAAGACAGTTTGGACTCCTTACTGCAGAGCCAGAAAAAGCTGGAGCAACAATTAGACTTTAACAGGGCATGCACGGAGCAGTTAGCCACCCTGCAAAGTCATCTAGATAGAGTGAAGGCAGAGAGCAACAAGCTGATTTTGAAAGACCTGGATACCCAGGCAGAGTTTGATGAAGAACGCCAGAAAGCTGGTGCCTTTCAAAGGCAGAGGGACGACCTGGCAGCACAAATGCAGGCTCTTAGTCAGGAAAGGGACACCTTAGGCCAGGAAGTCTGCCACTTAAGAAGAAAAATGGAAGAAAATCACCTGGCCCACCAGGGACTAGGTGACCTCCAAAAAGAACACCAGGACTTGCTAGAGCACACCAGGAGGGTGGAGGATGCTCTGGCAAGAAAGGAACAGGACAATAGGGACACAGCTCAGGAGATAACCCTCCTGCAGCAAAGACTGGCCCAGTGCTCCAGGACCAATCAGGAAACACAGAGAGATAATGAGGCTCTCTGCCAGCACAATGATAGGCTCCAGCAACAGGTAGCGATGCAGGAGAGACTGATAGAGTCTAGTAAGGCCTTAACTGAGGAACTGAAGGCACAAATGCAGGCTCTTGCATTGCAACAGGGAGCAGTGGCGGATAGAGATGAGGTTCGCTGGGAAAGGGAAGCTCCGGAGCATAACCTCAGGAGCCCTAGTACCAGAGGCCCTCATACCTCTCAGTCCCTGGACTCTGCCACCCCCATGTTCCCTGGCGCACATGAGCACCGGGCCACAGGGATGGCAGACTACTATCCAGACAAAAGTATGGGGCTCATAGGCCAGTACCACCCAGGTATGGAGGGGCGGGCATCCGGGTATGGGCACCCAAGCACAGTGCAATTTAGTGGGGAACCCCAGGAGAGTAGGCCCATTAAGGGCATTCTGAAAACCTCTGCCCAGTTAGGTCAGTGGGGGGGGTACCCAGCAAATCCTGGCCGCAAGGAGGGATCTGAAGACTCCTCTGAGCACCACAGGAAACAGAAGACCAGGTCCCCACATTCTGCCAGCCATTCTCAGGCTCGCAGAATCCGGGAAAACCTGGAAGATCTGACGGGAACCTCTGGGAGCAGTGCCTCTGAGTCAGAAGATGAATGGACCAGGGTTACCCGAACCAAAAGGGCCAGTAAGGCAAAAAGGGCCTTGCTTAAGGACCCCTTAAAGCAGATTAAGGCGATCAGGAGCGTCATCACGCCTTACCATAAGAACGCTAAGTATTCTGTTTGGGATCACTTAGAGTTGTTTGAGCAAATGATGGAGACTTTCCATTTGAAGGACAGCCAAAGCTGTATTCAATATGTAAAGTGGACCTTCTCCCCGGAATACTCCAGTTTCTTTGCAGGGCTGGAGGACCAAAATCATTTAAGATGGTCCACCTATAAGGCGGCCATCTTGAAACATTTTTCTGTTCACAGAAATCCTCAAGAGGCTCGCAAGGCAGCCTACAATTTGCAATGCGGGGAGGATCAGGCCCCGCAAGAATTTGTGCAAGAACTGAAACGTGCTTTTGCGCAGACCACCAGAAGGGTGCGCACAGACAGTAGAGAATTCATTAATACATTTTTTCATGCCTTGCCCAAATACATAATGACCCAGCTCGTGAGGGATTTTCACGAGAAAAGATCTTTAGACTGGGTCATTGAACAGGCTACCCGGATCTATGAGGTGCAGAAACTGGTAGATAGCAAAAGTAATGCCCAGAAAAACCCCAAAGCCAATAGCACCCCTGCTGCTGCCAAGGTGGCAGAGGTAAAGGTCACCCCCGTTTTGGATTTGGAGATGGGGGGGCCTAAAAACCTACCTGCACCTAATAATCCTAAACCCAGAAATCCCTCGGGACAGTCACAGGCAGGGAGTGAAAGAGGTAGTCCTCCCAATGGGGTCCCTCGCTCTCCTGACTATGTAAGTCCTCGCTACAAAGGTAACAGTCCAATCCTGGGTTATGTGTGGACTCCCCCAGCCCAAGGGGGGGGATCCAACCGAGCACCGAACCCAGGGAACTTCCCTCCAAACTTCCCACAGGAGGGCAGAAATGTACCAAACCCTGCGCAGAACTTTTTCCCCAGATATCCACCTGACTTTCAGCCCCAAAACCATCCATCCTTCTTTTCCCAATTCCCTGAGCCCAGACCACTGAATCCGGGAGAGGGGAGGCCAAGGGTGGAGGGGTACCCCAATCTTCCCAACCCGGGGTATTACCAGAGGAGGGACAGCTACCCTTCCCGGGATCAGCCCAGGGGAGAAAACAGGGCCCCGTATCAGCCTGAGCGGGTTTCCCAGTTAGAGCGCCAGGTTCAAAACATGGCGCGGGATCTGGGTCACATACTGAGGGCTCAGCAGAACCCTCAGATGGGCGTGCCGGCGCAGAACGCACCCAACTCTGGACCTGGTGCTCCAAAACAATGATGGGGCAGCACCCCGATAACTCACCGGTTCCCAGGGAGGAGGCACAAAGGGAAGGGGGGTGTAAAGCCTTGGAGGAAGCTTCCTTCCCGACTTGTAAACAGCCCCTGGAAACCCAGGAACCGGAAACAAAATCTCCTGCCCCTGAAAGTCTGCCTCCTATGGAGCAGAGGGGGGTAGGAGAAACAAAAGACCCAAACAGACTCAGTTTAAGGAGGAGGATCCTGGAAAAGGATCTTCTCCTTCAGAGAGGGGGGAACTCCTCCCAAAGAAAAATGGGTCCCTAGGGATGCAAATCTAGACTGGGGAGATGTGGAGACTGAGCTATCGCCGCATACTATCTTATCCCAGAACCAACAATACCAAAATCCCCTGGTTCAAACCCATCCTGATGACTACCTCCAAAAAGGGGGGGGCGGCCCAGAACCGGAGCCAGGGGAACCCACAATGGCTCTGATCTCCAGTTGCCAACTTTTTCTTTCAGATTCCCAAGGCTCTCCACAGAATTCTGCCCAAATATCTTCGCTAGCGATGTCCAAAACCAGAAAGTAAGCCCACCAGTTGTCCAAAAATGTGCATTATCTGTGCCCCCTTGAGGAGAAGGAGGGAAGATATTATGCCCCGGTACAAGTACAGGGGCAGGGTACGATTTCAGTGCTGGTAGACACGGGATCTCAAGCTACCCTTCTGTCCAGAAGGGCCTTTGATGAACTGAATGCAGGAAGGGGAGAGAATTACCAAATTCCTCTCACCTCACTTCCTGGACAACTGCAGAACTTTGACGGGAAGGAAATTCCCGTTGAGGGGACTGCAGACTTGGACATTAAGATCGGGCGACACAAGGTGAAACACCCGGTCATAGTAGTGATTCCAGAGGGCACCCCTTGTTTACTGGGGAATGACCTCCTGAGGAGGTTGTCACCCTTAATAGATTGCGTAAACAAGGTCCTCTGGACCCAGACTAGCCGACCAATAAAATTAAAACAGAGTGTCAACCATGTTAGTTTAAACGGCACCTGCCACATGGTTGAACAAAAATCTGACCAAGTAGAATTTCACTTCCAGAATAGCCAAATTCCAGACGTGACAGTAATGGCAGTAGGACAACAGACTGGTGATGGAGGGTCCTCTCTATTTCTGAAAATCAACCTTCCTTCCAGTCTAAAGTGGTACTCCACGCTGGAAGGAAACACTCTGAGATTCTATACTAATCCACAATCAGAAACTCCCACTCCTATAGTCCAGAAAGATGTGAAATCAGCTCAGAGCCTGGCTGATATTCAGCAAATTGGAGAGCAGTTGTTCATCCCTGTTCAGTTAAATGATGGGAAGGACTCTGTTCTCGCTCGAGTGTGCGTGAACAATGGTAAGAGCTTCATCAGCGAAGCCATGTTTCGCCAACTCCCAAAAGATCCAGCCATTCCCACCTTCAAACTGATAGACAAAAGGGAAATGGATCTGGAAGCACCTAATTCCAAACATCTCCTGCCAAGCAGGTGTATGCTCAAAATCTCTATTGGCAACAAGAGCATAGTCCATAATTGTTGGGTCGTGCGAGACGTCACTGCCGCCTTTTACTTAGGCAGTGACATTCTCAATCGCTTTGCCATTAGTTTGGACCTAATAAACTTCAAAGCTTGGTCCCGATTAGCGGATAATCCCATGGGCTTTGATGATCCAGAAAAAGCATTTAGGTCAGCTCAATTGCTACCTTATGCAGTTGAAATTCAGATCAAAGAGGAAGTCACCATCCCAGAAAGGACCCGACAATTCTCCCTGGAAGTGAAAGTTAAAGGAGGACAATATCTGCAAAACCCTGATGCTTACATACATCTAAACGCTTCTCTCCAACAGCAAGGGTTGGGGGTAAACCCAACTCCATTAGTCAACATAGAACATGACACCATTCCAATAGAGGTGGATAACAGCGACTTAAAGAGTATTACTATAGCCGCAGGCACCATTATTGGAATGGCGGTTGATGACCGACATTTTTCCATAGATTTAGGTAATTAACTGTTAGGGCCAATCCCCAAGGACTGCTTTGACAGTGACAGTGATAACACTACAACACCAGACAGGATTTTTACCCGGCATGGGGGGAACTTCCTGGTGTACACTTCTTGCCCTTATGGTAAGGAAGATGTGACTTGTGACTTCAGGAGGGATGAGGTGATTTTCCAGGTCCATGAGGGCTGCCTTTCCCACCTGAAGCCTCCAGTCCAAATCAGCACTCTGACCAGGGAGTTCTCCACTCAGCTGGAGGAGACCGCTGAGATAGCCAAACCAGAAGTCTTTCCAGGCTTCAGGCAGATGGTGGAAGAGAGAGTCAACCTAGCTGATGCCTGTGTGACTCTGGAACAAAAGCAAAAGTTGAAACAAGTTTTCTTGGATTTCCAAGATCTCTTTGCGGTAGACTCATATGACTGTGGTCGCACTGACATCCACACAACAACAATCCCCACGGACCCTGGCATGACTCCTGTGTTTGTGAAGCAATATCGCTTGCCTCTCGCATCAATGGAGTCCCTTACTGAAATAATTAAGAACCTTGAGTCCCGGGGAATAATCCGTCCCATCCACAGCACCTTCAATAATCCGGTGCTGGGAATATTAAAGCCAAATGGCCAGTGGAGACTCTGCGCCGACCTCAGGGAGCTCAACAAACGGGTCCATACTTCCCGATGGCCTCTGCCCTACATTGACCAAGGGCTGGCCCAGATTCAGGGGTAACAGGTATTCACTGCAATAGACCTGACCAATGGATACTGGACCGTGCCGGTCAGTAGGGAGGACCAATACAAGCTGGCTTTTACCTTTGGGGGCCAGCAGTATACATGGACCCGGACTCCCTTCGGATACCTTAACTCCGGTAATGAGTTCAATATTTTCCTACATAAGGCCATGCCCGACCTGGGTGCGAGGGGTAACCTGGCTTATGTAGATGATGTCCTCATCAAAAGTTCATCTCTGGAGGAACACATAGCGGAGATCCGTTATGTTCTGACCCAGTTGAGGGCCGCCGGAGCAAAACTTTCCTTTCAGAAAGCACAGTAGTGTAGAACCCGTGTTAATTTCTTGGGGCATGAGATTACTCCTCAGGGTCTCTGTCCCCAGGAAAAGAAAGTGGAAGCACTTCAAAAACTGAAAGACCCCACAACTCTGCGGGAACTAAGGAGCCTCCTTGGACTGACTAATTACAGCAGAAAGTTCATTGAGGGCTACGCAGAGATCACCAGACCCCTGATTCATCTCCTGAAGGGGGGGGTCAAGTGGGAATAGGGTCCAGAACAAGCCGAGGCAGTAAGACAACTCAAAAGAAGCCTCTCACAAGCGCCCTGCCTAGCTTACCCTGTCAGAAACAAGGAGTTCTTCCTGGAGACGGGGTTCTCTAATACGTGCTTGACGGCGGTATTATACCAAAAGCATGACAAGGTCAGTAAAGTAATCTCCTATGCGAGCAAAACTTTATCCTCTGTGGAGGAAAAATTTAACGATTATAAGAAGGCACTCCTGGCAACGGTGTGGGCATTGAAGAATTACCGCCCGTTTATCCAGGGGGAACACATCATAGTGGAGACTCCACACCAGCCTCTGCAATATCTCCAAAGTGACAGAATCCGGGCTGGAAATGTGAGTAATTCCCAAATTACTTCCTGGATTCTGTCAATGCAAGGCTTTCCTGTGGAGGTCAGATATGGCCAAAACAAGAAGAGTCCCCTCGCGCAAGGTCTGGCTGACTTGCATGATTGTGCCAGAGAAAACTGTCTCGAGGACGAAAGTCTAAAAATAAAGGACAACACGGAGGCATACCTTAATTCCCCACACAAAATCTTTGAAGAAGACAAGTGTGAGGGAATGCCCACTGTCTATGTGGATGGATGCTCTTACCATGTTGACAACAACGGGGAGAAAGAACTGGTGGCTGGCGTAGGGAATGCATGGGTGAAGGAGTTCCCAGAACCCTCCGCTGGATACAAAATTGGTCCCCGAAGTAGTCAGGTGGCAGAATTGATGGCTGTGCATCAGGCCATCCTCACTGCTGTCCAGCATCAACTCCACGAACTGGTCATAATCACAGATTTGGATTATGTACGGAACGGGTTCGTGGAGCACCTGGTTAATTGGAAAACCAGAGGCATGTTATGTGCTAACAACAAACCCTTGAAACATGGGAAGTTGATCCAAAACATTGATGATCTGGTCACCTTGAATGAGATGACCATCTATTGGAAAAAGATCAAGGGTCATTCCAAAGTAGAGGGACCAGACAAAACTGGAAATGACTTAGCTGATCAGCTGGCCAAAACCGGGGCCATCCAAGGGGATCTAATTGAGATTGAGTCCCTGTTGGGGGAAATCCAGGTCACTGCTATCACTAGGTCCCAGACAAATGCTCACCATGATCTGTCAATTGCCCAATGGAGCAAGGAGACCCCTGATGCTGATTTGATTACCGCTCAGAAGGGGGATCCAATAATTGGTAAATTTTACCAGCACATTGAGGACCCTGAGAACTTTCCCCTGACGGATACCGATTACATTGGGAAAGAGGACCTAAGAGTGTTGATGAAATGTCCAAAAATGTTCCGGATCCAAGACGGTTTGTTGGTAAGGAAATCCAAAGCTGGCCACGATCAGTGGGTGGTTCCTACCTCATTCTGAAGCCTGATGTTAAGTCACGCCCATGATGCGGCCACCGCCGGTCATAGGGGGTTTCACACAACATTGGAAATCTTAAGAGAGGTTGCATACTGGCCACACATGGGGCAGGACCTCGACCAATACTTGAAGGGGTGTCTTGTGTGTGCACAATTTCCGCCATCATCCCTCACGCACCGTGCGCCTCTCCAAAAGAGGGGGATGACACTGCCATGGTCAGATTTACAAATCGACTTTGTAGGCCCTGTGATTCGCTCTGCTAGGGGGAATAAGTACATGTTGACTGTGACATGCTTGTTTACCAAGTGGGTGGAATGTCTCCCAGCCCCAAATTGCAAGGCAGAAACTGCAGCTGCCTTGATGATTAACCACATCTTTTCCCGTTTTGGTCTACCTCAAAGGATTGAGTCAGACAGAGGTAGCCACTTCACCAGTGAAGTAATGACAAAGATGTGGGAGATACTGGGGGTCAAAAGGAAGTTGCATATTGCTTACAGGCCAGCTTCTTCTGGGGCAGTAGAGAGATACAACCGGACAATTGTGAGCATATTAAAGAGGTTTGTGGCAGATTCTGGGCCAAGTTGGGATATCCGATTACCTCTGGTCCTAATGGCCATCAGATCTACCCCTTCATCTGCAACCAAAATGTCACCATTTGAGTTGATGACTGGGCGCAAGATGGTGCTTCCCCAGCATTTGCTCTACAGGACCCAAGAGCAGACACTGATAAATGCCTCCACAACTCATGAGTATGTGGAGAATTTAAGGAAACACCTTCAACATGCTTTTGCTTATGCTCAGCGGAATCTAGAAAGATCAGCTGATAGCATGAAGACCCACTATGACCTGAAGACTTCCAGGAAGGAATATCAGGTGGGAGACCGGGTCTATCTATACAATTTCCAAAGGAACCAGGCCAAACAGCGAAAATGTTTGCCTACATGGAAGGGACCCTTTGAGATTATAGACAAAATCTCCCCTGTGGCCTACAAATTCCACATCCCCAAAGGTCCTTTGGCAGCGGGGGAAGACAAGTGGATCCACATAAACCAGTTGAAGTGTTGCCATCCCAGGCACACTCTGCAACAACTGGAGGAATCCTCTGGAATCCTAGAGGGTACTGTCTCAGACTAATTCAGTTAAAACCATAAAGCATACCACATCTAGTCTCTAAAATATTGTGATTTGCATGAAATTGTCTCTTAGTTATATATTTTTTTTTCAAAATAAGAATGTAATGTTTCGTTATGATGAAATGCATATGCCACCCCACTATATCAATGGTGGGGGAAAAACGTCTATGAGTAGGTATTGCCGCTCTTCCTTTGTCGTCCTAGGAGAAAGAAAACCTGGAGACGGGCCAAGGAGGACGATCCGGAGACCGGGAGCAGAGACGCAAGGGGCCCTGTGTACCGCCCAATATTCCCATCAGGACCGGCGAGGAGAACCGATCGATCCGATCGGATGGAGGAAAAGATGCTGAACTGTGCCATCTATTGGAAGAAGATGAGGAAACATCCCAGGTCTTGCGAGTCCCATCAGTGAAACCGAATGGCCATCGCAAGAGGGGGGCTTGTGGGATGTTTTTACCCATGCATCCGAGCCCTACCTCAAAACTGTGCAGTACTGACATGGAAAACATCATGATGGCCAGAGGTTCCCAGAAAATGCACAGGGAAATGCATGAAGAATAGGCTGCCACCCATTTTTGCCGATGTTATGGGCACAGAAGGGCACTGCCTAAAACCACCATTGGACTACCCACACAGTAGTCTGAAACCATTGGGAATGGCAATGCTGATTGCCAAAAGCAACCTAGAATTGTGGGGAATTCATTTCTTAAATCCCAAAAATGGGTGCAGTACCAGTACTCACCACTATCAGAAAGCCGGCGTTTTAAAACCACCAGATTTTATGTAAAACTGAATAAATGAACCCAAAGCATGCCAAAGAAAGACTTACTGAGAGGTGGATCCAATGTAAAGTTATATTCTGAAGTGACTTGAAGGTTTATAACAAGACTGGCTGAGCTGTGGATTTCAGCAGTTTAAGTAAATTTGGACTGAAAGACACTAAAAATCTAAATGTTTAAAAGAAATGAGTGACCTACTTTTGAGTGTCACATAGGCTGCAATTGTTTAAATGTCATAGTTTTAAACTTAGAATCAGCATTCTAGCTGCATGTGTAAAAAATTGTTAGTTATTTGAATGCAGAAAACTGGGGAACAGAAATGACATGTGGCTAAAAACTGGCTTAAAGAGATTCCAATTTTGCCTGGCAACTACCCCCATCAGGAGTGAAACTTGATTCACAAGTAACTTCCCAGGCCTGGCTGTTTCCTGCTGGCCACACTAAGGATATGCCATCTCTCTGATAATTGAATTAAGGGGAGCCCCCAAAGAATACAGGAGCTCTGAACAATGCAACCCCCTTCACCCAGGCAGATGGTTTATTGCAGATGTCGTAAAACAGCTTCCTCTTGGCAGAAGCTGGGAGGGGCAGGGTCTCTGAGCTTGGAAGAAACTGGAAAGACTGGTTTCTGTACCATGTGACCTGAAAAGACACACCCCTGGAGCCAGAATATGGTTTTAGAAAAAGATGGATCATTCATAGAGCGGACTTGTGAAAATTATTTAAATGATACCATCATTCTTGTGATTTTTCGGTGCACATTTGAAGACGTGTTAGGACCCGGTGGTATGTTCAGGGGGGTTTTGGCGGAAAAGAGGATATTACTCAAAATGTGTGCATGTGAAAAATCTGACACTTCATCAACTAATGTCCATACTCCTTGCGCACATGTGTGTAAATTTGGGGTAATGTCCGATATTGCGAAACCAGTTAAAAAGTGCAAATGTCGCCATTTCTGAATGCAAGCTCCCAGGAAGAGCAGATTTGGACAGGGTATACCTCCTGTAATGCATGATGGGTGCATGTAATTTCAAACCACTGTGTAGCTATGAAATATGTCTTTTGGGTCAAAATATAGATTGTGTGCAATTTGACAGGGGAGGATCCTCTGACCCATAAAACCTACAGCATCACTCTGACTCACAGTTCCTTCCCCAATCATGGGAGAGGGGAGAATTGGGCCAATGGCAAGTGTAGAGGGGTAGGGTCTAGTGATGCTGCACACACACCCATTTTAAAAAACAGATAAAAGCAGACAGACAGGACAGATAGGGACATTCATTTCCATCTGCTGCGGGACGCTCTGCCGGAAAAATCCATACTTTACCTCCATTAAACCTCCAGAGAGCCAACATAGAGACTTCAATCTATCCACCTTCAGAGACCCAGACCAGACCAGCAGAGTAGAGCTGACCCAGACCGCTGTCAGCAGAACCAGAGAGCTGAACCGGAGTCCAGTCCAAAACCTGACCAGATCCGTGGCGAGGCCCATTCTATTTCTAAATATATTGTGAGTACATAGCAGAACTGTGCAGAACCAATCTCTTAGTTAAAATAATATAATTCAATCTATTTTAATCTAACCAGAACTGCCTCCTAACTGTCACCTGTCATTTTCCAGTTGCTAGCTGTCACTTGTCTTTTTGAACTTTAAAATTTAAAATCTGAAAAACGACCTTCACAAAATCGCTCATATCTCCGCGACCGTTTGTCTTAGAGACTTGCAGTAACTTTCATCTAGAAGCTGAGATCCTAGGCTGTCCTAGAACCCCAAAACGATATTGATAGTCCTTGTAGTTTCTCTGTAATTGCACCCGGTGCACTCGGAAAAATCTGCCACGATTTGACATTTTGCCGCGATTTGCAAGTTTCTCCACGTGTAAAAATCTGCTGCTGCTTGCCTTCCGTTAAAGAAAAAATTTGTTTAACCTGCCAATCATTCCTGAATCATGGCAAGAGTGAGCCTGGACTAATATTAACTAGATACCACTCACCCTGAACCTCTAGAGGGAATTAAAAGCATTTTAGCATATTTTTCACTTCATTGCCAGCACATATAAAAGCATTTTGGGCCTGTGTTTCAAACTTCTGTAGTCTAAGCTTGCTGGTGTGAACTGAATCACATTTGATTGCATTTCTGAGAACTGTGTGCCTTCCTTCCATTTCCTTGCATTGCATAAAAGGGGGGGGTGAATTGTCCAAGAAGGTGATCACATTGGCCCTCATTACGACCCTGGCGGAAAGTGACTGACCGGAGCGCCACAGCGTAAATAGCGTTTCCGCCATTGCACGAAGGAGCAAAGTGCGGCCCATTCCGACCCATCGGGCACGAGCACCACGCCACGGCGGAAGTGCAAAGTCCGCGATGGCGGAAATGACCCCAAAACGGGCCACACCGCCGCCGTACGGCGCCCTAGGTGCTATACCGCCACCCCTCTTAGCGGTCACCGCAGTGTGCGCCTACCGGAAAGTACGGTGACCGGAAATATACGGAAACGGAAGTAAAAACATGGGCCCGGAACGGGAAACATCCCGCCGTACACCTATAAAACCACTAAAACCACACAACCACTAAAATCACTACCCTGAAACACACCCCAACCCGTCACCCACCCTAGAGAAACCAAGAAAAATGGGAAAAGTAGCGAAGAAAGCGTGCGACCGCAAGCGGCAGGTCCACTTCTCCCGTGAGGAACTCACCGTGCTAACAGAGACCCTCCAGGAGAATGCTGCCGTCGTCTTCTCCACGCAAATGACCAGAACGGCACTTGCAAACAAGAAGACCATATGGGCTCTGGTGGCACAGCGGGTAAGTGCGGTGGGGACCGCACCCCGCACCCCACAGCAATGCCGCAAGCGATGGGACGACCTGCGGATACGCGTCCGCAGCATACTCTCTGCCAACCGCAACATTGCCACAGCCACCGGGGGAGGTCCTGAATCACCCATCAAGTTGACCCCCTGGGAAGAAATCTGTGCCTCCACCATCGGAATGGAGAGCATAGAGGGAGTCGGAGGGATGGAGAAAGGAGTGCAGACATCCGAAGATTCAGGTAGGTGGGCCAGATAAAACAATGCCAAATCCACACAGTCCATCCATGTGAAGTACCATGCGTCCACATAGTGCAACAGAAACACATGTCCAGGAGAACGTCCACACACATCGGCCTGATAGCGCACGTTAAAACCCACAATAAATACATAAATAATTAAAAACCCCTAATACACGCACTACACGTGCAGCAGGCACACCCTAACTGCAGGCTGCCAAACAACTGCACCCTCACTCCACACACAAATTAAAGCACCTCCAAGGCCCCGACCCAAATCACCCTCAGGTACCACCCCAAAGCATGTGATACAATGCCATTCCAATTCCCACAGACCCATCAATAACCCTCGCCCTCCTTTACTCCACCACAGGGTCCGATCCAAACGACGAGCTACAGGACACCCCTACCAGCACACCTGCAAAGAGGGCCAAGACCAACGGCCAGAGACCCTCCACCTCAGCTGCACGCATCAAGACACGGCAGCAGCACAAATCAGGTGGCAGCACAGAGGAGGGAACATCAACAGGCACCCCAGCAGCCAGCATGCCCACAACACCACCACCACAGGTCCCCCCAATGGATGCCACAGAAGGCACTGCCTCTGGTGGCAGCAGCACCATAGGTGACACCCCATTGATGGCAGCATGCTCGGACACAGAAAACGGGGATGTCGAAGTCAGATCCATCCATGACCTGTCCCAATCCCCCTGTCTGTCCCATCCCGTACAACATGAGGATACCACGCAGGGGCACCCACAAGACGACGACTGGCCATCCCCCACAAGCCCTGTGGCAAGGCAACATGAGGACAACAGCCCCTCTGTGACACCCCCGCAAATGGCCATGGCCCAGCAGAGGCAACAGTCCCTCGACCAGTTAATCGTACAACAGCAGCAACTGGCCACACTCCTCAAGGACCATGCCGATGAATGTGGGGGCACTAAGGCAGACATAGAAACATCAACTGAGACACTTAGGGCAGAAATGGAGAGAGGTACAGAGACGCTAAGGGCACAAATGGAGAGTAGCACCGAGAGCCTGAGAGTCCAAATGGAGAGTAGCACCGAGAGCCTGAGAGTCCAAATGGAGAGTAGCACCGAGAGCCTGAGAGTCCAAATGGAGAGAAGCACCGAGAGCCTGAGGGGGGAACTGCATGCGACGTCCAAAGACGTATGTGCCGAACTTGCCGCAGTGCGCCGTGTGCTCACTGAGCTCTCGCAAACCCTTAGGGACATGCATGGACGTGAGCAGGCAGACACATCATCCGTTGCAAGTTCCGTCCAGGGCAGCCCCCAACGTAGATCTGGAAGGAACCTGCGCTCCACAGGCAGGGGTGCCCCTGATACCCGCAGAGGGGGCTTGCAATAGCGACAGCCCACTGACAATGAGCATCTTTGGACACTGGTGTTCGGGGGGGAGGTAGGAGGGTGGAGGGGGTGTGTTGGGCTCACTTGGGTGGCGGGTCGATAGGGTGTTCAACATGACATCACATATGCCATAAAAAGTGCACGATCAACCAATGAGATGTGTGGACATTGATCTTTGTGTACTAGGCCATCATAGGCGTACAGTCCATATTGTGCATGTCCCAGACACACGCAGTGCCACGAGTCCCGTGTCCATGTATCAGCCACCAGGCGTGAGTGCTAGAAGCATACATCAATGAGATGCTGACGAATGTCACGGGCCTCCGGTGCCTCGCAGACTCCATGAGGTGCTGCCACATCCCCACCCTCATCATGACCATCATCAGGTGCTTGCAGTTCTGCGTCAGGGGGCATGGGCACATTTCTACGTACGCACATGTTGTGGAGCATGACACATGCCATGACCATCTTTGCAACCTTCTCATGGCGGTACAGGAGTGCCCCGCCAGACCTGCTGAGGCAGCGGAAACGAGTCTTCAGTAGGCCGAATGCCTGTTCAATGACTACACGGGTACGTGAGTGGGCATGGTTGTAGTCCTCCTCATGCTGGTCCCGTGGGTTCCGGACTGGTGTGAGGAGCCATCTCTTCAGTGGATATCCAGCATCACCTGTATGTGGACGAGAAACGTATGATGTGGAATGCCATTGATACGTACGCACACCCCCCCCCTTCCTGCCAGGTCATTGCCAATTCACATACCCCACATAATCATGCATGTAATGAGACTCACCGAGTAGCCAGGATCTGTTCCCTGCGTGTCGCTCCATGTAGCGTGGTATTGTAGAGTTCCTCAAGACCATAGAATCATGGGTTGATCCAGGGAATCGGGCACAACAATGTGTAATGATCCTGTTGGAGTCACACACCATTTGTACATTCAGGGAATGAAATTGTTTTCGGTTGCGGTACTGGGCCTCCATGGCATGTGGGACGACCAATTCAACATGGGTGCAGTCGATGGCACCAATGCAACCCGGTATGCCGGCAAGTTCATGGAATCCCACTTTTGTGTTGGTAATTTCCTGCTCCGAGCGTGGTAGAGAGATGTAGTCGTCTGCGTGCTGCAGGAGGGCATCGAGCACTTGCAATAGTGTCCGTGAGAACAGTGGCTGAGAAATGCCATGCAACTGTCCGACTGTGTGCTGGTAGGTGCCTGTGGCCAGGAAGTGGAGTACAGACACCACCTTCAGTAGGGGTGGGATGGCGGTTGGGCTATCTATCATGCTGACAAGGTCAGCCTGTGTCATGTCCACAATGGCGGCTATGGTGTCCCGGTCCAGACGGTAGAGGGTGTGGATCTGCTCATCAGTGAGGTTGAACGGATGTGCTCGGAGGCGTGGGATTGCGGGCTGCCTGCGTGGTGGTAGTGGCTGTGCTGGTGGGCCTTGCTGGCCCTGCCTTGGCCTCCTCCTCCTCCTGCGTCTCCTCCGTGCGGCTGGTTGTAGTTGGTGTTCGTCTTCTTCTTGGAGTTGGAGCACTTGCAGTGCTATCAGGTCCCCCAGGGCCAACATCGCGAGTCCTGCCGGTAGCATTTCGGTGTGGTTGTGGGAGGAGACTGGCTGTGCAATTTATGTGTTTTCAGGCTGTATGGCCTCCACCTGTGGTGATTAATTCCACCTGTGCAAACTGCTCTCCCCTTTGGCCGAGCACGTCCCGCGCACAACGCTGCAATTCGGGGAATGGTATCTTGCTATTGCAATCATGTATTTGTACCCGATGGCCGTGTAAGATTGGTTGATATGTTCATTCTGCTGTGGTCCCATTGTTTCACATACTATCTGTGCAGTCGCGAACAGACTTGTGAAGGGTCAGTGGAACGTAGTACTCGAGTAACGGTGGGCCCTCATGCATCACTGTACCGAGTTGCAACGACGGGCGGGGCGTCCCATTTGTGGGTGAAGGCAGTTGCCATTTTCACACACAGCCGCACTCGATGGAATAATTAGTGATTTCAAACGGCCACAGATGCCTTTTCGACGTGATGTTGCAAATGAGGAATTCGAAGGGCGGCGCTTTCGGTTTCCAGCTAGCGGCGAGGAGATGCCCACAGGTCTGACTGCAAATATAACGTTCTATTGTTCAATGTCCTTGAGACAGGGCCCATGGCGAGGAAGCAATGATTGATATGAATAGTTTGGGATGCGCAATAGCTACGTGGGCGATGAGGCCGGCCGTTCACAAATACATGTTACTTCACAACACTGGAATTACGGGCTGGGGCACTGTGGATTTTGCAGGCTGCATAACGCACAGACTCAATGGATGTTTCTAATGTTATGTGAGTAATTATTCAGGCGTTTTGATCCCGGGATGAGGGAATGATGAATGGATGCATGGGCAGGTGATTTGATACAGGGTTTGCCATGTACAGGGCTTCTTGGGATCTATCCGCCTCCCCTACGCTATGTGATGCAGGGCTGCCATAGTGGGACCATCGTCTATCTGGCCTTGTTGAGCCCTCCCTGTCTCGACGCGCCCTCAGACACTTGTGTCCATGCACGTTAACATTCCCATCTGATGGATTCTGTTTTGACAGACGCATGCACAGGTACACTCGTTTGTGATGGTGTTTGCACCTCGATATAGATGGTTATGAGTCGCAAGTGGTTTTGGGGTGGTGATGATCCTTTGGAGTGGGCTAGCATGCATATGGCTGTGGATTTCGTGTGATCATTGAAGTGAGTTGTTGGAATGTAGTTCTGATGGCCATTCTGTTCTTTTTCTTTTCTTTTGGTTGACAGGTATCTCCTCCCCTTTTGCCACTGCCATCTGTATGCCACTCCTGCAGATGGGTTTTACTCCCGACACCTGCTGCTTCGTGTTAATCAGTGGAGCAGCATTACGATCTTATGGGACGATCGCCAATGGCCCACATGCCCTTACGCAGTACTGGTGGCTCGGAGCAACATTTCGGCCTTTCAGCTGGACTAGTGCCTCCCCATTGGGACGGCCCTGCGGTTCTGTGCGCTTCCATGTTGCCTTTTCGTACGTGAATGTGGCTCTGTGTACCATGGGGGAACAGGGCGACACACAAGTAGTGGCTGGTCATTTCTTGCGGATGCAGCCCACAATGGTGATTAGTGTTTTGGAGTTCATGGCCTGATGGCTGTATGGGCTTGGTGACTTTGATGTGCATAAAATTTCTATTCTGATTTGGCCCGTGTAGCGTTTTTCTTTGCAAGTGATGTGGCATATGCCTATTTGGGGGGCGATGTATTGTGAGGAGATCTGCATTGGGTTCCAGCTTCGGGGTTTAGTTGCGTGGTACTGTACTGGGCGCGTTTGCCTACTAAGCCCGTGAGGTCAGGGATGGGGGCTGCCTATATGACAGTTTGAATGTTGTCATGCTCAGGGGCGGGGGATTGGGTTTTGTGTAACAGATGCCGGTCAGCCAGGTGGACTGGTGGAATGATGTGATTCTCGGAATATTGCTGGTCACAGGTGCCTGTGTTTGCGTGCGTTTCTTGGTGGGGGACTGTGGTCATGTCCATTGGGATGGCTTCTGTATTCGTGCCATCTGTGCCCTGCAGCTCCCATTGGCCCCTCTTGTGTTTCTTTTGTTCGTTGCCATGCATGGGTGACTTGTACATTTCAATGGTTGCATTGTGACTTCATTGCACCTACGGGGAGTTGTACTTTGTGGGCAGGGAGCGGTGTACAGGCACTCAGTGGGGCCGTTTACGGTTGATTCGCGATGCCGTACTTCTCATCATGGCGGAATGGTACATTACGCCATGCCTGATGGCGTTAGGTACATGTCCGCTAGGGTCGGAATTGGCGTACCCTTGCGCCATGGTGGTGTTTGCGGTTTCGCATGGCGCGCGCGCGCGTGCTTGGTGCAGTTAGCGTTGGCGTTCACTACGGTGTCGCTAATGGCTTCGTACTTTGCGGTGACGGGTCATAGTCGCACCGAGCGCTATTCGATGGCGGTATTGCATTTCCGCCATCGTTTTCCGATTTCCGCAAGGGTCGTAATGAGGGCCATTGTCTTTTACTGAAATCCTATCAAGTTATTTTCTGTACTGCATTTCATTCCACATTGCATCCATTTGAAACCATAAAAGTATTGTTGCTATCTTATCCATCCTATAACCACTCATCATTGATTATAAAGAAGTGTGCTAGTGCCAGACTATCCATTATTGATTACTGATCAGATTAAGTGTGATATTCAATTATTAATTTATTATAAAGCGTGATATATATATACATTGTTTAAATTCTCAAATAAACCTTTAACTTGCAAAACAGAACTACTTCTTGGCTCAGTGGGGTCAGGAGGATTCCAAGAGAGGGGTGTTATATAGGGGTAGTCATCCAGAACGCATGAACTGGACATAAAGATATATCAATAAGGGTTTTCATTCAGTATTATAGACTAGGCGTTGACTTAGCTGTAGTGTTGAATTGAATCCTCTTACAAATTGGGGGCTCGTGCCGGACGTTTGGGTTAGATCTACCATTTGTGCAGATTAATACAGCGTGCCAGCTGACCAGATACACATATCCGGTCGGATCACCACGCTGTGTTACGCTGTAAAGCACTCCTCAAAGGAACGCTCTTAGGAAAAGGTCTGTTTTGCAAAAATAAAATACAAACTTCTGTAAGTCAGGACAGAGACCAATCTCTAGAATGACGACCTTAGTAGACATGAAAATAGCCAGAGAGCACTTCTTACATAAGTTATTTGTGAGAGGTGAGTGGACTCACCAGGACCAAACAGTCTGGTTGCAGGCCATCACACCCCAGATCACGGAAACAGGGTCAGATATATGGAGAGACCAGGGTCCCTTACATGTGGCCCTGAGTGAACTATATATGTCCTCTAAGGCCAAGGATGAGCACAACAAGATTGCCAGGGTAGCGGCATATTAATATTTACATATGGGAGCCATGCAGGACAAATGTGCTGAAGGCCAAGATCTGGCGAGTAGGCAACTGCTGGCATTACAGAAGGCCCAATCTGAGCTGGACTCTTCTGAGCAGAGGCTGCTCAGGAGCCAGGAGTCAGAAAATGACAGTAGGCAGTATATCAGTAAAATAAAGGAGGACATGGATATACTGCAACAGGAAAAGGCTGACCAGGATACTAGATTTCTGGCCCTGCAGAAGGAGCACCAAGACAGTTTGGACTCCTTACTGCAGAGCCAGAAAAAGCTGGAGCAACAATTAGACTTTAACAGGGCATGCACGGAGCAGGTAGCCACCCTGCAAAGTCATCTAGATAGAGTGAAGGTAGAGAGCAACAAGCTGATTTTGAAAGACCTGGATACCCAGGCAGAGTTTGAAGAACGCCAGAAAGCTGGTGCCTTTCAAAGGCAGAGGGACGACCTGGCGGCACAGATGCAGGCTCTTAGTCAGGAAAGAGACACCTTAGGCCAGGAAGTCTGCCACTTAAAAAGAAAAATGGAAGAAAATCACCTGGCCCACCAGGGACTAGGTGACCTCCAAAAAGAACACCTGGACTTGCTAGAGCACACCAGGAGGGTGGAGGATGCTCTGGCAAGAAAGGAACAGGACAATAGGGACACAGCTCAGGAGATAACCCTCCTGCAGCAAAGACTGGCCCAGTGCTCCAGGACCAATCAGGAAACACAGAGAGAGAATGAGGCTCTCTGCCAGCACAATGATAGGCTCCAGCAACAGGTAGCGATGCAGGAGAGACTGATAGAGTCTAGTAAGGCCTTAACTGAGGAACTGAAGGCACAAATGCAGGCTCTTGCATTGCAACAGGGAGCAGGGGCGGATAGAGATGAGGTTCGCTGGGAAAGGGAAGCTCCGGAGCATAACCTCAGGAGCCCTAGTACCAGAGGCCCTCATACCTCTCAGTCCCTGGACTCTGCCACCCCCATGTTCCCTGGCGCACATGAGCACCGGGCCACAGGGATGGCAGACTACTATCCAGACAAAAGTATGGGGCTCATAGGCCAGTACCACCCAGGTATGGAGGGGCGGGCATCCGGGTATGGGCACCCAAGCACAGTGCACTTTAGTGGGGAACCCCATGAGAGTAGGCCCATTAAGGGCATTCTGAAAACCTCTGCCCAGTTAGGTCAGTGGGGGGGGGTACCCAGCAAATCCTGGCCGCAAGGAGGGATCTGAAGACTCCTCTGAGCACCACAGGAAACAGGAGACCAGGTCCCCACATTCTGCCAGCCATTCCCAGGCTCGCAGAATCCGGGAAAACCTGGAAGATCTGACGGGAACCTCTGGGAGCAGTGCCTCTGAGTCAGAAGATGAATGGACCAGGGTTACCCGAACCAAAAGGGCCAGTAAGGCAAAAAGGGCCTTGCTTAAGGACCCCTTAAAGCAGATTAAGGCGATCAGGAGCGTCATCACGCCTTACCATAAGAACGCTAAGTATTCTGTTTGGGAGCACTTAGAGTTGTTTGAGCAAATGATGGAGACTTTCCATTTGAAGGACAGCCAAAGCTGTATTCAATATGTAAAGTGGACCTTCTCCCCGGAATACTCCAGTTTCTTTGCGGGGCTGGAGGACCAAAATCATTTAAGATGGTCCACCTATAAGGCGGCCATCTTGAAACATTTTTCTGTTCACAGAAATCCTCAAGAGGCTCGCAAGGCAGCCTACAATTTGCAATGTGGGGAGGATCAGGCCCCAAAAGAATTTGTGCAAGAACTGAAACGTGCTTTTGCGCAGACCACCAGAAGGGTGCGCACAGACAGTACATTTTTTCATGCCTTGCCCAAATACATAATGACCCAGCTTGTGAGGGATTTTCACGAGAAAAGATCTTTAGACTGTGTCATTGAACAGGCTACCCGGATCTATGAGGTGCAGAAACCGGTAGATAGCAAAAGTAATGCCCAGAAAAACCCCAAAGCCAACAGCACCCCTGCTGCTGCCAAGGTGGCAGAGGTAAAGGTCACCCCATTTTGGATTTGGAGATGGGGGGGCTAAAAACCTACCTGCACCTAATAATCCTAAACCCAGAAATCCCTCGGGACAGTCACAGGCAGGGAGTGAAAGAGGTAGTCCCCCCAATGGGGTCCCTCGCTCTCCTGACTATGTAAGTCCTCGCTACAAAGGTAACAGTCCAATCCTGGGTTATGTGTGGACTCCCCCAGCCCAAGGGGGGGATCCAACCGAGCACCGAACCCAGGGAACTTCCCTCCAAACTTCCCACAGGAGGGCAGAAATGTACCAAACCCTGCGGAGAACTTTTTCCCCAGATATCCACCCGACTTTCAGCCCCAAAACCATCCATCCTTCTTTCCCCAATTCCCTGAGCCTAGACCACTGAATCCGGGAGAGGGGAGGCCAAGGGTGGAGGGATACCCCAATCTTCCCAACCCGGGGTATTACCAGAGGAGGGACAGCTACCCTTCCCGGGATCAGCCCAGGGGAGAAAACAGGGCCCCGTGTCAGCCTGAGCGGGTTTCCCAGTTAGAGCGCCAGGTTCAAAACATGGCGCGGGATCTGGGTCACATACTGAGGTCTCAGCAGAACCCTCAGATGGGCGTGCCGGCGCAGAACGCACCCAACTCTGGACCTGGTGCTCCAGAACAATGACGGGGCAGCACCCCGATAACTCACCGGTTCCCAGGGAGGAGGCACAAAGGGAAGGGGGGTGTAAAGCCTTGGAGGAAGCTTCCTTCCCGACTTGTAAACAGCCCCTGGAAACCCAGGAACCGGAAACAAAATCTCCTGCCCCTGAAAGTCTGCCTCCTAAGGAGCAGAGGGGGGGTAGGAGAAACAAAAGACCCAAACAGACTTAGTTTAAGGAGGAGGTACAGATCTTCCAATTTGAGGGAGAGGGATCCTCAGAGGATCCTGGGAAAAGGATCTTCTCCTTCAGAGAGGGGGGAACTCCTCCCAAAGAAAAATGGGTCCCTAGGGATGCAAATCTAGACTGGGGAGATGTGGAGACTGAGCTATCGCCGCCCACTATCTTATCCCAGAACCAACAATACCAAAATCCCCTGGTTCAAACCCATCCTGATGACTGCCTCCAAAAAGGGGGGGGCGGCCCAGAACCGGAGCCAGGGGAACCCACAATGGCTCTGATCTCCAGTTGCCAACTTTTTCTTTCAGATTCCCAAGGCTCTCCACAGAATTCTGCCCAAATATCTTCGCTAGCGATGTCCAAAACCAGAAAGTTAGCCCACCAGTTGTCCAAAAATGTGCATTACCTGTGCCCCCTTGAGGAGAAGGAGGGAAGATATTATGCCCCGGTACAAGTACAGGGGCAGGGTACGATTTCAGCGCTGGTAGACACGGGATCTCAAGCTACCCTTCTGTCCAGAAGGGCCTTTGATGAACTGAATGCAGGAAGGGGAGAGAATTACCAAATTCCTCTCACCTCACTTCCTGGACAACTGCAGAACTTTGACGGGAAGGAAATACCCGTTGAGGGGACTGCAGACTTGGACATTAAGATCGGGCGACACAAGGTGAAACACCCGGTCATAGTAGTGACTCCAGAGGGCACCCCTTGTTTACTGGGGAATGACCTCCTGAGGAGGTTGTCACCCTTAATAGATTGCGTAAACAAGGTCCTCTGGACCCAGACTAGCCGACCAATAAAATTAAAACAGAGTGTCAACCATGTTAGTTTAAACGGCACCTGCCACATGGTTGAACAAAAATCTGACCAAGTAGAATTTCACTTCCAGAATAGCCAAATTCCAGACGTGACAGTAATAGCAGTAGGACAACAGACTGGTGATGGAGGGTCCTCTCTATTTCTGAAAATCAACCTTCCTTCCAATCTAAAGTGGTACTCCACGCTGGAAGGAAACACTCTGAGATTCTATACTAATCCACAATCAGAAACTCCCACTCCTATAGTCCAGAAAGATGTGAAATCAGCTCAGAGCCTGGCTGATATTCAGCAAATTGGAGAGCAGTTGTTCATCCCTGTTCAGTTAAATGATGGGAAGGACTCTGTTCTCGCTCGAGTGTGCGTGAACAATGGTAAGAGCTTCATCAGCGAAGCCATGTTTCGCCAACTCCCAAAAGATCCAGCCATTCCCACCTTCAAACTGATAGACAAAAGGGAAATGCACCTGGAACCACCTAATTCCAAACATCTCCTGCCAAGCAGGTGTATGCTCAAAATCTCTATTGGCAACAAGAGCATAGTCCATAATTGTTGGGTCGTGCGAGATGTCACTGCCGCCTTTTACTTAGGCAGTGACATTCTCAATCGCTTTGCCATTAGTTTGGACCTAATAAACTTCAAAGCTTGGTCCCGATTAGCGGATAATCCCATGGGCTTTGATGATCCAGAAAAAGCATTTAGGTCAGCTCAATTGCTACCTTATGCAGTTGAAATTCAGATCAAAGAGGAAGTCGCCATCCCAGAAAGGACCCAACAATTCTCCCTGGAAGTGAAAGTTAAAAGAGGACAATATCTGCAAAACCCTGATGCTTACATACATCTAAACGCTTCTCTCCAACAGCAAGGGTTGGGGGTAAACCCAACTCCATTAGTCAACATAGAACATCACACCATTCCAATAGAGGTGGATAACAGCGACTTAAAGAGTATTACTCTAGCCGCAGGCACCATTATTGGAATGGCGGTTGATGACCGACATTTTTCCATAGATTTAGGTAATGAACTGTTAGGGCCAATCCCCAAGGACTGCTTTGACAGTGACAGTGATAACACTACAACACCAGACAGGATTTTTACCCGGCATGGGGGGAACTTCCTGGTGTACACTTCTTGCCCTTATGGTAAGGAAGATGTGACTTGTGACTTCAGGAGGGATGAGGTGATTTTCCAGGTCCATGAGGGCTGCCTTTCCCACCTGAAGCCTCCAGTCCAAATCAGCACTCTGACCAGGGACTTATCCACCCAGCTGGAGGAGACCGCTGAGATAGCCAAACCAGAAGTCTTTCCAGGCTTCAGGCAGATGGTGGAAGAGAGAGTCAACCTAGCTGATGCCTGTGTGACTCTGGAACAAAAGCAAAAGTTGAAACAAGTTTTCTTGGATTTCCAAGATCTCTTTGCGGTAGACTCATATGACTGTGGTCGCACTGACATCCACACAACAACAATCCCCACGGACCCTGGCATGACTCCTGTGTTTGTGAAGCAATATCGCTTGCCTCTCGCATCAATGGAGTCCCTTACTGAAATAATTAAGAACCTTGAGTCCCGGGGAATAATCCGTCCCATCCACAGCACCTTCAATAATCCGGTGCTGGGAATATTAAAGCCAAACGGCCAGTGGAGACTCTGCGCCGACCTCAGGGAGCTCAACAAACGGGTCCATACTTCCCAATGGCCTCTGCCCTACATTGACCAAGGGCTGGCCCAGATTCAGGGGTCACAGGTATTCACTGCAATAGACCTGACCAATGGATACTGGACCGTGCAGGTCAGTAGGGAGGACCAATACAAGCTGGCTTTTACCTTTGGGGGCCAGCAGTATACATGGACCCGGACTCCCTTCGGATACCTTAACTCCGGTAATGAGTTCAATATTTTCCTACATAAGGCCATGCCCGACCTGGGTGCGAGGGGTAACCTGGCTTATGTAGATGATGTCCTCATCAAAAGTTCATCTGTGGAGGAACACATAGCGGAGATCCGTTATGTTCTGACCCAGTTGAGGGCCGCCGGAGCAAAACTTTCCTTTCAGAAAGCACAGTGGTGTAGAACCCGTGTTAATTTCTTGGGGCATGAGATTACTCCTCAGGGTCTCTGTCCCCAGGAAAAGAAAGTGGAAGCACTTCAAAAACTGAAAGACCCCACAACTCTGCGGGAACTAAGGAGCCTCCTTGGACTGACTAATTACAGCAGAAAGTTCATTGAGGGCTACGCAGAGATCACCAGACCCCTGATTCATCTCCTGAAGGGGGGGTCAAGTGGGAATAGGGTCCAGAACAAGCCGAGGCAGTAAGACAACTCAAAAGAAGCCTCTCACAAGCGCCCTGCCTAGCTTACCCTGTCAGAAACAAGGAGTTCTTCCTGGAGACAGGGTTCTCTAATAAGTGCTTGACGGCGGTATTATACCAAAAGCATGACAAGGTCAGTAAAGTAATCTCCTATGCGAGCAAAACTTTATCCTCTGTGGAGGAAAAATTCAACGATTGTGAGAAGGCACTCCTGGCAACGGTGTGGGCATTGAAGAATTACCGCCCGTTTATCCAGGGGGAACACATCATAGTGGAGACTCCACACCAGCCTCTGCAATATCTCCAAAGTGACAGAATCCGAGCCGGGAATGTGAGTAATTCCCGAATTACTTCCTGGATTCTGTCAATGCAAGGCTTTCCTGTGGAGGTCAGATATGGCCAAAACAAGAAGAGTCCCCTCGCGCAAGGTCTGGCTGACTTGCATGATTGTGCTAGAGAAAACTGTCTCGAGGACGAAAGTCTAAAAATAAAGGACAACACAGAGGCATACCTTAATTCCCCTCACAAAATCTTTGAAGAAGACAAGTGTGAGGGAATGCCCACTGTCTATGTGGATGGATGCTCTTACCATGTTGACAACAACGGGGAGAAAGAACTGGTGGCTGGCGTAGGGAATGCATGGGTGAAGGAGTTCCCAGAACCCTGCGCTGGATACAAAATTGGTCCCCGAAGTAGTCAGGTGGCAGAATTGATGGCTGTGCATCAGGCCATCCTCACTGCTGTCCAGCATCAACTCCACGAACTGGTCATAATCACAGATTCGGATTATGTACGGAACGGGTTCGTGGAGCACCTGGTTAATTGGAAAACCAGAGGCATGTTATGTGCTAACAACAAACCCTTGAAACATGGGAAGTTGATCCAAAACATTGATGATCTGGTCACCTCGAATGAGATGACCATCTATTGGAAAAAGATCAAGGGTCATTCCAAAGTAGAGGGACCAGACAAAACTGGAAATGACTTAGCTGATCAGCTGGCCAAAACCGGGGCCATCCAAGGGGATCTAATTGAGATTGAGTCCCTGTTGGGGGAAATCCAGGTCACTGCTATCACTAGGTCCCAGACAAATGCTCACCATGATCTGTCAATTGCCCAATGGAGCAAGGAGACCCCTGATGCTGATTTGATTACCGCTCAGAAGGGGGATCCAATAATTGGTAAATTTTACCAGCACATTGAGGACCCTGAGAACTTTCCCCTGACGGATACCGATTACATTGGGAAAGAGGACCTAAGAGTGTTGATGAAATGTCCAAAAATGTTCCGGATCCAAGACGGTTTGTTGGTAAGGAAATCCAAAGCTGGCCACGATCAGTGGGTGGTTCCTACCTCATTCCGAAGCCTGATGTTAAGTCACGCCCATGATGCGGCCACCGCCGGTCATAGGGGGTTTCACTCAACATTGGAAATCTTAAGAGAGGTTGCATACTGGCCACACATGGGGCAGGACCTCGCCCAATACTTGAAGGGGTGTCTTGTGTGTGCACAATTTCAGCCATCATCCCTCACGCACCGTGCACCTCTCCAAAAGAGGGGGATGACACTCCCATGGTCAGATTTACAAATCGACTTTGTAGGCCCTGTGATTCGCTCTGCTAGGGGGAATAATTACATGTTGACTGTGACATGCTTGTTTACCAAGTGGGTGGAATGTCTCCCAGCCCCAAATTGCAAGGCAGAAACTGCAGCTGCCTTGATGATTAACCACATCTTTTCCCGTTTTGGTCTACCTCAAAGGATTGAGTCAGACAGAGGTAGCCACTTCACCAGTGAAGTAATGACAAAGATGTGGGAGATACTGGGGGTCAAAAGGAAGTTGCATATTGCTTACAGGCCAGCTTCTTCTGGGGCAGTAGAGAGATACAACCGGACAATTGTGAGCATATTAAAGAAGTTTGTGGCAGATTCTGGGCCAAGTTGGGATATCCGATTACCTCTGGTCCTAATGGCCATCAGATCTACCCCTTCATCTGCAACCAAAATGTCACCATTTGAGTTGATGACTGGGCGCAAGATGGTGCTTCCCCAGCATTTGCTCTACAGGACCCAAGAGCAGACACTGATAAATGCCTCCACAACTCATGAGTATGTGGAGAATTTAAGGAAACACCTTCAACATGCTTTTGCTTATGCTCAGCGGAATCTAGAAAGATCAGCTGATAGCATGAAGACCCACTATGACCTGAAGACTTCCAGGAAGGAATATCAGGTGGGAGACCGGGTCTATCTATACAATTTCCAAAGGAACCAGGCCAAACAGCGAAAATGTTTGCCTAAATGGAAGGGACCCTTTGAGATTATAGACAAAATCTCCCCTGTGGCCTACAAAATCCACATCCCCAAAGGTCCTTTGGCAGCGGGGGAAGACAAGTGGATCCACATAAACCAGTTGAAGTGTTGCCATCCCAGGCACACTCTGCAACAACTGGAGGAATCCTCTGGAATCCTAGCGGGTACTGTCTCAGACTAATTCAGTTCCAACCATTAAGCATACCACATCTAGTCTCTAAAATATTGTGATTTGCATGAAATTGTCTCTTAGTTATATTTTTTTTTTCAAAATAAGAATGTAATGTTTCGTTATGATGAAATTCATATGCTGTCCCACTATCTCAACGGTGGTGGAAAAACGTCCATGAATAGGTATTGCCGCTCTTCCTTTGTCGTCCTAGGAGAAAGAAAACCTGGAGACGGGCCAAGGAGGACGATCCGGAGACCGGGAGCAGAGACGCAAGGGGCCCGGTGTACCGCCCAATATTCCCATCAGGACCGGCGAGGAGAACCGATCGATCAGTACCGGATGGAGGAAAAGATGCTGAACTGTGCCATCTATTGGAAGAAGATGAGGAAACATCCCAGGTCTTGCGAGTCCCATCAGTGAAACCGAATGGCCATCGCAAGAGGGGGGCTTGTGGGATGTTTTTATCCATGCATCCAAGCCCTACCTCAAAACTGTGCAGTACTGACATGGAAAACATCATGATGGCCAGAGCTTCCCAGAAAATGCACAGGGAAATGCATGAAGAATAGGCTGCCACCCATTTTTGCCGATGTTATGGGCACAGAAGGGCACTGCTTAAAACCACCATTGGACTACCCACACAGTAGTCTGAAACCATTGGGAATGGCAATGCTGATTGCCAAAAGCAACCTAGAATTGTGGGGAATTCATTTCTTAAATCCCAAAAATGGGTGCAGTACCAGTACTCACCACTATCAGAAAGCCGGCAGATTTTATGTAAAACTGAATAAATGAACCCAAAGCATGCCAAAGAAAGACTTACTGAGAGGTGGATCCAATGTAAAGTTATATTCTGAAGTGACTTGAAGGTTTATAACAAGATTGGCTGAGCTGTGGATTTCAGCAGTTTAAGTAAATTTGGACTGAAAGACACTAAAAATCTAAATGTTTAAAAGAAATGAGTGACCTACTTTTGAGTGTCACATAGGCTGCAATTGTTTAAATGTCATAGTTTTAAACTTAGAATCAGCATTCTAGCTGCATATGTAAAAAATTGTTAGTTATTTGAATGCAGAAAACTGGAGAACAGGAATGACATGTGGCTAAAAACTGGCTTAAAGAGATTCCAATTTTGCCTGGCAACTACCCCCATCAGGAGTGAAACTTGATTCACAAGTAACTTCCCAGGCCTGGCTGTTTCCTGCTGGCCACACTAAGGATATGCCATCTCTCTGATAATTGAATTAAGGGGAGCCCCCACAGAATACAGGAGCTCTGAACAATGCAACCCCCTTCACCCAGGCAGATGGTTTATTGCAGATGTCGTAAAACAGCTTCCTCTTGGCGGAAGCTGGGAGGGGCAGGGTCTCTGAGCTTGGCAGAAACTGGAAAGACTGGTTTCTGTACCATGTGACCTGAAAAGACACACCCCTGGAGCCAGAATATGGTTTTAGAAAAAGATGGATCATTCATAGAGCGGACTTGTGAAAATTATTTAAATGATACCATCATTCTTGTGATTTTTCGGTGCACATTTGAAGACGTGTTAGGACCCGGTGGTATGTTCAGGGGGGTTTTGGCGGAAAAGAGGATATTACTCAAAATTTGTGCATGTGAAAAATCTGACACTTCATCAACTAATGTCCATACTCCTTGCGCACATGTTTGTAAATTTGGGGTAATGTCCGATATTGCGAAACCAGTTAAAAAGTGCAAATGTCACCATTTCTGAATGCAAGCTCCCAGGAAGAGCAGATTTGGACAGGGTATACCTCCTGTAATGCATGATGGGTGCATGTACTTTCAAACCACTGTGTAGCTATGAAATATGTCTTTTGGGTCAAAATATAGATTGTGTGCAATTTGACAGGGGAGGATCCTCAGACCCATAAAACCTACAGCATCACTCTGACTCACAGTTCCTTCCCCAATCATGGGAGAGGGGAGAATTGGGCCAATGGCAAGTGTAGAGGGGTAGGGTCTAGTGATGCTGCACACACACCCATTTTAAAAATCAGATAAAAGCAGACAGACAGGACAGATAGGGACATTCATTTCCATGTGCTGCGGGACGCTCTGCCGGAAAAATCCATACTTTACTTCCATTAAACCTCCAGAGAGCCAACATAGAGACTTCAATCTATCCACCTTCAGAGACCCAGACCAGACCAGCAGAGTAGAGCTGACCCAGACCGCTGTCAGCAGAACCAGAGAGCTGAACCGGAGTCCAGTCCAAAACCTGACCAGATCCGTGGCGAGGCCCATTCTATTTCTAAATATATTGTGAGTACATAGCAGAACTGTGCAGAACCAATCTCTTAGTTAAAATAATATAATTCAATCTATTTTAATCTAACCAGAACTGCCTCCTAACTGTCACCTGTCATTTTCCAGTTGCTAGCTGTCACTTGTCTTTTTGAACTTTAAAATTTCAAATCTGAAAAACGACCTTCACAAAATCGCTCATATCTCCGCGACCGTTTGTCTTAGAGACTTGCAGTAACTTTCATCTGGAAGCTGAGATCCTAGGCTGTCCTACGACCCCAAAACGATATTGATAGTCCTTGTAGTTCCTCTGTAATCGCGCCCGGCGTACTCGGAAAAATCTGCCGCGATTTGACATTTTGCCGCGATTTGCAAGTTTCTCCACGTGTAAAAATCTGCTGCTGCTTGCCTTCCGTTAAAGAAAAAATTCGTTTAACCTGCCAATCATTCCTGAATCATGGCAAGAGTGAGCCTGGACTAATATTAACTAGATACCACTCACCCTGAACCTCTAGAGGGAATTAAAAGCATTTTAGCATATTTTTCACTTCATTGCCAGCACATATAAAAGCATTTTGGGCCTGTGTTTCAAACTTCTGTAGTCTAAGCTTGCTGGGGTGAACTGAATCACATTTGATTGCATTTCTGAGAACTGTGTGCCTCCCTTCCATTTCCTTGCATTGCATAAAAGGGGGGGGTGAATTGTCCAAGAAAGTGATTACATTGTCATTTGCTGAAATCCTATCAAGTTATTTTCTGTACTGCATTTCATTCCACATTGCATCCATTTGAAACCATAAAAGTATTGTTGCTATCTTATCCATCCTATAACCACTCATCATTGATTATAAAGAAGTGTGCTAGTGTCGGACTATCCATTATTGATTACTGATCAGATTAAGTGTGATATTCAATTATTAATTTATTATAAAGCGTGATATATATATACATTGTTTAAATTCTCAAATAAACCTTTAACTTGCAAAACAGAACTACTTCTTGGCTCAGTGGGGTCAGGAGGATTCCAAGAGAGGGGTGTTATATAGGGGTAGTCATCCAGAACGCATGAACTGGACATAAAGATATATCAATAAGGGTTTTCATTCAGTATTATAGACTAGGCGTTGACTTAGCTGTAGTGTTGAATTGAATCCTCTTACATAGTCCAGTGGGGGCTATTCCTGCCTGCTCGGTGCTAGTCCAGGGGGCTATTCCTGCCTGCTTTGAGTTAGACCAGTGGGGGCTATTCCAGCCTCCTCGGTGTTAGACTAGTGGGGGCTATGCCTGCCTGCTTGGTGTTAGACCAGTGGGGGCTATTCCCGCCTGCTTGGTGTTAGACCAGTGGGGGCTATTCCAGCCTGCTTGGTGTTAGACTAGTGGGGGCTATTCCAGCCTGCTCGGTGTTAGACCAGTGGGGGCTATTCCAGCCTGCTCGGTGTTAGACCAGTGGGGGCTATTCCTGCCTACTTGGTGTTAGACCAGTGGGAGCTATTCGAGCCTCCTTGGTTTTAGACTAGTGGGGGCTATGCCTGCCTGCTTGCTGTTAGACCAGTGGGGGCTATTCCAGCCTCCTCGGTGTTAGACTAGTGGGGGCTATGCCTGCCTGCTTGGTGTTAGACCAGTGGGGGCTATTCCAGCCTGCTTGGTGTTAAACTAGTGGGGGCTATGACTGCCTGCTTGGCGTTAGACCAGTGGGGGCTATTCCAGCCTGTTTGGTGTTAGACTAGTGGGGGCTATGCCTGCCTGCTAGGTGTTAGACCAGTGGGGGCTATTCCAGCCTGCTTGGTGTTAGACTAGTGGAGGCTATGCTTGCCTGCTTGGTGCTAGACTAGTGGGGGCTATGCCTGCCTGCTTGGTGTTAGACCAGTGGGGGCTATTCCAGCCTGCTTGGTGTTACACTAGTGGGGGCTATGCCTGCTTGCTTGGTGTTACACTAGTGGGGGCTATGCCATCCTGCTTGGCTAGATTCCCAATTACGGAGGCTAAGGCTAAAGCTTTGGCCGACCAGGGAAATTCTAGGGGCCAGGGAAGGTAGGACATACAGGTTCTGTAACTCGGAGGGACAGATTGGAACCCTGGGCCATATAATACTGGACTGCCATGCCCTGCGTGACTGGCGGCTCTTTTATTTTAAACATCTTATCGAAGGTCACAGAACACTAGACAGTGATATAGTCTGGCAAAGTAGTATGGATTAGAACGGGTTTAATGGCTCGAGTTTTGTCACATTAGGCTTTTTGAAGGAGGTTTTACCGGCAAGTGTTATCTCACAAGTTGATGAATTACTTATTGAGTGACATTGGGCCTCATTACAAGTTTGGAGGTAGCCATGCCCTTAATAAGTGCATGGCTACCCCCAAACTCGGGTCTGGCTCCGGGTCCTGCGAAAGGGGAGTAACCGGGCCATTCCGACCTCGGCAGGCTCGGTAATTCCCCTTTCACGGGACCCGTAGCCAGTACGTCCCCATTCCCATTTAAGCCCCCATAGGGCTCAATGGGAATGTGAAGGATGGCAGCAGCGGTACCGTTCATAACGGTACCGTTGATACCATCCAGTTCTGCTCGCGGGTGCCGCTCTGCACGCCTGGTCTGACCAGGCGTGCAGAGCGGCACCCGCAAGCAGATCTCGTAATGTGGCAGTACAGTGATAACGGCGCTTACATCACTACCGGCACCGTTATCACTGTACCGCCACTATCGTAATGAGGACCATTGTTTTGATAAGTAAATGCTTTTAAGCATGCAAAATATGTTTTTATCTATATCTTTCATCAAATGTGGTAATACTTTTTCTTTTTTTAATTGATTGTTAATGGAATATTTTGATGTGATTTATTAAATGTATATTTCTTTTTCCACTTGTTAATGATTAAATATTTAACCATATAACAAAAAAAAGGGAAATGACAAAGTATACCATGTGCAGTATGCACAGTGTAACCCATTGGGCAAATGCTGTGTTCTGTGCTTGGTGGTTGGGTAATGAATATCCACACCCAGGCAGGATCAGCTTCACTAGGTTTGTTTGTTTGTTTGTTTATTCATTTGTTATGTGCACCAGACTCGTAAGTAAACAGGTCTCAGGTGTTTGGCTGTTTCCCCATAAGGTACTCGTTGGTGTTCCGCTCAGGCCTCGAAAGATGATGTAGCATTTGGGTTGAAGATACAGCCCAGCAGTGCAGCACTATTCTAAAGAGGAGTTTCCCTACCTAAAAACCAAAAACTAAGGATCTTTCTGTGTCAGGATGTCAATAACTGAAAAGCCGTCCTTGTGTCCAGAGCATCCTATCCTGACCTATCCTGACCTATCCTGTGATGGTGAAAGTATTGTCATTACAGACACACCTGAGACACTTCTATGCACAGTGCATCCCACGGCGCAGGCAGAGAACGATTCTGGAGACGGCAGCTGCAGAGACACCGGAGGGAATGGACCTCCAGAGAGATGTCACTTCTGACCAGCAGCACAACAAAGCCAGGGAAACCTTCCAAAGACAAGAGATTACACCCTGTCTCAGTGATCGGTCCCTCTGCGGTGGGCTGTGGCCCCCTCCACAGCATGCTCCCCGTCAATCCACAGTGACCACCTGCGCCTCCGTCCGCAGCACAGCACCCATCCCTCTACCCTGCACGAGACATACATTGCACTTCAAAACACACTGCAATGTAAAATAACATTAGGAGTCTTGGTGATAGGACATGTACTCATGATTCCAATATGAAAGGCTGCATGTTTGCATTAGGCTCATCACACATGTTTGTGTGTTTCCATTCATTAATCTGACGATATCCTGATGCAAAGAAATAACCAGGGAAGTTTCCATCTTACACGCGATGCATGACGGAAATCACATATAGATTGTCAACTTGATTGGGATTAATTTGTAAGAAATAAGTGCCAGGGCATTCTATCTTTCTGAGCTGCACCCCAGGGGTCCTGCACTGTCCCACTGGCAAGAGGCATTGCAGTCAAAAGATATAGGGCCTCATTACAAGTGAGCCGTAAGGGGATAACGGCGCCGGTAAAGGTGCCGGTGCCATTAATCCCGTACCGCCTCATTACCAGGTCCCCTCGCGGGACCCGCTCTGGACGTCTGGTCAGACCAGACGTCCTTTGCAGGTCCTGCGAGGGGACCAGCATGCTAACAACGGGCCCGTCATTAACGGGCCCGTTGTTAGCATGCTACCCATTCCCATTGAGCCCTATTGGGGCTCAAATGGGAATCGGGATGGTTCCTCCAAAGTCGGAATGGCCCGGTATTTCCCCATTCTGGGACCACGGACCCGGACCCGAGTTTGGAGGCAGCCATACCCTTATTAAGGGCATGGCTGCCTCCAAACTCGTAATGGGGCCCATAGGTTTGAAACTGTGGATGAGGTTGTGTGCATTGGAGAAACGCGGATTGCGGCGAGACGGCATGTGAATGTGTCGGTGAGAGTGGGTATGGGAAGGGGTGTAAGAGGTGTGAAGGACATGGTGCTGGCCTACCTGAGATGTGTGGAGTAGGGATTCTGGCCCTTTCCAAGTCCTACCAGGACTCTCTTGTGTTGTTCTGCCCATTGCTTAAATGCCGTGGCCAGAACCTGCAATACCACAATCCACCGAGAAATGCTGCTCCATTAAGATATAGATGATAGACAGCGCCAAGCACGCCACAGACGTCCACCCATGCCTGCAACAACATACCATGATGTGCAGAGATCGGGACCATTCCTCCACAAGGCTGTACTAACACTCTAACAGCCCTCAGACTGAAATAAGGCTGGAAGCCACTCTGCTACAAGGTAATTGATGTTAACTTTATTGATGAAAAGTAACAGAGTATAAGCTGGCTGCAAACTGCTCCTTCCCTTTCAGCCTCTCTCTCTCTCTCTCTCTCTCTCTCTCGCGCTCTTTCACACAGGCCACTCATTTCACACTCCAGAGCTATCACCGTGCCTTCAAGCAGCGGCACTCCAGGCTGTCAGGGGATCTGTGTAATGGCATGCATGCATCACTCCAGGCTGTCAGGGGACCTGTGTAATGGCATGCATGCATCACTCCAGGCTGTCAGGGGACCTCTGTAATGGCATGCATTTAGCATTCCAGGTCGGCAGGGGATCTGTGTAATGGCATGCATGCAGCACTCCAGGCTGGCAGGGGACCTGTGTAATGGCATGCATGCAGCACTCCAGGCAGGCAGGGGACCTGTGTGATGGCATGCATGCAGCACTCCAGGCTGGCATGGGACCTGTGTAATGGCATGCATACAGCACTCCAGGCCGGCAGCTGATCTGTGTAATGGCATGCATACAGCACTCCAGGCTGGCAGGGGACCTGTGTAATGACATGCATGCAGCACTCCAGACTGGCAGGGGACCTGTGTAATGGCATGCATGCAGCACTCCAGCTGGAAAGGGAGCTGTGTAATGGCATGCATGCAGCACTCCAGGCTGGCAAGGGACCTGTGTAATGCCACGCATGCAGCACTCCAGCTGGCAGGGGAGCTGTGTAATGGCATGCATGCAGCACTCCAGCTGGCAAGGGACCTGTGTAATGGCATGCATGCAGCACTCCAGGCTGGCCGGGGATCTGCGAAATGGCATGCATGCAACACTCCAGGCTGTCAGGGGAACTGTGTAATGGCATGCAATGCTAAGCTATATAACATCCTGCAAAGATGCCACATTCCCCATCTCCATTGCGCAAGTGATCACAGGTGAAGCATTCACACAGCATCTCAAAATGCTCAACACATCCCACACACACAGCACCTTCGCAGATGTACTGATAATAAACAGATACACCCCTACCCACACTAGACACAGGTACCCATCACAAGTCTCCCTTTCCACCGCAAAGTGAAGACCAGCAGGAACCAGTTGCATGAAACAATCACTCAAAGCAATCACCCACTGGACTACACATTCAGATTCTGACCACCATGTTGCACAGACCCCCACATTCCAATTGACTGATAACACTCTCCACATCTTGGACAAACAGTATCCCCTAAAACCCCATCATACTGAACCCCTCTGCTGCCTAAGACATCATTGGCCATGATGCCCTCTTCAAGGATCTTTCCATGCACAATAGGTTGGATAGAAAGTCCTGCAGTGGTTCACACCATTGTAGAGGAGGTCCCAAGCACGACCCGCACTCCAACCGTTCATTTTGAAGTACGAGGAACATTCACGCCGAAATATGTGACGTACGATGAGCAAATAAACCAGCAGAGAGCCGCAGGGGGGCACTGTCCAGTACCTATCAGAAGAACAGCACCTGTTGAAGTACTGCCACCCAAGAAAGCCTGGACAGGAAGGTACCCATTGAGAAAGCCATATCGACAAATGAAACAAAATGAAGAATGTCAGAGCACAGTTCCTGAAGAAGCTAAAAAGATACTGAAGGAAGACGAATTGTGACGTCACAACAACCCGGACTAGAAGATATGACGACCTGCGAATGACGAAAAGAGATGAAACACCATGGATAAGGGACATCATGAACCTAAAAGTGAAATAACGATGTCAAAATGTTACAAGCTTATGCCATGAGCACGATGAAGATATTCAGTTAGTCCACACGTGTACATATGCATGGAACCGCAAGAAGCAAAGAATCGGGAGGCTTGCTTATGCTTAGTAGTAAGATAGATTGCTGCAAGTGCCACCTATACATAAATCTACCTCAAGGAGCACTTTATATAGGTATACTTTCAGTATGCACAAGAGCAGAATCTACCAAAGGTTACTAAAGGTCTCAGGAGAAGAGCCCCACAGTAAGCAAATCTAAAACTAAAGACAGAAAGAAACTTAGACGCATGCAAATCATGCCAAGAAGCCAAGGTGGTATCGGCTGAAATAGACCAACAGTGGATACAATTAATGAAGCAAAGAACAGAGTTTCCTGTTCTGAAAGGTCAAGATAAGCCACAGGAGGCAGATGGTTCACAAGACTAAATCAAATACACACATTGCTTGAAGAATAAGACAATTTCACAGTGTCTGAATCACGTGACCAGCCAAGCGAGAAGGGATGAAACTTTCACACCTATGCGTGTCCTCGTGCCATGCACAGATGTCTTAACTTTTCCAGACCGAGAAGCAGTCTCGAGGCCAACCACAAAGAAATAATTGACACATGACCACTGAGGTGATGATTGATTGTAGAAATAATTGGAGGAAGTCTGGGGGTGCAGACAAGCTCCCTGCACCTGGCCGGCTATTCTGAATGCTGCTAAGCTAGTGGAAAAGTATGAGTGGGGTTGTTGCCAACCCAATCATAGTGGACCAAGTAATCTAGGGTCCTATAGTTAGTAGAACCTATGAGACATCATACTTTTAGTGACGTCTACAGTAGCCATTTTGAAAGTAGGGCTTGGATGCCCCACCTGACAGTGTTTGTCCAATCCCCTCACTCAGTTACCATATACAGATATAGTACCTATATTAAAGTTACCTTCCTATAACCAATAGAATTGCATGCAACATTTTAAGCGTTACACGTCAGTGATGATGAGTTTTTAGTACAAAAAAATGAGTTTTTTTATGAAGTTTGTTGGAGTTGTTGAAGCGAGAAGGAAGATCGAGTGATTGCTGATATTCATGAACTCCATGTTTTTTGTATTTGTCATTAAACGGACTCCCTTTGCCAAACCATTGAGTTGTCATTATTGATTTGATGCTAGAGTATTAATCTGCATCCCCATTCATCTCACAGTGCTGCTACTCATCTTAAAGTGCTATTGGGCAACCCCCAGCTTTATGGGCTGGTTGGGGTCCTAGTGCACACTTGGTAGCAAGGAGAGGATGGTTTATCGATTATCGATTAGATAAAACACCCATTGACCGTCGACTTAAAGTAACTGGAGGTCCTCAGCAATATCACAAGTTCTTTGCCATCCGGCTAAGTAGACCGAGAAGCTCCCCGTAGATAGTGGCTAGACTAAATTGAAAAACCTGCAGGGTGAGGTCTGAAGGAACCTGTGTTTGCACCCACAAACCCCTTCCCACTTCTACGAGCAGCCGATCGAGCGAAAAGCAGGAGAGGCGGTGACGAAGGCAGTGATCCTGAGGATCCAGAGAGGAAAACATGCGAACAGTGAGTGAAAAAGACTGAACGCTTTGGGAAAAAGTTGCATGACAAGTAAGGGAAGGTAACGGAGGGAGGCATGACAAAAATAAAGTTAGAGGTAGAGTAGAATGTATATATATAAGGGGAAGGAAATAGTGACTCCAGGGTGACCGAGCAATACATAGAGGATACCGGGAGGATACCCGAGCATAGAGGATACCAGGAGGTTACCCAAGCTAGAGAGAGGATACCAGGAGGATACCTGAGCAGAGAGAGGATACGCCCAAATACCTATGCTTTAATATAGCAGTTAGAAGAAGCCTGCATTCAAAATCCTGAAAAAATAGGAAGCAGTAGAAAACCAGAATTGATGAAAAGCGATCTGAAAGGGATGGGCTCACATTCCATGTCGGAATAATAATAGGGGCAGGAGAATTGTGTAGCCGGCCGGAGTCTGCCTAGTCTGTCACGTCTGTCTTGTGTTTTTTTCTTTTTCTGACGTCATAGAATAAGACATTTTTTGGGAGGAATTAGCACGAAAACTACGCAATTGTTTAGCTAAGATATTGTATAATATGAATTGATGGTTGTTGTTTGAAAAAGAAAAAATGTGTTTTTGTGAAAAAACAGGATTGGAGCTTGCGACAATTGGTACTCGCTCATATTGTTGGGGTTGGTTAAGAAGCGTAAAAGCATAACAAACTGTTATATAAAGAGAAGGTGAATAGATTTAAGCATGGAAGACATTGCACTATTAATACACTTGTGCAAGCAGTTGCCAAAACATGCACCTAAACTGAAAAAGTACAGTGCAGAATGTGTTAAATGAACCACCCACAAAATGTTTATGCCATGGCCGCAAGGAGGATCGCTGTCTAAAACGGTCCTGCAGCACATGACGACATATTTGCACATCACGTACACTGGCAAAAAGTTAGACAAACGCCTAGCGAGTTTAGAACTTTGGAAGATGTACCAAGAGGATAAGGAGAAGGAGCCACCGTTAGATTGGATACTTAACGTTTGCACAGAGGGGGTTGAGACGCCTTCTGCACCACCTGCCCCATCTGATACAAAAATCGAAGCCAGTAAAGACGAAGGATTATACCCGCTGAGGAAATTTAAAGCAGCTACGGGCTATAGCAACCCGGCATATGAGTTACCTACGCAAAGTAGTGATGAAAACCCAGACAAAGACAGAGATAGAAATATCACCTCCAAAGTCCCAATAGACAAGGAGAGGTGCGAGAAAGAGAAAGGAGACCAGGCACAAGCAAGTACATCTCTAAATACCAAGAGAGAGAGCAAGAGATGGAAAGGAGATAAGGATAGAACTGATGAGATAGCATTCGCACAGAACTAATGGATGGGAGGTCAGATTCTATTGAAACTCGATGGTAAAGGCATTGAGGACGTGAGACAAAAGGGAGAGCCAGACGATTTACAAAGAAAAGAGAAGGAAAAGCAAAAAGGATTGAGAGACGAAAGGATCAGGAAAAAAGACAGAGACAAGAGCAGTTGTATCGTGAAGAGCAAGAAAGGAAACACGATCATAAGCAGATAACACTTGGAAGAATGGGTACGCTCTAAGGGAAGGCTCAACAAATTACAAACCAGTTTTTGAAAAGGCCACTCTACGAATCCAAATGGCCTAGTTGTTAGAGTCATCCAGGAGCATGGATGGGCTGACACGACACAGTGTATCTATGTCGCCTCAATTGATCTCTCTGCAGCATGTGTAGAGTCGATCATGGCTGACTCTGGTGTACATTGTCTAAGTGTGGACTGCTGAGAGGTTGGTTGAGCTTGGGTGACACCTTTAGAGACTGAAAAAGAGAGAAATGAAATGTGGTCAATTGAAAAGATGGCATGTTGGTGTTTGCGGTCGAACATTATGTACACTCTGAGACTCCATAATTACGATGACTGCTGAATCACACAGAAGGGGCTCCATAAGAGTGAGAACACCTAACGTCAAAGGTCTCAATTCACCGATCAAGAGATCCCTTGTGTCCAGAGAATTTCGTAGAGCAAAAATCGACATCCTTCTCTTACAAGAGATCAAATATATGAAGGGCGATGAGAGGTCAGTTCTTGGGAAATGAAATGGAATAGAATTCTGGGGTCTGGCCCACTGAAAAAAGGAGGGGTGGGAATCCTTATCAGGAAGGGGACAGACTTTCAGTTCACCAAGACTTGGTCAGACACAGAAGGCCAAGCTTTATTGGTAACAGGATCTATCGGAAATATGAATGTGACAATTGCCGCGATTTATGCTCACAACGTATGCCAAGTTAGATTCCTGTCTAAAACAATTCCCAAAATAATGCTCGAGGCCACTGGCCACATCATCCTAGGTGGCGACTTTAACCTATGGGCAGATCCTACATTGGATCGAAAAACAGCTAACCCAGTAACGAGAGATAGAACTAAAAGGAGAATATACTGAGTTTACGGACATGATGGATGTGTAAGGGATGAGTGATGCGTGGAGACAAATGCACCCCAATGAAAGAGGTTAAACCTTTTTCTCAGCCCCACACAACACCTTCACTCGCATTGATTATATTTACTTCTCAAACGAGATCTATATAATACAACAACACACATGGAGATCACCCCAATCACATGGTCGGATCACGATATGGTGATCGCTGACAAACAATGGGAGCACCTACCAGCTAGGGGCGGGAAATGGAGATGTAATGAGGCCTTATGGAAAGAGCCTGTCTTCAAGAACGAGATGAAAATAGAGATCACTGAATACTTTAGGATGAACAACACTGGGGAAGTCTCTAAACAGGGGGTCTGGGATGCGGGAAAGGCAACCTGGAGGGGAGTCCTCATAAGGGAAGGAGCTCTGATTGAAAATAGAATCCGGGAGGAGATCTGCCAGCTGGATAAGGAAGCTAAGGGGGGAGACACGGTAGATCCCATCAAAATTAGTGAAGCAAAAAAGAAAAGGGAGGAACTCCGCCTCCTAGAGCACGATCAGACTGTACGCAAACTCCACCTACTGAAACAAAAAGTCTACGAAAAGGGGACAAAGCTGATATACTGCTAGCTGCTAGGCTAAGGGAACAACGGGCGGAACGCAGGGTGCAAGAGATAACTGGTGGAGGGCCTAGCTCGGTGACAAGCAAATCCACCATCCCCGAAGTCTTCGCTGACTTCTATGAAACACTGTATACCCCAGAGACAGACACAGATCCGACTGGCATAGAGACTTATCTTGCCACCATCAACATGCCCAAAGTAACGAACATTGAATCGGCTTATTTAGAAAATCCCATAATAGAGGAAGAGATACAGAATGTGATAAAAAGGCTGACCCTAGGCAAATCCCCAGGAGAAGACGGATATACAGTCGGATTCTACAAATCCTTTAGTACCCATCTCACACCATTTCTGGTTGAACTCTTGAATGAGATCCTAGAAACAGGGAAACCCCCAGACTCCTTTGTTAGAGCTCTTATAACGGTGATTCCTAAAGATGGAAGAGACCCCAAAAGATGTGGATCGTATCGTCCCATATCCCTGCTTAATGTGGATGCGAAAAGTCATACACGAGTATTAGCCTCTAGACTGGAGACACTTATGCCTCGTCTTATCCACTCTGACCCAGTTGGCTTCATACTTGGGCGACAAGGAGCCAACACCATGCGCAAGACCTTGCACCTGATCAACGCCTCCCAAAATATGAACAACGACCCCGCTCTGCTCTCCATAGTTGTGGAAAAAGCCTTTGACAGGGTAGAATGGAACTTCCTGATGGGAGTCTTACGCAAGGTTGGGATAGGGCCTAAATTCAGAAGGGGGATTCAGGCAGTTTATACAGCACCCAAAGCCTCAATATTTGTAAATGGGGAATACTCTAGGTGGTTTGAACTAAAATGGGGTACTAGGCAGGGATGCCCCCTCTCGGCCATCCTCTTCGCACTCTCATTGGAGCCATTGCACAAAAGAGGAGAGAAGATACCCAGGTGGAGGGAATGCAATTAGGCCAGACTGAGTATAAAGCAGCATTGTATGCCAATGACATACTCTTGCATGTAGCCAACCCGAGAACATCCATCCCCAGAGCTATGCACCTCCTTGAGGAGTACGGCTGAATGTCAGGATTCAAAGTCAACAGAACCAAGTCAATTTTGTTCCCGCTACAAGGGTCTGCAGAGGCAAACGAAGCCAAATACTCCTTTCTTGGTCTAACGATTGAACACAATGGGCCTCATTACGACCCTGCCGGTCCGGAAAGAACGGTGGTGGTAAAACCGCCACCACTGTTCTTTCCGGACCGGCTGATTAAGAGTCCTGCAGGCGGGAGGTGTCACTCCCACCAGGTCTGACCTGGCGGGTTTAACACCACCCGCCCGCAGGAGGACATGGAAACACTATCATAGACGGAACCAGTGTTTTCATTGTCCCCATCCCCATGGAGTCCTATGGGGCTCCATGGGAATGGGGACTTACACAATTCCGCCTCCGAAATTCCCGGGTCACCGGGGTCATAATGCCCCAGTGATTCCGGGAATCACGGAGGTGGAATGGTAATACGGGTCCGGCGGTAACCTTCCAGTTTTTCCGGCTCGGTTACCGCCGGACTCCCAATGAGGCCCAATATGTTGCAATATTTAGGAATACGAATCACTAGACAAATAGGAGACCTATATGTAGCCAACTTTCCAAAACTTCTTCAAAATTTCCATGTGGACCTAGCTAGATGGGACAAATTGACAATATCCTGGCTAGGACGCCTCAACGCGATAAAAATGGTCTGTCTCCCACGGTTTTTGTAGCCCTTCCGAATGCTTCCCATTAAGATACCAGGACACTTCTTCCTAGAGGTCAAGAAGGCGATTGTAAAATTCCTCTGGCAAGGGAAAAAAACTAGAATTGCATATTACACTATGACATTACCTAAGGACAAGGGCGGGGTGGGCCTTCCAGATCTCAGGAAATATCATGAAGTGGCCCAATTACAGGTGCTCATTCCCCACCTGCGTAATCAGAAAGAACCACAGTGGATCTCAATGGACAATTATTATCTATCCCCGGCCATGGTCTCAGAGTGGCTGTGGGACCCACGGAAGAAACTACTAAACATATCGAAAGCACACCCTAAATGGGAGAGAGACTTGAGAGAAGATATTGATCAAGATACATGGGGGAAAATGTGCAGAGCGGCACCCCGAACATCCATATCATATCAATATAAATTACATGCTATCACACTCCTACACCGGTGGCAGTATGACCCATATAGACTCTCCAAAATGTACCAGTTAGTCAGTCCACTGTGTTGGCGTGAACGTGGAGAAGTTGTGGCCTATTGGTACATTTGGTGGGAATGCCCCTGAATTAAGTTGTATTGGGATGAGGTCCTGGGGTGGATCAGACACCTGGACGGGGCAACTGTTTCTAAGAAAATTCAATAAAACCAAATAAAAAACAAAAGGTTGGTTACATTGGTTACTTACAGAGGTAGCAGGTTGCAGTCAATGCATTATTAGCTGGCACGGGTAATAGCTTGCAGAGGTAGCTCACATTGGTTACAGGTCACATGCACAGGAGAACTTCACCTCATGGTACGGGGTGCTACATCAAAGCATGCAGTTACAGGTGGGTAAAAAGAGACATAAGATTGGGTGCACACTTTGGAAAGCCTCACCTCATGGTACGGGGTGCTACATCAAGTATGCAGTTGCAGGTGGGTGGACAACATGCAAGGGGCAAGCTAGTAATAGGGAGTACAACATTAAAGCAAGCAGCACAGTCTGGCAATGGCATGAGTAGATTGGAGGTGTGTTAGGGATGAGTCGGTTAACACTGATGGGCTGACAGTGGAGCTGATGTCGGCAGGTCTCCTTAGTGTGGCCAAGTGGGAATGGTGGAAAATGTAGGAGGCACAGAGTGGTATGAGGGGCATCTTGGGATCACCGTGCCTTCAAGCCACTCTGCTTGAAGGCACGGTGATAGCTCCAGAGTGTGAAATGAGTGGCCTGTGTGAGAGAGCGCGCGAGAGAGAGAGAGAGAGAGAGAGAGAGAGAGAGAGAGAGAGGCTGAAAGGGAAGGAGCAGTTTGCAGCCAGCTTATATTCTGTTACTTTTCATCAATAAAGTTAACATCAATTACCTTCAAGCAGAGTGGCTTCCAGCCTTATTTCAGTATGAGGGCTGTTAGAGTGTTAGTACGGCCTTGTGGAGGAACGGTCCTGATCTCTGCACATCATGGTATGTTGTTGCAGGCATGGGTGGGATAGCAGCGGGTGGGGGGCAGTGCAGGCAGCAGACAGGCATTATCACAGCATGGGTGGGGCAGGAAAGTAGGATATCCAGAACGATTAACAGGAAATATAAACTTTCAGGGCAGCAGAGGGTGGGGCCATTCCAGGGATGACAACTTGATATCAAGGGGCTGGGGAAGTCACTGATGTCACCTGATGGTACGGCTCGAGAAGAAATCAACCAGCAAAGCGTTGTTAGTGGACAAATGACCCGCAACGGCATGTGGATTGATGGGCCAGGAAGTAGGGCCCCTGGGGTACCAGCTTGCGTGCTGCTAGCGAGTGGAACATTCCAGAAGGATACAAGCGTGTCAATCAATTATGGAGGGCCAAATAGCAAAGAGCCCTATAGTTTAAGAGCCAATGAGACATTATTTCATGACGGCGAAGATGACTTCACTAGGGGAGGGCATAGCTGCCCACCTGACTTTACAGATCCAATCACAATCCCATTCCCATAGAAAGTATACCTAGATGTTCCCCTTAAGCCAGTCACAACCCCAAGTAGGTTTTCTTAGTTTGCCATGTAGAATGACACCACGTATGATGAGTTTTTGCTATAAAAGTGCATGTGATGCTTGGAGATTATGCAGTGCAACGTCTGTTGATGTCTGTTGTACTCCCTGATTAGACAATTGAGATTAAACAGGTCTGCTTGCCAAATTCCTGAGTAGGTGCTTTTATTTGGTGTCAGAGTGGTTGTATACTAATTGACCTTTTCACAATTGACCTCCGGAGAATTGACCTCGGGAGAAATGATCTAATTTAGAAGGTCAATTAGGACATATATGCAGGGGGAATCCGCCCGCAACCCCCCCAGCCAATCCAAAACTCCCTGCAACCCCCCCCACCCAATCCCCTTATATTATTTATAATACAAAACCAACCCAATACATATATAAAATAACTAAAATAATATAAAGGTCAATTGTGCAGAAGGTCAATTAGGACCACTATAATTAGGTCAATTGTGCAAAAGGTCAATTTTAAAAGGTCAATTTGGGCAATTCCATCAGAGTAAATTCTGCATCCCCATCCCTTTAATAAAGCGCTACCTCATTTAAAGGGCCTTAAGGGTTCATACCATCAACTTGACATATAGGACTAACCTAATGCTGCAACCTGTTTTAATGCTCATTTGTTTGTATGATTATAAAAGCTTTTGTTTTAGGAGTGTATATTTGACAGCACCTTTCGTGCAGTTCTTTTCCGCATTCTGTATGAATCTGCCTTTCCCTGCTGTGACTGGACCCAGATTAAAATTGCGTTACCTCTTGCTTGCTGTACACTGCGTTTGGATTACTTTTGTGACTTTTATTGGTGAGCTCCAAGGCCACCCGCAGTACAGGTTAGCGAGGGAAGAATGATAGGATAGGTCCAGAACCAGAAGAAACTGTCATGTGTGTGTGTTGGCTGGCAGATGGATAGGGTGCGTGCACTGGCTTGTTGTGTCCGTATGGGTAAAGTCCAGTGTCTGGGTTTGTTTGGTGACAGTTTGTCAGATACGAAACAAAAATGATGTAACACAATGTTCCTACAACTTTTCTATTCTATTTATAATATGCTGGGAGGTGATATGCTGGAAGTTGATATGCTGGAAGGTGATATGCAAGCAGGTGATATGCTGGGAGGTGATTTTCCAGCAGGTGATGTACTGGCAGGTGGAATGCTGGGAGGTGATATGCTGGCAGGTGATTTGCAGGTAGGTGATATGCTGGCAGGTGGTATGCTGGGAGGTGATATGCTGGCAGGTGGTATGCTGGCAGGTGGTATGCCAGGAGGTGATATGCTGGCAGGTGATATGCTGGGAGGTGATATCCTGGGAGGTTATATACTGGCAGGTGATATGCTGGCAGGTGATATGCTGGCAGGTGATACTCTGGGAGGTGATATGCTGGTAGGTGATATGCCGGCAGGTGGTATACTGGGTGATATGCTGGCAGGTGATATGCTGGCAGATGGTAAGCTGGGAGGTGATATGCTGGCAGGTGATATGCTGGGAGGTGATATCCTGGGAGGTTATATACTGGCAGGTGATATGCTGGCAGGTGATATGCTGGCAGGTGATATGCTGGTAGGTGATATGCTGGCAGGTGATATGCTGGGAGGATATATGCCAGCAGGTGATATGCTGGCAGGTAGTATGCTGGGAGGTGATATGCCAGGAGGTGATATGCCGGCAGGTGGTATGCTGGCAGGTGGTATGCTGGCAGGTGGTATGCTGGGAGGTGATATGCCGGCAGGTGATATGCCAACAGATGGTATGCTGGGAGGTGATATGCCGGCAGGTGATATGTTGGCAGGTGGTATGCTGGGAGGTGATATGCTGGGAGGTGAAATGCTGGCAGGTGGTATGCTGGGAGGTGATAAGCTGGCAGGTGATATGCTGGCAGGTGATATCCTGGGAGGTGACATGCCGGCAGGTGATATGATGGCAGGTGATATGCTGGCAGGTGGTATGCTGGGAGGTGATATGCTGGGAGGTGATTTGCCGGCAGGTGATATGCTGGCAGGTGGAATGCTGGGAGGTGATATGCTGGCAGGTGATTTGCCGGTAGGTGATATGCTAGCAGGTGGTATGCTGGGAGGTGACATGCTGGCAGGTGCTATGCTGGCAGGTGGTATGCCAGTAGGTGATATGTCAGTAGGTGATATGCTGGGAGGTGATATGCCGGCAGGTGGTATAATGGGAGGTGATATGCTGGCAGGTGATATGCTGGCAGGTGGTATGCTGGGAGGTGATATGCTGGCAGGTGATATGCTGGGAGGTGATATGCCGGCAGGTGATATGCCGGCAGGTGGTATGCCAGGAGGTGATATGCTGGCAGGTGATATGCTGGGAGGTGATATGGCAGCAGGTGGTATGCTGGGAGGTGATATGCTGGCAGGTGATATGCCAGCAGGTGATATGCTGGGAGGTGATATGCTAGCAGGTGATGTGCTGGGAGGTGATATCCTGGAAGGTGGTATGCTGGGATGTGACATGCTGGCAGGTGACATGCCGGCAGGTGATATGCTGGCAGGTGGTATGCTGGGAGGTGATATCCTGGGAGGTGATATACTGGCAGGTGATATGCTGGGAGGTGATATGCCGGCAGGTGATATGCCGGCAGGTGGTATGCTGGGAGGTGGAATGCTGGGAGGTGATATGTTGGCAGGTGATATGCTGGGAGGTGATATGCCGGCAGGTGTTCTGCTGGGAGGAGATATGCCGGCAGGTGATATGCTGGCAGGTAGTATGCTGGGAGGTGATATGCCGGGAGGTGATATGCCGGCAGGTGGTATGCTGGCAGGTGGTATGCTGGGAGGTGGTATGCTGGGAGGTGATATGTCGGCAGGTGATATGTCGGCAGGTGGTATGCTGAGAGGTGATATGCTGGGAGGTGATATGCAGGCAGGTGATATGCTGGCAGGTGGTATGCTGGGAGGTGATATGCTGGAAGGTGATATGCTGGCAGGTGATATCCTGGGAGGTGATATGCTGGTAAGTGATAGGCCGGCAGGTGATATGGTGGGAGGAGATATGCCAGCAGGTGAAATGCTGGCAGGTAGTATGCTGGGAGCTGATATGCCGGCAGGTGATATGTTGGCAGGTGCTATGCTGGGAGGTGATATGCTGGGAGGTAATATGCTGGCAGGTGGTATTCTGGGAGGTGATAAACTGGCAGGTGATATGCTGGCAGGTGATATCCTGGGAGGTGATATGCCGGCAGGTGGTATGCTGGGAGGTGATATGCCAACAGATGGTATGCTGGGAGGTGATATGCCGGCAGGTGATATGTCAGCAGGTGGTATGCTGGGAGGTGATATGCTGGGAGGTGATATGCTGGCAGGTGATATGCTGGCAGGTGATATCCTGGGAGGTGATATGCTGGTAGGTGATAGGCCGGCAGGTGATATGCTGGGAGGAGATATGCCAGCAGGTGAAATGCTGGCAGGTAGTATGCTGGGAGCTGATATGCCAGGAGGTGATATGCCGGCAGGTGGTATGCTGGCAGGTGGTATGCTGGGAGGTGATATGCCAACAGGTGGTATGCTGGGAGGTGATATGCCGGCAGGTGATATGTTGGCAGGTGGTATGCTGGGAGGTGATATGCTGGGAGGTAATATGCTGGCAGGTGGTATTCTGGGAGGTGATAAACTGGCAGGTGATATGCTGGCAGGTGATATCCTGGGAGGTGATATGCTGGGAGGTGATATGCCGGCAGGTGATATGATGGCAGTTGATATGCTGGCAGGTGGTATGCTGGGAAGTGATATGCCGGCAGGTGATATGCCAACAGGTGGTATGCTGGGAGGTGATATGCCGGCAGGTGATATGTCGGCAGGTGATATGCCAACATGTGGTATGCTGGGTAGTGATATGCCAGCAGGTGATATGCTGGCAGGTGATATGCAGACAGGTGGTATGCTGAGAGGTGATATGCCGGCAGGTGATATGCCAACAGGTGGTATGCTGGGAGGTGATATACTGACAGGTGATATGCTGGCAGGTGGTATGCTGGGAGGTGATATGCTGGGAGCTGATATGCCGGCAGGTGATATGCTGGGTGGTGATATGCAAACAGGTGGTATGCTGGGAGGTGATATGCTGGCAGGTGATATGCCAGCAGGTGATATGCTGACAGTGGTATGCTGGCAGGTGGTATGCTGGCAGGGGATATCCTGGGAGATGATATGCCAGCAGGTGATATGCCAACAGTTGGTATGCTGGGAGGTGATATGCCGGCAGGTGATATGCCGGATGGTGATATGCCAACAGGTGGTATGCTGGGAGGTGATAGGCTGGGTGGTGATATGCCTGCAGGTGATATGCTGACAGGTGGTATGCGGGCAGGTGGTATGCTGAGAGGTGATATGCCGGCAGGTGATATGCCAACAGGTGGTATGCTGGGAGGTGATATGCCAGCAGGTGATATGCTGGCAGGTGGTATACTGGCAGGTGGTATGCTGTGAGGTGATATGCTGGCAGGTGATATGCCAATGGGTGGTATGCTGGGAGGTGATATGCTGGCAGGTGGTATGCTGGGAGGTGATATGCTGGCAGGTGATATGCCAGCAGGTTATATGCTGGCAGGTGGTATACTGGCAGGTGATATGCTGGGAGGTGATATGCAGACAGGTGGTATGCTGAGAGGTGATATGCCGGCAGGTGATATGCCAACAGGTGGTATGCTGGCAGCTGATATGCCAACAGGTGGTGTGCCGGCAGGTGATATGCCGGCAGGTGATATGCCAATGGGTGGTATGCTGGGAGGTGATATGCTGGCAGGTGGTATTCTGGGAGGTGATATGCTGGCAGGTGATATGCCAGCAGGTGATATGCTGGCAGGTGGTATACTGGCAGGTGATATGCTGGCAGGTGATATCCTGGGAGGTGATATGCCGGCAGGTGATATGCCGGCAGGTGATATGATGGCAGGTGATATGCTGGCAGGTGGTATGCTGGGAGGTGATATGCTGGGAGGTGATTTGCCGGCAGGTGATATGCTGGCAGGTGGAATGCTGGGAGGTGATATGCTGGCAGGTGATTTGCCGGTAGGTGATATGCTGGCAGGTGGTATGCTGGGAGGTGATATGTTGGCAGGTGGTATGCTGGCAGGTGGTATGCCAGTAGGTGATATGTCAGTAGGTGATATGCTGGGAGGTTATATGCCGGCAGGTGGTATAATGGGAGGTGAGATGCTGGGAGGTGATATCCTGGGAGGTGATATACTGGCAGGTGATATGCTGGGAGGTGATATGCCGGCAGGTGATATGCCGGCAGGTGGTATGCCGGGAGGTGATATGCTGGCAGGTGATATGCTGGGAGGTGATATGCCAGCAGGTGGTATGCTGGGAGGTGATATGCTGGCAGGTGATATGCCGGCAGGTGATATGCCGGGAGGTGATATGCTAGCAGGTGATGTGCTGGAAGGTGATATCCTGGAAGGTGGTTTGCTGGGATGTGGTATGCTGGCAGGTGATATACTGGGAGGTGATATGCCAGCAGGTGGTATGCTGGGAGGTGATATGCTGGCAGGTGATATGCCGGCAGGTGATATGCTGGGAGGTGATATGCTAGCAGGTGAAGTGCTGGAAGGTGATATCCTGGAAGGTGGTATGCTGGGATGTGATATGCTGGCAGGTGATATACTGGGAGGTGATATGCTGGCAGGTGACATGCCGGCAGGTGATATGCTGGCAGGTGGTATGCTGGGAGGTGATATGCTGGGAGGTGATATCCTGTGAGGTGATATACTGGCAGGTGATATGCTGGGAGGTGATATGCCAGAAGGTGATATGCCGGCAGGTGGTATGCCGGGAGGTGGAATGCTGGGAGGTGATATGCTGGCAGGTGATATGCTGGGAGGTAGTATGCTGGGAGGTGATATGCCGGGAGGTGATATGCTGGCAGGTTGTATGCTGGCAGGTGGTATGCTGGGAGGTGATGTGCCAGCAGGTGGTATGCCAACAGATGGTATGCTGGGAGGTGATATGCCAGCAGGTGATATGTCGGCAGGTGGTATGCTGGGAGGTGATATGTTGGGAGGTGATATGCTGGCAGGTGATATGGTGGCAGGTGGTATGCTGGGAGGTGATAAGCTGGCAGGTGATATGCTGGCTGGTGATATCCTGGGAGGTGATATGCTGGGAGGTGATATGCCGGCAGGTGATATGATGGCAGGTGATATGCCGGCAGGTGGTATGCTGGGAGGTGATATGCCAACAGATGGTATGCTGGGAGGTGATATGCCGGCAGGTGATATGTCGGCAGGTGGTATGCTGGGAGGTGATATGCTGGGAGGTGATATGCTGGCAGGTGGTATGCTGGGAGGTGATATGCTGGCAGGTGATATGCTGGCAGGTGATATCCTGGGAGGTGATATGCTGGTAAGTGATAGGCCGGCAGGTGATATGCTGGGAGGAGATATGCCAGCAGGTGAAATGCTGGCAGGTAGTATGCTGGGAGCTGATATGCCAGGAGGTGATATGCCGGCAGGTGGTATGCTGGCAGGTGGTATGCTGGGAGGTGATATGCCAACAGGTGGTATGCTGGGAGGTGATATGCCGGCAGGTGATATGTTGGCAGGTGGTATGCTGGGAGGTGATATGCTGGGAGGTAATATGCTGGCAGGTGGTATTCTGGGAGGTAATAAGCTGGCAGGTGATATGCTGGCAGGTGATATCCTGGGAGGTGATATGCTGGGAGGTGATATGCCGGCAGGTGATATGATGGCAGGTGATATGCTGGCAGGTGGTATGCTGGGAGGTGATATGCCGGCAGGTGATATGCCAACAGGTGGTATGCTGCGAGGTGATATGCCGGCAGGTGATATGTCGGCAGGTGATATGCCAACATGTGGTATGCTGGGTAGTGATATGCCAGCAGGGGATATGCTGGCAGGTGATATGCAGGCAGGTGGTATGCTGAGAGGTGATATGCCGGCAGGTGATATGCCAACAGGTGGTATGCTGGGAGGTGATATGCCAGCAGGTGATATGCTGGCAGGTGGTATACTGGCAGGTGGTATGCTGTGAGGTGATATGCTGGCAGGTGATATGCCAATGGGTGGTATGCTGGGAGGTGATATGCTGGCAGGTGGTATGCTGGGAGGTGATATGCTGGCAGGTGATATGCCAGCAGGTTATATGCTGGCAGGTGGTATACTGGCAGGTGATATGCTGGGAGGTGATATGCAGACAGGTGGTATGCTGAGAGGTGATATGCCGGCAGGTGATATGCCAACAGGTGGTATGCTGGCAGCTGATATGCCAACAGGTGGTGTGCCGGCAGGTGATATGCCGGCAGGTGATATGCCAATGGGTGGTATGCTGGGAGGTGATATGCTGGCAGGTGGTATTCTGGGAGGTGATATGCTGGCAGGTGATATGCCAGCAGGTGATATGCTGGCAGGTGGTATACTGGCAGGTGATATGCTGGCAGGTGATATCCTGGGAGGTGATATGCCGGCAGGTGATATGCCGGCAGGTGATATGATGGCAGGTGATATGCTGGCAGGTGGTATGCTGGGAGGTGATATGCTGGGAGGTGATTTGCCGGCAGGTGATATGCTGGCAGGTGGAATGCTGGGAGGTGATATGCTGGCAGGTGATTTGCCGGTAGGTGATATGCTGGCAGGTGGTATGCTGGGAGGTGATATGTTGGCAGGTGGTATGCTGGCAGGTGGTATGCCAGTAGGTGATATGTCAGTAGGTGATATGCTGGGAGGTTATATGCCGGCAGGTGGTATAATGGGAGGTGAGATGCTGGGAGGTGATATGCCGGCAGGTGATATGCCGGGAGGTGATATGCTAGCAGGTGATGTGCTGGAAGGTGATATCCTGGAAGGTGGTTTGCTGGGATGTGGTATGCTGGCAGGTGATATACTGGGAGGTGATATGCCAGCAGGTGGTATGCTGGGAGGTGATATGCTGGCAGGTGATATGCCGGCAGGTGATATGCTGGGAGGTGATATGCTAGCAGGTGAAGTGCTGGAAGGTGATATCCTGGAAGGTGGTATGCTGGGATGTGATATGCTGGCAGGTGATATACTGGGAGGTGATATGCTGGCAGGTGACATGCCGGCAGGTGATATGCTGGCAGGTGGTATGCTGGGAGGTGATATGCTGGGAGGTGATATCCTGTGAGGTGATATACTGGCAGGTGATATGCTGGGAGGTGATATGCCAGAAGGTGATATGCCGGCAGGTGGTATGCCGGGAGGTGGAATGCTGGGAGGTGATATGCTGGCAGGTGATATGCTGGGAGGTAGTATGCTGGGAGGTGATATGCCGGGAGGTGATATGCTGGCAGGTTGTATGCTGGCAGGTGGTATGCTGGGAGGTGATGTGCCAGCAGGTGGTATGCCAACAGATGGTATGCTGGGAGGTGATATGCCAGCAGGTGATATGTCGGCAGGTGGTATGCTGGGAGGTGATATGTTGGGAGGTGATATGCTGGCAGGTGATATGGTGGCAGGTGGTATGCTGGGAGGTGATAAGCTGGCAGGTGATATGCTGGCTGGTGATATCCTGGGAGGTGATATGCTGGGAGGTGATATGCCGGCAGGTGATATGATGGCAGGTGATATGCCGGCAGGTGGTATGCTGGGAGGTGATATGCCAACAGATGGTATGCTGGGAGGTGATATGCCGGCAGGTGATATGTCGGCAGGTGGTATGCTGGGAGGTGATATGCTGGGAGGTGATATGCTGGCAGGTGGTATGCTGGGAGGTGATATGCTGGCAGGTGATATGCTGGCAGGTGATATCCTGGGAGGTGATATGCTGGTAAGTGATAGGCCGGCAGGTGATATGCTGGGAGGAGATATGCCAGCAGGTGAAATGCTGGCAGGTAGTATGCTGGGAGCTGATATGCCAGGAGGTGATATGCCGGCAGGTGGTATGCTGGCAGGTGGTATGCTGGGAGGTGATATGCCAACAGGTGGTATGCTGGGAGGTGATATGCCGGCAGGTGATATGTTGGCAGGTGGTATGCTGGGAGGTGATATGCTGGGAGGTAATATGCTGGCAGGTGGTATTCTGGGAGGTAATAAGCTGGCAGGTGATATGCTGGCAGGTGATATCCTGGGAGGTGATATGCTGGGAGGTGATATGCCGGCAGGTGATATGATGGCAGGTGATATGCTGGCAGGTGGTATGCTGGGAGGTGATATGCCGGCAGGTGATATGCCAACAGGTGGTATGCTGCGAGGTGATATGCCGGCAGGTGATATGTCGGCAGGTGATATGCCAACATGTGGTATGCTGGGTAGTGATATGCCAGCAGGGGATATGCTGGCAGGTGATATGCAGGCAGGTGGTATGCTGAGAGGTGATATGCCGGCAGGTGATATGCCAACAGGTGGTATGCTGGGAGGTGATATACTGGCAGGTGATATGCTGGCAGGTGGTATGCTGGGAGGTGATATGCTGGGAGCTGATATGCCGGCAGGTGATATGCTGGGTGGTGATATGCAAACAGGTGGTATGCTGGGAGGTGATATGCTGGCAGGTGATATGCCGGCAGGTGATATGCTGGCAGTGGTATGCTGGCAGGTGGTATGCTGGCAGGGGATATCCTGGGAGATGATATGCCAGCAGGTGATATGCCAACAGTTGGTATGCTGGGAGGTGATATGCCGGCAGGTGATATGCCGGATGGTGATATGCCAACAGGTGGTATGCTGGGAGGTGATAGGCTGGGTGGTGATATGCCTGCAGGTGATATGCTGACAGGTGGTATGCGGGCAGGTGGTTGCTGAGAGGTGATATGCCGGCAGGTGATATGCCAACAGGTGGTATGCTGGGAGGTGATATGCTGGCAGGTGATATATTGGCAGGTGATATGCTGGGAGGTGATATGCAGGCAGGTGGTATGCTGAGAGGTGATATGCCAGCAGGTGATATGCCAACAGGTGGTGTGCTGGCAGCTGATATGCCAACAGGTGGTATGCCGGCAGGTGATATGCCAACAGGTGGTATGCTGGGAGGGGATATGCTGGGAGGTGATATGCTGGGAGTTGATATGCCGGCAGGTGGTATGTTGGCAGGTGGTATGCTGAGATGTGATATGCCGGCAGCTGATATGCCAACAGGTGGTATGCTGGGAGATGATATGCTGGGAGGTGATATGCCGGCAGGTGGTATGATGGGAGGTGGTATGCTGGGAGGTGATATGCTGGCAGGTGATATGCCAGCAGGTGATATGCTGGCAGGTGATATGCTAGGAGGTGATATGCTGGAAGATGATATGCTGGCAGGTGGTATGCTGGCAGGTGATATGCTGGCAGGTGATATCCTGGGAGGTGATATGCTGGGAGGTGATATGCCGGCAGGTGATATGATGGCAGGTGATATGCCAGCAGGTGGTATGCTGGGAGGTGATATGCCAACAGATGGTATGCTGGGAGGTGATATGCCGGCAGGTGATATGTCGGCGGGTGGTATGCTGGGAGGTGATATGCTGGGAGGTGATATGCTGGCAGGTGGTATGCTGGGAGGTGATATGCTGGAAGGTGATATGCTGGCAGGTGATATCCTGGGAGGTGATATGCTGGTCGGTGATAGGCCGGCAGGTGATATGCTGGGAGGAGATATGCCAGCAGGTGAAATGCTGGCAGGTAGTATGCTGGGAGCTGATATGCCAGGAGGTGATATGCCGGCAGGTGGTATGCTGGCAGGTGGAATGCTGGGAGGTGATATGCCAACAGGTGGTATGCTGGGAGGTGATATGCCGGCAGGTGATATGTTGGAAGTGGTATGCTGGGAGGTGATATGCTGGGAGGTAATATGCTGGCAGGTGGTATTCTGGGAGGTGATAAGCTGGCAGGTGATATGCTGGCAGGTGATATCCTGGGAGGTGATATGCTGGGAGGTGATATGCCGGCAGGTGATATGATGGCAAGTGATATGCTGGCAGGTGGTATGCTGGGAGGTGATATGCCAGCAGGTGATATGCCAACAGGTGGTATGCTGGAAGGTGATATGCCGGCAGGTGATATGTCGGCAGGTGATATGCCAATATGTGGTATTCTGGGTAGTGATATGCCAGCAGGTGATATGCTGGCAGGTGATATGCAGGCCGGTGGTATGCTGAGAGGTGATATTCCGGCTGGTTATATGCCAACAGGTGGTATGCTGGAAGGTGATATACTGGCAGGTGATATGCTGGCAGGTGGTATGCTGGGAGGTGATATGCTGGGAGCTGATATGCCGGCAGGTGATATGCTGGGTGGTGATATGCAAACAGGTGGTATGCTGGGAGGTGATATGCTGGCAGGTGATATGCCGGCAGTTGATATGCTGGCAGTGGTATGCTGGCAGGTGGTATGCTGGCAGGGGATATCCTGGGAGATGATATGCCAGCAGGTGATATCCCAACAGTTGGTATGCTGGGAGGTGATATGCCGGCAGGTGATATGCTGGATGGTGATATGCCAACAGGTGGTATGCTGGGAGGTGATAGGCTGGGTGGTGATACGCCTGCAGGTGATATGCTGACAGGTGGTATGCGGGCAGGTGGTATGCTGAGAGGTGATACGCCGGCAGGTGATATGCCAAGAGGTGGTATGCTGGGAGGTGATATGCTGGCAGGTGATATGCCAGCAGGTGATATGCTGGCAGGTGGTATACTGGCCAGTGGTATGCTGCGAGGTGATATGCCGGCAGGTGATATGCCAATGGGTGTTATGCTGGGAGGTGATATGCTGGCAGATGGTATGCTGGGAGGTGATATGCTGGCAGGTGATATGCCAGCAGATGATATGCTGGCAGGTGATATGCTGGGAGGTGATATGCAGGCAGGTGGTATGCTGAGAGGTGATATGCCGGCAGGTGATATGCCAACAGCTGGTATGCTGGCAGCTGATATGCCAACAGGTGGTATGCCGGCAGGTGATATGCCAACAGGTGGTATGCTGGGATGGGATATGCTGGGAGGTGATATGCTGGGAGCTGATATGCCGGCAGGTGGTATGTTGGCAGGTGGTATGCTGAGAGGTGATATGCCGGCAGCTGATATGCCAACAGGTGGTATGCTGGGAGATGATGTGCTGGGAAGTGATATGCCGGCAGGTGGTATGATGGGAGGTGGTATCCTGGGAGGTGATATGCTGGCAGGTTATATGCCGGCAGGTGATATGCTGGCAGGTGATATGCTAGGAGGTGATATGCTGGAAGATGATATGCGGTGGTATGCTGGGAGGTGATATGCTGGCAGGTGATATGCTGGCAGGTGATACCCTGGCAGGTGATATGCTGGTAGGTGGTATGCTGGCAGGTGGTATGCTGGGAGGTAATATGCCAACAGGTGGTATGCTGGGAGGTGATATGCTAGCAGGTTATATGCTGGGTGGTGATATGCTGGAAGGTGATATGCCGGCAGGTGGTATGCTGGCAGGTGATATGCTGGGAGGTGATATGCTGGCAGCTGATATGCTGGCAGGTGGTATGCTGGGAGGTGATATGCTGGGAGGTGATATGCTGGCAGGTGATATACTGGGAGGTGATATGCTGACAGGTGACATGCTGGGAGGTGGTATACTGGGAGGTGATATGCTGGCAGGTGATATGCTGGCAGGTGATATTCTGGGAGGTGATATGCCAGCAGGTGGTATGCTGGGAGGTGATATGCCAACAGGTGGTATGCTGGGAGGTGATAGGCTGGGTGGTGATACGCCTGCAGGTGATATGCTGACAGGTGGTATGCGGGCAGGTGGTATGCTGAGAGGTGATACGCCGGCAGGTGATATGCCAAGAGGTGGTATGCTGGGAGGTGATATGCTGGCAGGTGATATGCCAGCAGGTGATATGCTGGCAGGTGGTATACTGGCCAGTGGTATGCTGCGAGGTGATATGCCGGCAGGTGATATGCCAATGGGTGTTATGCTGGGAGGTGATATGCTGGCAGATGGTATGCTGGGAGGTGATATGCTGGCAGGTGATATGCCAGCAGATGATATGCTGGCAGGTGATATGCTGGGAGGTGATATGCAGGCAGGTGGTATGCTGAGAGGTGATATGCCGGCAGGTGATATGCCAACAGCTGGTATGCTGGCAGCTGATATGCCAACAGGTGGTATGCCGGCAGGTGATATGCCAACAGGTGGTATGCTGGGATGGGATATGCTGGGAGGTGATATGCTGGGAGCTGATATGCCGGCAGGTGGTATGTTGGCAGGTGGTATGCTGAGAGGTGATATGCCGGCAGCTGATATGCCAACAGGTGGTATGCTGGGAGATGATGTGCTGGGAAGTGATATGCCGGCAGGTGGTATGATGGGAGGTGGTATCCTGGGAGGTGATATGCTGCCAGGTTATATGCCGGCAGGTGATATGCTGGCAGGTGATATGCTAGGAGGTGATATGCTGGAAGATGATATGCGGTGGTATGCTGGGAGGTGATATGCTGGCAGGTGATATGCTGGCAGGTGATACCCTGGCAGGTGATATGCTGGTAGGTGGTATGCTGGCAGGTGGTATGCTGGGAGGTAATATGCCAACAGGTGGTATGCTGGGAGGTGATATGCTAGCAGGTTATATGCTGGGTGGTGATATGCTGGAAGGTGATATGCCGGCAGGTGGTATGCTGGCAGGTGATATGCTGGGAGGTGATATGCTGGCAGCTGATATGCTGGCAGGTGGTATGCTGGGAGGTGATATGCTGGGAGGTGATATGCTGGCAGGTGATATACTGGGAGGTGATATGCTGACAGGTGACATGCTGGGAGGTGGTATACTGGGAGGTGATATGCTGGCAGGTGATATGCTGGCAGGTGATATTCTGGGAGGTGATATGCCAGCAGGTGGTATGCTGGGAGGTGATATGCTGGGAGGTGATATGCTGGCAGGTGATTTGCCAGCAGGTGATATGCCGGCAGGTGGTATGCTGGGAGGTGATGTGCTGGGAGGTGATATGCTGGGAGGTGATATGCTGGCAGGTGATTTGCCAGCAGGTGATATGCCGACAGGTGGTATTCTGTGAGGTTATATGCCGGCAGGTTATTTGCTGGGAGCTAGAGTTGACATTGACCGAATAATATCTGGTTCCATATGTGACGCATACATGCTACTAAGTGTTGTCATTAGTGACAGTACTGCAGAGAGCTCAGTAGATACTACTAGCCCAGATCATTTAAGACATACTGTTCCTGCAATGATGCAACACGAGTGAGTTCCATAGGTACACATGCCACCATTAGTGAGGACACAGTTTTATATGCGGATATCAATGCTGAGATACCATGCATAAGATATTTACATTCTTCTTATCGAGTTAGTCTTTAGCAGATGTAATGTGCACGTTGGCAGTTTAATATACTGCAGTTACAGCATGAGTGCAGATTCGAAGACAGATTTTGGAAACACTTCATTGTGACGTCATGCAAGCCAATTATGTTTTTATTAGCATAATCCCAGCCGTGGTTCGTTTAATGTTATATGTGTTTAATTAATGTGCGTTTGTATATTTTAAAGTGGCGGCAGCACGATTGTGAAGAAATGATTGTGCATTTCTTATTTGGCACTACTTCAGCTGATGTTTAGGTCAGTCAGTACTCGCACTACTGTCCATGGGGATTGTGGTCCGTTGTACGTGATGATGTCAAATGACGTTCTGACGTCACACGCGCTCAGCGTCAGGTTTGTGCCCACGTAGCTTGACTGCGGCAGCGTTGGTTTTTGCACTATTTGTCTGGTAGTCATTCATGCGTGTGCGTGCGCACCCACAGGCAAGCTTACCACAGTGTGAAAGTCAAGCGTGCTACAGTGTGACAGAGCACACAGCAAGCTTACCATAGTGTCAAGGAGCGCAAGGCAATCTTGCAATGGGCTGTAAGACTATCCCAGGTAATACATGCTTTAAAGGGCAATGGGCTGTAACACCATCCCAGGTAATACATACTTTAGAGGGCAATGGGCTGTAAGACTATCCCAGGTAATACATGCTTTAGAGGGCAACAGGCTGTAAGACCATCCCAGGTAATACTTGCTGTAGAGGGCAATGGGCTGTAAAACCATCCCAGATAATACATGCTTTAGATGGCAACGGGCTGTAAGACTAACCCATTTAATAAAGGCTTTAGAGGGCAACGGGCTGTAAGACTGTCCCAGATAATACATGCTTTTGATGGCAACAGGCTGTAAGACTATCCCAGGTAATACATGCTTTAGAGGGCAATGGGCTGTTAGACTATCCCAGGTAATACATGCTTTAGAGGACAGTGGGCTGTAAAACTATCCCAGACAATACATGCTTTCGATGGCAACAGGCTGTACGACTATCCCAGATAATACATGCTTTAGAGGGCAACGGGCTGTAACACCATCCCGGGTAATACGTGCTTTAGAGGGCAATGGGCTGTAAAACCATCCCAGATAATACATGCTTTAGATGGCAATGGGCTGTAAGACTAACCAAGATAATACAGGCTTTAGAGGGCAACGGGCTGTAAGACTGTCCCAGATAATACATGCTTTCGATGGCAACAGGCTGTAAGACTATCCCAGGTAATACATGCTTTAGAGGGCAATGGGCTGTTGGACTATCCCAGGTAATACATGCTTTAGAGGGCAATGGGCTGTAAGACTATCCCAGATAATGCATGCTTTAGATGGCAACAGGCTGTAAGACTATCCCAGATATTACAGGCTTTAGAGGGCAATGGGCTGTAAGTCTACCCCAGATAATACATGCATTAGAGGGCAATGGGTTGTAAGACTATCCCAGATAATACATGCTTTGAGGGCATTGGGCTGTAGAACTATTCCAAGTAATATATGCTTTAGAGGGCAGCGGGCTATAAATCCATCCCAGGTAATCCATGCTTTAGAGGGCAATGGGCTGTAAAACCATCCCAGACAATACATTCTTTAGATAGCAACGGGCTGTAAGTCTATCCCAGATAATACAGGCTTTAGAGGACAACGGGTTGTAAGACTATCGCAGGTAATACATGCTTTCCATGGCAACAGGCTGTAAGACTATCCCAGATAATACAGGCTTTAGAGGGCAACGGGCTGTAAGACTACCCCAGATAATACATGCTTTAGAGGGCAATGGGGTGTAAGACTATCCTAGGTAATACATGCTTTAGAGGGCAATGGGCTGTAAGACTATCCCAGGTAATACATGCTTTAGAGAGCAATGGGCTGTAAGACCATCCCAGATAATATACGATTTAGATGCCAACAGGCTGTAAGACTATCCGAGATAATACAGGCTTTAGAGGGCAACAGGCCGTAAGACTATCCCAGATAATACACGCTTTCGATGGCAACATGCTGTAAGACTATCCCAGATAATACAGGCTTTAGAGGGCAACGGGCTGTAAGACTACCCCAGATAATACATGCATTAGAGGGCAATGGGCTGCAAGGCCATCCCAGATAATACATGCTTTAGAGGGCAATGGGGTGTAAGACTATCTCAGGTAAAACATGCTTTAGAGGGCAATGGGCTGTTAGACTATCCCAGCTGATACATGCTTTAGAGGGCAATGGGCTGTAAGACTATCCGAGCTAATGCATGCTTTAGATGGCAAGGGGCTGTGAGACTATCCCAGATAATACAGGCTTTAGAGGGCAAAGGGCTGTAAATCCATCCCAGGTAATACATGCTTTAGAGGGCTATGGGCTGTAAGACCATCCCAGATAATACATGCTTTAGATTGCAACGGGCTGTAAGAATATCCCAGATAATACATGCTTTAGAGGGCAACGGGCTGTAAGACTATACCAGATAATGCATGCTTTCAATGGCAACAGGATGTAAGACTATTCCACATAATACAGGGTTTAGAGGGCAACAGGCTGTAAGACTACCCCAGATAATACATTCTTTAGAGGGCAATGGGCTGTAAAACCATCCCAGGTAATACATGCTTTAGATGGCAATGGGCTGTAAGACTATCCCTGGTAATACATGCTTTAAAGGGCAATGGGCTGTAACACTGTCCCAGATAATGCATGCTTTAGAGGACAACAGGCTGTAAGACTATCCCAGATGATACATGCTATAGATGGCAACTGCCTGTAAGACTATCTCAGATAATACAGGCTTTAGAGGGTAATGGGCTGTAAGACTATCCCAGATAATACAGGCTTTAGAGGGCAACGGGCTGTAAGTCTATCCCAGGTAATACTTGCTTTAGAGAACAACGGGCTGTAAGACTATCCCAGGTAATACATGCTTTAGAGGGCAATGGGCTGTAAGACTATCCCAGGTAATACATGCGTAAGAGGGCAAGGGGCTGTAAGACTATCCCAGGTAATACATGCGTTAGAGGGCAACGGGCTGTAAGACTATCCCAGGTAATACATGCTTTAGAGGGCAATGGGCTGTAAGACCATCCCAGGTAATACCTGCTTTAGAGGGCAATGGGCTGTAAGACTATCCCAGGTAATACATGCTTTAGAGGGCATTGGGCTGTTAGACTATCCCAGATAATACATGCTTTAGAGGGCAAGGGGCTATAAGACCAACCCAGGTAATACATGTTTTAGAGGGCAACGGGCTGTAAGACTATCCCAGGTAATACATGCTTTAGAGGGCATTGGGCTGTTAGACTATCCTAGGCAACACATGCTTTAGAGGGCAATGAGCTGTAAGATTATCCCAGATAATACATGCTTTAGAGGGCAGTGGGCTGTAACACTATCCCAGATAATACATGCTTTAGATGGCAACGGTGTAAAACTATTCCATATAATACAGGCTTTAGAGGGCAACGGGCTGTAAACTATCCCAGGTAATACATGCTTATTAGGGCAACAGGCTGTAAGACTATCCCAGGTAATACATGCTTTAGAGGGCAACAAGCTGTAAGACCATCCCAGGTAATACATGCTTTAGAGGGCAATGGGCTGTAAGACCATCCCAGGTAATACATGGTTTAAAGACCAACGGGCTCTACAACCATCCCAGAATATACAGGCTTTAGAGGGCAATGGGCTTTAAGACCATCCCAGATAGAACATGCTTTAGATGAGAACAGGCTGTAAGAGTACCCCAGGTAATACAGGCTTTAGAGGGCAACGGGCTGTAAAACCATTGTAATACATGCTTTAGAGGGCAACGGGTTGTAAGACTATCCCAGGTAATATATGCTCTGGATGGCAACGGCTATAAGACCAACCCAGGTAATACATGTTTTAGAGGGCAACAGGCTGTAAGACCATCTCAGGTAATACATGCTTTAGAGGGCAATGGGCTGTAAGACCATCCCAGGTAATATATGCTCTGGATGGCAACGGGCTATAAGACCAACCCAGGTAATACATGTTTTAGAGGGCATTGGGCTGTTAGACTATCCCAGGCAACACATGCGTTAGAGGGCAATGGGCTGTAACACTATCCCAGATAATACATGCTTTAGATGGCAACGGGCTGTAAGACCATCCCAGGTAATACATGCTTTAGATGGCAACCGGATGTAAGACCATCCCAGGTAATACATGCTTTAGATGGCAACCGGATGTAAGACCATCCCAGGTAATACATGCTTTAGAGGGCAATGGGCTGTAAAACCATCCCATGTAATACATGCTTTAGAGGGCAATAGGCTGTAAGACCATCCCAGATAATACAGGCTTTAGAGGGCAACGGGCTCTAAGACCATGCCAGATAATACATGCTTTAGATGGCAACGGTCTGTAAGACCATCCCAGATAATACAGGCTTTAAAGGCCAACGGGCTATAAGACCATTCCAGGTAATACATGCTTTAGAGGGCAACGGGATGTAAGACCATCCAAGATAGTACATGCTTTAGATGGCAACGGGCTGTAAGACCATCCCAGGTAATACATGCCTTAGATGGCAACGGCCTATAAGACCATCCCAGGTAATACATGCTTTAGATGGCAACGGGCTGTAAAACGATCCCAGATAATACAGGCTTTAGATGGCAATGGGCTGTAAAACCATCCCATGTAATACATGCTTTAGAGGGCAATGTGCTGTAAGACCATCCCAAGTAATACATGCTTTAGAGGGCAACGGGCTATAAGACTATCCCAGGTAATACAGGCTTTAGATAGCAACGGGCTATAAGATCATCCCAGGTAATAAATGATTTAGATGGCAACGGGCTGTAAGACCATCCCAGATAATACAGGCTTTAGAGGCCAACGGGCTATAAGACCATACCAGGTAATACATGCTTTAGAGGGCAACGGGCTGTAAGACCATCCCAGATAGTACATGCTTTAGATGGCAACGGACTATAAAACCATCCCAGGTAATACATGCTTTAGAGGGTAACAGGCTGTTAGACCATTCCAGATAATACAGGCTTTAGAGTCCAACGGGCTATAAGACCATCCCAGTTTATACATGCTTTAGAGGCCGACGGGCTGTAAGACTATCCCAGGTAATAAATGCTTTAGAGGCCGACGGGCTGTAAGACTATCCCAGATAATACATACTTTAGAGGGCAACGGCTGTAAGACCAACCCAGGTAATACATGCTTTCGATGGCAACGGTCTGTAAGACCATCCCGGATAATACAGGCTTTAGAGGCCAACGGGCTTTAAGACCATCCCAGGTAATACATGCTTTAGAGGGCAACGGGCTGTAAAACCAACCCAGGTAAAACATTCTTTAGAGCGCAACGGGCTGTAAGACTATCCCAGATAATACATGCTTTAGATGGCAACGGGCTGTAAGACTATCCCAGATAATACAGGCTTTAGAGGGCAAAGGGCTGTACGTCTATCCCAGGTAATACATGCTTTAGAGGACATCGGGCTGTAAGGCTATCCCAGGTAATACATGCTTTAGAGGGCAACAGGCTGTAAGACTATCCCAGGTAATAAATGCTTTAGAGGGCAACGGGCTGTAATACTGTCCCAGATAATACAGGCTTTAGAGGACAACGGGCTGTAAAACTATCCCAGATAATACATTCTTTAGAGGGCAATGGGCTGTAATACTGTCCCAGGTAATACATGCTTTAGAGGGCAATGGGCTGTAAGACTATCCCAGGTAATACATGCTTTAGAGGGCAATGGGCTGTAAGACTATCCCAGGTAATACATGCTTTAGAGGGCAATGGGCTGTAATACTATCCCAGGTAATACATGTTTTAGAGGGCAATGGGCTGTAAGACCATCCCAGGTAATACATGCTTTAGAGGGGAACAGGCTGTAAAACCATCCCAAGTAATACATGCTTTAGAGGGCAACAGGCTCTAAGACCATCCCAGAATATATAGGCTTTAGAGGCAATGGGCTGTAAAACCATCCCAGATAATACATGCTTTAGATGGCAATGGGCTGTAGATTATCGCAGATAATACCCGCTTTAGAGGCCAACGGGCTATAAGACTATCCCAGATAGTATATGCTTTAGATTACAACGGGCTGTAAGACCATCCCAGGTAATATATGCTTTAGAGGACAGCGGGCTGTAAGACTATCCCAGATAATACATGCTTTAGATGGCAACGGGCTGTAAGACTTTCCCAGATAATACAGGCTTTAGAAGGCAACGGGCTGTAAGACTATCCCAGATAGTACATGCTTTAGAGGGCAATAGGCTGTAAGTCTATCCCAGTCAATACATGCTTTAGAGGGCAATGGGCTGTAATACTGTCCCAGGTAACACATGCTCTAGAGGACAATGGGCTGTAAGACTATCCCAGGTAATACATGCTTTAGAGGGCAACGGGCTGTAAGACTATCCCAGGTAATACATGCTTTAGAGGGCAATGGGTTGTAATACTATCCCAGGTAATACATGCTTTAGAGGGCAACAGGCTGTAAAACCATCCCAAGAAATACATGCTTTAGAGTGCAACAGGCTCTAAGACCATCCCAGAATATATAGGCTTTAGAGGGCAATGGGCTGTAAAACCATCCCAGATAATACATGCTTTAGATGGCAATGGGCTGTAAGATGACCCCAGATAATACCGGCTTTAGAAGCCAACGGGCTGTAAGACTATCCCAGGTAATACATGCTTTAGAGGGCAACGGGCTGTAAAACCAACCCAGGTAAAACATTCTTTAGAGCGCAACGGGCTGTAAGACTATCCCAGATAATGCATGCTTTAGATGGCAACGGGCTGTAAGACTATCCCAGATAATACAGGCTTTAGAGGGCAAAGGGCTGTACGTCTATCCCAGGTAATACATGCTTTAGAGGACATCGGGCTGTAAGACTATCCCAGGTAATACATGCTTTAGAGGGCAACAGGCTGTAAGACTATCCCAGGTAATACATGCTTTAGAGGGCAACGGGCTGTAGGACTATCCCATGTAATGCATGCTTTAGAGGGCAATGGGCTGTAATACTATCCCAGGTAATACATGCATTAGAGGGCAATGGGGTGTAAGACTATCCCAGGTAATACATGCTTTCGAGGGCAATGGGCTGTAAGACTATCCCAGGTAATGCATGCTTTAGATCGCAACGGGCTGTAAGACTATCCCAGATAGGACATGCTTTAGAGGGCAATGGGCTGTAATACTTTCCCAGATAATACAGGCTTTAGAGGGCAATGGGCTGCAAGTCTATCCCAGTCAATACATGCTTTAGAGGACAACGGGCTGTAAGTCTATCCCAGATAATGCATGCTTTAGAGGGCAATGGGCTGTAATACTGTCCCAGGTAATACATGCTTTAGAGGGCAATGGGCTGTAAAACTATCCCAGGTAATACATGCTTTAGAGGGCAATGGGCTGTAAGACTATCCTGGTAATACATGCTTTAGAGGGCAATGGGCTGTAATACTATCCACAGTAATACATGCTTTAGAGGGCAATGGGCTGTAAAACCATCCCAGGTAATACATGCTTTAGAGGGGAACAGGCTGTAAAACCATCCCAAGTAATACATGCTTTAGAGGGCAACAGGCTCTAAGACCATCCCAGAATATATAGGCTTTAGAGGCAATGGGCTGTAAAACCATCCCAGATAATAAATGCTTTAGATGGCAATGGGCTGTAGATTATCGCAGATAATACCCGCTTTAGAGGCCAACGGGCTATAAGACTATCCCAGATAGTACATGCTTTAGATTACAACGGGCTGTAAGACCATCCCAGGTAATATATGCTTTAGAGGACAGCGGGCTGTAAGACTATCCCAGATAATACATGCTTTAGATGGCAACGGGCTGTAAGACTTTCCCAGATAATACAGGCTTTAGAGGGCAACGGGCTGTAAGACTATCCCAGATAGTACATGCTTTAGAGGGCAATGGGCTGTAAGTCTATCCCAGGTAATACATGCTTTAGAGGGCAATGGGCTGTAAGACTATCCCAGGTAATACATGCTTTAGAGGACTAGGGGCTGTAAGACTATCCCAGGTAATACATGCTTTAGAGGGCAATGGGCTGTAATACTGTCCCAGGTAACACATGCTCTAGAGGACAATGGGCTGTAAGACTATCCCAGGTAATACATGCTTTAGAGGGCAACGGGCTGTAAGACTATCCCAGGTAATACATGCTTTAGATGGCAACAGGCTGTAAGACCATCCCAGAATATATAGGCTTTAGAGGGCAATGGGCTGTAAAACCATCCCAGATAATACATGCTTTAGATGGCAATGGGCTGTAAGATGACCCCAGATAATACCGGCTTTAGAGGCCAACAGGCTGTAAGACTATCCCAGATAGTATATGATTTAGATTACAACGGGCTGTAAGACTACCCCAGGTAATACAGGCTTTGGAGGGCAACGGGCTGTAAGATCAACCCAGATAATACAGGCTTTAGAGGGCAATGGGCTGTAAGACTACCCAAGATAATACATGCATTAGAGGGCAATGGGCTGCAAGACCATCCCAGATAATACATGCTTTAGATGGCAATGGGCTGTAAGATTATCCCAGATAATACCGGGTTTAGAGGCCAACGGGCTGTAAGACTATTCCAGATAGTATATGATTTAGATTACAACGGGCTGTAAGACTACCCCAGGTAATACAGGCTTTGGAGGGCAACGGGCTGTAAGATCAACCCAGATAATACAGGCTTTAGAGGGCAATGGGCTGTAAGACTACCCCAGATAAAACATGCATTAGAGGGCAATGGGCTGCAAGACCATCCCAGATAATACATGCTTTAGATGGCAATGGGCTGTAAGATTATCCCAGATAATACCGGGTTTAGAGGCCAACGGGCTGTAAGACTATTCCAGATAGTATATGCTTTAGATTACAACGGGCTGTAAGACTACCCCAGGTAATACAGGCTTTGGAGGGCAACGGGTTGTAAGACCAACCCAGATAATACAGGCTTTAGAGGGCAATGGGCTGTAAGACCATCCCAGATAATACATGCTTTAGAGGGCAATGGGCTGTAAGACTATCTGAGATAATGCGTGCTTTAGATGGCAACGGGCTGTGAGACTATCCCAGATAATACAGGCTTTAGAGGGGAAAGGGCTGTAAGTCCATCCCAGGTAATACATGCTTTAGAGGGCAATGGGCTGTAAGATCAACCCAGATAATACAGGCTTTAGAGGGCAATGGGCTGTAAGACTACCCCAGATAAAACATGCATTAGAGGGCAATGGGCTGCAAGACCATCCCAGATAATACATGCTTTAGATGGCAATGGGCTGTAAGATTATCCCAGATAATACCGGGTTTAGAGGCCAACGGGCTGTAAGACTATTCCAGATAGTATATGCTTTAGATTACAACGGGCTGTAAGACTACCCCAGGTAATACAGGCTTTGGAGGGCAACGGGTTGTAAGACCAACCCAGATAATACAGGCTTTAGAGGGCAATGGGCTGTAAGACCATCCCAGATTATACATGCTTTAGAGGGCAATGGGCTGTAAGACTATCTGAGATAATGCGTGCTTTAGATGGCAACGGGCTGTGAGACTATCCCAGATAATACAGGCTTTAGAGGGGAAAGGGCTGTAAGTCCATCCCAGGTAATACATGCTTTAGAGGGCAATGGGCTGTAAGACCATCCTAGATAATACATGCTTTAGATTGCAACGGGCTGTAAGACTATCCCAGATAATACATGCTTTAGAGGGCAACGGGCTGTAAGACTATTCCAGATAATGCATGCTTTCAATGGCAACAGGATGTAAGACTATTCCATATAATACAGACGTTTGAGGGCAACAGGCTGTAAGCCTACTCCAGATAATACATGCATTAGAGGGCAATGGGCTGTAAAACCCAATGTGCACGTTGGCAGTTTAATATGCTGCAGTTACAGCATGAGTGCAGATTCGAAGACAGATTTTGGAAACACTTCATTGTGACGTCATGCAAGCCAATTATGTTTTTATTAGCATAATCCCAGCCGTGGTTCGTTTAATGTTATATGTGTTTAATTAATGTGCGTTTGTATATTTTAAAGTGGCGGCAGCACGATTGTGAAGAAATGATTGTGCATTTCTTATTTGGCACTACTTCAGCTGATGTTTAGGTCAGTCAGTACTCGCACTACTGTCCATGGGGATTGTGGTCCGTTGTACGTGATGATGTCAAATGACGTTCTGACGTCACACGCGCTCAGCGTCAGGTTTGTGCCCACGTAGCTTGACTGCGGCAGCGTTGGTTTTTGCACTATTTGTCTGGTAGTCATTCATGCGTGTGCGTGCGCACCCACAGGCAAGCTTACCACAGTGTGAAAGGCAAGCGTGCTACAGTGTGACAGAGCGCACAGCAAGCTTACCATAGTGTCAAGGAGCGCAAGGCAATCTTGCAATGGGCTGCAAGACTATCCCAGGTAATACATGCTTTAGAGGGCAATGGGCTGTAACACCATCCCAGGTAATACAGGCTTTAGAGGGCAACTGCCTGAAAGACCATCCCAGGTAATACATGCTTTAGAGGGCAACGGGCTGTAAGACTATCCCAGGTAATACATGCTTTAGAGGGCAATGGGCTGTAACACCATCCCAGGTAATACATACTTTAGAGGGCAATGGGCTGTAAGACTATCCCAGGTAATACATGCTTTAGAGGGCAACAGGCTGTAAGACCATCCCAGGTAATACTTGCTGTAGAGGGCAATGGGCTGTAAGACCGTCCCAGATAATACATGCTTTAGAAGGCAACCGGATGTAAGACCATCCCAGGTAATACATGCTTTAGAGGGCAATGGGCTGTAAAACCATCCCATGTAATACATGCTTTAGAGGGCAATGGGCTGTAAGACCATCCCATGTAATACATGCTTTAGAGGGCAATGGGGTGTAAGACTATCCCAGATAATACAGGCTTTAGAGGGCAATGGGCTGTAAGTCTATCCCAGTTAATACATGCTTTAGAGGACAATGGGCTGTAAAACTGTCCCAGACAATACATGCTTAACAGGCTGTACGACTATCCCAGATAATACATGCTTTAGAGGGCAACGGGCTGTAACACCATCCCGGGTAATACGTGCTTTAGAGGGCAATGGGCTGTAAAACCATCCCAGATAATACATGCTTTAGATGGCAATGGGCTGTAAGACTAACCAAGATAATACAGGCTTTAGAGGGCAACGGGCTGTAAGACTGTCCCAGATAATACATGCTTTCGATGGCAACAGGCTGTAAGACTATCCCAGGTAATACATGCTTTAGAAGGCAATAGGCTGTTAGACTATCCCAGGTAATACATGCTTTAGAGGGCAATGGGCTGTAAGACTATCCCATATAATGCATGCTTTAGATGGCAACAGGCTGTAAGACTATCCCAGATATTACAGGCTTTAGAGGGCAATGGGCTGTAAGTCTACCCCAGATAATACATGCATTAGAGGGCAATGGGTTGTAAGACTATCCCAGATAATACATGCTTTAGAGGGCATTGGGCTGTAGAACTATTCCAAGTAATATATGCTTTAGAGGGCAGCGGGCTATAAATCCATCCCAGGTAATCCATGCTTTAGAGGGCAATGGGCTGTAAAACCATCCCAGACAATACATTCTTTAGATAGCAACGGACTGTAAGTCTATCCCAGATAATACAGGCTTTAGAGGACAACGGGTTGTAAGACTATCGCAGGTAATACATGCTTTCCATGGCAACAGGCTGTAAGACTATCCCAGATAATACAGGCTTTAGAGGGCAACGGGCTGTAAGACTATCCCATGCAATACAGGCTTTAGAGGGCAATGGGCTGTAAGACTATCCCAGGTAATACATGCTTTAGAGAGCAATGGGCTGTAAGACCATCCCAGATAATATATGATTTAGATGCCAACAGGCTGTAAGACTATCCGAGATAATACAGGCTTTAGAGGGCAACAGGCCGTAAGACTATCCCAGATAATACACGCTTTCGATGGCAACATGCTGTAAGACTATCCCAGATAATACAGGCTTTAGAGGGCAACGGGCTGTAAGACTACCCCAGATAATACATGCATTAGAGGGCAATGGGCTGCAAGACCATCCCAGATAATACATGCTTTAGAGGGCAATGGGGTGTAAGACTATCTCAGGTAATACATGCTTTAGAGGGCAATGGGCTGTTAGACTATCCCAGCTGATACATGCTTTAGAGGGCAATGGGCTGTAAGACTATCCGAGATAATGCATGCTTTAGATGGCAAGGGGCTGTGAGACTATCCCAGATAATACAGGCTTTAGAGGGCAAAGGGCTGTAAATCCATCCCAGGTAATACATGCTTTAGAGGGCTATGGGCTGTAAGACCATCCCAGATAATACATGCTTTAGATTGCAACGGGCTGTAAGAATATCCCAGATAATACATGCTTTAGAGGGCAACGGGCTGTAAGACTACCCCAGATAATACATTCTTTAGAGGGCAATGGGCTGTAAAACCATCCCAGGTAATACATGCTTTAGATGGCAATGGGCTGTAAGACTATCCCTGGTAATACATGCTTTAAAGGGCAATGGGCTGTAACACTGTCCCAGATAATGCATGCTTTAGAGGACAACAGGCTGTAAGACTATCCCAGATAATACATGCTATAGATGGCAACTGCCCGTAAGACTATCTCAGATAATACAGGCTTTAGAGGGTAATGGCCTGTAAGACTATCCCAGGTAATACATGCTTTAGTGGGCAACGGGCTGTAAGACCATCCCAGGTGATATATGCTCTCTATGGCAACGGCTATAAGACCAACCCAGGTAATACATGTTTTAGAGGGCAACAGGCAGTAATACCATCCCAGGTAACACATGCTTTAGAGGGCAACGGGCTGTAAGACTATCCCAGATAATACATGCTTTAGAGGGCAACGGGCTATAAGACCAACCCAGGTAATACATGTTTTAGAGGGCAACGGGCTGTAAGACTATCCCAGGTAATACATGCTTTAGAGGGCATTGGGCTGTTAGACTATCCTAGGCAACACATGCTTTAGAGGGCAATGAGCTGTAAGATTATCCCAGATAATACATGCTTTAGAGGGCAGTGGGCTGCAACACTATCCCAGATAATACATGCTTTAGATGGCAACGGTGTAAAACTATTCCATATAATACAGGCTTTAGAGGGCAACGGGCTGTAAGACTATCCCATGTAATACATGCTTATTAGGGCAACAGGCTGTAAGACTATCCCAGGTAATACATGCTTTAGAGGGCAACAAGCTGTAAGACCATCCCAGGTAATACATGCTTTAGAGGGCAATGGGCTGTAAGACCATCCCAGGTAATACATGGTTTAAAGACCAACGGGCTCTAAAACCATCCCAGAATATACAGGCTTTAGAGGGCAATGGGCTTTAAGACCATCCCAGATAGAACATGCTTTAGATGAGAACAGGCTGTAAGAGTACCCCAGGTAATACAGGCTTTAGAGGGCAACGGGCTGTAAAACCATTGTAATACATGCTTTAAAGGGCAACGGGTTGTAAGACTATCCCAGGTAATACATGCTTTAGAGGGCAACGGGCTGTAAGACCATCCCAGATAATATATGCTCTGGATGGCAACGGCTATAAGACCAACCCAGGTAATACATGTTTTAGAGGGCAACAGGCTGTAAGACCATCTCAGGTAATACATGCTTTAGAGGGCAATGGGCTGTAAGACCATCCCAGGTAATATATGCTCTGGATGGCAACGGGCTATAAGACCAACCCAGGTAATACATGTTTTAGAGGGCATTGGGCTGTTAGACTATCCCAGGCAACACATGCGTTAGAGGGCAATGAGCTGTATGACTATCCCAGATAATACATGCTTTAGAGGGCAGTGGGCTGTAACACTATCCCAGATAATACATGCTTTAGATGGCAATGGGCTGTAAAACTATCCCATATAATAAAGGCTTTAGAGGGCAACGGGCTGTAAGACTATCCCAGGTAATACATGCTTTAGAGAGCAACGGGCTGTAAGACCATCCCAGGTAATACATGCTTTAGAGGGCAATGGGCTGTAAGACTATCCCAGGTAATACATGCTTTAGGGGGCAATGGGCTGTAAGACCATGCCAGGTAATACATGCTTTAGAGGGCAATGGGCTGTAAAACCATCCCATATAACACAGGCTTTGAGGACAACGGGCTGTAAGACCATCCCAGATAACACATGCTTTAGATGGAAACGGGCTGTAAGACCGTCCCAGATAATACATGCTTTAGAAGGCAACCGGATGTAAGACCATCCCAGGTAATACATGCTTTAGAGGGCAATGGGCTGTAAAACCATCCCATGTAATACATGCTTTAGAGGGCAATGGGCTGTAAGACCATCCCAGATAATACATGCTTTAGAGGGCAATAGGCTGTAAGACCATCCCAGATAATACAGGCTTTAGAGGGCAACGGGCTCTAAGACCATACCAGATAATACATGCTTTAGATGGCAACGGTCTGTAAGACCATCCCAGATAATACAGGCTTTAAAGGCCAACGGGCTATAAGACCATTCCAGGTAATACATGCTTTAGAGGGCAACGGGATGTAAGACCATCCAAGATAGTACATGCTTTAGATGGCAACGGGCTGTAAGACCATCCCAGGTAATACATGACTTAGATGGCAACGGCCTATAAGACCATCCCAGGTAATACATGCTTTAGATGGCAACGGGCTGTAAAACGATCCCAGATAATACAGGCTTTAGATGGCAATGGGCTGTAAAACCATCCCATGTAATACATGCTTTAGAGGGCAATGTGCTGTAAGACCATCCCAAGTAATACATGCTTTAGAGGGCAACGGGCTATAAGACTATCCCAGGTAATACAGGCTTTAGATAGCAACGGGCTATAAGATCATCCCAGGTAATAAATGATTTAGATGGCAACGGGCTGTAAGACCATCCCAGATAATACAGGCTTTAGAGGCCAACGGGCTATAAGACCATACCAGGTAATACATGCTTTAGATGGCAACGGACTATAAAACCATCCCAGGTAATACATGATTTAGAGGGCAACGGGCTGTAAGACCATCCCAGATAAAACATGCTTTAGAGGACAACAGGCTGTAAGACTATCCCAGGTAATACATGCTTTAGATGGCAACGGACTATAAAACCATCCCAGGTAATACATGCTTTAGAGGGTAACAGGCTGTTAGACCATCCCAGATAATACAGGCTTTAGAGTCCAACGGGCTATAAAACCATCCCAGTTTATACATGCTTTAGAGGCCGACGGGCTGTAAGACTATCCCAGGTAATAAATGCTTTAGAGGCCGACGGGCTGTAAGACTATCCCAGATAATACATACTTTAGAGGGCAACGGGCTGTAAGACCAACCCAGGTAATACATGCTTTCGATGGCAACGGTCTGTAAGACCATCCCGGATAATACAGGCTTTAGAGGCCAACGGGCTTTAAGACCATCCCAGGTAATACATGCTTTAGAGGGCAACGGGCTGTAAAACCAACCCAGGTAAAACATTCTTTAGAGTGCAACGGGCTGTAAGACTATCCCAGATAATACATGCTTTAGATGGCAACGGGCTGTAAGACTATCCCAGATAATACAGGCTTTAGAGGGCAAAGGGCTGTACGTCTATCCCAGGTAATACATGCTTTAGAGGACATCGGGCTGTAAGGCTATCCCAGGTAATACATGCTTTAGAGGGCAACAGGCTGTAAGACTATCCCAGGTAATACATGCTTTAGAGGGCAACGGGCTGTAAGACTATCCCAGATAGTGCATGCTTTAGAGGACAACGGGCTGTAAGACTATCCCAGATAATACATGCTTTAGAGGGCAATGGGCTGTAATACTGTCCCAGATAATACAGACTTTAGAGGGCAATGGGCTGTAAGTCTATCCCAGTCAATACATGCTTTAGAGGACAACGGGCTGTAAGTCTATCCCAGATAATACATGCTTTAGAGGGCAATGGGCTGTAATACTGTCCCAGGTAATACATGCTTTAGAGGGCAATGGGCTGTAAGACTATCCCAGGTAATACATGCTTTAGAGGGCAATGGGCTGTAATACTATCCCAGGTAATACATGTTTTAGAGGGCAATGGGCTGTAAGACCATCCCAGGTAATACATGCTTTAGAGGGGAACAGGCTGTAAAACCATCCCAAGTAATACATGCTTTAGAGGGCAACAGGCTCTAAGACCATCCCAGAATATATAGGCTTTAGAGGCAATGGGCTGTAAAACCATCCCAGATAATACATGCTTTAGATGGCAATGGGCTGTAGATTATTGCAGATAATACCTGCTTTAGAGGCCAACGGGCTATAAGACTATCCCAGATAGTACATGCTTTAGATTACAACGGGCTGTAAGACCATCCCAGGTAATATATGCTTTAGAGGACAGCAGGCTGTAAGACTATCCCAGATAATACATGCTTTAGATGGCAACGGGCTGTAAGACTTTCCCAGATAATACAGGCTTTAGAGGGCAACGGGCTGTAAGACTATCCCAGATAGTACATGCTATAGAGGGCAATGGGCTGTAAGTCTATCCCAGTCAATACATGCTTTAGAGGGCAATGGGCTGTAATACTGTCCCAGGTAACACATGCTCTAGAGGACAATGGGCTGTAAGACTATCCCAGGTAATACATGCTTTAGAGGGCAACGGGCTGTAAGACTATCCCAGGTAATACATGCTTTAGAGGGCAATGGGTTGTAATACTATCCCAGGTAATACATGCTTTAGAGGGCAACGGGCTGTAAAACCATCCCAAGTAATACATGCTTTAGAGTGCAACAGGCTCCAAGACCATCCCAGAATATATAGGCTTTAGAGGGCAATGGGCTGTAGAACTATTCCAAGTAATACAGGCTTTAGAGGGCAACGGGCTGTAAGTCCATCCCCGGTAATACATGCTTTAGAGGGCAATGGGCTGTAAGACCATCCCAGACAATACATTCTTTAGATAGCAACGGGCTGTAAGTCTATCCCAGATAATACAGGCTTTAGAGGGCAACGACTGTAAGACTATCCCAGGTAATACATGCTTTCGATGGCAAAAAGCTGTAAGACTATCCCAGATAATACAGGCTTTAGAGGGCAACGGGCTGTAAGACTATCCGAGATAATACAGGCTTTAGAGGGCAACGGGCCGTAAGACTATCCCAGATAATACATGCGTTCGATGGCAACAGGCTGTAAGACTATCCCAGATAATACAGGCTTTAGAGGGAAACGGGTTGTAAGACTACCACAGATAATACATGCATTAGAGGGCAATGGGTTGCAAGACCATCCCAGATAATACATGCTTTAGAGGGCAATGTGGTGTAAGAATATCTCAGGTAATACATGCTTTAGAGGGCAATGGGCTGTTAGACTATCCCACATAATACATGCTTTAGAGGGCAATGGGCTGTAAGATCATCCCAGGTAATACATGCTTTAGATTGCAACGGGATGTAAGACTATCCCAGATAATACAGGCTTTCAATGGCAACAGGATGTAAGACTATTCCAGATAATACAGGCTTTAGAGGGCAACAGGCTGTAAGCCTACTCCAGATAATACATGCAGTAGAGGGCAATGGGCTGTAAGACCATCCCAGATAATACATGCTTTAGAGGACAATGGGGTGTAAGACTATCCCAGGTAATACATGCTTTAGATGGCAATGGGCTGTTAGACTATCCCAGGTAATAAATGCTTTAAAGGGAAATGGGCTGTAAAGCTATCCCAGATAAAACATGTTTTGGATGCCAACTGGCTGTAACTCTATCCCAGATAATACAGGCTTTAGAGGACAACGGGCTGTAAGACTATCCCAGATAAAACATGTTTTGGATGCCAACTGGCTGTAACTCTATCCCAGATAATACAGGCTTTAGAGGACAACGGGCTTTAAGACCAACCCAGGTAATACATGTTTTAGAGGGTAACGGGCTGTAAGACTATCCCAGGTAATACTTGCTTTCAATGGCAACAGGCTGTAAGACTATCCCAGATAATACAGGCTTTAGAGGGCAACGGGCTGTAAAACTACCCCAGATAATACATGCTTTAGAGGACAATGGGCTGTAAGACTATCCAAGATAATACCGGCTTTAGAGGGTAACAGGCTGTAAGCCTATCCCAGATAATACATGATTTAGAGGGCAATGGGCCGTAGAACTATTCCAAGTAATACATGCTTTAGGCGGCAATGGGCTGTAAGTCCATCACAGGTAATACAGGCTTTAGAGGGCAAAGAGCTGTAAGACTATCCCAGGTAATACATGCTTTCGATGGCAACAGGCTGTAAGACTATCCCAGATAATACAGGCTTTAGAGGGCAACGGGCTGTAAGACTACCCCAGATAATACATGCTTTAGAGGGCAATGGGGTATAACACTATCTCAGATAATGCATCCTTTAGAGGGCAGTGGGCTGTAAGACTATCCCAGGTAATACATGCGTTAGAGGGCAATGGGCTGTAAAACCATCCCAGAAAATACATGCTTTAGATGGGACGGGCTGTAAGACTATCCGAGATAATACAGGCTTTAGAGGGCAACGGGCCGTAAGACTATCCCAGATAATACATGCTTTCGATGGCAACAGGCTGTAAGACTATCCCAGATAATACATGCTTTAGAGGGCAATGGGTTGTAAGATCATCCCAGGTAATACATACTTTAGATGGCAACAGGCTGTAAGACTATCCCAGATAATACAGGCTTTAGAGGGCAACGGGCTGTAAGACTATCCCAGATAGTACATGCTTTAGATGGCAACGTGCTGTAAGACTATCCCAGATATTACAGTCTTTAGAGGGCAACAGGCTTTAAGTCCATCCTAGGTAATACATGCAGGTAATAATAAGCACTCCCTTGTGCACCCTCTTCTTAAGAACCCCTCTTCTGACCCCTCCTGCCCGGCTAACTATCGCCCAATCTCCATCACTCCCTTCCTGGGCAAGCTCCTGGAGAAACTGGCCATCTTCCAGCTTAACCTCCATGCTGAATCTGTTGGTAGCCTTCATGACCATCAGTCTGGCTTCAGAGCTGCCAGAAGCACGGAAATTGCTCTCCTGAACATCCGTGAGGACTTGCTCTTGAACCTCGACTCCAACACTCCGTGTGTTCTCATTCTGCTCGATCTCTCGTCTGCCTTTGACACTGTCAACCATGCCATCCTGCTCAACCATCTCCGTGATAACCTGGGTATCACTGGTCAGGCTCTGGCGTGGCTGACATCTTTCCTCTCCAATCGTCCCTCCCAGTTCCAACTGGGGTCCTTCCTCTCTGACATCTTTTTCTCCACCTGTGGTGTCCCCCAGGGATCCAATCTCTCTCCCTGGCTGTTCAACCAGTATCTGGCACTCCTTGCCCACCGCATCGCCGCTCTCTGCCCCAACTTTCAGTGCTATGCGGACGATACCCATCTCATTTTCAGGCTACCCTCGGCCTCCTCCTCTCCTTCCCTCATCTCTGACTGTCTGTCTGCTATCCAGGAATGGTGTGCCGCCAATGACCTCTGCCTTAATGCCAGTAAGACTGAGATTCTTCTCATCAGCACACCCACTCCCTCCTTCCCTGCAGCTCTCTGGCCGGCCTCTCTTGGCCCTCTTCCTGCTCCTACCTGCAAGGCAAAAAACCTCGGGGTCATCTTCGACTCCACACTCTCCTTCTCTCCTCATATATCTGACGTCTCTAAGAAGTCACACTACCAGCTGCACCTCCTCAGAGGTATTCTTCCCTTCCTCTCCTTCCCCCAGAAGCTCGCTGTCTCCCGAGCCCTGGTTCTCTCAAAGCTGGACTACTGTAACAGCCTCTATCTTAATCTGCCTGCCTCCACTCTCCGCCTTCTGCAACTCATCCAGAACAGAACTGCGAGACTTGTCCTTACCCTCAAGCCCAGGGACCGTATCTCTCCAGGACTGAAATCTCTACACTGGCTCCCAGTGGCTGCGAGGATAAAGTTCAAAACCCTCTGCATTGTCCACAAGGCCTTCTGGGGCCTGGGGCCTAAATACCTTCAACTCTCTCTTCCTAAATATCTTCCTTCCCGAGCCCTTCACTCATCCGTCTCCAACTCCCTCAGGGTCAGCCGCTTCTCGAACCAACGAGCTGGTGGTAGATCTCTCTCCGCGGCAGGGGCCTCTCTCTGGAACAGCCTTCCTGCCTCCCTGAAATTTGAGGAGAACCATCTCCGGTTCTGGAAGCACCTCAAAACCTTCCTCTTTGCTTCTGCTTTCTCTCTCCCTCTCCCCTGCTTATTCTTCACTGAAACTGCACTGAATCTGCAACTGGGCCACTCTCACCGACCTCGGTCCTGGGCCCAGCCACTCTCCACTTGCACTGCCTCCCTGGCAACCCCTGCACTGCGGGACTGTCTCTGTATCCCTACAGCCCCCCCTTCCCAGCACTTGTCTGCACTTACCCTGCACTTGCCACCAGCTGGCCCTTTTCTTGTACTGCACTTCCCCCCTCCCCTTCCCCTTGCACTTTTCCCTTCCCCCTACCCCTTCACTTGCACGATCTGAATGACACCTGGCTTAGTAGGATCGTTGTCTGTCCTCCCCTTGTTTCCCCCCTCCCTGCCTCATCGCGCCTTGAAACACTTGTGTATAGGCGCGTTACAAATGCCATATCATATCATATCATATGCTTTAGAGGGCAACAGGCTGTAAGACTATCCCAGGTAATACATGCTTTAGAGGGCAATGGGCTGTAAGACTATCCCAGGTAATACATGCTTTAGAGGGCAACGGGCTGTAAGAACATCCAAGGTAATACATGCTTTAAAGGGCAATGGGCTGTAGGACCATCCCAGGTAATACATGCTTTAGAGGGCCACAGGCTAACAGGCTGTAAGTCCATCCCAGATAATACATGCTTTCGATGGCAACAGGCTGTAAGACTATCCCAGATAATACAGGCTTTAGATGGCAATGGGCTGTAAGCCCATCCCAGGTAATACACGCTTTAGAGGGCAATGGGCTGTAAAACCATCCCAAGTAATACATGCTTTAGAGGGCAACAGGCTCTAAAACCATCCCAGAATATATAGACTTTAGAGGGCAATGGGCTGTAAAACCATCCCAGGTAATACATGCTTTAGAGGGCAATGGGCTGTAAGACCATCCCAGGTAATACATGCTTTAGAGGGCAATGGGCTGTAAGACCATCCCAGGTAATACAAGCTTTAGAGGGCAATGGGTTGTAAGACCATTCCAGGTAATACATGCTTTAGAGGGTAATGGGCTGTAAGACCATCCTAGATAATACAGGTTTTAGAGGGCACCGGGTTGTAAAACCATCCTAGGTAATACAGGCTTTATAAGGCAATGGGCTGTAAGACCATCCCAGGTAATACATGCTTTAGAGGGTAATGGGCTGTAAGACCATCCTAGATAATACAGGCTTTAGATGGCAAGGGGCTGTAAGACTATCCCAGGTAATACATGCTTTAGAGGGCAACGGACTGTAAGACCATCCCAGGTAATACATGCTTTAGAGGGCACAAGCTCTAAGAAGATCCCAGAATATAAGGCTTTAGAGGGCAATGGGCTGTAAGACCATCCCAGATAATACATGCTTTAGATGGCAACGGGCTTTAAGACTATCCCAGGTAGTACATGCTTTAGAGGGCAACAGGCTGTAAGACTATCCCAGGTAATACTTGCCCAGGTAATACATGCTTTAGAGGCAATGGGCTGTAACACTATCCCAGGTAATACATGCTTTAGAGGGCAATGGGCTGTAAAACCATCCCAGGTAATACATGCTTTAGAGGGTAACGGGCTGTAAGACCATCCCAGGTAATACATGCTTTAAAGGGCAACAGGCTCTAAGACCATCCCAGAATATACAGGCTTTAAAGGGCAATGGGCTGTAAGACCATCCCAGATAATACAAGCTTCAGATGGCAACGGGCTGTAAGACTATCCCAGATAGTAACTGCTTTAGATGACAACGGGCTGTAAGACTACCCCAGGTAATACAGGCTTTAGAGGGCAACGGGCTGTAAAACCATCCCAGGTAATACATGCTTTAGAGGGCAACGGGCTGTAAGACCATCCCAGGTAATACATGCTTTAGAGGGCAACAGGCTGCAAGACCGTCCCAGGTAATACATGCTTTAGAGGGCAACGGGCTGTAAGACCATCCCAGGTAATATATGCTTTTGAGAGCAACGGGCTGTACGACTTGTAGGGAGCATTCTCTTATAAGGCTAATTTCCAAAACCTAGTGAGTCCCCCAGCAGATTTGCTGGATTTTTGGGGTTTGTTTTTTTCTCCTGCTAAGAGTGAGACTCTTTTCCTCCCACTCTTAGGCATGATTTGAGGTACTTTCCTACTTAGTATGTGTTCATGGGCTACAGGGTAACCTCTTTTTACTCCATAGGGCATCATCATTTTTATATGTGTGTTACATAGCACCCTCGGTGCAGTAACACAGGGGGATCATAGTGACTCCCCAACATAGATTCCGGACCCTGGGACTGACTACTGTCTCCCGGGCAGGAAAAGTCACCATTGGCTTTACTAGTCCTAAATTGTGAACAGAAACAGCACAAACCACCTTATTGTGGAAGTACTGGTAGGGGTAATTTGATTGCCCCGGGGTCTGTTCCCAAGGGGGCACGGTTCAGTCCCCCCTTGTCAAGTTTCTGGCTGGTGGCAGTGGTTACCATGCAGAATATTCCTTTGGAATATTTACTGTGGGATTTTCCCATTGATTTTAAACGCACCACTTTTTGGTAAATGTTAAAGATACCACTGATTTATTTATTTAATATTAAATCCACGTTTGGGTCTTTTTGCCAGAACTTGGTTCCAAAATGGAGTTTGTGTCCGTCTCTGTAACTCTGACCAAGGCCGAGCCCTTTGTTCCACTATTTGGCAGGCTTCTCCACAGAAGCCCCCCAAATGGTGCCACTCAGTCTGGGTTCCACAGAAGGGTTTGAGGGGGGACTTGGCACCCTGGACTGTGTTGCCAAAGCAACCCAAGTCGCACTCTACTCTGATTGGCCGCCCGGTTCACCACTTAGCATGTGTGAGTGACAGCTAGGCTAATGAATGGTGGTTTTTCTGCATAAAAGCGGGGCCTTTGGGACTGGAACTTCAGAAGTCGCCACAGGACCTAAGAATCCGAAGAGGGAAGAAGCTGAGCCATCTGCAATAACAACACCACCGGTGAAGCCCTGCTGCAACAAACTCACCACTTTACCAACGACAAGAGAAGATCTTCTGCTGGACGAGTCTTCTTCCTTTAAGCTGGGGGGAACAACCAGTTCGCCACTTTTCGCTTTCCAAAGACGTCTCTTGGTCGAACCGCCGTGCCAAGCACCCCGGCGGCCGGATAGCCAAGCTTCACCACTTTGACCGCGAATAAAAGGGCCGTACCTTTTAATCAGGAACTCCGCGGCTGGTTTCCTCCCTGAGCAGTGCAACGACTCCACGTTTTCTTCCACGACGAGACCCTATCTTCCCCTGGTCGGAACAACAAACTGCCATCACTGCCAGGAACAACTGCCCCCGCTGGAGCTTCCGCTCTCTTTAAGGTACTGTGTCTTGCCTGGCCTCCCATTCAACGGATTACTAAAGGAGTCCCGTAAATCCTTGGCTTTCCACACTGGGTTGGCCCCAGACCTTCTAACTTTACTTCTTGAACCACTCCAACTTCTTTTTGAACTCTGCAAAGACTTTTAGTACAGCTTAAACTGTGTGATCTTGGGCACATTTTGCTTTGATCCATTTAAAGTGGGCCTGGCCTATGAACTTTGGCTATACAGTGTATACTGCCTTTCTCCCCTTGCTCTGAACTTCTAAAAGTATTGGGAACTGTTATTTTTATGCTCTGCCATTTTGCTCTCCCTTTAACTAAACTATTGGAGTGCCATCTTAGTTACGCGCTCACATCTGCCTTGACAAATAGTGGTGTTTTAACTCTGACTTGTCTAATAGTTATTAAGGTGTGTATACTTTGCCTGACTGTGTTTTAACTTGCTTTCGATTTAAAGTGCTAGTGTATTGCCTAAAGTGTGGTTCAACTAAATAATTATATCCTTTTGATACAAAGCTCTGGTCAGTGGGCCTCATTCCGAGTTTTGCGCTAAGTATGGGTTTTTACCGGCATGGCGGAAAGACCGAGTCCGGTCTGGTACGACGCCGCAATTTACAGGCCATTGCGACTTCGCGGGCACGAGCTTTCCGCCATGCCGGTAAATCCCCTAGCGGCATACCGCTAAAGGGCCCGTAAAACCCCTTAGCGGCATGAAGCGAGACGGTCAATACAACACCGCCACCGAAGCTTCGCTGTCTGTTATTAGCGGTGACCGTTATTTACAGTATCCGTAAATTACGGTCACCGCTAATTAACGGATACGGAAATTACGTCATCGCACAGGAACGGGAAGGAGCGCGGCGGCCATCTTCAAAAACACAATCCATTGCCACCCTCTTAATACAGTACCCGGAGGTATATTTTGACCCTTAAAAAAGCCATCACTGACCAGTATCATGCCGAAAGAACTGAAGAAAGGTGCCGCCCGCATCAGGAAGGAGCGTTTCACGCAGGACAAGCTCCAGGTCCTGGTGGACACCCTGCACGCAAATGCTGAGATAGTATTCAGCAGTGACATGCGTAGGCCCACCATTGCCAGGAAGAAGGAGATCTGGGACTTGGTTGCACAGAGGTTGAGCGCCGTAGGGAACACCCCCTGTACGACGAGGGACTGCAGGAAACGGTGGGATGACCTCCGTCTCAGGGTGCGGGCCATCCTATCGGCAAACCGAACACAGGCCCTGTAGACAGGAGGAGGCCCAGCTTCTCCCATCAAGATGATGCCCTGGGAGGAAACGTGTGCGGACATGATGGGCACTGAAGTCATAGAGGGGGTCGGCGAGATGGAGTGCGGTGCCCCGTCATCCGCAGATGGAGGTGAGTGTCATGAGTGAAGACAGTAAATGCATTCCCAATGTAAGGCACCCCCAAGGGCTGGTCAAGCAGTCACATCACATATGGGAACACCCCCCCCCATCAAATCATGCCATCACAAATGAGACCCAGGCTGATGCCAGGTGCAAGGCTCCAACCCATATTGGCCATAGCACACAAAGAGGCAGTCAATGTGAGTCAGCACAGTACTATACCAACATGAGTGACCCAGACACCTGCATGCATTTACCATCCAAGCCCAGATCACTGTCCCACTCCCCACCCAAATGTCAACAAATCGCTGCAATCCCATTCTCATACCATAGGCTTGAAGAAATGCTGACCCCCAAATCATAGCTCATGCCATCTCTCTCTTCCCCCCCACAGGCAGCGGCCATGAAAGTGAGGGCCAGGAAGCCTCGCAGCCCTGTACCTCCAGGGGCACAGCGTAAACCTGCAGGAAGGAAGAAGGCACAGGCAACACCACCTGCACCAGCAAACCCCATGGAGGCTGCACAACCCACACCCACACCCACACCCCTACCCATGCCTGCACTGCCGACGGAGACATGCCCCACGGTGCACTCAGAGGAGTCCAGTGTGGCAGGGGAGAATGCTGCCATGTGCCTCCTCGAGGAGCCAGATAGCCCAACATCAGTTCCCGTATCCGACGTGGAGGAGTCCCATGACATTGTACACAGCCCAGACACCCCATCCTACAGTCAAGTTGCACACAGCGACTCCGGGGAGAGTGACACCCCAGGCCTCACAGGCCAAGGAGCAGGACCTGCCAGTCCTGGATCCACCTCCCCTGCAGAAAGCCCCGAAAGGGCTGCAGGCTCAACACCATGGCTGCCGAGCACATCTGCCACACCGGCCATGGATGGATTGCACTCCCAGCGCCTCACGCGCCTGATTGAGGACTTTATCCATGACAACCGTTAATCCAGGTCGGAGTGCCACAATGACCTGCAGGCCCTGGGCGAAGTCATCACTGCCAACACAAACCGGCTCTGTTGGTGCTGGGCCGGATCGCTGATGCCCTGGAGGCAGCACCCCCCAGACCACAGCCCCAGTGGGAGTACCCACCCTCACAGTGCTCCTCCACGCAGATCAGCCCTGTCCGTCGGTCAATGCGCACACTCCGCTGCCAGAACATGGATACCCCTGGCTCTGGAAGTACACAATAACCATACTGCCACACACATGTGGCCTATGTTGCACTGAAGGGACTATTGTGGGGTTGTTGTGGGGGGAGGGGGAGGGGGTGAGGGTGTGTGGGAGTTGGGGTTAGGGGGGTGAGGGTGTGTGTGGGAGTTGGGGGGGAGGGGGAGGGGGGTGAGTGTGTGTGTGTGGGAGTTGGGGGGGAGGGGGAGGGGGGTGAGGGTGAGGGTGGTGGTTTTGTTGTACACGTTCCTACATAAATGTTGAATACACTGGTTGTTCATTCCCAGAAAACAGAGTGGACATTGCTCATTTTGCTTGTGTCTTTTAATATCGCACATTGCATGGTGTACATGTATCCCCACACCCAGTGCCCAATGTCCTCTCACCCTCACACCCTCAGCTGACTTGTGAGTCCGAAATATTGTCCAATCAATGATTGCCGCACTGAACGTCCCTCCTGTGCATCGGCACCGTGCTGCTGTCCTGCCATTCCTTCCTCCTCCCCCTCATCATCATCTGGTGGTAGCAGTTCCACGTCAGGGGGCAGTGTCACGTTCCGACGGATGCACATGTTGTGTAGCATTACACATGCCATGGTGATCTTGGACACCTTCTCGTGGCTGTAGATGAGTGCCCCACCAGACCCGCTGAGGCAACGAAATCGTGCCTTCAACAGGCCGAAGGTCTGCTCTATCAACACCCGTGTACGGGTATGGGATCTATTGTAGTCCTCCTCCTGCCTGTTCTGTGGGTTGCGGACTGGGGTCATGAACCACGGCTTTAGAGGGTAGCCAGCATCACCTGCATGGAAGTGGAAAGGAGGTAATTGTGTGTGCATTCATGGTGGAGAATTGTACTAGTCTTACATGGCCGCAGATGACTACTGGGATGAGTATGCATCCCCCCCCTTTCCCACCCAGGTGGAGTATGCATCCCCCCCCTTTTCCCACCCAGGTGGAGTATGCAGGCGACCTACTCACAGCCCCAATGCACTGCCATGGCCCATTCAGGTTACTCACCAAGCAGCCAGGCACGTCGTCCGGCATGTCGCTCCATGTAGCGTGGTAGTGTTGAGTTCCGCAGGACCAAGGAGTCATGAGTTGATCCGGGGTATCGAGCATTGCAATGTGTGATGGATTTACTGGCATTACACACCATCTGGATGTTGATGGAGCCGTATTGCTTGCGGTTGCAATACGGCACCTCCATGGCATGCAGGACCACAAATTCCACGTGGGTGCAGTCGATGGCACCTATGCAATTTGGCATGCCTGCCAGTGCATGGAAGGCAGCTTTGGTGTCATATATCTCCTGGGGAGTACGGGGTAGGGATATGTATTCCCTTGTGTGGGTGAGGAGGGCATCCAGCACTTGTTTGAGTATCCGTGAAAATATGGGCTGTGAAATGCCATGCATGTGCCCCACTGTATGCTGGCAGCTGCCTGTGGCAAGGAAGTGGAGCACAGACACTACCTTCAGTAGAGGGGGGGTGGCAGTGCGGATTTCTATGCGGCTCACTATATCATCATGTATCATGTCCACTATGCTGGTAATGGTGTCCCAGTCAAGCCGGTACAGGGTGTGGATCTGCTCTGGTGTGAGGTTGAAGGGGGTGGCTCTGATGCGGGGGATTGGGGGCTGGCGGCGTGGTAATGGTGGCTGCACCGGTAGGGCATGCTGGACCTGTCTCACCCTCCTTCTCCTCCTGTGTATCCTCTGCAGTGGGGGTTGTGGTTGTTGTAGTTGCTGTTGTTGTAGTTGCTGCCTTGCAAGCAGGGCCTCCAGCTCCAGGAATGCTGCTACTATTGGTATCATCTTGGTGTGGGAGGGGGTGTGTTGTGTGGGTGTGCTCCTTTTGTGCTGTGCCAGACTCCATTGCCTCCACCTGTGCTGATTGAGTGCACCTGTTCCTCTTGGAAACACTGCTCAGGGTCCTTAACACCTTCTCGGCGATGCCGGTATTTACTCCATGGCGGTAAGGTACTTTGCGGTCTTGTGGATGCCGTTTTTTCCATGTCTGCTTTACTTGGGATCAGCTCCGGATCAGCTACATGTTTTAGAGGGAAACGGGCTGTAAGACCATATCAGGTAATACATGCTTTAGAGGGCAATCGGCTGTAAGACTATCCCAGATAATACATGCTTTAGAGGGCAGTGGGCTGTAAGACTATCCCAGATAATACAGGCTTTAGAGGGCAAAGGGCTGTAAGACTATCCCAGGTAATACAGGCTTTAGAGGGCAACGGGCTGTAAGACTATCCCATGTAATACATGCTTTAGAGGGCAACAGGCTGTAAGACTAACCCTAGTAATACATGCTTTAGAGGTCAATGGGCTGTAAGAATATCCCAGGTAATACATGCTTTAGAGGGCAATGGGCTGTAAGACAATCCCAGTTAATACATGCTTTAGAGGGCAATGGGCTGTAAGACCATTCCAGGTAATAAATGCTTTAGAGGACAACAGGCTTTAAGTCCATCCCAGATAATACATGCTTTAGATGGCAACGGGCTGTAAGACTATCCCAGATAATACATGCTTTAGAGGGCAATGGGCTGTAAGACTATCCCATGTAATACATGCTTTAGAGGGCAACAGGCTGTAAGACTATCCCAGGCAATACATGCTTTAGAGGGCAATGGGCTGTAAAACCATCCCAGGTAATACATGCTTTAGAAGGCAACAGGCTGTAAATCCATCCCAGATAATACATGCTTTCGATCGCAACAGGCTGTAAGACTATCCCAGATAATACAGGCTTTAGAGGACAATGGGCTGTAAGACTACCCCAGATAATACATGCATTAGAGGGCAATGGGTTGTAAGACTATCCCAGATAATACAGGCTTTAGAGGGCAATGGGCTGTAAGACTATCCAAGATAATACCGGCTTTAGAGGGTAACAGGCTGTAAGACTATCCCAGATAATACATGCTTTAGAGGGCAATGGGCTGTAGAACTATTCCAAGTAATACAGGCTTTAGAGGGCAACGGGCTGTAAGTCCATCCCCGGTAATACATGCTTTAGAGGGCAATGGGCTGTAAGACCATCCCAGACAATACATTCTTTAGATAGCAACGGGCTGTAAGTCTATCCCAGATAATACAGGCTTCAGAGGGCAACGACTGTAAGACTATCCCAGGTAATACATGCTTTCGATGGCAACAAGCTGTAAGACTATCCCAGATAATACAGGCTTTAGAGGGCAACAGGCTGTAAGACTATCCGAGATAATACAGGCTTTAGAGAGCAACGGGCCGTAAGACTATCCCAGATAATACATGCGTTCGATAGCAACAGGCTGTAAGACTATCCCAGATAATACAGGCTTTAGAGGGAAACGGGTTGTAAGACTACCACAGATAATACATGCATTAGAGGGCAATGGGCTGTAAGACTACCCCAGATAATACATGCATTAGAGGGCAATGGGTTGTAAGACTATCCCAGATAATACAGGCTTTAGAGGGCAATGGGCTGTAAGACTATCCAAGATAATACCGGCTTTAGAGGGTAACAGGCTGTAAGACTATCCCAGATAATACATGCTTTAGAGGGCAATGGGCTGTAGAACTATTCCAAGTAATACAGGCTTTAGAGGGCAACGGGCTGTAAGTCCATCCCCGGTAATACATGCTTTAGAGGGCAATGGGCTGTAAGACCATCCCAGACAATACATTGTTTAGATAGCAACGGGCTGTAAGTCTATCCCAGATAATACAGGCTTTAGAGGGAAACGACTGTAAGACTATCCCAGGTAATACATGCTTTCGATGGCAACAAGCTGTAAGACGATCCCAGATAATACAGGCTTTAGAGGGCAACGGGCTGTAAGACTATCCGAGATAATACAGGCTTTAGAGGGCAACGGGCCGTAAGACTATCCCAGATAATACATGCGTTCGATGGCAACAGGCTGTAAGACTATCCCAGATAATACAGGCTTTAGAGGGAAACGGGTTGTAAGACTACCACAGATAATACATGCATTAGAGGGCAATGGGTTGCAAGACCATCCCAGATAATACATGCTTTAGAGGGCAATGTGGTGTAAGACTATCTCAGGTAATACATGCTTTAGAGGGCAATGGGCTGTTAGACTATCCCACATAATACATGCTTTAGAGGGCAATGGGCTGTAAGATCATCCCAGGTAATACATGCTTTAGATTGCAGCGGGATGTAAGACTATCCCAGATAATACATGCTTTCAATGGCAACAGGATGTAAGACTATTCCAGATAATACAGGCTTTAGAGGGCAACAGGCTGTAAGCCTACTCCAGATAATACATGCAGTAGAGGGCAATGGGCTGTAAGACCATCCCAGATAATACATGCTTTAGAGGACAATGCGGTGTAAGACTATCCCAGGTAATACATGCTTTAGATGGCAATGGGCTGTTAGACTATCCCAGGTAATAAATGCTTTAAAGGGAAATGGGCTGTAAAACTATCCCAGATAATGCATGCTTTAGAGGACAACGGGCTGTAAGACTATCCCAGATAAAACATGTTTTGGATGCCAACTGGCTGTAACTCTATCCCAGATAATACAGGCTTTAGAGGACAACGGGCTTTAAGACCAACCCAGGTAATACATGTTTTAGAGGGTAACGGGCTGTAAGACTATCCCAGGTAATACTTGCTTTCAATGGCAACAGGCTGTAAGACTATCCCAGATAATACAGGCTTTAGAGGGCAACGGGCTGTAAAACTACCCCAGATAATACATGCTTTAGAGGACAATGGGCTGTAAGACTATCCAAGATAACACCGGCTTTAGAGGGTAACAGGCTGTAAGCCTATCCCAGATAATACATGATTTAGAGGGCAATGGGCCGTAGAACTATTCCAAGTAATACATGCTTTAGGCGGCAATGGGCTGTAAGTCCATCCCAGGTAATACAGGCTTTAGAGGGCAAAGAGCTGTAAGACTATCCCAGGTAAAACATGCTTTCGATGGCAACAGGCTGTAAGACTATCCCAGATAATACAGGCTTTAGAGGGCAACGGGCTGTAAGACTACCCCAGATAATACATGCTTTAGAGGGCAATGGGGTATAACACTATCTCAGATAATGCATCCTTTAGAGGGCAGTGGGCTGTAAGACTATCCCAGGTAATACATGCGTTAGAGGGCAATGGGCTGTAAAACCATCCCAGAAAATACATGCTTTAGATGGGACGGGCTGTAAGACTATCCGAGATAATACAGGCTTTAGAGGGCAACGGGCCGTAAGACTATCCCAGATAATACATGCTTTCGATGGCAACAGGCTGTAAGACTATCCCAGATAATACAGGCTTTAGAGGGCAACGGGCTGTAAGACTACCCCAGATAATACATGCATTAGAGGGCAATGGGCTGTAAGACCATCCCAGATAATACATGCTTTAGAGGGCAATGGGGTGTAAGACTATCTCAGGTAATACATGCTTTAGAGGGCATTGACTGTTAGACTATCCCCCATAATACATGCTTTAGAGGGCAATGGGTTGTAAGATCATCCCAGGTAATACATACTTTAGATGGCAACAGGCTGTAAGACTATCCCAGATAATACAGGCTTTAGAGGGCAACGGGCTGTAAGACTATCCCAGATAATACATGCTTTAGAGGGCAATGGGTTGTAAGATCATCCCAGGTAATACATACTTTAGATGGCAACAGGCTGTAAGACTATCCCAGGTAATACATGCTTTAGAGGTCAATGAGCTGTAAAACCATCCCAGATAGTACATGCTTTAGATGGCAACGTGCTGTAAGACTATCCCAGATATTACAGTCTTTAGAGGGCAACAGGCTTTAAGTCCATCCTAGGTAATACATGCAGGTAATAATAAGCACTCCCTTGTGCACCCTCTTCTTAAGAAACCCTCTTCTGACCCCTCCTGCCCGGCTAACTATCGCCCAATCTCCATCACTCCCTTCCTGGGCAAGCTCCTGGAGAAACTGGCCATCTTCCAGCTTAACCTCCATGCTGAATCTGTTGGTAGCCTTCATGACCATCAGTCTGGCTTCAGAGCTGCCAGAAGCACGGAAATTGCTCTCCTGAACATCCGTGAGGACTTGCTCTTGAACCTCGACTCCAACACTCCGTGTGTTCTCATTCTGCTCGATCTCTCGTCTGCCTTTGACACTGTCAACCATGCCATCCTGCTCAACCATCTCCGTGATAACCTGGGTATCACTGGTCAGGCTCTGGCGTGGCTGACATCTTTCCTCTCCAATCGTCCCTCCCAGTTCCAACTGGGGTCCTTCCTCTCTGACATCTTTTTCTCCACCTGTGGTGTCCCCCAGGGATCCAATCTCTCTCCCTGGCTGTTCAACCAGTATCTGGCACTCCTTGCCCACCGCATCGCCGCTCTCTGCCCCAACTTTCAGTGCTATGCGGACGATACCCATCTCATTTTCAGGCTACCCTCGGCCTCCTCCTCTCCTTCCCTCATCTCTGACTGTCTGTCTGCTATCCAGGAATGGTGTGCCGCCAATGACCTCTGCCTTAATGCCAGTAAGACTGAGATTCTTCTCATCAGCACACCCACTCCCTCCTTCCCTGCAGCTCTCTGGCCGGCCTCTCTTGGCCCTCTTCCTGCTCCTACCTGCAAGGCAAAAAACCTCGGGGTCATCTTCGACACCACACTCTCCTTCTCTCCTCATATATCTGACGTCTCTAAGAAGTCACACTACCAGCTGCACCTCCTCAAAGGTATTCTTCCCTTCCTCTCCTTCCCCCAGAAGCTCGCTGTCTCCCGAGCCCTGGTTCTCTCAAAGCTGGACTACTGTAACAGCCTCTATCTTAATCTGCCTGCCTCCACTCTCCGCCTTCTGCAACTCATCCAGAACAGAACTGCGAGACTTGTCCTTACCCTCAAGCCCAGGGACTGTATCTCTCCAGGACTGAAATCTCTACACTGGCTCCCAGTGGCTGTGAGGATAAAGTTCAAAACCCTCTGCATTGTCCACAAGGCCTTCTGGGGCCTGGGGCCTAAATACCTTCAACTCTCTCTTCCTAAATATCTTCCTTCCCGAGCCCTTCGCTCATCCGTCTCCAACTCCCTCAGGGTCAGCCGCTTCTCGAACCAACGAGCTGGTGGTAGATCTCTCTCCGCGGCAGGGGCCTCTCTCTGGAACAGCCTTCCTGCCTCCCTGAAATTTGAGGAGAACCATCTCCGGTTCCGGAAGCACCTCAAAACCTTCCTCTTTGCTTCTGCTTTCTCTCTCCCTCTCCCCTGCTTATTCTTCACTGAAACTGCACTGAATCTGCAACTGGGCCACTCTCACCGACCTCAGTCCTGGGCCCAGCCACTCCCCACTTGCACTGCCTCCCTGGCAACCCCTGCACTGCGGGACTGTCTCTGTATCCCTACAGCCCCCCCTTCCCAGCACTTGTCTGCACTTACCCTGCACTTGCCACCAGCTGGCCCTTTTCTCGTACTGCACTTCCCCCCTCCCCTTCCCCTTGCACTTTTCCCTTCCCCCTACCCCTTCACTTGCGCGATCTGAATGACACCTGGCTTAGTAGGATCGTTGTCTCTCCTCCCCTTGTTTCCCCCCTCCCTGCCTCCTCGCGCCTTGAAACACTTGTGTATAGGCGCGTTACAAATGCCATATCATATCATATCATATGCTTTAGAGGGCAACAGGCTGTAAGACTATCCCAGGTAATACATGCTTTAGAGGGCAATGGGCTGTAAGACTATCCCAGGTAATACATGCTTTAGAGGGCAACGGGCTGTAAGAACATCCAAGGTAATACATGCTTTAAAGGGCAATGGGCTGTAGGACCATCCCAGGTAATACATGCTTTAGAGGGCCACAGGCTAACAGGCTGTAAGTCCATCCCAGATAATACATGCTTTCGATGGCAACAGGCTGTAAGACTATCCCAGATAATATAGGCTTTAGAGGGCAATGGGCTGTAAGCCCATCCCAGGTAATACACGCTTTAGAGGGCAATGGGCTGTAAAACCATCCCAAGTAATACATGCTTTAGAGGGCAACAGGCTCTAAAACCATCCCAGAATATATAGACTTTAGAGGGCAATGGGCTGTAAAACCATCCCAGGTAATACATGCTTTAGAGGGCAATGGGCTGTAAGACCATCCCAGGTAATACATGCTTTAGAGGGCAACGGGCTGTAAAACCATCCCAGGTAATACATGCTTTAGAGGGCAATGGGCTGTAAGACCATCACAGGTAATACATGCTTTAGAGGGCAATGGGCTGTAAGACCATCCCAGGTAATACAAGCTTTAGAGGGCAATGGGTTGTAAGACCATTCCAGGTAATGCATGCTTTAGAGGGTAATGGGCTGTAAGACCATCCTAGTTAATACAGGTTTTAGAGGGCAACGGGTTGTAAAACCATCCCAGGTAATACAGGCTTTATAAGGCAATGGGCTGTAAGACCATCCCAGGTAATACATGCTTTAGAGGGTAATGGGCTGTAAGACCATCCTAGATAATACAGGCTTTAGATGGCAACGGGCTGTAAGACTATCCCAGGTAATACAGGCTTTATAGGGCAATGGGCTGTAAGCCCATCCCATGTAATACATGCTTTAGAGGGCAATGGGCTGTAAGACCATCCCAGGTAATACATGCTTTAGAGGGCAATGGGCTGTAAGACCATCCCAGATAATACAGGCTTTAGAGGGCAACGGGCTGTAAGACCATGCCAGATAATACATGCTTTTGAGGCCAACGGGCTATAAAACCATCCCAGGTAATACATGCTTTAGAGGGCAACGGGCTGTAAGACCATCCAAGATAGTACATGCTTTAGATGGCACCGGGCTGTAAGACCATCCCAGGTAATACATGCCTTAGATGGCGACGGGCTATAAGACCATCCCAGGTAATACATACTTTAGATGGCAACAGGCTGTAAGACCATCCCAGATAATACAGGCTTTAGAGGGCAATGGGCTTGAAGACCATCCCATGTAATACATGCTTTAGAGGGCAATGGGCTGTAAAACCATCCCAGGTAATACATGCTTTAGAGGGCAACGGGCTGTAAGAGCATCCCAGATAGTACATGCTTTAGATGGCAACAGGCTATAAGACGATCCCAGGTAATACATGTTTTATTGGGCAACAGGCTGTTAGACCATTCCAGATAATACAGGCTTTAGAGTCCAACGGGCTATAAGACCATCCCAGGTAATACATGCTTTAGAGGCCGACGGGCTGTAATACCATCGCAGGTAATACATGCTTTAGAGGGCAACGGGCTGTAAGACCAACCCTGGTAATACATGCTTTCGAGGGCAACGGGCTGTAAGACCATCCCAGATAATAAATGCTTTAGATGGCAACGTGCTGTAAAACCATCCCAGATAACACAGGCTTTAGAGGCCAACGGGCTATAAGACCAGCCCAGGTAATACATGCTTTAGAGGGCAACAGGCTGTAAGACCAACCCAGATAATACATGCTTTAGATGGCAACGGGCTGTAAGACTATCCCAGATAATACAGGCTTTAGAGGGCAACTGGCTGTACGTCTATCCTAGGTAATACATGCTTTAGAGGACATCGGGCTGTAAGACTATCCCAGGTAATACTGCTTTAGAGGGCAACAGGCTGTAAGACTATCCCAGGTAATACATGCTTTAGAGGGCAACAGGCTGTAAGACTATCCCAGGTAATACATGCTTTAGATGGCAACGGGCTGTAAGACTATCCCAGATAATACAGGCTTTAGAGGGCAATGGGCTGTACGTCTATCCCAGGTAATACATGCTTTAGAGGACATCGGGCTGTAAGACTATCCCAGGTAGTACATGCTTTAGATGGCAACAGGCTGTAAGACCATCCCAGATAATACAGGCTTTAGAGGGCAATGGGCTTTAAGACCATCCCATGTAATACATGCTTTAGAGGGCAATGGGCTGTAAGACCATCCCAGGTAATACATGCTTTAGAGGGCAATGGGCTATAAGACTATCCCAGGTAATACATGCTTTAGAGGGCAACGGGCTGTTAGACCATCCAAGATAAAACAGGCTTTAGAGTCCAACGGGCTATAAGACCATCCCAAGTTATACATGCTTGACAGGCCAATGGGCTGTAAGACTATCCCAGATAATACATGCTTTAGAGGCCTACGGGCTGTAATACCATCCCAGGTAATACATGCTTTAGAGGGCAACGGGCTGTAAAACCAACCCATGTAATACATGCTTTAGAGGGCAACGGGCTGTAAAACCATCTCAGATAATAAATGCTTTCGATGGCAACGGGCTGTGAGACCATCCCAGATAATAAAGGCTTTAGAGGCCAACGGGCTATAAGACCATCCCAGGTAATACATGCTTTAGAGGGCAACGGGCTGTAAGACCAACCCAGGTAATACATGCTTTAGAGAGCAACGGGATGTAAGACTATCCCAGATAATACATGCTTTAGAGGGCAATGGGCTATAAGACTATCCCAGATAATACAGGCTTTAGAGGGCAACGGGCTGTAAAACCATCCCAGATAGTACATGCTTTAGATGGCAACGGGCTATAAGACCATCCCAGGTAATACATCCTCTAGAGGGTAACGTGCTGTTAGACCATCCCAGATAAAATAGGCTTTAGAGTCCAACGGGCTATAAGACCATCCCATTTTATACATGCTTTAGAGGCCGACGGGCTTTAAGACTATCCCAGGTGATACATGCTTTAGAGGGCAACGGGCTGTAAAACCATCCCAGATAATAAATGCTTTCGATGGCAACAGGCTGTAAGACCATCCCAGATAATACAGGCTTTAGAGGCCAACGGGCTATAAGACCATCCCAGGTAATACAGGCTTTAGAGAGCAACGGGCTGTAAGACCATCCCAGGTAATACATGCTTTAGAGGACATCGGGCTGTAGGACTATCCCAGGTAATACATGCTTTAGAGGGCAGCAGGCTGTAAAACTATCCCAGGTAATACATGCTTTAGAGGACAACGGGCTGTAAGACTATCCCAGGTAATACATGCATTAGAGGGCAATGGGGTGTAGGACTATCCCATGTAATACATGCTTTAGAGGAGAACGGGCTGTAAGACTATCCCAGGTAATACATGCATTAGAGGGCAATGGGGTGTAAGACTATCCCAGGTAATACATGCTTTCGAGGGCAATGGGCTGTAAGACTATCCCAGATAATGCATGTTTTAGATGGCAACAGGCTGTAAGACTATCCCAGATAATACATGCTTTAGAGGGCAATGAGCTGTAAGACCATCGAAGGTAATACATGCTTTAGATGGCAATGGGCTGTAAGACTATCCCAGATAATACAGGCTTTAGAGGGCAACTGGCTGTAAGACTATCCCAGATAATACATGCTTTAGAGGGCAACGGACTGTAAGACCATCCCAGGTAATACATGCTTTAGAGGGCAAGGGGCTGTAAGACTATCCCAGGTAATACATGCTTTAGAGGGCAACGGACTGTAAGACCATCCCAGGTAATACATGCTTTAGAGGGCACAAGCTCTAAGAAGATCCCAGAATATAAGGCTTTAGAGGGTAATGGGCTGTAAGACCATCCCAGATAATACATGCTTTAGATGGCAACGGGCTGTAAGACTATCCCAGGTAGTACATGCTTTAGAGGGCAACAGGCTGTAAGACTATCCCAGGTAATACTTGCCCAGGTAATACATGCTTTAGAGGCAATGGGCTGTAATACTATCCCAGGTAATACATGCTTTAGAGGGCAATGGGCTGTAAAACCATCCCAGGTAATACATGCTTTAGAGGGCAACGCGCTGTAAGACCATCCCAGGTAATACATGCTTTAAAAGTCAACAGGCTCTAAGACCATCCCAGAATATACAGGCTTTAAAGGGCAATGGGCTGTAAGACCATCCCAGATAATACAAGCTTCAGATGGCAACGGGCTTTAAGACTATCCCAGATAGTACATGCTTTAGATGACAACGGGCTGTAAGACTACCCCTGGTAATACAGGCTTTAGAGAGCAACGGGCTGTAAAACCATCCCAGGTAATACATGCTTTAGAGGGCAACGGGCTGTAAGACCATCCCAGGTAATACATGCTTTAGAGGGCAACAGGCTGTAAGACCGTCCCAGGTAATACATGCTTTAGAGGGCAACGGGCTGTAAGACCATCCCAGGTAATATATGCTTTTGAGGGCAATGGACTGTACGACTTGTAGGGAGCATTCTCTTATAAGGCTAATTTCCCAAACCTAGTGAGTCCCCCAGCAGATTTGCTGGATTTTTGGGGTTTGTTTTTTTCTCCTGCTAAGAGTGAGACTCTTTTCCTCCCACTCTTAGGCATGATTTGAGGTACTTTCCTACTTAGTATGTGTTCATGGGCTACAGGGTAACCTCTTTTTACTCCATAGGGCATCATCATTTTTATGTGTGTGTTACACAGCACCCTCGGTGCAGTAACACAGGGGGATCATAATGACTCCCCAACATAGATTCCGGACCCTGGGACTGACTACTGTCTCCCGGGCAGGAAAAGTCACCATTGGCTTTACTAGTCCTAAATTGTGAACAGAACCAGCACAGACCACCTTATTGTGGAAGTACTGGTAGGGGTAATTTGATTGCCCCGGGGTCTGTTCCCAAGGGGGCACGGTTCAGTCCCCCCTTGTCAAGTTTCTGGCTGGTGGCAGTGGTTACCACGCAGAATATTCCTTTGGAATATTTACTGTGGGATTTTCCCATTGATTTTAAACGCACCACTTTTTGGTAAATGTTAAAGATACCACTGATTTATTTATTTAATATTAAATCCACGGTTGGGTCTTTTTGCCAGAACTTGGTTCCAAAATGGCGTTTGTGTCCGTCTCTGTAACTCTGACCAAGGCCGAGCCCTTTGTTCCACTATTTGGCAGGCTTCTCCACAGAAGCCCCCCAAATGGTGCCACTCAGTCTGGGTTCCACAGAAGGGGTTGAGGGGGGAATTGGCACCCTGGACTGTGTTGCCAAAGCAACCCAAGTCTCACTCTACTCTGATTGGCCGCCCGGTTCACCACTTAGCATGTGTGAGTGACAGCTAGGCTGATGAATGGTGGTTTTTCTGCATAAAAGCAGGGCCTTTGGGACTGGAACTTCAGAAGTCGCCACAGGACCTAAGAATCCGAAGAGGGAAGAAGCTGAGCCATCTGCAATAACAACACCACCGGTGAAGCCCTGCTGCAACAAACTCACCACTTTACCAACGACAAGAGAAGATCTTCTGCTGGACGAGTCTTCTTCCTTTAAGCTGGGGGGAACAACCAGTTCGCCACTTTTCGCTTTCCAAAGACGTCTCTTGGTCGAACCGCCGTGCCAAGCACCCCGGCGGCCGGATAGCCAAGCTTCACCACTTTGACCGCGAATAAAAGGGCCGTACCTTTTAATCGGGAACTCCGCGGCTGGTTTCCTCCCTGAGCAGTGCAACGACTCCACGTTTTCTTCCACGACGAGACCCTCTCTTCCCCTGGTCGGAACAACAAACTGCCATCACTGCCAGGAACAACTGCCCCCGCTGGAGCTTCCGCTCTCTTTAAGGTACTGTGTCTTGCCTGGCCTCCCATTCAACGGATTGCTAAAGGAGTCCCATAAATCCTTGGCTTTCCACACTGGGTTGGCCCCAGACCTTCTAACTTTACTTCTTGAACCACTCCAACTTCTTTTTGAACTCTGCAAAGACTTTTAGTACAGCTTAAACTGTGTGATCTTGGGCACATTTTGCTTTGATCCATTTAAAGTGGGCCTGGCCTATGAACTTTGGCTATACAGTGTATACTGCCTTTCTCCCCTTGCTCTGATCTGAAAAGTATTGGGAACTGTTATTTTTATGCTCTGCCATTTTGCTCTCCCTTTAACTAAACTATTGGAGTGCCATCTTAGTTACGCGCTCACATCTGCCTTGACAAATAGTGGTGTTTTAACTCTGACTTGTCTAATAGTTATTAAGGTGTTTATACTTTGCCTGACTGTGTTTTAACTTGCTTTCGATTTAAAGTGCTAGTGTATTGCCTAAAGTGTGTTTCAACTAAATAATTATATCCTTTTGATACAAAGCTCTGGTCAGTGGGCCTCATTCCAAGTTTTGCGCTAAGTATGGGTTTTTACCGGCATGGCGGAAAGACCGAGTCCGGTCTGGTACGACGCCGCAATTTACAGGCCATTGCGACTTCGCGGGCACGAGCTTTCCGCCATGCCGGTAAATCCCCTAGCGGCATAGCGCTAAAGGGCCCGTAAAACCCCTTAGCGGCATGAAGCGAGACGGTCAATACAACACCGCCACCGAAGCTTCGCTGTCCGTTATTAGCGGTGACCGTAATTTACAGTATCCGTAAATTACGGTCACAGCTAATTAACGGATACTGAAATTACGTCATCGCACAGGAACGGGAAGGAGCGCGGCGGCCATCTTCAAAAACACAATCCATTGCCACTGTCTTAATACAGTACCCGGAGGTATATTTTGACCCTTAAAAAAGCCATCACTGACCAGTATCATGCCGAAAGCACTGAAGAAAGGTGCCGCCCGCATCAGGAAGGAGCGTTTCACGCAGGACAAGCTCCAGGTCCTGGTGGACACCCTGCACGCAAATGCTGAGATAGTATTCAGCAGTGACATGCGTAGGCCCACCACTGCCAGGAAGAAGGAGATCTGGGACTTGGTTGCACAGAGGGTGAGCGCCGTAGGGAACACCCCCTGTGCGACGAGGGATTGCAGGAAACGGTGGGATGACCTCCGTCTCAGGGTGCGGGCCATCCTATCGGCAAACCGAACACAGGCCCTGTAGACAGGAGGAGGCCCAGCTTCTCCCATCAAGATGATGCCCTGGGAGCAAACGTGTGCGGACATGATGGGCACTGAAGCCATAGAGGGCGTCGGCGAGATGGAGTGCGGTGCCCCGTCATCCGCAGATGGAGGTGAGTGTCATGAGTGAAGATAGTAAATGCATTCCCAATGTAAGGCACCGCCAAGGGCTGGTCAAGCAGTCACATCACGTATGGGAACACCTCCCCCCATCAAATCATGCCATCACAAATGAGACCCAGGCTGATGCCAGGTGCAAGGCTCCAATCCATATTGGCCATAGCACACAAAGAGGCAGTCAATGTGAGTCAGCACAGTACTCCACCAACATGAGTGACCCAGACACCTGCATGCATTTACCATCCAAGCCCAGATCACTGTCCCACTCCCCACCCAAATGTCAACAAATCGCTGCAATCCCATTCTCATACCATAGGCTTGAAGAAATGCTGACCCCCAAATCATAGCTCATGCCATTTCTCTCTTCCCCCCCACAGGCAGCGGCCATGAAAGTGAGGGCCAGGCAGCCACGCAGCCCTGTACCTCCAGGGGCACAGCCAGGGGACAGCGTAAACCTGCAGGAAGGAAGAAGGCACAGGCAACACCACCTGCACCAGCAAACCCCATGGAGGCTGCACAACCCACACCCACACCCCTACCCATGCCTGCACTGCCGACGGAGACATGCCCCACGGTGCACTCAGAGGAGTCCAGTGTGGCAGGGGAGAATGCTGCCATGTGCCTCCTCGAGGAGCCAGATAGCCCAACATCAGTTCCCGTATCCGACGTGGAGGAGCCCCATGACATTGTACACAGCCCAGACACCCCATCCTACAGTCAAGTTGCACACAGCGACTCCGGGGAGAGTGACACCCCAGGCCTCACAGGCCAAGGAGCACGACCTGCCAGTCCTGGATCCACCTCCCCTGCAGAAAGCCCCAAAAGGGCTGCAGGCTCAACACCATGGCTGCCGAGCACATCTGCCACACCGGCCATGGATGGATTGCACTCCCAGCGCCTCACGGGCCTGATTGAGGACTTTATCCGGGACAACCGTGAATCCAGGTCGGAGTGCCACAATGACCTGCAGGCCCTGGTCGAAGTCATCACTGCCAACACAAACCGGCTCTGTTGGTGCTGGGCCGGATCGCTGATGCCCTGGAGGCAGCACCCCCCAGACCACAGCCCCAGTGGGAGTACCCACCCTCACAGTGCTCCTCCACGCAGATCAGCCATGTCCGCCGGTCAATGCGCACACTCTGCTGCCAGAACATGGATACCCCTGGCTCTGGAAGTACACAATGACCATACTGCCACACACATGTGGCCTATGTTGCACTGAAGGGACTATTGTGGGGTTGTTGTGGGGGGAGGGGGAGGGGGGTGAGGGTGTGTGTGGGAGTTGGGGGGGATGGGGAGGGGAATGAGTGTGTGTGTGTGGGAGTTGGGGGGGAGGGGGAGGGGGGTGAGGGTGGTGGTTTTGTTGTACACGTTCCTACATAAATGTTGAATACACTGGTTGTTCATTCCCAGAAAACAGAGTGGACATTGCTCATTTTGCTTGTGTCTTTTAATATCGCACATTGCATGGTGTACATGTATCCCCACACCCAGTGCCCAATGTCCTCTCACCCTCACACCCTCAGCTGACTTGTGAGTCAGATATATTGTCCAATCAATGATTGCCGCACTGAACGTCCCTCCTGTGCATCGGCACCGTGCTGCTGTCCTGCCATTCCTTCCTCCTCCCCCTCATCATCATCTGGTGGTAGCAGTTCCACGTCAGGGGGCAGTGGCACGTTCCGACGGATGCACATGTTGTGTAGCATTACACATGCCATGGTGATCTTGGACACCTTCTCGTGGCTGTAGATGAGTGCCCCACCAGACCGGCTGAGGCAACGAAATCGTGCCTTCAACAGGCCGAAGGTCTGCTCTATCAACACCCGTGTACGGGTATGGGATCTATTGTAGTCCTCCTCGTGCCTGTTCTGTGGGTTGCGGACTGGGGTCATGAACCACGGCTTTAGAGGGTAGCCAGCATCACCTGCATGGAAGTGGAAAGGAGGTAATTGTGTGTGCATTCATGGTGGAGAATTGTACTAGTCTTACATGGCCGCAGATGACTACTGGGATGAGTATGCATCCCCTCCCTTTCCCACCCAGGTGGAGTATGCATCCCCCCCCTTTTCCCACCCAGGTGGAGTATGCAGGCGACCTACTCACAGCCCCAATGCACTGCCATGTCCCATTCAGGTTACTCACCAAGCAGCCAGGCACGTAGTCCGGCATGTCGCTCCATGTAGCGTGGTATTGTTGAGTTCCGCAGGACCAAGGAGTCATGAGTTGATCCGGGGTATCGAGCATTGCAATGTGTGATGGATTTACTGGCATTAGACACCATCTGGATGTTGATGGAGTGGTATTTCTTGCGGTTACAATACGGCACCTCCATGGTATGCAGGACCCCAAATTCCACGTGGGTGCAGTCGATGGCACCTATGCAATTTGGCATGCCTGCCAGTGCATGGAAGGCAGCTTTGGTGTCATATATCTCCTGGGGAGTACGGGGTAGGGATATGTATTCCCTTGTGTGGGTGAGGAGGGCATCCAGCACTTGTTTGAGTATCCGTGAAAATATGGGCTGTGAAATGCCATGCATGTGCCCCACTGTATGCTGGCAGCTGCCTGTGGCAAGGAAGTGGAGCACAGACACTACCTTCAGTAGAGGGGGGGTGGCAGTGCGGATTTCTATGCGGCTCACTATATCATCATGTATCATGTCCACTATGCTGGTAATGGTGTCCCAGTCAAGCCAGTACAGGGTGTGGATCTGCTCTGGTGTGAGGTTGAAGGGGGTGGCTCTGATGCGGGGGATTGGGGGCTGGCGGCGTGGTAATGGTGGCTGCACTGGTAGGGCATGCTGGACCTGTCTCACCCTCCTTCTCCTCCTGTGTATCCTCTGTGGTGGGGGTTGTGGTTGTTGTAGTTGCTGTTGTTGTAGTTGGTGCCTTGCAAGCAGGGCCTCCAGCTCCAGGTATGCTGCTACTATTGGTATCATCTTGGTGTGGGAGGGGGTGTGTTGTGTGGGTGTGCTCCTTTTGTGCTGTTCCAGACTCCATTGCCTCCACCTGTGCTGATTGAGTGCACCTGTTCCTCTTGGAAACACTGCTCAGGGTCCTTAACACCTTCTCGGCGATGCCGGTATTTACTCCATGGCGGTAAGGTACTTTGCGGTCTTGTGGATGCCGTTTTTTCCATGTCTGCTTTACTTGGGATCAGCTCCGGTTTACGCCATGCCGCTAATTACGGCATGGCGTGTCGGGCGCGCGCCACTAAACCACTATTTACGGCATCGGCACGGTCTGGTGGGTCAGAATGGACCGTAATGGGAAACGATGCCGGTAGTCCTTTACTGGCATCATTTTTCCCTTACCACCCAACTCGGAATGACCCCCAGTGTTTGCTTGCTCTACTGTGTTTTTAGCCCTATTATGTATCCTCTGTATACTGCCCTACTCTTCTTGAGAGAAGTCTGACTGCTCAGCCACAGCTACCAGGTAAATCTGGGTGGTGCAGACTGCTACAAATTGGGTTTACTGCTCACTCCTGTAGTCTTAATCTTTTTGCAGTGTTCCCCAAGGGAACTGCACAGGATTCTGCCTAACAAAGACCAACCCGGGTAATACATGTTTTAGAGGGAAACGGGCTGTAAGACCATATCAGGTAATACATGCTTTAGAGGGCAACGGGCTGTAAGTCTATCCCAGGTAATACATGCTTTAGAGGGCAACGGGCTGTAAGACTATCGAAGATAATACCGGCTTTAGAGGGCAACAGGCTTTAAGACTATCCCAGATAATACATGCTTTAGAGGGCAACAGGCTGTAAGACTATCCCAGGTAATACATGCTTTAGAGGGTAACGGGCTGTAAGACTATCCAAGATAATACAGGCTTTAGAGGGCAATGGGCTGTAAGACTATCCAAGATAATACCGGCTTTAGAGGGTAACAGGCTGTAAGACTATCCCAGATAATACATGCTTTAGAGGGCAATGGGCTGTAGAACTATTCCAAGTAATACAGGCTTTAGAGGGCAACGGGCTGTAAGTCCATCCCCGGTAATACATGCTTTAGAGGGCAATGGGCTGTAAGACCATCCCAGACAATACATTCTTTAGATAGCAACGGGCTGTAAGTCTATCCCAGATAATACAGGCTTTAGAGGGCAACGGGCTGTAAGACTACCCCAGATAATACATGCTTTAGAGGGCAATGGGGTGTTAGACTATCCCAGGTAATACATGCTTTAGAGGGCAATGGGCTGTTAGATTATCCCAGGTAATACATGCTTTAGAGGTTAATGGGCTGTAAGACTTTCCAAGATAATGCATGCTTTAGATGGCAACAGGCTGTAAGCCTATCCGAGATAATACAGGCTTTAGATGGCAACGGGCCGTAAGACTATCCCAGATAATACATGCTTTCGATGGCAACAGGCTGTAAGACTATCCCAGATAATACAGGCTTTAGAGGGAAACGGGCTGTAAGACTACCACAGATAATACAAGCATTAGAGGGCAATGGGTTGCAAGACTATCTCAGGTAATACAGGCTTTAGAGGCCAACGGGCTGTAAGACTATCCCACATAATACATGCTTTAGAGGGCAATGGGCTGTAAGATCATCCCAGGTAATACATGCTTTAGATTGCAACGGGATGTAAGACTATCCCAGATAATACATGCTTTAGAGGGCAACGAGCTGTAAGACTATCCTAGATAATACATGCTTTCAATGGCAACAGGATGTAAGAATATTCCAGATAATACAGGCTTTAGAGGGCAACAGGCTGTAAGCCTACTCCAGATAATACATGCATTAGAGGGCAATGGGCTGTAAGACCATCCCAGATAATACATGCTTTAGAGGACAATGGGGTGTAAGACTATCCCAGGTAATACATGCTTCAGATGGCAATGGGCTGTTAGACTATCCCAGGTAATAATTGCTTTAAAGGGAAATGGGCTGTAAAACTATCCCAGATAATGCATGCTTTAGAGGACAACGGGCTGTAAGACTATCCCAGATAAAACATGTTTTGGATGCCAACTGGCTGTAACTCTATCCCAGATAATACAGGCTTTAGAGGACAACAGGCTTTAAGACCAACCCAGGTAATACATGTTTTAGAGGGTAACGGGCTGTAAGACTATCCCAGGTAATACTTGCTTTCGATGGCAACAGGCTGTAAGACTATCCCAGATAATACATGCTTTAGAGGACAATGGGCTGTAAGACTATCCAAGATAATACCGGCTTTAGAGGGTAACAGGCTGTAAGCCTATACCAGATAATACATGATTTAGAGGGCAATGGGCCGTAGAACTATTCCAAGTAATACATGCTTTAGGCGGCAATGGCTGTAAGTCCATCCCAGGTAATACAGGCTTTAGAGGGCAAAGAGCTGTAAGACTATCCCAGGTAATACATGCTTTCGATGGCAACAGGCTGTAAGACTATCCCAGATAATACAGGCTTTAGAGGGCAACGGGCTGTAAGACTACCCCAGATAATACATGCTTTAGAGGGCAATGGGGTATAACACTATCCCAGATAATGCATCCTTTAGAGGGCAGTGGGCTGTAAGACTATCCCAGGTAATACATGTGTTAGAGGGCAATGGGCTGTAAAACCATCCCAGAAAATACATGCTTTAGATGGGACGGGCTGTAAGACTATCCGAGATAATACAGGCTTTAGAGGGCAACGGGCCGTAAGACTATCCCAGATAATACATGCTTTCGATGGCAACAGGCTGTAAGACTATCCCAGATAATACAGGCTTTAGAGGGCAACGGGCTGTACGACTACCCCAGATAATACATGCATTAGAGGGCAATGGGCTGCAAGACCATCCCAGATAATACATGCTTTAGAGGGCATTGACTGTTAGACTATCCCCCATAATACATGCTTTAGAGGGCAATGGGTTGTAAGATCATCCCAGCTAATACATACTTTAGATGGCAACAGGCTGTAAGACTATCCCAGATAATACAGGCTTTAGAGGGCAACGGGCTGTAAGACCATCCCAGATAATACAGGCTTTAGAGGGCAATGAGCTGTAAGATTATCCCAGGTAATACATGCTTTAGAGGTCAATGAGCTGTAAAACCATCCCAGATAGTACATGCTTTAGATGGCAACGTGCTGTAAGACTATCCCAGATATTACAGTCTTTAGAGGGCAACAGGCTTTAAGTCCATCCTAGGTAATACATGCAGGTAATAATAAGCACTCCCTTGTGCACCCTCTTCTTAAGAAACCCTCTTCTGACCCCTCCTGCTCGGCTAACTATCGCCCAATCTCCATCACTCCCTTCCTGGGCAAGCTCCTGGAGAAACTGGCCATCTCCCAGCTTAACCTCCATGCTGAATCTGTTGGTAGCCTTCATGACCATCAGTCTGGCTTCAGAGCTGCCAGAAGCACGGAAATTGCTCTCCTGAACATCCGTGAGGACTTGCTCTTGAACCTCGACTCCAACACTCCGTGTGTTCTCATTCTGCTCGATCTCTCTTCTGCCTTTGACACTGTCAACCATGCCATCCTGCTCAACCATCTCCGTGATAACCTGGGTATCACTGGTCAGGCTCTGGCATGGCTGACATCTTTCCTCTCCAATCGTCCCTCCCAGGTCCAACTGGGGTCCTTCCTCTCTGACATCTTTTTCTCCACCTGTGGTGTCCCCCAGGGATCCAATCTCTCTCCCTGGCTGTTCAACCTGTATCTGGCACTACTTGCCCACCGCATCGCCGCTCTCTGCCCCAACTTTCAGTGCTATGCGGACGATACCCATCTCATTTTCAGGCTACCCTCGGCCTCCTCCTCTCCTTCCCTCATCTCTGACTGTCTGTCTGCTATCCAGGAATGGTGTGCCGCCAATGACCTCTGCCTTAATGCCAGTAAGACTGAGATTCTTCTCATCAGCACACCCACTCCCTCCTTCCCTGCAGCTCTCTGGCCGGCCTCTCTTGGCCCTCTTCCTGCTCCTACCTGCAAGGCAAAAAACCTCGGGGTCATCTTCGACTCCACACTCTCCTTCTCTCCTCATATATCTGACGTCTCTAAGAAGTCACACTACCAGCTGCACCTCCTCAGGGGTATTCTTCCCTTCCTCTCCTTCCCCCAGAAGCTCGCTGTCTCCCGAGCCCTGGTTCTCTCAAAGCTGGACTACTGTAACAGCCTCTATCTCAATCTGCCTGCCTCCACTCTCCGCCCTCTGCAACTCATCCAGAACAGAACTGCGAGACTTGTCCTTACCCTCAAGCCCAGGGACCGTATCTCTCCAGGACTGAAATCTCTACACTGGCTCCCAGTGGCTGCGAGGATAAAGTTCAAAACCCTCTGCATTGTCCACAAGGCCTTCTGGGGCCTGGGGCCTAAATACCTTCAACTCTCTCTTCCTAAATATCTTCCTTCCCGAGCCTTTCGCTCATCCGTCTCCAACTCCCTCAGGGTCCGCCGCTTCTCGAAGCAACGAGCTGGTGGTAGATCTCTCTCCGCGGCAGGGGCCTCTCTCTGGAACAGCCTTCCTGCCTCCCTGAAATTTGAGGAGAACCATCTCCGGTTCCGGAAGCACCTCAAAACCTTCCTCTTTGCTTCTGCTTTTTCTCTCCCTCTCCCCTGCTTATTCTTCACTGAAGCTGCACTGAATCTGCAACTGGGCCACTCTCACCGACCTCGGTCCTGGGCCCAGCCACTCTCCACTTGCACTGCCTCCCTGGCAACCCCTGCACTGCGGGACTGTCTCTGTATCCCTACAGCCCCCCCTTCCCAGCACTTGTCTGCACTTACCCTGCACTTGCCACCAGCTGGCCCTTTTCTTGTACTGCACTTCCCCCCTCCCCTTCCCCTTGCACTTTTCCCTTCCCCCTACCCCTTCACTTGCGCGATCTGAATGACACCTGGCTTAGTAGGATCGTTGTCTGTCCTCCCCTTGTTTCCCCCCTCCCTGCCTCGTCGCGCCTTGAAACACTTGTGTATAGGCGCGTTACAAATGCCATATCATATCATATCATATGCTTTAGAGGGCAACAGGCTGTAAGACTATCCCAGGTAATACATGCTTTAGAGGGCAATGGGCTGTAAGACTATCCCAGGTTATACATGCTTTAGAGGGCAACGGGCTGTAAGAACATCCAAGGTAATACATGCTTTAAAGGGCAATGGGCTGTAGGACCATCCCAGGTAATACATGCTTTAGAGGGCCACAGGCTAACAGGCTGTAAGTCCATCCCAGATAATACATGCTTTCGATGGCAACAGGCTTTAAGACTATCCCAGATAATACAGGCTTTAGAGGGCAATGGGCTGTAAGCCCATCCCAGGTAATACACGCTTTAGAGGGCAATGGGCTGTAAAACCATCCCAAGTAATACATGCTTTGGAGGGCAACAGGCTCTAAGACCATCCCAGAATATATAGACTTTAGAGGGCAATGGGCTGTAAAACCATCCCAGGTAATACATGCTTTAGAGGGCAATGGGCTGTAAGACCATCCCAGGTAATACATGCTTTAGAGGGCAACGGGCTATAAAACCATCCCAGGTAATACATGCTTTAGACGGCAATGGGCTGTAAGACCATCCCAGGTAATACATGCTTTAGAGGGCAATGGGCTGTAAGACCATCCCAGGTAATACAAGCTTTAGAGGGCAATGGGTTCTAAGACCATTCCAGGTAATACATGCTTTAGAGGGTAATGGGCTGTAAGACCATCCTAGATAATACAGGCTTTAGAGGGCAACGGGTTGTAAAACCATCCCAGGTAATACAGGCTTTATAGGGCAATGGGCTGTAAGACCATCCCAGGTAATACATGCTTTAGAGGGTAATGGGCTGTAAGACCATCCTAGATAATACAGGCTTTAGATGGCAACGGGCTGTAAGACTATCCCAGGTAATACAGGCTTTATAGGGCAATGGGCTGTAAGCCCATCCCATGTAATACATGCTTTAGAGGGCAATGGGCTGTAAGACCATCCCAGGTAATACATGCTTTAGAGGGCAATGGGCTGTAAGACCATCCCAGATAATACAGGCTTTAGAGGGCAACGGGCTGTAAGACCATGCCAGATAATACTTGCTTTTGAGGCCAAAGGGCTATAAAACCATCGCAGGTAATACATGCTTTAGAGGGCAACGGGCTGTAAGACCATCCAAGATAGTACATGCTTTAGATGGCACCGGGCTGTAAGACCATCCCAGGTAATACATGCCTTAGATGGCGACGGGCTATAAGACCATCCCAGGTAATACATACTTTAGATGGCAACAGGCTGTAAGACCATCCCAGATAATACAGGCTTTAGAGGGCAATGGGCTTGAAGACCATCCCATGTAATACATGCTTTAGAGGGCAATGGGCTATAAGACCATCCCAGGTAATACATGCTTTAGAGGGCAACGGGCTGTAAGACCATCCCAGATAGTACATGCTTTAGATGGCAACAGGCTATAAGACGATCCCAGGTAATAAATGTTTTATTGGGCAACACGCTGTTAGACCATTCCAGATAATACAGGCTTTAGAGTCCAACGGGCTATAAGACCATCCCAGGTAATACATGCTTTAGAGGCCGACGGGCTGTAATACCATCGCAGGTAATACATGCTTTAGAGGGCAACGGGCTGTAAGACCAACCCTGGTAATACATGCTTTCGAGGGCAACTGGCTGTAAGACCATCCCAGATAATAAATGCTTTAGATGGCAACGGGCTGTAAAACCATCCCAGATAACACAGGCTTTAGAGGCCAACGGGCTATAAGACCAGCCCAGGTAATACATGCTTTAGAGAGCAACGAGCTGTAAGACTATCCCAGATAATACATGCTTTAGATGTCAACGGGCTGTAAGACTATCCCAGATAATACAGGCTTTAGAGGGCAACTGGCTGTACGTCTATCCTAGGTAATACATGCTTTAGAGGATATCGGGCTGTAAGACTATCCCAGGTAATACTGCTTTAGAGGGCAACAGGCTGTAAGACTATCCCAGGTAATACATGCTTTAGAGGTCAACAGGCTGTAAGACTATCCCAGGTAATACATGCTTTAGAGAGCAACGAGGTGTAAGACTATCCCAGATAATACATGCTTTAGATGGCAACGGGCTGTAAGACTATCCCAGATAATACAGGCTTTAGAGGTCATTGGGCTGTACGTCTATCCCAGGTAATACATGCTTTAGAGGACATCGGGCTGTAAGACTATCCCAGGTAATACATGCTTTAGATGGCAACAGGCTGTAAGACCATCCCAGATAATACAAGCTTTAGAGGGCAATGGGCTTTAAGACCATCCCATGTAATACATGCTTTAGAGGGCAATGGGCTGTAAGACCATTCCAGGTAATACATGCTTTAGAGGGCAATGGGCTGTAAAACCATCCCAGATAATACAGGCTTTAGAGGGCAACGGGCTATAAGACTATCCCAGGTAATACAGGCTTTAGATGGCAACGGGCTATAAGACCATCCCAGGTCATACATGCTTTAGAGGGCAACGGGCTGTAAGACCATCCCAGATAGTACATGTTAGATGGCAACAGGCTATAAGACGATCCCAGGTAATACATGTTTTATAGGGCAACAGGCTGTTAGACCATTCCAGATAATACAGGCTTTAGAGTCCAACGGGCTATAAAACCATCCCAGGTTATACATGCTTTAGAGGCCGACGGGCTGTAAGTCTATCCCAGGTAATACATGCTTTAGAGGCCGACGGGCTGTAATACCATCCCAGGTAATACATGCTTTAGAGGGCAACTGGCTTTAAAACCAACCCAGGTAATACATGCTTTAGAGATCAACGAGCTGTAAGACTATCCCAGATAATACATGCTTTAGAAGGCAACAGGCTGTAAGACTATCCCAGTTAATACATGCTTTAGAGGGCAACAGGCTGTAAGACTATCCCAGGTAATACATGCTTTAGAGAGCAACGAGCTGTAAGACTATCCCAGATAATACATGCTTTAGATGGCAACGGGCTGTAAGACTATCCCAGATAATACAGGCTTTAGAGGGCAATGGGCTGTACATCTATCCCAGGTAATACATGCTTTAGAGGACATCGGGCTGTAAGACTATCCCAGGTAATACATGCTTTAGATGGCAACAGGCTGTAAGTCCATCCCAGATAATACAGGCTTTAGAGGGCAATGGGCTTTAAGGCCATCCCATGTAATACATGCTTTAGAGGGCAATGGGCTGTAAGACCATCACAGGTAATACATGCTTTAGAGGGCAACGGGCTATAAGACTATCCCAGGTAATACAGGCTTTAGATGGCAACGGGCTATAAGACCATCCCAGGTCATACATGCTTTAGAGTGCAACGGGCTGTAAGAACATCCCAGATAGTACATGCTTTAGATGGCAACAGGCTATAAGACGATCCCAGGTAATACATGTTTTATAGGGCAACAGGCTGTTAGACCATTCCAGGTAATACAGGCTTTAGAGTCCAACGGGCTATCAGACCATCCCAGGTTATACATGCTTTAAAGGCCGACAGGCTGTAAGTCTATCCCAGGTAATACATGCTTTAGAGGCCGACAGGCTGTAATACCATCCCAGGTAATACAGGCTTTAGAGGGCAACGGCTGTAAGACCAACCCTGGTAATACATGCTTTAGAGGGCAACGGGGTGTAAGACCATCCCAGATAATAAATGCTTTAGATGGTAACGGGCTGTAAGACCATCCCAGATGATACAGGCTTTAGAGGCCAACGGGCTATTAGACCAGCCCAGGTAATACATGCTTTAGAGGGCAACGGGCTGTAAGACCAACCCAGGTAATACATGCTTTAGAGAGCAACGAGCTGTAAGACTATCCCAGATAATAAATGCTTTAGATGGCAACGGGCTGTAAGAGTATCCCAGATAATACAGGCTTTAGAGGGCAACGGGCTGTACGTCTATCCCAGGTAATACATGCTTTAGAGGACATTGGGCTGTAAGACTATCCCAGGTAATACATGCTTTAGAGGGCAACAGGCTGTAAGACTATCCCAGGTAATACATGCTTTACTGAGCAACGAGCTGGAAGACTATCCCAGATAATACATGCTTTAGATGGCAACAGGCTGTAAGACTATCCCAGATAATACAGGCTTTAGAGGGCAACGGGCTGTACGTCTATCCCAGGTAATACATGCTTTAGAGGACATCGGGCTGTAAGACTATCCCAGGTAATACATGCTTTAGAGGGCAACGGGCTTTAAGACTATCCCAGGTAATACATGCTTTAGAGGGCAATGGGCTGTAATACTATCCCAGGTAATACATGCTTTAGAGGGCAATGGGCTGTAAGACTATCCCGGATAATGCATGCTTTAGTTGGCAACGGCTGTAAGACTATCCCAGATAATACATGCTTTAGAGGGCAATGTGCTGTAATGTCAATCTGGAAAAATAAATACCCTTCATTTGGATGATAGACGTATCTTGATGGCCGAAGGCCAACCGTCTTATGCACAGAATTATAGAAATACAGACTGCTATGCTTGACCAACAAGCGGCCATTTTAAACGTAGCAAGAATCGCCATTTTGCTTGTTAACCATTGCTCAATGCTTTCTGTCTAAACTGCTTTGCAGCTTGCAATTCTTGCGAATTCTGCTTACTCTGCTCAACTGTTAACATTGTTGTCTGAATATGAAAGGGCAAGGCCGCGGGACTGAGGAGTTCGTTGAAACTCCTCATGAGCAGCCCAGAAAGGAATGCCCACGCTCCCTCTGTGTAGCCTTGAGGGAGAGCTGCAGGGCATTTAATCATTTCACAGCTGCCAGCCAGTCTCGTACTGTGGTAGAATATGTTAGAATAAAGCAGCTAAAGGTTTGAATTATGCTCTTCTTACGGCCCCCCTTCACAAAACCCTTTAGAGCGTGTTGGCTCCCAGGACACGAATAGCACCTCATAGATAGCAAAGCTTGGAATGTGACTCTTCCCCCGTGTGCAACTTGCTTCCAAGAACAGAAGCACCGTGTTCTGTTCAACAACTAGAAGATGCCTCCGCACTTTCTAATTGCACATTGTTACTAGAATAGACATCGAAAGTGTCATAATTGTCATACCCGTCGGAAATGTCCATCGTCATCCCGAGTTCAAAGAAACTCAATAAAAGGGGGGTGTTAAACATGACATAGCTGATTGTACGATATGCATTTTGTATATATGTAACTGATGTACATAATTCGCTCTCTTGCGTCCCTCGAGGTCTAGAGAATACACGTCGCGGGGCGTGAGACCACAGTTGGCCAATTGGTACTATTTTGCTTGCAATAAACCCTAGCATTGGGAATTTGAACCTCGTGTCTGGCTCATCCTTTCGTGTATGGTTATTGCCTTGTTTCCATATCGCGAGGGACCCCTAAGGGCCCCTTTCAAGATGTCGCCCAAATAGGGACCCAAGCCCCACTTGCCCCATCGTATACGTTGTAACGGAGTAAAGGCGGAGAACGGCGAGGACGGGACGATCGACCCGGGATCAAGAGGTCTACGGGGCGCCCTGTAGAAGTGAGGAGAGATTCCTTTCGCAGATCTGCACACATCTGATCCCTGATCGACGTACCTGGCCAGAGGGCAAAGGAGGCGAGGGTCCCGAGACGAGGCAGAAGCCAGAGAAGCGCAGACACGACGTGGGGAGAGGTTGCGTTAGAACAGGCGACTTGTTTTATCAGGTGAGTCATTCCCCGATTCAAACGAAACGCTGATTATTGGTAGAGTGTTGATTTTGCAAATTCAAACATCCAGATTAAGGTTGGTTAACCAAGGGGAAGGTTCAAAACATGCCTGGAGTACTGTCCACTTTAGTGGGGCTTTTCCGCTGCGGTAGACAGTCCTTGGAAAATGGCCAAAGTGCACCGCCTGGGGGAACGCCGGCTTATGACATGTATGCAAAATATGGTGTGGGTGCGATAATGTTTTGTGAAATTTGGCATAGGCAAACTAGAAAACAACAGGACCATCAGTGGCCGATTAATGGTAGCTTTGAGATTGCGAGGATAGATAACTTAGAAAGGGTGTTGATAAGGGAAAAAGCGCGACCCGCAGCTTTTGAGACTATCAAAGATTGGAGGAGGGAAGCAATGCTCCGACTTAGGAGTAGAGAGAAGCATGCGCGTAGGCACAAATTGAAGCTTGAGGTAGCAGAAGAAAAGGAGGAGGAGGAGTGGACAGCAAGTCTAAAATGAGAAGGGAGACGTGAGCAAATGAACATAGAAGGAATATACCCATAGCGGGAACTACACATAGCAGACAAATTAATGGAACATTTGTTAACCCATACGGGTCGAGGCCCAAAAGCAGGATCGAAACCAAACACGCCAGTAGTGACTGTACAGGCCCAACCAGTAGCTCTCATACCCCCTCCCGCAGCCCAAGCACTTCCCCTCACGCAAGCATTAACCCACGCCCCACCCACAGCTCGAGCCATCCCACAAGCGCAGACCTCAGACGCCCAATTTTCCAGCACCCAGGAAGGCCCTTCACAGATACCACCTGTGTCACTTGTCCCATCCGCACCTCCCGCTCCAGAGACAGATTCAGCACCTTCCGCCCCTCCCGAAGTCGAAATTGAGACCGGGGAGGCGAGAGGCAGGGCTGAAGGAACAGGATTTGGACGGGTAACTTGCAGCGCGATCAGCAAAGAAAGAAAGATTGAATTACAGCAAGAGGCAGAAATGTACATAGAAGGAAATGATGGGATGGCAGCATTGGCCTCATTATATGGGTACCGAAGAAGCAACGAGAGACAGGTAGTGTTGGAATACATGGGGACATTTTTGGTGGGAGAATGGAAAAAGTTACTTGAGAAATTACCGCCACAACGATTGTTAGATTTGAACCAATTAGCATGTTGTAGAATAAAAGATGAAGAAGTAAAGGAACATGTGAATGGACTTTTTGATCTTAAAAATGAGTTGGATAATGATTATGCTGAAATGTTTGCTGCACCTGGGCACTGGGGTTGGGATATTAGAAGAGATGGGAGAGGGACGGTAGAACCATACATACAGCGGAGACATTCAATGTCATCTGTACAGAGGGGCGACAAGCTGAAAGTACGTATACGGGAAGTGATAAAGTGGATGTCGAATCCTAGTATCCCAACAATGGTCATAAATGACATATTTGATGAATATTCCATGCCAATGAAAAGAAAGTCGCTGCAATCGATGGCTGAACATTTAATAGACAAGGATATAAAAAACAATAAGGCTAGCCCACCCGAGATACTAGCGGTATATAAGAGAGCATTCGAGCGAAGTACAAGAGAAACGGGTCTATCACTGGACTTAGGAATACTATTGAACCTAAGAGAAGGGGGAGGGATCGTGAGTGGGGCATTTCCAATGAGAGAGGTTCCGCTCAGATTTATACCAAAAGTAGAGGTCCCTGCAATGGGAACAGTAGGGGCGCAGGTAACACCAGCCCATTTCACCGCCCAGTATGTGCATGTCCCCTTTTCCAGGCAAGAGGTGAATACTATAAGACAGACGATTCCCGATATAAGAAAGAATCCAGCAGATTTCTACAAGGAAGTAGAGTCAACCCTGAGATCAGCAGTGCTTCCTATGAGCGATATAGATTTGATTTTCCCAGTCATTTTGCCAGCAGATATATGGAAACAGATAAGGACGGTAGATGACGTGAGGGCTTTTGACGCCACATGGGCGGAGTTACTATTGGAGGACAAAAATAAAAAAGTAGGGGAAAATCCGGGAACCCGCATGGCAGATCTACCAGAACGGATAATGCGGAGATTGAGGGAAATAATTCCAGAAAAAAGGATTCAGTGGGACAAATTAACTACATGTGTACAGGGCAAGGATGAGCCAGTAACGGATTATTTCAATAGATTTGAAGGAGTATTCACAGACTTCAGTGGGCAGGATGTGAGCACAGAGTCGGGGAAAAGGCTATTTGTTGATAAATATGTGAGGGGACTAATATTACCAATTCAAGATATGTTAATGGCGTCGGAAAGTGCCTGGGCAGCAAAACCGGTGAGTGAGATATTACACATAGCCCAATATTACGAGAACAGGGTAAATGTGGCGAAAGAAAGAGAGATGAAGGATAGAGTAAATTTAAAAACGAGGGTGTTACTGCAGCAGGTAATTGGATACAATAGAGGTAGAGGAAATGCACAAGGCAGGGGAAATTTGAATAATAAGCACGGGGTGTCATTGGGATTAAATCAATGTGCGTACTGTAAGGAGGAAGGACACTGGCGAGCACAATGCCCGCACCTACAGAATAGAGGTGGGTTTGGTCAGAGAAGGCCTCATAGAGGACATCAGGGGTCAAATGGACCAAGCAGAAATAGCATGCAGCAGCAGCAGGGATATACCAATGGAGGTAATCAAAACCAATCCTATGGTCAAAACCAAGCTCAACAGAACCAGGCATTGAACCAAAGTGTTCCGAACCAAAATCAGGGCGGGCAGGGCCAACAGAGAAATGATCAGAGTGGAGGACACCGAGGGAGAAATGGGAATATTTTTGATACACAGCCAAACACGTATTATAGTAGCAGTGGTGACTACACATCGGACGATGTGTTATTTTCGCACTAGGACAGCCCACGGCAGGGGTCGGAACCAGTGTCTATGACAAAAATACTCAGTACAAGGGAAGAGAATTCGACACTCTCTCCCGTACCACAGAAGCTGAATGAAGTTGACCATCCACCCGTGGTTGGCACAGGCACCTGATAGAATAAACAGGACACCACGTGGCAGCCAATGGGGGGAAGAGGAGTTAGGAAGAGGTTGTGGATAGGGTGGAGGGAAATTAGGAACACCGGTAAGAGGGTTAGGAAAACCTATGTTGGATAGGACAAGGGGAGCAACGGGAAAGAACCCTACCTATTTTCCTATGAACACTTTACACCTGTATCCAGCATACCATACACAGAATACAGACCTGAGATTTGAAACACCTTAATACGTGCATCATACCATAGTCTTAGACCTGCCCCTACGACCTCATAAATACAGAAACATAGATGATACCCTGCACATGTCATACTTGGGAGAAAATCCCACAATGAATCAACAAACACATGGCCCGTGAGCTTACAGAAAACAATGAATATGAACACGTAACATGAAACATGGAACGTATTTGCAGCAACACAAATAACAAATAACATATGCCCCTTTTGATTTTAGAACGTGATTTGCTGTCATGCAATGCAGTAATGGCTCTTCCACCTGCATTGATCAATGAAACTTGCGAGCAAGCAAACTTCTAGCACTGGATTTTAAAGGCGGCAGGGTACTAGAAACAAGGACAAACTACTTATGTCCGAGCGGTAAGCGCGCCGTTTCCACACACAGCAAATAACACCCATAAGAGCGTGATTCTGCCCGCCGCCACTCGCCCTGTACTTAACTCAAGTCCGGGAGGCCCGCAAGCCTTCCCGGACGTAGCAGTTTTCAGCTTCTAAAATGGATTCTGCAGCCGACTGTAGTCCGTGTTCCCGTAGAGAGTTTTCACATGCTGCTGCCTGTGTCGTAGCTTCACCTGCTCCTGCTTCGATACACAAAATAAGCCACACCTGCCGTGGCTCCGTTACTCCTTATAAACGTTTTTAATCCTTACCAGCTGTGTCAACGACCGCACGGCCGCAACTACAATTTTCCCCAAAGAATGATGGGAAATGTAGTTAGAGTTGAATTCATGAATTCCACAGACCTCTACCGCCTTTTGCACACTCCTTTCTTGCACCAGCCCTTTTTCCTGACATTACCTCCCCTCTCACGGCTCTTCCTCAAACCAGCCTTGGACATGTGGCGCAAGTGAAATTGTTTCACCAACTTAGGAGCATGCACTGCTCCTGCTGGCTCCCAAGAACAATCCTCCGGTCCATAGCCTTTCCATTGGATTAAATACCACGTCTTCTGGCCCCGTTTCTTGACATCCAAAATTCGTTCCACTTCATATTCCACCTGTCCTTCTTTCATGATTGCTGGTGGTCATTTAGTTGTCATCCCAGGAGCTGCGGGTTTAAGAAGAGATACATGGAATACTGGGTGTATCGCTAGATTCGTAGGCAAACGTAATTTCATAGCAGTTTCAGAAATACATTGAATAATGGTATAAGGCCCAATGAACCTAGGCATACATGTTCGTGATCCTATCATGGAGAGGTTTCGAGTTGAGAGCCACACTCTATTTCCCACTTGATATTTAGGACTTTCCTGTCTATGCTTATCAGCTTGTGTTTTATACTGTCTTTTGGCATGTTCCAAATTGGTTCGTGCTTTTTGTCTGACTTCCAAAAGCAACTGTTTGCGCTCCTGCAATGCTGGTATACTTTCTATTTCGGGCAAATGTTCAGGTATCATATTCTGCTCCTGACCATACAGGCACTCATTAGGAGCCATTCCCAAAGAACTGTGAAAGGTGTTATTGTATGTGAATTCTGCTAACCAAAGAGCTTGCACCCAGGATCCTCTTCCATCCCCCAAATACCCTCGCAAATATTGCTCAAGTGTTTGATTCATTCTTTCCGTTTGACCATCTGTTTCAGGGTGATAGCTGGTGGATAGAGCACAGTTGATTCCTAATAGTCGACAAAAAGCACGCCAACAACTGGAAGTAAACTGAGAACCTCGGTCTGAAACAATGCTTTTAGGTAGACCATGTAATCTCACTATGTGTTGTAGAAATAACTCAGCCAATTGGCCTGCTCCCGGTATTCCAACACACGGCACAAAATGTGCCTGTTTTGACAAGAAATCCACTACAACCAATATTGTATCAAAGTGATTGTCAGGGGGCAAATCTGTGATGAAATCCATCGAAATGAGAGTCCAGGGTCTCTCAGGAGTCGGTAATGGCTGTAACAAACCTCTTTTCTTAACATGATCTGCCTTATTTCTTAAACAATTTTCACATTGTACCAAATAAGTCATAATGTCTTGTCTTTTTTTTTAAACTTTTCTTTATTGGCAAGAAGTAGCAGGCAGTATAGAGCATGTTAAGACAGTGACACACATTTCATATTGTAACATGTATAATAAAGGGATAAGTACTACAGAGGGTCAGAGACAAGCTCAGCATAGGTTCAATACAATAGAGGGGTGTATCAATTGGCGGGATCCGCCCCCGGATTAGGAGAAGGAGGGGATGACCGTAGTTCCAAGTCCACCCTACTATTCAGATAACTACAGAATTCTGTCCATATGTGTTTAGGGCGAGCCTTGCTAGGTAGCATGTTGATGTAGTCTTCTTCGGTGGATTGTGTCCAGGTGAGGGCCTTCAGCCACATCTCCAGGGAGGGGGGGGACCTGCGTTTCCAGCATTGGAGGATGCATCTCTTGGCCACACTCGCCGCCACATTCAGAAACTTAGCTACACGTTTCGCCTCAGGCCCCTGCCAGAGCCCAAAGAGAAGAGACATGGGCTCTGGGTCTATGGGGAATCCGACAATTTCAGAGAGGGTTTCAGTCACAGCGCCCCAGAACGGGGCCAATACCGCACAAGACCAGAACATGTGGGCATGGTCCGCCTCATTGGATCTGCATCTTTGGCACAGGTGGGATTGATCACGGGCGAATTTCCCAATTGCATAGGGGGTGTAATAAAGGCGGTTGAGCAGTTTGTATTGGATGCATCTGATTCTAGAATTGAGGGAGACCTTGCGAGTATGTATGCACATCTTGGACCACACATCATCCAAGATGTCCCGTCCCAGGTCGCGGCTCCATGCATCTCGAGCAGTGTGGGGGGGCTCGCTCGCCTGTGCCGTCAGCATCTTATACAGGGAGGATACAATACTCTTGGCCCCAGCAGAGTTGGCTATGTAGCAGACCTCGGGGGACTCAGGGGGTTCGTTCGGGTATGAGGGCCACATGTCCTGGACCGCCGCTCTAATGCGGAAGTATTGTAAAAGCTCGAGTGGGGATCTAGAGTGTCCAGGCCTCCATGTGTCTGGGGTGATAAATCTCCCGTCAGGGAACAGGTCGGAGAGTGATCTATATCCCAGGTCCAACCAGTGGCGTATGAGGAGTTTATCTTGTGTGGGGGTAAGGCCGGGGAACGACCAGAGGGGGAGCCATTTGTAGTACGGAGGGGAGCGAGAGTCAGGTTGCAGGATCTGCCGCCACGCCTTAATCGTGGAGGCCACCGGGTCAGCCGGAGCTTGTGTTCGATATGAATGAAATAGGATCAGGGACATGATATTCACTTCCTCGGTCGCTAATATTTCAAGTTTGACATGCGGGGGGGGGTCCTGGTGGTGGTACCAATATGTAGCATGCTGGGCCTGGGCTGCCGTCCAGTACCGGGTGAGGTCAGGTGCACAGAAGCCACCCCTCTCATAAGGGAGGGTCATGTGTTGCCACTTCCTGCGCACCGCTCCCGAGTGCCAAAGGAAACGGGCGAACTCAGAGTGCAGGGCCGCGAAGTATTGTTTCCCGGGCCAAAGAGGGACATTGGCGAATACGTACAGAAGTTTAGGGACGATAATCATCTTTATTAGGGACAGTCTCCCTGATAGTGAGAGGGGGAGGTTGCGCCATCTTTCCATCTTGGTGTGAGCGTACTGTGCGGCAGCCCTGTAGTTACTGGACAACAATGAGGATTTTGAGAGAGACACCTGAACCCCTAAATATTTAATACCCTCGGGAGCCCATTTGAGAGGGAATTCGCACACTGGTTGGGAGGTTGTAGGAGTGAGGGGAAAGATTTCAGATTTGGAATAATTTATGGTGAAGCCCGAGAATGTACCGATTTTAATGATTTCCCGCATAATCGAGTCGAGGTGCACTGAGGGGTCCCTGATATACAGGAGCACGTCGTCGGCGTACAATGATATGATTTCGGGAGTATCCCGCAGGCGGATCCCTTTGCGAGCGTGGTTATTTCGGACACTGTCCGCCATGGGCTCGATGGCCATGGCGAATAGCAAGGGGGAGAAGGGGCACCCCTGTCGCGTCCCTCGATGGAGGCGGATGGGAGCCGACAGACGCGAATTCACCAGGACTCTGGCCGATGGGTCAGTGTATAGTAATTTGATGCAGGACATCATATAAGGGCCAATCCCCATCTTCCCCAGGACCGCCCACATATATTGCCACGAGACCATGTCAAACGCTTTTTGGGCGTCCAATGTCACAGCCACCGCGTTTGCTTGGGGGTCGATTCTGGAGATGACATTAAATAGTCGGCGGATATTTAGAGCGGTGGAGCGGGCGGGAACAAATCCGCTCTGGTCAGGGTGGATCAAGTATTTCATGACAGGGAGGAACCTGTTAGCAATGATTTTGGCAAAGATCTTGGTGTCGGTATTAATAAGGGATAGAGGTCTGTAAGAGCCGCAATCATCCGGGGGCTTGCCCGGCTTAGGAAGGACGGTGATGACAGCCTCGCGCAGGGACCGGGGGAGGGTGGATAGACGCAGCGACTCCTCCCAAACCTCATGAAGACGTGGGGCCAAGAGGGCTGCGTGTTCCTGGTAGAACTCGGCTGTCAGGCCATCTGGGCCTGGGGCTTTCCCTTTCGGGAGGGCCGAGATGACAGCAGTGATCTCTTCGAGGGTAAAGGGAGCGTCTAGCTGTTCTTTAGTGGCCAGGGAGATCAGGGACATTGGGATGCGGTCCAGAAGGTCGTCTAACTCTCGCGGGCTGTGCTCTGGTTGGTGGGCATAGAGATTGGCATAGAACCCTGCGAAGGTCTCGAGAATGGGCTGGTCCGCCCAGTGTCGTTCACCCTCGTTATCGATGACACAGTTAATCCGAGTCCTGCCACTCTCGGCCCTGGCGAGGCGGGCAAGGGTACGGCCCGGTCTCTCTCCTTCGCCGTACTTCCGAGCTATAGTGGGGCGGGAGAGGTATTTTATCTCGCTGTGGGCGAGGTCCTCGAACGAGTCAAGTTCCGTTCTAATTTGTGCCAGTGTAGACGGAGAGGGAGAGGCTGCATATTCGCGCTCCAGTTCCCCAAGCTTGGACTCAGAACGGCGCAGAGAGTTTCTGATGTCCTTCAGGACCCCGGCCTCTCTGGAGATACACATGCCCCTGATGAAAGCTTTAAAGGCCTCCCATCTCACCCCGTCGGTCGTGTCATGGCGTTTGTTGCTGTCAAAAAACAAGGTGATGTCTGCAAGGATGTCGGCCTTAAAGACTATGTCGCGTAATGAGTCAGGTTTGAACCTCCAGTTAGAGTGCGGAGGGGGAGCTGGTTGCATGGAGATGTCTAACGTGATCGGGGAGTGATCGGAGAGTGTGCGAGGGAGAATCTGTGAGCCGAGTGTTTTGCCCATGAGCCCCTCAGAGAGGAGGAAAAGGTCAATCCTGGAGTGACTATCATGGACGGAGGAGTAGAATGTGAACTCTTTCGATGTAGGGTAGAGCGCCCGCCAGGCGTCCACCAGTCCAGCATTGAGCATGTGTGTATGGAGGCGGCGTGCAGACCTAGACGGTGTTCTGGGTGCAACACCGGATCTGTCCAGGTCAGGGTCCAGGATCAAGTTCATGTCTCCCCCCCATATGATGGGAACCCCAACGTAACTGAGGAGGATGTCGAGGATGTGATCGAAAAATTCGGGTGCATCGATGCAAGGGGCATATGTGTTGACCAGTAGGCACTCCGTGTTAGCGAGGTAACAGTGTAGTATCACATATCTACCTTGGGTGTCGATGTGGCTGGTGCGAAGGGAGAACTCCAGGGATCTGTGTATCAAGGTGAGTACGCCTCTGGATTGTGAGGAGAACGCAGTGTAATATTTGTTAGGGCCCCAAGACGGGGCGAGAGAGGACGATAGTTGTGCGAGAGCATGAGTTTCCTGTAAAAAAAGGATCTTCACCCCGTGCCTCTGGACGTAGGCAATGACCCTTCGTGCCTTCGTGTAGTTGCTGAGCCCTCTGATATTCCAAGACATTAGCCTAAGGGCCATCTACTAGGAGTTTAAGGGGGATCCGAGTAGTGCGTGTCAAACACTGTCATGCAAATGCCGGCCACAAGTTCAGTGACCAAATGAATCCTGCCTAAAGCTGCCACTATCTTACCTTTTTTGTTAATATACCCACTCCCAACAACACCACCCCCCTCCCTCACTGCAGTCCCCAACATTGCAGTGGCCAGGAACCCACCCACAGTTACATGGCTGTTGCGCCGCGCCCAACGGGGCTGGATCGATCCCCAAACCAAACAGGGGAACAGGCAGTGAACTAAACAGGCCAAACTCGGCGTTGCAATCGCAGCGGGGGAAGCTGCTGCCGTGAGCCCGATGAAAATAGTTGGACGGTGAAGTCCATATAGTGGCATACAGCGGTAATACAGTTGAATTCTAGGAGGAGACAGCGTGGGAAAAAGCAGTGAGCCAGGGCTGTAGGGATAGGGAGTCTAGGTATAAGTGCAATAACCGTGTTCCGTACAGCTGTGACCCGCATTCCCTATTAAGTTTCCACAGTGAGTTACGGAATTAGGATAGTGAACAAAAAAAATGCAGATACATGGAATTACAAGCATATTACAGATATAGAGCGTGGTAGTAGTGCTACCGTGAATACAGTAACAGGTATATGGTAGGCGGGCTCAGTCCCTATCCGTGGGGTCACCCACAGGGTCAGGGATAGGGATATGGGACTCAATAAATTTCACCGCCTCCTCGGGGACTGTGAAGAAGTAGAGTTTATTGCGGTGGGTGAGCTTCAGCCTGGCGGGAAATAACATGGCATATTCAATTCCCCTCTCCCTCAGCAGTTTTTTAACCCCATTGAATTGCTTGCGTTCCAGTTGAACATTGACGGAGAAGTCTGGAAAGATGCGGATGACCTGGGACTCAAACCTCAGTTCCCCTTTTTCTCGGGCCAGCCGCAGAATGTGGTCCCTGTCTCTGTAACTGAGGACCCTGGCTATAATTGGTCTGGGGAAGTCGCCCGGCCTGGGGCGTGAGGCCAATGAGCGGTGGGCGCGCTCGATAGCGAAGAAGGGGGAGAGTTGGGGATCCCCCAGGAGGTCCCTCAATAAGGCCTCAACTGCGACCTCCATTTTGCCCTTGAGGGCTGCCTCGGGAACCCCCACAATGCGGATGTTATTTCTACGGGATCTAGATTCCAAATCGTCGCACTTTGCCTTGACCTGCTTCATATCCCGCACCAAGTCGGAGACCGTACTCTGGAGCGCATGAACCTCGTCCTCAGCGGCCCCAATTCTGGTCTCGGCCTCTCCCAGTCTGGTACCGTGTTGATCTAGTTTGGTGCGTAGGGAGGCTACGTTGGCGTTGATATCATCCAGTTTCTCATGGAATGACGCAAAGTTTTTGGCCATGGTCTCCATAAGAGATGTAAGGTTAGGCTGAGGGGGGCAGGAGGGAACATCAGAGTCATCGTGGAGAGGGGCGGCCTCTGCCTGGTCTTGTTTAGCTAGGGCTTTGGCGTATTTGTCCATTGCTCCAGCCTTGTTGGCCCCACGTGCCTTGCCGGACATATTGGGGGGGCCCGCTGTGATCCGCAGGGTGTGTGACGCAGATAGTCAGCAATGGGGCCCAGAGGGCTTGTAGAGGGGTGCCGGCCTTCAATCGGCAAAGGGTCAGCAATAGCCAGGAGGGCGGGAGCGAGGTGCGCTCGCCGCAGGTGTGTTGTGGAGTGCCGGACCCGCCCAGAGGGCAAGCAAGGTGTTCACACAGCAGAATAGCCAGGAGGGCCTCAGGCAAGAGAAGCCAGCACAGTCCGGGGCGTCTGGTGTCGTCGGGGCGGAGCGAATAGCCGCACAGCCTGGGCAAATATGAATGGTGGAACGCCCAGAGTCGCACCAGCGTTAGATGAGTGGTCTCGGTAATCCTGGTGTGTGTGGGGGCCCCTGTCTCTCGTGGAATGGGGTGAGCGCAGCCCAAGGATGAGGCAGTCTAATGGGTGTTTGAGGAGGCCAGCAGTGGAGGGCAGCGCAGGCAAGGGCGCTGCGATTGTCTGCACTGCCTGGGAAGGTGAGGGCGGTGGAGCGCCCGGAGTCGCACCAGTGGCAGAGGAGTGGTCCCAGAGGATCCTGATATGGGTGGGGGGCACTGTCCCGCGTGGAGCGGGATGAGCGCAGCCCGAGGATGAGGCAGTCCAATGGGCGTTTTCAGAGGCCAGTAGTGGAAGGCAGCGCAGGCAGGGGCGTCTGGCATACCCAGGGCGCAGCGATTGTATGCACAGCCAGGGGAGGTGAGAGTGTGGAGCGCCCAGAGTCGCGTTAGCGGCAGATGAGAGGTCCCAGGGGATCCCAGTCCGAGTGCGGGCCACTGCCTCCCGTGGAATGGGATGAGCGCAGCCCGAGGATGAGGCAGTCAAAAGTGGGCGTGCTGTGCAGCGATCCGCACCCCCAGTCCCCTCACCTTGGAATAATGTGGACCGAAGTGTGGATGGTAGTCCGGGTGAAAGCGGGCCTCCAGGCGAGGGGCGGAGCGGGCCCCAGTCAGCCGCAGGAGCTCGGCCACAGGGAGGCCCGGCACCGCCACCCAGCAAAGGCGCCCCGCAGGGCCAGCAATGTCAGCAGCGGAGTCCTCCAGGAAGGAACGTCGGGTGACCGGCGCCGCGGGGGGCCGCTCCAGCAGCCCCCGCAATGATGCAGAGTGGGTCCGCCCGCCTCCGCGGCCGCCCAACAGCGAGAGCGGGCCGGCGAGGGACACCGCGCCAGCCGGTCCCAGGTCTAGTCGCGCTCCTCACGGGGAGAGCGGGGCGCGAAGGGCAGCGCCACCCGCCCGCGCGCACCAGCGAAGGTAGGCGGGAGGCGGGGAAGAGGGAACCTCAGAGCCCCGAACGGACGCCCATCCCGCAGGCGGATGAAAGCGTCGGGCAGACAAGCAGCGCCAAGGAGCGATCTCCCGCGAGGCACAGGGGGGATGGGCTGTGGAGGGATCACGCGGCCGAGGAGGCCCCAGTCGGTGGCGGAGCGGCCATCAAGCTCCGGTTTCGCCCCAAAACAGGTCCAGCTGAAGCCGGGGCGCTGGGCAGCACAATGGTGGGGGTTCCAACTTCAGGATAGCAGTAGAACCGCTGATTCAGGCGGATTTGCAAAAGACGGGCCACGGAGCTCCAGTACTAAGCAGCCATCTTGCTGGCTGCTCAACAGCGCCCCCTCATAATGTCTTGTCTTAATGTGGGCCACCAAAAGTACTTTTCCAACATCACTTTCATTTTTTTCTGACCTGCATGTCCCGCAAGGGAGAGTTATGACACCAAAACAAAGCCTTTTCTTGCAACATTTTGGTTGGTAAATACAATCGACCCTGATGATATGGTAAGCCATTCCGTACTGTCCTAGTCGAATGACTCCTTTGCCACTCTTGCAGTTGTCTAGATGATACTGCTTTGTTTACCTGTTCAATCAACTTCGTGGTAATAGTCCCAATAATCCTATCGGGTGCAATGATCGTTTTTGTTTCACTTATTGTATTGTCTAAATTCTGTTGCCGGGACAAAGCATCAGCTTTACCGTTTTTCTTTCCCTGCCTAAATGTCACCACAAAATCAAATTCATTGAACTATTGAGACCATCTTAATTGTCTTGGAGTCAAACATTGAGCTGTCTTAAAGTATTGTAAATTTTTATGATCTGTTACTACCACAACCTGATGTTTTGCTCCCAGTAAGTAATGCCTCAACTCAAGGAATGCTGATCGGATAGCCAATAGTTCTTTATCAGTGATGGAATAGTTTTGTTCACATCCAGACAATTTCCTAGAGAAAAATGCCACCGGATGCAAAACTCCATTCTCATCCTTTTGGGAAAGAATAGCTCCTATGGCCACATTGCTGGCATCTGTCTCCACCTGAAAGACCCTCTCCGTGTTTGGATGTCTTAGTACTAGAGCAGTGGTAAAGGCTATCTTCAATTCGTGAAACGCTTTTTCTGCTTCAGCACTCCAATGAAATCTCACTGCCTTTTTGAGTAATTGTGTAATAGGGGTAACAATGTTTGAGAAATTACTAATAAACCGCCTATACAAATTAGCAAAACCCAGAAAAGACTGAATATCCTTTATGCATTGTGGAGATGGCCAATCCCTGACGGCCTGCACTTTTTTAGGATCCATCACAATTCCTGTTGCCGTCAGAATGAAGCCCAAAAACTCCACCTGTCTCACATGGAAGGCACACTTCTCTAGCTTAACACACAGTTGATAAGTTTGCAACCTGTGTAACACAGCTTTCACATGCTGCACATGCTGTTCTAGAGACTCTGAATAAATCAAAATGTCGTCTATGTACACAATAACCAAAACATCAAGAAAGTCATGCAATACCTCTTGCATAAAAAACTGAAAGCCGCTGGGGTATTACATAGACCAAAAGGCATAACCAAGTATTCAAATAACCCAAACTTTATCCGAAAAGCGGTTTTCCACTCATCACCTTCTTTCACTCTTATCAGATGATATGCTCCTCTCAAGTCCAACTTAGTATAAATCTTGGCTATCCTTACTTGATCTAAAAGGACTGCAATCAGAGGCAATGGGAACCTGTTCTTAATTGTCACCTTATTTAATGCACGGTAATCTATGCAAGTTCGTAAAGTGCCTTCTTTTTTTGGAACAAAAAACAATGGTGAGGAGACCGGGGACGTAGAGTGTCTTATAAACCCCTTAGCCAACATCTCATCCAAATAGTCACGTAAATACTTATTTTCTTTTTCAGTAAGAGCGTAAATCCTGCTGCAAGGTAATTTTTTTCCTTCCTCAAGATCAATCACGCAATCATATGGTCTATGAGGTGGTAACTGCTCTGCTACTCTTTTGTCAAATACCTGGACAAATTATTGATGCTGTGACGGAATCTCTCCACTCATGGCCCCCACCACCTGATTGTCCAATCCTTTCTCTACCATAAATTGGACAGGTCCTACTTCTGGTACCATATGTTCCTGACAACTTTCCTCCTCAAACCACAAGACTTGTCTTACCCAATCAATCCGAGGGTTATGTAGCACCAACCATGGCATACCCAAAATCAATCCGAACTGTGGGGCTGCAATTAAATCAAACGTGATTTCCTCCTTATGCCCAGATGTACAAATCATCTCCATGACTTGTGTCTGTTTCCGGATGGGCCCTGATATTAGTGGTGAACCATCCACAGATTGTACTCCCTCCATCTTTTATCAACCAAGGGTAATCCCAACCTTTCAGCAAATGAAATATCCACAAAATTGCCTGTAGCCCCAGAATCTACCATGGCCATCACTTCTTGTTTAGTACATGCAAAATATAATGTTACCAGAATGTATAAATGAGAAGTTTTACTTCCCATCGTATTTTCCACCAATCTTGGGAACCTGAATTTGTTCGGGCCTGACACCTGTGTTCCCCCTAAGGTCAGCCCAACTCTTTTCCCGACTCCTTAGTACTCTTTTCTCCACCCGACTTCTTTTGCGGGGTGATGGGACAGCTACGTATAAAGTAAAGTGTCCCGCCTGCCCACAATAAAGACACAATTTATTCATTTTACGTTGTTCCTTTTCTAAGGCTGATAATGGTCCTCTAATACTGCCAATTTGCATAGGTTCTGCTTCACTCAGTTTTCCTCCTCTACCTCTATCCAGACTCGCAAATGGTAATACTTCCGGTCTTTTCTTATCCCATTTTCGCTCATTCATCCTATGATCCAATCGTAATGCCAAGTCAATCATTGCCGTACAAGTACTTGGTTGCGGCTCTACTTGAGCAATAGCATCCTTGAGCTCTTCGCGTAACCCCTGGTAAAATAACACTGTTTGTTTAGCCACTGGCCACTCTGTTTCGTATACCAGCCGATTAAAGTGTGTGACATAGGTGACCAAATTCACCTATGTGAATTGTTCCTTGCTTCAATCCCAACAACTCTTTGTCCTGTGCTAAGGACACCTCTCTTCTATCAAATAGTCTGCCAAATTCTGCCAAAAAACCATCCCAATTATATAGCAATGGATCATCCTTTTGTACCAAAGGCATGGCCCAAGCCGCTGCATCTCCAGTTAAATAGGAGATTAAAAAAACCTGTTCTCGCCTGTATACTCTCAAAAGCTGTGGGTTTACACAAAAATTGTAATCTGCATTGCGTGAGGAACGTCATATATTTGCGAGGATCTCCCGCAAACCGCTCCGGCGCTGCTAGAGGAACACTGCTCGGAGGTTTCACAATGATTGTTGGATTTTGACTTGTGGACGCTCCCTGAGTTCTGTTGCCTTCCAAAGGAATTCCCTGAGCTACCAAACTCTGAACTTGTGTTTTTAGATTATCTGACTCTTGTCTGGCATGTGCCAACTCCAACTGAATATCCTGAAGAGCCTTTAGCACATCGGCTAAAGGCGGAGGTGTTGCGTCCATTTGGCTTGGGTGGTTGTAAGTATCCCAATATGGGGGTGGCTTATTATGTCAATAATACTCAGTGCAAGGGAAGAGAATTCGACACTCTCTCCCGAACCACAGAAGCCGAATGAAGTCGACCCTCCACCCGTGGTTGGCGCAGGCACCTGATAGAATAAACAGGACGCCACGTGGCAGCCAATGGGGAGAAGAGGAGTTAGGAAGAGGTTGTGGATAGGGTGGGGGGAAATTAGGAACACCAGTAAGAGGGTTAGGAAAACCTATGTTGGATAGGACAAGGGGAGCAACGGGAAATAACCCTACCTATTTTCCTCTGAACACTTTAGACCTGTATCCAGCATACCATACACAGATTATAGACCTGAGATTTGAAATACCTTAATACGTGCATCATACCATAGTCTTAGACTCGCCCCTACGACCTCATAAACACAGAAACATTGATGATACCCTGCACATGTCATACTTGGGAGAAAATCCCACAATGAATCAACAAACACATGGCCCGTGAGCTTACAGAAAACAATGAAAATGAACACGTAACATGAAACATGGAACGTATTTGCAGCAACACAAATAACAAATAACATATGCCCCTTTTGATTTTAGAACGTGATTTGCTGTCATGCAATGCAGTAATGGCTCTTCCACCCGCATTGATCAATGAAACTTGCGAGCGAGCAAACTTCTAGCACTGGATTTTCAAGGCGGCAGGGTACTAGAAACAAGGACAAACTACTTATGTCCGAGCGGTAAGCCGTTTCCACACACAGCAAATAACACCCATAAGAGCGTGATTCTGCCCGCAGCCACTCGCCCTGTACTTAACTCAAGTCCGGGAGGCCCGCAAGCCTTCCCGGACGTAGCAGTTTTCAGCTTCTAAAATGGATTCTGCAGCCGCCTGTAGTCTGTGTTCCCGTAGAGAGTTTTCACATGCTGCTGCCTGTGTCGTAGCTTCGCCTGCTCCTGCTTCGATACACAAAATAAGCCACACCTGCCGTGGCTCCGTTACTCATTATAAACGTTTGTTAATCCTTACCAGCTGTGTCAACGACCGCACGGCCGCAACTACAATTTTCCCCAAAGAATGCTGGGAAATGTAGTTAGAGTTGAATTCGTGAATTCCACAGACCTCTACCGCCTTTTGCCCACTACTTTCTTGCACCAGCCCTTTTTCCTGACAGTCTATTCCCGTGAATCAGAGAGGACCCTACGTAGAAATGAGAGTCGGGAATAAGGAGCACCGTTTCCTTGTAGATACAGGGGCACAGAAGTGTTCGATAGACCACCGCTTGGTTCCGGAGATCCCACTGTCGTGGCAAAAGAATGTTTCTGTAGGGTTCGCAGGTACACCAGTAATTAACCCCATGTCCGAAGCTGTCCCAATTACAATGGGACCATTTACGGAACAGTGTCCATTTCTTCTGACAGAAAATTGTGCGGGAGAACTTGCTAGGATTAAACTTGTTGAGAAAATTGGGGCCAGTTATACATTGTACGACAGATGGGGTGTTCCTCACGTTTTGGCCTCACGATGCACCGGTGATGGAATTTATGTCAAAAGCGTTACCAGAAGAGCTAAGTAGAGTACCAACCTGTCTATGGGCAATACATGATAACGATGTAGGATGCTTGAAAATAGAGCCAGAAAAAATAACTTTGAAAGAAGGTGTTACATTACCACGAATTCCCCAGTATAAAATTTCTGTTGAAGGTGAGAAGGGATTAAAGAGTATTGTTACTGACCTGGTGAGATTGGGGGTGGTTGAAGAAATTGCAGGTAGCAGGTGCAACAGCCCGATTCTTCCAGTTTACAAGAAAGGAGGCAATGAAGTACCATATCGTTTCATAATTGATCTGCGCGCATTGAACAAAGTGGTAGACCCACAATTCCATTTGGTCCCAGATGTCACAACAATACTGACAATGATACCAGCCACTGCAGAATACTTTAGTGTAGTTGATTTAAAGAACGTGTTCTTTAGCATTCCAGTGGATAAAAGCAGTAGATATCTGTTCGCGTTCACTCTAGGAGGTCGATCATTCACATTCACACGCATTCCACAAGGATACACAGAAAACCCAAGTATTTACAGCAGAGCGCTAAAAGAGCAGCTAGACATGCTAGAATTACCTGAAGGTTGCGTACTCTTGCAGTACATAGATGACTTGTTACTAGCTGCTGACACAAAAGAGATCTGCAAAGTAAGTACTATATTACTATTGACACACCTAGCGACCCATGGTCACAAGGCAAGTTTGAAGAAATTCCAGTATAATGAAAAGGAGGTGTCTTATTTGGGTTACCTACTTTCGAAAGAAGGGAGAAGATTAACACCGGAACGCATAGAAAGTATTTCTAGTATGCCTATTCCAAAAACTCAAAAAGGAGTGAGAGCTGTAATAGGCATGGCCTCTTATTGTCGGCAGTGGATCAGTAATTTTGCGTTGATTGTGAAGCTGATGATAAAATTAACTAAAAAGGATGCAGTGATGCCTTTACAGTGGGATGAGGAATGTCAGAAAGCGTTTGAGCAATTGAAAGCTGCATTGTGTTCTGCGCCAGTTTTAGGCACGCCGAACTATGAGAACATTTTTAGATTGTTTGTGAGTGAGAGTGAAGGATGTGCATTGGCGGTTTTGACACAGGAACAAGGTGGAAGAAATAGGCCGTGCGGCTATTTTTCTTCTGCGCTGGACCCTGTAGCGCGCGCACTACCATGATGTTTGCGATCCGTCGCAGCGGCTGCTGCGTCAGTGAAACAAACGGAAGGAATGGTATTGGGGCATACTTTAATTCTGATGGTGCCACATGCCATAGACGTTCTATTAAATAGAACACAGACGCAACACCTCACTTCTGCCAGACTAACAAGATATGAGCTCATCTTGTTTGCACCCCACATCCAAATTATGAGATGTAGCGCATTGAATCCTGCAGAATTAATGCCACTGCCCATAGCAGAAATTGGTGACAACGAATCACCACCCCATGATTGCTTAATGATCACTGAAGAAGAAACAAAGGGAAGAGTTGACTTGAGTGACACCCCACAAAAAGAGCCAGATGGGGAGTTGTTTTGTGACGGCTCTTGTTTTAAATTACCTGACTTTACTACCCTAGAGAGCACAAGCCGCGGAGATAATAGCCTTGACCAGAGCCTGTGAACTCTCTGAGAATTTGAACGTGAATATTTATACTGACAGCCAGTACGCCTTTGGCGTGGTTCATAACTTTGGCCGACTCTGGGCTGAGAGGGGCTTCTTGACATCACATGGGGCCAGGATTCAGCATGGCCCTTTGATTGTACGATTGTTGTCTGCACTCACGTTTCCAAATCGCTTAGCTATAGTGAAATGCGAGGCGCATAAAAAAGTAACATGTAAAATAGGAGAGGGAAACGCATTTGCAGACAGGATTGCGAAACAAACAGCCACTGATTTGAGTACTAGAATGATGGCAGTACAAACAGAGGAAGTACCTTGTATGATAGAGAATGGAGTTGCCACAGTCAAAGAAATGCAGGCTGAGGCCACGACCGAAGAGATTCAGGGGTGGCTGAGTGCTCTGCTGAGTTAGATTTGGAAGGATGTTGGGTGGACAAAGAGACCAAGAACTGGATGTTGCCAAATTGTTACATAACCGCAATGGTTACAATGGCGCATAGCCCTACCCACATTTGCGCGAAGAAAATGGTACAGCATTATCCACAGTATGGAACAATGAGCACATAAAAAAGAATGCAGAAAGGCTAGTGCAGAATTGTATTACGGTCCTGAAAAAGAAAGAAACTGTTGCCAGTCCACTGCCACAGCATCAGCCTGAGCGAGAAGTGAAAGTTGAAACAAAGCCTAAGCGAGAAGTGAAACTTGAAACAGAGCCTGAGGAGGCTGCCAGGAAGGGGAAAGGGTGAAAAGTGCCCCAACGTTGCTCAGCAGAAACAACATCTCTGCCGAGCAACACAAACTCTGCATTGCAAACACGAGCAGAAACAACGTGTGTACCCCTTTGGTGCCCACCGGCTTCTGCAAACGCACCAAAGCCAAAGAAAGAAACTACATCATTGCCACGGCGCTCATTGCTACCCATCATTGCGCCGCAGGCTGACACTGAGCCTGATACTGGAAGTGCAACAGCACTATTCATGGATCATACAATACCAGAAGTGAAATGGTATAATTTGCGGCCTTGACAGGCAAAGTGATCCACAGATCTTTGGTGCTTTTCTTTTGCCTTTGGTTCCACTCACAGACAGAGTAGGAACCAGGGGCGTAGAGGAGAGAAGTGTGAGAGTTGTGCAAGTCGGACAATTCAAGACTCACGGCTCCTCGGTGCGCTTATAATAAAGTACATGTGTCCTAAACCAGAGCGGAACAAGCTGGATGCACATAGTACTCTGTCAATAAAGAACTGTTCAGAAATAGTCTGAGCAGTGGGAGAAAGAACAACTAATCTTGCTCGGAGGGGATAAGTGATCTAGGCTGTGAAAGGGTTGGCAGAATTGAACTGTGACATTTTCATTTAACCTTTGGCATCAAGAATGAGAGACATTTGCGACGAACTTTGCCAGCAAGAAGAAGGACGATGAAGAACAAATCAAGACCGGTTTCAGCCTCCTCCTGCACCCCTGCTGAAAAAATGATAGTTTTAGAGACTGTAAATTTAGGGAAAAAGCATGGTAAAAGGAATAAGGTACTGATTTGGACATTGGTCCTGTGTTCTCTAAGTATGGTAGTACCAACAATAATAGCTATTACACTATGGTTCCTGGAGTCCGCGCACCCATTAGAAACACTTTTGCCAAAAGCAGCTACTGAAAGCCCGGTTCATGTAATCACTGGTAATTTGTCCCCAATGGAAGAAAGACATAGAGAAGGATACAGCAACAATACATTGTTGCTCATCATGAACATGACCCATGTGGTTTTAAAGAAAAAGAATTGGGTTTGTGCCCATTTACCACAGCACGGTGGGAAAAGGATAGGCTGGTATGTACAACCGTTATCGTTGGTTTATTCATGTGAAGTATCGTTGAATGCAATGTTCTTTGGGAAATGGAACAAGAGTAATACGGGTCAGCTAGATGAGACCAATATCAATGAATTTGAGGAAGTGATCATGAGACCTGTGGGTTGTTCCATATTCCACAAAGCTTGCATGTTTTCACCAGATCCCATGAGGGAAAATACACGAAAGACAACAAGACTAGATAGATTATATAGGCAGAATAGACCGACCCCGCCAGCAGAAGAAACATCAGTAATGACATTTCGAATAAGGGATGAAAGGAATAAAGATGCTGTGCCCCCTGCCAACACAGTGGATTACAACCCCAAAACTGCTCCCCTATGTTTAAAGAAAAAAGGTTCCTATAAAGTAGGAATGTTTAGCAGCTGCCTGAACACAGTGGTTTTAAAGCACGAAATAGAACCTGTGTATGTAGGGGACCCTGTTTACTTTATATGTGGGGAAAAAGCATATCCATGGTTACCTAGGAACTGGGGAGGTACGTGTTACTTGGGTCTACTATTCCCAGGAGTGTTCCTCTTAGAAACTGCAGAAGTAGTGAGGCGATTAAAAGGTAGAACCCGAAGGAGTAGTGAAGATGGAATGATAGCAATAGCCAAATCGTTTATACCATTCTTGGCCCAAATAGAAAATTCCTATAACATAAGGAAACTGTCCAGAATACTAAAAAATACAATAGATACAACAACGGATATCTTATACAACATGACGTTGGAAGAAAAAGGAATTAGGCTGATTGGCACTACAAAACAGAATGGCTCTTGATATAATATTAGTTGATCGTGGGGGAGTTTGCAAACTTGTAAAAACTGCATGCTGTGTGTTTATAGATGATTACTCCCCTACGATATTTAAAGCAATCCGGAAATTATATGTCCCAAGTTTTATCTATACTAAGGCAAACAACCTCAAGAACATACTTTCTCCTTCATTCAAGTCAATCCCACCCAAGCAACATACTTGGTTACACCAGCCCCCACGCCCTGGTTTTTACAAGTGTGGGGGCTGCTCCACGTGTTCACATGCACTGGAGACTACCTCCATCGACTTCGGACACTTAGGTACACATAAGATTTTGTCTTTTATTAATTGTAATTCGAAATTCTGCATTTACTGTATTAAATGTGTCTGCGGCCTATTCTATATTGGCAGTACTATACGCCCGCTGAAAATTCGTATCAGGGAACATCTGTACTCAATTACTCAATCTGACTCCAAATATCCCCTAGCTTTGCATTGGCAAAGATCCCATCAAATAGATAACAAGACAATGATCAAATTTGCTGGGATGATGAAGGTGTCACTTCCACAACGTGGAGCCAACCAGATACTCAAACTTAGACAATTGGAAGCCCGATTGATGTGCAATACCGTACTGTAGAGTTTGGCCTGAACACAGACCATGAACTATCTGTCTTTTTGTGATTACATGTTGTTTAAAAGTTATGGTACACGTGTGTTTTTTAAGGTCTTCGCACATGTCATGCCAATAGGTACCGATTATTTGTATGGATGTCAATGGTAATCAGCCGCTATCTACATGTCATTACTCAACTATTATGCTATCTACCCGGGTGCAGCGCCACCCCCCCCTTTTTTTTTTTTTTTTTTTTTAATGAATACACTTGCTAGCATGGGCGCAACCGTTTTAATACAACCCTTGCATATCTAGTCAGGTCGAGGCGCACTTCCTTTATTTAGCATTTTTTTCAGCACATGCAACACTCTTTATTATAGATGCAGGCACAGGTGTTTTACAATACACTACTGCCATCCGTGGACAGCTCAAGTGACTTCATACTCCAATTAATTAACTAATGTCTTCCGGATCTATGTCCTTCTGTCTCGCAAATTTTTTTTTTCTTTTTTTTTTTTTTTTTGTAATTCCAATTCTATTTGTGCATTTACCATGCACAATTTATTTCCGGCATACGCACACCTCAAACATATCCTTGTCTATATTGAGTAGCTTTAATGATTTTCTTTACATGATATCTACACTAGTCCATCATGGCGCTCTTGTTTTCCCATTAATTCTGTGGTGACTCGCCTGTGCACGGGCGTTTTCACTGTTGCTTCCCTCACATCTCCGAGTTACACTCGGCACACAGAGGGTCTCCGTTTGGCTCCAGTTCCCCACATAGCAGTGAACGTACTGGTGAGTCAACGTTGACAATTTGTACACGGACCCTTCCAGCGAGAATTCTTGCTGCTTCAGATGTCCACAGAGATAAACTACTCAATTAGCTAATTGACCTCTTGTTGCTTTGTTTTCTTTGGCTCTTGCCGCACCTGCATTCTTCGTTTCCTGCCCGTGCTGCAGCAAGATAATAATTTACTGAAAATTAATTCGTGCAACTGCAAAATAATGGTATGTCATTTCTTTATTTTCAAATGACTGCTAGGTGGAAATCTAGTCAGTCAGACTCCTATATAAATAACCATCCCGTCTTTTGCTCTATAGGGAGCCCACGCCTAACTTTGTCAGATTACTCAACTTCTACCTTTGGTAAGTGGGATAAAACTATATATATAATATTAAAACAATTTTCTATGACGCAACATATTTGCAACCCCTCTTTTTAACGTATTCGATTCATTAAGTTGCCACTTGATAAAACATTTTTTAATTTTGCATTTTTCTCTAGTATTCAAAATACACACTAGCCAAGATTAAGGTACAATTTTAACAGTCAGTGGCCTTATACATGTATTTCTGGCTGATTACCATGAGCATCTTCTCTCACTGAATAATTTTGTTGTTCTTTTGTCTTTTTTCTCTCTCCCCCCTCTTCTCATTGTTTTATAATGTGATATATTTTTTCCACCGAATTATGCACTTTTTGTGTTTTTAATTTCCTTTCTTTGAATTGGGTTGATTTGATATGTGCATTCGGTGCAACTGTCTGTTACTTTAAACCATATACTCAATGTGTTGGTTTGGCAAACCCTAACTGCCTCCTTGCCCTGGGTCTGGGGACTGGTTTGTTTTGCTATTGAATCATGCTTAACAAATGTTTTCGTTGTACATCAATGTTTTATAATTTTGCACAAGCAGCCTCAGTAGAAGAGCGGGAAGCTCGAAACATGTGTCAGGCTGCACCAGTTCTGATTAAAACCACTCATTTAATTTGCATTTGCTTATTATTCTATGTGTGTGCGCAGTTTGAGAGCAAACCCTTTCTTTCTCTAAATTCCAATTTCTAGTGGGAATTTGGCAGGCTCCCACTCAAGCTCTCAACCGCAGCCCTATCACAGCCACATAAGTTGCCGTTCTATGCGCTGTATCCTGCTGGCCTTTTCTGCCACTTTTTCTTCTAAGTTCCACACTCTCTACTGAAGAAGCGGGTTAGGGGATAGGATCCTGGTTTTGGGGACTATTGCAGTCCTGGGGATGGAAGCTAATTTCGATACTAGTGGTGGTACTTGGTATATTCATAACATGTTGCTGTTGCATACAATGCCTACCAATAGTTTGCACAGAGATAACTGAGGGATGTACTAAGGGATGTATGCACATAGTGTCGAGAGGAAAACAAACGCATGGCCGAAATAACAGAGACACTGATTAAATAAAAACAGTAAAACATGGCTATAGACATTTATGATGAAGATGATGCTTATGATAGCATGAAAGGTTCAGACATAGCTACCCCAGACTTATCCTCATCAGAGGAGGATACAATGAATGAATAAGACTTTTGGCATACGGCCAAAAGGAGGGTTTGTCAATCTGGAAAAATGAATACCCTTCATTTGGATGATAGACGTATCTTGATGGCCGAAGGCCAACCGTCTTATGCACAGAATTATAGAAATACAGACTGCTATGCTTGACCAACAAGCGGCCATTTTAAACGTAGCAAGAATCGCCATTTTGCTTGTTAACCATTGCTCATTGCTTTCTGTCTTAACTGCTTTGCAGCTTGCAATTCTTGCGAATTCTGCTTACTCTGCTCAACTGTTAACATTGTTGTCTGAATATGAAAGGGCAAGGCCACAGGACTGAGGAGTTTGTTGAAACTCCTCGTGAGTAGCCCAGAAAGGAATGCCCACGCTCCCTCTCTGTAGCCTTGAGGGAGAGCTGCAGGGCATTTAATCATTTCACAGCTGCCAGCCAATCTCGTACTGTGGTAGAATATGTTTGAATAAAGCAGCTAAAGGCTTGAATTATGCTCTTCTTACAGCCCCCCTTCACAAAACCCTTTAGAGCGTGTCGGCTCCCAGGACACGAATAGCACCTCATAGATAGCAAAGCTTGGAATGTGACTCTTCCCCCGTGTGCAGCTTGCTTCCAAGAACAGAAGCACCGTGTTCTGTTCAACAACTAGAAGATGCCTCCGCACTTTCTAAATTGCACATTGTTACTAGAATAGACATTGAAAGTGTCATAATTGTCATACTCGTCGGAAATGACCATCATCATCCCGAGTTCAAAGAAACTCAATAAAAGGGGGGTGTTAAACATGACATAGCTGATTGTATGATATGCATTTTGTATATATGTAACTGATGTACGTAATTCGCTCTCTTTCGTCCCTCGAGGTCTAGAGAATACACGTCGCTGGGCGTGAGACCACAGTTGGCCAATTGGGACTATTTTGCTTGCAATAAACGCTAGCATTGGGAATTTGAACCTCATGTCTGGCGCATCCTTTCGTGTATGGTTATTGCCTTGTTTCCATATCGCGAGGGACCCCTAAGGGCCCCTTTCAGTAAGACCATCCCATTTAATGCATGCTTTAGAGGACAACGGGTTGTAAGACTATCCCAGGTAATACATACTTTAGATGGCAACGGGCTGTAAGACTATCCCAGATAATACAGGCTTTAGAGGGCAATGGGCTGTAAGTCTATCCAAGTTAATACATGCTTTCGAGGACAACGGGCCGTAAGACTATCCCAGGTAATACATGCTTTAGAGGGCAACGGGCTGTAAGACTATCCCAGGTAATACATGCTTTAGAGGGCAACGGGCTGTAAGACTATCCCAGGTAATACATGCTTTAGAGGGCACAGGCTCTAAGACCATCCCAGGTAATACATGCTTTAGGGGGCAACGGGCTGTAAGACCATCCCAAGTAATCCATGCTTTAGAGGGCACAGGCTCCAAGATCATCCCAGAATATAAGGCTTTAGAGGGCAATGGGCTGTAAGACCATCCCAGATAATACAGGCTTTAGATGGCAACGGGCTGTAAAACTATCCCACGGTAGTACATGCTTTAGAGGGCAACGGGCTGAAAGACTATCCCAGGTAATACATGTTTTAGAGGGCAACGGGCTGTAAGACCATTCTAGGTGATACATGCTTTAGAGGGCAATGGGCTGTAGGACTATCCCAGGTAATACATGCTTTAGAGGGCAATGGGCTGTTAGACTATCCCAGGTAAGACATGCTTTAGAGGGCAACGAGCTGTAAGACTATGCCAGATAAAACATGCTTTAGAGGGCAGTGGGCTGTAAGACTATCCCAGATAATACATGCTTTAGAGGGCAACGGGGTGTAAGACCATCCCAGGTAATACATGCCTTAGATGGCAACGGGCTATAAGACCATCCCAGGTAATACATGCTTTAGAGGGCAATGGGCTGTAAAACCATCCCAGGTAATACATGCTTTAGAGGGCAACGGGCTATAAGACTATCCCAGGTAATACAGGTTTTAGATGGCAACGGGATATAAAACCATCCCAGGTAATACATGCTTTAGATGGCAATGGGCTGTAAGACCATCACAGATAGTACATGCTTTAGATGGCAACAGGCTATAAAAGGATCCCAGGTAATACATGTTTTATAGGGCAACAGGCTGTCAGACCATCCCAGATAATACAGGCTTTAGAGGCCGACGGGATGTAAGACTATCCCAGGTAATACATGCTTTAGAGGCCGACGGGATGTAAGACTATCCCAGGTAATACATGCTTTAGAGGCCGACGGGCTGTAATACCATCCCAGGTAATACCTGCTTTAGAGGGCAACGGGCTGTAAAACCAACCCAGATAATACATGCTTTAGAGGGCAACAGGCTGTAAGACCATCCCAGATAATTAATGCTTTAGATGGCAACGGGCTGTAAGACCATCCCAGATAATACAGGCTTTAGAGGCCAACGGGCTATAAGACCATCCCAGGTAATAAATGCTTAGAGTGCAACGGGCTGTAAGACCAACCCAGGTAATACATGTTTTAGAGAGCAACGGGCTGTAAGACTATCCCAGGTAATACATGCTTTAGAGGGCAACAGGCTGTAAAACTATCCCAGGTAATGCATGCTTTAGAGGGCAACTGGCTGTAGGACTATCCCAGGTAATACATGCTTTAGAGGGCAATGGGCTGTAATACTATCCCAGGTAATACATGCATTAGAGGGCAATGGGGTGTAAGACTATCCCAGGTAATACATGCTTTAAAGGGCAATGGGCTGTAAGGCTATCCGAGATAATGCATGCTTTAGATGGCAACGGGCTGTGAGACTATCCCAGATAATACATGCTTTAGAGGGCAATGAGCTTTAAGACCATCCCAGGTAATGCATGCTTTAGAGGACAACGGCCTGTAAGACTATCCCAGATAATACATACTTTAGATGGCAACGGGCTTTAAGACTATCCCAGATAATACAGGCTTTAGAGGGCAACGGGCTGTAAGACTATCCCAGATAATACAGACTTTAGAGGGCAATGGGCTGTAAGTCTATCCCAGTTAATACATGCTTTAGAGGACAACAGGCTGTAAGACTATCCCAGGTAATACATGCTTTAGAGGGCAACGGGCTGTTAGACTATCCCAGTTAATACATGCTTTAGAGGGCAACGGGCTGTAAGTCTTTCCCAGGTAATACATGCTTTAGAGTGCAACAGGCTGTAAGACTATCCCAGGTAATACATGCTTTAGAGGGCAATGGGCTGTAATACTATCCCAGGTAATACATGGTTTAGAGGGCAATGGGCTGTAAGACCATCCCAGGTAATACATACTTTAGAGGACACATGCTCTAAGACCATCCCAGAATATAAGGCTTTAGAGGGCAATGGGCTGTAAGACCATCCCAGATAATACATGCTTTAGATAGAAACGGGCTGTAGGACTATCCTACGGTAGTACATGCTTTAGAGGGCAACGGGCTGCAAGACTATCCCAGGTAATACATGCTTTAGAGGCCAATGGGCTGGAATACTAACCCAGGTAATACATGCTTTAGAGGGCAATGGGCTGTAAAACCATCCCAGGTAATACATGCTTTAGAGGGCAACGGGCTGTAAGACCATCCCAGATAATACATGCTATAGAGGGCAATGGGCTGTAAGACCATCCCAGGTAATACATGCTTTAGAGGGTAATGGGCTGTAAAACCATCCCAGATAATACAGGCTTTAGAGGGCAACAGGCTGTAAGACTATCCCAGGTAATACATGCTTTAGAGGGCAACGGGCTGTAAGAGTATCCCAGTTAATACATGCTTTAGAGGGCAACGGGCTGTAAGACTTTCCCAGGTAATACATGCTTTAGAGTGCAACAGGCTGTCAGACTATCCCAGGTAATACATGCTTTAGAGGGCAATGGGCTGTAATACTATCCCAGGTAATTCATGCTTTAGAGGGCAATGGGCTGTAAAACCATCCCAGGTAATACATACTTTAGAGGACACATGCTCTAAGACCATCCCAGAATATAAGGCTTTAGAGGGCAATGGGCTCTAAGACCATTCCAGATAATACATGCTTTAGATAGAAACGGGCTGTAAGACTATCCTACGGTAGTACATGCTTTAGAGGGCAACGGGCTGCAAGACTATCCCAGGTAATACATGCTTTAGAGGCCAATGGGCTGGAATACTAACCCAGGTAATACATGCTTTAGAGGGCAATTGGCTGTAAAACCATCCCAGGTAATACATGCTTTAGAGGGCAACGGGCTGTAAGACCATCCCAGATAATACATGCTATAGAGGGCAATGGGCTGTAAGACCATCCCAGGTAATACATGCTTTAGAGGGTAATGGGCTGTAAAACCATCCCAGATAATACAGGCTTTAGAGGGCAACGGGCTGTAAGACCATCCCAGATAATACATGCTTTAGATGGCAAAGGGCTGCAAGACCACACCAGATAATACATGCTTTAGATGGCAATGGGCTGTAAGACCATCCCAGGTAATACATGCTTTAGAGGGCAATGGGCTGTAAAACCATCCCATGTAATACAGGCTTTAGAGGGCAATGGGCTGTAAGACTATTCCAGGTAATACATGCATAAGAGGGCAACGGGCTGTAAGACTATCCCAGGTAATACATGCGGAAGAGGGCAACGGGCTGTGATACTATCCCATGTAATCCATGATTTAGAGGGCAACAGGCTCTAAGACCATCCCAGAATATATAGGCTTTAGAGGGCAATGTGCTGTAAAACCATCCCAGATAATACATGCTTTAGATGGCAATGGGCTGTAAGATTATCCCAAATAATACAGGCTTTAGAGGCCATCGGGCTGTAAGACTATCCCAGGTTATACAGGCTTCGGAGGGCAACGGGCTGTAAGACCAACCCAGGTAATACATGTTTTAGAGGGCAACGGGCTGTAAGACCATCCCAGGTGATACATGCTTTAGAGGGCAATGGGCTGTAAGACTATCCCAGGTAATACATGCTTTAGAGGGCAATGGGCTGTTAGACTATCCCAGGTAAGACATGCTTTAGAGGGCAACAAGCTGTAAGACTATCCCAGATAATACATGCTTTAGAGGGCAGTGGGCTGTAAGACTATCCCAGATGATACATGCTTTAGATGGCAATTGGCTGTAAGACTATCCATGATAATAAAGGCTTTAGAGGGCAACAAGCTGTAAAACATCCCGGGTATTACAGGCTTTAGAGGGCAACGGGCTGTAAGACTATCCCATGTAATAAATGCTTAAGAGGGCAACAGGCTGTAAGACTATCCCAGGCAATACATTCTTTAGGGGGCAACGGGCTCTAAAACCATCCCAGGTAATACATGCTTTAGAGGGCAATGGGCTATAAGACCATCCCAGGAAATACATGGTTTAAAGGTCAATGGGCTCTAAGACCATCCCAGAATATACAGGCTTTAGAGGGCAATGGGCTGTAATACCATCCCACATAATACATGCTTTAGATGGCAACAGGCTGTAAGATTATCCCAGATAATACAGGCTTTAGAGGCCAATGGGCTGTAAGACTATCCCAGATAGAACATGGTTTAGATGACAACAGGCTGTAAGACTACCCCAGGTAATACAGGCTTTAGAGGGCAATGGGCTGTAAAACCATCCCAGGTAATACATGCTTTAGAGGGCTATGAGCTGTAAGACTATCCCAGATAATACATGCTTTAGAGGGCAATGGGCTGTTAGACTATCCCAGGTAATACATGTTTTAGATGGTAACGGGCTGTAAGACAATCCCAGGTAATACATGCTTTAGAGGGCAATGGGCTGTAAGGTCACCCCAGGTAATACATGCTTCAGAGGGCAATGGTCTGTAAGACCATCCCAGAAAATATAGGCTTTAGTGGGCATTGGGCTGTAAAACCATCCCTGATAATACATGCTTTAGATGGCAATTGGCTGTACAATTATACCACATAATACAGGCTTTAGAGGCCAACGGGCTGTAAGACTATCCTTGATAGTACATGCTTTAGATGACAACGGGCTGTAAGACTACCACAGGTTATACAGGCTTTGGAGGGCAATGGGCTGTAAGATCAACCCAGGTAATACATGTTTTAGAGGGCAACGGGCTGTAAAACCATCCCAGGTGCTACATGCTTTAGAGGGCAATGGGCTGTAAGACTATCCCAGGTAATACATGCTTTAGAGGGCAATGGGCTGTTAGACTATCCCAGGTAGGACATGCTTTAGAGGGCAACGAGCTGTAAGACTATCCCAGATAATACATGCTTTAGAGGGCAGTGGGCTGTAAGACTATCCCAGATAATACATGCTTTAGAGGGCAACGGGGTGTAAGACCATCCAAGAAAGTAAATGCTTTAGATGGCAACGGGCTGTAAGACCATCCCAGGTAATACATGCCTTAGATGACAATGGGCTATAAGACCATCCCAGGTAATACATGCTTTAGAGGGCAATGGGCTGTAAAACCATCCCAGGTAATACATGCTTTAGAGGGCAAGGGGCTATAAGACTATCCCAGGTAATACAGGCTTTAGATGGCAATGGGCTATAAGACCATCCCAGGTAATACATGCTTTAGATGGCAATGGGCTGTAAGACCATCCCAGATAATACAGTCTTTAGAGGCCAACGGTCTATAAGACCATCCCAGGTAATACATGCTTTAGAAGGCAACAGGCTGTAAGACCATCCCAGATAGTACATGCTTTAGAGGGCAACAGGCTGTAAGACCATCCCAGATAATAAATGCTTTAGATGGCAACAGGCTATGAGACGATCCCAGGTAATACATGTTTTATAGGGCAATGGGCTGTTAGACCATCCCAGATAATACAGGATTTAGAGTCCAACGGGCTATAAGACCATCCCAGGTTATACATGCTTTAGAGGGCAACAGGCTGTAAGACTATCCCAGGTAATACATGCTTTAGAGGGCAACAGGCTGTAAGACTATCCCAGATAATACATGCTTTAGATGGAAACTGGCTGTAAGACTATCCCAGGTAATACATGTTTTATAGGGCAACGGGCTGTTAGACCATCCCAGATAATACAGGATTTAGAGTCCAACGGGCTATAAGACTATCCCAGATAATACAGGCTTTAGAGGGCAACGGGCTGTACGTCTATCCCAGGTAATACATGCTTTAGAGGACATCGGGCTGTAACACTATCCCAGGTAATACATGCTTTAGAGGGCAACAGGCTGTAAGACTATCCCAGGTAATGCATGCTTTAGAGGGCAACTGGCTGTAGGACTATCCCAGGTAATACATGCATTAGAGGGCAATGGGGTGTAAGACTATCCCAGGTAATACATGCTTTAGAGGGCAATGGGCTTTAAGACCATCCCAGGTAATGCATGCTTTAGAGGACAACGGCCTGTAAGACTATCCCAGATAATACATACTTTAGATGACAACGGGCTGTAAGACTATCCCAGATAATACAGGCTTTAGAGGGCAACGGGCTGTAAGACTATCCCAGATAATACAGGCTTTAGAGGGCAAAGGGCTGAAAGAGTATCCCAGGTAATACATGCTTTAGAGTGCAACAGGCTGTAAGACTATCCCAGGTAATACATGTTTAGAGGGCAATGGGCTGTAATACTATCCCAGGTAATACATGCTTTAGAGGGCAATGGGCTGTAAGACCATCCCAGGTAATACATGGTTTAGAGGGCAACGGGCTCTAAGACCATCCCAGAATATACAGGCTTTAGAGGACAATGGGTGTAAGTCAATCCCAGGTAATACATACTTTAGATGGCAATGGGCTGTAATACTATCCCAGGTAATACATGCTTTAGAGGGCAATGGGCTGTAAGACCATCCCAGGTAATACATGCTTTAGAGGGCAACGGGCTGGAAGACCATCCCAAGTAATACATGCTTTAGAGGGCAACAGGCTCTAAGACCATCCCAGAATATATAGGCTTTAGAGGGCAATGGGCTTTAAAACCATCCCAGATAATACATGCTTTAGATCGCAATGGGCTGTAAGATTATCCCAGATAATACAGGCTTTAGATGCCAACGGGCTGTAAGACTATCCCAGATAGTACATGCTTTAGATGACAATGTGCTGTAAGACTACCCCAGGTTATACAGCTTTGGAGGGCAAGGGGCTGTAAGACCAACCCAGGTAATACATGTTTGAGAGGGCAACGGGCTGTAAGACCATCCCAGGTGATACATGCTTTAGAGGGAAATGGGCTGTAAGACTATCCCAGGTAATACATGCTTTAGAGGGCAATGGGCTGTTAGACTATCCAAGGTAAGACATGCTTTAGAGGGCAACGAGCTGTAAGACTATCCCAGATAATACATGCTTTAGAGGGCAGTGGGCTGTAAGACTATCCCAGATAATACATGCTTTAGATGGCAAATGGCTGTAAGACTATCCAAGATAATAAAGGCTTTAGAGGGCAACGAGCTGTAAGACTATCCCAGGTAATACATGCTTTAGAGGGCGATGGGCTGTAAGACCATCCCAGGTAATACATGCTTTAGAGGGCAACGGGCTGGAAGACCATCCCAAGTAATACATGCTTTAGAGGGCAACAGGCTCTAAGACCATCCCAGAATATATAGGCTTTAGAGGGCAATGGGCTTTAAAACCATCCCAGATAATACATGATTTAGATCGCAATGGGATGTAAGATTATCCCAGATAATACAGGCTTTAGAGGGCAACGGGCTGTAAGACCATACCAGGTAATACATGCTTTAGAGGACAACGGGCTGTAAGACCATCCCAGGTAATACAGGCTTTAGAGGGCAATGGGCTGTAAGTCTATCCCAGTTAATACGTGCTTTAGAGGGCAATAAGCTTTAAGACCATCCCAGCTAATGCATGCTTTAGAGGACAACGGGCTGTAAGACTATCCCAGATAATACATACTTTAGATGGCAACGGGCTGTAAGACTATCCCAGATAATACAGGCTTTAGAGGGCAATGGGCTGTAAGACTATCCCAGGTAATACAGGCTTTAGAGGGCAATGGGCTGTAAGTCTATCCCAGTTAATACATGCTTTAGAGGACAACGGGCTGTAAGACTATCCCAGGTAATACATGCTTTAGAGGGCAACGGGCTGTAAGACTATCCCAGGTAATACATGCTTTAGAGGGAAACGGGCTGTAAGACTACCCCAGGTAATAAAGGCTTTAGAGGGCAACGGGCTGTAAAACCATACCAGGTAATACATGCTTTAGAGGGCAATAGGCTGTAAGACCATCCCAGGTAATACATCCTTTAGAGGGCAACGGGCTGTAAGCCTATCCCAGAAAGAACATGCTTTAGATGACAACAGGCTGTAAGACTACCCCAGGTAATACATGCTTTAGAGGGCAACGGGATGTAAGACCATACCAGGTAATACATGCTTTAGAGGTCAACGGGCTGTAAGACCATGCCAGGTAATACATCATTTAGAGGGCAACGGGCTGTAAGACCATCCCATGTAATATATGATTTGGAGGGCAATGGGCTATAAGTCTATCCCAGGGAATGCATGCTTTAGAGGGCAACTGGCTGTAGGACTATCCCAGGTAATAGATGCTTTAGAGGGCAATGGGCTGTAATATTATCCCAGGTAATACATGCATTAGAGGGCAATGGGGTGTAAGACTATCCCAGGTAATACGTGCTTTAGAGGGCAATGAGCTTTAAGGCCATCCCAGCTAATGCATGCTTTAGAGGACAACGGGCTGTAAGACTATCCCAGATAATACATACTTTAGATGGCAACGGGCTGTAAGACTATCCCAGATAATACAGGCTTTAGAGGGCAACGGGCTGTAAGACTATCCCAGATAATACAGGCTTTAGAGGGCAATGGGCTGTAAGTCTATCCCAGTTAATACATGCTTTAGAGGACAGCGGTCTGTAATACTATCCCAGGTAATAAATGCTTTAGAGGGCAACGGGCTGTAAGACTATCCCAGGTAATACATGCTTTAGAGGGAAACGGGCTGTAAGACTACCCCAGGTAATAAAGGCTTTAGAGGGCAACGGGCTGTAAAACCATACCAGGTAATACATGCTTTAGAGGGCAACAGGCTGTAAGACCATCCCAGGTAATACATCCTTTAGAGGGCAACGGGCTGTAAGACCATCCCAGGTAATATATGATTTGGAGGGCAATGGGCTACAAGACCAACCCAGGTAATACATGTTTTAGAGGGCAACGGGCTGTAAGACCATCCCAGGGAATACATGCTTTAGAGGGCAATGGGTGGTAAGACTACCCCAGGTAATACATGCTTTAGAGGGCATTGGGCTGTTCGACTATCCCAGGCAACACATGCTTTAGAGGGCAATGAGCTGTAAGACTATCCCAGGCAACACATGCTTTAGAGGGCAATGGGCTGTAACACTATCCCTGATAAAACATGCTTTAGATGGCAACGGGCTGTAAGACTATCCCAGATAATACAGGCTTTAGAGGGCAACGGGCTGTAAGACTATCCCAGGTAATACAGGCTTTAGAGGGCAACGGGCTGTAAAACCAACCCATGTAATGCATGCTTTAGAGGACAATGGGCTGTAAAACTATCCCAGGTAATACAGGCTTTAGAGGGCAACAGGCTGTAAGACCATCCCATGTAATACAGGCTTTAGAGGGCAACAGGCAGTAATACCATCCCAGGTAATACATGCTTTAGAGGGCAATTGGCTGTAAGACCATCCCAGGTAATACATGCTTTAGAGGGCAATGGTCTGTAAAACCATCCCATTTAATACAGGCTTTAGAGGGCAACGGGCTGTAAGACCATCCCAGATAATCCATGCTTTAGATGGCAACTGGCTGTAAGACTATCCCAGGTAATACAGGCTTTATAGGGCAATGGGCTGTAAGAAAATCCCATGTAATACATGCTTTAGAGGGCAATGGGCTGTAAGACCATCCCAGGTAATACATGCTTTAGAGGGCAATGGGCTGTAAGACCATCCCAGATAATACAGGCTTTAGAAGGCAACAGGCTGTAAAACCATGCCAGATAATACATGCTTTAGATGGCAACGGTCTGTAAGACCATCCCAGATAATACAGGCTTTAGAGGCCAACGGGCTATAAGACCATCCCAGGTAATACATGCTTTAGAGGGCAACGGGCTGTAAGACCATCCAAGATAGTACATGCTTTAGATGGCAACGAGCTGTAAGACCATCCCAGGTAATACATGCCTTAGATGGCAAAGGGCTATAAGACCATCCCAGGTAATGCATGCTTTAGATGGCAATTGGCTGTAAGACCACCCCAGATAATACAGGCTTTAGAGGGCAATGGGCTGTAAAACCATCCCATGTAATACATGCTTTAGAGGGCAAAGGGCTGTAAGACCATCCCAGATAATACAGGCTTTAGAGGGCAACGGGCTATAAGACTATCCCAGGTAATACATACTTTAGAGGGCAATGGGCTGTTAGACTATCCCATTTAAGACATGCTTTAGAGGGCAATGGGCTGTAAAACCTTCCAAGATAGTATATGCTTTAGATGGCAACGGGCTGTAAAACCATCACAGGTAATACATGTTTTAGAGGGCAATGGGCTGTAAAACCATCCCAGGTAATACATGCTTTAGAGGGCAACGGGCTATAAGACTGTCCCAGGTAATACAGGCTTTAGATGGCAACGGGCTATAAGACCATCCCAGGTAATACATGCTTCAGAGGGCAATGGGCTATAAGACTATCCCAAGTAATACAGGCTTTAGATGGCAACGGGCTGTAAGACCATCCCAGATAATACAGTCTTTAGAGGCCAACGGGCTATAAGACCATCCCAGGTAATACATGCTTTAGAGGGCAACGGGCTTTAAGACCATCCCAGATAATGCAGGCTTTAGAGTCCAACGGGCTATAAGACCGTCCCAGGTTCTACATGCTTTAGAGGCCGACGGGCTGTAAGACTATCCAAGGTAATACATGCTTTAGAGGCCGACGGGATGTAATGCCATCCCAGGTAATACATGCTTTAGAGGGCAACGGGCTGTAAGACCAACCCAGATAATACATGCTTTAGAGGGCAACGGGCTGTAAGACCATCCCAGATAATAAATGCTTTAGATGGCAACGGGCTGTAAGACCATCCCAGATAATACAGGCTTTAGAGGCCAACGGGCTATAAGACCATCCAGGTAATACATGCTTTAGAGGGCAACGGCTGTAAAAACAACCCAGGTAATACATGCTTTAGAGAGCAACGGACTGTAAGACTATCCCAGATAACACATGCTTTAGATGGCAACTGGCTGTAAGACTATTCCAGATAAAACAGGCTTTAGAGGACATTGGGCTGTAAGACTATCCCAGGTAATACATGCTTTAGAGGGCAACAGGCTGTAAGACTATCCCAGGTAATGCATGCTTTAGAGGGCAACTGGCAGTAGGACTATCCCAGGTAATACATGCTTTAGAGGGCAATGGGCTGTAATACTATCCCAGCTAATACATGCATTAGAGGGCAATGGGCTGTAAGACTATCCCAGATGATGCATGGTTTAGATGGCAACGGGCTGTAAGACTATCCCAGATAATACATGCTTTAGAGGGCAATGAGCTTTAAGACCATCCCAGGTAATGCATGCTTTAGAAGACAACAGGCTGTAAGACTATCCCAGATAATACATACTTTAGATGGCAACGGGCTGTAAGACTATCCCAGATAATACTGGCTTTAGAGGGCAACGGGCTGTAAGACTATCCCATATAATACAGGCTTTAGAGGGCAATGGGCTGTAAGTCTATCCCATTTAATAAATGCTTTAGAGGACAACGGGCTGTAAGACTATCCCAGGTAATACATGCTTTAGAGGGCAACGGGCTGTAAGACTATCCCAGGTAATACATGCTTTAGAGGGCAACAGGCTGTAAGACTATCCCAGGTAATACATGCTTTAGAGGGCAAGGGGCTGTAAGACTATACCAGGTAATACATGCTTTAGAGTGCAAAGGGCTGTAAGACTTTCCCAGGTAATACATGCTTTAGAGTGCAAAAGGCTGTAAGTCTATCCCAGGTAACACATGCTTTAGAGGGCAATGGGCTGTAATACTATCCCAGGTAATACATGCTTTAGAGGGCAATGGGCTGTAAAACCATCCCAGGTAATACATACTTTAGAGGGCAAAGGACTGTAAAACCATCCCAGGTAATACATGCTTTAGAGGGCAACGGGCTGTAAGACTATCCCAGATAATACAGGCTTTTGAGGGCAACAGGCTGCACTTCTATCCCAGGTAATACATGCTTTAGAGGACATCGTGCTGTAAGACTATCCAGGTAATACATGCTTTAGAGGGCAACAGGCTGTAAGACTATCCCAGTTAATGCATGCTTTAGAGGGCAACTGACTGTAGGACTATCCCAGGTAATACATGCTTTAGAGGGCAATGGGCTATAGTACTATCCCATGTAATACATGCTTTAGAGGGCAATGAGCTTTAAGACCATCCCAGCTAATGCATGCTTTAGAGGACAACAGGCTGTAAGACTATCCCAGATAATACAGGCTTTTGAGGGCAACAGGATGTACTTCTATCCCAGGTAATACATGCTTTAGAGGACATCGGGCTGTAAGACTATCCCAGGTAATACAGGTTTTAGAGGGCAATGGGCTGTAAGTCTATCCCAGTTAATAAATGCTTTAGAGGACAACGGGCTGTAAGACTATCCCAGGTAATACATGCTTTAGAGGGCAACGGGCTGTAAGACTATCCCAGGTAATACATGCTTTAGAGGGCAATGGGCTATAGTACTATCCCAGGTAATAAATGCATTAGAGGGCAATGGGGTGTAAGACTATCCCATGTAATACATGCTTTAGAGGGCAATGAGTTTTAAGACCATCCCAGCTAATGCATGCTTTAGAGGACAACAGGCTGTAAGACTATCCCAGATAATACATGCTTTAGAGGGCAACAGGCTGTAAGACTATCCCAGGTAATGCATGCTTTAGAGGGCAACGGGCTGTAAGACTATCCCAGGTAATACATGCTTTAGAGGGCAAGGGGCTGTAAGACTATTCCAGGTAATACGTGCTTTAGAGTGCAAAGGGCTGTAAGACTATCCCAGGTAATACATGCTTTAGAGGGCAATGGGCTGTAATACTATCCCAGCAAATACATGCTTTAGAGGGCAATGGGCTGTAAGACCATCCCAGGTAATACATACTTTAGAGGGCAAAGGACTGTTAGAACCTCCTATGTAATACATGCTTTAGAGGGCACAGGCTCTAAAACCATCCCAAAATATAAGGCTTTAGAGGGCAACGGGCTGTAAGACTATCCCAGGTAATACAGGCTTTAGAGGGCAACGGGCTGTAAAACCAACCCATGTAATGCATGCTTTAGAGGACAATGGGCTGTAAAACTATCCCAGGTAATACAGGCTTTAGAGGGCAACAGGCTGTAAGACCATCCCATGTAATACAGGCTTTAGAGGGCAACAGGCAGTAATACCATCCCAGGTAATACATGCTTTAGAGGGCAATTGGCTGTAAGACCATCCCAGGTAATACATGCTTTAGAGGGCAATGGTCTGTAAAACCATCCCATTTAATACAGGCTTTAGAGGGCAACGGGCTGTAAGACCATCCCAGATAATCCATGCTTTAGATGGCAACTGGCTGTAAGACTATCCCAGGTAATACAGGCTTTATAGGGCAATGGGCTGTAAGAAAATCCCATGTAATACATGCTTTAGAGGGCAATGGGCTGTAAGACCATCCCAGGTAATACATGCTTTAGAGGGCAATGGGCTGTAAGACCATCCCAGATAATACAGGCTTTAGAGGGCAACAGGCTGTAAAACCATGCCAGATAATACATGCTTTAGATGGCAACGGTCTGTAAGACCATCCCAGATAATACAGGCTTTAGAGGCCAACGGGCTATAAGACCATCCCAGGTAATACATGCTTTAGAGGGCAACGGGCTGTAAGACCATCCAAGATAGTACATGCTTTAGATGGCAACGAGCTGTAAGACCATCCCAGGTAATACATGCCTTAGATGGCAAAGGGCTATAAGACCATCCCAGGTAATGCATGCTTTAGATGGCAATTGGCTGTAAGACCACCCCAGATAATACAGGCTTTAGAGGGCAATGGGCTGTAAAACCATCCCATGTAATACATGCTTTAGAGGGCAAAGGGCTGTAAGACCATCCCAGATAATACAGGCTTTAGAGGGCAACGGGCTATAAGACTATCCCAGGTAATACATACTTTAGAGGGCAATGGGCTGTTAGACTATCCCATTTAAGACATGCTTTAGAGGGCAACGGGCTGTAAAACCATCCAAGATAGTATATGCTTTAGATGGCAACGGGCTGTAAAACCATCACAGGTAATACATGTTTTAGAGGGCAATGGGCTGTAAAACCATCCCAGTTAATACATGCTTTAGAGGGCAACGGGCTATAAGACTGTCCCAGGTAATACAGGCTTTAGATGGCAACGGTCTATAAGACCATCCCAGGTAATACATGCTTCAGAGGGCAATGGGCTATAAGACTATCCCAAGTAATACAGGCTTTAGATGGCAACGGGCTGTAAGACCATCCCAGATAATACAGTCTTTAGAGGCCAAGGGGCTATAAGACCATCCCAGGTAATACATGCTTTAGAGGGCAACGGGCTTTAAGACCATCCCAGATAATGCAGGCTTTAGAGTCCAACGGGCTATAAGACCGTCCCAGGTTCTACATGCTTTAGAGGCCGACGGGCTGTAAGACTATCCAAGGTAATACATGCTTTAGAGGCCGACGGGATGTAATGCCATCCCAGGTAATACATGCTTTAGAGGGCAACGGGCTGTAAGACCAACCCAGATAATACATGCTTTAGAGGGCAACGGGCTGTAAGACCATCCCAGATAATAAATGCTTTAGATGGCAACGGGCTGTAAGACCATCCCAGATAATACAGGCTTTAGAGGCCAACGGGCTATAAGACCATCCAGGTAATACATGCTTTAGAGGGCAACGGCTGTAAAAACAACCCAGGTAATACATGCTTTAGAGAGCAACGGACTGTAAGACTATCCCAGATAACACATGCTTTAGATGGCAACTGGCTGTAAGACTATTCCAGATAAAACAGGCTTTAGAGGACATTGGGCTGTAAGACTATCCCAGGTAATACATGCTTTAGAGGGCAACAGGCTGTAAGACTATCCCAGGTAATGCATGCTTTAGAGGGCAACTGGCAGTAGGACTATCCCAGGTAATACATGCTTTAGAGGGCAATGGGCTGTAATACTATCCCAGCTAATACATGCATTAGAGGGCAATGGGCTGTAAGACTATCCCAGATGATGCATGGTTTAGATGGCAACGGGCTGTAAGACTATCCCAGATAATACATGCTTTAGAGGGCAATGAGCTTTAAGACCATCCCAGGTAATGCATGCTTTAGAAGACAACAGGCTGTAAGACTATCCCAGATAATACATACTTTAGATGGCAACGGGCTGTAAGACTATCCCAGATAATACTGGCTTTAGAGGGCAACGGGCTGTAAGACTATCCCATATAATACAGGCTTTAGAGGGCAATGGGCTGTAAGTCTATCCCATTTAATAAATGCTTTAGAGGACAACGGGCTGTAAGACTATCCCAGGTAATACATGCTTTAGAGGGCAACGGGCTGTAAGACTATCCCAGGTAATACATGCTTTAGAGGGCAACAGGTTGTAAGACTATCCCAGGTAATACATGCTTTAGAGGGCAAGGGGCTGTAAGACTATACCAGGTAATACATGCTTTAGAGTGCAAAGGGCTGTAAGACTTTCCCAGGTAATACATGCTTTAGAGTGCAAAAGGCTGTAAGTCTATCCCAGGTAACACATGCTTTAGAGGGCAATGGGCTGTAATACTATCCCAGGTAATACATGCTTTAGAGGGCAATGGGCTGTAAGACCATCCCAGGTAATACATACTTTAGAGGGCAAAGGACTGTAAAACCATCCCAGGTAATACATGCTTTAGAGGGCAACGGGCTGTAAGACTATCCCAGATAATACAGGCTTTTGAGGGCAACAGGCTGCACTTCTATCCCAGGTAATACATGCTTTAGAGGACATCGTGCTGTAAGACTATCCAGGTAATACATGCTTTAGAGGGCAACAGGCTGTAAGACTATCCCAGTTAATGCATGCTTTAGAGGGCAACTGACTGTAGGACTATCCCAGGTAATACATGCTTTAGAGGGCAATGGGCTATAGTACTATCCCATGTAATACATGCTTTAGAGGGCAATGAGCTTTAAGACCATCCCAGCTAATGCATGCTTTAGAGGACAACAGGCTGTAAGACTATCCCAGATAATACAGGCTTTTGAGGGCAACAGGATGTACTTCTATCCCAGGTAATACATGCTTTAGAGGACATCGGGCTGTAAGACTATCCCAGGTAATACAGGTTTTAGAGGGCAATGGGCTGTAAGTCTATCCCAGTTAATAAATGCTTTAGAGGACAACGGGCTGTAAGACTATCCCAGGTAATACATGCTTTAGAGGGCAACGGGCTGTAAGACTATCCCAGGTAATACATGCTTTAGAGGGCAATGGGCTATAGTACTATCCCAGGTAATAAATGCATTAGAGGGCAATGGGGTGTAAGACTATCCCATGTAATACATGCTTTAGAGGGCAATGAGTTTTAAGACCATCCCAGCTAATGCATGCTTTAGAGGACAACAGGCTGTAAGACTATCCCAGATAATACATGCTTTAGAGGGCAACAGGCTGTAAGACTATCCCAGGTAATGCATGCTTTAGAGGACAACGGGCTGTAAGACTATCCCAGATAATACAGGTTTTAGAGGGCAATGGGCTGTAAGTCTATCCCAGTTAATACATGCTTTAGAGGACAACGGGCTGTAAGACTATCCCAGGTAATACATGCTTTAGAGGGCAACGGGCTGTAAGACTATCCCAGGTAATACATGCTTTAGAGGGCAACGGGCTGTAAGACTATCCCAGGTAATACATGCTTTAGAGGGCAAGGGGCTGTAAGACTATTCCAGGTAATACGTGCTTTAGAGTGCAAAGAGCTGTAAGACTATCCCAGGTAATACATGCTTTAGAGGGCAATGGGCTGTAATACTATCCCAGCAAATACATGCTTTAGAGGGCAATGGGCTGTAAGACCATCCCAGGTAATACATACTTTAGAGGGCAAAGGACTGTTAGAACCTCCTATGTAATACATGCTTTAGAGGGCACAGGCTCTAAAACCATCCCAAAATATAAGGCTTTAGAGGGCAATGGGCTGTAAGACCATCCCAGATAACACATGCTTTAAATGGCAACGGGCTGTAAGACTATCCCACAGTAGTATTTACTTTAGAGGTCAACGGGCTGTAAGACTATCCCAGGTAATACATGCATTAGAGGGCAATGGGCTGTAATACTATCCCAGGTAATACATGCTTGAGAGGGCAATGGGTTGTAAAACCATCCCAGGTAATACATGCTTTAGAGGGCAACGGGCTGTAAGACCATCCCAGGTAATACATGGTTTAGAGGGCAACAGGCTCTAAAACCATCCCAGAATATACAGGCTTTAGAGGACAATGGGCTGTAAATCAATCCCAGGTAATACATGCGTAAGAGGGCAACGGGCTGTGATACTATCCCATGTAATACATGCTTTAGAGGGAAACAGGCTGTAAGACTATCCCAGGTAATACATGCTTTAGATGGCAATGGGCTGTAATACTATCCCAGGTAATACATGCTTTAGAGGGCAATGGGCTGTAAGACCATCCCAGGTAATACATGCTTTAGAGGGCAACGGGCTGTAAGACCATCCCAAGTAATACATGCTTTAGAGGGCAACAGGCTCTAAGACCATCCCAGAATATATAGGCTTTAGAGGGCAATGGGCTTTATAACCATCCCAGATAATACATGCTTTAGATGGCGATGGGCTGTAAGATTATCCCAGATAATGCAGGCTTTAGAGGCCAACGGGCTGTAAGACTATCCCAGATAGTACATGCTTTAGATGACAATGTGCTGTAAGACTACCCCAGGTTATACAGCTTTGGAGGGCAACGGGCTGTAAGACCAACCCAGGTAATACATGTTTTAGAGGGCAACGGGCTGTAAGACCATCCCAGGTGATACATGCTTTAGAGGGAAATGGGCTGTAAGACTATCCCAGGTAATACATGCTTTAGAGGGCAATGGGCTGTTAGACTATCCAAGGTAAGACATGCTTTAGAGGGCAACGAGCTGTAAGACTATCCCAGATAATACATGCTTTAGAGGGCAGTGGGCTGTAAGACTATCCCAGATAATACATGCTTTAGATGGCAATCGGCTGTAAGACTATCCAAGATAATAAAGGCTTTAGAGGGGAACGAGCTGTAAGACTATCCCAGGTATTACAGGCTTTAGAGGGCAACTTGTTGTAAGACTATCCCATGTAATACATGCTTAAGAGGGCAACGGGTTGTAAAACCATCCCAGGTAATACATGGTTTAAAGGTCATCGGCTCTAAGACCATCCCAGAATATAGAGGCTTTAGAGGGCAATGGGCTGTAAGACCATCCCAGATAATACATGCTTTAGATGGCAACAGGCTGTAAGATTATCCCAGATAATACAGGCTTTAGAGGCCAACAGCCTGTAAGACTTTCCCAGAAAGAACATGCTTTAGATGACAACAGGCTGTAAGACTACCACAGGTAAAACAGGCTTTAGAGTGCAACGGGCTGTAAAACCATACCAGGTAATACATGCTTTAGAGGGCAACGGGCTGTAAGACCATCCCAGGTAATACATCCTTTAGAGGGCAACGGGCTGTAAGACCATCCCAGGTAATATATGATTTGGAGGGCAATGGGCTATAAGACTATCCCAGATAATACATACTTTAGATGGCAACGGGCTGTAAAACCATACCAGGTAATGCATGCTTTAGAGGGCAACTGGCTGTAGGACTATCCCAGGTAATACGTGCTTTAGAGGGCAATGAGCTTTAAGACCATCCCAGCTAATGCATGCTTTAGAGGACAACGGGCTGTAAGACTATCCCAGATAATACATACTTTAGATGGCAACGGGCTGTAAGTCTATCCCAGATAATACAGGCTTTAGAGGGCAACGGGCTGTAAGACTATCGCTGATAATAAAGGCTTTAGAGGGTAATGTGCTGTAAGTATATCCCAGTTAATACATGCTTTAGAGGACAAAGGGCTGTAAGACTATCCCAGGTAATACATGCTTTAGAGGGCAACGGGCTGTAAGACTATCCCAGGTAATACATGCTTTAGAGGGAAACGGGCTGTAAGACTACCCCAGGTAATACAGGCTTTAGAGGGCAACGGGCTGTAAAACCATACCAGGTAATACATGCTTTAGAGGGCAACAGGCTGTAAGACCATCCCAGGTAATACATCCTTTAGAGGGCAACGGCTGTAAGACCATCCCAGGTAATATATGATTTAGAGGGCAATGGGCTATAAGACCAACCCAGGTAATACATGTTTTAGAGGGCAACGGGCTGTAAGACCATCCCAGGTAATACATGCTTTAGAGGGCAATGGGTGGTAAGACTACCCCAGGTAATACATGCTTTAGAGGGCATTGTGCTGTTAGACTATCCCAGGCAACACATGTTTTAGAGGGCAATGAGCTGTAAGACTATCCCAGACAATACATGCTTTATTGGGCAGTGGGCTGTAACACTATCCCAGATAAAACATGCTTTAGATGGCAACGGGCTGTAAGACTATCCCAGATAATACAGGCTTTAGAGGGCAACGGGCTGTAAGTCTATCCCAGGTAATACAGGCTTTAGAGGGCAACAGGCTGTAAAACCAACCCATGTAAATCATGCTTTAGAGGACAATGGGCTGTAAAACTATCCCAGGTAATACAGGCTTTAGAGGGCAACAGGCTGTAAGACCATCCCAGGTAATACATGCTTTAGAGAGCAATGGCTGTAAGACCATCCCAGGTATTACATGCTTTAGAGGGCAATGGTCTGTAAGACCATCCCAGGTAATACATGATTTAGAGGGCAATGGGCTGTAAGACCATCCCAGGTAATACAGGCTTTAGAGGGTAATGGGCTGTAAAACCATCCCATTTAATACAGGCTTTAGAGGGCAACGGGCTTTAAGACCATCCCAGATAATACATGCTTTAGATGGCAACGGTCTGTAAGACCATCCCAGATAATACAGGCTTTAGAGGCCAACGGGCTATAAGACCATACCATGTAATACAGGCTTTAGAGGGCAACGGGCTGTAAGACCATCCAAGATAGTACATGCTTTAGATGGCAACGAGCTGTAAGACCATCCCAGTTAATACATGCCTTAGATGGCAACGGGCTACAAGACCATCCCAGGTAATACATGCTTTAGATGGCAACGGGCTGTAAGACCACCCCAGATAATACAGGCTTTAGAGGGCAATGGGCTGTAAGACCATCCCAGGTAATACATCCTTTAGAGGGCAACGGGCTGTAAGACCATCCCAGGTAATATATGATTTGGAGGGCAATGGGCTATAAGACTATCCCAGGTAATGCATGCTTTAGAGGGCAACTGGCTGTAGGACTATCCCAGGCAATACGTGCTTTAGAGGGCAATGAGCTTTAAGACCATCCCAGCTAATGCATGCTTTGGAGGACAACGGGCTGTAAGACTAACCCAGATAATACATACTTTAGATGGCAACGGGCTGTAAGTCTATCCCAGATAATACAGGCTTTAGAGGGCAACGGGCTGTAAGACTATCCCAGATAATACAGGCTTTAGAGGGCAATGGGCTGTAAGTCTGTCCCAGTTAATACATGCTTTAGAGGACAACAGGCTGTAAAACTATCCCAGGTAATACATGCTTTAGAGGGCAACGGGCTGTAAGACTATCCCAGGTAATACATGCTTTAGAGGGAAACGGGCTGTAAGACTACCCCAGGTAATACAGGCTTTAGAGGGCAACGGGCTGTAAAACCATACCAGGTAATACATGCTTTAGAGGGCAACAGGCTGTAAGACCATTCCAGGTAATACATCCTTTAGAGGGCGACGGGCTGTAAGACCATCCCAGGTAATATATGATTTAGAGGGCAATGGGCTATAAGACCAACCCAGGTAATACATGTTTTAGAGGGCAACGGGCTGTAAGACCATCCCAGGTAATACATGCTTTAGAGGGCAATGGGTGGTAAGACTACCCCAGATAATACATGCTTTAGAGGGCATTGGGCTGTTAGACTATCCCAGGCAACACATGCTTTAGAGGGCAATGAGCTGTAAGACTATCCCAGACAATACATGCTTTATTGGGCAGTGGGCTGTAACACTATCCCAGATTAAACATGCTTTAGATGGCAACGGGCTGTAAGACTATCCCAGATAATACAGGCTTTAGAGGGCAACGGGCTGTAAGACTATCCCAGGTAATACAGTCTTTAGAGGGCAACGGGCTGTAAAACCAACCCATGTAATGCATGCTTTAGAGGACAATGGGATGTAAAACTATCCCAGGTAATACAGGCTTTAGAGGGCAACAGGCTGTAAGACCATCCCAGGTAATACATGCTTTAGAGGGCAATGGTCTGTAAGACCATCCCAGGTAATACATGATTTAGAGGGCAATGGGCTGTAAGACCATACCAGGTATTACAGGCTTTAGAGGGTAATGGGCTGTAAAACCATCCCATTTAATACAGGCTTTAGAGGGCAACGGGCTTTAAGACCATCCCAGATAATACATGCTTTAGATGGCAACGGTCTGTAAGACCATCCCAGATAATACAGGCTTTAGAGGCCAACGGGCTATAAGACCATACCATGTAATACAGGCTTTAGAGGGCAACGGGCTGTAAGACCATCCAAGATAGTACATGCTTTAGATGGCAACGAGCTGTAAGACCATCCCAGTTAATACATGCCTTAGATGGCAACGGGCTACAAGACCATCCCAGGTAATACATGCTTTAGATGGCAACGGGCTGTAAGACCACCCCAGATAATACAGGCTTTAGAGGGCAATGGGCTGTAAGACCATCCCAGGTAATACATCCTTTAGAGGGCAACGGGCTGTAAGACCATCCCAGGTAATATATGATTTGGAGGGCAATGGGCTATAAGACTATCCCAGGTAATGCATGCTTTAGAGGGCAACTGGCTGTAGGACTATCCCAGGTAATACGTGCTTTAGAGGGCAATGAGCTTTAAGACCATCCCAGCTAATGCATGCTTTGGAGGACAACGGGCTGTAAGACTAACCCAGATAATACATACTTTAGATGGCAACGGGCTGTAAGTCTATCCCAGATAATACAGGCTTTAGAGGGCAACGGGCTGTAAGACTATCCCAGATAATACAGGCTTTAGAGGGCAATGGGCTGTAAGTCTGTCCCAGTTAATACATGCTTTAGAGGACAACAGGCTGTAAAACTATCCCAGGTAATACATGCTTTAGAGGGCAACGGGCTGTAAGACTATCCCAGGTAATACATGCTTTAGAGGGAAACGGGCTGTAAGACTACCCCAGGTAATACAGGCTTTAGAGGGCAACGGGCTGTAAAACCATACCAGGTAATACATGCTTTAGAGGGCAACAGGCTGTAAGACCATTCCAGGTAATACATCCTTTAGAGGGCGACGGGCTGTAAGACCATCCCAGGTAATATATGATTTAGAGGGCAATGGGCTATAAGACCAACCCAGGTAATACATGTTTTAGAGGGCAACGGGCTGTAAGACCATCCCAGGTAATACATGCTTTAGAGGGCAATGGGTGGTAAGACTACCCCAGATAATACATGCTTTAGAGGGCATTGGGCTGTTAGACTATCCCAGGCAACACATGCTTTAGAGGGCAATGAGCTGTAAGACTATCCCAGACAATACATGCTTTATTGGGCAGTGGGCTGTAACACTATCCCAGATTAAACATGCTTTACATGGCAACGGGCTGTAAGACTATCCCAGATAATACAGGCTTTAGAGGGCAACGGGCTGTAAGACTATCCCAGGTAATACAGTCTTTAGAGGGCAACGGGCTGTAAAACCAACCCATGTAATGCATGCTTTAGAGGACAATGGGATGTAAAACTATCCCAGGTAATACAGGCTTTAGAGGGCAACAGGCTGTAAGACCATCCCAGGTAATACATGCTTTAGAGGGCAATGGTCTGTAAGACCATCCCAGGTAATACATGATTTAGAGGGCAATGGGCTGTAAGACCATACCAGGTATTACAGGCTTTAGAGGGTAATGGGCTGTAAAACCATCCCATTTAATACAGGCTTTAGAGGGCAACGGGCTATAAGACCATCCCATATAATACATGCATTAGATGGCAATGGGCTGTAAGACTATCCCAGGTAATACAGGCTTTATAGGGCAATGGGCTGTAAGACCATCCCATGTAATACATGCTTTAGAGGGCAATGGGCTGTAAGACCATCCCAGGTAATACATGCTTTTGAGGGCCATTTTCTGTAAGACCATCCCAGATAATACAGGTTTTAGAGGGCAACAGGCTGTAAAACCATGCCAGATAATACATGCTTTAGATGGCAACGGTCTGTAAGACCATCCCAGATAATACAGGCTTTAGAGGCCAACGCGCTATAAGACCTTCCCAGGTAATACATGCTTTAGAGGGCAACGGGCTGTAAAACCATCCAAGATAGTACATGCTTTAGATGGCAACGAGCTGTAAGACCATCCCAGGTAATACATGCCTTAGATGGCTACGGGCTATAAGACCATCCCAGGTAATACATGCTTTAGATGGCAACGGGCTGTAAGACCACCCCAGATAATACAGGCTTTAGAGGGCAATGGGCTGTAAGACCATCCCATGTAATACATGCTTTAGAGGGCAAAGGGCTGTAAAACCATCCCAGATAATACAGGCTTTAGAGGGCAACGGGCTATAAGACTATCCCAGGTAATACATACTTTAGAGGGCAATGGGCTGTTAGACTATCCCATTTAAGAAATGCTTTAGAGGGCAACGAGCTGTAAGACTATCCCAGATAATACATGCTTTAGAGGGCAGTGGGCTGTAAGATTATCCCAGATAATAGATGCTTTAGAGGGCAACGGGCTGTAAAACCATCCAAGATAGTATATGCTTTAGATGGCAACGGGCTGTAAGACCATCCCTTGTAATACATGTTTTAGAGGGCAATGGGCTGTAAAACCATCCCAGGTAATACATGCTTTAGAGGGCAACGGGCTATAAGACTGTCCCAGGTAATACAGGCTTTAGATGGCAACGGGCTATAAGACCATCCCAGGTAATACATGCTTCAGAGGGCAATGGGCTATAAGACTATCCCAGGTAATACAGGCTTTAGATGGCAACGGGCTGTAAGACCATCCCAGATAATACAGTCTTTAGAGACCAACGGGCTACAAGACCATCCCAGGTAATACATGCTTTAGAGGGCAACGGGCTGTAAGACCATCCAAGATAGTACATGCTTTAGATGGCAACAGGCTATAAGACGATCAGAGGTAATACATGTTTTATAGGGCAACGGGCTGTTAGACCATCCCAGATAATGCAGGCTTTAGAGTCCAACGGGCTATAAGACCATCCCAGGTTCTACATGCTTTAGAGGCCGACGGGCTGTAAGACTATCCCAGGTAATACATGCTTTAGAGGGCAACGGGCTGTAAAACCATCCCAGATAATAAATGCTTTAGATGGCAATGGGCTGTAAAACCATCCCAGATAATACAGGCTTTAGAGGCCAACAGGCTATAAGACCATCCAGGTAATACATGCTTTAGAGGGCAACGAGCTGTAAAAACAACCCAGATAATACATGCTTTAGAGAGCAACGGACTGTAAGACTATCCCAGATAACACATGCTTTAGATGGCAACTGGCTGTAAGACTATCCCAGATAAAACAGGCTTTAGAGGGCAACAGGCTGTACGTCTATCCCAGGTAATACATGCTTTAGAGGACATCGGGCTGTAAGACTATCCCATGTAATACATGCTTTAGAGGGCAACAGGCTGTAAGACTATCCCAGGTAATGCATGCTTTAGAGGGCAACTGGCAGTAGGACTATCCCAGGTAATATATGCTTTAGAGGGCAATGGGCTGTAATACTATCCCAGGTAATACATGCATTAGAGGGCAATGGGCTGTAAGACTATCCCAGATGATGCATGGTTTAGATGGCAACGGGCTGTAAGACTATCCCAGATAATACATGCTTTAGAGGGCAATGAGCTTTAAGACCATCCCAGGTAATGCATGCTTTAGAAGACAACGGGCTGTAAGACTATCCCAGATAATACATACTTTAGATGGCAACGGGCTGTAAGACTATCCCAGATAATACAGGCTTTAGAGGGCAACGGGCTGTAAGACTATCCCATATAATACAGGCTTTAGAGGGCAATGGGCTGTAAGTCTATCCCATTTAATACATGCTTTAGAGGACAACGGGCTGTAAGACTATCCCAGGTAAGACATGCTTAAGAGGGCAACGGGCTGTAAGACTATCCCAGGTAATACATGCTTTAGAGGGCAACAGGCTGTAAGACTATCCCAGGTAATACATGCTTTAGAGGGCAAGGGGCTGTAAGACTATACCAGGTAATATATGCTTTAGAGTGCAAAGGGCTGTAAGACTATCCCAGGTAATACATGCTTTAGAGTGCAAAAGGCTGTAAGACTATCCCAGGTAACACATGCTTTAGAGGGCAATGGGCTGTAATACTATCCCAGGTAATACATGATTTAGAGGGCAATGGGCTGTAAGACCATCCCAGGTAATGCATACTTTAGAGGGCAAAGGACTGTAAAACCATCCCAGGTAATACATGCTTTAGAGGGCAACGGGCTGTAAGACTATCCCAGATAATACAGGCTTTTGAGGGCAACAGGCTGTACTTCTATCCCAGGTAATGCATGCTTTAGAGGGCAACGGGCTGTAAGACTATCCCAGGTAATGCATGCTTTAGAGGGCAACTGATTGTAGGACTATCCCAGGTAATACATGCTTTAGAGGGCAATGGGCTGTAGTACTATCCCAGGTAATACATGCATTAGAGGGCAATGGGGTGTAAGACTATCCCATGTAATACATGCTTTAGAGGGCAATGAGCTTTAAGACCATCCCAGCTAATACATGCTTTAGAGGACAACGGGCTGTAAGACTATCCCAGATAATACATACTTTAGAGGACAACAGGCTGTAAGAATATCCCAGATAATACAGGCTTTTGAGGGCAACAGGCTGTACTTCTATCCCAGGTAATACATGCTTTAGAGGACATCGGGCTGTAAGACTATCCCAGGTTATACATGCTTTAGAGGGCAACAGGCTGTAAGACTATCCCAGGTAATGTATGCTCTAGAGGACAACGGGCTCTGTGACTATCCCAGATAATACAGGCTTTAGAGGGCAATGGGCTGTAAGTCTATCCCAGTTAATACAGGCTTTTGAGGGCAACAGGCTGTACTTCTATCCCAGGTAATACATGCTTTAGAGGACATCGGGCTGTAAGACTATCCCAGGTAATACATGCTTTAGAGGGCAACATCTGTAAGACTATCCCAGGTAATACATGCTTTAGAGGGCAATGGGCTGTAATACTATACCAGGTAATACATGCTTTAGAGGGCAATGGGCTGTAAGACCATCCCAGGTAATACATACTTTAGAGGGCAAAGGACTGTAAGACCATCCCATGTAATACATGCTTTAGAGGGCACAGGCTCTAAGACCATCCCAGAATATAAGGCTTTAGAGGGCAATGGATTGTAAGACCATCCCAGATAACACATGCTTTAAATGGCAATGGGCTGTAAGACTATCCCACAGTAGTACTTACTTTAGAGGTCAACGGGCTGTAAGACTATCCCAGGTAATACATGCTTTAGAGGGCAATGGGCTGTAATACTATCCCAGGTAATACATGCTTTAGAGGGCAATGGGTTGTAAAACCATCCCAGGTAATACATGCTTTAGAGGGCAACGGGCTGTAAGACCATCCTAGGTAATACATGGTTTAGAGGGCAACGGGCTCTAAGACCATCCCAGAATATACAGGCTTTAGAGGACAATGGGCTGTAAGTCAATCCCAGGTAATACATGCGTAAGAGGGCAACGGGCTGTGATACTATCCCATGTAATATATGCTTTAGAGGGCAACGGGCTGTAAGACTATCCCAGGTAATACATGCTTTAGATGGCAAGGGGCTGTAAGACTATCCCAGGTAATACATGCTTTAGAGTGCAAAGGGCTGTAAGGCTATCCCAGGTAATACATGCTTTAGAGTGCAACAGGCTGTAAGACTATCCCAGGTAATACATGCTTTAGAGGGCAACGGGCTGTAAGACTATCCCAGGTAATACATGCTTTAGAGGGCAAGGGGCTGTAAGACTATCCCAGGTAATACATGCTTTAGAGTGCAAAGGGCTGTAAGACTATCCCAGGTAATACATGCTTTAGAGTGCAACAGGCTGTAAGACTATCCCAGGTAATACATGCTTTAGAGGGCAATGGGCTGTAATACTATCCCAGGTAATACATGCTTTAGAGGGCAATGGGCTGTAAGACCATCCCAGGTACTACATGCTTTAGAGGGCAAAGGAATGTAAGACCATCCCAGGTAATACATGCTTTAGAGGGCAATGGGCTGTAAGACCATCCCAGATAACACATGCTTTAAATGGCAACGGGCTGTAAGACTATCCCACAGTTTTACTTAATTTAGAGGGCAACGGGCTGTAAGACTATCCCAGGTAATACATGCTTTAGAGGGCAACAGGCTGTAAGACTATCCCAGGTAATGCATGCTTTAGAGGGCAACTGACTGTAGGACTATCCCAGGTAATACATGCTTTAGAGGGCAAAGGGCTGTAATACTATCCCAGGTAATACATGCATTAGAGGGCAATGGGATGTAAGACTATCCCAGGTAATACGTGCTTTAGAGGACAACGGGCTGTAAGACTATCCCAGATAATACATACTTTAGATGGCACCGGGATGTAAGACGATCCCAGATAATACATGCTTTAGAGGGCAATGGGCTGTAAGACTATCCCAGATAATACATGCTTTAGATGGCAACGGGCTGTTAGACTATCCCAGGTAATACATGCTTTAGAGGGCAACGGGCTGTAAGACTATCCCAGGTAATACATGCTTTAGAGGGCAAGGGGCTGTAAGACTATCCCAGTTAATACATGCTTTGGAGTGCAAAGGGCTGTAAGACTATCCCAGGTAATACATGCTTTAGAGTGCAACAGGCTGTAAGACTATCCCAGGTAATACATGCTTTAGAGGGCAATGGGCTGTAATACTATCCCAGTTAATACATGCTTTGGAGTGCAAAGGGCTGTAAGACTATCCCAGGTAATACATGCTTTAGAGGGCAATGGGCTGTAGCACTATCCCAGGTAATACATGCATTAGAGGGCAATGGGGTGTAAGACTATCCCATGTAATACATGCTTTAGAGGGCAATGAGCTTTAAGACCATCCCAGCTAATGCATGCTTTAGAGGACAACAGGCTGTAAGACTATCCCAGATAATACAGGCTTTTGAGGGAAACAGGCTGTACTTCTATCCCAGGTAATACATGCTTTAGAGGTCATCGGGCTGTAAGACTATCCCAGGTAATACATGCTTTAGAGGGCAACTGGCTGTAGGACTATCCCAGGTAATACATGCTTTAGAGGGCAATGGGCTGTAATACTATCCCAGGTAATACATGCATTAGAGGGCAATGGGGTGTAAGACTATCCCAGGTAATATGTGCTTTAGAGGGCAATGAGCTTTAAGATCATCCCAGCTAATGCATGCTTTAGAGGACAACGGGCTGTAAGACTATCCCAGATAATACATACTTTAGATGGCAACGGGATGTAAGACGATCCCAGATAATACATGCTTTAGAGGGCAATGGGCTGTAAGACTATCCCAGATAATACATGCTTTAGAGGGCAACGGGCTGTTAGACTATCCCAGGTAATACATGCTTTAGAGGGCAACGGGCTGTAAGACTATCCCAGGTAATACATGCTTTAGAGGGCAAGGGGCTGTAAGACTATCCTAGATAATACATGCTTTGGAGTGCAAAGGGCTGTAAGACTATCCCAGGTAATACATGCTTTAGAGTGCAACAGGCTGTAAGACTATCCCAGGTAATACATGCTTTAGAGGGCAATGGGCTGTAATACTATCCCAGTTAATACATGCTTTAGAGGGCAATGGGCTGTAAGACCATCCCAGGTAATACATGCTTTAGAGGGAAACGGGCTGTAAGACTATCCCAGGTAATACATGCTTTAGAGGGCAACGGGCTGTAAGACTATCCCAGGTAATACATGCTTTAGAGGGCAAGGGGCTGTAAGACTATCCCAGGTAATACATGCTTTGGAGTGCAAAGGGCTGTAAGACTATCCCAGGTAATACATGCTTTAGAGTGCAACAGGCTGTAAGACTATCCCAGGTAATACATGCTTTAGAGGGCAATGGGCTGTAATACTATCCCAGGTAATACATGGTTTAGAGGGCAATGGGCTGTAAGACCATCCCAGGTAATACATACTTTAGAGGGCAAAGGACTGTAAAACCATCCCATGTAATACATGCTTTAGAGGGCACAGGCTCTAAGACCATCCCAGAATATAAGGCTTTAGAGGGCAATGGGCTGTAAGACCATCCCAGATAACACATGCTTTAAATGGCAACGGGCTGTAAGACTATCCCACAGTAGTACTTACTTTAGAGGTCAACGGGCTGTAAGACTATCCCAGGTAATACATGCTTTAGAGGGCAATGGGCTGTAATACTATCCCAGGTAATACATGCTTTAGAGGGCAATGGGTTGTAAAACAATCCCAGGTAATACATGCTTTAGAGGGCAACGGGCTGTAAGACCATCCCAGGTAATACATGGTTTAGAGGGCAACGGGCTGTAAGACCATCCCAGAATATACAGGCTTTAGAGGACAATGGGCTGTAAGTCAATCCCAGGTAATACATGCGTAAGAGGGCAACGGGCTGTGATACTATCCTATGTAATACATGCTTTAGAGGGCAACGGGCTGTAAGACTATCCCAGGTAATACATGCTTTAGATAGCAATGGGCTGCAATACTATCCCAGGTAATACATGCTTTAGAGGGCAATGGGCTGTAAGACCATCCCAGGTAATACATGCTTTAGAGGGCAACGGGCTGTAAGACCATCCCAAGTAATACATGCTTTAGAGGGCAACAGGCTCTAAGACCATCCCAGAATATGTAGGCTTTAGAGGGCAATGGGCTTTAAAACCATCCCAGATAGTACATGCTTTAGATGACAATGTGCTGTAAGACTACCCCAGGTTATACAGCTTTGGAGGGCATCTAGCTGTAAAACCAACCCAGGTAATACATGTTTTAGAGGGAAACGGGCTTTAAGACCATCCCAGGTGATACATGCTTTAGAGGGAAATGGGCTGTAAGACTATCCCAGGTAATACATGCTTTAGAGGGCAATGGGCTGTTAGACTATCCAAGTAAGACATGCTTTAGAGGGCAACGAGCTGTACGACTATCCCAGATAATACATGCTTTAGAGGGCAGTGGGCTGTAAGACTATCCCAGATAATACATGCTTTAAATGGCAATCGACTGTAAGACTATCCAAGATAATAAAGGCTTTAGACAGCAACGAGCTGTAAGACTATCCCAGGTATTACAGGCTTTAGAGGGCAACTTGTTGTAAGACTATCCCATGTAATACATGCTTAAGAGGGCAACAGGCTATAAGACTATCCCAGGTAATACATTCTTTAGAGGGCAATGGGCTGTAAGACCATCCCAGGTAATACATACTTTAGAGGGCAATGGGCTGTAAAACCATCCCAGATAATACATGCTTTAGATGGCAACAGGCTGTAAGATTATCCCAGATAATACAGGCTTTAGAGGCCAACGGGCTGTAAGACTATCCCAGAAAGAACATGCTTTAGATGACAACAGGCTGTAAGACTACCCCAGGTAATACAGGCTTTAGAGGGCAACGGGCTGTAAAACCATACCAGGTAATACATGCTTTAGAGGGCAACGGGCTGTAAGAACATCTCAGGTAATACATCCTTTAGAAGGCAACGGGCTGTAAGACCATCCCAGGTAATATATGATTTGGAGGGCAATGGGCTATAAGACTATCCCAGGTAATGCATGCTTTAGAGGGCAACAGGCTGTAATACTATCCCAGGTAATACATGCATTAGAGGGCAATGGGGTGTAAGACTATCCCAGGTAATACATGCTTTAGAGGGCAATGAGCTTTAAGACCATCCCAGCTAATGCATGCTTTAGAGGACAACAGGCTGTAAGACTATCCCAGATAATACATACTTTAGATGGCAACGGGCTGTAAGACTTTCCCAGATAATACAGGCTTTAGAGGGCAACGGGCTGTAAGACTATCCCAGATAATACAGGCTTTAGAGGGCAATGGGCTGTAAGTCTATCCCAGTTAATACATGCTTTAGAGGACAACGGGCTGTAAGACTATCCCAGGTAATACATGCTTTAGAGGGCAACAGGCTGTAAGACTATCCCAGGTAATACATGCTTTAGAGGGCAAGGGGCTGTAAGACTATCCCAGGTAATACATGCTTTAGAGTGCAAAGGGCTGTAAGACTATCCCAGGTAATACATGCTTTAGAGTGCAACAGGCTGTAAACTATCCCAGGTAATACATGCTTTAGAGGGCAATGGGCTGTAATACTATCCCAGGTAATACATGCTTTAGAGGGCAATGGGCTGTAAGACCATCACAGGTAATACATACTTTAGAGGGCAAAGGACTGTAAGACCATCCCAGGTAATACATGCTTTAGAGGCACAGGCTCTAAGACCATCCCAGAATATAAGGCTTTAGAGGGCAATGGGCTGTAAAACCATCCCAGATAACACATGCTTTAAATGGCAACGGGCTGTAAGACTATCCCACAGTAGTACTTACTTTAGAGGGCAACAGGCTGTAAGACTATCCCAGGTAATACATGCTTTAGAGGGCAACAGGCTGTAAGACTATCCCAGGTAATGCATGCTTTAGAGGGCAACTGACTGTAGGACTATCCCAGGTAATACATGCTTTAGAGGGCAATAGGCTGTAGTACTATCCCAGGTAATCAATGCATTAGAGGGCAATGGGGTGTAAGACTATCCCATGTAATACATGCTTTACAGGGCAATGAGCTTTAAGACCATCCCAGCTAATGCATGCTTTAGAGGACAACAGGCTGTAAGACTATCCCAGATAATACAGGCTTTTGAGGGCAACTGGCTGTACTTCTATCCCAGGTAATACATGCTTTAGAGGGCAATGGGCTGTAATACTATCCCAGGTAATACATGCATTAGAGCTTTAGAGGACAACGGGCTGTAAGACTATCCCAGATAATACATACTTTAGATGGCAACGGGATGTAAGACTATCCCAAATAATACAGGCTTTAGAGGGCAATGGGCTGTATGACTATCCCAGATAATACAGGCTTTAGAGGGCAATGGGCTGTAAGTCTATCCCAGTTAATACATGCTTTATAGGACAACGGGCTGTAAGACTATCCCAAGTAATACATGCTTTAGAGGGCAACGGACTGTAAGACTATCCCAGGTAATACATGCTTTAGAGGGCAATGGGCTGTAATACTATCCCAGGTAATACATGCTTTAGAGTGCAAAGGGCTGTAAGACTATCACAGGTAATACATGCTTTAGAGTGCAACAGGCTGTAAGACTATCCCAGGTAATACATGCTTTAGAGGGCAATGGGCTGTAAGACCATCCCAGGTAATACATACTTTAGAGGGCAAAGGACTGTAAGACCATCCCATGTAATACATGCTTTAGAGGGCACAGGCTCTAAGACCATCCCAGAATATAAGGCTTTAGAGGGCAATGGGCTGTAAGACCATCCCAGATAACACATGCTTTAAATGGCAACGGGCTGTAAGACTCTCCCACAGTAGTACTTACTTTAGAGGTCAACGGGCTGTAAGACTATCCCAGGTAATACATGCTTTAGAGGGCAATGGGCTGTAATACTATCCCAGGTAATACATGCTTTAGAGGGCAATGGGTTGTAAAACAATCCCAGGTAATACATGCTTTAGAGGGCAACGGGCTGTAAGACCATCCCAGGTAATACATGGTTTAGAGGGCAACGGGCTCTAAGACCATCCCAGAATATACAGGCTTTAGAGGACAATGGGCTGTAAGTCAATCCCAGGTAATACATGCATAAGAGGGCAACGGGCTGTGATTCTATCCCATGTAATACATGCTTTAGAGGGCAACGGGCTGTAAGACTATCCCAGGTAATACATGCTTTAGATAGCAATGGGCTGTAATACTATCCCAGGTAATACATGCTTTAGAGGGCAATGGGCTGTAAGACCATCCCAGGTAATACATGCTTTAGAGGGCAACGGGCTGTAAGACCATCCAAAGTAATACATGCTTTAGAGGGCAACAGGCTCTTAGACCATCCCAGAATATATAGGCTTTAGAGGGCAATGGGCTTTAAAACCATCCCAGATAATACATGCTTTAGATGGCAATGGGCTGTAAGATTATTCCAGATAATACAGGCTTTAGAGGCCAACAGGCTGTAAGACAATCCCAGATAGTACATGCTTTAGATGACAACGTGCTGTAAGACTATCCCAGGTTATACAGCTTTGGAGGGCAACTAGCTGTAAGACCAACCCAGGTAATACATGTTTTAGAGGGAAACGGGCTTTAAGACCATCCCAGGTGATACATGCTTTAGAGGGAAATGGGCTGTAAGACTATCCCAGGTAATACATGCTTTAGAGGGCAATGGGCTGTTAGACTATCCAAGTAAGATATGCTTTAGAGGTCAACGAGCTGTACGACTATCCCAGATAATACATGCTTTAGAGGGCAGTGGGCTGTAAGACTATCCCAGATAATACATGCTTTAGATGGCAATCGGCTGTAAGACTATCCAAGATAATAAAGGCTTTAGAGGGCAACGAGCTGTAAGACTATCCCAGGTATTACAGGCTTTAGAGGGCAACTTGTTGTAAGACTATCCCATGTAATACATGCTTAAGAGGGCAACAGGCTGTAAGACTATCCAAGGTAATACATTCTTTAGAGGGCAACGGGCTGTAAGACCATCCCAGGTAATACATACTTTAGAGGGCAATGGGCTGTAAAACCATCCCAGGTAATACATGGTTTAAAGGTCATCCGGCTCTAAGACCATCCCAGAATACACAGGCTTTAGAGGGCAATGGGCTGTAAGACCATCCCAGATAATACATGCTTTAGATGGCAACAGGCTGTAAGATTATCCCAGATAATACAGGCTTTAGAGGCCAACGGGCTGTAAGACTATCCCAGAAAGAACATGCTTTAGATGACAACAGGTTGTAAGACTACCCCAGGTTATACAGGCTTTGGAGGGCAATGGGCTGTAAGACCAACCCAGGTAATACATGTTTTAGAGGGCAACTGGCTGTAAGACCATCCCAGGTGGTACATGCTTTAGAGGGCAATGGGCTGTAAGACTATCCCAGGTAATACATGCTTTAGAGGGCAATGGGCTGTTAGACTATCCCAGGTAAGACATGCTTTAGAGGGCAACGAGCTGTAAGACTATCCCAGATAATACATGCTTTAGAGGGCAATGGGCTGTAAGACCATCCCAGGTAATACATACTTTAGAGGGCAAAGGACTGTAAAACCATCCCAGATAATACATGCTTTAGAGGGCAATGGGCTGTAAGACCATCCCAGGTAATACATACTTTAGAGGGCAAAGGACTGTAAAACCATCCCAGGTAATACATGCTTTGGAGGGCACAGGCTCTAAGACCATCCCAGAATATAAGGCTTTAGAGGGCAATGGGCTGTAAGACCATCCCAGATAATACATGCTTTAGATGGCAACGGGCTGTAAGACTATCCCACGGTAGTACATGCTTTACAGGGCAACGGGCTGTAAGACTATCCCAGGTAATACATGCTTTAGAGGGCAATGGGCTGTAAAACCATCCGAGGTAATACATGCCTTAAAGGGCAACGGGCTGTAAGACCATCCCAGGTAATACATGCTTTAGTGGACAACGGGCTGTAAGACTATCCCAGGTAATACATGCATTAGAGGGCAACGGGCTGTAAGACTATCCCAGGTAATACATGAGTAAGAGGGCAATGGGCTGTAAGACTATCCCAGGTAATACATGCTTTAGAGGGCAATGGGCTGTAAGACTATCCCAGGTAATACATGCTTTAGAGGGCAACGGTTGTAAGACCATCCCAAGTAAGACATGCTTTAGAGGGCAACAGGCTCTAAGACGATCCCAGAATATATAGGCTTTAGAGGGCAATGGGCTGTAAAACCATCCCAGATAATACATGCATTAGATGGCAATGGGCTGTAAGATTATCCCAGATAATACAGGCTTTAGAGGCCAACGGGCTGTAAGACTGTCCCAGATAGTACATGCTTTAGATGACAACGGGCTGTAAGACTACCCCAGGTTATACAGGCTTTGGAGGGCAACGGGCTGTAAGACCAACCCAGGTAATACATGTTTTAGAGGGCAACTGGCTGTAAGACCATCCCAGGTGGTACATGCTTTAGAGGGCAATGGGCTGTAAGACTATCCCAGGTAATACATGCTTTAGAGGGCAATGGGCTGTTAGACTATCCCAGGTAAGACATGCTTTAGAGGGCAACGAGCTGTAAGACTATCCCAGATAATACATGCTTTAGAGGGCAATGGGCTGTAAGACTATCTAAGATAATAAAGGCTTTAGAGGACAACGAGCTGTAAGACTATCCCAGGTATTACAGGCTTTAGAGGGCAACGGGCTGTAAGGCTATCCCATGTAATAGATGCTTAAGAGGGCAACAGGCTGTAAGACTATCCCAGGTAATACATTCTTTAGAGGGCAACAGGCTGTAAGACCATCCCAGATAATACATGCTTTAGAGGGCAATGGGCTGTAAAACCATCCCAGGTAATACATGGTTTAAAGGTCAACAAGCTCTAAGACCATCCCAGAATATTCAGGCTTTAGAGTGCAATGGGCTGTAAGACCATCCCAGATAATACATGCTTTCGATGGCAACAGGCTGTAAGATTATCCTAGATAATACAGGCTTTAGAGGCCAACGGGCTGTATGACTATCCCAGATAGAACATGCTTTAGAAGACAACATGCTGTAAGACTACCCCAGGTAATACAGGCTTTAGAGGGCAACGGGCTGTAAAACCATACCAGGTAATAGATGCTTTAGAGGGCAACGGGCTGTAAGACCATCCCAAGTCATACATGCTTTAGAGGGTAACGGGCTGTAAAACCATCCCAGGTAATATATGCTTTGGACGATAACGGGCGAAAAGACTAACCCAGGTAATACATGTTTTAGAGGGCAACGGGCTGTAAGACCATCCCAGGTAATACATGCTTTAGAGGTCAATGGGTGGAAAGACTATCCCAGGTAATACATGCTTTAGAGGGCATTGGGCTGTTAGACTATCCAGGCAACACATGCTTTAGAGGGCAATGAGCTGTAAGACTATCCCAGATAATACATGCTTTAGAGGGCAGTGTGCTGTAACACCATCCCAGATAATACATGCTTTAGATGGCAATGGGCTGTAAGACTATCCCAGATAATACAGGCTTTAGAGGGCAACGGGCTGTAAAACTATCCCAGGTAATACAGGCTTTAGTGGGCAACAGGCTGTAAAACCAACACATGTAATGCATGATTTAGAGGGCAATGGTCTGTAAAACTATCCCAGGTAATACATGCTTTAGAGGGCAACGGGCTGTAAGACCATCCCAGGTAATACATGCTTTAGAGGGCAATGGGCTGTAAGACCATTCCAGGTAATACATGTTTTAGAGGGCAATGGTCTGTAAGACCATCCCAGGTAATACATGATTTAGAGGGCAATGGGCTGTAAGACCATCCCAGGTAATTCAGGCTTTAGAGGGCAATGGGCTGTAAGACCATCCCATTTAAAACAGGCTTTAGAGAGCAACGGGCTGTAAGACCATCCCAGATAATACAGGCTTTAGAGGCCAACGGGCTGTAAGACTGTCCCAGGTAATACAGGCATTAGAGGGCAACAGGCTGTAAAACCAACCAATGTAATGCATGCTTTAGAGGGCAATGGTCTGTAAGACTATCCCAGGTAATACATGCTTTAGAATGCAACGGGCTGTAAGACCATCCCATGTAATACATGCTTTAGAGGGCAATGGGCTGTAAGACTATCCCAGATAATACAGGCTTTAGAGGCCAACGGGCTGTAAGACTGTCCCAGGTAATACAGGCTTTAGAGGGTAACAGGCTGTAAAACCAACCAATGTAATGCATGCTTTAGAGGGCAATGGGCTGTAAGTCTATCCCAGGTAATACATGCATAAGAGGGCAACGGGCTGTGATACTATCCCATGTAATACATGCTTTAGAGGGCAACGGGCTGTAAGACTATCCCAGGTAATACATGCTTTAGATGGCAATGGGCTGTAATACTATCCCAGGTAATAACTGCTTTTGAGGGCAATGGGCTGTAAGACCATCCCAGGTAATACATGCTTTAGAGGGCAACAGGCTGTAAGACCATCCCAAGTAATACATGCTTTAGAGGGCAACAGGCTCTAAGACCATCCCAGAATATATAGGCTTTAGAGGGCAATGGGCTGTAAAACCATCCCAGATAATACATGCTTTAGATGGCAATGGGCTGTAAGATTATCCCAGATAATACAGGCTTTAGAGGCCAGCGGGCTATAAGACTATCCCAGATAGTACATGCTTTAGATGACAACGTGCTGTAAGACTATCCCAGGTTATACAGCTTTGGAGGGCAACGGTTGTAAGACCATCCCAAGTAAGACATGCTTTAGAGGGCAACAGGCTCTAAGACGATCCCAGAATATATAGGCTTTAGAGGGCAATGGGCTGTAAAACCATCCCAGATAATACATGCATTAGATGGCAATGGGCTGTAAGATTATCCCAGATAATACAGGCTTTAGAGGCCAACGGGCTGTAAGACTGTCCCAGATAGTACATGCTTTAGATGACAACGGGCTGTAAGACTACCCCAGGTTATACAGGCTTTGTAGGGCAACGGGCTGTAAGACCAACCCAGGTAATACATGTTTTAGAGGGCAACTGGCTGTAAGACCATCCCAGGTGGTACATGCTTTAGAGGGCAATGGGCTGTAAGACTATCCCAGGTAATACATGCTTTAGAGGGCAATGGGCTGTTAGACTATCCCAGGTAAGACATGCTTTAGAGGGCAACGAGCTGTAAGACTATCCCAGATAATACATGCTTTAGAGGGCAATGGGCTGTAAGACTATCTAAGATAATAAAGGCTTTAGAGGGCAACGAGCTGTAAGACTATCCCAGGTATTACAGGCTTTAGAGGGCAACGGGCTGTAAGGCTATCCCATGTAATAGATGCTTAAGAGGGCAACAGGCTGTAAGACTATCCCAGGTAATACATTCTTTAGAGGGCAACAGGCTGTAAGACCATCCCAGATAATACATGCTTTAGAGGGCAATGGGCTGTAAAACCATCCCAGGTAATACATGGTTTAAAGGTCAACAAGCTCTAAGACCATCCCAGAATATTCAGGCTTTAGAGGGCAATGGGCTGTAAAACCATCCCAGATAATACATGCTTTCGATGGCAACAGGCAGTAAGATTATCCTAGATAATACAGGCTTTAGAGGCCAACGGGCTGTATGACTATCCCAGATAGAACATGCTTTAGAAGACAACATGCTGTAAGACTACCCCAGGTAATACAGGCTTTAGAGGGCAACGGGCTGTAAAACCATACCAGGTAATAGATGCTTTAGAGGGCAACGGGCTGTAAGACCATCCCAAGTCATACATGCTTTAGAGGGTAACGGGCTGTAAGACCATCCCAGGTAATATATGCTTTGGACGGTAACGGGCGAAAAGACTAACCCAGGTAATACATGTTTTAGAGGGCAACGGGCTGTAAGACCATCCCAGGTAATACATGCTTTAGAGGTCAATGGGTGGAAAGACTATCCCAGGTAATACATGCTTTAGAGGGCATTGGGCTGTTAGACTATCCAGGCAACACATGCTTTAGAGGGCAATGAGCTGTAAGACTATCCCAGATAATACATGCTTTAGAGGGCAGTGTGCTGTAACACCATCCCAGATAATACATGCTTTAGATGGCAATGGGCTGTAAGACTATCCCAGATAATACAGGCTTTAGAGGGCAACGGGCTGTAAGACTATCCCAGGTAATACAGGCTTTAGTGGGCAACAGGCTGTAAAACCAACACATGTAATGCATGATTTAGAGGGCAATGGTCTGTAAAACTATCCCAGGTAATACATGCTTTAGAGGGCAACGGGCTGTAAGACCATCCCAGGTAATACATGCTTTAGAGGGCAAAGGGCTGTAAGACCATTCCAGGTAATACATGTTTTAGAGGGCAATGGTCTGTAAGACCATCCCAGGTAATACATGATTTAGAGGGCAATGGGCTGTAAGACCATCCCAGGTAATTCAGGCTTTAGAGGGCAATGGGCTGTAAGACCATCCCATTTAAAACAGGCTTTAGAGAGCAACGGGCTGTAAGACCATCCCAGATAATACAGGCTTTAGAGGCCAACGGGCTGTAAGACTGTCCCAGGTAATACAGGCATTAGAGGGCAACAGGCTGTAAAACCAAGCAATGTAATGCATGCTTTAGAGGGCAATGGTCTGTAAGACTATCCCAGGTAATACATGCTTTAGAATGCAACGGGCTGTAAGACCATCCCATGTAATACATGCTTTAGAGGGCAATGGGCTGTAAGACTATCCCAGATAATACAGGCTTTAGAGGCCAACGGGCTGTAAGACTGTCCCAGGTAATACAGGCTTTAGAGGGTAACAGGCTGTAAAACCAACCAATGTAATGCATGCTTTAGAGGGCAATGGGCTGTAAGTCTATCCCAGGTAATACATGCATAAGAGGGCAACGGGCTGTGATACTATCCCATGTAATACATGCTTTAGAGGGCAACGGGCTGTAAGACTATCCCAGGTAATACATGCTTTAGATGGCAATGGGCTGTAATACTATCCCAGGTAATACATGCTTTTGAGGGCAATGGGCTGTAAAACCATCCCAGGTAATACATGCTTTAGAGGGCAACAGGCTGTAAGACCATCCCAAGTAATACATGCTTTAGAGGGCAACAGGCTCTAAGACCATCCCAGAATATATAGGCTTTAGAGGGCAATGGGCTGTAAAACCATCCCAGATAATACATGCTTTAGATGGCAATGGGCTGTAAGATTATCCCAGATAATACAGGCTTTAGAGGCCAGCGGGCTATAAGACTATCCCAGATAGTACATGCTTTAGATGACAACGTGCTGTAAGACTATCCCAGGTTATACAGCTTTGGAGGGCAACGGGCTGTAAGACCAACCCAGGTAATACATGCTTTAGAGGGCAATGGGCTGTAAGACCATCCCCGGTAATACATGCTTTAGAGGGCAAAGGACTGTAAGACCATCCCAGGTAATACATGCTTTAGAGGGCACAGGCTCTAAGACCATCCCAGAATATAAGGCTTTGGAGGGCAATGGGCTGTAAGACCATCCCAGATAACACATGCTTTAAATGGCAACGGGCTGTAAGACTATCCCACAGTAGTACTTACTTTAGAGGGCAACGGGCTGTAAGACTATCCCAGGTAATACATGCTTTAGAGGGCAATGGGCTGTAAAACTATCCCAGGTAATACATGCTTTAGAGGGCAATGGGCTGTAAAACCATCCCAGGTCATACATGGTTTCGAGGGCAACGGGCTCTAAGACCATCCCAGAATGTACAGGCTTTAGAGGACAATGGGCTGTAAGTAAATCCCAGGTAATACATGCGTAAGAGGGCAACGGGCTGTGATACTATCCCATGTAATACATGCTTTAGAGGGCAACGGGCTGTAAGACTATCCCAGGTAATACATACTTTAGATGGCAACGGGCTGTAAGACTATCACAGATAATACAGGCTTTAGAGGGCAACGGGCTGTAAGACTATCCCAGATAATACAGGCTTTAGAGGGCAATGGGCTGTAAGTCTATCCCAGTTAATACATGCTTTAGAGGACAACGGGCTGTAAGACTATCCCAGGTAATACAGGCTTTAGAGGGCAACGGGCTGTAAGACTACCCCAGGTAATACATGCTTTAGAGGGCAACGGGCTGTAAGACTATCCCAGGTAATACATGCTTTAGAGGGCAAGGGGCTGTAAGACTATCCCAGGTAATACATGCTTTAGAGTGCAAAGGGCTGTAACACTATCCCAGGTAATACATGCTTTAGAGTGCAACAGGCTGTAAGACTATCCCAGGTAATACATGCTTTAGAGGGCAATGGGCTGTAATACTATCCCAGGTAATACATGCTTTAGAGGGCAATGGGCTGTAAGACCATCCCAGGTAATACATACTTTAGAGGGCAAAGGACTGTAAGACCATCCCAGGTAATACATGCTTTAGAGGGCACAGGCTCTAAGACCGTCCCAGAATATAAGGCTTTGGAGGGCAATGATCTGTAAGACCATCCCAGATAACACATGCTTTAAATGGCAACGGGCTGTAAGACTATCCCACAGTAGTACTTACTTTAGAGGGCAACGGGCTGTAAGACTATCTCAGGTAATACATGCTTTAGAGGGCAATGGGCTGTAATACTATCCCAGGTAATACATGCTTTAGAGGGCAATGGGCTGTAAGACCATCCCGGGTAATACATGGTTTAGAGGGCAACGAGCTCTAAGACCATCCCAGAATATACAGGCTTTAGAGGACAATGGGCTGTAAGTCAATCCCAGGTAATACATGCGTAAGAGGGCAACGGGCTGTGATACTATCCCATGTAATACATGCTTTAGAGGGCAACGGGCTGTAAGACTACCCCAGGTTATACAGCTTTGGAGGGCAACGGGCTGGAAGACCAACCCAGGTAATACATGTTTTAGAGGGCAACGGGCTGTAAGACCATCCCAGGTGATACATGCTTTAGAGGGAAATGGGCTGTAAGACTATCCCAGGTAATACATGCTTTAGAGGGCAATGGGCTGTCGACCATCCCAGATAATACATGCTTTAGAGGGCAACGGGCTGTAATTCTATCCCAGGTAATACATGCTTTAGAGGGCAAGGGGCTGTAAGACTATCCCAGGCAATACATGCTTTAGAGTGCAAAGGGCTGTAAGACTATCCCAGGTAATGCATGCTTTAGAGTGCAACAGGCTGTAAGACTATCCCAGGTAATACATGCTTTAGAGGGCAACGGGCTGTAATACTATCCCAGGTAATACATGCTTTAGAGGGCAATGTGCTGTAAGACCATCCCAGGTAATACATACTTTAGAGGGCAATGGGCTGTAATACTATCCCAGGTAATACATGCTTTAGAGGGCAATGGGCTGTAAAATCATCCCAGTTAATACATGCTTTAAAGGGCAACGGGCTGTAAGACCATCCCAGGTAATACATGCTTTAGAGGGCAACGGGCTCTAAAACCATCGCAGAATATACAGGCTTTAGAGGGCAATGGGCTGTAAGTCTATCCCAGGTAATACATGCGTAAGAGGGCAACGGGCTGTGATACTATCCCATGTAATACATGCTTTAGAGGGCAACGGGCTGTAAGACTATCCCAGGTAATACATGCTTTAGAGGGCAATGGGCTGTAATACTATCCCAGGTAATACATGATTTAGAGGGCAATGGGCTGTAAGACTATCCCAGGTAATACATGCTTTAGAGGGCAAGGGGCTGTAAGACTATCCCAGTTAATACATGCTTTGGAGTGCAACAGGCTGTAAGACTATCCCAGGTAATACATGCTTTAGAGGGCAATGGGCTGTAATACTATCCCAGTTAATACATGCTTTAGAGGGCAAGGGGCTGTAAAACCATCCCAGGTAATACATGCTTTAGAGGGAAACAGGCTGTAAGACTATCCCAGGTAATACATGCTTTAGAGGGCAAGGGGCTGTAAGACTATCCCAGGTAATACATGCTTTAGAGGGCAAGGGGCTGTAAGACTATCCCAGGTAATACATGCTTTGAAGTGCAAAGGGCTGTAAGACTATCCCAGGTAATACATGCTTTAGAGTGCAACAGGCTGTAAGACTATCCCAGGTAATACATGCTTTAGAGGGCAATGGGCTGTAATACTATCCCAGGTAATACATGGTTTAGAGGGCAATGGGCTGTAAGACCATCCCAGGTAATACATACTTTAGAGGGCAAAGGACTGTAAGACCATCCCATGTAATACATGCTTTAGAGGGCACAGGCTCTAAGACCATCCCAGAATATAAGGCTTTAGAGGGCAATGGGCTGTAAGACCATCCCAGATAACACATGCTTTAAATGGCAACCGGCTGTAAGACTATCCCACAGTAGTACTTACTTTAGAGGTCAACGGGCTGTAAGACTATCCCAGGTAATACATGCTTTAGAGGGCAATGGGCTGTAATACTATCCCAGGTAATACATGCTTTAGAGGGCAATGAGTTGTAAAACAATCCCAGGTAATACATGCTTTAGAGGGCAACGGGCTGTAAGACCATCCCAGGTAATACATGGTTTAGAGGGCAACGGGCTGTAAGACCATCCCAGAATATACAGGCTTTAGAGGACAATGGGCTGTAAGTCAATCCCAGGTAATACATGCGTAAGAGGGCAACGGGCTGTGATACTATCCCATGTTATACATGCTTTAGAGGGCAACGGGCTGTAAGACTATCCCAGGTAATACATGCTTTAGATAGCAATGGGCTGTAATACTATCCCAGGTAATATATGCTTTAGAGGGCAATGGGCTGTAAGACCATCCCAGGTAATACATACTTTAGAGGGCAAAGGAATGTAAGACCATCCCAGGTAATACATGCTTTAGAGGGCAATGGGCTGTAAGACCATCCCAGATAACACATGCTTTAAATGGCAACGGGCTGTAAGACTATCCCAGGTAATACATGCTTTAGAGGGCAATGGGCTGTAATACTATCCCAGTTAATACATGCTTTAGAGGGCAAGGGGCTGTAAGACCATCCCAGGTAATACATGCTTTAGAGGGAAACGGGCTGTAAGACTATCCCAGGTAATACAGGCTTTAGAGGGCAACGGGCTGTAAGACTATCCCAGGTAATACATGCTTTAGAGGGCAAGGGGCTGTAAGACTATCCCAGGAAATACATGCTTTGGAGTGCAAAGGGCTGTAAGACTATCCCAGGTAATACATGCTTTAGAGTGCAAAAGGCTGTAAGACTATCCCAGGTAATACATGCTTTAGAGGGCAATGGGCTGTAATACTATCCCAGGTAATACATGGTTTAGAGGGCAATGGGCTGTAAGACCATCCCAGGTAATACATACTTTAGAGGGCAAAGGACTGTAAGACCATCCCATTTAATACATGCTTTAGAGGGCACAGGCTCTAAGACCATCCCAGAATATAAGGCTTTAGAGGGCAATGGGCTGTAAGACCATCCCAGATAACACATGCTTTAAATGGCAACCGGCTGTAAGACTATCCCACAGTAGTACTTACTTTAGAGGTCAACGGGCTGTAAGACTATCCCAGGTAATACATGCTTTAGAGGGCAATGGGCTGTAATACTATCCCAGGTAATACATGCTTTAGAGGGCAATGAGTTGTAAAACAATCCCAGGTAATACATGCTTTAGAGGGCAACGGGCTGTAAGACCATCCCAGGTAATACATGGTTTAGAGGGCAACGGGCTGTAAGACCATCCCAGAATATACAGGCTTTAGAGGACAATGGGCTGTAAGTCAATCCCAGGTAATACATGCGTAAGAGGGCAACGGGCTGTGATACTATCCCATGTTATACATGCTTTAGAGGGCAACGGGCTGTAAGTCTATCCCAGGTAATACATGCTTTAGATAGCAATGGGCTGTAATACTATCCCAGGTAATATATGCTTTAGAGGGCAATGGGCTGTAAGACCATCCCAGGTAATACATACTTTAGAGGGCAAAGGAATGTAAGACCATCCCAGGTAATACATGCTTTAGAGGGCAATGGGCTGTAAGACCATCCCAGATAACACATGCTTTAAATGGCAACGGGCTGTAAGACTATCCCACAGTAGTACTTACTTTAGAGGGCAACGGGCTGTAAGACTATCCCAGGTAATACATGCTTTAGAGGGCAACAGGCTGTAAGACTATCCCAGGTAATGCATGCTTTAGAGGGCAACTGACTGTAGGACTATCCCAGGTAATACATGCTTTAGAGGGCAATGGGCTGTAGTACTATCCCAGGTAATACATGCTTTAGAGGGCAATGAGCTTTAAGACCATCCCAACTAATGCATGCTTTAGAGGACAACAGGCTGTAAGACTATCCCAGATAATACAGGCTTTTGAGGGCAACAGGCTGTACTTCTATCCCAGGTAATACATGCTTTAGAGGACATCGGGCTGTAAGACTATCCCAGGTAATACATGCTTTAGAGGGCAGCAGGCTGTAAGACTATCCCAGGTAATGCATGCTTTAGAGGGCAACTGGCTGTAGGACTATCCCAGGTAATACATGCTTTAGAGGGCAATGGGGTGTAAGACTATCCCAGGTAATACGTGCTTTAGAGAGCAATGAGCTTTAAGACCATCCCAGCTAATGCATGCTTTAGAGGACAACGGGCTGTAAGACTATCCCAGATAATACATGCTTTAGAGGGCAATGGGCTGTAAGACTATCCCAGATAATACATGCTTTAGAGGGCAACGGGCTGTAAGACTATCCCAGGTAATACATGCTTTAGAGGGCAACGGGCTGTAAGACTATCCCAGGTAATACATGCTTTAGAGGGCAAGGGGCTGTAATACTATCCCAGGTAATACATGCTTTAGAGGGCAATGGGCTGTAAGACCATCCCAGGTAATACATGCTTTAGAGGGCAACGGGCTGTAAGACTATCCCAGGTAATACATGCTTTAGAGGGCAATGGGCTGTTAGACTATCCCAGGTAAGACATGCTTTAGAGGGCAACGAGCTGTAAGACTATCCCAGATAATACATGCTTTAGAGGGCAATGGGCTGTAAGACTATCTAAGATAATAAAGGCTTTAGAGGGCAACGAGCTGTAAGACTATCCCAGGTATTACATGCTTTAGAGGGCAAGGGGCTGTAAGACTATCCCAGGTAATACATGCTTTGGAGTGCAAAGGGCTGTAAGACTATCCCAGGTAATACATGCTTTAGAGTGCAACAGGCTGTAAGACTATCCCAGGTAATACATGCTTTAGAGGGCAATGGGCTGTAATACTATCCGAGGTAATACATGGTTTAGAGGGCAATGGGCTGTAAGATCATCCCAGGTAATACATACTTTAGAGGGCAAAGGACTGTAAGACCATCCCATGTAATACATGCTTTAGACGGCACAGGCTCTAAGACCATCCCAGAATATAAGGCTTTAGAGGGCAATGGGCTGTAAGACCATCCCAGATAACACATGCTTTAAATGACAACGGGCTGTAAGACTATCCCACAGTAGTACTTACTTTAGAGGTCAACGGGCTGTAAGACTATCCCAGGTAATACATGCTTTAGAGGGCAATGGGCTGTAATACTATCCCACGTAATACATGCTTTAGAGGGCAATGGGTTGTAAAACAATCCCAGGTAATACATGCTTTAGAGGGCAACGGGCTGTAAGACCATCCCAGGTAATACATGGTTTAGAGGGCAACGGGCTGTAAGACCATCCCAGAATATACAGGCTTTAGAGGACAATGGGCTGTAAGTCAATCCCAGGTAATACATGCGTAAGAGGGCAACGGGCTGTGATACTATCCCATGTAATACATGCTTTAGAGGGCAACGGGCTGTAAGACTATCCCAGGTAATACATGCTTTAGATCCAATGGGCTGTAATACTATCCCAGGTAATACATGCTTTAGAGGGCAATGGGCTGTAAGACCATCCCAGGTAATACATGCTTTAGAGGGCAACGGGCTGTAAGACCATCCCAAGTAATACATGCTTTAGAGGGCAACAAGCTCTAAGACCATCCCAGAATATATAGGCTTTAGAGGGCAATGGGCTGTAAAACCATCCCAGATGATACATGCTTTAGATGACAATGGGCTGTAAGATTATCCCAGATAATACAGGCTTTAGAGGCCAACGGGCTGTAAGACTATCCCAGATAGTACATGCTTTAGATGACAATGTGCTGTAAGACTACCCCAGGTTATACAGCTTTGGAGGGCAACTAGCTGTAAAACCAACCAAGGTAATACATGATTTAGAGGGAAACGGGCTTTAAGACCATCCCAGGTGATACATGCTTTAGAGGGAAATGGGCTGTAAGACTATCCCAGGTAATACATGCTTTAGAGGGCAATGGGCTGTTAGACTATCCAAGTAAGACATGCTTTAGAGGGCAACGAGCTGTACGACTATCCCAGATAATACATGCTTTAGAAGGCAGTGGGCTGTAAGACTATCCCAGATAATACATGCTTTAGATGGCAATCGGCTGTAAGACTATCCAAGATAATAAAGGCTTTAGAGGGCAACGAGCTGTAAGACTATCCCAGGTATTACAGGCTTTAGAGGGCAACTTGTTGTAAGACTATCCCATGTAATACATGCTTAAGAGGGCAACAGGCTGTAAGACTATCCCAGGTAATACATTCTTTAGAGGGCAACGGGCTGTAAGACCATCCCAGGTAATACATACTTTAGAGGGCAATGGGCTGTAAAACCATCCCAGATAATACATGCTTTAGATGGCAACAGGCTGTAAGATTATCCCAGATAATACAGGCTTTAGAGGCCAACGGGCTCTAAGACTATCCCAGAAAGAACATGCTTTAGATGACAACAGGCTGTAAGACTACCCCAGGTAATACAGGCTTTAGAGGGCAACGGGCTGTAAAACCATACCAGGTAATACATGCTTTAGAGGGCAACGGGCTGTAAGACCATCTCAGGTAATACATCCTTTAGAAGGCTACGGGCTGTAAGACCATCCCAGGTAATATATGATTTGGAGGGCAATGGGCTATAAGACAATCCCAGGTAATGCATGCTTTAGAGGGCAACAGGCTGTAATACTATCCCAGGTAATACATGCATTAGAGGGCAATGGGGTGTAAGACTATCCCAGGTAATACATGCTTTAGAGGGCAATGAGCTTTAAGACCATCCCAGCTAATGCATGCTTTAGAGGACAACAGGCTGTAAGACTATCCCAGATAATACATACTTTAGATGGCAACGGGCTGTAAGACTTTCCCAGATAATACAGGCTTTAGAGGGCAACGGGCTGTAAGACTATCCCAGATAATACAGGCTTTAGAGGGCAATGGGCTGTAAGTCTATCCCAGTTAATACATGCTTTAGAGGGCAACGGGCTGTAAGACTATCCCAGGTAATACATGCTTTAGAGGGCAACGGGCTGTAAGACTATCCCAGGTAATACATGATTTAGAGGGCAAGGGGCTGTACGACTATCCCAGGTAATACATGCTTTAGAGTGCAAAGGGCTGTAAGACTATCCCAGGTAATACATGCTTTAGAGTGCAACAGGCTGTAAACTATCCCAGGTAATACATGCTTTAGAGGGCAATGGGCTGTAATACTATCCCAGGTAATACATGCTTTAGAGGGCAATGGGCTGTAAGACCATCACAGGTAATACATTCTTTAGAGGGCAAAGGACTGTAAGACCATCCCAGGTAATACATGCTTTAGAGGGCACAGGCTCTAAGACCATCCCAGAATATAAGGCTTTAGAGGGCAATGGGCTGTAAGACCATCCCAGATAACACATGCTTTAAATGGCAACGGGCTGTAAGACTATCCCACAGTAGTACTTACTTTAGAGGGCAACGGGCTGTAAGACTATCCCAGGTAATACATGCTTTAGAGGGCAACAGGCTGTAAGACTATCCCAGGTAATGCATGCTTTAGAGGGCAACTGACTGTAGGACTATCCCAGGTAATACATGCTTTAGAGGCCAATGGGCTGTAGTACTATCCCAGGTAATCAATGCATTAGAGGGCAATGGGGTGTAAGACTATCCCATGTAATACATGCTTTACAGGGCAATGAGCTTTAAGACCATCCCAGCTAATGCATGCTTTAGAGGACAACAGGCTGTAAGACTATCCCAGATAAAACAGGCTTTTGAGGGCAACTGGCTGTACTTCTATCCCAGGTAATACATGCTTTAGAGGGCAATGGGCTGTAATACTATCCCAGGTAATACATGCATTAGAGCTTTAGAGGACAACGGGCTGTAAGACTATCCCAGATAATACATACTTTAGATGGCAACGGGATGTAAGACTATCCCAGATAATACAGGCTTTAGAGGGCAATGGGCTGTATGACTATCCCAGATAATACAGGCTTTAGAGGGCAATGGGCTGTAAGTCTATCCCAGTTAATACATGCTTTATAGGACAACGGGCTGTAAGACTATCCCAGGTAATACATGCTTTAGAGGGCAACGGGCTGTAAGACTATCCCAGGTAATACATGCTTTAGAGGGCAATGGGCTGTAATACTATCCCAGGTAATACATGCTTTAGAGTGCAACAGGCTGTAAGACTATCCCAGGTAATACATGCTTTAGAGGGCAATGGGCTGTAATACTATCCAAGGTAATACATGCTTTAGAGGGCAATGGGCTGTAAGACCATCCCAGGTAATACATACTTTAGAGGGCAAAGGACTGTAAGACCATCCCATCTAATACATGCTTTAGAGGGCACAGGCTCTAAGACCATCCCAGAATATAAGGCTTTAGAGGGCAATGGGCTGTAAGACCATCCCAGATAACACATGCTTTAAATGGCAACGGGCTGTAAGACTATCCCACAGTAGTACTTACTTTAGAGGTCAACGGGCTGTAAGACTATCCCAGGTAATACATGCTTTAGAGGGCAATGGGCTGTAATACTATCCCAGGTAATACATGCTTTAGAGGGCAATGGGTTGTAAAACAATCCCAGGTAATACATGCTTTAGAGGGCAACGGGCTGTAAGACCATCCCAGGTAATACATGGTTTAGAGGGCAACGGGCTCTAAGACCATCCCAGAATATACAGGCTTTAGAGGACAATGGGCTGTAAGTCAATCCCAGGTAATACATGCGTAAGAGGGCAACGGGCTGTGATACTATCCCATGTAATACATGCTTTAGAGGGCAACGGGCTGTAAGACTATCCCAGGTAATACATGCTTTAGATAGCAATGGGCTGTAATACTATCCCAGGTAATACATGCTTTAGAGGCCAATGGGCTGTAAGACCATCCCAGGTAATACATGCTTTAGAGGGCAACGGGCTGTAAGACCATCCCAAGTAATACATGCTTTAGAGGGCAACAGGCTCTTGGACCATCCCAGAATATATAGGCTTTAGAGGGCAATGGGCTTTAAAACCATCCCAGATAATACATGCTTTAGATGGCAATGGGCTGTAAGATTATCCCAGATAATACAGGCTTTAGAGGCCAACAGGCTGTAAGACAATCCCAGATAGTACATGCTTTAGATGACAATGTGCTGTAAGACTACCCCAGGTTATACAGCTTTGGAGGGCAACTAGCTGTAAGACCAACCCAGGTAATACATGTTTTAGAGGGAAACGGGCTTTAAGACCATCCCAGGTGATACATGCTTTAGAGGGAAATGGGCTGTAAGACTATCCCAGGTAATACATGCTTTAGAGGGCAATGGGCTGTTAGACTATCCAAGTAAGATATGCTTTAGAGGGCAACGAGCTGTACGACTATCCCAGATAATACATGCTTTAGAGGGCAGTGGGCTGTAAGACTATCCCAGATAATACATGCTTTAGATGGCAATCGGCTGTAAGACTATCCAAGATAATAAAGGCTTTAGAGGGCAACGAGCTGTAAGACTATCCCAGGTATTACAGGCTTTAGAGGGCAACTTGTTGTAAGACTATCCCATGTAATACATGCTTAAGAGGGCAACAGGCTGTAAGACTATCCAAGGTAATACATTCTTTAGAGGGCAACGGGCTGTAAGACCATCCCAGGTAATACATACTTTAGAGGGCAATGGGCTGTAAAACCATCCCAGATAATACATGCTTTAGATGGCAACAGGCTGTAAGATTATCCCAGATAATACAGGCTTTAGAGGCCAACGGGCTGTAAGACTATCCCAGAAAGAACATGCTTTAGATGACAACAGGTTGTAAGACTACCCCAGGTTATACAGGCTTTGGAGGGCAACGGGCTGTAAGACCAACCCAGGTAATACATGTTTTAGAGGGCAACTGGCTGTAAGACCATCCCAGGTGGTACATGCTTTAGAGGGCAATGGGCTGTAAGACTATCCCAGGTAATACATGCTTTAGAGGGCAATGGGCTGTTAGACTATCCCAGGTAAGACATGCTTTAGAGGGCAACGAGCTGTAAGACTATCCCAGATAATACATGCTTTAGAGGGCAATGGGCTGTAAGACCATCCCAGGTAATACATACTTTAGAGGGCAAAGGACTGTAAAACCATCCCAGGTAATACATGCTTTGGAGGGCACAGGCTCTAAGACCATCCCAGAATATAAGGCTTTAGAGGGCAATGGGCTGTAAGACCATCCCAGATAATACATGCTTTAGATGGCAACGGGCTGTAAGACTATCCCACGGTAGTACATGCTTTACAGGGCAACGGGCTGTAAGACTATCCCAGGTAATACATGCTTTAGAGGGCAATGGGCTGTAATACTATCCCAGGTAATACATGCTTTAGAGGGCAATGGGCTGTAAAACCATCCGAGGTAATACATGCCTTAAAGGGCAACGGGCTGTAAGACCATCCCAGGTAATACATGCATTAGAGGGCAACGGGCTGTAAGACTATCCCAGGTAATACATGAGTAAGAGGGCAATGGGCTGTAAGACTATCCCAGGTAATACATGCTTTAGAGGGCAATGGGCTGTAAGACTATCCCAGGTAATACATGCTTTAGAGGGCAACGGTTGTAAGACCATCCCAAGTAAGACATGCTTTAGAGGGCAACAGGCTCTAAGACGATCCCAGAATATATAGGCTTTAGAGGGCAATGGGCTGTAAAACCATCCCAGATAATACATGCATTAGATGGCAATGGGCTGTAAGATTATCCCAGATAATACAGGCTTTAGAGGCCAACGGGCTGTAAGACTGTCCCAAATAGTACATGCTTTAGATGACAACGGGCTGTAAGACTACCCCAGGTTATACAGGCTTTGGAGGGCAACGGGCTGTAAGACCAACCCAGGTAATACATGTTTTAGAGGGCAACTGGCTGTAAGACCATCCCAGGTGGTACATGCTTTAGAGAGCAATGGGCTGTAAGACTATCCCAGGTAATACATGCTTTAGAGGGCAATGGGCTGTTAGACTATCCCAGGTAAGACATGCTTTAGAGGGCAACGAGCTGTAAGACTATCCCAGATAATACATGCTTTAGAGGGCAATGGGCTGTAAGACTATCTAAGATAATAAAGGCTTTAGAGGGCAACGAGCTGTAAGACTATCCCAGGTATTACAGGCTTTAGAGGGCAACGGGCTGTAAGGCTATCCCATGTAATAGATGCTTAAGAGGGCAACAGGCTGTAAGACTATCCCAGGTAATACATTCTTTAGAGGGCAACAGGCTGTAAGACCATCCCAGATAATACATGCTTTAGAGGGCAATGGGCTGTAAACCCATCCCAGGTAATACATGGTTTAAAGGTCAACAAGCTCTAAGACCATCCCAGAATATTCAGGCTTAAGAGGGCAACAGGCTGTAAGACTATCCCAGGTAATACATTCTTTAGATGGCAACAGGCTGTAAGATTATCCTAGATAATACAGGCTTTAGAGGCCAACGGGCTGTATGACTATCCCAGATAGAACATGCTTTAGAAGACAACATGCTGTAAGACTACCCCAGGTAATACAGGCTTTAGAGGGCAACAGGCTGTAAAACCATACCAGGTAATAGATGCTTTAGAGGGCAACGGGCTGTAAGACCATCCCAAGTCATACATGCTTTAGAGGGTAACGGGCTGTAAGACCATCCCAGGTAATATATGCTTTGGACGGTAACGGGCGAAAAGACTAACCCAGGTAATACATGTTTTAGAGGGCAACGGGCTGTAAGACCATCCCAGGTAATACATGCTTTAGAGGTCAATGGGTGGAAAGACTATCCCAGGTAATACATGCTTTAGAGGGCATTGGGCTGTTAGACTATCCAGGCAACACATGCTTTAGAGGGCAATGAGCTGTAAGACTATCCCAGATAATACATGCTTTAGAGGGCAGTGTGCTGTAACACCATCCCAGATAATACATGCTTTAGATGGCAATGGGCTGTAAGACTATCCCAGATAATACAGGCTTTAGAGGGCAACGGGCTGTAAGACTATCCCAGGTAATACAGGCTTTAGTGGGCAACAGGCTGTAAAACCAACACATGTAATGCATGCTTTAGAGGGCAAAGGTCTGTAAGACTATCCCAGGTAATACATGCTTTAGAGGGCAACGGGCTGTAAGACCATCCCAGGTAATTCAGGATTTAGAGGGCAATGGGCTGTAAGACCATCCCATTTAATACAGGCTTTAGAGGGCAACGGGCTGTAAGACCATTCCAGGTAATACATGTTTTAGAGGGCAATGGTCTGTAAGACCATCCCAGGTAATACATGATTTAGAGGGCAATGGGCTGTAAGACCATCCCAGGTAATTCAGGATTTAGAGGGCAATGGGCTGTAAGACCATCCCATTTAATACAGGCTTTAGAGGGCAACGGGCTGTAAGACCATCCCAGATAATACAGGCTTTAGAGGCCAACGGGCTGTAAGACTGTCCCAGGTAATACAGGCATTAGAGGGCAACAGGCTGTAAAACCAACCAATGTAATGCATGCTTTAGAGGGCAATGGTCTGTAAGACTATCCCAGGTAATACATGCTTTAGAGTGCAACGGGCTGTAAGACCATCCCATGTAATACATGCTTTAGAGGGCAATGGGCTGTAAGACTATCCCAGATAATACAGGCTTTAGAGGCCAACGGGCTGTAAGACTGTCCCAGGTAATACAGGCTTTAGAGGGTAACAGGCTGTAAAACCAACCAATGTAATGCATGCTTTAGAGGGCAATGGGCTGTAAGTCTATCCCAGGTAATACATGCATAAGAGGGCAACGGGCTGTGATACTATCCCATGTAATACATGCTTTAGAGGGCAACGGGCTGTAAGACTATCCCAGGTAATGCATGCTTTAGATGGCAATGGGCTGTAATACTATCCCAGGTAATACATGCTTTTGAGGGCAATGGGCTGTAAAACCATCCCAGGTAATACATGCTTTAGAGGGCAACGGGCTGTAAGACCATCCCAAGTAATACATGCTTTAGAGGGCAACAGGCTCTAAGACCATCCCAGAATATATAGGCTTTAGAGGGCAATGGGCTGTAAAACCATCCCAGATAATACATGCTTTAGATGGCAATGGGCTGTAAGATTATCCCAGATAATACAGGCTTTAGAGGCCAGCGGGCTGTAAGACTATCCCAGATAGTACATGCTTTAGATGACAACGTGCTGTAAGACTATCCCAGATTATACAGCTTTGGAGGACAACGGGCTGTAAGACCAACCCAGGTAATACATGCTTTAGAGGGCAATGGGCTGTAAGACCATCCCCGGTAATACATGCTTTAGAGGGCAAACGACTGTAAGACCATCCCAGGTAATACATGCTTTAGAGGGCACAGGCTCTAAGACCATCCCAGAATATAAGGCTTTGGAGGGCAATGGGCTGTAAGACCATCCCAGATAAAACATGCTTTAAATGGCAACGGGCTGTAAGACTATCCCACAGTAGTACTTATTTTAGAGGGTAACGGGCTGTAAGACTATCCCAGGTAATACATGCTTTAGAGGGCAATGGGCTGTAATACTATCCCAGGTAATACATGCTTTAGAGGGCAATGGGCTGTAAAACCATCCCAGGTAATACATGGTTTCGAGGGCAACGGGCTCTAAGACCTTCCCAGAATATACAGGCTTTAGAGGACAATGGGCTGTAAGTCAATCCCAGGTAATACATGCGTAAGAGGGCAACGGGCTGTGATACTATCCCATGTAATACATGCTTTAGAGGGCAACGGGCTGTAAGACTATCCCAGGTAATACATACTTTAGATGGCAACGGGCTGTAAGACTATCCCAGATAATACAGGCTTTAGAGGGCAACGGGCTGTAAGACTATCCCAGATAATACAGGCTTTAGAGGGCAATGGGCTGTAAGTCTATCCCAGTTAATACATGCTTTAGAGGACAACGGGCTGTAAGACTATCCCAGGTAATACAGGCTTTAGAGGGCAACGGGCTGTAAGACTATCCCAGGTAATACATGCTTTAGAGGGCAACGGGCTGTAAGACTATCCCAGGTAATACATGCTTTAGAGGGCAAGGGGCTGTAAAACTATCCCAGGTAATACATGCTTTAGAGTGCAAAGGGCTGTAACACTATCCCAGGTAATACATGCTTTAGACTGCAACAGGCTGTAAGACTATCCCAGGTAATACATGCTTTAGAGGGCAATGGGCTGTAATACTATCCCAGGTAATACATGCTTTGGAGGGCAATGGGCTGTAAGACCATCCCAGGTAATACATACTTTAGAGGGCAAAGGACTGTAAGACCATCCCAGGTAATACATGCTTTAGAGGGCACAGGCTCTAAGACCGTCCCAGAATATAAGGCTTTAGAGGGCAATGATCTGTAAGACCCTCCCAGATAACACATGCTTTAAATGGCAACAGGCTGTAAGACTATCCCACAGTAGTACTTACTTTAGAGGGCAACGGGCTGTAAGACTATCTCAGGTAATACATGCTTTAGAGGGCAATGGGCTGTAATACTATCCCAGGTAATACATGCTTTAGAGGGCAATGGGCTGTAAGACCATCCCGGGTAATACATGGTTTAGAGGGCAACGGGCTCTAAGACCATCCCAGAATATACAGGCTTTAGAGGACAATGGGCTGTAAGTCAATCCCAGGTAATACATGCGTAAGAGGGCAACGGGCTGTGATAATATCCCGTGTAATACATGCTTTAGAGGGCAACGGGCTGTAAGACCATCCCAGGTGAAACATGCTTTAGAGGGAAATGGGCTGTAAGACTATCCCAGGTAATACATGCTTTAGAGGGCAATGGGCTGTCGACCATCCCAGATAATACATGCTTTAGAGGGCAACGGGCTGTAATTCTATCCCAGGTAATACATGCTTTAGAGGGCAAGGGGCTGTAAGACTATCCCAGGCAATACATGCTTTAGAGTGCAAAGGGCTGTAAGACTATCCCAGGTAATACATGCTTTAGAGTGCAACAGGCTGTAAGACTATCCCAGGTAATACATGCTTTAGAGGGCAACGGGCTGTAATACTATCCCAGGTAATACATGCTTTAGAGGGCAATGTGCTGTAAGACCATCCCAGGTAATACATACTTTAGAGGGCAATGGGCTGTAATACTATCCCAGGTAATACATGCTTTAGAGGGCAATGGGCTGTAAAATCATCCCAGGTAATACATGCTTTAAAGGGCAACGGGCTGTAAGACCATCCCAGGTAATACATGCTTTAGAGGGCAACGGGCTCTAAGACCATCGCAGAATATACAGGCTTTAGAGGGCAATGGGCTGTAAGTCTATCCCAGGTAATACATGCGTAAGAGGGCAACGGGCTGTGATACTATCCCATGTAATACATGCTTTAGAGGGCAACAGGCTGTAAGACTATCCCAGGTAATACATTCTTTAGAGGGCAATGGGCTGTAATACTATCCCAGGTAATGCATGCTTTAGAGGGCAATGGGCTGTAAGACCATCCCAGGTAATTCATGGTTTAGAGGGCAACGGGCTCTAAGACCATCCCAGAATATACAGGCTTTAGAGGACAATGGGCTGTAAGTCAATCCCAGGTAATACTTGCGTAAGAGGGCAACGGGCTGTGATACTATCCCAGGTAATACATGCTTTAGAGGGCAACGGGCTGTAAGACTATCCCAGGTAATACATGCTTTAGATGGCAATGGGCTGTAATGCTATCCCAGGTAATACATGCTTTAGAGGGCAATGGGCTGTAAGACCATCCCAGGTAATACATGCTTTAGAGGGCAACGGGCTGGAAGACCATCCCAAGTAATACATGCTTTAGAGGGCAACAGGCTCTAAGACCATCCCAGAATATATAGGCTTTAGAGGGCAATGGGCTTTAAAACCATCCCAGATAATACATGCTTTAGATCGCAATGGGCTTTAAGATTATCCCAGATAATACAGGCTTTAGAGGCCAACGGGCTGTAAGACTATCCCAGATAGTACATGCTTTAGATGACAAAGTGCTGTAAGACTACCCCAGGTTATACAGCTTTGGAGGGCAACGGGCTGTAAGACCAACCCGGGTAATACATGTTTTAGAGGGCAACGGGCTGTAAGACCATCGCAGGTGATACATGCTTTAGAGGGAAATGGGCTGTAAGACTATCCCAGGTAATACATGCTTTAGAGGGCAATGGGCTGTCGACCATCCCAGATAATACATGCTTTAGAGGGCAACGGGCTGTAATTCTATCCCAGGTAATACATGCTTAAGAGGGCAAGGGGCTGTAAGACTATCCCATGCAATACATGCTTTAGAGTGCAAAGGGCTGTAAGACTATCCCAGTTAATACATGCTTTAGAGTGCAACAGGCTGTAAGACTATCCCAGGTAATACATGCTTTAGAGGGCAACGGGCTGTAATACTATCCCAGGTAATACATGCTTTAGAGGGCAATGGGCTGTAAGACCATCCCAGGTAATACATATTTAAGAGGGCAACAGACTGTAAGACCATCCCAGGTAATACATGCTTTAGAAGGCACAGGCTCTAAGACCATCCCAGAATATAAGGCTTTAGAGGGCAATGGGCTGTAAGACCATCCCAGATAATACATGCTTAGATGGCAACGGGCTGTAAGACTATCCCACGCTAGTACATGCTTTAGAGGGCAACGGACTGTAAGACTATCCCAGGTAATACATGCTTTAGAGGGCAATGGGCTGTAATACTAACCCAGGTAATACATGCTTTAGAGGGCAATGGGCTGTAAAACCATCCCAGGTAATACATGCTTTAAAGGGAAACGGGCTGTAAGACCATCCCAGGTAATACATGCTTTAGAGGGCAACGGGCTCTAAGACCATAGCAGAATATACAGCCTTTAGAGGGCAATGGGCTGTAAGTCTATCCCAGGTAATACATGCGTAAGAGGGCAACGGACTGTGATACTATCCCATGTAATACATGCTTTAGAGGGCAACGGGCTGTAAGACTATCCCAGGTAATACATGCTTTAGAGGGCAAGGGGCTGTAATACTGTCCCAGGTAATACATGCTTTAGAGGGCAACAGGCTGTAAGACTATCCCAGGTGATACATGCTTTAGAGGGCAATGAGCTGTAATACTATCCCAGGTAATACATGCTTTAGAGGGCAACGGGCTGTAAGACCATCCCGGGTAATACATGCTTTAGAGGGCAACGGGCTGTAAGACCATCCCAAGTAATACATGCTTTAGAGGGCAACAGGCTCTAAGACCATCCCAGAATATATAAGCTTTAGAGGGCAATGGGCTGTAAAACCATCCCAGATAATAAAGGCTTTAGAGGCCAACGGGCTGTAAGACTATCCCAGAGAGTACATGCTTTAGAGGGCAGTGGGCTGTAAGACTATCCCAGATAATACATGCTTTAGAGGGAAACGGGCTGTAAGAACATCCAAGATTGTATATGCTTTAGATGGCAACGGGCTATAAGACCATCCCAGGTAATACATGCTTTAGAGGGCAACGGGCTCTAAGACCATCGCAGAATATACAGGCTTTAGAGGGCAATGGGCTGTAAGTCTATCCCAGGTAATACATGCTTAAGAGGGCAAGGGGCTGTGATACTATCCCATGTAATACATGCTTTAGAGGGCAACGGGCTGTAAGACTATCCCAGGTAATACATGCTTTAGAGGGCAACGGGCTATAAGACCATCCCAGGTAATACATGCTTTAGAGGGCAATGGGCTATAAGACTATCGAGGTAATACAGGCTTTAGATGGCAACGGGCTATAAGACCATCCCAGGTAATACATGCTTTAGATGGCAATGGGCTGTAAAACCATCCCAGATAATACAGTCTTTAGAGGCCAACGGGCTATAAGACCATCCCAGGTAATACATTCTTTAGAGGGCAACGGGCTGTAAGACCATCCCAGATAGTACATGCTTTAGATGGCAACAGCCTATAAGACGATCCCAGGCAATACAGGTTTATTAGGGCAACGGGCTGTACTTCTATCCCAGGTAATACATGCTTTAGAGGACATCGGGCTGTAAGACTATCCCAGGTAATACATGCTTTAGAGGGCAACAGGCTGTAAGACTATCCCAGGTAATGCATGCTTTAGAGGGCAACTGACTGTAGGACTATCACAGGTAATACATGCTTTAGAGGGCAATGGGCTGTAGTACTATCCCAGGTAATACATGCATTAGAGGGCAATGGGGTGTAAGACTATCCCAGGTAATACGTGCTTTAGAGGGCAATGAGCTTTAAGACCATCCCAGCTAATGCATGCTTTAGAGGACAACGGGCTGTAAGACTATCCCAGATAATACAGGCTTTTGAGAGCAACAGGCTGTACTTCTATCCCAGGTAATACATGCTTTAGAGGACATCGGGCTGTAAGACTATCCCAGGTAATACAAGCTTTAGAGGGAAACAAACTGTAAGACTATCCCAGGTAATGCATGCTTTAGAGGGCAACTGGCTGTAGGACTATCCCAGGTAATACATGCTTTAGAATGCCATGGGCTGTAATATTATCCCAGGTAATACATGCATTAAAGTGCAATGGAGTGTAAGACTATCCCAGGTAATACGTGCTTTAGAGGGCAATGAGCTTTAAGACCATCCCAGCTAATGCATGCTTTAGAGGACAACGGGCTGTAAGACTATCCCAGATAATACATACTTTAGATGGCAACGAGCTGTAAGACTATCCCAGATAATACAGGCTTTAGAGGGCAATGGGCTGTAAGACTATCCCAGATAATACAGGCTTTAGAGGGCAATGGGCTGCAAGTCTATCCCAGTTAATACATGCTTTAGAGGACAACGGGCTGTAAGACTATCCCAGGTAATACAGGATTTAGAGGGCAACGGGCTGTAAGACTATCCCAGGTAATACATGCTTTAGAGGGCAACGGGCTGTAAGACTATCCCAGGTAATACATGCTTTAGAGGGCAAGGGGCTGTAAGACTATCCCAGGTAATACATGCTTTAGAGTGCAAAGGGCTGTAAGACTATCCCAGGTAATACATGCTTTAGAGTGCAACAGGCTGTAAGACTATCCCAGGTAATACATGCTTTAGAGGGCAATGGGCTGTAATACTATCCCAGGTAATACATGCTTTAGAGGGCAATGGGCTGTAAGACCACCCCAGGTAATATAGACTTTAGAGGGCAAAGGACTGTAAGACCATCCCAGGTAATACATGCTTTAGAGGGCACAGGCTCTAAGACCATCCCAGAATATAAGGCTTCAGAGGGCAATGGGCTGTAACACCATCCCAGATAACACATGCTTTAAATGGCAACGGGCTGTAAGAATATCCAACAGTAGTACTTCTTTAGAGGGCAACGGGCTGTAAGACTATCCCAGGTAATACATGCTTTAGAGGGCAATGGGCTGTAATACTATCCCAGGTAATACATGCTTTAGAGGGCAATGTACTGTAAAACCATCCCAGGTAATACATGCTTTAGAGGGCAACGGGCTCTAAGACCATCCCAGAATATACAGGCTTTAGAGGACAATGGGCTGTAAGTCAATCCCAGGTAATACATACGCAAGAGGGCAACGGGCTGTGATACTATCCCATGTAATACATGCTTTAGAGGGCAACGGGCTGTAAGACTATCCCAGGTAATACATGCTTTAGATGGCAATGGGCTGTAATACTATCCCAGGTAATACATGCTTTTGAGGGCAATGGGCTGTAAGACCATCCCAGGTAATACATGCTTTAGAGGGTAACGGGCTGTAAGACCATCCCAAGTAATACATGCTTTAGAGGGCAACAGGCTCTAAGACCATCCCAGAATATATAGGCTTTAGAGGGCAATGGGCTGTAAAACCATCCCAGATAATACATGCTTTAGATGGCAATGGGCTGTAAGATTATCCCAGATAATACAGGCTTTAGAGGCCAGCGGGCTGTAAGACTATCCCAGATAGTACATGCTTTAGATGACAACGTGCTGTAAGACTATCCCAGGTTATACAGCTTTGGAGGGCAACGGGCTGTAAAACCAACCCAAGTAATACATGCTTTAGAGGGCAATGGGCTGTAAGACCATCCCCGGTAATACATGCTTTAGAGTGCAAAGGACTGTAAGACCATCCCAGGTAATACATGCTTTAGAGGGCACAGGCTCTAAGACCATCCCAGAATATAAGGCTTTGGAGGGCAATGGGCTGTAAGACCATCCCAGATAACACATGCTTTAAATGGCAACGGGCTGTAAGACTATCCCACAGTAGTACTTACTTTAGAGGGCAACGGGCTGTAAGACTATCCCAGGTAATACATGCTTTAGAGGGCAATGGGCTGTAATACTATCCCAGGTAATACATGCTTTAGAGGGCAATGGGCTGTAAAACCATCCCAGGTAATACATGGTTTAGAGGGCAACGGGCTCTAAGACCATCCCAGAATATACAGGCTTTAGAGGACAATGGGCTGTAAGTCAATCCCAGGTAATACATGCGTAAGAGGGCAACAGGCTGTGATACTATCCCATGTAATACATGCTTTAGAGGGCAACGGGCTGTAAGACTATCCCAGATAATACAGGCTTTTGAGAGCAACAGGCTGTACTTCTATCCCAGGTAATACATGCTTTAGAGGACATCGGGCTGTAAGACTATCCCAGGTAATACATGCTTTAGAGGGAAACAAACTGTAAGACTATCCCAGGTAATGCATGCTTTAGAGGGCAACTGGCTGTAGGACTATCCCAGGTAATACATGCTTTAGAATGCCAAGGGCTGTAATATTATCCCAGGTAATACATGCATTAAAGTGCAATGGAGTGTAAGACTATCCCAGGTAATACGTGCTTTAGAGGGCAATGAGCTTTAAGACCATCCCAGCTAATGCATGCTTTAGAAGACAACGGGCTGTAAGACTATCCCAGATAATACATACTTTAGATGGCAACGAGCTGTAAGACTATCCCAGATAATACAGGCTTTAGAGGGCAATGGGCTGTAAGACTATCCCAGATAATACAGGCTTTAGAGGGCAATGGGCTGCAAGTCTATCCCAGTTAATACATGCTTTAGAGGACAACGGGCTGTAAGACTATCCCAGGTAATACAGGATTTAGAGGGCAACGGGCTGTAAGACTATCCCAGGTAATACATGCTTTAGAGGGCAACGGGCTGTAAGACTATCCCAGGTAATACATGCTTTAGAGGGCAAGGGGCTGTAAGACTATCCCAGGTAATACATGCTTTAGAGTGCAAAGGGCTGTAAGACTATCCCAGGTAATACATGCTTTAGAGTGCAACAGGCTGTAAGACTATCCCAGGTAATACATGCTTTAGAGGGCAATGGGCTGTAATACTATCCCAGGTAATACATGCTTTAGAGGGCAATGGGCTGTAAGACCACCCCAGGTAATATAGACTTTAGAGGGCAAAGGACTGTAAGACCATCCCAGGTAATACATGCTTTAGAGGGCACAGGCTCTAAGACCATCCCAGAATATAAGGCTTCAGAGGGCAATGGGCTGTAACACCATCCCAGATAACACATGCTTTAAATGGCAACGGGCTGTAAGAATATCCAACAGTAGTACTTCTTTAGAGGGCAACGGGCTGTAAGACTATCCCAGGTAATACATGCTTTAGAGGGCAATGGGCTGTAATACTATCCCAGGTAATACATGCTTTAGAGGGCAATGGACTGTAAAACCATCCCAGGTAATACATGCTTTAGAGGGCAACGGGCTCTAAGACCATCCCAGAATATACAGGCTTTAGAGGACAATGGGCTGTAAGTCAATCCCAGGTAATACATGCGCAAGAGGGCAACGGGCTGTGATACTATCCCATGTAATACATGCTTTAGAGGGCAACGGGCTGTAAGACTATCCCAGGTAATACATGCTTTAGATGGCAATGGGCTGTAATACTATCCCAGGTAATACATGCTTTTGAGGGCAATGGGCTGTAAGACCATCCCAGGTAATACATGCTTTAGAGGGTAACGGGCTGTAAGACCATCCCAAGTAATACATGCTTTAGAGGGCAACAGGCTCTAAGACCATCCCAGAATATATAGGCTTTAGAGGGCAATGGGCTGTAAAACCATCCCAGATAATACATGCTTTAGATGGCAATGGGCTGTAAGATTATCCCAGATAATACAGGCTTTAGAGGCCAGCGGGCTGTAAGACTATCCCAGATAGTACATGCTTTAGATGACAACGTGCTGTAAGACTATCCCAGGTTATACAGCTTTGGAGGGCAACGGGCTGTAAAACCAACCCAAGTAATACATGCTTTAGAGGGCAATGGGCTGTAAGACCATCCCCGGTAATACATGCTTTAGAGTGCAAAGGACTGTAAGACCATCCCAGGTAATACATGCTTTAGAGGGCACAGGCTCTAAGACCATCCCAGAATATAAGGCTTTGGAGGGCAATGGGCTGTAAGACCATCCCAGATAACACATGCTTTAAATGGCAACGGGCTGTAAGACTATCCCACAGTAGTACTTACTTTAGAGGGCAACGGGCTGTAAGACTATCCCAGGTAATACATGCTTTAGAGGGCAATGGGCTGTAATACTATCCCAGGTAATACATGCTTTAGAGGGCAATGGGCTGTAAAACCATCCCAGGTAATACATGGTTTAGAGGGCAACGGGCTCTAAGACCATCCCAGAATATACAGGCTTTAGAGGACAATGGGCTGTAAGTCAATCCCAGGTAATACATGCGTAAGAGGGCAACAGGCTGTGATACTATCCCATGTAATACATGCTTTAGAGGGCAACGGGCTGTAAGACTATCCCAGGTAATACATACTTTAGATGGCAACGGGCTGTAAGACTATCCCAGATAATACAGGCTTTAGAGGGCAACGGGCTGTAAGACTATCCCAGATAATACAGGCTTTAGAGGGCAATGGGCTGTAAGTCTATCCCAGTTAATACATGCTTTAGAGGACAACGGGCTGTAAGACTATCCCAGGTAATACAGGCTTTAGAGGGCAACGGGCTGTAAGACTATCCCAGGTAATACATGCTTTAGAGGGCAATGGGCTGTAAGACCATCCCAGGTAATACATACTTTAGAGGGCAAAGGACTGTAAGACCATCCCAGGTAATACATGCTTTAGAGGGCACAGGCTCTAAGACCATCCAAGAATATAAGGCTTTGGAGGGCAATGATCTGTAAGACCATCCCATATAACACATGCTTTAAATGGCAACGGGCTGTAAGACTATCCCACAGTAGTACTTACTTTAGAGGGCAACAGGCTGTAAGACTATCTCAGGTAATACATGCTTTAGAGGGCAATGGGCTGTAATACTATCCCAGGTAATACATGCTTTAGAGGGCAATGGGCTGTAAGACCATCCCGGGTAATACATGGTTTAGAGGGCAACGGGCTCTAAGACCATCCCAGAATATACAGGCTTTAGAGGACAATGGGCTGTAAGTCAATCCCAGGTAATACATGCGTAAGAGGGCAACGGGCTGTGATACTATCCCATGTAATACATGCTTTAGAGGGCAACAGGCTGTAAGACTATCCCAGGTAATACATGCTTTAGATGGCAATGGGCTGTAATACTATCCCAGGTAATACATGCTTTAGAGGGCAATGGGCTGTAAGACCATACCAGGTAATACATGCTTTAGAGGGCAACGGGCTGGAAGACCATCCCAAGTAATACATGCTTTAGAGGGCAACAGGCTCTAAGACCATCCCAGAATATATAGGCTTTAGAGGGCAATGGGCTTTAAAACCATCCCAGATAATACATGCTTTAGATCGCAATGGGCTGTAAGATTATCCCAGATAATACAGGCTTTAGAGGCCAACGGGCTGTAAGACTATCCCAGATAGTACATGCTTTAGATGACAATGTGCTGTAAGACTACCCCAGGTTATACAGCTTTGGAGGGCAACGGGCTGTAAGACCAACCCAGGTAATGCATGTTTTAGAGGGCAACGGGCTGTAAGACTATCCCAGGTAATACATGCTTTAGAGTGCAACAGGCTGTCAGACTATCCCAGGTAATACATGCTTTAGGGTGCAACGGGCTGTAATTCTATCCCAGGTAATACATGCTTTAGAGGGCAAGGGGCTGTAAGACTATCCCAGGCAATACATGCTTTAGAGTGCAAAGGGCTGTAAGACTATCCCAGGTAATACATGCTTTAGAGTGCAACAGGCTGTAAGACTATCCCAGGTAATACATGCTTTAGAGGGCAACGGGCTGTAATACTATCCCAGGTAATACATGCTTTAGAGGGCAATGGGCTGTAAGACCATCCCAGGTAATACATACTTTAGAGGGCAATGGGCTGTAATACTATCCCAGGTAATACATGCTTTAGAGGGCAATGGGCTGTAAAATCATCCCAGGTAATACATGCTTTAAAGGGCAACGGGCTGTAAGACCATCCCAGATAATACATGCTTTAGAGGGCAACGGGCTCTAAGACCATCGCAGAATATACAGGCTTTACAGGGCAATGGGCTGTAAGTCTATCCCAGGTAATACATGCATAAGAGGGCAACGGGCTGTGATACTATCCCATGTAATACATGCTTTAGAGGGCAACAGGCTGTAAGACTATCCCAGGTAATACATGCTTTAGAGGGCAATGGGCTGTAATACTATCCCAGGTAATACATGCTTTAGAGGGCAATGGGCTGTAAGACCATCCCAGGTAATTCATGGTTTAGAGGGCAACGGGCTCTAAGACCATCCCAGAATATACAGGCTTTAGAGGACAATGGGCTGTAAGTCAATCCCAGGTAATACATGCGCAAGAGGGCAACGGGCTGTGATACTATCCCATGTCATACATGCTTTAGAGGGCAACGGGCTGTAAGACTATCCCAGGTAATACATGCTTTAGATGGCAATGGGCTGTAATACTATCCCAGGTAATACATGCTTTTGAGGGCAATGGGCTGTAAGACCATCCCAGGTAATACATGCTTTAGAGGGTAACGGGCTGTAAGACCATCCCAAGTAATACATGCTTTAGAGGGCAACAGGCTCTAAGACCATCCCAGAATATATAGGCTTTAGAGGGCAATGGGCTGTAAAACCATCCCAGATAATACATGCTTTAGATGGCAATGGGCTGTAAGATTATCCCAGATAATACAGGCTTTAGAGGCCAGCGGGCTGTAAGACTATCCCAGATAGTACATGCTTTAGATGACAACGTGCTGTAAGACTATCCCAGGTTATACAGCTTTGGAGGGCAACGGGCTGTAAAACCAACCCAGGTAATACATGCTTTAGAGGGCAATGGGCTGTAAGACCATCCCCGGTAATACATGCTTTAGAGTGCAAAGGACTGTAAGACCATCCCAGGTAATACATGCTTTAGAGGGCACAGGCTCTAAGACCATCCCAGAATATAAGGCTTTGGAGGGCAATGGGCTGTAAGACCATCCCAGATAACACATGCTTTAAATGGCAACGGGCTGTAAGACTATCCCACAGTAGTACTTACTTTAGAGGGCAACGGGCTGTAAGACTATCCCAGGTAATACATGCTTTAGAGGGCAATGGGCTGTAATACTATCCCAGGTAATACATGCTTTAGAGGGCAATGGGCTGTAAAACCATCCCAGGTAATACATGGTTTAGAGGGCAACGGGCTCTAAGACCATCCCAGAATATACAGGCTTTAGAGGACAATGGGCTGTAAGTCAATCCCAGGTAATACATGCGTAAGAGGGCAACAGGCTGTGATACTATCCCATGTAATACATGCTTTAGAGGGCAACGGGCTGTAAGACTATCCCAGGTAATACATACTTTAGATGGCAACGGGCTGTAAGACTATCCCAGATAATACAGGCTTTAGAGGGCAACGGGCTGTAAGACTATCCCAGATAATACAGGCTTTAGAGGGCAATGGGCTGTAAGTCTATCCCAGTTAATACATGCTTTAGAGGACAACGGGCTGTAAGACTATCCCAGGTAATACAGGCTTTAGAGGGCAACGGGCTGTAAGACTATCCCAGGTAATACATGCTTTAGAGGGCAATGGGCTGTAAGACCATCCCAGGTAATACATACTTTAGAGGGCAAAGGACTGTAAGACCATCCCAGGTAATACATGCTTTAGAGGGCACAGGCTCTAAGACCATCCAAGAATATAAGGCTTTGGAGGGCAATGATCTGTAAGACCATCCCATATAACACATGCTTTAAATGGCAACGGGCTGTAAGACTATCCCACAGTAGTACTTACTTTAGAGGGCAACAGGCTGTAAGACTATCTCAGGTAATACATGCTTTAGAGGGCAATGGGCTGTAATACTATCCCAGGTAATACATGCTTTAGAGGGCAATGGGCTGTAAGACCATCCCGGGTAATACATGGTTTAGAGGGCAACGGGCTCTAAGACCATCCCAGAATATACAGGCTTTAGAGGACAATGGGCTGTAAGTCAATCCCAGGTAATACATGCGTAAGAGGGCAACGGGCTGTGATACTATCCCATGTAATACATGCTTTAGAGGGCAACAGGCTGTAAGACTATCCCAGGTAATACATGCTTTAGATGGCAATGGGCTGTAATACTATCCCAGGTAATACATGCTTTAGAGGGCAATGGGCTGTAAGACCATCCCAGGTAATACATGCTTTAGAGGGCAACGGGCTGGAAGACCATCCCAAGTAATACATGCTTTAGAGGGCAACAGGCTCTAAGACCATCCCAGAATATATAGGCTTTAGAGGGCAATGGGCTTTAAAACCATCCCAGATAATACATGCTTTAGATCGCAATGGGCTGTAAGATTATCCCAGATAATACAGGCTTTAGAGGCCAACGGGCTGTAAGACTATCCCAGATAGTACATGCTTTAGATGACAATGTGCTGTAAGACTACCCCAGGTTATACAGCTTTGGAGGGCAACGGGCTGTAAGACCAACCCAGGTAATACATGTTTTAGAGGGCAACGGGCTGTAAGACCATCCCAGGTGATACATGCTTTAGAGGGAAATGGGCTGTAAGACTATCCCACGTAATACATACTTTAGAGGGCAATGGGCTGTCGACCATCCCAGATAATACATGCTTTAGAGGGCAACGGGTTGTAATTCTATCCCAGGTAATACATGCTTTAGAGGGCAAGGGGCTATAAGACTATCCCAGGCAATACATGCTTTAGAGTGCAAAGGGCTGTAAGACTATCCCAGGTAATACATGCTTTAGAGTGCAACAGGCTGTAAGACTATCCCAGGTAATACATGCTTTAGAGGGCAACGGGCTGTAATACTATCCCAGGTAATACATGCTTTAGAGGACAATGGGCTGTAAGACCATCCCAGGTAATACATACTTTAGAGGGCAACAGACTGTAAAACCATCCCAGGTAATACATGCTTTAGAAGGCACAGGCTCTAAGACCATCCCAGAATATAAGGCTTTAGAGGGCAATGGGCTGTAGGACCATCCCAGATAATACATGCTTTAGATGGCAATGGGCTGTAATACTATCCCAGGTAATACATGCTTTAGAGTGCAACAGGCTGTAAGACTATCCCAGGTAATACATGCTTTAGAGGGCAATGGGCTGTAATACTATCCCAGGTAATACATGCTTTAGAGGGCAATGGGCTGTAAGACCACCCCAGGTAATATAGACTTTAGAGGGCAAAGGACTGTAAGACCATCCCAGGTAATACATGCTTTAGAGGGCACAGGCTCTAAGACCATCCCAGAATATAAGGCTTCAGAGGGCAATGGGCTGTAACACCATCCCAGATAACACATGCTTTAAATGGCAACGGGCTGTAAGAATATCCAACAGTAGTACTTCTTTAGAGGGCAACGGGCTGTAAGACTATCCCAGGTAATACATGCTTTAGAGGGCAATGGGCTGTAATACTATCCCAGGTAATACATGCTTTAGAGGGCAATGGACTGTAAAACCATCCCAGGTAATACATGCTTTAGAGGGCAACGGGCTCTAAGACCATCCCAGAATATACAGGCTTTAGAGGACAATGGGCTGTAAGTCAATCCCAGGTAATACATGCGCAAGAGGGCAACGGGCTGTGATACTATCCCATGTAATACATGCTTTAGAGGGCAACGGGCTGTAAGACTATCCCAGGTAATACATGCTTTAGATGGCAATGGGCTGTAATACTATCCCAGGTAATACATGCTTTTGAGGGCAATGGGCTGTAAGACCATCCCAGGTAATACATGCTTTAGAGGGTAACGGGCTGTAAGACCATCACAAGTAATACATGCTTTAGAGGGCAACAGGCTCTAAGACCATCCCAGAATATATAGGCTTTAGAGGGCAATGGGCTGTAAAACCATCCCAGATAATACATGCTTTAGATGGCAATGGGCTGTAAGATTATCCCAGATAATACAGGCTTTAGAGGCCAGCGGGCTGTAAGACTATCCCAGATAGTACATGCTTTAGATGACAACGTGCTGTAAGACTATCCCAGGTTATACAGCTTTGGAGGGCAACGGGCTGTAAAACCAACCCAAGTAATACATGCTTTAGAGGGCAATGGGCTGTAAGACCATCCCCGGTAATACATGCTTTAGAGTGCAAAGGACTGTAAGACCATCCCAGGTAATACATGCTTTAGAGGGCACAGGCTCTAAGACCATCCCAGAATATAAGGCTTTGGAGGGCAATGGGCTGTAAGACCATCCCAGATAACACATGCTTTAAATGGCAACGGGCTGTAAGACTATCCCACAGTAGTACTTACTTTAGAGGGCAACGGGCTGTAAGACTATCCCAGGTAATACATGCTTTAGAGGGCAATGGGCTGTAATACTATCCCAGGTAATACATGCTTTAGAGGGCAATGGGCTGTAAAACCATCCCAGGTAATACATGGTTTAGAGGGCAACGGGCTCTAAGACCATCCCAGAATATACAGGCTTTAGAGGACAATGGGCTGTAAGTCAATCCCAGGTAATACATGCGTAAGAGGGCAACAGGCTGTGATACTATCCCATGTAATACATGCTTTAGAGGGCAACGGGCTGTAAGACTATCCCAGGTAATACATACTTTAGATGGCAACGGGCTGTAAGACTATCCCAGATAATACAGGCTTTAGAGGGCAACGGGCTGTAAGACTATCCCAGATAATACAGGCTTTAGAGGGCAATGGGCTGTAAGTCTATCCCAGTTAATACATGCTTTAGAGGACAACGGGCTGTAAGACTATCCCAGGTAATACAGGCTTTAGAGGGCAACGGGCTGTAAGACTATCCCAGGTAATACATGCTTTAGAGGGCAATGGGCTGTAAGACCATCCCAGGTAATACATACTTTAGAGGGCAAAGGACTGTAAGACCATCCCAGGTAATACATGCTTTAGAGGGCACAGGCTCTAAGACCATCCAAGAATATAAGGCTTTGGAGGGCAATGATCTGTAAGACCATCCCATATAACACATGCTTTAAATGGCAACGGGCTGTAAGACTATCCCACAGTAGTACTTACTTTAGAGGGCAACAGGCTGTAAGACTATCTCAGGTAATACATGCTTTAGAGGGCAATGGGCTGTAATACTATCCCAGGTAATACATGCTTTAGAGGGCAATGGGCTGTAAGACCATCCCGGGTAATACATGGTTTAGAGGGCAACGGGCTCTAAGACCATCCCAGAATATACAGGCTTTAGAGGACAATGGGCTGTAAGTCAATCCCAGGTAATACATGCGTAAGAGGGCAACGGGCTGTGATACTATCCCATGTAATACATGCTTTAGAGGGCAACAGGCTGTAAGACTATCCCAGGTAATACATGCTTTAGATGGCAATGGGCTGTAATACTATCCCAGGTAATACATGCTTTAGAGGGCAATGGGCTGTAAGACCATCCCAGGTAATACATGCTTTAGAGGGCAACGGGCTGGAAGACCATCCCAAGTAATACATGCTTTAGAGGGCAACAGGCTCTAAGACCATCCCAGAATATATAGGCTTTAGAGGGCAATGGGCTTTAAAACCATCCCAGATAATACATGCTTTAGATCGCAATGGGCTGTAAGATTATCCCAGATAATACAGGCTTTAGAGGCCAAAGGGCTGTAAGACTATCCCAGATAGTACATGCTTTAGATGACAATGTGCTGTAAGACTACCCCAGGTTATACAGCTTTGGAGGGCAACGGGCTGTAAGACCAACCCAGGTAATACATGTTTTAGAGGGCAACGGGCTGTAAGACTATCCCAGGTAATACATGCTTTAGAGTGCAACAGGCTGTCAGACTATCCCAGGTAATACATGCTTTAGGGTGCAACGGGCTGTAATTCTATCCCAGGTAATACATGCTTTAGAGGGCAAGGGGCTGTAAGACTATCCCAGGCAATACATGCTTTAGAGTGCAAAGGGCTGTAAGACTATCCCAGGTAATACATGCTTTAGAGTGCAACAGGCTGTAAGACTATCCCAGGTAATACATGCTTTAGAGGGCAACGGGCTGTAATACTATCCCAGGTAATACATGCTTTAGAGGGCAATGGGCTGTAAGACCATCCCAGGTAATACATACTTTAGAGGGCAATGGGCTGTAATACTATCCCAGGTAATACATGCTTTAGAGGGCAATGGGCTGTAAAATCATCCCAGGTAATACATGCTTTAAAGGGCAACGGGCTGTAAGACCATCCCAGATAATACATGCTTTAGAGGGCAACGGGCTCTAAGACCATCGCAGAATATACAGGCTTTACAGGGCAATGGGCTGTAAGTCTATGCCAGGTAATACATGCATAAGAGGGCAACGGGCTGTGATACTATCCCATGTAATACATGCTTTAGAGGGCAACAGGCTGTAAGACTATCCCAGGTAATACATGCTTTAGAGGGCAATGGGCTGTAATACTATCCCAGGTAATACATGCTTTAGAGGGCAATGGGCTGTAAGACCATCCCAGGTAATTCATGGTTTAGAGGGCAACGGGCTCTAAGACCATCCCAGAATATACAGGCTTTAGAGGACAATGGGCTGTAAGTCAATCCCAGGTAATACATGCGCAAGAGGGCAACGGGCTGTGATACTATCCCATGTCATACATGCTTTAGAGGGCAACGGGCTGTAAGACTATCCCAGGTAATACATGCTTTAGATGGCAATGGGCTGTAATACTATCCCAGGTAATACATGCTTTTGAGGGCAATGGGCTGTAAGACCATCCCAGGTAATACATGCTTTAGAGGGTAACGGGCTGTAAGACCATCCCAAGTAATACATGCTTTAGAGGGCAACAGGCTCTAAGACCATCCCAGAATATATAGGCTTTAGAGGGCAATGGGCTGTAAAACCATCCCAGATAATACATGCTTTAGATGGCAATGGGCTGTAAGATTATCCCAGATAATACAGGCTTTAGAGGCCAGCGGGCTGTAAGACTATCCCAGATAGTACATGCTTTAGATGACAACGTGCTGTAAGACTATCCCAGGTTATACAGCTTTGGAGGGCAACGGGCTGTAAAACCAACCCAGGTAATACATGCTTTAGAGGGCAATGGGCTGTAAGACCATCCCCGGTAATACATGCTTTAGAGTGCAAAGGACTGTAAGACCATCCCAGGTAATACATGCTTTAGAGGGCACAGGCTCTAAGACCATCCCAGAATATAAGGCTTTGGAGGGCAATGGGCTGTAAGACCATCCCAGATAACACATGCTTTAAATGGCAACGGGCTGTAAGACTATCCCACAGTAGTACTTACTTTAGAGGGCAACGGGCTGTAAGACTATCCCAGGTAATACATGCTTTAGAGGGCAATGGGCTGTAATACTATCCCAGGTAATACATGCTTTAGAGGGCAATGGGCTGTAAAACCATCCCAGGTAATACATGGTTTAGAGGGCAACGGGCTCTAAGACCATCCCAGAATATACAGGCTTTAGAGGACAATGGGCTGTAAGTCAATCCCAGGTAATACATGCGTAAGAGGGCAACAGGCTGTGATACTATCCCATGTAATACATGCTTTAGAGGGCAACGGGCTGTAAGACTATCCCAGGTAATACATACTTTAGATGGCAACGGGCTGTAAGACTATCCCAGATAATACAGGCTTTAGAGGGCAACGGGCTGTAAGACTATCCCAGATAATACAGGCTTTAGAGGGCAATGGGCTGTAAGTCTATCCCAGTTAATACATGCTTTAGAGGACAACGGGCTGTAAGACTATCCCAGGTAATACAGGCTTTAGAGGGCAACGGGCTGTAAGACTATCCCAGGTAATACATGCTTTAGAGGGCAATGGGCTGTAAGACCATCCCAGGTAATACATACTTTAGAGGGCAAAGGACTGTAAGACCATCCCAGGTAATACATGCTTTAGAGGGCACAGGCTCTAAGACCATCCAAGAATATAAGGCTTTGGAGGGCAATGATCTGTAAGACCATCCCATATAACACATGCTTTAAATGGCAACGGGCTGTAAGACTATCCCACAGTAGTACTTACTTTAGAGGGCAACAGGCTGTAAGACTATCTCAGGTAATACATGCTTTAGAGGGCAATGGGCTGTAATACTATCCCAGGTAATACATGCTTTAGAGGGCAAAGGGCTGTAAGACCATCCCGGGTAATACATGGTTTAGAGGGCAACGGGCTCTAAGACCATCCCAGAATATACAGGCTTTAGAGGACAATGGGCTGTAAGTCAATCCCAGGTAATACATGCGTAAGAGGGCAACGGGCTGTGATACTATCCCATGTAATACATGCTTTAGAGGGCAACAGGCTGTAAGACTATCCCAGGTAATACATGCTTTAGATGGCAATGGGCTGTAATACTATCCCAGGTAATACATGCTTTAGAGGGCAATGGGCTGTAAGACCATCCCAGGTAATACATGCTTTAGAGGGCAACGGGCTGGAAGACCATCCCAAGTAATACATGCTTTAGAGGGCAACAGGCTCTAAGACCATCCCAGAATATATAGGCTTTAGAGGGCAATGGGCTTTAAAACCATCCCAGATAATACATGCTTTAGATCGCAATGGGCTGTAAGATTATCCCAGATAATACAGGCTTTAGAGGCCAACGGGCTGTAAGACTATCCCAGATAGTACATGCTTTAGATGACAATGTGCTGTAAGACTACCCCAGGTTATACAGCTTTGGAGGGCAACGGGCTGTAAGACCAACCCAGGTAATACATGTTTTAGAGGGCAACGGGCTGTAAGACCATCCCAGGTGATACATGCTTTAGAGGGAAATGGGCTGTAAGACTATCCCACGTAATACATACTTTAGAGGGCAATGGGCTGTCGACCATCCCAGATAATACATGCTTTAGAGGGCAACGGGCTGTAATTCTATCCCAGGTAATACATGCTTTAGAGGGCAAGGGGCTATAAGACTATCCCAGGCAATACATGCTTTAGAGTGCAAAGGGCTGTAAGACTATCCCAGGTAATACATGCTTTAGAGTGCAACAGGCTGTAAGACTATCCCAGGTAATACATGCTTTAGAGGGCAACGGGCTGTAATACTATCCCAGGTAATACATGCTTTAGAGGGCAATGGGCTGTAAGACCATCCCAGGTAATACATACTTTAGAGGGCAATGGGCTGTAATACTATCCCATGTAATACATGCTTTAGAGGGCAATGGGCTGTAAAATCATCCCAGGTAATACATGCTTTAAAGGGCAACGGGCTGTAAGACCATCCCAGGTAATACATGCTTTAGAGGGCAACGGGCTCTAAGACCATCGCAGAATATACAGGCTTTACAGGGCAATGGGCTGTAAGTCTATCCCAGGTAATACATGCGTAAGAGGGCAACGGGCTGTGATACTATCCCATGTAATACATGCTTTAGAGGGCAACGGGCTGTAAGACTATCCCAGGTAATACATGCTTTAGAGGGCAATGGGCTGTAATACTATCCCAGGTAATACATGCTTTAGAGGGCAATGGGCTGTAAGACCATCCCAGGTAATTCATGGTTTAGAGGGCAACGGGCTCTAAGACCATCCCAGAATATACAGGCTTTAGAGGACAATGGGCTGTAAGTCAATCCCAGGTAATACATGCGTAAGAGGGCAACGGGCTGTGATACTATCCCATGTAATACATGCTTTAGAGGGCAACGGGCTGTAAGACTATCCCAGGTAATACATGCTTTAGATGGCAATGGGCTGTAATGCTATCCCAGGTAATACATGCTTTAGAGGGCAATGGGCTGTAAGACCATCCCAGGTAATACATGCTTTAGAGGGCAACGGGCTGGAAGACCATCCCAAGTAATACATGCTTTAGAGGGCAACAGGCTCTAAGACCATCCCAGAATATATAGGCTTTAGAGGGCAATGGGCTTTAAAGCCATCCCAGATAATACATGCTTTAGATCGCAATGGGCTGTAAGATTATCCCAGATAATACAGGCTTTAGAGGCCAACGGGCTGTAAGACTATCCCAGATAGTACATGCTTTAGATGACAAAGTGCTGTAAGACTACCCCAGGTTATACAGCTTTGGAGGGCAACGGGCTGTAAGACCAACCCAGGTAATACATGTTTTAGAGGGCAACGGGCTGTAAGACCATCGCAGGTGATACATGCTTTAGAGGGAAATGGGCTGTAAGACTATCCCAGGTAACACATGCTTTAGAGGGCAATGGGCTGTCGACCATCCCAGATAATACATGCTTTAGAGGGCAACGGGCTGTAATTCTATCCCAGGTAATACATGCTTAAGAGGGCAAGGGGCTGTAAGACTATCCCAGGCAATACATGCTTTAGAGTGCAAAGGGCTGTAAGACTATCCCAGGTAATACATGCTTTAGAGTGCAACAGGCTGTAAGACTATCCCAGGTAATACATGCTTTAGAGGGCAACGGGCTGTAATACTATCCCAGGTAATACATGCTTTAGAGGACAATGGGCTGTAAGACCATCCCAGGTAATACATACTTTAGAGGGCAACAGACTGTAAGACCATCCCAGGTAATACATGCTTTAGAAGGCACAGGCTCTAAGACCATCCCAGAATATAAGGCTTTAGAGGGCAATGGGCTGTAGGACCATCCCAGATAATACATGCTTTAGATGGCAATGGGCTGTAATACTATCCCAGGTAATACATGCTTTAGAGGGCAATGGGCTGTAATACTATCCCAGGTAATACATGCTTTAGAGGGCAATGGGCTGTAAAACCATCCCAGGTAATACATGCTTTAAAGGGAAACGGGCTGTAAGACCATCCCAGGTAATACATGCTTTAGAGGGCAACGGGCTCTAAGACCATCGCAGAATATACAGGCTTTAGAGGGCAATGGGCTGTAAGTCTATCCCAGGTAATACATGCGTAAGAGGGCAACGGGCTGTGATACTATCCCATGTAATACATGCTTTAGAGGGCAACGGGCTGTAAGACTATCCCAGGTAATACGTGCTTTAGAGGGCAAGGGGCTGTAATACTATCCCAGGTAATACATGCTTTAAAGGGCAACAGGCTGTAAGACTATCCCAGGTAATACATGCTTTAGAGGGCAATGGGCTGTAATACTATCCCAGGTAATACATGCTTTAGAGGGCAACGGGCTGTAAGACCATCCCGGGTAATACATGCTTTAGAGTGCAACGGGCTGTAAGACCATCCCAAGTAATACATGCTTTAGAGGGCAACAGGCTCTAAGACCATCCCAGAATATATAAGCTTTAGAGGGCAATGGGCTGTAAAACCATCCCAGATAATAAAGGCTTTAGAGGCCAACGGGCTGTAAGACTATCCCAGAGAGTACATGCTTTAGAGGGCAGTGGGCTGTAAGACTATCCCAGATAATACATGCTTTAGAGGGCAACGGGCTGTAAGACCATCCCAGAGAGTACATGCTTTAGTGGGCAGTGGGCTGTAAGACTATCCCAGATAATACATGCTTTAGAGGGAAACGGGCTGTAAGAACATCCAAGATTGTATATGCTTTAGATGGCAACGGGCTATAAGACCATCCCAGGTAATACATGCTTTAGAGGGCAACGGGCTCTAAGACCATCGCAGAATATACAGGCTTTAGAGGGCAATGGGCTGTAAGTCTATCCCAGGTAATACATGCTTAAGAGGGCAACGGGCTGTGATACTATCCCATGTAATACATGCTTTAGAGGGCAATGGGCTGTAATACTATCCCAGGTAATACATGCTTTAGAGGGCAACGGGCTATAAAACCATCCCAGGTAATACATGCTTTAGAGGGCAATGGGCTATAAGACTATCGAGGTAATACAGGCTTTAGATGGCAACGGGCTATAAGACCATCCCAGGTAATACAGGCTTTAGATGGCAATGGGCTGTAAAACCATCCCAGATAATACAGTCTTTAGAGGCCAACGGGCTATAAGACCATCCCAGGTAATACATTCTTTAGAGGGCAACGGGCTGTAAGACCATCCCAGATAGTACATGCTTTAGATGACAACAGCCTATAAGACGATCCCAGGCAATACAGGTTTATTAGGGCAACGGGCTGTACTTCTATCCCAGGTAATACATGGTTTAGAGGACATCGGACTGTAAGACTATCCCAGGTAATACATGCTTTAGAGGGCAACAGGCTGTAAGACTATCCCAGGTAATGCATGCTTTAGAGGGCAACTAACTGTAGGACTATCGCAGGTAATACATGCTTTAGAGGGCAATGGGCTGTAGTACTATCCTAGGTAATACATGCATTAGAGGGCAATGGGGTGTAAGACTATCCCAGGTAATACGTGCTTTAGAGGACAATGAGCTTTAAGACCATCCCAGCTAATGCATGCTTCAGAGGACAACGGGCTGTAAGACTATCCCAGATAATACAGGCTTTTGAGGGCAACAGGCTGTACTTCTATCCCAGGTAATACATGCTTTAGAGGACATCGGGCTGTAAGACTATCCCTGTTAATACATGCTTTAGAGGGAAACAAACTGCAAGACTATCCCAGGTAATGCATGCTTTAGAGGGCAACTGGCTGTAGGACTATCCCAGGTAATACATGCTTTAGAGGGCAATGGGCTGTAATACTATCCCAGGTAATACATGCATTAGAGGGCAATGAGGTGTAAGACTATCCCAGGTAATACGTGCTTTAGAGGGCAATGAGCTTTAAGACCATCCCAGCTAATGCATGCTTTAGAGGACAACGGGCTGTAAGACTATCCCAGATAATACATACTTTAGATGGCAACGAGCTGTAAGACTATCCCAGATAATACAGGCTTTAGAGGGCAACGGGCTGTAAGACTATCCCAGATAATACAGGCTTTAGAGGGCAATGGGCTGTAAGTCTATCCCAGTTAATACATGCTTTAGAGGACAACGGGCTGTAAGACTATCCCAGGTAATACAGGCTTTAGAGGGCAACGGGCTGTAAGACTATCCCAGGTAATACATGCTTTAAAGGGCAACGGGCTGTAAGACTATCCCAGGTAATACATGCTTTAGAGGGCAAGTGGCTGTAAGACTATCCCAGGTAATACATGCTTTAGAGTGCAAAGGGCTGTAAGACTATCCCAGGTAATACATGCTTTAAAGGGCAATGGGCTGTAAGACCATCCCAGGTAATACATACTTTAGAGGGCAAAGGACTGTAAGACCATCCCAGGTAATACATGCTTTAGAGGGCACAGGCTCTAAGACCATCCCAGAATATAAGGCTTCAGAGGGCAATGGGCTGTAACACCATCCCAGATAACACATGCTTTAAATGGCAACGGGCTGTAAGACTATCCCACAGTAGTACTTCTTTAGAGGGCAACGGGCTGTAAGACTATCCCAGGTAATACATGCTTTAGAGGGCAATGGGCTGTAATACTATCCCAGGTAATACATGCTTTAGAGGGCAATGGGCTGTAAAACCATCCCAGGTAATGCATGCTTTAGAGGGCAACGGGCTCTAAGACCATCCCAGAATATACAGGCTTTAGAGGACAATGGGCTGTAAGTCAATCCCAGGTAATACATGCGCAAGAGGGCAACGGGCTGTGATACTATTCCATGTAATACATGCTTTAGAGGGCAACGGGCTGTAAGACTATCCCAGGTAATACATGCTTTAGGTGCAATGGGCTGTAATACTATCCCAGGTAATACATGCTTTTGAGGGCAATGGGCTGTAAAACCATCCCAGGTAATACATGCTTCAGAGGGCAACGGGCTGTAAGAAGATCCCAAGTAATACATGCTTTAGAGGGCAACAGGCTCTAAGACCATCCCAGAATATATAGGCTTTAGAGGGCAATGGGCTGTAAAACCATCCCAGATAATACATGCTTTAGATGGCAATGGGCTGTAATATTATCCCAGATAATACAGGCTTTAGAGGCCAGCGGGCTGTAAGACTATCCCAGATAGTACATGCTTTAGATGACAACGTGCTATAAGACTATCCCAGGTTATACAGCTTTGGAGGGCAACGGGCTGTAAGACCAACCCAGGTAATACATGCTTTAGAGGGCAATGGGCTGTAAGACCATCCCCGGTAATACATGCTTTAGAGGGCAAAGGACTGTAAGACCATCCCAGGTAATACATGCTTTAGAGGGCACAGGCTCTAAGACCATCCCAGAATATAAGGCTTTGGAGGGCAATGGGCTGTAAGACCATCCCAGATAACACATGCTTTAAATGGCAACGGGCTGTAAGACTATCCCACAGTAGTACTTACTTTAGAGGGCAACGGGCTGTAAGACTATCCCAGGTAATACATGCTTTAGAGGGCAATGGGCTGTAATACTATCCCAGGTAATACATGCTTTAGAGGGCAATGGGCTATAAAACCATCCCAGGTAATACATGGTTTAGAGGGCAACGGGCTCTAAGATCATCCCAGAATATACAGGCTTTAGAGGACAATGGGCTGTAAGTCAATCCCAGGTAATACATGCGTAAGAGGGCAACGGGCTGTGATACTATCCCATGTAATACATGCTTTAGAGGGCAACGGGCTGTAAGACTATCCCAGGTAATACATACTTTAGATGGCAACGGGCTGTAAGACTATCCCAGATAATACAGGCTTTAGAGGGCAACGGGCTGTAAGACTATCCCAGATAATACAGGCTTTAGAGGGCAATGGGCTGTAAGTCTATCCCAGTTAATACATGCTTTAGAGGACAACGGGCTGTAAGACTATCCCAGGTAATACAGGCTTTAGAGGGCAACGGGCTGTAAGACTATCCCAGGTAATACATGCTTTAGAGGGCAACGGGCTGTAAGACTATCCCAGGTAATACATGCTTTAGAGGGCAAGGGGCTGTAAGACTATCCCAGGTAATACATGCTTTAGAGTGCAAAGGACTGTAAGACCATCCCAGGTAATACATGCTTTAGAGGGCACAGGCTCTAAGACCATCCCAGAATATAAGGCTTTGGAGGGCAATGATCTGTAAGACCATCCCAGATAACACATGCTTTAAATGGCAACAGGCCGTAAGACTATCCCACAGTAGTACTTAATTTAGAGGGCAACGGGCTGTAAGACTATCTCAGGTAATACATGCTTTAGAGGGCAATGGGCTGTAATACTATCCCAGGTAATACATGCTTTAGAGGGCAATGGGCTGTAAGACCATCTCGGGTAATACATGGTTTAGAGGGCAACGGGCTCTAAGACCATCCCAGAATATACAGGCTTTAGAGGACAATGGGCTGTAAGTCAATCCCAGGTAATACATGCGTAAGAGGGCAACGGGCTGTGATACTATCCCATGTAATACATGCTTTAGAGGGCAACGGGCTGTAAGACTTTCCCAGGTAATACATGCTTTAGATGGCAATTGGCTGTAATGCTATCCCAGGTAATACATGCTTTAGAGGGCAACGGGCTGTAAGACTATCCCGGGTAATACATGGTTTAGAGGGCAACGGGCTCTAAGACCATCCCAGAATATACAGGCTTTAGAGGGCAACGGGCTGTGATACTATCCCATGTAATACATGCTTTAGAGGGCAACGGGCTGTAAGACTATCCCAGGTAATACATGCTTTAGATGGCAATGGGCTGTAATACTATCCCAGGTAATACATGCTTTAGAGGGCAATGGGCTGTAGAACCATCCCAGGTAATACATGCTTTAGAGGGCAACGGGCTGGAAGACCATCCCAAGTAATACATGCTTTAGAGGGCAACAGGCTCTAAGACCATCCCAGAATATATAGGCTTTAGAGGGCAAAGGGCTTTAAAACCATCCCAGATAATACATGCTTTAGATCGCAATGGGCTGTAAGATTATCCCAGATAATACAGGCTTTAGAGGCCAAAGGGCTGTAAGACTATCCCAGATAGTACATGCTTTAGATGACAATGTGCTGTAAGACTACCCCAGGTTATACAGCTTTGGAGGGCAACGGGCTGTAAGACAAACCCAGGTAATACATGTTTTAGAGGGCAACAGGCTGTAAGACCATCCCAGGTGATACATGCTTTAATGGGAAATGGGCTGTAAGACTATCCCAGGTAATACATGCTTTAGAGGGCAATGGGCTGTCGACCATCCCAGATAATACATGCTTTAGAGGGCAACGGGTTGTAATTCTATCCCAGGTAATACATGCTTTAGAGGGCAAGGGGCTGTAAGACTATCCCAGGCAATACATGCTTTAGAGTGCAAAGCGCTGTAAGACTATCCCAGGCAATACATGCTTTAGAGTGCAAAGGGCTGTAAGACTATCCCAGGTAATACATGCTTTAGAGGGCAACGGGCTGTAATAGTATCCCAGGTAATACATGCTTTAGAGGGCAATGGGCTGTAAGACCATCCCAGGTAATACATACTTTAGAGGGCAATGGGCTGTAATACTATCCCAGGTAATACATGCTTTAGAGGGCAATGGGCTGTAAAAACATCCCAGGTAATACATGCTTTAAAGGGCAACGGGCTGTAAGACCATCCCAGGTAATACATGCTTTAGAGGGCAACGGGCTCTAAGACCATCGCAGAATATACAGGCTTTAGAGGGCAATGGGCTGTAAGTCTATCCCAGGTAATACATGTGTAAGAGGGCCACGGGCTGTGATACTATCCCATGTAATACATGCTTTAGAGGGCAACGGGCTGTAAGACTATCTCAGGTAATACATGCTTTAGAGGGCAATGGGCTGTAATACTATCCCAGGTAATACATGCTTTAGAGGGCAATGGGCTGTAAGACCATCCCAGGTAATTCAAGGTTTAGAGGGCAATGGGCTCTAAGACCATCCCAGAATATACAGGCTTTAGAGGACAATGGGCTGTAAGTCAATCCCAGGTAATACATGCGTAAGAGGGCAACGGGCTGTGATACTATCCCATGTAATACATGCTTTAGAGGGCAACGGACTGTAAGACTATCCCAGGTAATACATGCTTTAGATGGCAATGGGCTGTAATGCTATCCCAGGTAATACATGCTTTAGAGGGCAATGGGCTGTAAGACCATCCCAGGTAATACATGCTTTAGAGGGCAACGGGCTGGAAGACCATCCCAAGTAATACATGCTTTAGAGGGCAACAGGCTCTAAGACCATCCCAGAATATATAGGCTTTAGAGGGCAATGGGCTTTAAAACCATCCCAGATAATACATGCTTTAGATCGCAATGGGCTGTAAGATTATCCCAGATAATACAGGCTTTAGAGGCCAACGGGCTGTAAGACCAACCCAGGTAATACATGTTTTAGAGGGCAACGGGCTGTAAGACCATCGCAGGTGATACATGCTTTAGAGGGAAATGGGCTGTAAGACTATCCCAGGTAATACATGCTTTAGAGGGCAATGGGCTGTCGACCATCCCAGATAATACATGCTTTAGAGGGCAACGGGCTGTAATTCTATCCCAGGTAATACATGCTTAAGAGGGCAAGGGGCTGTAAGACTATCCCAGGCAATACATGCTTTAGAGTGCAAAGGGCTGTAAGACTATCCCAGGTAATACATGCTTTAGAGTGCAACAGGCTGTAAGACTATCCCAGGTAATACATGCTTTAGAGGGCAACGGGCTGTAATACTATCCCAGGTAATACATGCTTTAGAGGGCAATGGGCTGTAAGACCATCCCAGGTAATACATACTTTAGAGGGCAACAGACTGTAAGACCATCCCAGGTAACACATGCTTTAGAAGGCACAGGCTCTAAGACCATCCCAGAATATAAGGCTTTAGAGGGCAATGGGCTGTAAGACCATCCCAGATAATACATGCTTTAGATGGCAATGGGCTGTAAGACTATCCCACGCTAGTACATGCTTTAGAGGGCAACGGGCTGTAAGACTATCCCAGGTGATACATGCTTTAGAGGGAAATGGGCTGTAAGACTATCCCAGGTAATACATGCTTTAGAGGGCAATGGGCTGTCGACCATCCCAGATAATACATGCTTTAGAGGGCAACGGGCTGTAATTCTATCCCAGGTAATACATGCTTTAGAGGGCAAGGGGCTGTAAGACTATCCCAGGCAATACATGCTTTAGAGTGCAAAGGGCTGTAAGACTATCCCAGGTAATACATGCTTTAGAGTGCAACAGGCTGTAAAACTATCCCAGGTAATACATGCTTTAGAGGGCAACGGGCTGTAATACTATCCCGAGTAATACATGCTTTAGAGGGCAATGGGCTGTAAGACCATCCCAGGTAATACATACTTTAGAGGGCAATGGGCTGTAATACTATCCCAGGTAATACATGCTTTAGAGGGCAATGGGCTGTAAGACCATCCCACGTAATACATGCTTTAAAGGGCAACGGGCTGTAAGACCATCCCAGGTAATACATGCTTTTGAGGGCAACGGGCTCTAAGACCATCGCAGAATATACAGGCTTTAGAGTGCAAAGGGCTGTAAGACTATCCCAGGTAATACATGCTTTAGAGTGCAACAGGCTGTAAGACTATCCCAGGTAATAATACATGCTTTAGAGGGCAACGGGCTGTAATACTATCCCAGGTAATACATGCTTTAGAGGGCAATGGGCTGTAAGACAATCCCAGGTAATACATACTTTAGAGGGAAAGGGGCTGTAATACTATCCCAGGTAATACATGCTTTAGAGGGCAATGGGCTGTAAAATCATCCCAGGTAATACATGCTTTAAAGGGCAACGGGCTGTAAGTCTATCCCAGGTAATACATGCGTAAGAGGGCAACGGGCTGTGATACTATCCCATGTAATACATGCTTCAGAGGGCAACGGGCTGTAAGACTATCCCAGGTAATACATGCTTTAGAGGGCAATTGGCTGTAATACTATCCCAGGTAATACATGCTTTAGAGGGCAATGGGCTGTAAGACCATCCCAGGTAATACATGCTTTAGAGGGCAACGGGCTGTAAGACTATCCCAGGTAATACATGCTTTAGATGGCAATGGGCTGTAAGACCATCCCAGGTAATACATGCTTTAGAGGGCAACGGGCTGGAAGACCATCCCAAGTAATACATGCTTTAGAGGGCAACAGGCTCTAAGACCATCCCAGAATATATAGGCTTTAGAGGGCAATGGGCTTTAAAACCATCCCAGATAATACATGCTTTAGATCGCAATGGGCTGTAAGATTATCCCAGATAATACAGGCTTTAGAGGCCAACGGGCTGTAAGACCAACCCAGGTAATACATGTTTTAGAGGGCAACGGGCTGTAAGACCATCGCAGGTGATACATGCTTTAGAGGGAAATGGGCTGTAAGACTATCCCAGGTAATACATGCTTTAGAGGGCAATGGGCTGTCGACCATCCCAGATAATACATGCTTTAGAGGGCAACGGGCTGTAATTCTATCCCAGGTAATACATGCTTAAGAGGGCAAGGGGCTGTAAGACTATCCCAGGCAATACATGCTTTAGAGTGCAAAGGGCTGTAAGACTATCCCAGGTAATACATGCTTTAGAGTGCAACAGGCTGTAAGACTATCCCAGGTAATACATGCTTTAGAGGGCAACGGGCTGTAATACTATCCCAGGTAATACATGCTTTAGAGGGCAATGGGCTGTAAGACCATCCCAGGTAATACATACTTTAGAGGGCAACAGACTGTAAGACCATCCCAGGTAACACATGCTTTAGAAGGCACAGGCTCTAAGACCATCCCAGAATATAAGGCTTTAGAGGGCAATGGGCTGTAAGACCATCCCAGATAATACATGCTTTAGATGGCAATGGGCTGTAAGACTATCCCACGCTAGTACATGCTTTAGAGGGCAACGGGCTGTAAGACTATCCCAGGTGATACATGCTTTAGAGGGAAATGGGCTGTAAGACTATCCCAGGTAATACATGCTTTAGAGGGCAATGGGCTGTCGACCATCCCAGATAATACATGCTTTAGAGGGCAACGGGCTGTAATTCTATCCCAGGTAATACATGCTTTAGAGGGCAAGGGGCTGTAAGACTATCCCAGGCAATACATGCTTTAGAGTGCAAAGGGCTGTAAGACTATCCCAGGTAATACATGCTTTAGAGTGCAACAGGCTGTAAAACTATCCCAGGTAATACATGCTTTAGAGGGCAACGGGCTGTAATACTATCCCGAGTAATACATGCTTTAGAGGGCAATGGGCTGTAAGACCATCCCAGGTAATACATACTTTAGAGGGCAATGGGCTGTAATACTATCCCAGGTAATACATGCTTTAGAGGGCAATGGGCTGTAAGACCATCCCAGGTAATACATGCTTTAAAGGGCAACGGGCTGTAAGACCATCCCAGGTAATACATGCTTTTGAGGGCAACGGGCTCTAAGACCATCGCAGAATATACAGGCTTTAGAGTGCAAAGGGCTGTAAGACTATCCCAGGTAATACATGCTTTAGAGTGCAACAGGCTGTAAGACTATCCCAGGTAATAATACATGCTTTAGAGGGCAACGGGCTGTAATACTATCCCAGGTAATACATGCTTTAGAGGGCAATGGGCTGTAAGACAATCCCAGGTAATACATACTTTAGAGGGAAAGGGGCTGTAATACTATCCCAGGTAATACATGCTTTAGAGGGCAATGGGCTGTAAAATCATCCCAGGTAATACATGCTTTAAAGGGCAACGGGCTGTAAGTCTATCCCAGGTAATACATGCGTAAGAGGGCAACGGGCTGTGATACTATCCCATGTAATACATGCTTCAGAGGGCAACGGGCTGTAAGACTATCCCAGGTAATACATGCTTTAGAGGGCAATGGGCTGTAATACTATCCCAGGTAATACATGCTTTAGAGGGCAATGGGCTGTAAGACCATCCCAGGTAATTTATGGTTTAGAGGGCAACGGGCTCTAAGACCATCCCAGAATATACAGGCTTTAGAGGACAATGGGCTGTAAGTCAATCCCAAGTAATACATGCGTAAGAGGGCAACGGGCTGTGATACTATCCCATGTAATACATTCTTTAGAGGGCAACGGGCTGTAAGACTATCCCAGGTAATACATGCTTTAGATGGCAATGGGCTGTAATGCTATCCCAGGTAATACATGCTTTAGAGGGCAATGGGCTGTAAGACCATCCCAGGTAATACATGCTTTAGAGGGCAACGGGCTGGAAGACCATCCCAAGTAATACATGCTTTAGAGGGCAACAGGCTCTAAGACCATCCCAGAATATATAGGCTTTAGAGGGCAATGGGCTTTAAAACCATCCCAGATAATACATGCTTTAGATCGCAATGGGCTGTAAGATTATCCCAGATAATACAGGCTTTAGAGGCCAACGGGCTGTAAGACTATCCCAGATAGTACATGCTTTAGATGACAATGTGCTGTAAGACTACCCCAGGTTATACAGCTTTGGAGGGCAACGGGCTGTAAGACCAACCCAGGTAATACATGTTTTAGAGGGCAACGGGCTGTAAGACCATCGCAGGTGATACATGCTTTAGAGGTAAATGGGCTGTAAGACTATCCCAGGTAATACATGCTTTAGAGGGCAATGGGCTGTCGACCATCCCAGATAATACATGCTTTAGATGGCAACGGGCTGTAATTCTATCCCAGGTAATACATGCTTAAGAGGGCAAGGGGCTGTAAGACTATCCCAGGCAATACATGCTTTAGAGTGCAAAGGGCTGTAAGACTATCCCAGGTAATACATGCTTTAGAGTGCAACAGGCTGTAAGACTATCCCAGGTAATACATGCTTTAGAGGGCAACGGGCTGTAATACTATCCCAGGTAATACATGCTTTAGAGGGCAATGGGCTGTAAGACCATCCCAGGTAATACATACTTTAGAGGGCAACAGACTGTAAGACCATCCCAGGTAATACATGCTTTAGAAGGCACAGGCTCTAAAACCATCCCAGAATATAAGGCTTTAGAGGGCAATGGGCTGTAAGACCATCCCAGATAATACATGCTTTAGATGGCAACGGGCTGTAAGACTATCCCACGCTAGTACATGCTTTAGAGGGCAACGGGCTGTAAGACTATCCCAGGTAATACATGCTTTAGAGGGCAATGGGCTGTAATACTATCCCAGGTAATACATGCTTTAGAGGGCAATGGGCTGTAAAACCATCCCAGGTAATACATGCTTTAAAGGGAAACGGGCTGTAAGACCATCCCAGGTAATACATGCTTTAGAGGGCAACGGGCTCTAAGATCATCGCAGAATATACAGGCTTTAGAGGGCAATGGGCTGTAAGTCTTTCCCAGGTAATACATGCGTAAGAGGGCAACGGGCTGTGATACTATCCCATGTAATACATGCTTTAGAGGGCAACGGGCTGTAAGACTATCCCAGGTAATACATGCTTTAGAGGACAAGGGGCTGTAATACTATCCCAGGTAATACATGCTTTAGAGGGCAACAGGCTGTAAGACTATCCCAGGTAATACATGCTTTAGAGGGCAATGGGCTGTAATACTATCCCAGGTAATACATGCTTTAGAGGGCAACGGGCTGTAAGACCATCCCAGGTAATACATGCTTTAGAGGGCAACGGGCTGTAAGACCATCCCAAGTAATACATGCTTTAGAGGGCAACAGGCTCTAAGACCATCCCAGAATATATAAGCTTTAGAGGGCAATGGGCTGTAAAACCATCCCAGATAATAAAGGCTTTAGAGGCCAACGGGCTGTAAGACTATCCCAGAGAGTACATGCTTTAGAGGGCAGTGGGCTGTAAGACTATCCCAGATAATACATGCTTTAGAGGGAAACGGGCTGTAAGAACATCCAAGATTGTATATGCTTTAGATGGCAACGGGCTATAAGACCATCGCAGAATATACAGGCTTTAGAGGGCAATGGGCTGTAAGTCTATCCCAGGTAATACATGCTTAAGAGGGCAACGGGCTGTGATACTATCCCATGTAATACATGCTTTAGAGGGCAACGGGCTGTAAGACTATCCCAGGTAATACATGCTTTAGAGGGCAACGGGCTATAAGACCATCCCAGGTAATATATGCTTTAGAGGGCAATGGGCTATAAGACTATCGAGGTAATACAGGCTTTAGATGGCAACGGGCTATAAGACCATCCCAGGTAATACATGCTTTAGATGGCAATGGGCTGTAAAACCATCCCAGATAATACAGTCTTTAGAGGCCAACGGGCTATAAGACCATCCCAGGTAATACATTCTTTAGAGGGCAACGGGCTGTAAGACCATCCCAGATAGTACATGCTTTAGATGGCAACAGCCTATAAAACGATCGCAGGCAATACAGGTTTATTAGGGCAACGGGCTGTACTTCTATCCCAGGTAATACATGCTTTAGAGGACATCGGGCTGTAAGACTATCCCAGGTAATACATGCTTTAGAGGGCAACAGGCTGTAAGACTATCCCAGGTAATGCATGCTTTAGAGGGCAACTGACTGTAGGACTATCGCAGGTAATACATGCTTTAGAGGGCAATGGGCTGTAGTACTATCCCAGGTAATACATGCATTAGAGGGCAATGGGGTGTAAGACTATCCCAGGTAATACGTGCTTTAGAGGGCAATGAGCTTTAAGACCATCCCAGCTAATGCATGCTTTAGAGGACAACGGGCTGTAAGACTATCCCAGATAATACAGGCTTTTGAGGGCAACAGGCTGTACTTCTATCCCAGGTAATACATGCTTTAGAGGACATCGGGCTGTAAGACTATCCCAGGTAATACATGCTTTAGAGGGAAACAAACTGTAAGACTATCCCAGGTAATGCATGCTTTAGAGGGCAACTGGCTGTAGGACTATCCCAGGTAATACATGCTTTAGAGGGCAATGGGCTGTAATACTATCCCAGGTAATACATGGATTAGAGGGCAATGGGGTGTAAGACTATCCCAGGTAATACGTGCTTTAGAGGGCAATGAGCTTTAAGACCATCCCAGCTAATGCATGCTTTAGAGGACAACGGGCTGTAAGACTATCCCAGATAATACATACTTTAGATGGCAACGAGCTGTAAGACTATCCCAGATAATACAGGCTTTAGAGGGCAACGGGCTGTAAGACTATCCCAGATAATACAGGCTTTAGAGGGCAATGGGCTGTAAGTCTATCCCAGTTAATACATGCTTTAGAGGACAACGGGCTGTAAGACTATCCCAGGTAATACAGGCTTTAGAGGGCAACGGGCTGTAAGACTATCCCAGGTAATACATGCTTTAGAGGGCAACGGGCTGTAAGACTATCCCAGGTAATACATGCTTTAGAGTGCATAGGGCTGTAAGACTATCCCAGGTAATACATGCTTTAGAGTGCAACAGGCTGTAAGACTATCCAGGTAATACATGCTTTAGAGGGAATGGGCTGTAATACTATCCCAGGTAATACATGCTTTAGAGGGCAATGGGCTGTAAGACCATCCCAGGTAATACATACTTTAGAGGGCAAAGGACTGTAAGACCATCCCAAGTAATACATGCTTTAGAGGGCACAGGCTCTAAGACCATCCCAGAATATAAGGCTTCAGAGGGCAATGGGCTGTAACACCATCCCAGATAACACATGCTTTAAATGGCAACGGGCTGTAAGACTATTCCACAGTAGTACTTCTTTAGAGGGCAACGGGCTGTAAGACTATCCCAGGTAATACATGCTTTAGAGGGCAATGGGCCGTAATACTATCCCAGGTAATACATGCTTTAGAGGGCAATGGGCTGTAAAACCATCCCAGGTAATACATGCTTTAGAGGGCAACGGGCTCTAAGACCATCCCAGAATATACAGGCTTTAGAGGACAATGGGCTGTAAGTCAATCCCAGGTAATACATGCGCAAGAGGGCAACGGGCTGTGATACTATCTCATGTAATACATGCTTTAGAGGGCAACGGGCTGTAAGACTATCCCAGGTAATACATGCTTTAGATGGCAATGGGCTGTAATACTATCCCAGGTAATACATGCTTTTGAGGGCAACGGGCTGTAAGACCATCCCAAGTAATACATGCTTTAGAGGGCAACAGGCTGTAAAACCATCCCAGATAATACATGTTTTAGATTGCAATGGGCTGTAAGATTATCCCAGATAATACAGGCTTTAGAGGCCAGCGGGCTGTAAGACTATCCCAGATAGTACATGCTTTAGATGACAACGTGCTGTAAGACTATCCCAGGTTATACAGCTTTGGAGGGCAACGGGCTGTAAGACCAACCCAGGTAATACATGTTTTAGAGGGCAATGGGCTGTAAGACCATCCCGGTAATACATGCTTTAGAGGGCAAAGGACTGTAAGACCATCCCAGGTAATACATGCTTTAGAGGGCACAGGCTCTAAGACCATCCCAGAATATAAGGCTTTGGAGGGCAATGGGCTGTAAGACCATCCCAGATAACACATGCTTTAAATGGCAACGGGCTGTAAGACTATCCCAGAGTAGTACTTACTTTAGAGGGCAACGGGCTGTAAGACTATCCCAGGTAATACATGCTTTAGAGGGCAATGGGCTGTAATACTATCCCAGGTAATACATGCTTTAGAGGGCAATGGGCTGTAAAACCATCCCAGGTAATACATGGTTTAGAGGGCAACGGGCTCTAAGACCATCCCAGAATATACAGGCTTTAGAGGACAATGGGCTGTAAGTCAATCCCAGGTAATACATGCGTAAGAGGGCAACAGGCTGTGATACTATCCCATGTAATACATGCTTTAGAGGGAAACGGGCTGTAAGTCTATCCCAGGTAATACAGGCTTTAGAGGGCAACGGGCTGTAAGACTATCCCAGGTAATACATGCTTTAGAGGGCAACGGGCTGTAAGACTATCCCAGGTAATACATGCTTTAGAGGGCAAGGGGCTGTAAGACTATCCCAGGTAATACATGCTTTAGAGTGCAAAGGGCTGTAACACTATCCCAGGTAATACAATGCTTTAGAGTGCAACAGGCTGTAAGACTATCCCAGGTAATACATGCTTTAGAGGGCAATGGGCTGTAATACTATCCCAGGTAATACATGCTTTAGAGGGCAATGGGCTGTAAGACCATGCCAGGTAATACATACTTTAGAGGGCAAAGGACTGTAAGACCATCCCAGGTAATACATGCTTTAGAGGGCACACTCTCTAAGACCATCCCAGAATATAAGGCTTTGGAGGGCAATGATCTGTAAGACCATCCCAGATAACACATGCTTTAAATGGCAACGGGCTGTAAGACTATCCCACAGTAGTACTTACTTTAGAGGGCAACGGGCTGTAAGACTATCTCAGGTAATACATGCTTTAGAGGGCAATGGGCTGTAATACTATCCCAGGTAATACATGCTTTAGAGGGCAATGGGCTGTAAAACCATCCCGGGTAATACATGGTTTAGAGGGCAACGGGCTCTAAGACCATCCCAGAATATACAGGCTTTAGAGGACAATGGGCTGTAAGTCAATCCCAGGTAATACATGCGTAAGAGGGCAACGGGCTGTGATACTATCCCATGTAATACATGCTTTAGAGGGCAACGGGCTATAAGACTATCCCAGGTAATACATGCTTTAGATGGCAATGGGCTGTAATACTATCCCAGATAATACATGCTTTAGAGGGCAATGGGCTGTAAGACCATCCCAGGTAATACATGCTTTAGAGGGCAACGGGCTGGAAGACCATCCCAAGTAATACATGCTTTAGAGGGCAACAGGCTCTAAGACCATCCCAGAATATATAGGCTTTAGAGGGCAATGGGCTTTAAAACCATCCCAGATAATACATGCTTTAGATCGCAATGGGCTGTAAGATTATCCCAGATAATACAGGCTTTAGAGGCCAACGGGCTGTAAGACTATCCCAGATAGTACATGCTTTAGATGACAATGTGCTGTAAAACTACCCCAGGTTATACAGCTTTGGAGGGCAACGGGCTGTAAGACCAACCCAGGTAATACATGTTTTAGAGGGCAATGGGCTGTAAGACCATCCCAGGTAATACATACTTTAGAGGGCAACAGACTGTAAGACCATCCCAGGTAATACATGCTTTAGAAGGCACAGGCTCTAAGACCATCCCAGAATATAAAGCTTTAGAGGGCAATGGGCTGTAAGACCATCCCAGATAATACATGCTTTAGATGGCAACGGGCTGTAAGACTATCCCACGCTAGTACATGCTTTAGAGGGCAACGGGCTGTAAGACTATCCCAGGTGATACATGGTTTAGAGGGAAATGGGCTGTAAGACTATCCCAGGTAATACATGCTTTAGAGGGCAATGGGCTGTCGACCATCCCAGATAATACATGCTTTAGAGGGCAACGGGCTGTAATTCTATCCCAGGTAATACATGCTTTAGAGGGCAAGGGGCTGTAAGACTATCCCAGGCAATACATGCTTTAGTGTGCAAAGGGCTGTAAGACTATCCCAGGTAATACATGATTTAGAGTGCAACAGGCTGTAAGACTATCCCAGGTAATACATGCTTTAGAGGGCAACGGGCTGTAATACTATCCCGAGTAATACATGCTTTAGAGGGCAATGGGCTGTAAGACCATCCCAGGTAATACATACTTTAGAGGGCAATGGGCTTTAATACTATCCCAGGTAATACATGCTTTAGAGGGCAATGGGCTGTAAAATCATCCCAGGTAATACATGCTTTAAAGGGCAACGGGCTGTAAGACCATCCCAGGTAATACATGCTTTAGAGGGCAACAGGCTCTAAGACCATCGCAGAATATACAGGCTTTAGAGTGCAAAGGGCTGTAAGACTATCCCAGGTAATACATGCTTTAGAGTGCAACAGGCTGTAAGACTATCCCAGGTAATACATGCTTTAGAGGGCAACGGGCTGTAATACTATCCCAGGTAATACATGCTTTAGAGGGCAATGGGCTGTAAGACCATCCCAGGTAATACATACTTTAGAGGGCAATGGGCTGTAATACTATCCCAGGTAATACATGCTTTAGAGGGCAATGGGCTGTAAAATCATCCCAGGTAATACATGCTTTAAAGGGCAACGGGCTGTAAGTCTATCCCAGGTAATACATGATAAGAGGGCAACGGCTGTGATACTATCCCATGTAATACATGCTTTAGAGGGCAACGGGCTGTAAGACTATCCCAGGTAATACATGCTTTAGAGGGCAATGGGCTGTAATACTATCCCAGGTAATACATGCTTTAGAGTGCAAAGGGCTGTAAGACTATCCCAGGTAATACATGCTTTAGAGGGCAATGTGCTGTAATACTATCCCAGGTAATACATGCTTTAGAGGGCAATGGGCTGTAAAACCATCCCAGGTAATTCATGGTTTAGAGGGCAACGGGCTCTAAGACCATCCCAGAATATACAGGCTTTAGAGGACAATGGGCTGTAAGTCAATCCCAGGTAATACATGCGTAAGAGGGCAACGGGCTGTGATACTATCCCATGTAATACATGCTTTAGAGGGCAACGGGCTGTAAGACTATCCCAGGTAATACATGCTTTAGATGGCAATGGGCTGTAAGACCATCCCAGGTAATACATGCTTTAGAGGGCAACGGGCTGGAAGACCATCCCAAGTAATACATGCTTTAGAGGGCAACAGGCTCTAAGACCATCCCAGAATATATAGGCTTTAGAGGGCAATGGGCTTTAAAACCATCCCAGATAATACATGCTTTAGATCGCAATGGGCTGTAAGATTATCCCAGATAATACAGGCTTTAGAGGCCAACGGGCTGTAAGACTATCCCAGATAGTACATGCTTTAGATGACAATGTGCTGTAAGACTAACCCAGGTTATATAGCTTTGGAGTGCAACGGGCTGTAAGACCAACCCAGGTAATACATGTTTTAGAGGGCAACGGGCTGTAAGACCATCGCAGGTGATACATGCTTTAGAGGTAAATGGGCTGTAAGACTATCCCAGGTAATACATGCTTTAGAGGGCAATGGGCTGTCGACCATCCCAGATAATACATGCTTTAGAGGGCAACGGGCTGTAATTCTATCCCAGGTAATACATGCTTAAGAGGGCAAGGGGCTGTAAGACTATCCCAGGCAATACATGCTTTAGAGTGCAAAGGGCTGTAAGACCATCCCAGATAGTACATGCTTTAGAGTGCAACAGGCTGTAAGACTATCCCAGGTAATACATGCTTTAGAGGGCAACGGGCTGTAATACTATCCCAGGTAATACATGCTTTAGAGGGCAATGGGCTGTAAGACCATCCCAGGTAATACATACTTTAGAGTGCAACAGACTGTAAGACCATCCCAGGTAATACATGCTTTAGAAGGCACAGGCTCTAAGACCATCCCAGAATATAAGGCTTTAGAGGGCAATGGGCTGTAAGACCATCCCAGATAATACATGCTTTAGATGGCAACGGGCTGTAAGACTATACCACGCTAGTACATGCTTTAGAGGGCAACGGGCTGTAAGACCATCCCAAGTAATACATGCTTTAGAGGGCAACAGGCTCTAAGACCATCCCAGAATATATAGGCTTTAGAGGGCAAAGGGCTTTAAAACCATCCCAGATAATACATGCTTTAGATCGCAATGGGCTGTAAGATTATCCCAGATAATACAGGCTTTAGAGGCCAAAGGGCTGTAAGACTATCCCAGATAGTACATGCTTTAGATGACAATGTGCTGTAAGACTACCCCAGGTTATACAGCTTTGGAGGGCAACGGGCTGTAAGACAAACCCAGGTAATACATGTTTTAGAGGGCAACAGGCTGTAAGACCATCCCAGGTGATACATGCTTTAATGGGAAATGGGCTGTAAGACTATCCCAGGTAATACATGCTTTAGAGGGCAATGGGCTGTCGACCATCCCAGATAATACATGCTTTAGAGGGCAACGGGTTGTAATTCTATCCCAGGTAATACATGCTTTAGAGGGCAAGGGGCTGTAAGACTATCCCAGGCAATACATGCTTTAGAGTGCAAAGCGCTGTAAGACTATCCCAGGCAATACATGCTTTAGAGTGCAAAGGGCTGTAAGACTATCCCAGGTAATACATGCTTTAGAGGTCAACGGGCTGTAATAGTATCCCAGGTAATACATGCTTTAGAGGGCAATGGGCTGTAAGACCATCCCAGGTAATACATACTTTAGAGGGCAATGGGCTGTAATACTATCCCAGGTAATACATGCTTTAGAGGGCAATGGGCTGTAAAAACATCCCAGGTAATACATGCTTTAAAGGGCAACGGGCTGTAAGACCATCCCAGGTAATACATGCTTTAGAGGGCAACGGGCTCTAAGACCATCGCAGAATATACAGGCTTTAGAGGGCAATGGGCTGTAAGTCTATCCCAGGTAATACATGTGTAAGAGGGCCACGGACTGTGATACTATCCCATGTAATACATGCTTTAGGGGGCAACGGGCTGTAAGACTATCTCAGGTAATACATGCTTTAGAGGGCAATGGGCTGTAATACTATCCCAGGTAATACATGCTTTAGAGGGCAATGGGCTGTAAGACCATCCCAGGTAATTCAAGGTTTAGAGGGCAATGGGCTCTAAGACCATCCCAGAATATACAGGCTTTAGAGGACAATGGGCTGTAAGTCAATCCCAGGTAATACATGCGTAAGAGGGCAACGGGCTGTGATACTATCCCATGTAATACATGCTTTAGAGGGCAACGGACTGTAAGACTATCCCAGGTAATACATGCTTTAGATGGCAATGGGCTGTAATGCTATCCCAGGTAATACATGCTTTAGAGGGCAATGGGCTGTAAGACCATCCCAGGTAATACATGCTTTAGAGGGCAACGGGCTGGAAGACCATCCCAAGTAATACATGCTTTAGAGGGCAACAGGCTCTAAGACCATCCCAGAATATATAGGCTTTAGAGGGCAATGGGCTTTAAAACCATCCCAGATAATACATGCTTTAGATCGCAATGGGCTGTAAGATTATCCCAGATAATACAGGCTTTAGAGGCCAACGGGCTGTAAGACCAACCCAGGTAATACATGTTTTAGAGGGCAACGGGCTGTAAGACCATCGCAGGTGATACATGCTTTAGAGGGAAATGGGCTGTAAGACTATCCCAGGTAATACATGCTTTAGAGGGCAATGGGCTGTCGACCATCCCAGATAATACATGCTTTAGAGGGCAACGGGCTGTAATTCTATCCCAGGTAATACATGCTTAAGAGGGCAAGGGGCTGTAAGACTATCCCAGGCAATACATGCTTTAGAGTGCAAAGGGCTGTAAGACTATCCCAGGTAATACATGCTTTAGAGTGCAACGGGCTGTAAGACTATCCCAGGTAATACATGCTTTAGAGGGCAACGGGCTGTAATACTATCCCAGGTAATACATGCTTTAGAGGGCAATGGGCTGTAAGACCATCCCAGGTAATACATACTTTAGAGGGCAACAGACTGTAAGACCATCCCAGGTAACACATGCTTTAGAAGGCACAGGCTCTAAGACCATCCCAGAATATAAGGCTTTAGAGGGCAATGGGCTGTAAGACCATCCCAGATAATACATGCTTTAGATGGCAATGGGCTGTAAGACTATCCCACGCTAGTACATGCTTTAGAGGGCAACGGGCTGTAAGACTATCCCAGGTGATACATGCTTTAGAGGGAAATGGGCTGTAAGACTATCCCAGGTAATACATGCTTTAGAGGGCAATGGGCTGTCGACCATCCCAGATAATACATGCTTTAGAGGGCAACGGGCTGTAATTCTATCCCAGGTAATACATGCTTTAGAGGGCAAGGGGCTGTAAGACTATCCCAGGCAATACATGCTTTAGAGTGCAAAGGGCTGTAAGACTATCCCAGGTAATACATGCTTTAGAGTGCAACAGGCTGTAAAACTATCCCAGGTAATACATGCTTTAGAGGGCAACGGGCTGTAATACTATCCCGAGTAATACATGCTTTAGAGGGCAATGGGCTGTAAGACCATCCCAGGTAATACATACTTTAGAGGGCAATGGGCTGTAATACTATCCCAGGTAATACATGCTTTAGAGGGCAATGGGCTGTAAGACCATCCCAGGTAATACATGCTTTAAAGGGCAACGGGCTGTAAGACCATCCCAGGTAATACATGCTTTTGAGGGCAACGGGCTCTAAGACCATCGCAGAATATACAGGCTTTAGAGTGCAAAGGGCTGTAAGACTATCCCAGGTAATACATGCTTTAGAGTGCAACAGGCTGTAAGACTATCCCAGGTAATAATACATGCTTTAGAGGGCAACGGGCTGTAATACTATCCCAGGTAATACATGCTTTAGAGGGCAATGGGCTGTAAGACAATCCCAGGTAATACATACTTTAGAGGGAAAGGGGCTGTAATACTATCCCAGGTAATACATGCTTTAGAGGGCAATGGGCTGTAAAATCATCCCAGGTAATACATGCTTTAAAGGGCAACGGGCTGTAAGTCTATCCCAGGTAATACATGCGTAAGAGGGCAACGGGCTGTGATACTATCCCATGTAATACATGCTTCAGAGGGCAACGGGCTGTAAGACTATCCCAGGTAATACATGCTTTAGAGGGCAATGGGCTGTAATACTATCCCAGGTAATACATGCTTTAGAGGGCAATGGGCTGTAAGACCATCCCAGGTAATTTATGGTTTAGAGGGCAACGGGCTCTAAGACCATCCCAGAATATACAGGCTTTAGAGGACAATGGGCTGTAAGTCAATCCCAAGTAATACATGCGTAAGAGGGCAACGGGCTGTGATACTATCCCATGTAATACATTCTTTAGAGGGCAACGGGCTGTAAGACTATCCCAGGTAATACATGCTTTAGATGGCAATGGGCTGTAATGCTATCCCAGGTAATACATGCTTTAGAGGGCAATGGGCTGTAAGACCATCCCAGGTAATACATGCTTTAGAGGGCAACGGGCTGGAAGACCATCCCAAGTAATACATGCTTTAGAGGGCAACAGGCTTTAAGACCATCCCAGAATATATAGGCTTTAGAGGGCAATGGGCTTTAAAACCATCCCAGATAATACATGCTTTAGATCGCAATGGGCTGTAAGATTTCCCAGATAATACAGGCTTTAGAGGCCAACGGGCTGTAAGACTATCCCAGATAGTACATGCTTTAGATGACAATGTGCTGTAAGACTACCCCAGGTTATACAGCTTTGGAGGGCAACGGGCTGTAAGACCAACCCAGGTAATACATGTTTTAGAGGGCAACGGGCTGTAAGACCATCGCAGGTGATACATGCTTTAGAGGTAAATGGGCTGTAAGACTATCCCAGGTAATACATGCTTTAGAGGGCAATGGGCTGTCGACCATCCCAGATAATACATGCTTTAGAGGGCAACGGGCTGTAATTCTATCCCAGGTAATACATGCTTAAGAGGGCAAGGGGCTGTAAGACTATCCCAGGCAATACATGCTTTAGAGTGCAAAGGGCTGTAAGACTATCCCAGGTAATACATGCTTTAGAGTGCAACAGGCTGTAAGACTATCCCAGGTAATACATGCTTTAGAGGGCAACGGGCTGTAATACTATCCCAGGTAATACATGCTTTAGAGGGCAATGGGCTGTAAGACCATCCCAGGTAATACATACTTTAGAGGGCAACAGACTGTAAGACCATCCCAGGTAATACATGCTTTAGAAGGCACAGGCTCTAAAACCATCCCAGAATATAAGGCTTTAGAGGGCAATGGGCTGTAAGACCATCCCAGATAATACATGCTTTAGATGGCAACGGGCTGTAAGACTATCCCACGCTAGTACATGCTTTAGAGGGCAACGGGCTGTAAGACTATCCCAGGTAATACATGCTTTAGAGGGCAATGGGCTGTAATACTATCCCAGGTAATACATGCTTTAGAGGGCAATGGGCTGTAAAACCATCCCAGGTAATACATGCTTTAAAGGGAAACGGGCTGTAAGACCATCCCAGGTAATACATGCTTTAGAGGGCAACGGGCTCTAAGACCATCGCAAAATATACAGGCTTTAGAGGGCAATGGGCTGTAAGTCTTTCCCAGGTAATACATGCGTAAGAGGGCAACGGGCTGTGATACTATCCCATGTAATACATGCTTTAGAGGGCAACGGGCTGTAAGACTATCCCAGGTAATACATGCTTTAGAGGACAAGGGGCTGTAATACTATCCCAGGTAATACATGCTTTAGAGGGCAACAGGCTGTAAGACTATCCCAGGTAATACATGCTTTAGAGGGCAATGGGCTGTAATACTATCCCAGGTAATACATGCTTTAGAGGGCAACGGGCTGTAAGACCATCCCAGGTAATACATGCTTTAGAGGGCAACGGGCTGTAAGACCATCCCAAGTAATACATGCTTTAGAGGGCAACAGGCTCTAAGACCATCCCAGAATATATAAGCTTTAGAGGGCAATGGGCTGTAAAACCATCCCAGATAATAAAGGCTTTAGAGGCCAACGGGCTGTAAGACTATCCCAGAGAGTACATGCTTTAGAGGGCAGTGGGCTGTAAGACTATCCCAGATAATACATGCTTTAGAGGGAAACGGGCTGTAAGAACATCCAAGATTGTATATGCTTTAGATGGCAACGGGCTATAAGACCATCGCAGAATATACAGGCTTTAGAGGGCAATGGGCTGTAAGTCTATCCCAGGTAATACATGCTTAAGAGGGCAACGGGCTGTGATACTATCCCATGTAATACATGCTTTAGAGGGCAACGGGCTGTAAGACTATCCCAGGTAATACATGCTTTAGAGGGCAACGGGCTATAAGACCATCCCAGGTAATACATGCTTTAGAGGGCAATGGGCTATAAGACTATCGAGGTAATACAGGCTTTAGATGGCAACGGGCTATAAGACCATCCCAGGTAATACATGCTTTAGATGGCAATGGGCTGTAAAACCATCCCAGATAATACAGTCTTTAGAGGCCAACGGGCTATAAGACCATCCCAGGTAATACATTCTTTAGAGGGCAACGGGCTGTAAGACCATCCCAGATAGTACATGCTTTAGATGGCAACAGCCTATAAAACGATCGCAGGCAATACAGGTTTATTAGGGCAACGGGCTGTACTTCTATCCCAGGTAATACATGCTTTAGAGGAAATCGGGCTGTAAGACTATCCCAGGTAATACATGCTTTAGAGGGCAACAGGCTGTAAGACTATCCCAGGTAATGCATGCTTTAGAGGGCAACTGACTGTAGGACTATCGCAGGTAATACATGCTTTAGAGGGCAATGGGCTGTAGTACTATCCCAGGTAATACATGCATTAGAGGGCAATGGGGTGTAAGACTATCCCAGGTAATACGTGCTTTAGAGGGCAATGAGCTTTAAGACCATCCCAGCTAATGCATGCTTTAGAGGACAACGGGCTGTAAGACTATCCCAGATAATACAGGCTTTTGAGGGCAACAGGCTGTACTTCTATCCCAGGTAATACATGCTTTAGAGGACATCGGGCTGTAAGACTATCCCAGGTAATACATGCTTTAGAGGGAAACAAACTGTAAGACTATCCCAGGTAATGCATGCTTTAGAGGGCAACTGGCTGTAGGACTATCCCAGGTAATACATGCTTTAGAGGGCAATGGGCTGTAATACTATCCCAGGTAATACATGGATTAGAGGGCAATGGGGTGTAAGACTATCCCAGGTAATACGTGCTTTAGAGGGCAATGAGCTTTAAGACCATCCCAGCTAATGCATGCTTTAGAGGACAACGGGCTGTAAGACTATCCCAGATAATACATACTTTAGATGGCAACGAGCTGTAAGACTATCCCAGATAATACAGGCTTTAGAGGGCAACGGGCTGTAAGACTATCCCAGATAATACAGGCTTTAGAGGGCAATGGGCTGTAAGTCTATCCCAGTTAATACATGCTTTAGAGGACAACGGGCTGTAAGACTATCCCAGGTAATACAGGCTTTAGAGGGCAACGGGCTGTAAGACTATCCCAGGTAATACATGCTTTAGAGGGCAACGGGCTGTAAGACTATCCCAGGTAATACATGCTTTAGAGTGCATAGGGCTGTAAGACTATCCCAGGTAATACATGCTTTAGAGTGCAACAGGCTGTAAGACTATCCAGGTAATACATGCTTTAGAGGGAATGGGCTGTAATACTATCCCAGGTAATACATGCTTTAGAGGGCAATGGGCTGTAAGACCATCCCAGGTAATACATACTTTAGAGGGCAAAGGACTGTAAGACCATCCCAAGTAATACATGCTTTAGAGGGCACAGGCTCTAAGACCATCCCAGAATATAAGGCTTCAGAGGGCAATGGGCTGTAACACCATCCCAGATAACACATGCTTTAAATGGCAACGGGCTGTAAGACTATTCCACAGTAGTACTTCTTTAGAGGGCAACGGGCTGTAAGACTATCCCAGGTAATACATGCTTTAGAGGGCAATGGGCCGTAATACTATCCCAGGTAATACATGCTTTAGAGGGCAATGGGCTGTAAAACCATCCCAGGTAATACATGCTTTAGAGGGCAACGGGCTCTAAGACCATCCCAGAATATACAGGCTTTAGAGGACAATGGGCTGTAAGTCAATCCCAGGTAATACATGCGCAAGAGGTCAACGGGCTGTGATACTATCTCATGTAATACATGCTTTAGAGGGCAACGGGCTGTAAGACTATCCCAGGTAATACATGCTTTAGATGGCAATGGGCTGTAATACTATCCCAGGTAATACATGCTTTTGAGGGCAACGGGCTGTAAGACCATCCCAAGTAATACATGCTTTAGAGGGCAACAGGCTCTAAGACCATCCCAGAATATATAGGCTTTAGAGGGCAATGGGCTGTAAAACCATCCCAGATAATACATGTTTTAGATGGCAATGGGCTGTAAGATTATCCCAGATAATACAGGCTTTAGAGGCCAGCGGGCTGTAAGACTATCCCAGATAGTACATGCTTTAGATGACAACGTGCTGTAAGACTATCCCAGGTTATACAGCTTTGGAGGGCAACGGGCTGTAAGACCAACCCAGGTAATACATGTTTTAGAGGGCAATGGGCTGTAAGACCATCCCGGTAATACATGCTTTAGAGGGCAAAGGACTGTAAGACCATCCCAGGTAATACATGCTTTAGAGGGCACAGGCTCTAAGACCATCCCAGAATATAAGGCTTTGGAGGGCAATGGGCTGTAAGACCATCCCAGATAACACATGCTTTAAATGGCAACGGGCTGTAAGACTATCCCAGAGTAGTACTTACTTTAGAGGGCAACGGGCTGTAAGACTATCCCAGGTAATACATGCTTTAGAGGGCAATGGGCTGTAATACTATCCCAGGTAATACATGCTTTAGAGGGCAATGGGCTGTAAAACCATCCCAGGTAATACATGGTTTAGAGGGCAACGGGCTCTAAGACCATCCCAGAATATACAGGCTTTAGAGGACAATGGGCTGTAAGTCAATCCCAGGTAATACATGCGTAAGAGGGCAACAGGCTGTGATACTATCCCATGTAATACATGCTTTAGAGGGAAACGGGCTGTAAGTCTATCCCAGGTAATACAGGCTTTAGAGGGCAACGGGCTGTAAGACTATCCCAGGTAATACATGCTTTAGAGGGCAACGGGCTGTAAGACTATCCCAGGTAATACATGCTTTAGAGGGCAAGGGGCTGTAAGACTATCCCAGGTAATACATGCTTTAGAGTGCAAAGGGCTGTAACACTATCCCAGGTAATACAATGCTTTAGAGTGCAACAGGCTGTAAGACTATCCCAGGTAATACATGCTTTAGAGGGCAATGGGCTGTAATACTATCCCAGGTAATACATGCTTTAGAGGGCAATGGGCTGTAAGACCATGCCAGGTAATACATACTTTAGAGGGCAAAGGACTGTAAGACCATCCCAGGTAATACATGCTTTAGAGGGCACACTCTCTAAGACCATCCCAGAATATAAGGCTTTGGAGGGCAATGATCTGTAAGACCATCCCAGATAACACATGCTTTAAATGGCAACGGGCTGTAAGACTATCCCACAGTAGTACTTACTTTAGAGGGCAACGGGCTGTAAGACTATCTCAGGTAATACATGCTTTAGAGGGCAATGGGCTGTAATACTATCCCAGGTAATACATGCTTTAGAGGGCAATGGGCTGTAAAACCATCCCGGGTAATACATGGTTTAGAGGGCAACGGGCTCTAAGACCATCCCAGAATATACAGGCTTTAGAGGACAATGGGCTGTAAGTCAATCCCAGGTAATACATGCGTAAGAGGGCAACGGGCTGTGATACTATCCCATGTAATACATGCTTTAGAGGGCAACGGGCTATAAGACTATCCCAGGTAATACATGCTTTAGATGGCAATGGGCTGTAATACTATCCCAGATAATACATGCTTTAGAGGGCAATGGGCTGTAAGACCATCCCAGGTAATACATGCTTTAGAGGGCAACGGGCTGGAAGACCATCCCAAGTAATACATGCTTTAGAGGGCAACAGGCTCTAAGACCATCCCAGAATATATAGGCTTTAGAGGGCAATGGGCTTTAAAACCATCCCAGATAATACATGCTTTAGATCGCAATGGGCTGTAAGATTATCCCAGATAATACAGGCTTTAGAGGCCAACGGGCTGTAAGACTATCCCAGATAGTACATGCTTTAGATGACAATGTGCTGTAAAACTACCCCAGGTTATACAGCTTTGGAGGGCAACGGGCTGTAAGACCAACCCAGGTAATACATGTTTTAGAGGGCAATGGGCTGTAAGACCATCCCAGGTAATACATACTTTAGAGGGCAACAGACTGTAAGACCATCCCAGGTAATACATGCTTTAGAAGGCACAGGCTCTAAGACCATCCCAGAATATAAAGCTTTAGAGGGCAATGGGCTGTAAGACCATCCCAGATAATACATGCTTTAGATGGCAACGGGCTGTAAGACTATCCCACGCTAGTACATGCTTTAGAGGGCAACGGGCTGTAAGACTATCCCAGGTGATACATGGTTTAGAGGGAAATGGGCTGTAAGACTATCCCAGGTAATACATGCTTTAGAGGGCAATGGGCTGTCGACCATCCCAGATAATACATGCTTTAGAGGGCAACGGGCTGTAATTCTATCCCAGGTAATACATGCTTTAGAGGGCAAGGGGCTGTAAGACTATCCCAGGCAATACATGCTTTAGTGTGCAAAGGGCTGTAAGACTATCCCAGGTAATACATGATTTAGAGTGCAACAGGCTGTAAGACTATCCCAGGTAATACATGCTTTAGAGGGCAACGGGCTGTAATACTATCCCGAGTAATACATGCTTTAGAGGGCAATGGGCTGTAAGACCATCCCAGGTAATACATACTTTAGAGGGCAATGGGCTTTAATACTATCCCAGGTAATACATGCTTTAGAGGGCAATGGGCTGTAAAATCATCCCAGGTAATACATGCTTTAAAGGGCAACGGGCTGTAAGACCATCCCAGGTAATACATGCTTTAGAGGGCAACAGGCTCTAAGACCATCGCAGAATATACAGGCTTTAGAGTGCAAAGGGCTGTAAGACTATCCCAGGTAATACATGCTTTAGAGTGCAACAGGCTGTAAGACTATCCCAGGTAATACATGCTTTAGAGGGCAACGGGCTGTAATACTATCCCAGGTAATACATGCTTTAGAGGGCAATGGGCTGTAAGACCATCCCAGGTAATACATACTTTAGAGGGCAATCGGCTGTAATACTATCCCAGGTAATACATGCTTTAGAGGGCAATGGGCTGTAAAATCATCCCAGGTAATACATGCTTTAAAGGGCAACGGGCTGTAAGTCTATCCCAGGTAATACATGATAAGAGGGCAACGGCTGTGATACTATCCCATGTAATACATGCTTTAGAGGGCAACGGGCTGTAAGACTATCCCAGGTAATACATGCTTTAGAGGGCAATGGGCTGTAATACTATCCCAGGTAATACATGCTTTAGAGTGCAAAGGGCTGTAAGACTATCCCAGGTAATACATGCTTTAGAGGGCAATGTGCTGTAATACTATCCCAGGTAATACATGCTTTAGAGGGCAATGGGCTGTAAAACCATCCCAGGTAATTCATGGTTTAGAGGGCAATGGGCTCTAAGACCATCCCAGAATATACAGGCTTTAGAGGACAATGGGCTGTAAGTCAATCCCAGGTAATACATGCGTAAGAGGGCAACGGGCTGTGATACTATCCCATGTAATACATGCTTTAGAGGGCAACGGGCTGTAAGACTATCCCAGGTAATACATGCTTTAGATGGCAATGGGCTGTAAGACCATCCCAGGTAATACATGCTTTAGAGGGCAACGGGCTGGAAGACCATCCCAAGTAATACATGCTTTAGAGGGCAACAGGCTCTAAGACCATCCCAGAATATATAGGCTTTAGAGGGCAATGGGCTTTAAAACCATCCCAGATAATACATGCTTTAGATCGCAATGGGCTGTAAGATTATCCCAGATAATACAGGCTTTAGAGGCCAACGGGCTGTAAGACTATCCCAGATAGTACATGCTTTAGATGACAATGTGCTGTAAGACTAACCCAGGTTATATAGCTTTGGAGTGCAACGGGCTGTAAGACCAACCCAGGTAATACATGTTTTAGAGGGCAACGGGCTGTAAGACCATCGCAGGTGATACATGCTTTAGAGGTAAATGGGCTGTAAGACTATCCCAGGTAATACATGCTTTAGAGGGCAATGGGCTGTCGACCATCCCAGATAATACATGCTTTAGAGGGCAACGGGCTGTAATTCTATCCCAGGTAATACATGCTTAAGAGGGCAAGGGGCTGTAAGACTATCCCAGGCAATACATGCTTTAGAGTGCAAAGGGCTGTAAGACCATCCCAGATAGTACATGCTTTAGAGTGCAACAGGCTGTAAGACTATCCCAGGTAATACATGCTTTAGAGGGCAACGGGCTGTAATACTATCCCAGGTAATACATGCTTTAGAGGGCAATGGGCTGTAAGACCATCCCAGGTAATACATACTTTAGAGTGCAACAGACTGTAAGACCATCCCAGGTAATACATGCTTTAGAAGGCACAGGCTCTAAGACCATCCCAGAATATAAGGCTTTAGAGGGCAATGGGCTGTAAGACCATCCCAGATAATACATGCTTTAGATGGCAACGGGCTGTAAGACTATCCCACGCTAGTACATGCTTTAGAGGGCAACGGGCTGTGAGACTATCCCAGGTAATACATGCTTTAGAGGGCAATGGGCTGTAATACTATCCCAGGTAATACATGCTTTAGAGGGCAATGAGCTGTAATTCTATCCCAGGTAATACATGCTTTAAAGGGAAACGGGCTGTAAGACCATCCCAGGTAATACATGCTTTAGAGGGCAACAGGCTCTAAGACCATCGCAGAATATACAGGCTTTAGAGGGCAATGGGCTGTAAGTCTATCCCAGGTAATACATGCGTAAGAGGGCAACGGGCTGTGATACTATCCCATGTAATACATGCTTTAGAGGGCAACGGGCTGTAAGACTATCCCAGGTAATACATGCTTTAGAGGGCAAGGGGCTGTAATACTATCCCAGGTAATACATGCTTTAGAGGGCAACAGGCTGTAAGACTATCCCAGGTAATACATGCTTTAGAGGGCAATGGGCTGTAATACTATCCCAGGTAATACATGCTTTAGAGGGCAATGGGCTGTAAGACCATCCCGGGTAATACATGCTTTAGAGGGCAACGGGCTGTAAGACCATCCCAAGTAATACATGCTTTAGAGGGCAACAGGCTCTAAGACCATCCCAGAATATATAAGCTTTAGAGGGCAATGGGCTGTAAAACCATCCCAGATAATACATGCTTTAGAGGGCAGTGGGCTGTAAAACCATCCCAAGTAATACATGCTTTAGAGGGCAACAGGCTCTAAGACCATCCCAGAATATATAAGCTTTAGAGGGCAATGGGCTGTAAAACCATCCCAGATAATACATGCTTTAGAGTGCAAAGGGCTGTAACACTATCCCAGGTAATACATGCTTTAGATAGCAATGGGCTGTAATACTATCCCAGGTAATACATGCTTTAGATGGCAATGGGCTGTAAGACCATCCCAGGTAATACATGCTTTAGAGGGCAACGGGCTGGAAGACCATCCCAAGTAATACATGCTTTAGAGGGCAACAGGCTCTAAGACCATCCCAGAATATATAGGCTTTAGAGGGCAATGGGCTTTAAAACCATCCCAGATAATACATGCTTTAGATCGCAATGGGCTGTAAGATTATCCCAGATAATACAGGCTTTAGAGACCAACGGGCTGTAAGACTATCCCAGGTAATACATGCTTTAGATGACAAAGTGCTGTAAGACTAACCCAGGTTATATAGCTTTGGAGGGCAACGGGCTGTAAGACCAACCCAGGTAATACATGTTTTAGAGGGCAACGGGCTGTAAGACCATCGCAGGTGATACATGCTTTAGAGGTAAATGGGCTGTAAGACTATCCCAGGTAATACATGCTTTAGAGGGCAATGGGCTGTCGACCATCCCAGATAATACATGCTTTAGAGGGCAACGGGCTGTAATTCTATCCCAGGTAATACATCCTTAAGAGGGCAAGGGGCTGTAAGACTATCCCAGGCAATACATGCTTTAGAGTGCAAAGGGCTGTAAGACTATCCCAGGTAATACATGCTTTAGAGTGCAACAGGCTGTAAGACTATCCCAGGTAATACATGCTTTAGAGGGCAACGGGCTGTAATACTATCCCAGGTAATACATGCTTTAGAGGGCAATGGGCTGTAAGACCATCCCAGGTAATACATACTTTAGAGGGCAACAGACTGTAAGACCATCCCAGGTAAAACATGCTTTAGAAGGCACAGGCTCTAAGACCATCCCAGAATATAAGGCTTTAGAGGGCAATGGGCTGTAAGACCATCCCAGATAATACATGCTTTAGATGGCAACGGGCTGTAATACTATCCCAGGTAATACATGCTTTAGAGGGCAATGGGCTGTAAGACCATCCCAGGTAATACATACTTTAGAGGGCAACAGACTGTAAGACCATCCCAGGTAATACATGCTTTAGAAGGCACAGGCTCTAAGACCATCCCAGAATATAAGGCTTTAGAGGGCAATGGGCTGTAAGACCATCCCAGATAATACATGCTTTAGATGGCAACGGGCTGTAAGACTATCCCACGCTAGTACATGCTTTAGAGGGCAACGGGCTGTAAGACTATCCCAGGTAATACATGCTTTAGAGGGCAATGGGCTGTAAAACTATCCCAGATAATACATGCTTTAGATGGCAACGGGCTGTAAGACTATCCCACGCTAGTACATGCTTTAGAGGGCAACGGGCTGTAAGACTATCCCAGGTAATACATGCTTTAGAGGGCAATGGGCTGTAATACTATCCCAGATAATACATGCTTTAGATGGCAACGGGCTGTAAGACTATCCCACGCTAGTACATGCTTTAAAGGGAAACGGGCTGTAAGACCATCCCAGGTAATACATGCTTTAGAGGGCAACGGGCTCTAAGACCATCGCAGAATATACAGGCTTTAGAGGGCAAGGGGCTGTAATACTATCCCAGGTAATACATGCTTTAGAGGGCAACAGGCTGTAAGACTATCCCAGGTAATACATGCTTTAGAGGGCAATGGGCTGTAATACTATCCCAGGTAATACATGCTTTAGAGGGCAACGGGCTGTAAGACCATCCCGGGTAATACATGCTTTAGAGGGCAACGGGCTGTAAGACCATCCCAAGTAATACATGCTTTAGAGGGCAACAGGCTCTAAGACCATCCCAGAATATATAAGCTTTAGAGGGCAATGGGCTGTAAAACCATCCCAGATAATACATGCTTTAGAGGGCAGTGGGCTGTAAGACCATCCCAAGTAATACATGCTTTAGAGGGCAACAGGCTCTAAGACCATCCCAGAATATATAAGCTTTAGAGGGCAATGGGCTGTAAAACCATCCCAGATAATACATGCTTTAGAGGGCAAGGGGCTGTAAGACTATCCCAGGTAATACATGCTTTAGAGTGCAAAGGGCTGTAACACTATCCCAGGTAATACATGCTTTAGAGTGCAACAGGCTGTAAGACTATCCCAGGTAATACATGCTTTAGAGGGCAATGGGCTGTAATACTATCCCAGGTAATACATGCTTTAGAGGGCAATGGGCTGTAAGACCATCCCAGGTAATACATACTTTAGAGGGCAAAGAACTGTAAGACCATCCCAGGTAATACATGCTTTAGAGGGCACACTCTCTAAGACCATCCCAGAATATAAGGCTTTGGAGGGCAATGATCTGTAAGACCATCCCAGATAACACATGCTTTAAATGGCAACAGGCTGTAAGACTATCCCACAGTAGTACTTACTTTAGAGGGCAACGGGCTGTAAGACTATCTCAGGTAATACATGCTTTAGAGGGCAATGGGCTGTAATACTATCCCAGGTAATACATGCTTTAGAGGGCAATGGGCTGTAAGACCATCCCGGGTAATACATGGTTTAGAGGGCAACAGGCTCTAAGACCATCCCAGAATATACAGGCTTTAGAGGACAATGGGCTGTAAGTCAATCCCAGGTAATACATGCGTAAGAGGGCAACGGGCTGTGATACTATCCCATGTAATACATGCTTTAGAGGGCAACGGGCTATAAGACTATCCCAGGTAATACATGCTTTAGATGGCAATGGGCTGTAATACTATCCCAGATAATACATGCTTTAGAGGGCAATGGGCTGTAAGACCATCCCAGGTAATACATGCTTTAGAGGGCAACGGGCTGGAAGACCATCCCAAGTAATACATGCTTTAGAGGGCAACAGGCTCTAAGACCATCCCAGAATATATAGGCTTTAGAAGGCAATGGGCTTTAAAACCATCCCAGATAATACATGCTTTAGATCGCAATGGGCTGTAAGATTATCCCAGATAATACAGGCTTTAGAGGCCAACGGGCTGTAAGACTATCCCAGATAGTACATGCTTTAGATGACAATGTGCTGTAAAACTACCCCAGGTTATACAGCTTTGGAGGGCAACGGGCTGTAAGACCAACCCAGGTAATACATGTTTTAGAGGGCAACGGGCTGTAAGACCATCCCAGGTAATACATACTTTAGAGGGCAACAGACTGTAAGACCATCCCAGGTAATACATGCTTTAGAAGGCACAGGCTCTAAGACCATCCCAGAATATAAAGCTTTAGAGGGCAATGGGCTGTAAGACCATCCCAGATAATACATGCTTTAGATGGCAACGGGCTGTAAGACTATCCCACGCTAGTACATGCTTTAGAGGGCAACGGGCTGTAAGACTATCCCAGGTGATACATGCTTTAGAGGGAAATGGTCTGTAAGACTATCCCAGGTAATACATGCTTTAGAGGGCAATGGGCTGTCGACCATCCCAGATAATACATGCTTTAGAGGGCAACGGGCTGTAATTCTATCCCAGGTAATACATGCTTTAGAGGGCAAGGGGCTGTAAGACTATCCCAGGCAATACATGCTTTAGTGTGCAAAGGGCTGTAAGACTATCCCAGGTAATACATGATTTAGAGTGCAACAGGCTGTAAGACTATCCCAGGTAATACATGCTTTAGAGGGCAACGGGCTGTAATACTATCTCGAGTAATACATGCTTTAGAGGGCAATGGGCTGTAAGACCATCCCAGGTAATACATACTTTAGAGGGCAATGGGCTTTAATACTATCCCAGGTAATACATGCTTTAGAGGGCAATGGGCTGTAAAATCATCCCAGGTAATACATGCTTTAAAGGGCAACGGGCTGTAAGACCATCCCAGGTAATACATGCTTTAGAGGGCAACAGGCTCTAAGACCATCGCAGAATATACAGGCTTTAGAGTGCAAAGGGCTGTAAGACTATCCCAGGTAATACATGCTTTAGAGTGCAACAGGCTGTAAGACTATCCCAGGTAATACATGCTTTAGAGGGCAACGGGCTGTAATACTATCCCAGGTAATACATGCTTTAGAGGGCAATGGGCTGTAAGACCATCCCAGGTAATACATACTTTAGAGGGCAATGGGCTGTAATACTATCCCAGGTAATACATGCTTTAGAGGGCAATGGGCTGTAAAATCATCCCAGGTAATACATGCTTTAAAGGGCAACGGGCTGTAAGTCTATCCCAGGTAATACATGCGTAAAAGGGCAACGGGCTGTGATACTATCCCATGTAATACATGCTTTAGAGGGCAACGGGCTGTAAGACTATCCCAGGTAATACATGCTTTAGAGGGCAATGGGCTGTAATACTATCCCAGGTAATACATGCTTTAGAGTGCAAAGGGCTGTAAGACTATCCCAGGTAATACATGCTTTAGAGGGCAATGTGCTGTAATACTATCCCAGGTAATACATGCTTTAGAGGGCAATGGGCTGTAAAACCATCCCAGGTAATTCATGGTTTAGAGGGCAACGGGCTCTAAGACCATCCCAGAATATACAGGCTTTAGAGGACAATGGGCTGTAAGTCAATCCCAGGTAATACATGCGTAAGAGGGCAACGTGCTGTGATACTATCCCATGTAATACATGCTTTAGAGGGCAACGGGCTGTAAGACTATCCCAGGTAATACATGCTTTAGATGGCAATGGGCTGTAATGCTATCCCAGGTAATACATGCTTTAGAGGGCAATGGGCTGTAAGACCATCCCAGGTAATACATGCTTTAGAGGGCAACGGGCTGGAAGACCATCCCAAGTAATACATGCTTTAGAGGGCAACAGGCTCTAAGACCATCCCAGAATATATAGGCTTTAGAGGGCAATGGGCTTTAAAACCATCCCAGATAATACATGCTTTAGATCGCAATGGGCTGTAAGATTATCCCAGATAATACAGGCTTTAGAGGCCAACGGGCTGTAAGACTATCCCAGATAGTACATGCTTTAGATGACAATGTGCTGTAAGACTAACCCAGGTTATATAGCTTTGGAGGGCAACGGGCTGTAAGACCAACCCAGGTAATACATGTTTTAGAGGGCAACGGGCTGTAAGACCATCACAGGTGATACATGCTTTAGAGGTAAATGGGCTGTAAGACTATCCCAGGTAATACATGCTTTAGAGGGCAATGGGCTGTTGACCATCCAAGATAATACATGCTTTAGAGGGCAACGGGCTGTAATTCTATCCCAGGTAATACATGCTTAAGAGGGCAAGGGGCTGTAAGACTATCCCAGGCAATACATGCTTTAGAGTGCAAAGGGCTGTAAGACTATCCCAGGTAATACATGCTTTAGAGTGCAACAGGCTGTAAGACTATCCCAGGTAATACATGCTTTAGAGGGCAACGGGCTGTAATACTATCCCAGGTAATACATGCTTTAGAGGGCAATGGGCTGTAAGACCATCCCAGGTAATACATACTTTAGAGGGCAACAGACTGTAAGACCATCCCAGGTAATACATGCTTTAGAAGGCACAGGCTCTAAGACCATCCCAGAATATAAGGCTTTAGAGGGCAATGGGCTGTAAGACCATCCCAGATAATACATGCTTTAGATGGCAACGGGCTGTAAGACTATCCCACGCTAGTACATGCTTTAGAGGGCAACGGGCTGTAAGACTATCCCAGGTAATACATGCTTTAGAGGGCAATGGGCTGTAATACTATCCCAGGTAATACATGCTTTAGAGGGCAATGGGCTGTAAAACCATCCCAGGTAATACATGCTTTAAAGGGAAACGGGCTGTAAGACCATCCCAGGTAATACATGCTTTAGAGGGCAACGGGCTCTAAGACCATCGCAGAATATACAGGCTTTAGAGGGCAATGGGCTGTAAGTCTATCCCAGGTAATACATGCGTAAGAGGGCAACGGGCTGTGATACTATCCCATGTAATACATGCTTTAGAGGGCAACGGGCTGTAAGACTATCCCAGGTAATACATGCTTTAGAGGGCAAGGGGCTGTAATACTATCCCAGGTAATACATGCTTTAGAGGGCAACAGGCTGTAAGACTATCCCAGGTAATACATGCTTTAGAGGGCAATGGGCTGTAATACTATCCCAGGTAATACATGCTTTAGAGGGCAACGGGATGTAAGACCATCCCGGGTAATACATGCTTTAGAGGGCAACGGGCTGTAAGACCATCCCAAGTAATACATGCTTTAGAGGGCAACAGGCTCTAAGACCATCCCAGAATATATAAGCTTTAGAGGGCAATGGGCTGTAAAACCATCCCAGATAATACATGCTTTAGAGGGCAGTGGGCTGTAAGACTATCCCAGAGAGTACATGCTTTAGAGGGCAGTGGGCTGTAAGACTATCCCAGATAATACATGCTTTAGAGTGCAACAGGCTGTAAAACTATCCCAGGTAATACATGCTTTAGAGGGCAACGGGCTGTAATACTATCCCAGGTAATACATGCTTTAGAGGGCAATGGGCTGTAAGACCATCCCAGGTAATACATACTTTAGAGGGCAACAGACTGTAAGACCATCCCAGGTAATACATGCTTTAGAAGGCACAGGCTCTAAGACCATCCCAGAATATAAGGCTTTAGAGGGCAATGGGCTGTAAGACCATCCCAGATAATACATGCTTTAGATGGCAACGGGCTGTAAGACTATCCCACGCTAGTACATGCTTTAGAGGGCAACGGGCTGTAAGACTATCCCAGGTAATACATGCTTTAGAGGGCAATGGGCTGTAATACTATCCCAGGTAATACATGCTTTAGAGGGCAATGGGCTGTAAAACCATCCCAGGTAATACATGCTTTAAAGGGAAACGGGCTGTAAGACCATCCCAGGTAATGCATGCTTTAGAGGGCAACGGGCTCTAAGACCATCGCAGAATATACAGGCTTTAGAGGGCAATGGGCTGTAAGTCTATCCCAGGTAATACATGCGTAAGAGGGCAACGGGGTGTGATACTATCCCATGTAATACATGCTTTAGAGGGCAACGGGCTGTAAGACTATCCCAGGTAATACATGCTTTAGAGGGCAAGGGGCTGTAATACTATCCCAGGTAATACATGCTTTAGAGGGCAACAGGCTGTAAGACTATCCCAGGTAATACATGCTTTAGAGGGCAATGGGCTGTAATACTATCCCAGGTAATACATGCTTTAGAGGGCAACGGGCTGTAAGACCATCCCGGGTAATACATGCTTTAGAGGGCAACGGGCTGTAAGACCATCGCAAGTAATACATGCTTTAGAGGGCAACAGGCTCTAAGACCATCCCAGAATATATAAGCTTTAGAGGGCAATGGGCTGTAAAACCATCCCAGATAATAAAGGCTTTAGAGGCCAACGGGCTGTAAGACTATCCCAGAGAGTACATGCTTTAGAGGGCAGTGGGCTGTAAGACTATCCCAGATAATACATGCTTTAGAGGGAAACGGGCTGTAAGAACATCCAAGATTGTATATGCTTTAGATGGCAATGGGCTGTAACACTATCCCAGGTAATACATGCTTTAGAGGGCAACGGGCTATAAGACCATCCCAGGTAATACATGCTTTAGAGGGCAATGGGCTATAAGACTATCGAGGTAATACAGGCTTTAGATGGCAACGGGCTATAAGACCATCCCAGGTAATACATGCTTTAGATGGCAATGGCTGTAAAACCATCCCAGATAATACAGTCTTTAGAGGCCAACGGGCTATAAGACCATCAAAGGTAATACATTCTTTAGAGGGCAACGGGCTGTAAGACCATCCCAGATAGTACATGCTTTAGATGGCAACAGCCTATAAGACGATCCCAGGCAATACAGGTTTATTAGGGCAAAGGGCTGTACTTCTATCCCAGGTAATACATGCTTTAGAGGACATCGGGCTGTAAGACTATCCCAGGTAATACATGCTTTAGAGGGCAACAGGCTGTAAGACTATCCCAGGTAATGCATGCTTTAGAGGGCAACTGACTGTAGGACTATCGCAGGTAATACATGCTTTAGAGGGCAATGGGCTGTAATACTATCCCAGGTAATACATGCATTAGAGGGCAATGGGGTGTAAGACTATCCCAGGTAATACGTGCTTTAGAGGGCAATGAGCTTTAAGACCATCCCAGCTAATGCATGCTTTAGAGGACAACGGGCTGTAAGACTATCCCAGATAATACAGGCTTTTGAGGGCAACAGGCTGTACTTCTATCCCAGGTAATACATGCTTTAGAGGACATCGGGCTGTAAGACTATCCCAGATAATACAGGCTTTAGAGGGCAATGGGCTGTAAGTCTATCCCAGTTAATACATGCTTTAGAGGACAACGGGCTGTAAGACTATCCCAGGTAATACAGGCTTTAGAGGGCAACGGGCTGTAAGACTATCCCAGGTAATACATGCTTTAGAGGTCAAGGGGCTGTAAGACTATCCCATGCAATACATGCTTTAGAGTGCAAAGGGCTGTAAGACTATCCCAGGTAATACATGCTTTAGAGTGCAACAGGCTGTAAGACTATCCCAGGTAATACATGCTTTAGAGGGCAATGGGCTGTAATACTATCCCAGGTAATACATGCTTTAGAGGGCAATGGGCTGTAAGACCATCCCAGGTAATACATACTTTAGAGGGCAAAGGACTGTAAGACCATCCCAAGTAATACATGCTTTAGAGGGCACAGGCTCTAAGACCATCCCAGAATATAAGGCTTCAGAGGGCAATGGGCTGTAACACCATCCCAGATAACACATGCTTTAAATGGCAACGGGCTGTAAGACTATTCCACAGTAGTACTTCTTTAGAGGGCAACGGGCTGTAAGACTATCCCAGGTAATACATGCTTTAGAGGGCAATGGGCTGTAATACTATCCCAGGTAATACATGCTTTAGAGGGCAATGGGCTGTAAAACCATCCCAGGTAATACATGCTTTAGAGGGCAACGGGCTCTAAGACCATCCCAGAATATACAGGCTTTAGAGGACAATGGGCTGTAAGTCAATCCCAGGTAATACATGCGCAAGAGGGCAACGGGCTGTGATACTATCCCATGTAATACATGCTTTAGAGGGCAACGGGCTGTAAGACTATCCCAGGTAATACATGCTTTAGATGGCAATGGGCTGTAATACTATCCCAGGTAATACATGCTTTTGAGGGCAACGGGCTGTAAGACCATCCCAAGTAATACATGCTTTAGAGGGCAACCGGCTCTAAGATCATCCCAGAATATATAGGCTTTAGAGGGCAATGGGCTGTAAAACCATCCCAGATAATACATGCTTTAGATGGCAATGGGCTGTAAGATTATCCCAGATAATACAGGCTTTAGAGGCCAGCGGGCTGTAAGACTATCCCAGATAGTACATGCTTTAGATGACAACGTGCTGTAAGACTATCCCAGGTTATACAGCTTTGGAGGGCAACGGGCTGTAAGACCAACCCAGGTAATACATGTTTTAGAGGGCAATGGGCTGTAAGACCATCCCGGTAATACATGCTTTATAGGGCAAAGGACTGTAAGACCATCCCAGGTAATACATGCTTTAGAGGGCACAGGCTCTAAGACCATCCCAGAATATAAGGCTTTGGAGGGCAATGGGCTGTAAGACCATCCCAGATAACGCATGCTTTAAATGGCAACGGGCTGTAAGACTATCCCAGAGTAGTACTTACTTTAGAGGGCAACGGGCTGTAAGACTATCCCAGGTAATACATGCTTTAGAGGGCAATGGGCTGTAATACTATCCCAGGTAATACATGCTTTAGAGGGCAATGGGCTGTAAAACCATCCCAGGTAATACATGGTTTAGAGGGCAACGGGCTCTAAGACAATCCCAGAATATACAGGCTTTAGAGGACAATGGGCTGTAAGTCAATCCCAGGTAATACATGCGTAAGAGGGCAACGGGCTGTGATACTATCCCATGTAATACATGCTTTAGAGGGCAACGGGCTGTAAGACTATCCCAGGTAATACATACTTTAGATGGCAACGGGCTGTAAGACTATCCCAGATAATACAGGCTTTAGAGGGCAAGGGGCTGTAAGACTATCCCAGATAATGCAGGCTTTAGAGGGCAATGGGCTGTAAGACTATCCCAGGTAATACATGCTTTAGATGACAATGTGCTGTAAGACTAACCCAGGTTATATAGCTTTGGAGGGCAACGGGCTGTAAGACCAACCCAGGTAATACATGTTTTAGAGGGCAACGGGCTGTAAGACCATCACAGGTGATACATGCTTTAGAGGTAAATGGGCTGTAAGACTATCCCAGGTAATACATGCTTTAGAGGGCAATGGGCTGTTGACCATCCAAGATAATACATGCTTTAGAGGGCAACGGGCTGTAATTCTATCCCAGGTAATACATGCTTAAGAGGGCAAGGGGCTGTAAGACTATCCCAGGCAATACATGCTTTAGAGTGCAAAGGGCTGTAAGACTATCCCAGGTAATACATGCTTTAGAGTGCAACAGGCTGTAAGACTATCCCAGGTAATACATGCTTTAGAGGGCAACGGGCTGTAATACTATCCCAGGTAATACATGCTTTAGAGGGCAATGGGCTGTAAGACCATCCCAGGTAATACATACTTTAGAGGGCAACAGACTGTAAGACCATCCCAGGTAATACATGCTTTAGAAGGCACAGGCTCTAAGACCATCCCAGAATATAAGGCTTTAGAGGGCAATGGGCTGTAAGACCATCCCAGATAATACATGCTTTAGATGGCAACGGGCTGTAAGACTATCCCACGCTAGTACATGCTTTAGAGGGCAACGGGCTGTAAGACTATCCCAGGTAATACATGCTTTAGAGGGCAATGGGCTGTAATACTATCCCAGGTAATACATGCTTTAGAGGGCAATGGGCTGTAAAACCATCCCAGGTAATACATGCTTTAAAGGGAAACGGGCTGTAAGACCATCCCAGGTAATACATGCTTTAGAGGGCAACGGGCTCTAAGACCATCGCAGAATATACAGGCTTTAGAGGGCAATGGGCTGTAAGTCTATCCCAGGTAATACATGCGTAAGAGGGCAACGGGCTGTGATACTATCCCATGTAATACATGCTTTAGAGGGCAACGGGCTGTAAGACTATCCCAGGTAATACATGCTTTAGAGGGCAAGGGGCTGTAATACTATCCCAGGTAATACATGCTTTAGAGGGCAACAGGCTGTAAGACTATCCCAGGTAATACATGCTTTAGAGGGCAATGGGCTGTAATACTATCCCAGGTAATACATGCTTTAGAGGGCAACGGGATGTAAGACCATCCCGGGTAATACATGCTTTAGAGGGCAACGGGCTGTAAGACCATCCCAAGTAATACATGCTTTAGAGGGCAACAGGCTCTAAGACCATCCCAGAATATATAAGCTTTAGAGGGCAATGGGCTGTAAAACCATCCCAGATAATACATGCTTTAGAGGGCAGTGGGCTGTAAGACTATCCCAGAGAGTACATGCTTTAGAGGGCAGTGGGCTGTAAGACTATCCCAGATAATACATGCTTTAGAGTGCAACAGGCTGTAAAACTATCCCAGGTAATACATGCTTTAGAGGGCAACGGGCTGTAATACTATCCCAGGTAATACATGCTTTAGAGGGCAATGGGCTGTAAGACCATCCCAGGTAATACATACTTTAGAGGGCAACAGACTGTAAGACCATCCCAGGTAATACATGCTTTAGAAGGCACAGGCTCTAAGACCATCCCAGAATATAAGGCTTTAGAGGGCAATGGGCTGTAAGACCATCCCAGATAATACATGCTTTAGATGGCAACGGGCTGTAAGACTATCCCACGCTAGTACATGCTTTAGAGGGCAACGGGCTGTAAGACTATCCCAGGTAATACATGCTTTAGAGGGCAATGGGCTGTAATACTATCCCAGGTAATACATGCTTTAGAGGGCAATGGGCTGTAAAACCATCCCAGGTAATACATGCTTTAAAGGGAAACGGGCTGTAAGACCATCCCAGGTAATGCATGCTTTAGAGGGCAACGGGCTCTAAGACCATCGCAGAATATACAGGCTTTAGAGGGCAATGGGCTGTAAGTCTATCCCAGGTAATACATGCGTAAGAGGGCAACGGGGTGTGATACTATCCCATGTAATACATGCTTTAGAGGGCAACGGGCTGTAAGACTATCCCAGGTAATACATGCTTTAGAGGGCAAGGGGCTGTAATACTATCCCAGGTAATACATGCTTTAGAGGGCAACAGGCTGTAAGACTATCCCAGGTAATACATGCTTTAGAGGGCAATGGGCTGTAATACTATCCCAGGTAATACATGCTTTAGAGGGCAACGGGCTGTAAGACCATCCCGGGTAATACATGCTTTAGAGGGCAACGGGCTGTAAGACCATCGCAAGTAATACATGCTTTAGAGGGCAACAGGCTCTAAGACCATCCCAGAATATATAAGCTTTAGAGGGCAATGGGCTGTAAAACCATCCCAGATAATAAAGGCTTTAGAGGCCAACGGGCTGTAAGACTATCCCAGAGAGTACATGCTTTAGAGGGCAGTGGGCTGTAAGACTATCCCAGATAATACATGCTTTAGAGGGAAACGGGCTGTAAGAACATCCAAGATTGTATATGCTTTAGATGGCAATGGGCTGTAACACTATCCCAGGTAATACATGCTTTAGAGGGCAACGGGCTATAAGACCATCCCAGGTAATACATGCTTTAGAGGGCAATGGGCTATAAGACTATCGAGGTAATACAGGCTTTAGATGGCAACGGGCTATAAGACCATCCCAGGTAATACATGCTTTAGATGGCAATGGCTGTAAAACCATCCCAGATAATACAGTCTTTAGAGGCCAACGGGCTATAAGACCATCAAAGGTAATACATTCTTTAGAGGGCAACGGGCTGTAAGACCATCCCAGATAGTACATGCTTTAGATGGCAACAGCCTATAAGACGATCCCAGGCAATACAGGTTTATTAGGGCAAAGGGCTGTACTTCTATCCCAGGTAATACATGCTTTAGAGGACATCGGGCTGTAAGACTATCCCAGGTAATACATGCTTTAGAGGGCAACAGGCTGTAAGACTATCCCAGGTAATGCATGCTTTAGAGGGCAACTGACTGTAGGACTATCGCAGGTAATACATGCTTTAGAGGGCAATGGGCTGTAATACTATCCCAGGTAATACATGCATTAGAGGGCAATGGGGTGTAAGACTATCCCAGGTAATACGTGCTTTAGAGGGCAATGAGCTTTAAGACCATCCCAGCTAATGCATGCTTTAGAGGACAACGGGCTGTAAGACTATCCCAGATAATACAGGCTTTTGAGGGCAACAGGCTGTACTTCTATCCCAGGTAATACATGCTTTAGAGGACATCGGGCTGTAAGACTATCCCAGATAATACAGGCTTTAGAGGGCAATGGGCTGTAAGTCTATCCCAGTTAATACATGCTTTAGAGGACAAAGGGCTGTAAGACTATCCCAGGTAATACAGGCTTTAGAGGGCAACGGGCTGTAAGACTATCCCAGGTAATACATGCTTTAGAGGTCAAGGGGCTGTAAGACTATCCCATGCAATACATGCTTTAGAGTGCAAAGGGCTGTAAGACTATCCCAGGTAATACATGCTTTAGAGTGCAACAGGCTGTAAGACTATCCCAGGTAATACATGCTTTAGAGGGCAATGGGCTGTAATACTATCCCAGGTAATACATGCTTTAGAGGGCAATGGGCTGTAAGACCATCCCAGGTAATACATACTTTAGAGGGCAAAGGACTGTAAGACCATCCCAAGTAATACATGCTTTAGAGGGCACAGGCTCTAAGACCATCCCAGAATATAAGGCTTCAGAGGGCAATGGGCTGTAACACCATCCCAGATAACACATGCTTTAAATGGCAACGGGCTGTAAGACTATTCCACAGTAGTACTTCTTTAGAGGGCAACGGGCTGTAAGACTATCCCAGGTAATACATGCTTTAGAGGGCAATGGGCTGTAATACTATCCCAGGTAATACATGCTTTAGAGGGCAATGGGCTGTAAAACCATCCCAGGTAATACATGCTTTAGAGGGCAACGGGCTCTAAGACCATCCCAGAATATACAGGCTTTAGAGGACAATGGGCTGTAAGTCAATCCCAGGTAATACATGCGCAAGAGGGCAACGGGCTGTGATACTATCCCATGTAATACATGCTTTAGAGGGCAACGGGCTGTAAGACTATCCCAGGTAATACATGCTTTAGATGGCAATGGGCTGTAATACTATCCCAGGTAATACATGCTTTTGAGGGCAACGGGCTGTAAGACCATCCCAAGTAATACATGCTTTAGAGGGCAACCGGCTCTAAGATCATCCCAGAATATATAGGCTTTAGAGGGCAATGGGCTGTAAAACCATCCCAGATAATACATGCTTTAGATGGCAATGGGCTGTAAGATTATCCCAGATAATACAGGCTTTAGAGGCCAGCGGGCTGTAAGACTATCCCAGATAGTACATGCTTTAGATGACAACGTGCTGTAAGACTATCCCAGGTTATACAGCTTTGGAGGGCAACGGGCTGTAAGACCAACCCAGGTAATACATGTTTTAGAGGGCAATGGGCTGTAAGACCATCCCGGTAATACATGCTTTATAGGGCAAAGGACTGTAAGACCATCCCAGGTAATACATGCTTTAGAGGGCACAGGCTCTAAGACCATCCCAGAATATAAGGCTTTGGAGGGCAATGGGCTGTAAGACCATCCCAGATAACGCATGCTTTAAATGGCAACGGGCTGTAAGACTATCCCAGAGTAGTACTTACTTTAGAGGGCAACGGGCTGTAAGACTATCCCAGGTAATACATGCTTTAGAGGGCAATGGGCTGTAATACTATCCCAGGTAATACATGCTTTAGAGGGCAATGGGCTGTAAAACCATCCCAGGTAATACATGGTTTAGAGGGCAACGGGCTCTAAGACAATCCCAGAATATACAGGCTTTAGAGGACAATGGGCTGTAAGTCAATCCCAGGTAATACATGCGTAAGAGGGCAACGGGCTGTGATACTATCCCATGTAATACATGCTTTAGAGGGCAACGGGCTGTAAGACTATCCCAGGTAATACATACTTTAGATGGCAACGGGCTGTAAGACTATCCCAGATAATACAGGCTTTAGAGGGCAAGGGGCTGTAAGACTATCCCAGATAATGCAGGCTTTAGAGGGCAATGGGCTGTAAGTCTATCCCAGTTAATACATGCTTTAGAGGACAACGGGCTGTAAGACTATCCCAGGTAATACAGGCTTTAGAGGGCAACGGGCTGTAAGACTATCCCAGGTAATACATGCTTTAGAGGGCAACGGGCTGTAAGACTATCCCAGGTAATACATGCTTTAGAGGGCAAGGGGCTGTAAGACTATCCCAGGTAATACATGCTTTAGAGTGCAAAGGGCTGTAACACTATCCCAGGTAATACATGCTTTAGAGTGCAACAGGCTGTAAGACTATCCCAGGTAATACATGCTTTAGAGGGCAATGGGCTGTAATACTATCCCAGGTAATACATGCTTTAGAGGGCAATGAGCTGTAAGACCATCCCAGGTAATGCATACTTTAGAGGGCAAAGGACTGTAAGACCATCCCAGGTAATACATGCTTTAGAGGGCACACTCTCTAAGACCATCCCAGAATATAAGGCTTTGGAGGGCAATGATCTGTAAGACCATCCCAGATAACACATGCTTTAAATGGCAACGGGCTGTAAGACTATCCTACAGTAGTACTTACTTTAGAGGGCAACGGGCTGTAAGACTATCTCAGGTAATACATGCTTTAGAGGGCAATGGGCTGTAATACTATCCCAGGTAATACATGCTTTAGAGGGCAATGGGCTGTAAGACCATCCCGGGTAATACATGGTTTAGAGGGCAACGGGCTCTAAGACCATCCCAGAATATACAGGCTTTAGAGGACAATGGGCTGTAAGTCAATCCCAGGTAATACATGCGTAAGAGGGCAACGGGCTGTGATACTATCCCATGTAATACATGCTTTAGAGGGCAACGGGCTGTAAGACTATCCCAGGTAATAGATGCTTTAGATGGCAATGGGCTGTAATACTATCCCAGATAATACATGCTTTAGAGGACAATGGGCTGTAAGACCATCCCAGGTAATACATGCTTTAGAGGGCAACGGGCTGGAAGACCATCCCAAGTAATACATGCTTTAGAGGGCAACAGGCTCTAAGACCATCCCAGAATATATAGGCTTTAGAGGGCAATGGGCTTTAAAACCATCCCAGATGATACATGCTTTAGATCGCAAAGGGCTGTAAGATTATCCCAGATAATACAGGCTTTAGAGGCCAACGGGCTGTAAGACTATCCCAGATAGTACATGCTTTAGATGACAATGTGCTGTAAGACTACCCCAGGTTATACAGCTTTGGAGGGCAACGGGCTGTAAGACCAACCCAGGTAATACATGTTTTAGAGGGCAACGGGCTGTAAGACCATCCCAGGTGATACATGCTTTAGAGGGAAATGGGCTGTAAGACTATCCCAGGTAATACATGCTTTAGAGGGCAATGGGCTGTCGACCATCCCAGATAATACATGCTTTAGAGGGCAACGGGCTGTAATTCTATCCCAGGTAATACATGCTTTAGAGGGCAAGGGGCTGTAAGACTATCCCAGGCAATACATGCTTTAGAGTGCAAAGGGCTGTAAGACTATCCCAGGTAATACATGCTTTAGAGTGCAACAGGCTGTAAGACTATCCCAGGTAATACATGCTTTAGAGGGCAACGGGCTGTAATACTATCCCAGGTAATACATGCTTTAGAGGGCAATGGGCTGTAAGACCATCCCAGGTAATACATACTTTAGAGGGCAATGGGCTGTAATACTATCCCAGGTAATACATGCTTTAGAGGGCAATGGGCTGTAAAATCATCCCAGGTAATACATGCTTTAAAGGGCAACGGGCTGTAAGACCATCCCAGGTAATACATGCTTTAGAGGGCAACGGGCTCTAAAACCATCGCAGAATATACAGGCTTTAGAGGGCAATGGGCTGTAAGTCTATCCCAGGTAATACATGTGTAAGAGGGCAACGGGCTGTGATACTATCCCATGTAATACATGCTTTAGAGGGCAACGGGCTGTAAGACTATCCCAGGTAATACATGCTTTAGAGGGCAATGGGCTGTCGACCATCCCGGATAATACATGCTTTAGAGGGCAACGGGCTGTAATTCTATCCCGAGTAATACATGCTTTAGAGGGCAATGGGCTGTAAGACTATCCCAGGTAATACATGCTTTAGAGGGCAACGGGCTGTAATACTATCCCGAGTAATACATGCTTTAGAGGGCAATGGGCTGTAAGACTATCCCAGGTAATACATGCTTTAGAGGGCAACGGGCTGTAATACTATCCCGAGTAATACATGCTTTAGAGGGCAATGGGCTGTAAGACCATCCCAGGTAATACATACTTTAGAGGGCAATGGGCTTTAATACTATCCCAGGTAATACATGCTTTAGAGGGCAATGGGCTGTAAAATCATCCCAGGTAATACATGCTTTAAAGGGCAACGGCTGTAAGACCATCCCAGGTAATACATGCTTTAGAGGGCAACAGGCTCTAAGACCATCGCAGAATATACAGGCTTTAGAGTGCAAAGGGCTGTAAGACTATCCCAGGTAATACATGCTTTAGAGTGCAACAGGCTGTAAGACTATCCCAGGTAATACATGCTTTAGAGGGCAACGGGCTGTAATACTATCCCAGGTAATACATGCTTTAGAGGGCAATGGGCTGTAAGACCATCCCAGGTAATACATACTTTAGAGGGCAATGGGCTGTAATACTATCCCAGGTAATACATGCTTTAGAGGGCAATGGGCTGTAAAATCATCCCAGGTAATACATGCTTTAAAGGGCAACGGGCTGTAAGTCTATCCCAGGTAATACATGCGTAAGAGGGCAACGGGCTGTGATACTATCCCATGTAATACATGCTTTAGAGGGCAACGGGCTGTAAGACTATCCCAGGTAATACATGCTTTAGAGGGCAATGGGCTGTAATACTATCCCAGGTAATACATGCTTTAGAGTGCAAAGGGCTGTAAGACTATCCCAGGTAATACATGCTTTAGAGGGCAATGTGCTGTAATACTATCCCAGGTAATACATGCTTTAGAGGGCAATGGGCTGTAAAACCATCCCAGGTAATTCATGGTTTAGAGGGCAACGGGCTCTAAGACCATCCCAGAATATACAGGCTTTAGAGGACCATGGGCTGTAAGTCAATCCCAGGTAATACATGCGTAAGAGGGCAACGGGCTGTGATACTATCCCATGTAATACATGCTTTAGAGGGCAACGGGCTGTAAGACTATCCCAGGTAATACATGCTTTAGATGGCAATGGGCTGTAATGCTATCCCAGGTAATACATGCTTTAGAGGGCAATGGGCTGTAAGACCATCCCAGGTAATACATGCTTTAGAGGGCAACGGGCTGGAAGACCATCCCAAGTAATACATGCTGTAGAGGGCAACAGGCTCTAAGACCATCCCAGAATATATAGGCTTTAGAGGGCAATGGGCTTTAAAACCATCCCAGATAATACATGCTTTAGATCGCAATGGGCTGTAAGATTATCCCAGATAATACAGGCTTTAGAGGCCAACGGGCTGTAAGACTATCCCAGATAGTACATGCTTTAGATGACAATGTGCTGTAAGACTAACCCAGGTTATATAGCTTTGGAGGGCAACGGGCTGTAAGACCAACCCAGGTAATACATGTTTTAGAGGGCAACGGGCTGTAAGACCATCGCAGGTGATACATGCTTTAGAGGTAAATGGGCTGTAAGACTATCCCAGGTAATACATGCTTTAGAGGGCAATGGGCTGTCGACCATCCCAGATAATACATGCTTTAGAGGGCAACGAGCTGTAATTCTATCCCAGGTAATACATGCTTAAGAGGGCAAGGGGCTGTAAGACTATCCCAGGCAATACATGCTTTAGAGTGCAAAGGGCTGTAAGACTATCCCAGGTAATACATGCTTTAGAGTGCAACAGGCTGTAAGACTATCCCAGGTAATACATGCTTTAGAGGGCAACGGGCTGTAATACTATCCCAGGTAATACATGCTTTAGAGGGCAATGCGCTGTAAGACCATCCCAGGTAATACATACTTTAGAGGGCAACAGACTGTAAGACCATCCCAGGTAATACATGCTTTAGAAGGCACAGGCTCTAAGACCATCCCAGAATATAAGGCTTTAGAGGGCAATGGGCTGTAAGACCATCCCAGATAATACATGCTTTAGATGGCAACGGGCTGTAAGACTATCCCACGCTAGTACATGCTTTAGAGGGCAACGGGCTGTAAGACTATCCCAGGTAATACATGCTTTAGAGGCCAATGGGCTGTAATACTATCCCAGGTAATACATGCTTTAGAGGGCAATGGGCTGTAAAACCATCCCAGGTAATACATGCTTTAAAGGGAAACGGGCTGTAAGACCATCCCAGGTAATACATGCTTTAGAGGGCAACGGGCTCTAAGACCATCGCAGAATATACAGGCTTTAGAGGGCAATGGGCTGTAAGTCTATCCCAGGTAATACATGCATAAGAGGGCAACGGGCTGTGATACTATCCCATGTAATACATGCTTTAGAGGGCAACGGGCTGTAAGACTATCCCAGGTAATACATGCTTTAGAGGGCAAGGGGCTGTAATACTATCCCAGGTAATACATGCTTTAGAGGGCAACAGGCTGTAAGACTATCCCAGGTAATACATGCTTTAGAGGGCAATGGGCTGTAATACTATCCCAGGTAATACATGCTTTAGAGGGCAACGGGATGTAAGACCATCCCGGGTAATACATGCTTTAGAGGGCAACGGGCTGTAAGACCATCCCAAGTAATACATGCTTTCGAGGGCAACAGGCTCTAAGACCATCCCAGAATATATAAGCTTTAGAGGGCAATGGGCTGTAAAACCATCCCAGATAATACATGCTTTAGAGGGCAGTGGGCTGTAAGACTATCCCAGAGAGTACATGCTTTAGAGGGCAGTGGGCTGTAAGACTATCCCAGATAATACATGCTTTAGAGTGCAACAGGCTGTAAGACTATCCCAGGTAATACATGCTTTAGAGGGCAACGGGCTGTAATACTATCCCAGGTAATACATGCTTTAGAGGGCAATGGGCTGTAAGACCATCCCAGGTAATACATACTTTAGAGGGCAACAGACTGTAAGACCATCCCAGGTAATACATGCTTTAGAAGGCACAGGCTCTAAGACCATCCCAGAATATAAGGCTTTAGAGGGCAATGGGCTGTAAGACCATCCCAGATAATACATGCTTTAGATGGCAACGGGCTGTAAGACTATCCCACGCTAGTACATGCTTTAGAGGGCAACGGGCTGTAAGACTATCCCAGGTAATACATGCTTTAGAGGGCAATGGGCTGTAATACTATCCCAGGTAATACATGCTTTAGAGGGCAATGGGCTGTAAAACCATCCCAGGTAATACATGCTTTAAAGGGAAACGGGCTGTAAGACCATCCCAGGTAATGCATGCTTTAGAGGGCAACGGGCTCTAAGACCATCGCAGAATATACAGGCTTTAGAGGGCAACGGGCTGTGATACTATCCCAGGTAATACATGCTTTAGAGGGCAACGGGCTGTGATACTATCCCATGTAATACATGCTTTAGAGGGCAACGGGCTGTAAGACTATCCCAGGTAATACATGCTTTAGAGGGCAAGGGGCTGTAATACTATCCCAGGTAATACATGCTTTAGAGGGCAACAGGCTGTAAGACTATCCCAGGTAATACATGCTTTAGAGGGCAATGGGCTGTAATACTATCCCAGGTAATACATGCTTTAGAGGGCAACGGGCTGTAAGACCATCCCGGGTAATACATGCTTTAGAGGGCAACGGGCTGTAAGACCATCGCAAGTAATACATGCTTTAGAGGGCAACAGGCTCTAAGACCATCCCAGAATATATAAGCTTTAGAGGGCAATGGGCTGTAAAACCATCCCAGATAATAAAGGCTTTAGAGGCCAACGGGCTGTAAGACTATCCCAGAGAGTACATGCTTTAGAGGGCAGTGGGCTGTAAGACTATCCCAGATAATACATGCTTTAGAGGGAAACGGGCTGTAAGAACATCCAAGATTGTATATGCTTTAGATGGCAACGGGCTATAAGACCATCCCAGGTAATACATGCTTTAGAGGGCAACGGGCTCTAAGACCATCGCAGGTAATACATGCTTTAGAGGGCAACGGGCTATAAGACCATCCCAGGTAATACATGCTTTAGAGGGCAATGGGCTATAAGACTATCGAGGTAATACAGGCTTTAGATGGCAACGGGCTATAAGACCATCCCAGGTAATACATGCTTTAGATGGCAATGGGCTGTAAAACCATCCCAGATAATACAGTCTTTAGAGGCCAACGGGCTATAAGACCATCAAAGGTAATACATTCTTTAGAGGGCAACGGGCTGTAAGACCATCCCAGATAGTACATGCTTTAGATGGCAACAGCCTATAAGACGATCCCAGGCAATACAGGTTTATTAGGGCAACGGGCTGTACTTCTATCCCAGGTAATACATGCTTTAGAGGACATCGGGCTGTAAGACTATCCCAGGTAATACATGCTTTAGAGGGCAACAGGCTGTAAGACTATCCCAGGTAATGCATGCTTTAGAGGGCAACTGACTGTAGGACTATCGCAGGTAATACATGCTTTAGAGGGCAATGGGCTGTAATACTATCCCAGGTAATACATGCATTAGAGGGCAATGGGGTGTAAGACTATCCCAGGTAATACGTGCTTTAGAGGGCAATGAGCTTTAAGACCATCCCAGCTAATGCATGCTTTAGAGGACAACGGGCTGTAAGACTATCCCAGATAATACAGGCTTTTGAGGGCAACAGGCTGTACTTCTATCCCAGGTAATACATGCTTTAGAGGACATCGGGCTGTAAGACTATCCCAGATAATACAGGCTTTAGAGGGCAATGGGCTGTAAGTCTATCCCAGTTAATACATGCTTTAGAGGACAACGGGCTGTAAGACTATCCCAGGTAATACAGGCTTTAGAGGGCAACGGGCTGTAAGACTATCCCAGGTAATACATGCTTTAGAGGGCAATGGGCTGTAATACTATCCCAGGTAATACATGCTTTAGAGGGCAATGGGCTGTAATACTATCCCAGGTAATACATGCTTTAGAGGGCAATGGGCTGTAAGACCATCCCAGGTAATACATACTTTAGAGGGCAAAGGACTGTAAGACCATCCCAAGTAATACATGCTTTAGAGGGCACAGGCTCTAAGACCATCCCAGAATATAAGGCTTCAGAGGGCAATGGGCTGTAACACCATCCCAGATAACACATGCTTTAAATGGCAATGGGCTGTAAGACTATTCCACAGTAGTACTTCTTTAGAGGGCAACGGGCTGTAAGACTATCCCAGGTAATACATGCTTTAGAGGGCAATGGGCTGTAATACTATCCCAGGTAATACATGCTTTAGAGGGCAATGGGCTGTAAAACCATCCCAGGTAATACATGCTTTAGAGGGCAACGGGCTCTAAGACCATCCCAGAATATACAGGCTTTAGAGGACAATGGGCTGTAAGTCAAGCCCAGGTAATACATGCGCAAGAGGGCAACGGGCTGTGATACTATCCCATGTAATACATGCTTTAGAGGGCAACGGGCTGTAAGACTATCCCAGGTAATACATGCTTTAGATGGCAATGGGCTGTAATACTATCCCAGGTAATACATGCTTTTGAGGGCAACGGGCTGTAAGACCATCCCAAGTAATACATGCTTTAGAGGGCAACAGGCTCTAAGATCATCCCAGAATATATAGGCTTTAGAGGGCAATGGGCTGTAAAACCATCCCAGATAATACATGCTTTAGATGGCAATGGGCTGTAAGGTTATCCCAGATAATACAGGCTTTAGAGGCCAGCGGGCTGTAAGACTATCCCAGATAGTACATGCTTTAGATGACAACGTGCTGTAAGACTATCCCAGGTTATACAGCTTTGGAGGGCAACGGGCTGTAAGACCAACCCAGGTAATACATGTTTTAGAGGGCAATGGGCTGTAAGACCATCCCGGTAATACATGCTTTATAGGGCAAAGGACTGTAAGACCATCCCTGGTAATACATGCTTTAGAGGGCACAGGCTCTAAGACCATCCCAGAATATAAGGCTTTGGAGGGCAATGGGCTGTAAGACCATCCCAGATAACACATGCTTTAAATGGCAACGGGCTGTAAGACTATCCCAGAGTAGTACTTACTTTAGAGGGCAACGGGCTGTAAGACTATCCCAGGTAATACATGCTTTAGAGGGCAATGGGCTGTAATACTATCCCAGGTAATACATGCTTTAGAGGGCAATGGGCTGTAAAACCATCCCAGGTAATACATGGTTTAGAGGGCAACGGGCTCTAAGACCATCCCAGAATATACAGGCTTTAGAGGACAATGGGCTGTAAGTCAATCCCAGGTAATACATGCGTAAGAGGGCAACGGGCTGTGATACTATCCCATGTAATACAGGCTTTAGAGGGCAACGGGCTGTAAGACTATCCCAGGTAATACATACTTTAGATGGCAACGGGCTGTAAGACTATCCCAGATAATACAGGCTTTAGAGGGCAACGGGCTGTAAGACTATCCCAGATAATGCAGGCTTTAGAGGACAATGGGCTGTAAGTCTATCCCAGTTAATACATGCTTTAGAGGACAACGGGCTGTAAGACTATCCCAGATAATACAGGCTTTAGAGGGCAACAGGCTGTAAGACTATCCCAGGTAATACATGCTTTAGAGGGCAACGGGCTGTAAGACTATCCCAGGTAATACATGCTTTAGAGGGCAAGGGGCTGTAAGACTATCCCAGGTAATACATGCTTTAGAGTGCAAAGGGCTGTAACACTATCCCAGGTAATACATGCTTTAGAGTGCAACAGGCTGTAAGACTATCCCAGGTAATACATGCTTTAGAGGGCAATGGGCTGTAATACTATCCCAGGTAATACATGCTTTAGAGGGCAATGAGCTGTAAGACCATCCCAGGTAATACATACTTTAGAGGGCAAAGGACTGTAAGACCATCCCAGGTAATACATGCTTTAGAGGGCACACTCTCTAAGACCATCCCAGAATATAAGGCTTTGGAGGGCAATGATCTGTAAGACCATCCCAGATAACACATGCTTTAATTGGCAACGGGCTGTAAGACTATCCTACAGTAGTACTTACTTTAGAGGGCAACGGGCTGTAAGACTATCTCAGGTAATACATGCTTTAGAAGGCAATGGGCTGTAATACTATCCCAGGTAATACATGCTTTAGAGGGCAATGGGCTGTAAGACCATCCCGGGTAATACATGGTTTAGAGGGCAACGGGCTCTAAGACCATCCCAGAATATACAGGCTTTAGAGGACAATGGGCTGTAAGTCAATCCCAGGTAATACATGCGTAAGAGGGCAACGGGCTGTGATACTATCCCATGTAATACATGCTTTAGAGGGCAACGGGCTGTAAGACTATCCCAGGTAATACATGCTTTAGATGGCAATGGGCTGTAATACTATCCCAGATAATACATGCTTTAGAGGGCAATGGGATGTAAGACCATCCCAGGTAATACATGCTTTAGAGGGCAACGGGTTGGAAGACCATCCCAAGTAATACATGCTTTAGAGGGCAACAGGCTCTAAGACCATCCCAGAATATATAGGCTTTAGAGGGCAATGGGCTTTAAAACCATCCCAGATGATACATGCTTTAGATCGCAAAGGGCTGTAAGATTATCCCAGATAATACAGGCTTTAGAGGCCAACGGGCTGTAAGACTATCCCAGATAGTACATGCTTTAGATGACAATGTGCTGTAAGACTACCCCAGGTTATACAGCTTTGGAGGGCAACGGGCTGTAAGACCAACCCAGGTAATACATGTTTTAGAGGGCAACGGGCTGTAAGACCATCCCAGGTGATACATGCTTTAGAGGGAAATGGGCTGTAAGACTATCCCAGGTAATACATGCTTTAGAGGGCAATGGGCTGTCGACCATCCCAGATAATACATGCTTTAGAGGGCAACGGGCTGTAATTCTATCCCAGGTAATACATGCTTTAGAGGGCAAGGGGCTGTAAGACTATCCCAGGCAATACATGCTTTAGAGTGCAAAGGGCTGTAAGACTATCCCAGGTAATACATGCTTTAGAGTGCAACAGGCTGTAAGACTATCCCAGGTAATACATGCTTTAGAGGGCAACGGGCTGTAATACTATCCCAGGTAATACATGCTTTAGAGGGCAATGGGCTGTAAGACCATCCCAGGTAATACATACTTTAGAGGGCAATGGGCTGTAATACTATCCCAGGTAATACATGCTTTAGAGGGCAATGGGCTGTAAAATCATCCCAGGTAATACATGCTTTAAAGGGCAACGGGCTGTAAGACCATCCCAGGTAATACATGCTTTAGAGGGCAACGGGCTCTAAAACCATCGCAGAATATACAGGCTTTAGAGGGCAATGGGCTGTAAGTCTATCCCAGGTAATACATGTGTAAGAGGGCAACGGGCTGTGATGCTATCCCATGTAATACATGCTTTAGAGGGCAACGGGCTGTAAGACTATCCCAGGTAATACATGCTTTAGAGGGCAATGGGCTGTAATACTATCCCAGGTAATACATGCTTTAGAGGGCAATGGGCTGTAAGACCATCCCAGGTAATTCATGGTTTAGAGGGCAACGGGCTCTAAGACCATCCCAGAATATACAGGCTTTAGAGGACAATGGGCTGTAAGTCAATCCCAGGTAATACATGCGTAAGAGGGCAACGGGCTGTGATACTATCCCATGTAATACATGCTTTAGAGGGCAACGAGCTGTAAGACTTTCCCAGGTAATACATGCTTTAGAGGGCAACAGGCTGTAATACTATCCCAGGTAATACATGCTTTAGAGGGCAAGGGGCTGTAAGACTATCCCAGGCAATACATGCTTTAGAGTGCAAAGGGCTGTAAGACTATCCCAGGTAATACATGCTTTAGAGTGCAACAGGCTGTAAGACTATCCCAGGTAATACATGCTTTAGAGGGCAACGGGCTGTAATACTATCCCAGGTAATACATGCTTTAGAGGGCAATGGGCTGTAAGACCATCCCAGGTAATACATACTTTAGAGGGCAATGGGCTGTAATACTATCCCAGGTAATACATGCTTTAGAGGGCAATGGGCTGTAAAATCATCCCAGGTAATACATGCTTTAAAGGGCAACGGGCTGTAAGACCATCCCAGGTAATACATGCTTTAGAGGGCAACGGGCTCTAAGACCATCGCAGAATATACAGGCTTTAGAGGGCAATGGGCTGTAAGTCTATCCCAGGTAATACATGTGTAAGAGGGCAACGGGCTGTGATACTATCCCATGTAATACATGCTTTAGAGGGCAACGGGCTGTAAGACTATCCCAGGTAATACATGCTTTAGAGGGCAATGGGCTGTAATACTATCCCAGGTAATACATGCTTTAGAGGGCAATGGGCTGTAAAACCATCCCAGGTAATTCATGGTTTAGAGGGCAACGGGCTCTAAGACCATCCCAGAATATACAGGCTTTAGAGGACAATGGGCTGTAACTCAATCCCAGGTAATACATGCGTAAGAGGGCAACGGGCTGTGATACTATCCCATGTAATACATGCTTTAGAGGGCAACGGGCTGTAAGACTTTCCCAGGTAATACATGCTTTAGAGGGCAACAGGCTGTAAGACTATCCCAGGTAATACATGCTTTAGATGGCAATGGGCTGTAATGCTATCCCAGGTAATACATGCTTTAGAGGGCAATGGGCTGTAAGACCATCCCAGGTAATACATGCTTTAGAGGGCAACGGGCTGGAAGACCATCCCAAGTAATACATGCTTTAGAGGGCAACAGGCTCTAAGACCATCCCAGAATATATAGGCTTTAGAGGGCAATGGGCTTTAAAACCATCCCAGATAATACATGCTTTAGATCGCAATGGGCTGTAAGATTATCCCAGATAATACAGGCTTTAGAGGCCAACGGGCTGTAAGACTATCCCAGATAGTACATGCTTTAGATGACAATGGCCCTCATTACGACCCTGGCGGAAAGTGACTGACCGGAGCGCCACAGCGTAAATAGCGTTTCCGCCATTGCACGAAGGAGCAAAGTGCGGCCCATTCCGACCCATCGGGCACGAGCACCACGCCACGGCGGAAGTGCAAAGTCTGCGATGGCGGAAATGACCCCAAAACGGGCCACACCGCCGCCGTACGGCGCCCTAGGTGCTATACCGCCACCCCTCTTAGCGGTCACCGCAGTGTGCGCCTACCGGAAAGTACGGTGACCGGAAATATACGGAAACGGAAGTAAAAACATGGGCCCGGAACGGGAAACATCCCGCCGTACACCTATAAAACCACTAAAACCACACAACCACTAAAATCACTACCCTGAAACACACCCCAACCGGTCACCCACCCTAGCGAAACCAAGAAAGCGTGCGACCGCAAGCGGCAGGTCCACTTCTCCCGTGAGGAACTCACCGTGCTAACAGAGACCCTCCAGGAGAATGCTGCCGTCGTCTTCTCCACGCAAATGACCAGAACGGCACTTGCAAACAAGAAGACCATATGGGCTCTGGTGGCACAGCGGGTAAGTGCGGTGGGGACCGCACCCCGCACCCCACAGCAATGCCGCAAGCGATGGGACGACCTGCGGATACGCGTCCGCAGCATACTCTCTGCCAACCGCAACATTGCCACAGCCACCGGGGGAGGTCCTGAATCACCCATCAAGTTGACCCCCTGGGAAGAAATCTGTGCCTCCACCATCGGAATGGAGAGCATAGAGGGAGTCGGAGGGATGGAGAAAGGAGTGCAGACATCCGAAGATTCAGGTAGGTGGGCCAGATAAAACAATGCCAAATCCACACAGTCCATCCATGTGAAGTACCATGCGTCCACATAGTGCAACAGAAACACATGGCCAGGAGAACGTCCACACACATCGGCCTGATAGCGCACGTTAAAACCCACAATAAATACATAAATAATTAAAAACCCCTAATACACGCACTACACGTGCAGCAGGCACACCCTAACTGCAGGCTGCCAAACAACTGCACCCTCACTCCACACACAAATTAAAGCACCTCCAAGGCCCCGACCCAAATCACCCTCAGGTACCACCCCAAAGCATGTGATACAATGCCATTCCAATTCCCACAGACCCATCAATAACCCTCGCCCTCCTTTACTCCACCACAGGGTCCGATCCAAACGACGAGCTACAGGACACCCCTACCAGCACACCTGCAAAGAGGGCCAAGACCAACGGCCAGAGACCCTCCACCTCAGCTGCACGCATCAAGACACGGCAGCAGCACAAATCAGGTGGCAGCACAGAGGAGGGAACATCAACAGGCACCCCAGCAGCCAGCATGCCCACAACACCACCACCACAGGTCCCCCCAATGGATGCCACAGAAGGCACTGCCTCTGGTGGCAGCAGCACCATAGGTGACACCCCATTGATGGCAGCATGCTCGGACACAGAAAACGGGGATGTCGAAGTCAGATCCATCCATGACCTGTCCCAATCCCCCTGTCTGTCCCATCCCGTACAACATGAGGATACCACGCAGGGGCACCCACAAGACGACGACTGGCCATCCCCCACAAGCCCTGTGGCAAGGCAACATGAGGACAACAGCCCCTCTGTGACACCCCCGCAAATGGCCATGGCCCAGCAGAGGCAACAGTCCCTCGACCAGTTAATCGTACAATAGCAGCAACTGGCCACACTCCTCAAGGACCATGCCGATGGATGTGGGGGCACTAAGGCAGACATAGAAACATCAACTGAGACACTTAGGGCAGAAATGGAGAGAGGTACAGAGACGCTAAGGGCACAAATGGAGAGTAGCACCGAGAGCCTGAGAGTCCAAATGGAGAGTAGCACCGAGAGCCTGAGAGTCCAAATGGAGAGTAGCACCGAGAGCCTGAGAGTCCAAATGGAGAGAAGCACCGAGAGCCTGAGGGGGGAACTGCATGCGACGTCCAAAGACGTATGTGCCGAACTTGCCGCAGTGCGCCGTGTGCTCACTGAGCTCTCGCAAACCCTTAGGGACATGCATGGACGTGAGCAGGCAGACACATCATCCGTTGCAAGTTCCGTCCAGGGCAGCCCCCAACGTAGATCTGGAAGGAACCTGCGCTCCACAGGCAGGGGTGCCCCTGATACCCGCAGAGGGGGCTTGCAATAGCGACAGCCCACTGACAATGAGCATCTTTGGACACTGGTGTTCGGGGGGAGGTAGGAGGGTGGAGGGGGTGTGTTGGACTCACTTGGGTGGCGGGTCGATAGGGTGTTCAACATGACATCACATATGCCATAAAAAGTGCACGATCAACCAATGAGATGTGTGGACATTGATCTTTGTGTACTAGGCCATCATAGGCGTACAGTCCATATTGTGCATGTCCCAGACACACGCAGTGCCACGAGTCCCGTGTCCATGTATCAGCCACCAGGCGTGAGTGCTAGAAGCATACATCAATGAGATGCTGACGAATGTCACGGGCCTCCGGTGCCTCGCAGACTCCATGAGGTGCTGCCACATCCCCACCCTCATCATGACCATCATCAGGTGCTTGCAGTTCTGCGTCAGGGGGCATGGGCACATTTCTACGTACGCACATGTTGTGGAGCATGACACATGCCATGACCATCTTTGCAACCTTCTCATGGCGGTACAGGAGTGCCCCGCCAGACCTGCTGAGGCACCGGAAACGAGTCTTCAGTAGGCCGAATGCCTGTTCAATGACTACACGGGTACGTGAGTGGGCATGGTTGTAGTCCTCCTCATGCTGGTCCCGTGGGTTCCGGACTGGTGTGAGGAGCCATCTCTTCAGTGGATATCCAGCATCACCTGTATGTGGACGAGAAACGTATGATGTGGAATGCCATTGATACGTACGCACACCCCCCCCCCTTCCTGCCAGGTCATTGCCAATTCACATACCCCACATAATCATGCATGTAATGAGACTCACCGAGTAGCCAGGATCTGTTCCCTGCGTGTCGCTCCATGTAGCGTGGTATTGTAGAGTTCCTCAAGACCATAGAATCATGGGTTGATCCAGGGAATCGGGCACAACAATGTGTAATGATCCTGTTGGAGTCACACACCATTTGTACATTCAGGGAATTAAATTGTTTTCGGTTGCGGTACTGGGCCTCCATGGCATGTGGGACGACCAATTCAACATGGGTGCAGTCGATGGCACCAATGCAACCCGGTATGCCGGCAAGTGCATGGAATCCCACTTTTGTGTTGGTAATTTCCTGCTCCGAGCGTGGTAGAGAGATGTAGTCGTCTGTGTGCTGCAGGAGGGCATCGAGCACTTGCAATAGTGTCCGTGAGAACAGTGGCTGAGAAATGCCATGCAACTGTCCGACTGTGTGCTGGTAGGTGCCTGTGGCCAGGAAGTGGAGTACAGACACCACCTTCAGTAGGGGTGGGATGGCGGTTGGGCTATCTATCATGCTGACAAGGTCAGCCTGTGTCATGTCCACAATGGCGGCTATGGTGTCCCGGTCCAGACGGTAGAGGGTGTGGATCTGCTCATCAGTGAGGTTGAACGGATGTGCTCGGAGGCGTGGGATTGCGGGCTGCCTGCGTGGTGGTAGTGGCTGTGCTGGTGGGCCTTGCTGGCCCTGCCTTGGCCTCCTCCTCCTCCTGCGTCTCCTCCGTGCGGCTGGTTGTAGTTGGTGTTCGTCTTCTTCTTGGAGTTGGAGCACTTGCAGTGCTATCAGGTCCCCCAGGGCCAACATCGCGAGTCCTGCCGGTAGCATTTCGGTGTGGTTGTGGGAGGAGACTGGCTGTGCAATTTATGTGTTTTCAGGCTGTATGGCCTCCACCTGTGGTGATTAATTCCACCTGTGCAAACTGCTCTCCCCTCGGCCGAGCACGTCCCGCGCACAACGCTGCAAATCGGGGAATGGCATCTTGCTATTGCAATCATGTATTTGTACCCGATGGCCGTGTAAGATTGGTTGATATGTTCATTCTGCTGTGGTCCCATTGTTTCACATACTATCTGTGCAGTCGCGAACAGACTTGTGAAGGGTCAGTGGAACGTAGTACTCGAGTAACGGTGGGCCCTCAAGCATCACTGTACCGAGTTGCAACGACGGGCGGGGCGTCCCATTTGTGGGTGAAGGCAGTTGCCATTTTCACACACAGCCGCACTCGATGGAATAATTAGTGATTTCAAACGGCCACAGATGCCTTTTCGACGTGATGTTGCAAATGAGGAATTCGAAGGGCGGCGCTTTCGGTTTCCAGCTAGCGGCGAGGAGATGCCCACAGGTCTGACTGCAAATATAACGTTCTATTGTTCAATGTCCTTGAGACAGGGCCCATGGCGAGGAAGCAATGATTGATATGAATAGTTTGGGATGCGCAATAGCTACGTGGGCGATGAGGCCGGCCGTTCCCAAATACATGTTACTTCACAACACTGGAATTACGGGCTGGGGCACTGTGGATTTTGCAGGCTGCATAACGCACAGACTCAATGGATGTTTCTAATGTTATGTGAGTAATTATTCAGGCGTTTTGATCCCGGGATGAGGGAATGATGAATGGATGCATGGGCAGGTGATTTGATACAGAGTTTGCCATGCACAGGGCTTCTTGGGATCTATCCGCCTCCCCTACGCTATGTGATGCAGGGCTGCCATAGTGGGACCATCGTCTATCTGGCCTTGTTGAGCCCTCCCTGTCTCGACGCGCCCTCAGACACTTGTGTCCATGCACGTTAACATTCCCATCTGATGGATTCTGTTTTGACAGACGCATGCACAGGTACACTCGTTTGTGATGGTGTTTGCACCTCGATATAGATGGTTATGAGTCGCAAGTGGTTTTGGGGTGGTGATGATCCTTTGGAGTGGGCTAGCATGCATATGGCTGTGGATTTTGTGTGATCATTGAAGTGAGTTGTTTGAATGTAGTTCTGATGGCCATTCTGTTCTTTTTCTTTTCTTTTGGTTGACAGGTATCTCCTCCCCTTTTGCCACTGCCATCTGTATGCCACTCCTGCAGATGGGTTTTACTCCCGACACCTGCTGCTTCGTGTTAATCAGTGGAGCAGCATTACGATCTTATGGGACGATCGCCAATGGCCCACATGCCCTTACGCAGTACTGGTGGCTCGGAGCAACATTTCGGCCTTTCAGCTGGACTAGTGCCTCCCCATTGGGACGGCCCTGCGGTTCTGTGCGCTTCCATGTTGCCTTTTCGTACGTGAATGTGGCTCTGTGTACCATGGGGGAACAGGGCGACACACAAGTAGTGGCTGGTCATTTCTTGCGGATGCAGCCCACAATGGTGATTAGTGTTTTGGAGTTCATGGCCTGATGGCTGTATGGGCTTGGTGACTTTGATGTGCATAAAATTTCTATTCTGATTTGGCCCGTGTAGCGTTTTTCTTTGCAAGTGATGTGGCATATGCCTATTTGGGGGGCGATGTATTGTGAGGAGATCTGCATTGGGTTCCAGCTTCGGGGTTTAGTTGCGTGGTACTGTACTGGGCGCGTTTGCCTACTAAGCCCGTGAGGTCAGGGATGGGGGCTGCCTATATGACAGTTTGAATGTTGTCATGCTCAGGGGCGGGGGATTGGGTTTTGTGTAACAGATGCCGGTCAGCCAGGTGGACTGGTGGAATGATGTGATTCTCGGAATATTGCTGGTCACATGTGCCTGTGTTTGCGTGCGTTTCTTGGTGGGGGACTGTGGTCATGTCCATTGGGATGGCTTCTGTATTCGTGCAATCTGTGCCCTGCAGCTCCCATTGGCCCCTCTTGTGTTTCTTTTGTTCGTTGCCATGCATGGGTGACTTGTACATTTCAATGGTTGCATTGTGACTTCATTGCACCTACGGGGAGTTGTACTTTGTGGGCAGGGAGCGGTGTACAGGCACTCAGTGGGGCCGTTTACGGTTGATTCGCGATGCCGTACTTCTCACCATGGCGGAATGGTACATTACGCCATGCCTGATGGCGTTAGGTACATGTCCGCTAGGGTCGGAATTGGCGTACCCTTGCGCCATGGTGGTGTTTGCGGTTTCGCATGGCGCGCGCGCGCGTGCTTGGTGCAGTTAGCGTTGGCGTTCACTACGGTGTCGCTAATGGCTTCGTACTTTGCGGTGACGGGTCATAGTCGCACCGAGCGCTATTCGATGGCGGTATTGCATTTCCGCCATCGTTTTCCGATTTCCGCAAGGGTCGTAATGAGGGCCAATGTGCTGTAAGACTACCCCAGGTTATACAGCTTTGGAGGGCAACGGGCTGTAAGACCAACCCAGGTAATACATGTTTTAGAGGGCAACGGGCTGTAAGACCATCGCAGGTGATACATGCTTTAGAGGGAAATGGGCTGTAAGACTATCCCAGGTAATACATGCTTTAGAGGGCAATGGGCTGTCGACCATCCCACATAATACATGCTTTAGAGGGCACCGGGCTGTAATTCTATCCCAGGTAATACATGCTTAAGAGGGCAAGGGGCTGTAAGACTATCCCAGGCAATACATGCTTTAGAGTGCAAAGGGCTGTAAGACTATCCCAGGTAATACATGCTTTAGAGTGCAACAGGCTGTAAGACTATCCCAGGTAATACATGCTTTAGAGGGCAACGGGCTGTAATACTATCCCAGGTAATACATGCTTTAGAGGGCAATGGGCTGTAAAACCATCCCAGGTAATACATACTTTAGAGGGCAACAGACTGTAAGACCATCCCAGGTAATACATGCTTTAGAAGGCACAGGCTCTAAGACCATCCCAGAATATAAGGCTTTAGAGGGCAATGGGCTGTAAGACCATCCAAGATAATACATGCTTTAGATGGCAACGGGCTGTAAGACTATCCCACGCTAGTACATGCTTTAGAGGGCAATGGGCTGTAAGACTATCCCAGGTAATACATGCTTTAGAGGGCAATGGGCTGTAATACTATCCCAGGTAATACATGCTTTAGAGGGCAATGGGCTGTAAAACCATCCCAGGTAATACATGCTTTAAAGGGAAACGGGCTGTAAGACCATCCCAGGTAATACATGCTTTAGAGGGCAACGGGCTCTAAGACCATCGCAGAATATACAGGCTTTAGAGGGCAATGGGCTGTAAGTCTATCCCAGGTAATACATGCGTAAGAGGGCAACGGGCTGTGATACTATCCCATGTAATACATGCTTTAGAGGGCAACGGGCTGTAAGACTATCCCAGGTAATACATGCTTTAGTGGGCAAGGGGCTGTAATACTATCCCAGGTAATACATGCTTTAGAGGGCAACAGGCTGTAAGACTATCCCAGGTAATACATGCTTTAGAGGGCAATGGGCTGTAATACTATCCCAGGTAATACATGCTTTAGAGGGCAACGGGCTGTAAGACCATCCCGGGTAATACATGCTTTAGAGGGCAACGGGCTGTAAGACCATCCCAAGTAATACATGCTTTAGAGGGCAACAGGCTCTAAGACCATCCCAGAATATATAAGCTTTAGAGGGCAATGGGCTGTAAAACCATCCCAGATAATAAAGGCTTTAGAGGCCAACGGGCTGTAAGACTATCCCAGAGAGTACATGCTTTAGAGGGCAGTGGGCTGTAAGACTATCCCAGATAATACATGCTTTAGAGGGAAACGGGCTGTAAGAACATCCAAGATTGTATATGCTTTAGATGGCAACGGGCTATAAGACCATCCCAGGTAATACATGCTTTAGAGGGCAACGGGCTCTAAGACCATCGCAGAATATACAGGCTTTAGAGGGCAATGGGCTGTAAGTCTATCCCAGGTAATACATGCTTAAGAGGGCAACGGGCTGTGATACTATCCCATGTAATACATGCTTTAGAGGGCAACGGGCTGTAAGACTATCCCAGGTAATACATGCTTTAGAGGGCAACGGGCTATAAGACCATCCCAGGTAATACATGCTTTAGAGGGCAATGGGCTATAAGACTATCGAGGTAATACAGGCTTTAGATGGCAACGGGCTATAAGACCATCCCAGGTAATACATGCTTTAGATGGCAATGGGCTGTAAAACCATCCCAGATAATACAGTCTTTAGAGGCCAACGGGCTATAAGACCATCCCAGGTAATACATTCTTTAGAGGGCAACGGGCTGTAAGACCATCCCAGATAGTACATGCTTTAGATGGCAACAGCCTATAAGACGATCCCAGGCAATACAGGTTTATTAGGGCAACGGGCTGTACTTCTATCCCAGGTAATACATGCTTTAGAGGACATCGGGCTGTAAGACTATCCCAGGTAATACATGCTTTAGAGGGCAACAGGCTGTAAGACTATCCCAGGTAATGCATGCTTTAGAGGGCAACTGACTGTAGGACTATCGCAGGTAATACATGCATTAGAGGGCAATGGGGTGTAAGACTATCCCAGGTAATACGTGCTTTAGAGGGCAATGAGCTTTAAGACCATCCCAGCTAATGCATGCTTTAGAGGACAACGGGCTGTAAGACTATCCCAGATAATACAGGCTTTTGAGGGCAACAGGCTGTACTTCTATCCCAGGTAATACATGCTTTAGAGGACATCGGGCTGTAAGACTATCCCAGGTAATACATGCTTTAGAGGGAAACAAACTGTAAGACTATCCCAGGTAATGCATGCTTTAGAGGGCAACTGGCTGTAGGACTATCCCAGGTAATACATGCTTTAGAGGGCAATGGGCTGTAATACTATCCCAGGTAATACATGGATTAGAGGGCAATGGGGTGTAAGACTATCCCAGGTAATACGTGCTTTAGAGGGCAATGAGCTTTAAGACCATCCCAGCTAATGCATGCTTTAGAGGACAACGGGCTGTAAGACTATCCCAGATAATACATACTTTAGATGGCAACGAGCTGTAAGACTATCCCAGATAATACAGGCTTTAGAGGGCAACGGGCTGTAAGACTATCCCAGATAATACAGGCTTTAGAGGGCAATGGGCTGTAAGTCTATCCCAGTTAATACATGCTTTAGAGGACAACGGGCTCTAAGACTATCCCAGGTAATACAGGCTTTAGAGGGCAACGGGCTGTAAGACTATCCCAGGTAATACATGCTTTAGAGGGCAACGGGCTGTAAGACTATCCCAGATAATACAGGCTTTAGAGGGCAATGGGCTGTAAGTCTATCCCAGTTAATACATGCTTTAGAGGACAACGGGCTGTAAGACTATCCCAGGTAATACAGGCTTTAGAGGGCAACGGGCTGTAAGACTATCCCAGGTAATACATGCTTTAGAGGGCAACGGGCTGTAAGACTATCCCAGGTAATACATGCTTTAGAGGTCAAGGGGCTGTAAGACTATCCCATGCAATACATGCTTTAGAGTGCAAAGGGCTGTAAGACTATCCCAGGTAATACATGCTTTAGAGTGCAACAGGCTGTAAGACTATCCCAGGTAATACATGCTTTAGAGGGCAATGGGCTGTAATACTATCCCAGGTAATACATGCTTTAGAGGGCAATGGGCTGTAAGACCATCCTAGGTAATACATACTTTAGAGGGCAAAGGACTGTAAAACCATCCCAAGTAATACATGCTTTAGACGGCACAGGCTCTAAGACCATCCCAGAATATAAGGCTTCAGAGGGCAATGGGCTGTAACACCATCCCAGATAACACATGCTTTAAATGGCAACGGGCTGTAAGACTATTCCACAGTAGTACTTCTTTAGAGGGCAACGGGCTGTAAGACTATCCCAGGTAATACATGCTTTAGAGGGCAATGGGCTCTAATACTATCCCAGGTAATACATGCTTTAGAGGGCAATGGGCTGTAAAACCATCCCAGGTAATACATGCTTTAGAGGGCAACGGGCTCTAAGACCATCCCAGAATATACAGGCTTTAGAGGACAATGGGCTGTAAGTCAATCCCAGGTAATACATGCGCAAGAGGGCAACGGGCTGTGATACTATCCCATGTAATACATGCTTTAGAGGGCAACGGGCTGTAAGACTATCCCAGGTAATACATGCTTTAGATGGCAATGGGCTGTAATATTATCCGAGGTAATACATGCTTTTGAGGGCAACGGGCTGTAAGACCATCCCAAGTAATACATGCTTTAGAGGGCAACAGGCTCTAAGACCATCCCAGATAATACATGCTTTAGATGGCAATGGGCTGTAAGATTATCCCAGATAATACAGGCTTTAGAGGCCAGCGGGCTGTAAGACTATCCCAGATAGTACATGCTTTAGATGACAACGTGCTGTAAGACTATCCCAGGTTATACAGCTTTGGAGGGCAACGGGCTGTAAGACCAACCCAGGTAATACATGTTTTAGAGGGCAATGGGCTGTAAGACCATCCCGGTAATACATGCTTTAGAGGGCAAAGGACTGTAAGACCATCCCAGGTAATACATGCTTTAGAGGGCACAGGCTCTAAGACCATCCCAGAATATAAGGCTTTGGAGGGCAATGGGCTGTAAGACCATCCCAGATAACACATGCTTTAAATGGCAACGGGCTGTAAGACTATCCCAGAGTAGTACTTACTTTAGAGGGCAACGGGCTGTAAGACTATCCCAGGTAATACATGCTTTAGAGGGCAATGGGCTGTAATACTATCCCAGGTAATACATGCTTTAGAGGGCAATGGTCTGTAAAACCATCCCAGGTAATACATGGTTTAGAGGGCAACGGGCTCTAAGACCATCCCAGAATATACAGGCTTTAGAGGACAATGGGCTGTAAGTCAATCCCAGGTAATACATGCGTAAGAGGGCAACGGGCTGTGATACTATCCCATGTAATACATGCTTTAGAGGGCAACGGGCTGTAAGACTATCCCAGGTAATACATACTTTAGATGGCAACGGGCTGTAAGACTATCCCAGATAATACAGGCTTTAGAGGGCAACGGGCTGTAAGACTATCCCAGATAATACAGGCTTTAGAGGGCAATGGGCTGTAAGTCTATCCCAGTTAATACATGCTTTAGAGGATAACGGGCTGTAAGACTATCCCAGATAATACAGGCTTTAGAGGGCAATGGGCTGTAAGTCTATCCCAGTTAATACATGCTTTAGAGGGCAACGGGCTGTAAGACCATCCCAGGTAATACATGCTTTAGAGGGCAATGGGCTGTAAGACTATCCCAGGTAATACATGCTTTAGAGGGCAAAGGGCTGTAACACTATCCCAGGTAATACATGCTTTAGAGTGCAACAGGCTGTAAGACTATCCCAGGTAATACATGCTTTAGAGGGCAATGGGCTGTAATACTATCCCAGGTAATACATGCTTTAGAGGGCAATGAGCTGTAAGACCATCCCAGGTAATACATACTTTAGAGGGCAAAGGACTGTAAGACCATCCCAGGTAATACATGCTTTAGAGGGCACACTCTCTAAGACCATCCCAGAATATAAGGCTTTGGAGGGCAATGATCTGTAAGACCATCCCAGATAACACATGCTTTAAATGGCAACGGGCTGTAAGACTATCCCACAGTAGTACTTACTTTAGAGGGCAACGGGCTGTAAGACTATCTCAGGTAATACATGCTTTAGAGGGCAGTGGGCTGTAATACTATCCCAGGTAATACATGCTTTAGAGGACAATGGGCTGTAAGACCATCCCGGGTAATACATGGTTTAGAGGGCAACGGGCTCTAAGACCATCCCAGAATATACAGGCTTTAGAGGACAATGGGCTGTAAGTCAATCCCAGGTAATACATGCGTAAGAGGGCAACGGGCTGTGATACTATCCCATGTAATACATGCTTTAGAGGGCAACGGGCTGTAAGACTATCCCAGGTAATACATGCTTTAGATGGCAATGGGCTGTAATACTATCCCAGATAATACATGCTTTAGAGGGCAATGGGCTGTAAGACCATCCCAGGTAATACATGCTTTAGAGGGCAACGGGCTGGAAGACCATCCCAAGTAATACATGCTTTAGAGGGCAACAGGCTCTAAGACCATCCCAGAATATATAGGCTTTAGAGGGCAATGGGCTTTAAAACCATCCCAGATAATACATGCTTTAGATCGCAAAGGGCTGTAAGATTATCCCAGATAATACAGGCTTTAGAGGCCAACGGGCTGTAAGACTATCCCAGATAGTACATGCTTTAGATGACAATGGCCCTCATTACGACCCTGGCGGAAATCGAAAAACGATGGCGGAAATGCAATACCGCCATCGAATAGCGCTCGGTGCGACTATGACCCGTCACCGCAAAGTACGAAGCCATTAGCGACACCGTAGTGAACGCCAACGCTAACTGCACCAAGCACGCGCGCGCGCGCCATGCCAAACCGCAAACACCACCATGGTGCAACGGTACGCCAATTCCGACCCTAGCGGACATGTACCTAACGCCATCAGGCATGGCGGAATGTACCATTCCGCCATGGCGAGAAGTACGGCATCGCGAATCAACCGTAAACGGCCCCACTGAGTGCCTGTACACCGCTCCCTGCCCACAAAGTACAACTCACTGTAGGTGCAATGAAGTCACAATGCAACCATTGAAATGTACAAAGCACCCATGCATGCCAACGAACAAAAGCAACACAAGAGGGGCCAATGGGAGCTGCAGGTCACAGATGGCACGAATACAGAAGCCATCCCAATGGACATGACCACAGTCCCCCACCAAGAAACGCACGCAAACACAGGCACCTGTGCCCAGCAACATTCCGAAAATCACATCATTCCACCAGTCCACCTGGCTGACCGGCATCTGTTACACAAAACCCAATCCCCCGCCCCTGAGCATGACAACATTCACACTGTCATATAGGCAGCCCCCATCCCTGACCTCACAGGCTCAGTAGGCAAACGCGCCAGTACAGTACCACGCAACTAAACCCCGAAGCTGGAACCCAATGCAGATCTCCTCACAATACATCGCCCCCCAAATAGGCATATGCCACATCACTTGCAAAGAAAAATGCTACACGGGCCAAATCAGAATAGCAATTTATGCACATCAAAGACACCAAGGCCATACAGCCATCAGGCCATGAACTCCAAAACACTAATCACCATTGTGGGCTGCATCCGCAAGAAATGACCAGCCACTACTTTTGTGTCGCCCTGTACCCCCATGGTACACAGAGCCACATTCACGTACGAAAAGGCAACATGGAAGCGCACAGAACCGCAGGGCTGTCCCAATGGGGAGGCACTAGTCCAGCTGAAAGGCCGAAATGTTGCTCCGAGACACCAGTACTGCGTAAGGGCTTGTGGGCCATTGGCGATCGTCCCATAAGATCGTAATGCTGCTCCACCGATTAACACGAAGCAGCAGGTGTCGGGAGTAAAATCCATCTGCAGGAGTGGCATACAGATGGCAGTGGCAAAAGGGGAGGAGATACCTGTCAACCAGAAGAAAAGAAAAAGAACAGAATGGCCATCAGAACTACAATCGAACAACTCACTTCAATGATCACACGAAATCCACAGCCATATGCATGCTAGCCCACTCAAAAGGATCATCACCACCCCAAAACCACTTGCGACTCATAACCATCTATATCGAGGTGCAAACACCATCACTAACGAGTGTACCTGTGCATGCGTCTGTCAAAACAGAATCCATCAGATGGGAATGTCAACGTGCATGGACACAAGTGTCTGAGGGCGCCTCGAGACAGGGAGGGCTCAACAAGGCCAGATAGACGATGGTCCCACTATGGCAGGCCTGCATCACATAGCGTAGGGGAGGCGGATAGATCCCAAGAAGCCCTGTACATGGCAAACTCTGTATCAAATCACCTGCCCATGCATCCATTCATCATTCCCTCATCCCGGGATCAAAACGCCTGAATAATTACTCACATGACAATAGAAACATCCATTGAGTCTGTGCGTTATGCAGCCTGCAAAATCCACAGTGCCCCAGCCCGTATTTCCAGTGTTGTGAAGTAACATGTATTTTGGAACGGCCGGCCTCATCGCCCACGTAGCTAATGCGCATCCCAAACTATTCATATCAATCATTGCTCCCTCGCCATGGGCCCTGTCTCAAGGACATTGAACAATAGAACGTTATATTTGCAGTCAGACCTGTGGGCATCTCCTCGCCGCCAGCTGATAACCGAAAGCGCCGCCCTTCGAATTCCTCATTTGCAACATCACGTCGAAAAGGCATCTGTGGCCGTTTGAAATCACAAATGAATCCATCTAGTGCGGCTGTGTGTGAAAATGGCAACTGCCTTCACCCACGAATGGGACGCCCCGCCCGTCGTTGCAACTCGGTACAGTGATGCATGAGGGCCCACCGTTACTCGAGTACTACGTTCCACTGACCCTTCACAAGTCTGTTCGCGACTGCACAGATGGAATGGGAAACAATGGGACCATAGCCGAATGAACATAACAACCAATCCAACACGCCCATCGGGTACAAATACATGATAGCAATAGCAAGATACCATTCCCCGATTTGCAGCGTTGTGCGCGTGACGTGCTCGGCCAAAGGGGAGAGCAGTTTGCACAGGTGGAATGAATCACCACAGGTGGAGGCCATACAGCCTGAAAACACATGAATTGCACAGCCAGTCTCCTCCCACAACCACACCGAAATGCTACCGGCAGGACTCGCGATGTTGGCCCTGGGGGACCTGATAGCGCTGCAAGTGCTCCAACTCCAAGAGGAAAACGAACACCAACTACAACCGGCCGCACGGAGGAGACGCAGGAGGAGGAGGAGGGCAAGGCAGGGCCAGCAAGGCCCACCAGCACAGCCACTACCACCACGCAGGCAGCCCGCAATCCCACGCCTCCGAGCACATCCGTTCAACCTCACTGATGAGCAGATCCACACCCTCTACCGTTTGGACCGGGACACCATAGCCGCCATTGTGGACATGACACAGGCTGACCTTGTCAGCATGATAGATAGCCCAACCGCCATCCCACCCCTACTGAAGGTGGTGTCTGTACTCCACTTCCTGGCCACAGGCACCTACCAGCACACAGTCGGACAGTTGCATGGCATTTCTCAGCCACTGTTCTCACGGACACTATTGCAAGTGCTCGATGCCCTCCTGCAGCACGCAGACGACTACATCTGCCTACCACGCTCGGAGCAGGAAATTACAAACACGAAAGTGGGATTCCATGCACTTGGCGGCATACCGGGTTGCATTGGTGCCATCGACTGCACCCATGTGGAATTGGTCGTCCCACATGCCATGGAGGCCCAGTACCGCAACCGAAAACAATTTCATTCCCTGAATGTACAAATGGTGTGTGACTCCAACAGGATCATTACACATTGTTGTGCCCGATTCCCTGGATCAACCCATGATTCTATGGTCTTGAGGAACTCTACAATACCACGCTACATGGAGCGACACGCAGGGAACAGATCCTGGCTACTCGGTGAGTCTCATTACATGCATGATGATGTGGGGTATGTGAATTGGCAATGACCTGGCAGGAAGGGGGGGGGGGTGTGCGTACGTATCAATGGCATTCGACATCATACGTTTCTCGTCCACATACAGGTGATGCTGGATATCCACTGAAGAGATGGCTCCTCACACCAGTCCGGAACCCACGGGACCAGCATGAGGAGGACTACAACCATGCCCACTCACGTACCCGTGTAGTCATAGAACAGGCATTCGGCCTACTGAAGGGCCGTTTCCGCTGCCTCAGCAGGTCTGGCGGGGCACTCCTGTACCGCCATGAGAAGGTTGCAAAGATGGTGATGGCATGTGTCATGCTCCACAACATGTGCGTACGTAGAAATGTGCCCATGCCCCCTGACGCAGAACTGCAAGCACCTGATGATGGTCATGATGAGGGTGGGGATGTGGCAGCACCTCATGGAGTCTGCGAGGCACCGGAGGCCCGTGACATTCGTCAGCATCTCATTGATGTATGCTTCTAGCACTCACGCCTGGTGGCTGATACATGGACACGGGACTCGTGGCACTGCGTGTGTCTGGGACATGCACAATATGGACTGTACGCCTATGATGGCCTAGTACACAAAGATCAATGTCCACACATCTCATTGGTTGATCGTGCACTTTTTATGGCATATGTGATGTCATGTTGAACACCCTATCGACCCGCCACCCAAGTGAGCCCAACACACCCCCTCCACCCCCCTACCTCCCCCCCGAACACCAGTGTCCAAAGATGCTCATTGTCAGTGGGCTGTCGCTATTGCAGGCCCCCTCTGCGGGCATCAGGGGCACCCCTGCCTGTGGAGCGCAGGTTCCTTCCAGATCTACGTTGGGGGCTGCCCTGGACGGAGCTTGCAACGGATGATGTGTCTGCCTGCTCACGTCCATGCATGTCCCTAAGGGTTTGCGAGAGCTCAGTGAGCACACGGCGCACTGCGGCAAGTTCGGCACATACGTCCTTGGCCGTCGCATGCAGTTCCCCCCTGAGGCTCTCGGTGCTTCTCTCCATTTGGACTCTCAGGCTCTCGGTGCTACTCTCGATTTGTGCCCTAAGTGTCTCAGTTGATGTTTCTATGTCTGCCTTAGTGCCCCCACATTCATCAGCATGGTCCTTGAGGAGCGTGGCCAGTTGCTGCTGTTGTTCGATCAACTGGTCGAGGGACTGTTGCCTCTGCTGGGCCAAGGCCATTTGCGGGGGTGTCACGGAGGGGCTGTTGTCCTCATGTTGCATTGCCACAGGGCTTGTGGGGAATGGCCAGTCGTCGTCTTGTGGGTGCCCCTGCGTGGTATCCTCATGTTGTACGGGATGGGACAGACAGGGGGATTGGGACAGGTCATGGATGGATCTGACTTCGGCATCCCCGTTTTCTGTGTCGGAGCATGCTGCCATCAATGGGGTGTCACCTATGGTGCTGCTGCCACCGGAGGCAGTGCCTTCTGTGGCATCCATTGGGGGGACCTGTGGTGGTGGTGTTGTGGGCATGCTGGCTGCTGGGGTGCCTGTTGATGTTCCCTCCTCTGTGCTGCCACCTGATTTGTGCTGCTGCCGTGTCTTGATGCGTGCAGCTGAGGTGGAGGGTCTCTGGCCGTTGGTCTTGGCCCTCTTTGCAGGTGTGCTGGTAGGGGTGTCCTGTAGCTCGTCGTTTGGATCGGACCCTGTGGTGGAGTAGAGGAGGGCGAGGGTTATTGGTGGGTCTGTGGGAATTGGAATTGCATTGTGTCACATGCATTGGGGTGGTACCTGAGGGTGATTTGGGCCGGGCCCTTGGAGGTGCTTTGATTTGTGTGTGGAGTGAGGGTGCAGTTGTTTGGCAGCCTGCAGTTAGGGTGTGCCTGCTGCACGTGTAGTGCGTGTATTAGGGGTTTTTAATTATTTATGTATTTATTGTGGGTTTTAACGTGCGCTATCAGGCCGATGTGTGTGGACGTTCTCCTGGACATGTGTTTCTGTTGCACTATGTGGACGCATGGTACTTCACATGGATGGACTGTGTGGATTTGGCATAGTTTTTCCTGGCCCACCTACCTGTATCTTCGGATGTCTGCACTCCTTTCTCCATCCCTCCGACTCCCTCTATGCTCTCCATTCCGATGGTGGAGGCACAGATTTCTTCCCAGGGGGTCAACTTGATGGGTGATTCAGGACCTCCCCCGGTGGCTGTGGCAATGTTGCGGTTGGCAGAGAGTATGCTGCGGACGCGTATCCGCAGGTCGTCCCATCGCTTGCGGCATTGCTGTGGGGTGCGGGGTGCGGTCCCCACCGCACTTACCCGCTGTGCCACCAGGGCCCATATGGCCTTCTTGTTTGCAAGTGCCGTCCTGGTCATTTGCGTGGAGAAGATGACGGCAGCATTCTCCTGGAGGGTCTCTGTTAGCACGGTGAGTTCCTCACGGGAGAAGTGGACCTGCCGCTTGCGGTCGCACGCTTTCTTCGCTACTTTTCCCATTTTTCTTGGTTTCGCTAGGGTGGTTGACGGGTTGGGGTGTGTTTCAGGGTAGTGATTTTAGTGGTTGTGTGGTTTTAGTGTATTTATAGGTGTACGCCGGGATGTTTCCCGTTCCGGGCCCATGTTTTAACTTCCGTTTCCGTATATTTGCGGCCACCGTACTTTCCGGTAGGCGCACACTGCGGTGACCGCTAAGAGGGGTGGCGGTATTGCACCTGGGGCGCCGTACGGCGGCGGTGTGGGCCGTTTTGGGGTCATTTCCGCCATCGCGGACTTTGCACTTCCGCCATGCCGTGGTGCTCGTGCCCGATGGGTCGGAATGGGCCGCACTTTGCTCCTTCGTGCAATGGCGGAAACGCTATTTACGCTGTGGCGCTCCGGTCAGTCGCTTTCCGCCAGGGTCGTAATGAGGGCCAATGTGCTGTAAAACTACCCCAGGTTATACAGCTTTGGAGGGCAACGGGCTGTAAGACCAACCCAGGTAATACATGTTTTAGAGGGCAACGGGCTGTAAGACCATCCCAGGTGATACATGCTTTAGAGGGAAATGGGCTGTAAGATTATACCAGGTAATACATGCTTTAGAGGGCAATGGGCTGTCGACCATCCCAGATAATACATGCTTTAGTGGGCAACGTGCTGTAATTCTATCCCAGGTAATACATGCTTAAGAGGGCAAGGGGCTGTAAGACTATCCCAGGCAATACATGCTTTAGAGTGCAAAGGGCTGTAAGACTATCCCAGGTAATACATGCTTTAGAGTGCAACAGGCTGTAAGACTATCCCAGGTAATACATGCTTTAGAGGGCAACGGGCTGTAATACTATCCCAGGTAATACATGCTTTAGAGGGCAATGAGCTGTAAGACCATCCCAGGTAATACATACTTTAGAAGGCAAAGGACTGTAAGACCATCCCAGGTAATACATGCTTTAGAGGGCACACTCTCTAAGACCATCCCAGAATATAAGGCTTTGGAGGGCAATGATCTGTAAGACCATCCCAGGTAATACATGCTTTAAAGGGCAACGGGCTGTAAGACCATCCCAGGTAATACATGCTTTAGAGGGCAACGGGCTCTAAGACCATCGCAGAATATACAGGCTTTAGAGGGCAATGGGCTGTAAGTCTATCCCAGGTAATACATGCGTAAGAGGGCAACGGGCTGTGATACTATCCCATGTAATACATGCTTTAGAGGGCAACGGCTGTAAGACTATCCCAGGTAATACATGCTTTAGAGGGCAATGGGCTGTAATACTATCCCAGGTAATACATGCTTTAGAGGGCAATGGGCTGTAAGACCATCCCAGGTAATTCATGGTTTAGAGGGCAACGGGCTCTAAGACCATCCCAGAATATACAGGCTTTAGAGGACAATGGGCTGTAAGTCAATCCCAGGTAATACATGCGTAAGAGGGCAACGGGCTGTGATACTATCCCATGTAATACATGCTTTAGAGGGCAACGGGCTGTAAGACTTTCCCAGGTAATACATGCTTTAGATGGCAATTGGCTGTAATGCTATCCCAGGTAATACATGCTTTAGAGGGCAATGGGCTGTAAAACCATCCCAGGTAATACATGCTTTAGAGGGCAACGGGCTGGAAGACCATCCCAAGTAATACATGCTTTAGAGGGCAACAGGCTCTAAGACCATCCCAGAATATATAGGCTTTAGAGGGCAATGGGCTTTAAAACCATCCCAGATAATACATGCTTTAGATCGCAATGGGCTGTAAGATTATCCCAGATAATACAGGCTTTAGAGGCCAACGGGCTGTAAGACTATCCCAGATAGTACATGCTTTAGATGACAATGTGCTGTAAGACTACCCCAGGTTATACAGCTTTGGAGGGCAACGGGCTGTAAGACCAACCCAGGTAATACATGTTTTAGAGGGCAACGGGCTGTAAGACCATCGCAGGTGATACATGCTTTAGAGGGAAATGGGCTGTAAGACTATCCCAGGTAATACATGCTTTAGAGGGCAATGGGCTGTCGACCATCCCACATAATACATGCTTTAGAGGGCAACGGGCTGTAATTCTATCCCAGGTAATACATGCTTAAGAGGGCAAGGGGCTGTAAGACTATCCCAGGCAATACATGCTTTAGAGTGCAAAGGGCTGTAAGACTATCCCAGGTAATACATGCTTTAGAGTGCAACAGGCTGTAAGACTATCCCAGGTAATATATGCTTTAGAGGGCAACGGGCTGTAATACTATCCCAGGTAATACATGCTTTAGAGGGCAATGGGCTGTAAGACCATCCCAGGTAATACATACTTTAGAGGGCAATAGACTGTAAGACCATCCCAGGTAATACATGCTTTAGAAGGCACAGGCTCTAAGACCATCCCAGAATATAAGGCTTTAGAGGGCAATGGGCTGTAAGACCATCCCAGATAATACATGCTTTAGATGGCAACGGGCTGTAAGACTATCCCACGCTAGTACATGCTTTAGAGGTCATCGGGCTGTAAGACTATCCCAGGTAATACATGCTTTAGAGGGCAATGGGCTGTAATACTATCCCAGGTAATACATGCTTTAGAGGGCAATGGGCTGTAAAACCATCCCATGTAATACATGCTTTAAAGGGAAACGGGCTGTAAGACCATCCCAGGTAATACATGCTTTAGAGGGCAACAGGCTCTAAGACCATCGCAGAATATACAGGCTTTAGAGGGCAATGGGCTGTAAGTCTATCCCAGGTAATACATGCGTAAGAGGGCAACGGGCTGTGATACTATCCCATGTAATACATGCTTTAGAGGGCAACGGGCTGTAAGACTATCCCAGGTAATACATGCTTTAGAGGGCAAGGGGCTGTAATACTATCCCAGGTAATACATGCTTTAGAGGGCAACAGGCTATAAGACTATCCCAGGTAATACATGCTTTAGAGGGCAATGGGCTGTAATACTATCCCAGGTAATACATGCTTTTGAGGGCAACGGGCTGTAAGACCATCCCGGGTAATACATGCTTTAGAGGGCAACGGGCTGTAAGACCATCCCAAGTAATACATGCTTTAGAGGGCAACAGGCTCTAAGACCATCCCAGAATATATAAGCTTTAGAGGGCAATGGGCTGTAAAACCATCCCAGATAATAAAGGCTTTAGAGGCCAACGGGCTGTAAGACTATCCCAGAGAGTACATGCTTTAGAGGTCAGTGGGCTGTAAGACTATCCTAGATAATACATGCTTTAGAGGGAAACGGGCTGTAAGAACATCCAAGATTGTATATGCTTTAGATGGCAACGGGCTATAAGACCATCCCAGGTAATACATGCTTTAGAGGGCAACGGGCTCTAAGACCATCGCAGAATATACAGGCTTTAGAGGGCAATGGGCTGTAAGTCTATCCCAGGTAATACATGCTTAAGAGGGCAACAGGCTGTGATACTATCCCAGGTAATACATGCTTTAGAGGGCAACGGGCTATAAGACCATCCCAGGTAATACATGCTTTAGAGGGCAATGGGCTATAAGACTATCGAGGTAATACAGGCTTTAGATGGCAACGGGCTATAAGACCATCCCAGGTAATACATGCTTTAGATGACAATGGGCTGTAAAACCATCCCAGATAATACAGTCTTTAGAGGCCAACGGGCTATAAAACCATCCCAGGTAATACATTCTTTAGAGGGCAACGGGCTGTAAGACCATCCCAGATAGTACATGCTTTAGATGGCAACAGCCTATAAGACGATCCCAGGCAATACAGGTTTATTAGGGCAACGGGCTGTACTTCTATCCCAGGTAATACATGCTTTAGAGGACATCGGGCTGTAAGACTATCCCAGGTAATACATGCTTTAGAGGGCAACAGGCTGTAAGACTATCCCAGGTAATGCATGCTTTAGAGGGCAACTGACTGTAGGACTATCGCAGGTAATACATGATTTAGAGGGCAATGGGCTGTAGTACTATCCCAGGTAATACATGCATTAGAGGGCAATGGGGTGTAAGACTATCCCAGGTAATACGTGCTTTAGAGGGCAATGAGCTTTAAGACCATCCCAGCTAATGCATGCTTTAGAGGACAACGGGCTGTAAAACTATCCCATATAATACAGGCTTTTGAGGGCAACAGGCTGTACTTCTATCCCAGGTAATACATGCTTTAGAGGGAAACAAACTGTAAGACTATCCCAGGTAATGCATGCTTTAGAGGGCAACTGGCTGTAGGACTATCCCAGGTAATACATGCTTTAGAGGGCAATGGGCTGAAATACTATCCCAGGTAATACATGCATTAGAGGGCAATGGGGTGTAAGACTATCCCAGGTAATACGTGCTTTAGAGGGCAATGAGCTTTAAGACCATCCCAGCTAATGCATGCTTTAGAGGACAATGGGCTGTAAGACTATCCCAGATAATACATACTTTAGATGGCAACGAGCTGTAAGACTATCCCAGATAATACAGGCTTTAGAGGGCAACGGGCTGTAAGACTATCCCAGATAATACAGGCTTTAGAGGGCAACGGGCTGTAAGTCTATCCCAGTTAATACATGCTTTAGAGGACAACGGGCTGTAAGACTATCCCAGGTAATACAGGCTTTAGAGGGCAACGGGCTGTAAGACTATCCTAGGTAATACATGCTTTAGAGGGCAACGGGCTGTAAGACTATCCCAGGTAATACATGCTTTAGAGGGCAAGGGGCTGTAAGACTATCCCAGGTAATACATGCTTTAGAGTGCAAAGGGCTGTAAGACTATCCCAGGTAATACATGCTTTAGAGTGCAACAGGCTGTAAGACTATCCCAGGTAATACATGCTTTAGAGGGCAATGGGCTGTAATACTATCCCAGGTAATACATGCTTTAGAGGGCAATGGGCTGTAAGACCATCCCAGGTAATACATACTTTAGAGTGCAAAGGACTGTAAGACCATCCCAGGTAATACATGCTTTAGAGGGCACAGGCTCTAAAACCATCCCAGAATATAAGGCTTCAGAGGGCAATGGGCTGTAACACCATCCCAGATAACACATGCTTTAAATGGCAACGGGCTGTAAGACTATCCCACAGTAGTACTTCTTTAGAGGGCAACGGGCTGTAAGACTATCCCAGGTAATACATGCTTTAGAGGGCAATGGGCTGTAATACTATCCCAGGTAATACATGCTTTAGAGGGCAATGGGCTGTAAAACCATCCCAGGTAATACATGCTTTAGAGGGCAACGGGCTCTAAGACCATCCCAGAATATACAGGCTTTAGAGGACAATGGGCTGTAAGTCAATCCCAGGTAATACATGCGCAAGAGGGCAACGGGCTGTGATACTATCCCATGTAATACATGCTTTAGAGGGCAACGGGCTGTAAGACTATCCCAGGTAATTCATGCTTTAGATGGCAATGGGCTGTAATACTATCCCAGGTAATACATGCTTTAGAGGGCAATGGGCTGTAAGACCATCCCAGGTAATACATGCTTTAGAGGGCAAAGGACTGTAAGACCATCCCAGGTAATACATGCTTTAGAGGGCACAGGCTCTAAGACCATCCCAGAATATCAGGCTTTGGAGGGCAATGGGCTGTAGGACCATCCCAGATAACACATGCTTAAATGGCAACGGGCTGTAAGACTATCCCACAGTAGTACTTACTTTAGAGGGCAACGGGCTGTAAGACTATCCCAGGTAATACATGCTTTAGAGGGCAATGGGCTGTAATACTATCCCAGGTAATACATGCTTTAGAGGGCAATGGGCTGTAAAACCATCCCAGGTAATACATGGTTTAGAGGGCTACGGGCTCTAAGACCATCCCAGAATATACAGGCTTTAGAGGACAATAGGCTGTAAGTCAATCCCAGGTAATACATGCGTAAGAGGGCAACGGGCTGTGATACTATCCCATGTAATACATGCTTTAGAGGGCAACGGGCTGTAAGACTATCCCAGGTAATACATACTTTAGATGGCAACGGGCTGTAAGACTATCCCAGATAATACAGGCTTTAGAGGGCAACGGGCTGTAAGTCTATCCCAGTTAATACATGCTTTAGAGGACAACGGGCTGTAAGACTATCCCAGGTAATACAGGCTTTAGAGGGCAACGGGCTGTAAAACTATCTCAGGTAATACATGCTTTAGAGGGCAACGGGCTGTAAGGCTATCCCAGGTAATACATGCTTTAGAGGGCAAGGGGCTGTAAGACTATCCCAGGTAATACATGCTTTAGAGTGCAAAGGGCTGTAAGACTATCCCAGGTAATATATGCTTTAGAGTGCAAAGGACTGTAAGACCATCCCAGGTAATACATGCTTTAGAGGGCACAGGCTCTAAAACCATCCCAGAATAAAAGGCTTCAGAGGGCAATGGGCTGTAACACCATCCCAGATAACACATGCTTTAAATGGCAACGGGCTGTAAGACTATCCCACAGTAGTACTTCTTTAGAGGGCAACGGGCTGTAAGACTATCCCAGGTAATACATGCTTTAGAGGGCAATGGGCTGTAATACTATCCCAGGTAATACATGCTTTAGAGGGCAATGGGCTGTAAAACCATCCCAGGTAATACATGCTTTAGAGGGCAACGGGCTCTAAGACCATCCCAGAATATACAGGCTTTAGAGGACAATGGGCTGTAAGTCAATCCCAGGTAATACATGCGCAAGAGGGCAACGGGCTGTGATACTATCCCATGTAATACATGCTTTAGAGGGCAACGGGCTGTAAGACTATCCCAGGTAATTCATGCTTTAGATGGCAATGGGCTGTAATACTATCCCAGGTAATACATGCTTTAGAGGGCAATGGGCTGTAAGACCATCCCAGGTAATACATGCTTTAGAGGGCAAAGGACTGTAAGACCATCCCAGGTAATACATGCTTTAGAGGGCACAGGCTCTAAGACCATCCCAGAATATGAGGCTTTGGAGGGCAATGGGCTGTAGGACCATCCCAGATAACACATGCTTAAATGGCAACGGGCTGTAAGACTATCCCACAGTAGTACTTACTTTAGAGGGCAACGGGCTGTAAGACTATCCCAGGTAATACATGCTTTAGAGGGCTACGGGCTCTAAGACCATCCCAGAATATACAGGCTTTAGAGGACAATGGGCTGTAAGTCAATCCCAGGTAATACATGCGTAAGAGGGCAACGGGCTGTGATACTATCCCATGTAATACATGCTTTAGAGGGCAACGGGCTGTAAGACTTTCCCAGGTAATACATGCTTTAGATGGCAATTGGCTGTAATGCTATCCCAGGTAATACATGCTTTAGAGGGCAATGGGCTGTAAAACCATCCCAGGTAATACATGCTTTAGAGGGCAACGGGCTGGAAGACCATCCCAAGTAATACATGCTTTAGAGGGCAACAGGCTCTAAGACCATCCCAGAATATATAGGCTTTAGAGGGCAATGGGCTTTAAAACCATCCCAGATAATACATGCTTTAGATCGCAATGGGCTGTAAGATTATCCCAGATAATACAGGCTTTAGAGGCCAACGGGCTGTAAGACTATCCCAGATAGTACATGCTTTAGATGACAATGTGCTGTAAGACTACCCCAGGTTATACAGCTTTGGAGGGCAACGGGCTGTAAGACCAACCCAGGTAATACATGTTTTAGAGGGCAACGGGCTGTAAAACCATCGCAGGTGATACATGCTTTAGAGGGAAATGGGCTGTAAGACTATCCCAGGTAATACATGCTTTAGAGGGCAATGGGCTGTCGACCATCCCACATAATACATGCTTTAGAGGGCAACGGGCTGTAATTCTATCCCAGGTAATACATGCTTAAGAGGGCAAGGGGCTGTAAGACTATCCCAGGCAATACATGCTTTAGAGTGCAAAGGGCTGTAAGACTATCCCAGGTAATACATGCTTTAGAGTGCAACAGGCTGTAAGACTATCCCAGGTAATATATGCTTTAGAGGGCAACGGGCTGTAATACTATCCCAGGTAATACATGCTTTAGAGGGCAATGGGCTGTAAGACCATCCCAGGTAATACATACTTTAGAGGGCAATAGACTGTAAGACCATCCCAGGTAATACATGCTTTAGAAGGCACAGGCTCTAAGACCATCCCAGAATATAAGGCTTTAGAGGGCAATGGGCTGTAAGACCATCCCAGATAATACATGCTTTAGATGGCAACGGGCTGTAAGACTATCCCACGCTAGTACATGCTTTAGAGGTCATCGGGCTGTAAGACTATCCCAGGTAATACATGCTTTAGAGGGCAATGGGCTGTAATACTATCCCAGGTAATACATGCTTTAGAGGGCAATGGGCTGTAAAACCATCCCATGTAATACATGCTTTAAAGGGAAACGGGCTGTAAGACCATCCCAGGTAATACATGCTTTAGAGGGCAACAGGCTCTAAGACCATCGCAGAATATACAGGCTTTAGAGGGCAATGGGCTGTAAGTCTATCCCAGGTAATACATGCGTAAGAGGGCAACGGGCTGTGATACTATCCCATGTAATACATGCTTTAGAGGGCAACGGGCTGTAAGACTATCCCAGGTAATACATGCTTTAGAGGGCAAGGGGCTGTAATACTATCCCAGGTAATACATGCTTTAGAGGGCAACAGGCTATAAGACTATCCCAGGTAATACATGCTTTAGAGGGCAATGGGCTGTAATACTATCCCAGGTAATACATGCTTTAGAGGGCAACGGGCTGTAAGACCATCCCGGGTAATACATGCTTTAGAGGGCAACGGGCTGTAAGACCATCCCAAGTAATACATGCTTTAGAGGGCAACAGGCTCTAAGACCATCCCAGAATATATAAGCTTTAGAGGGCAATGGGCTGTAAAACCATCCCAGATAATAAAGGCTTTAGAGGCCAACGGGCTGTAAGACTATCCCAGAGAGTACATGCTTTAGAGGTCAGTGGGCTGTAAGACTATCCTAGATAATACATGCTTTAGAGGGAAACGGGCTGTAAGAACATCCAAGATTGTATATGCTTTAGATGGCAACGGGCTATAAGACCATCCCAGGTAATACATGCTTTAGAGGGCAACGGGCTCTAAGACCATCGCAGAATATACAGGCTTTAGAGGGCAATGGGCTGTAAGTCTATCCCAGGTAATACATGCTTAAGAGGGCAACAGGCTGTGATACTATCCCAGGTAATACATGCTTTAGAGGGCAACGGGCTATAAGACCATCCCAGGTAATACATGCTTTAGAGGGCAATGGGCTATAAGACTATCGAGGTAATACAGGCTTTAGATGGCAACGGGCTATAAGACCATCCCAGGTAATACATGCTTTAGATGACAATGGGCTGTAAAACCATCCCAGATAATACAGTCTTTAGAGGCCAACGGGCTATAAAACCATCCCAGGTAATACATTCTTTAGAGGGCAACGGGCTGTAAGACCATCCCAGATAGTACATGCTTTAGATGGCAACAGCCTATAAGACGATCCCAGGCAATACAGGTTTATTAGGGCAACGGGCTGTACTTCTATCCCAGGTAATACATGCTTTAGAGGACATCGGGCTGTAAGACTATCCCAGGTAATACATGCTTTAGAGGGCAACAGGCTGTAAGACTATCCCAGGTAATGCATGCTTTAGAGGGCAACTGACTGTAGGACTATCGCAGGTAATACATGCTTTAGAGGGCAATGGGCTGTAGTACTATCCCAGGTAATACATGCATTAGAGGGCAATGGGGTGTAAGACTATCCCAGGTAATACGTGCTTTAGAGGGCAATGAGCTTTAAGACCATCCCAGCTAATGCATGCTTTAGAGGACAACGGGCTGTAAAACTATCCCATATAATACAGGCTTTTGAGGGCAACAGGCTGTACTTCTATCCCAGGTAATACATGCTTTAGAGGGAAACAAACTGTAAGACTATCCCAGGTAATGCATGCTTTAGAGGGCAACTGGCTGTAGGACTATCCCAGGTAATACATGCTTTAGAGGGCAATGGGCTGAAATACTATCCCAGGTAATACATGCATTAGAGGGCAATGGGGTGTAAGACTATCCCAGGTAATACGTGCTTTAGAGGGCAATGAGCTTTAAGACCATCCCAGCTAATGCATGCTTTAGAGGACAATGGGCTGTAAGACTATCCCAGATAATACATACTTTAGATGGCAACGAGCTGTAAGACTATCCCAGATAATACAGGCTTTAGAGGGCAACGGGCTGTAAGACTATCCCAGATAATACAGGCTTTAGAGGGCAACGGGCTGTAAGTCTATCCCAGTTAATACATGCTTTAGAGGACAACGGGCTGTAAGACTATCCCAGGTAATACAGGCTTTAGAGGGCAACGGGCTGTAAGACTATCCTAGGTAATACATGCTTTAGAGGGCAACGGGCTGTAAGACTATCCCAGGTAATACATGCTTTAGAGGGCAAGGGGCTGTAAGACTATCCCAGGTAATACATGCTTTAGAGTGCAAAGGGCTGTAAGACTATCCCAGGTAATACATGCTTTAGAGTGCAACAGGCTGTAAGACTATCCCAGGTAATACATGCTTTAGAGGGCAATGGGCTGTAATACTATCCCAGGTAATACATGCTTTAGAGGGCAATGGGCTGTAAGACCATCCCAGGTAATACATACTTTAGAGTGCAAAGGACTGTAAGACCATCCCAGGTAATACATGCTTTAGAGGGCACAGGCTCTAAAACCATCCCAGAATATAAGGCTTCAGAGGGCAATGGGCTGTAACACCATCCCAGATAACACATGCTTTAAATGGCAACGGGCTGTAAGACTATCCCACAGTAGTACTTCTTTAGAGGGCAACGGGCTGTAAGACTATCCCAGGTAATACATGCTTTAGAGGGCAATGGGCTGTAATACTATCCCAGGTAATACATGCTTTAGAGGGCAATGGGCTGTAAAACCATCCCAGGTAATACATGCTTTAGAGGGCAACGGGCTCTAAGACCATCCCAGAATATACAGGCTTTAGAGGACAATGGGCTGTAAGTCAATCCCAGGTAATACATGCGCAAGAGGGCAACGGGCTGTGATACTATCCCATGTAATACATGCTTTAGAGGGCAACGGGCTGTAAGACTATCCCAGGTAATTCATGCTTTAGATGGCAATGGGCTGTAATACTATCCCAGGTAATACATGCTTTAGAGGGCAATGGGCTGTAAGACCATCCCAGGTAATACATGCTTTAGAGGGCAAAGGACTGTAAGACCATCCCAGGTAATACATGCTTTAGAGGGCACAGGCTCTAAGACCATCCCAGAATATCAGGCTTTGGAGGGCAATGGGCTGTAGGACCATCCCAGATAACACATGCTTAAATGGCAACGGGCTGTAAGACTATCCCACAGTAGTACTTACTTTAGAGGGCAACGGGCTGTAAGACTATCCCAGGTAATACATGCTTTAGAGGGCAATGGGCTGTAATACTATCCCAGGTAATACATGCTTTAGAGGGCAATGGGCTGTAAAACCATCCCAGGTAATACATGGTTTAGAGGGCTACGGGCTCTAAGACCATCCCAGAATATACAGGCTTTAGAGGACAATAGACTGTAAGTCAATCCCAGGTAATACATGCGTAAGAGGGCAACGGGCTGTGATACTATCCCATGTAATACATGCTTTAGAGGGCAACGGGCTGTAAGACTATCCCAGGTAATACATACTTTAGATGGCAACGGGCTGTAAGACTATCCCAGATAATACAGGCTTTAGAGGGCAACGGGCTGTAAGTCTATCCCAGTTAATACATGCTTTAGAGGACAACGGGCTGTAAGACTATCCCAGGTAATACAGGCTTTAGAGGGCAACGGGCTGTAAAACTATCCCAGGTAATACATGCTTTAGAGGGCAACGGGCTGTAAGGCTATCCCAGGTAATACATGCTTTAGAGGGCAAGGGGCTGTAAGACTATCCCAGGTAATACATGCTTTAGAGTGCAAAGGGCTGTAAGACTATCCCAGGTAATATATGCTTTAGAGTGCAAAGGACTGTAAGACCATCCCAGGTAATACATGCTTTAGAGGGCACAGGCTCTAAAACCATCCCAGAATAAAAGGCTTCAGAGGGCAATGGGCTGTAACACCATCCCAGATAACACATGCTTTAAATGGCAACGGGCTGTAAGACTATCCCACAGTAGTACTTCTTTAGAGGGCAACGGGCTGTAAGACTATCCCAGGTAATACATGCTTTAGAGGGCAATGGGCTGTAATACTATCCCAGGTAATACATGCTTTAGAGGGCAATGGGCTGTAAAACCATCCCAGGTAATACATGCTTTAGAGGGCAACGGGCTCTAAGACCATCCCAGAATATACAGGCTTTAGAGGACAATGGGCTGTAAGTCAATCCCAGGTAATACATGCGCAAGAGGGCAACGGGCTGTGATACTATCCCATGTAATACATGCTTTAGAGGGCAACGGGCTGTAAGACTATCCCAGGTAATTCATGCTTTAGATGGCAATGGGCTGTAATACTATCCCAGGTAATACATGCTTTAGAGGGCAATGGGCTGTAAGACCATCCCAGGTAATACATGCTTTAGAGGGCAAAGGACTGTAAGACCATCCCAGGTAATACATGCTTTAGAGGGCACAGGCTCTAAGACCATCCCAGAATATGAGGCTTTGGAGGGCAATGGGCTGTAGGACCATCCCAGATAACACATGCTTAAATGGCAACGGGCTGTAAGACTATCCCACAGTAGTACTTACTTTAGAGGGCAACGGGCTGTAAGACTATCCCAGGTAATACATGCTTTAGAGGGCTACGGGCTCTAAGACCATCCCAGAATATACAGGCTTTAGAGGACAATGGGCTGTAAGTCAATCCCAGGTAATACATGCGTAAGAGGGCAACGGGCTGTGATACTATCCCATGTAATACATGCTTTAGAGGGCAACGGGCTGTAAGACTATCCCAGGTAATACATACTTTAGATGGCAACGGGCTGTAAGACTATCCCAGATAATACAGGCTTTAGAGGGCAACGGGCTGTAAGTCTATCCCAGTTAATACATGCTTTAGAGGACAACGGGCTGTAAGACTATCCCAGGTAATACAGGCTTTAGAGGGCAACGGGCTGTAAGACTATCCCAGGTAATACATGCTTTAGAGGGCAACGGGCTGTAAGGCTATCCCAGGTAATACATGCTTTAGAGGGCAAGGGGCTGTAAGACTATCCCAGGTAATACATGCTTTAGAGTGCAAAGGGCTGTAAGACTATCCCAGGTAATATATGCTTTAGAGTGCAAAGGACTGTAAGACCATCCCAGGTAATACATGCTTTAGAGGGCACAGGCTCTAAGACCATCCCAAAAATATATGGCTTTGGAGGGCAATGGGCTGTAAGACCATCCCAGATAACACACGCTTTAAATGGCAACGGGCTGTAAGACTATCCCACAGTAGTACTTACTTTAGAGGGCAACGGGCTGTAAGACTATCTCAGGTAATACATGCTTTAGAGGGCAATGGGCTGTAATACTATCCCAGGTAATACATGCTTTAGAGGGCAATGGGCTGTAAGACCATCCCAGGTAATACATGGTTTAGAGGGCAACGGGCTCTAAGATCATCCCAGAATATACAGGCTTTAGAGGACAATGGGCTGTAAGTCAATCCCAGGTAATACATGCTTTAGATGGCAATCGGCTGTAATACTATCCCAGGTAATACATGCTTTAGAGGGCAATGGGCTGTAAGACCATCCCAGGTAATACATGCTTTAGAGGGCAACGGGCTGGAAGACCATCCCAAGTAATACATGCTTTAGAGGGCAACAGGCTATAAGACCATCCCAGAATATATAGGCTTTAGAGGGCAATGGGCTTTAAAACCATCCCAGATAATACATGCTTTAGATGCAATGGGCTGTAAGATTATCCCAGATAATACAGGCTTTAGAGGCCAACGGGCTGTAAGACTATCCCAGATAGTACATGCTTTAGATGACAATGTGCTGTAAGACCACCCCAAGTTATACAGCTTTGGAGGGCAACGGGCTGTAAGACCAACCCAGGTAATACATGTTTTAGAGGGCAACGGGCTGTAAGACCATCCCAGGTGATACATGCTTTAGAGGGAAATGGGCTGTAAGACTATCCCAGGTAATACATGCTTTAGAGGGCAATGGGATGTTAGACTATCCAAGGTAAGACATGCTTTAGAGGGCAACGAGCTGTAAGACTATCCCAGATAATACATGCTTTAGAGGGCAGTGGGCTGTAAGACTATCCCAGATAATACATGCTTTAGATGGCAATTGGCTGTAAGACTATCCAAGATAATAAAGGCTTTAGAGGGCAACGAGCTGTAAGACTATCATAGGTAATACATGCTTTAGAGGGCGATGGGCTGTAAGACCATCCCAGGTAATACATGCTTTAGAGGGCAACGGGCTGGAAGACCATCCCAAGTAATACATGCTTTAGAGGGCAACAGGCTCTAAGACCATCCCAGAATATATAGGCTTTAGAGGGCAATGGGCTTTAAAACCATCCCAGATAATACATGCTTTAGATCGCAATGGGATGTAAGATTATCCCAGATAATACAGGCTTTAGAGGGCAACGGGCTGTAAGACCATACCAGGTAATACATGCTTTAGAGGTCAACGGGCTGTAAGACCATCCCAGGTAATACATCCTTTAGAGGGCAACAGGCTGTAAGACTATCCCAGATAATACATACTTTAGATGGCAACGGGCTGTAAGACTATCCCAGATAATACAGGCTTTAGAGGGCAACGGGCTGTAAGACTATCCCAGATAATACAGGCTTTAGAGGGCAATGGTGTTAGGGAGAATTCTCTGGTTAGGCTGAATTTCCCTACCTAGTGAGTCCCCCAGCAGCTTTGCTGGATTTCTGGGGTTTAATTTTTTTCTCCTGCCAAGAGTGAGACTCTTTTACCCTCACTCTTGGACATGTTGAAGTGTGTTTTCTTGGTTAAACCTTGTGTTGAATGGGCTATGGGGTCTTTTACTCCATAGGGCCTCATGTATTTTTGTGATGTGGGTCACACAGCACCCTCTGTGCCGTGACCCAGGGGTGTCCTAGGGACTCCCCAACATAGACTCCATACCCTGGGACTGACTACTGTCTCCCAGGGCATGTAAAGTCACCAAAGACTTTGCTAGTCTTGAATCCTGAACAGAACCAGTACAAACCATCATATTGTGGACGTACTGGCTGGGGCAATTCGATTGCCCCAGGGTCTGTTAGTCGAGGGGGCACGTCTCCGTCCCCCCTGATCGAGTTTTGGCTGGTGGCAGTGGAAACTACTTTTTATATTCGACCGCGAATATTTCCCTATGGGATTTCCCATTGTTTTAGGCTAACACATTTAATTATTTATTTACGGTAGCCTTAAACATACCGCCGGTTTATATATTTATTTTTATAACTCCGGTTGGGACTTTTTGCCAAAACTTGATTCTAAAATGGCGTTGGTGTTCGCCTCTGTAACTCTGACCCAAAGTGGAGCCCTTTGTTCCACTTTTGGCGGGCTTCTCCACAGAAGCCCTCCAAAGTGGTGCCACTCTGTCTGGGGTACTTAGGAGGGGTGGAGGGGGATTTAGGCACCCTGGACTGAGTTACCTTGGTAACTCAAGTCGCACTCCGTCCTGATTGGCCCAAGTGGTGAGCCGCCCGGCTCACCACTTAGCATGTTTGAGTGACAGCTAGGCTGGGTGAATGGGGGTTTGCTGCATAAAAGCAGGGCTTTGGGGACTGGGACTTCAGAAGTCGCCACAGGACCAAGAATCCGACGAGGGAAGAGCTGAGCCGACCTGCTTCGACGACACCACCCGGTGGAGCCCTGCTGAACCGTCTCACCACTTTTCCCGACGACCGAGGAGAACTCTTAACGGAGTGGCTCCTTCCCTTGACTGGTGGGGACAACCAGTTTTCGCCTTCTTTCCGTCCTTTTGAGGTATCTCGTGGCCGCCTTGCCTGTGCCAAGCACCCCGGCATCCGGAATACCACACTTTACCCCCATACCGCGAAAGTCGGTACCAACCCTTTAACCGGAGGACTCCGCGGCTGGTTTCTTCCCGGGCAGTGCTACGACCTTTCTCTTCTGCTCTTCAGCGAGATATTCTTCTCCCCTGACCGACGTCGAGCCTTGCTGTCGCTGCCTGGAACAACTGCCCCCGCTGGAGGATCCTTTCCGCTTAAGGTACTGTGTTCCGCCTGGCTTCCCTTGCTACCGACTGTACGGGGTAGATTTAGTCCCCGGCTTTCGAACCTGGGAGTGCCTGGGACACTTTGGCTAAACTTTCTGAGCCACTCTAAACTCTTTTTGACTCTTTGCAAGACTTTGAATCTCTAACTAACAGTGTGATCTTGGGCACATTTTCGCTCCGGCTACTCTAAGAGTGGGCCCTGCCTAGTGACTTTTGCTCACCTGTGACTTTATTCTTCTTTAAGCCTATTGCAAGTGTTCTGGACCTTAGAGTGGTGTGTCTAACCTATTTCTGCTTTTTCTCTCCCTTTCTTGGAAACTACTAGAGTGTCATCTAACGTTAAGCACTCACCTCTGTTTTAATTAAGTGGTGTTAACCTAGAGTTGTCTAGATAGGAGAAAGGATTGAATTTACTTTCAGTATAACTGTGTTGAAGTGCTTTTACTATATCTTTGCTAGAGTGTTTTTAACTTATGTGTATTTTAAATAAATAACTATATACTTTTGAAACCAAGCTCTGGTCAGTGTTTGCTTGTGCTATTGTGTTTTGGTACATATTGTGTATACTTTACATACTGCCTAACTCTTCTTGAGAGAAGTCTGACTGCTCAGCCACAGCTACCAGGTAAATCTGGGTGGTACAGACTGCTACCAAAGGGGTTTACTGCTCTACCTGTAGTCTTAAATCTTTTGCAGTGTTCCCCAAGGGAACTGCACAGGTTTCTGCCTAACACTGGTGTACAGCGGTGGGATTTGTATTGAGTATACATTTTATTGTGCTTTAGATACCTTAGTGCAACTAACCACAAAGCTTAGCACTGAAAAAGTAAAACCTCTAACATGTCAGTTATAGAAAGCTATAGTCAAGAGTCCCTTGCAGCCAAAACTGCTGATTGTTTAAGAGTGCTCTGTAAACATAAGGATCTCCTGACTAAGGGCAAGAAAATGGAGCTGATTGAAAGATTGTTAGCTAACCAAAGTCTGGGTGATGGTTCAGAGGAGCCTACCACTCCAGCAACTGTAGATGACAGTATTGAAGTTAACATGGAGCAAAATGTTGATGTTTCTGAGGAAGAGTCAGAAGAGGAGGGTGAGGCTGTTGTAACTGTCCCCCCTAGGCCTCTGCCTGCTCTACCTGCTGTGCCTACTGGACCTTTACCAGGTCCCACATTTAGTCCTCAGTACTTTGAACTGGAGAAAATGAAGCTAGAATTGGAGTATAAGAAACTTAATGCTCAAACTGACAAAGAACTAAGGCTAAGGGAAATGGAGCTCAAGTATGACTTAGAAATGAAGAAATTATCTGTTGAGAATGTTTCTCTCTCTGGCTCCTCTAGAAGTTCCAGTCCTAAAAGACCCCGGATGCCTAAAGAATTGGTTGGTATGTATGAGCCTAAGTTGGATGTGTTGGATTGGTTGTCTCTGTTTGAATATAATCATGGGCTCCAGAACATCACAGGAAATGACTTACTCACCTGGTTGTTCTCTAGGCTTCCCCCTGTTGCAACTGATGTGGTAATGGAGATGGGGGAGGAGGATAGGAAGGACTATGAATGTGTGAAACTAGCTTTGATAGCTAGGTTTGGGAAGACCCCTTCCCAGTATCTTAAGAGGTTTAGGAGCCTCAAAAAGCATGATGGTACCCCTTGGGCTACCTGGGTGAATGAATGTTTGAAAAACTTAGAGGGATGGATTAAGGGTTACAAGGTGAACACTTATGAAGGTATGAAGAATTTGTTTATGTTGGAGACTATTTATGATGCCTGCTCTCCTGAGCTCAGACAACACTTGGCTGATTCCAGGGAATTAGATTCCCGGAAGCTAGCTAAGGCTGCTGACTTGTGGGTTGCCAACAGGGCCACTCACAAGGATTCTGGGGTAACTCAGAAGAAGGATGGGGAAAAACAGTCTAAGAAGGACTCCAAAGAGAATTCTAATACTACAAATTCCAAAGAGGGCCCCAAACAAAACTATAAGGGTAAGCCACAAGGGAAACCAAATCAGGCTAGTGTACCTTCTGGTCCCAGACCAGAAGGAGGTCAGAACAAGCCTCCATTCCAGCGAGCCTTTGGCTCATGCTTTGTTTGTAAGGCTACTGACCATGTGAAAGGAGATCCCAGATGTAAGGGTAAACCTTCAGGGGTCCAGCTTGCCTCCTTAGCCTTCGCTCCAGAAGAGGAAGTACATATGGCAAGTGGAAACTTTCTATTACTAGCTGATGAACCCACTGGAGTCTCAGCTAGTGTTTCTTTAGTCTCTCTGGGGTTGTGGGAGCAACAGAATTTAGATGTCTATAACTCTATCCCAGATAATACTAAAGAGTATTATAAGGACAGTGTCCAGGTGAATGGTCAGGAGACTCCTGCCATTAGGGACACTGGAGCCAGCATAACTGTGGTGGATGAATCATTTTTCAAGGCAGAGGATGTTGCTAAGGCACCCAAATGCCTCACCAAGTTAGCTGGTGGGCCTGTGCAGATGTGTCCCCAGTTACCAGTTCTCATCCAATGTAATGATATGGCTGTAAAAATACCTGTCAGTGTACAATATGAAGTGCCAGGTAGGGTTCTGTTGGGTAATGACCTCAAAGCTCTTGGAGTTGTATCTCATACCCCCAGACCTCCTAGCAAAAGGTTTCAGGAACTCACAAAACCTGCAAGGGAGAAAACCCTGAGAGGGTTATCTCAGGAGATGATGACAGAAATCACTCCTCTACCACTGGAGCAACTTACTGCAGTAACTACCAGATCAGGAGCAAAGGGGCAACCCAAGACTCCTAGGAAAAAGCCAGCAGCAAGCACTCCAGTGCTTCCAACAAGGACTTCCCCTAGGTTGTCCAAAGTTACACCTGTAACTCCCCCTCCAGCTGAGGCTGAGAGAGAGGTACAACCCTGTGTGGTTGAGCTAGACTCTGAGGAAGAGCTAGAAGGAGGCCCCAACCTTATTGGAGATTTGGACCCTGAGGACCATCCTGAGCTGCAGTCTTTACTGGCAGAAGGTGGGCCTAGCAGGGCAGCTTTTCGTAAGGGGCAAAGAGAATGTCCAACTCTGGAGGGTCTCCGCCACCAGGCAGCTTCTCAAGCTGATGGGCAAGAGCCTGGGAAGTATAGGTTGCACTGGGAAGATGGCCTCTTCTACAGTGAACCCACTGAGTCTGAACCTGGAGACTACAAACGCCTTGTAGTCCCACAAGAAAACAGACAACAGTTCTTACAACTAGCCCATGAGATACCTTTGGCTGGCCACTTGAGTTTCAAGAAGACCAAGGAAAGGCTCTCACTCTACTTTTATTGGCCAAAGATGGGGGCTGAAGTAGATAGATATTGTAAGAGCTGCCATACCTGCCAGACTTCTGGTAAGGTTGGTTCCAAGAATGTGGCACCTTTAGTGCCTCTCCCAGTTGTGGGAGTCCCATTTGAGAGGGTAGGGATTGACATTGTTGGTCCCCTTGATCCTCCAACCTCCTCAGGCAACAGGTTTATCCTTGTTGTAGTAGACCATGCTACTAGATACCCTGAGGCCATTCCTATGAGGACTGTTACAGCTCCGGCTGTGGCTAAGGCCCTCCTTGGTATTTTTACCAGGGTTGGGTTTCCTAAGGAGGTAATCTCTGACAGGGGGTCAAACTTTATGTCCCACTACATGAAGGCCATGTGGAAAACCTGTGGAGTTACCTACAAGTTCTCAACCGCCTACCACCCTCAGACAAACGGGTTGGTTGAAAGGTTTAACAGAACCATGAAGAGCATGATAGGTGCTTTAGAAGAACCCCTTAAGAAAAAGTGGGACCTTCTACTGCCATGCCTTCTCTTTGCTTATAGAGAAGTCCCTCAGGAGGGAGTAGGTTATTCTCCCTTTGAGCTTCTCTATGGCCATCCAGTCAGAGGTCCATTGGCCCTGATTAAGGAGGGGTTGGAAGGTGCTCCTCCCCTCAAGCCAGTCAGAGTGACTGACTATGTGATAGGTCTCCGGAGGAGAATGTCACACATGATGGCAGAAGCAAGTGACAACTTGAAAGCTGGTCAAGCCCTGGTCAAACATTGGCACGACCAGAAGGCTAACATGGTTGAGTTTACTCAAGACCAGCTAGTTCTAGTTATGCTCCCCACAAGGCAGAGGGCCTTGCAAGACAAATGGATGGGACCCTTCAAGGTTGTGGGAAAACTTGGAGAGGTCAACTATCTGGTGGATCTGGGCAGACCCAGGGAAGCTCCTAGAGTCTTCCACACCAACCGACTAAAAGCCTACATCTCCAGACCTGATGTAGGAGCCTTGCTCCTAGCTTCAGCTGCAGAGGAGGAAGAGAGTGAATCTCTCCCTGATCTCCTCAGAGGTGTACCTTTAGATGAAAAAGTTGAAGGAGTCAATCTCTCTTCAGACCTGACACCTGAGCAACAAGAGGAGTGCAAATCTATGTTAAATCAGTTTGCCTCCCTGTTCTCACTGTCACCAGGCTTGACCCCTTGGGGCCAGCATGAGATACTCACTGGTGACTGTCTGCCAGTCAAAAGCAGAGGATACAGAATGTCGGAACATATCAGAGCCCACATCAAAGGAGAGGTCAAGAAGATGCTTGATCTCGGGGTAATAGAGCCCTCTACTAGTCCATGGTCTAGCCCAGTTGTGTTAGTACCAAAGGCAGGATCCAAAGACTTGAGATTCTGTGTGGACTATAGAGCTCTAAATGCAGTCACCAAGACTGATGCCCACCCTTTGCCCAGGACAGATGAGTTGGTGGATAAACTTGGTGCAGCCAAGTACCTCAGCACATTTGACCTGACGTCAGGCTATTGGCAAATAGCCCTGACAGACCATGCCAAGGAGAAAACTGCATTTTCGACCCCAGTTGGCTTGTACCAGTTTAAGGTCATGCCTTTTGGACTAAAAAATGCACCTGCCACATTCCAAAGGATGGTGAACCAGGTTCTGGCTGGGATGGAAGATTTCTGCATGGCATACTTGGATGACATTGCAGTCTTCAGCCACTCCTGGGAAGAACATGTAAACCACCTAGGACATGTGTTGCAGGCTCTGAAACAGGCCCATTTGACAATCAAAGCCAGTAAGTGCCAGATTGGTCAAAGTAAAGTGGTCTACCTTGGACATGAGGTAGGAGGTGGAGAAATAAGGCCTTTGCCCAGCAAGATTGAAGCTGTGCAAAATTGGACAACACCAACTACTCAAACCCAAGTGAGAGCTTTTCTAGGCCTCACTGGGTATTACAGGAATTTCATTGAGAACTATGGGACCATAGCTTCTCCACTGAATGTAATCTCCTCTCCCAAATTCCCTAAGAAGGTAAAATGGAATGAGGAGTGCAATCAGGCCTTTGAAAAACTGAAGAGAGCTCTTTGCCAGGCTCCAGTATTGAGAGCTCCTGACTACCACCAACCTTTCATTGTACAAACTGATGCTTCCAATGTAGGTATAGGTGCAGTTCTAAGCCAACTGGATGAGAAGGGTAGGGAGCACCCCATTTGCTTCATCAGTAGGAAACTGAAGGATCCTGAGACAAGGTGGGCAACTATCGAAAGAGAATGCTTTGCTATTGTGTGGGCACTGAAGAAGTTTAGGCCATACTTGTATGGTTCTACTTTTGTTATTCAGACTGACCACCAACCCTTGAGATGGTTAATGCAAATGAAAGGGGAAAATCCAAAACTATTGAGATGGTCAATCTGCCTGCAAGGGTTTGATTTCACCATTGAGCACAGGTCAGGGTGTCACCATCAAAATGCTGATGGACTCTCTAGGATGTATATCATCGACTAGAGGTATGAGGTTCATCCAGGAGTGGATTAAATCCTCCTGTCCCTTAGTCTGGGGGGGGCGAGTGTTAGGGAGAATTCTCTGGTTAGGCTGAATTTCCCTACCTAGTGAGTCCCCCAGCAGCTTTGCTGGATTTCTGGGGTTTAATTTTTTTCTCCTGCCAAGAGTGAGACTCTTTTACCCTCACTCTTGGACATGTTGAAGTGTGTTTTCTTGGTTAAACCTTGTGTTGAATGGGCTATGGGGTCTTTTACTCCATAGGGCCTCATGTATTTTTGTGATGTGGGTCACACAGCACCCTCTGTGCCGTGACCCAGGGGTGTCCTAGGGACTCCCCAACATAGACTCCATACCCTGGGACTGACTACTGTCTCCCAGGGCATGTAAAGTCACCAAAGACTTTGCTAGTCTTGAATCCTGAACAGAACCAGTACAAACCATCATATTGTGGACGTACTGGCTGGGGCAATTCGATTGCCCCAGGGTCTGTTAGTCGAGGGGGCACGTCTCCGTCCCCCCTGATCGAGTTTTGGCTGGTGGCAGTGGAAACTACTTTTTATATTCGACCGCGAATATTTCCCTATGGGATTTCCCATTGTTTTAGGCTAACACATTTAATTATTTATTTACGGTAGCCTTAAACATACCGCCGGTTTATATATTTATTTTTATAACTCCGGTTGGGACTTTTTGCCAAAACTTGATTCTAAAATGGCGTTGGTGTTCGCCTCTGTAACTCTGACCCAAAGTGGAGCCCTTTGTTCCACTTTTGGCGGGCTTCTCCACAGAAGCCCTCCAAAGTGGTGCCACTCTGTCTGGGGTACTTAGGAGGGGTGGAGGGGGATTTAGGCACCCTGGACTGAGTTACCTTGGTAACTCAAGTCGCACTCCGTCCTGATTGGCCCAAGTGGTGAGCCGCCCGGCTCACCACTTAGCATGTTTGAGTGACAGCTAGGCTGGGTGAATGGGGGTTTGCTGCATAAAAGCAGGGCTTTGGGGACTGGGACTTCAGAAGTCGCCACAGGACCAAGAATCCGACGAGGGAAGAGCTGAGCCGACCTGCTTCGACGACACCACCCGGTGGAGCCCTGCTGAACCGTCTCACCACTTTTCCCGACGACCGAGGAGAACTCTTAACGGAGTGGCTCCTTCCCTTGACTGGTGGGGACAACCAGTTTTCGCCTTCTTTCCGTCCTTTTGAGGTATCTCGTGGCCGCCTTGCCTGTGCCAAGCACCCCGGCATCCGGAATACCACACTTTACCCCCATACCGCGAAAGTCGGTACCAACCCTTTAACCGGAGGACTCCGCGGCTGGTTTCTTCCCGGGCAGTGCTACGACCTTTCTCTTCTGCTCTTCAGCGAGATATTCTTCTCCCCTGACCGACGTCGAGCCTTGCTGTCGCTGCCTGGAACAACTGCCCCCGCTGGAGGATCCTTTCCGCTTAAGGTACTGTGTTCCGCCTGGCTTCCCTTGCTACCGACTGTACGGGGTAGATTTAGTCCCCGGCTTTCGAACCTGGGAGTGCCTGGGACACTTTGGCTAAACTTTCTGAGCCACTCTAAACTCTTTTTGACTCTTTGCAAGACTTTGAATCTCTAACTAACAGTGTGATCTTGGGCACATTTTCGCTCCGGCTACTCTAAGAGTGGGCCCTGCCTAGTGACTTTTGCTCACCTGTGACTTTATTCTTCTTTAAGCCTATTGCAAGTGTTCTGGACCTTAGAGTGGTGTGTCTAACCTATTTCTGCTTTTTCTCTCCCTTTCTTGGAAACTACTAGAGTGTCATCTAACGTTAAGCACTCACCTCTGTTTTAATTAAGTGGTGTTAACCTAGAGTTGTCTAGATAGGAGAAAGGATTGAATTTACTTTCAGTATAACTGTGTTGAAGTGCTTTTACTATATCTTTGCTAGAGTGTTTTTAACTTATGTGTATTTTAAATAAATAACTATATACTTTTGAAACCAAGCTCTGGTCAGTGTTTGCTTGTGCTATTGTGTTTTGGTACATATTGTGTATACTTTACATACTGCCTAACTCTTCTTGAGAGAAGTCTGACTGCTCAGCCACAGCTACCAGGTAAATCTGGGTGGTACAGACTGCTACCAAAGGGGTTTACTGCTCTACCTGTAGTCTTAAATCTTTTGCAGTGTTCCCCAAGGGAACTGCACAGGTTTCTGCCTAACAAATGGGCTGTAAATCTATCCCAGTTAATACATGCTTTAGAGGACAACGGGCTGTAAGACTATCCCAGGTAATACATGCTTTAGAGGGCAACGGGCTGTAAGACTATCCCAGGTAATACATGCTTTAGAGGGAAACGGGCTGTAAGACTACCCCAGGTAATAAAGGCTTTAGAGGGCAACGGGCTGTAAAACCATACCAGGTAATACATGCTTTAGAGGGCAACAGGCTGTAAGACCATCCCAGGTAATACATCCTTTAGAGGGCAACGGGCTGTAAGACTATCCCAGAAAGAACATGCTTTAGATGACAACAGGCTGTAAGACTACCCCAGGTAATACATGCTTTAGAGGTCAACGGGCTGTAAGACCATACCAGGTAATATATGCTTTAGAGGTCAACGGGCTGTAAGACCATCCCAGGTGATACATCCTTTAGAGGGCAACGGGCTGTAAGACCATCCCAGGTAATATATGATTTGGAGGGCAATGGGCTATAAGACTATCCCAGGTAATGCATGCTTTAGAGGGCAACTGGCTGTAGGACTATCCCAGGTAATACATGCTTTAGAGGGCAATGGGCTGTAATATTATCCCAGGTAATACATGCATTAGAGGGCAATGGGGTGTAAAACTATCCCAGGTAATACCTGCTTTAGAGGGCAAGGAGCTTTAAGGCCATCCCAGCTAATGCATGCTTTAGAGGACAACGGGCTTTAAGACTATCCCAGATAATACATACTTTAGATGGCAACGGGCTGTAAGACTATCCCAGATAATACAGGCTTTAGAGGGCAACGGGCTGTAAGACTATCCCAGATAATACAGGCTTTAGAGGGCAATGGGCTGTAAGTCTATCCCAGTTAATACATGCTTTAGAGGACAACGGGCTGTAAGACTATCCCAGGTAATACATGCTTTAGAGGGCAACGGGCTGTAAGACTATCCCAGGTAATACATGCTTTAGAGGGAAACGGGCTGTAAGACTACCCCAGGTAATAAAGGCTTTAGAGGGCAACGGGCTGTAAAACCATACCAGGTAATACATGCTTTAGAGGGCAACAGGCTGTAAGACCATCCCAGGTAATATATCCTTTAGAGGGCAACGGGCTGTAAGACCATCCCAGGTAATATATGATTTGGAGGGCAATGGGCTATAAGACCAACCCAGGTAATACATGTTTTAGAGGGCAACGGGCTGTAAGACCATCCCAGGTAATACATGCTTTAGAGGGTATTGGGTTGTTCGACTATCCCAGGCAACACATGCTTTAGAGGGCAATGAGCTGTAAGACTATCCCAGACAATACATGCTTTAGAGGGCAGTGGGCTGTAACACTATCCCAGATAAAACATGCTTTAGATGGCAACGGGCTGTAAGACTATCCCAGATAATACAGGCTTTAGAGGGCAACGGGCTGTAAGACTATCCCAGGTAATACAGGCTTTAGAGGGCAACGGGCTGTAAAACCAACCCATGTAATGCATGCTTTAGAGGACAATGGGCTGTAAAACTATCCCAGGTAATACAGGCTTTAGAGGGCAACAGGCTGTAAAACCATCCCAGGTAATACAGGCTTTAGAGGGCAAGAGGCTGTAAGACCATCCCAGGTAATACATGCTTTAGAGGGCAATGGGCTGTAAGACCATCCCAGGTAATACATACTTTAGAGGGCAATGGTCTGTAAAACCATCCCATTTAATACAGGCTTTAGAGGGCAACGGGCTGTAAGACCATCGCAGATAATCCATGCTTTAGATGGCAACTGGCTGTAAGACTATCCCAGGTAATACAGGCTTTATAGGGCAATGGGCTGTAAGAAAATCCCATGTAATACATGCTTTAGAGGGCAATGGGCTGTAAGACCATCCCAGGTAATACATGCTTTAGAGGGCAATGGGCTGTAAGACCATCCCAGATAATACAGGCTTTAGAGGGCAACAGGCTGTAAAACCATGCCAGATAATACATGCTTTAGATGGCAACGGTCTGTAAGACCATCCCAGATAATACAGGCTTTAGAGGGCAACGGGCTGTAAGTCCATCCAAGATAGTACATGCTTTAGATGGCAACGAGCTGTAAGACCATCCCAGGTAATACATGCCTTAGATGGCAACGGGCTATAAGACCATCCCAGGTAATACATGCTTTAGATGGCAATGGGCTGTAAGACCACCCCAGATAATACAGGCTTTAGAGGGCAATGGGCTGTAAGACCATCCCATGTAATACATGCTTTAGAGTGCAAAGGGCTGTAAAACCATCCCAGATAATACAGGCTTTAGAGGGCAACGGGCTATAAGACTATCACAGGTAATACATACTTTAGAGGGCAATGGGCTGTTAGACTATCCCATTTAAGACATGCTTTAGAGGGCAACGGGCTGTAAAACCATCCAAGATAGTATATGCTTTAGATGGCAACGGGCTGTAAAACCATCCCAGGTAATACATGTTTTAGAGGGCAATGGGCTGTAAAACCATCCCAGGTAATAAATGCTTTAGAGGGCAATGGGCTATAAGACTGTCCCAGGTAATACAGGCTTTAGATGGCAACGGGCCATAAGACCATCCCAGGTAATACATGCTTCAGAGGGCAATGGGCTATAAGACTATCCCAAGTAATACAGGCTTTAGATGGCAATGGGCTGTAAGACCATCCCAGATAATACAGTCTTTAGAGGCCAACGGGCTATAAGACCATCCCAGGTAATACATGCTTTAGAGGGCAACGGGCTTTAAGACCATCCCAGATAGTACATGCTTTAGATGGCAACAGGCTATAAGACGATCCCAGGTAATACATGTTTTATAGGGCAACGGGCTGTTAGACCATCCAAGATAATGCAGGCTTTAGAGTCCAACGGGCTATAAAACCATCCCAGGTTCTACATGCTTTAGAGGCCGACGGGCTGTAAGACTATCCAAGGTAATACATGCTTTAGAGGCCGACGGGATGTAATACCATCCCAGGTAATACATGCTTTAGAGGGCAACGGGCTGTAAGACCAACCCAGATAATACATGCTTTAGAGGGCAACGGGCTGTAAGACCATCCCAGATAATAAATGCTTTAGATGGCAAAGGGCTGTAAGACCATCCCAGATAATACAGGCTTTAGAGGCCAACGGGCTTTAAAACCATCCAGGTAATACATGCTTTAGAGGGCAACGGGCTGTAAAAACAACCCAGGTAATACATGCTTTAGAGAGCAACGGACTGTAAGACTATCCCAGATAACACATGCTTTAGATGGCAACTGGCTGTAAGACTATCCCAGATAAAACAGGCTTTAGAGGGCAACGGGCTGTACGTCTATCCCAGGTAATACATGCTTTAGAGGACATTGGGCTGTAAGACTATCCCAGGTAATACATGCTTTAGAGGGCAACAGGCTGTAAGACTATCCCAGGTAATGCATGCTTTAGAGGGCAACTGGCAGTAGGACTATCCCAGGTAATACATGCTTTAGTGGGCAATGGGCTGTAATACTATCCCAGGTAATACATGCATGTGAGGGCAATGGGCTGTAAGACTATCCCAGATGATGCATGGTTTAGATGGCAACGGGCTGTAAGACTATCCCAGATAATACATGCTTTAGAGGGCAATGAGCTTTAAGACCATCCCAGGTAATGCATGCTTTAGAAGACAACAGGCTGTAAGACTATCCCAGATAATACATACTTTAGATGACAACGGGCTGTAAGACTATCCCAGATAATACTGGCTTTAGAGGGCAACGGGCTGTAAGACTATCCCATATAATACAGGCTTTAGAGGGCAATGGGCTGTAAGCCTATCCCATTTAATAAATGCTTTAGAGGACAACGGGCTGTAAGACTATCCCAGGTAATACATGCTTTAGAGGGCAACGGGCTGTAAGACTATCCCAGGTAATACATGCTTTAGAGGGCAACAGGCTGTAAGACTATCCCAGGTAATACATGCTTTAGAGGGCAAGGGGCTGTAAGACTATACCAGGTAATACATGCTTTAGAGTGCAAAGGGCTGTAAGACTTTCCCAGGTAATACATGCTTTAGAGTGCAAAAGGCTGTAAGTCTATCCCAGATAACACATGCTTTAGAGGGCAATGGGCTGTAATACTATCCCAGGTAATACATGCTTTAGAGGGCAATGGGCTGTAAGACCATCCCAGGTAATACATACTTTAGAGGGCAAAGGACTGTAAAACCATCCCAGGTAATACATGCTTTAGAGGGCAACGGGCTGTAAGACTATCCCAGATAATACAGGCTTTTGAGGGCAACAGGCTGCACTTCTATCCCAGGTAATACATGCTTTAGAGGACATTGGGCTGTAAGACTATCCAGGTAATACATGCTTTAGAGGGCAACAGGCTATAAGACTATCCCAGTTAATGCATGCTTTAGAGGGCAACTGACTGTAGGACTATACCAGGTAATACATGCTTTAGAGGGCAATGGGCTATAGTACTATCCCAGGTAATAAATGCATTAGAGGGCAATGGGGTGTAAGACTATCCCATGTAATACATGCTTTAGAGGGCAATGAGCTTTAAGACCATCCCAGCTAATGCATGCTTTAGAGGACAACAGGCTGTAAGACTATCCCAGATAATAAAGGCTTTTGAGGGCAACAGGCTGTACTTCTATCCCAGGTAATACATGCTTTAGAGGACATCGGGCTGTAAGACTATCCCAGGTAATACATGCTTTAGAGGACAACGGGCTGTAAGACTATCCCAGATAATACAGGTTTTAGAGGGCAATGGGCTGTAAGTCTATCCCAGTTAATACATGCTTTAGAGGACAACGGGCTGTAAGACTATCCCAGGTAATACATGCTTTAGAGGGCAACGGGCTGTAAGACTATCCCAGGTAATACATGCTTTAGAGGGCAACGGGCTGTAAGACTATCCCAGGTAATACATGCTTTAGAGGGCAAGGGGCTGTAAGACTATCCCAGGTAATACGTGCTTTAGAGTGCAAAGGGCTGTAAGACTATCCCAGGTAATACATGCTTTAGAGGGCAATGGGCTGTAATACTATCCCAGCAAATACATGCTTTAGAGGGCAATGGGCTGTAAGACCATCCCAGGTAATACATACTTTAGAGGGCAAAGGACTGTAAGACCATCCCATGTAATACATGCTTTAGAGGGCACGGCTCTAAGACCATCCCAAAATATAAGGCTTTAGATGGCAATGGGCTGTAAGACCATCCCAGATAACACATGCTTTAAATGGCAACGGGCTGTAAGACTATCCCACAGTAGTATTTACTTTAGAGGTCAACGGGCTGTAAGACTATCCCAGGTAATACATGCTTTAGAGGGCAATGGGCTGTAATACTATCCCAGGTAATACATGCTTTAGAGGGCAATGGGTTGTAAAACCATCCCAGGTAATACATGCTTTAGAGGGCAACGGGCTGTAAGACCATCCCAGGTAATACATGGTTTAGAGGGCAACAGGCTCTAAAACCATCCCAGAATATACAATCTTTAGAGGACAATGGGCTGTAAGTCAATCCCAGGTAATACATGCGTAAGAGGGCAACGGGCTGTGATACTATCCCATGTAAAACATGCTTTAGAGGGAAACAGGCTGTAAGACTATCCCAGGTAATACATGCTTTAGATGGCAATGGGCTGTAATACTATCCCAGGTAATACATGCTTTAGAGGGCAATGGGCTGTAAGACCATTCCAGGTAATACATGCTTTAGAGGGCAACGGGCTGTAAGACCATCCCAAGTAATACATGCTTTAGAGGGCAACAGGCTCTAAGACCATCCCAGAATATATAGGCTTTAGAGGGCAATGGGCTTTAAAACCATCCCAGATAATACATGCTTTAGATGGCAATGGGCTGTAAGATTATCCCAGATAATGTAGGCTTTAGAGGCCAACGGGCTGTAAGACTATCCCAGATAGATCATGCTTTAGATGACAATGTGCTGTAAGACTACCCCAGGTTATACAGCTTTGGAGGGCAACGGGCTGTAAGACCAACCCAGGTAATACATGTTTTAGAGGGCAACGGGCTGTAAGACCAACCGAGGTGATACATGCTTTAGAGGGAAACGGGCTGTAAGACTATCCCAGGTAATACATGCTTTAGAGGGCAATGGGCTGTTAGACTATCCAAGGTAAGACATGCTTTAGAGGGCAACGAGCTGTAAGACTATCCCAGATAATACATGCTTTAGAGGGCAGTGGGCTGTAAGACTATCCCAGATAATACATGCTTTAGATGGCAATCGGCTGTAAGACTATCCAAGATAATAAAGGCTTTAGAGGGCAACGAGCTGTAAGACTATCCCAGGTATTACAGGCTTTAGAGGGCAACTTGTTGTAAGACTATCCCATGTAATACATGCTTAAGAGGGCAACAGGCTGTAAGACTATCCCAGGTAATACATTCTTTAGAGGGTAACGGGTTGTAAAGCCATCCCAGGTAATACATGGTTTAAAGGTCATCGGCTCTAAGACCATCCCAGAATATAGAGGCTTTAGAGGGCAATGGGCTATAAGACCATCCCAGATAATACATGCTTTAGATGGCAACAGGCTGTAAGATTATCCCAGATAATACAGGCTTTAGAGGCCAACGGGCTGTAAAACTTTCCCAGAAAGAACATGCTTTAGATGACAACAGGCTGTAAGACTACCACAGGTAATACAGGCTTTAGAGTACAACGGGCTGTAAAACCATACCAGGTAATACATGCTTTAGAGGGCAACGGGCTGTAAGACGATCCCAGGTAATACATCCTTTAGAGGGCAACGGGCTGTAAGACCATCCCAGGTAATATATGATTTGGAGGGCAATGGGCTATAAGACTATCCCAGATAATACATACTTTAGATGGCAACGGGCTGTAAAACCATACCAGGTAATGCATGCTTTAGAGGGCAACTGGGTGTAGGACTATCCCAGGTAATACGTGCTTTAGAGGGCAATGAGCTTTAAGACCATCCCAGCTAATGCATGGTTTAGAGGACAACGGGCTGTAAGACTATCCCAGATAATACATACTTTAGATGGCAACGGGCTGTAAGTCTATCCCAGATAATACAGGCTTTAGAGGGCAACGGGCTGTAAGACTATCCCAGGTAATACATGCTTTAGAGGGCAACGGGCTGTAAGACTATCCCAGGTAATACATGCTTTAGAGGGAAACGGGCTGTAAGACTACCCCAGGTAATACAGGCTTTAGAGGGCAACGGGCTGTAAAACCATACCAGGTAATACATGCTTTAGAGGGCAACAGGCTGTAAGACCATCCCAGGTAATACATCCTTTAGAGGGCAACGGGCTGTAAGACCATCCCAGGTAATATATGATTTCGAGGGCAATGGGCTATAAGACCAACCCAGGTAATACATGTTTTAGAGGACAACGGGCTGTAAGACCATCCCAGGTAATACATGCTTTAGAGGGCAATGGGTGGTAAGACTACCCCAGGTAATACATGCTTTAGAGGGCATTGTGCTGTAAAACCATCCCAGGCAACACATGTTTTAGAGGGCAATGAGCTGTAAGACTATCCCAGACAATACATGCTTTATTCGGCAGTGGGCTGTAACACTATCCCAGATAAAACATGCTTTAGATTGCAACGGGCTGTAAGACTATCCCAGATAATACAGGCTTTAGAGGGCAACGGGCTGTAAGACCAACCCATGTAATGCATGCTTTAGAGGACAATGGGCTGTAAAACTATCCCAGGTAATACAGGCTTTAGAGGGCAACAGGCTGTAAGACCATCCCAGGTAATACATACTTTAGAGGGCAATGGCTGTAAGACCGTCCCAGGTAATACATGCTTTAGAGGGCAATGGTCTGTAAGACCATCCCAGGTAATACATGATTTAGATGGCAATGGGCTGTAAGACCATCCCAGGTAATACAGGCTTTAGAGGGTAATGGGCTGTAAAACCATCCCATTTAATACAGGCTTTAGAGGGCAACGGGCTTTAAGACCATCCCAGATAATACATGCTTTAGATGGTAACGGGCTGTAAGACTATCCCAGGTAATACAGGCTTTATAGGGCAATGGGCTGTAAGACCATCCCATGTAATACATGCTTTAGAGGGCAATGGGCTGTAAGACCATCCCAGGTAATACATGCTTTAGAGGGCAATTTTCTGTAAGACCACACCAGATAATACAGGCTTTAGAGGGCAACAGGCTGTAAAACCATGCCAGATAATACATGCTTTAGATGGCAACGGTCTGTAAGACCATCCCAGATAATACAGGCTTTAGAGGCCAACGGGCTATAAGACCATACCAAGTAATACAGGCTTTAGAGGGCAACGGGCTGTAAGACCATCCAAGATAGTACATGCTTTAGATGGCAACGAGCTGTAAGACCATCCCAGGTAATACATGTCTTAGATGGCAACGGGCTACAAGACCATCCCAGGTAATACATGCTTTAGATGGCAACGGGCTGTAAGACCACCCCAGATAATACAGGCTTTAGAGGGCAATGGGCTGTAAAACCATCCCAGGTAATACATCCTTTAGAGGGCAATGGGCTGTAAGACCATCCCATGTAATAAATGATTTGGAGGGCAATGGGCTATAAGACTATCCCAGGTAATGCATGCTTTAGAGGGCAACTGGCTGTAGGACTATCCCAGGTAATACGTGCTTTACAGGGCAATGAGCTTTAAGACCATCCCAGCTAATGCGTGCTTTGGAGGACAACGGGCTGTAAGACTATCCCAGATAATACATACTTTAGATGGCAACGGGCTGTAAGTCTATCCCAGATAATACATGCTTTAGAGGGCAACGGGCTGTAAGACTATCCCAGATAATACAGGCTTTAGAGGGCAATGGGCTGTAAGTCTATCCCAGTTAATACATGCTTTAGAGGACAACAGGCTGTAAGACTATCCCAGGTAATACATGCTTTAGAGGGAAACGGGCAGTAAGACTACCCCAGGTAATACAGGCTTTAGAGGGCAACGGGCTGTAAAACCATACCAGGTAATACATGATTTAGAGGGCAACAGGCTGTAAGACCATCCCAGGTAATACATCCTTTAGAGGGCGACGGGCTGTAAGACCATCCCAGGTAATATATGATTTAGAGGGCAATGGGCTATAAAACCAACCCAGGTAATACATGTTTTAGAGGGCAACGGGCTGTAAGACCATCCCAGGTAATACATGCTTTAGAGGGCAATGGGTGGTAAGACTACCCCAGATAATACATGCTTTAGAGGGGATTGGGCTGTTAGACTATCCCAGGCAACACATGCTTTAGAGGGCAATGAGCTGTAAGACTGTCCCAGACAATACATGCTTTATTGGTCAGTGGGCTGGAACACTATCCCAGATAAAACATGCTTTAGATGGCAACGGGCTGTAAGACTATCCCAGATAATACAGGCTTTAGAGGGCAACGGGCTGTAAGACTATCCCAGGTAATACAGTCTTTAGAGGGCAACGGGCTGTAAAACCAACCCATGCAATGCATGCTTTAGAGGACAATGGGCTGTAAAACTATCCCAGGTAATACAGGCTTTAGAGGGCAACGGGCTGTAAAACCATCCCAGGTAATACATGCTTTAGAGGGCAATTGTCTGTAAGACCATCCCAGGTAATACATGATTTAGAGGGCAATGGGCTGTAAGACCATCCCAGGTATTACAGGCTTTAGAGGGTAATGGGCTGTAAAACCATCCCACTTAATACAGGCTTTAGAGGGCAACGGGCTGTAAGACCATCCCAGATAATACATGCTTTAGATGGCAATGGGCTGTAAGACTATCCCAGGTAATACAGGCTTTATAGGGCAATGGGCTGTAAGACCATCCCATGTAATACATGCTTTAGAGGGCAATGGGCTGTAAGACCATCCCAGGTAATACATGCTTTAGAGGCCAATTTTCTTAAAAACCATCCCAGATAATACAGGCTTTAGAGGGCAACAGGCTGTAAAACCATGCCAGATAAGACATGCTTTAGATGGCAACGGTCTGTAAGACCATCCCAGATAATACAGGCTTTAGAGGCCAACGGGCTATAAAACCATCCCAGGTAATACATGCTTTAGAGGGCAAAGGGCTGTCAGACCATCCAAGATAGTACATGCTTTAGATGGCAACGAGCTGTAAGACCATCCCAGGTAATGCATGCCTTAGATGGCAACGGGCTATAAGACCATCCCAGGTAATACATGCTTTAGATGGCAACGGGCTGTAAGACCACCCCAGATAATACAGGCTTTAGAGGGCAATGGGCTGTAAGACCATCCCATGTAATACATGCTTTAGAGGGCAAAGGGCTGTAAAACCATCCCAGATAATACAGGCTTTAGAGGGCAACGGGCTATAAGACGATCCCAGGTAATACATACTTTAGAGGGCAATGGGCTGTTAGACTATCCCATTTAAGAAATGCTTTAGAGGGCAACGAGCTGTAAGACTATCCCAGATAATACATGCTTTAGAGGGCAGTGGGCTGTAAGATTATCCCAGATAATAGATGCTTTAGAGGGCAACGGGCTGTAAAACCATCCAAGATAGTATATGCTTTAGATGGCAACAGGCTGTAAGACCATCCCTTGTAATACATGTTTTAGAGGGCAATGGGCTGTAAAACCATCCCAGGTAATACATGCTTTAGAGGGCAATAGCGGTAAGACCATCCCAGGTAATACATGCTTTAGAGGGCAATGGTCTGTAAGACCATCCCAGGTAATACATGATTTAGAGGGCAATGGGCTGTAAGACCATCCCAGGTAATACAGGCTTTAGAGGGTAATGGGCTGTAAAACCATCCCATTTAATACAGGCTTTAGAGGGCAACGGGCTTTAAGACCATCCCAGATAATACATTCTTTAGATGGTAACGGGCTGTAAGACTATCCCAGGTAATACAGGCTTTATAGGGCAATGGGCTGTAAGACCATCCCATGTAATACATGCTTTAGAGGGCAATGGGCTGTAAGACCATCCCAGGTAATACATGCTTTAGAGGGCAATTTTCTGTAAGACCATCCCAGATAATACAGGCTTTAGAGGGCAACAGGCTGTAAAACCATGCCAGATAATACATGCTTTAGATGGCAACGGTCTGTAAGACCATCCCAGATAATACAGGCTTTAGAGGCCAACGGGCTATAAGACCATACCAAGTAATACAGGCTTTAGAGGGCAACGGGCTGTAAGACCATCCAAGATAGTACATGCTTTAGATGGCAACAAGCTGTAAAACCATCCCAGGTAATACATGCCTTAGATGGCAACGGGCTACAAGACCATCCCAGGTAATACATGCTTTAGATGGCAACGGGCTGTAAGACCACCCCAGATAATACAGGCTTTAGAGGGCAATGGGCTGTAAGACCATCTCAGGTAATACATCCTTTAGAGGGCAACGGGCTGTAAGTCCATCCCATGTAATATATGATTTGGAGGGCAATGGGCTATAAGACTCTCCCAGGTAATGCATGCTTTAGAGGGCAACTGGCTGTAGGACTATCCCAGGTAATACATGCTTTACAGGGCAATGAGCTTTAAGACCATCCCAGCTAATGCATGCTTTAGAGGACAACGGGCTGTAAGACTATCCCAGATAATACATACTTTAGATGGCAACGGGCTGTAAGTCTATCCCAGATAATACATGCTTTAGAGGGCAACGGGCTGTAAGACCATCCCAGGTAATGCATGCCTTAGATGGCAACGGGCTATAAGACCATCCCAGGTAATACATGCTTTAGATGGCAACGGGCTGTAAGACCACCCCAGATAATACAGGCTTTAGAGGGCAATGGGCTGTAAGACCATCCCATGTAATACATGTTTTAGAGGGCAAAGGGCTGTAAAACCATCCCAGATAATACAGGCTTTAGAGGGCAACGGGCTATAAGACGATCCCAGGTAATACATACTTTAGAGGGCAATGGGCTGTTAGACTATCCCATTTAAGAAATGCTTTAGAGGGCAACGAGCTGTAAGACTATCCCAGATAATACATGCTTTAGAGGGCAGTGGGCTGTAAGATTATCCCAGATAATAGATGCTTTAGAGGGCAACGGGCTGTAAAACCATCCAAGATAGTATATGCTTTAGATGGCAACAGGCTGTAAGACCATCCCTTGTAATACATGTTTTAGAGGGCAATGGGCTGTAAAACCATCCCAGGTAATACATGCTTTAGAGGGCAATAGCGGTAAGACCATCCCAGGTAATACATGCTTTAGAGGGCAATGGTCTGTAAGACCATCCCAGGTAATACATGATTTAGAGGGCAATGGGCTGTAAGACCATCCCAGGTAATACAGGCTTTAGAGGGTAATGGGCTGTAAAACCATCCCATTTAATACAGGCTTTAGAGGGCAACGGGCTTTAAGACCATCCCAGATAATACATGCTTTAGATGGTAACGGGCTGTAAGACTATCCCAGGTAATACAGGCTTTATAGGGCAATGGGCTGTAAGACCATCCCATGTAATACATGCTTTAGAGGGCAATGGGCTGTAAGACCATCCCAGGTAATACATGCTTTAGAGGGCAATTTTCTGTAAGACCATCCCAGATAATACAGGCTTTAGAGGGCAACAGGCTGTAAAACCATGCCAGATAATACATGCTTTAGATGGCAACGGTCTGTAAGACCATCCCAGATAATACAGGCTTTAGAGGCCAACGGGCTATAAGACCATACCAAGTAATACAGGCTTTAGAGGGCAACGGGCTGTAAGACCATCCAAGATAGTACATGCTTTAGATGGCAACAAGCTGTAAGACCATCCCAGGTAATACATGCCTTAGATGGCAACGGGCTACAAGACCATCCCAGGTAATACATGCTTTAGATGGCAACGGGCTGTAAGACCACCCCAGATAATACAGGCTTTAGAGGGCAATGGGCTGTAAGACCATCTCAGGTAATACATCCTTTAGAGGGCAACGGGCTGTAAGACCATCCCATGTAATATATGATTTGGAGGGCAATGGGCTATAAGACTCTCCCAGGTAATGCATGCTTTAGAGGGCAACTGGCTGTAGGACTATCCCAGGTAATACATGCTTTACAGGGCAATGAGCTTTAAGACCATCCCAGCTAATGCATGCTTTAGAGGACAACGGGCTGTAAGACTATCCCAGATAATACATACTTTAGATGGCAACGGGCTGTAAGTCTATCCCAGATAATACATGCTTTAGAGGGCAACGGGCTGTAAGACTATCCCAGATAATACAGGCTTTAGAGGGCAATGGGCTGTAAGTCTATCCCAGTTAATACATGCTTTAGAGGACAACAGGCTGTAAGACTATCCCAGGTAATACATGCTTTAGAGGGCAACGGGCTGTAAGACTATCCCAGGTAATACATGCTTTAGAGGGAAACGGGCTGTAAGACTACCCCAGGTAATACAGGCTTTAGAGGGCAACGGGCTGTAAAACCATACCAGGTAATACATGCTTTAGAGGGCAACAGGCTGTAAGACCATCCCAGGTAATACATCCTTTAGAGGGCGACGGGCTGTAAGACCATCCCAGGTAATATATGATTTAGAGGGCAATGGGCTATAAGACCAACCCAGGTAATACATGTTTTAGAGGGCAACGGGCTGTAAGACCATCCCAGGTAATACATGCTTTAAAGGGCAATGGGTGGTAAGACTACCCCAGATAATACATGCTTTAGAGGGCATTGGGCTGTTAGACTATCCCAGGCAACACATGCTTTAGAGGGCAATGAGCTGTAAGACTATCCCAGACAATACATGCTTTATTGGGCAGTGGGCTGAAACACTATCCCAGATAAAACATGCTTTAGATGGCAACGGGCTGTAAGACTATCCCAGATAATACAGGCTTTAGAGGGCAACGGGCTGTAAGACTATCCCAGGTAATACAGTCTTTAGAGGGCAACGGGCTGTAAAACCAACCCATGTAATGCATGCTTTAGAGGACAATGGGCTGTAAAACTATCCCAGATAATACAGGCTTTAGAGGGCAACAGGCTGTAAAACCATGCCAGATAATACATGCTTTAGATGGCAACGGTCTGTAAGACCATCCCAGATAATACAGGCTTTAGAGGCCAACGGGCTATAAGACCATACCAAGTAATACAGGCTTTAGAGGGCAACGGGCTGTAAGACCATCCAAGATAGTACATGCTTTAGATGGCAACAAGCTGTAAGACCATCCCAGGTAATACATGCCTTAGATGGCAACGGGCTACAAGACCATCCCAGGTAATACATGCTGTAAAAATGGCAACGGGCTGCAAGACCGCCCCAGATAATACAGGCTTTAGAGGGCAATGGGCTGTAAGACCATCTCAGGTAATACATCCTTTAGAGGGCAACGGGCTGTAAGACCATCCCATGTAATATATGATTTGGAGGGCAATGGGCTATAAGACTCTCCCAGGTAATGCATGCTTTAGAGGGCAACTGGCTGTAGGACTATCCCAGGTAATACATGCTTTACAGGGCAATGAGCTTTAAGACCATCCCAGCTAATGCATGCTTTAGAGGACAACGGGCTGTAAGACTATCCCAGATAATACATACTTTAGATGGCAACGGGCTGTAAGCCTATCCCAGATAATACATGCTTTAGAGGGCAACGGGCTGTAAGACTATCCCAGATAATACAGGCTTTAGAGGGCAATGGGCTGTAAGTCTATCCCAGTTAATACATGCTTTAGAGGACAACAGGCTGTAAGACTATCCCAGGTAATACATGCTTTAGAGGGCAACGGGCTGTAAGACTATCCCAGGTAATACATGCTTTAGAGGGAAACGGGCTGTAAGACTACCCCAGGTAATACAGGCTTTAGAGGGCAACGGGCTGTAAAACCATACCAGGTAATACATGCTTTAGAGGGCAACAGGCTGTAAGACCATCCCAGGTAATACATCCTTTAGAGGGCGACGGGCTGTAAGACCATCCCAGGTAATATATGATTTAGAGGGCAATGGGCTATAAGACCAACCCAGGTAATACATGTTTTAGAGGGCAACGGGCTGTAAGACCATCCCAGGTAATACATGCTTTAAAGGGCAATGGGTGGTAAGACTACCCCAGATAATACATGCTTTAGAGGGCATTGGGCTGTTAGACTATCCCAGGCAACACATGCTTTAGAGGGCAATGAGCTGTAAGACTATCCCAGACAATACATGCTTTATTGGGCAGTGGGCTGAAACACTATCCCAGATAAAACATGCTTTAGATGGCAACGGGCTGTAAGACTATCCCAGATAATACAGGCTTTAGAGGGCAACGGGCTGTAAGACTATCCCAGGTAATACAGTCTTTAGAGGGCAACGGGCTGTAAAACCAACCCATGTAATGCATGCTTTAGAGGACAATGGGCTGTAAAACTATCCCAGGTAATACAGGCTTTAGAGGGCAACAGGCTGTAAGACCATCCCAGGTAATACATGCTTTAGAGGGCAATTATCTGTAAGACCATCCCAGGTAATACATGATTTAGAGGGCAATGGGCTGTAAGACCATCCCAGGTATTACAGGCTTTAGAGGGTAATGGGCTGTAAAACCATCCCATTTAATACAGGCTTTAGAGGGCAACGGGCTGTAAGACCATCCCAGATAATACATGCTTTAGATGGCAATGGGCTGTAAGACTATCCCAGGTAATACAGGCTTTATAGGGCAATGGGCTGTAAAACCATCCCATGTAATACATGCTTTAGAGGGCAATGGGCTGTAAGACCATCCCAGGTAATACATGCTTTAGAGGGCAATTTTCTGTAAGACCATCCCAGATAATACAGGCTTTAGACGGCAACAGGCTGTAAAACCATGCCAGATAATACATGCTTTAGATGGCAACGGTCTGTAAGACCATCCCAGATAATACAGGCTTTAGAGGCCAACGGGCTATAAGACCATCCCAGGTAATACATGCTTTAGATGGCAACGAGCTGTAAGACCATCCCAGGTAATACATGCCTTAGATGGCAACGGGCTATAAGACCATCCCAGGTAATACATGCTTTAGATGGCAACGGGCTGTAAGACCACCCCAGATAATACAGGCTTTAGAGGGCAATGGGCTGTAAGACCATCCCATGTAATACATGCTTTAGAGGGCAAAGGGCTGTAAAACCATCCCAGATAATACAGGCTTTAGAGGGCAACGGGCTATAAGACTATCCCAGGTAATACATACTTTAGAGGGCAATGGGCTGTTAGAGTATCCCATTTAAGAAATGCTTTAGAGGGCAACGAGCTGTAAGACTATCCCAGATAATACATGCTTTAGAGGGCAGTGGGCTGTAAGATTATCCCAGATAATAGATGCTTTAGAGGGCAACGGGCTGTAAAACCATCCAAGATAGTATATGCTTTAGATGGCAACGGGCTGTAAAACCATCCCTTGTAATACATGTTTTAGAGGGCAACGGGCTATAAGACTGTCCCAGGTCATACAGGCTTTAGATGGCAACGGGCTACAAGACCATCCCAGGTAATACATGCTTCAGAGGGCAACGGGCTGTAAGACCATCCCAGATAATACAGTCTTTAGAGACCAACGGGCTACAAGACCACCCCAGGTAATACATGCTTTAGAGGGCAACGGGCTGTAAGACCATCCCAGATAGTACATGCTTTAGATGGCAACAGGCTATAAGACGATCCCAGGTAATACATGTTTTATAGGGCAACGGGCTGTTAGACCATCCCAGATAATGCAGGCTTTAGAGTCCAACGGGCTATAAGACCATCCCAGGTTCTACATGCTTTAGAGGCCGACGGGCTGTAAGACTATCCCAGGTAATACATGCTTTAGAGGCCGACGGGCTGTAATACCATCCCAGGTAATACATGCTTTAGAGAGCAACGGGCTGTAAGACCAACCCAGATAATACATGCTTTAGAGGGCAACGGGCTGTAAGACCATCCCAGATAATAAATGCTTTAGATGGCTACGGGCTGTAAAACCATCCCAGATAATACAGGCTTTAGAGGCCAACGGGCTATAAGACAATCCAGGTAATACATGCATTAGAGGGCAACGGGCTGTAAAAACAACCCAGGTAATACATGCTTTAGAGAGCAATGGACTGTAAGACTATCCCAGATAACACATGCTTTAGATGGCAACTGGCTGTAAGACTATCCCAGATAAAACAGGCTTTAGAGGGCAACAGGCTGTACGTCTATCCCAGGTAATACATGCTTTAGAGGACATCGGGCTGTAAGACTATCCCATGTAATACATGCTTTAGAGGGCAACAGGCTGTAAGACTATCCCAGGTAATGCATGCTTTAGAGGGCAACTGGCAGTAGGACTATCCCAGGTAATACATGCTTTAGAGGGCAATGGGCTGTAATACTATCCCAGGTAATACATGCATTAGAGGGCAATGGGCTGTAAGACTATCCCAGATGATGCATGGTTTAGATGGCAACGGGCTGTAAGACTATCCCAGATAATACATGCTTTAGAGGGCAATGAGCTTTAAGACCATCCCAGGTAATGCATGCTTTAGAAGACAACGGGCTGTAAGACTATCCCAGATAATACATACTTTAGATGGCAACGGGCTGTAAGACTATCCCAGATAATACAGGCTTTAGAGGGCAACGGGCTGTAAGACTATCCCATATAATACAGGCTTTAGAGGGCAATGGGCTGTAAGTCTATCCCATTTAATACATGCTTTAGAGGACAACGGGCTGTAAGACTATCCCAGGTAATACATGCTTTAGAGGGCAACGGGCTGTAAAACTATCCCAGGTAATACATGCTTTAGAGGGCAACATGCTGTAAGACTATCCCAGGTAATACATGCTTTAGAGGGCAAGGGGCTGTAAGACTATACCAGGTAATATATGCTTTAGAGTGCAAAGGGCTGTAAGACTATCCCAGGTAATACATGCTTTAGAGTGCAAAAGGCTGTAAGACTATCCCAGGTAACACATGCTTTAGAGGGCAATGGGCTCTAATACTATCCCAGGTAATACATGATTTAGAGGGCAATGGGCTTTAAGACCATCCCAGGTAATGCATACTTTAGAGGGCAAAGGACTGTAAAACCATCCCAGGTAATACATGCTTTAGAGGGCAACGGGCTGTAAGACTATCCCAGATAATACAGGCTTTTGAGGGCAACAGGCTGTACTTCTATCCCAGGTAATACATGCATTAGAGGGCAATTGGGTGTAAGACTATCCCATGTAATACATGCTTTAGAGGGCAATGAGCTTTAAGACCATCCCAGCTAATGCATGCTTTAGAGGACAACAGGCTGTAAGAATATCCCAGATAATACAGGCTTTTGAGGGCAACAGGCTGTACTTCTATCCCAGGTAATACATGCTTTAGAGGACATCGGGCTGTAAGACTATCCCAGGTAATGCATGCTTTAGAGGGCAACTGACTGTAGGACTATCCCAGGTAATACATGCTTTAGAGGGCAATGGGCTGTAGTACTATCCCAGGTAATACATGCATTAGAGGGCAATGGGGTGTAAGACTATCCCATGTAATACATGCTTTAGAGGGCAATGAGCTTTAAGACCATCCCAGCTAATGCATGCTTTAGAGGACAACAGGCTGTAAGAATATCCCAGATAATACAGGCTTTTGAGGGCAACAGGCTGTACTTCTATCCCAGGTAATACATGCTTTAGAGGACATCGGGCTGTAAGACTATCCCAGGTAATACATGCTTTAGAGGGCAACAGGCTGTAAGACTATCCCAGGTAATGCATGCTTTAGAGGACAACGGGCTCTATGACTATCCCAGATAATACAGGCTTTAGAGGGCAATGGGCTGTAAGTCTATCCCAGTTAATACATGCTTTAGAGGACAACGGGCTGTAAGACTATCCCAGGTAATACATGCTTTAGAGGGCAACGTGCTGTAAGACTATCCCAGGTAATACATGCTTTAGAGGGCAACGGGCTGTAAGACTATCCCAGGTAATACATGCTTTAGAGTGCAACAGGCTGTAAGACTATCCCAGGTAATACATGCTTTAGAGTGCAAAGGGCTGTAAGACTATCCCAGGTAATACATGCTTTAGAGGGCAATGGGCTGTAATACTATCCCAGGTAATACATGCTTTAGAGGGCAATGGGCTGTAAGACCATCCCAGGTAATACATATTTTAGAGGGCAAAGGACTGTAAGACCATCCCATGTAATACATGCTTTAGAGGGCACAGGCTCTAAGACCATCCCAGAATATAAGGCTTTAGAGGGCAATGGGCTGTAAGACCATCCCAGATAACACATGCTTTAAATGGCAATGGGCTGTAAGACTATCCCACAGTAGTACTTACTTTAGAGGTCAACGGGCTGTAATACTATCCCAGGTAATACATGCTTTAGAGGGCAATGGGTTGTAAAACCATCCCAGGTAATACATGCTTTAGAGGGCAACGGGCTGTAAGACCATCCTAGGTAATACATGGTTTAGAGGGCAACGGGCTCTAAGACCATCCCAGAATATACAGGCTTTAGAGGACAATGGGCTGTAAGTCAATCCCAGGTAATACATGCGTAAGAGGGCAACGGGCTGTGATACTATCCCATGTAATACATGCTTTAGAGGGCAACGGGCTGTAAGACTATCCCAGGTAATACATGCTTTAGATGGCAATGGGCTGTAATACTATCCCAGGTAATACATGCTTTAGAGGGCAATGGGCTGTAAGACCATCCCAGGTAATACATGCTTTATTTGGCAATGGGCTGTAAGACCATCCCAAGTAATACATGCTTTAGAGGGCAACAGGCTCTAAGACCATCCCAGAATATATAGGCTTTAGAGGGCAATGGGCTTTAAAACCATCCCAGATAATACATGCATTAGATGGAAATGGGCTGTAAGATTATCCCAGATAATACAGGCTTTAGAGGCCAACGGGCTGTAAGACTATCCCAGATAGTACATAGTTTAGATGACAATGTGCTGTAAGACTACCCCAGGTTATACAGCTTTGGAGGGCAACGGGCTGTAAGACCAACCCAGGTAATACATGTTTTAGAGGGAAATGGGCTGTAAGACTATCCCAGGTAATACATGCTTTAGAGGGCAATGGGCTGTTAGACTATCCAAGGTAAGACATGCTTTAGGGGGCAACGAGCTGTAAGACTATCCCAGATAATACATGCTTTAGAGGGCAGTGGGCTGTAAGACTATCCCAGATAATACATGCTTTAGATGGCAATCTGCTGTAAGACTATCCAAGATAATAAAGGCTTTAGAGGGCAACAAGCTGTAAGACTATCCCAGGTATTACAGGCTTTAGAGGGCAACTTGTTGTAAGACTATCCCATGTAATACATGCTTAAGAGGGCAACAGGCTGTAAGACTATCCCAGGTAATACATTCTTTAGAGGGCAACGGGCTGTAAGACCATCCCAGGTAATACATGCTTTAGAGGGCAATGGGCTGTAAAACCATCCCAGGTAATACATGGTTTAAAGGTCATCCGGCTCTAAGACCATCCCAGAATACACAGGCTTTAGAGGGCAATGGGCTGTAAGACCATCCCAGATAATACATGCTTTAGATGGCAACAGGCTGTAAGATTATCCCAGATAATACAGGCTTTAGAGGCCAACGGGCTGTAAGACTATCCCAGAATGAACATGCTTTAGATGACAACAGGCTGTAAGACTACCCTCAGGTAATACAGGCTTTAGAGGGCAACGGGCTGTAAAACCATACCAGGTAATACATGCTTTAGAGGGCAACGGGCTGTAAAACCATCTCAGGTAATACATCCTTTAGAAGGCAACGGGCTGTAAGAAAATCCCAGGTAATATATGATTTGGAGGGCAATGGGCTATAAGACCATCCCAGGTAATGCATGCTTTAGAGGGCAACTGGCTGTAGGACTATCCCAGGTAATACATGCTTTAGAGGGCAACGGGCTGTAATACTATCCCAGGTAATACATGCATTAGAGGGCAATCGGGTGTAAGACTATCCCAGGTAATACAGGCTTTAGAGGGCAACGGCTGTAAGACTATCCCAGATAATACAGGCTTTAGATTGCAATGGGCTGTAAGTCTATCCCAGTTAATACATGCTTTAGAGGACAACAGGCTGTAAGACTATCCCAGGTAATACATGCTTTAGAGGGCAACGGGCTGTAAGACTATCCCAGGTAATACATGCTTTAGAGGGCAACGGGCTGTAAGACTATCCCAGGTAATACATGCTTTAGAGGGCAAGGGGCTGTAAGACTATCCCAGGTAATACATGCTTTAGAGTGCAAAGGGCTGTAAGACTATCCCAGGTAATACATGCTTTAGAGTGCAACAGGCTGTAAGACTATCCCAGGTAATACATGCTTTAGAGGGCAATGGGCTGTAATACTATCCCAGGTAATACATGCTTTAGAGGGCAATGGGCCTCATTACGACCCTGGCGGTAAGTGAAAAACGATGGCGGTAAATGGTTACCGCCATCGTTTTCCGCCAGGTCCGATCATGACTCCTGACCGTAAACTACGATGCCAATAGCGGCATCGTAGTTAACGCTGCCGCTAACTGCGCTAAGGGTGCGCGCACGCGACCGCCCACACCGTACTTAGCGCCATGGCGGAAAGGTACGCAAATGCCGACCCAAGCGGACATGCACCTAACGCCATCACCGAGGCCGCTAAGTACCTTACCGCCATGGTGCAAATAACGCCATCGCGAACCAACCGTAAAGGGCCAATTCAAGTGAATGCAGCTGCCACAGGTGCACAGAAACAGCACAGGTGAAGGCAATACAGACTCAGGGGAGTACAAAAAGAGCACACCCCACCCCTACCCACACCCAGTCACACTCCACAATGATGCCAATACGACTAGCAATGTTGGGGCTGGAGGACCTGATAGCAATGCATGTGCTACTACAACAGCAACAACAACAACAACAGGCAGCACAGAGGAGACGCAGGAGGAGAAGGAGGGCAAGGCAGGCCCAGCAAGCCCCACCAGCACAGCCAGTGCCACCACGCAGGCAGCCCCCAATCCCACGCATCAGAGCCAATCCAAACAACCTCACTGCTGAGCAGATCCACACCCTGTACCGTTTGGACCGGGACACCATCACCGCCATCGTAGACATGACACACAACGACATCGTCAGCATGATAGAAAGTCCAACCGCCATCCCCCCCCTACTGAAGGTAGTGGCTGTACTCCACTTCCTGGCCACAGGCACCTACCAGCACACAGTGGGGCACCTGCATGGCATTTCACAACCATTATTCTCACGAACACTCATCCAAGTGCTCGATGCCCTCCTCAAGCACACAGACGACCACATCTCATTACCACGGACTGCCCAGGAGATTGCAAACACCAAAGTGGGTTTCCATGCACTAGCCAGCATACCCGGTTGCATTGGTGCCATCGACTGCACCCATGTGGAATTGGTGGTTCCACGTGCCATGGAGGTACCGTACCGCAACCGGAAACAGTTCCACTCTATCAACGTGCAAATGGTCTGTGACTCCAACAAGATCATCACACATTGTTGTGCCCGATTCCCCGGATCAACCCATGATTCACTGGTCCTGAGGAACTCTACAATACCACGCTACATGGAGCGACATGCAGGCCCAAGATCCTGGCTACTCGGTGAGTGCAATGTCATGGAAGTGGGCATGGGAATGACGTACCAGTGCATACTCCACCTGGCAGAAAGGGGGGGATGATGCATACTCCACCTGGCAGAAAGGGGGGGGGATGATGCATACTCCACCTGGCAGAAAGGGGGGGGGATGATGCATACTCCACCTGGCAGAAAGGGGGGGGGATGATGCATACTCCACCTGGCAGAAAGGGGGGAGGGATGATGCATACTCCACCTGGCAGAAAGGGGGGGATGATGCATACTCCACCTGGCAGAAAGGGGGGGGATGATGCATACTCCACCTGGCAGAAAGGGGGGGGGATGATGCATACTCCACCTGGCAGAAAGGGGGGGGGATGATGCATACTCCACCTGGCAGAAAGGGGGGGGGATGATGCATACTCCACCTGGCTGTGAGTAACACAGAGAACGGATACAGAGGAAGGGCACTCACAATGCACAAAACCCCTCTGCATACATAGGGTGATGGCATGCAAAACAGGCCATGGCAGCAATGAGCATATACTGGTTGCATAGTGTGAATCAATTAGTGCATGTAGAAGTGAGCCAAGGTAACAGTTCCATGCCAGCCATGGTGGAACATCATGTTCCTGATCAGACAACATGACTGACACATACATTCTCGCCTACATACAGGTGATGCAGCCTATCCCCTGAAGAGGTGGCTCCTCACGCCAGTCCGGAACCCGCAGAACCAGCACGAGGAGGACTTCAACCGTGCACATACACGTACTCGTGTGGTCATAGAGCAGACATTCGGCCTCCTGAAGGCACGGTTCCGAAGCCTCAGCAGGTCTGGTGGGGCACTCCTGTATGGCCATGAGAAGGTGGCAAAGATCGTCATGGCATGTGTCATGCTGCACAATATGTGCGTCAGACGGAATGTGCCCCTGCCCCCTGACGCAGAACTGCAACCACCTGACGATGAGGATGAGGAGGGTGCAGATGGGGCGCCACCACATGGAGGAGGCGATGCACAGGAGGGGCGTGCCATGCGCCAAAGTATCATCGACCACTGCTTCTAGCACACACGGCTGGTGTTTATCGCATGGAGACTGCACTTGGGGCACTGTGTGTCTCTGGGACATGCACACTGTGGAATGTACACCAATAAAGCACACATACGCAATGAAAATGTCCACACATTTCTTTTTTTGAAAGAAAAAAGTGTATTGGAACTATGAACTGTCGTGTCACACCCCCTCCCACCTCCCCCCTGCACACCCAACACACCCCCTCCCACCTCCCACCTCCCCCCTGCACACCCCAACACACCCCCTCCCACCTCCCACCTCCCCCCTGCACACCCCAACACACCCCCTCCCACCTCCCACCTCCCCCCTGCACACCCCAACACACCCCCTCCCACCTCCCACCTCCCCCCTGCACACCCCAACACACCCCATGTAGCTGTCAACAGATGCCTGTGACAGTGTCCACAGGCCGTCACAAGCCCCCTCTCCCGGCCCCCGGGGCACCCCTGGCTGTGGAGCGCAGGTTGCGTCCGGAACGGCGCACGGGGCTGCTCTGCGCAGAACTGGCAGTGGAGGATGTCCCTGGCTGGCCCTGTGCATGCTGCTCCTGTACTGTGTGGGTGAGGTCAGTGACCGCACGACGCAAGCCCGCAAGTTCGGCACAGATGTCCCTGGACATGGCCTGCATGGCATCCCTCAGGGTGGCAGTGCTCTGCGCCACTTCCGCCCTTAGTGTCTCCGTGGCCTGTTCAATGCTAAACCTAGCCCCCACACATTCCGCGGCATGCTCATCCAGCATTGCGGACAGTTGATGCTGCCGTTGAGTGATGTCCTCGAGGGACGGCTGGCCGTGCTGGCCCATGGCCAGTGCAGGTGGAGTGATGGAGGGGCTGGTCCCCTCCTGTGGAGTGTGGACAGGGCATGGGGTGGAAGGCCACTCCTCTGCCTCAGTGTGCCCCTGTGTGTCGCCCTCATGGAGGCTGGCGTCTGAGAAACAGGGGGAATGTAGTTGGTCAGTGGGGCTTCTGACCTCCTGCTCCATGTCCGAGTCAGAACATGCAGCTGTTGCAGCTGTCTCCCCGATGTTGCTGCTGGCCGCTGACCCCCTGCCTTCTGTGGCAGGCAATGTCAGTGGAGGTGGAGCAGCTGCTGCTGGCCTGCTGCCAACAGGGGTGCTTGCCGGTGGGACCTCCGGTATGCCTGCAGTGGGACCTGCTTGTCGTGGGGTCTGCCTCACTGCAGCTGAGGTTGAGGGTGCAGGGAGGTTGTTGTTGGACTTCGCTCTCTTCGGCGCAGGGGTGTCCTGGTCCTCTGGGTGTGATTCTGTGCCTGTGGTGGAGCAAAGGTGAGAGGGCATTATTGATGGGTCTACGGACTTTTGAATGACAATGGTTGACATTATTTTGGCCAGTGGATGAGGCAGATTTCAGGCAGTGCCATGCAGGTTGTCTCCTTTTGGTGTGGTATGTGGATGCAGGTATGCGGGTGCCAGCAGTGTATGCAGGGTGGTGCTCGCATGTGGCTATGGGCAGTATTGATTTGTGTTGCATTTACACTCTAGGGCAACCTTGTGCTACACATGATTGGACTGCTGTGACTATGGCATGTCTTGTATGAGGCACCTACCTTCATCGCCTGATGTCGGGGCTCCCCTTTCCATCCCTCCAACGCCTTCGATGGATTCCATGCCGATGGTGGTAGCACAGATCTCCTCCCACGGTTGGAGTTTCAGGGGGGATTCCGACCCTCCACCGGTTCCCTGGGCAAGGTTGCGGTTTGCCGAGATGACGGCTCTGACCCGTATGCGCAGGTCATCCCAGCGCTTCCGGCACTGCTGTGGGGTGCGGGGTACGGTCCCCACCGCGCTGACGCGCTCAGCCACCAGGGCCCAGATGGCCTTCTTCTTCCCGATTGCTGTCCTGGTCATTTCAGGGGAGAAAACAACACCTGCGTTGTCCTGCAGGGTCTCCGCTAGCATGCAGAGTTCCTCCCGGCTGAATCGCTCCTGGCGCTGGCGGTCACATGCCTTTTTCACGGATTTTGGCATTTTTGGGAACTTGGATGGGTGGGTGTTTGGTTGGGACAGGTGTCAGGGTTGGGTCTGGTGTTGTTTGGTAGGATGGCGATGGATTGTGTTTTTAAAGATGGCCGACGGGCTGCTTCCCGTTCCGGCACGATGACGCTATTTCCGGTTTGGCCTTTTACGGCCGCCGCTAATTACGGTGGCCGTAAATTACGGTGGCCGCTACTTACGCTGGCGGAAGGGCACCTTGCTCGCTTAGCGATGCCGGTAGGGGCCTTTTCCGCCATGGCGTTATTTGCATTACCGCCATGGCGTAATGCTCGTGCGCGATGGGTCGTGATGTGGCGCTCTTTACGCCATCGTCCCACGGCGTAAACGCTCATTACGCCATGGCGGTAATGACGGGCGATTACCGCCAGGGTCGTAATGAGGCCCAATGGGCTGTAAGACCATCCCAGGTAATACATACTTTAGAGGGCAAAGGAATGTAAGACCATCCCAGGTAATACATGCTTTAGAGGGCAATGGGCTGTAAGACCATCCCAGATAACACATGCTTTAAATGGCAACGGGCTGTAAGACTATCCCACAGTAGTACTTACTTTAGAGGGCAACGGGCTGTAAGACTATCCCAGGTAATACATGCTTTAGAGGGCAATGGGCTGTAATACTATCCCAGGTAATGCATGCTTTAGAGGGCAACTGGCTGTAGGACTATCCCAGGTAATACATGCTTTAGAGGGCAATGGGCTGTAATACTATCCCAGGTAATACATGCATTAGAGGGCAATGGGGTGTAAGACTATCCCAGGTAATACGTGCTTTAGAGGGCAATGAGCTTTAAGACCATCCCAGCTAATGCATGCTTTAGAGGACAACGGGCTGTAAGACTATCCCAGATAATACATACTTTAGATGGCAACGGGATGTAAGACTATCCCAGATAATACATGCTTTTGAGGGCAATGGGCTGTAAGACTATCCCAGGTAATGCATGCTTTAGAGGGCAACTGGCTGTAGGACTATCCCAGGTAATACATGCTTTAGAGGACATCGGGCTGTAAGACTATCCCAGGTAATACATGCTTTAGAGTGCAAAGGGCTGTAAGACTATCCCAGGTAATACATGCTTTAGAGTGCAACAGGCTGTAAGACTATCCCAGGTAATACATGCTTTAGAGGGCAATGGGCTGTAATACTATCCCACGTAATACATGCTTTAGAGGGCAATGGGCTGTAAGACCATCCCAGGTAATACATACTTTAGATGGCAACGGGATGTAAGACTATCCCAGATAATACATGCTTTTGAGGGCAATGGGCTGTAAGACTATCCCAGGTAATGCATGCTTTAGAGGGCAACAGGCTGTACTTCTATCCCAGGTAATACATGCTTTAGAGGACATCGGGCTGTAAGACTATCCCAGGTAATACATGCTTTAGAGGGCAACAGGCTGTAAGACTATCCCAGGTAATGCATGCTTTAGAGGACAACTGGCTGTAGGACTATCCCAGGTAATACATGCTTTAGAGGGCAATGGGCTGTAATACTATCCCAGGTAATACATGCATTAGAGTGCAATGGGGTGTAAGACTATGCCAGGTAATACGTGCTTTAGAGGGCAATGAGCTTTAAGACCATCCCAGCTAATGCATGCTTTAGAGGACAACGGGAAGTAAGACTATCCCAGATAATACATACTTTAGATGGCAACGGGATGTAAGACTATCCCAGATAATACATGCTTTTGAGGGCAATGGGCTGTAAGACTATCCCAGATAATACATGCTTTAAAGGGCAACGGGCTGTAAGACTATCCCAGGTAATACATGCTTTAGAGGGCAACGGGCTGTAAGACTATCCCAGGTAATACATGCTTTAGAGGGCAAGGGGCTGTAAGACTATCCCAGTTAATACATGCTTTGGAGTGCAAAGGGCTGTAAGACTATCCCAGGTAATACATGCTTTAGAGTGCAACAGGCTGTAAGACTATCCCAGGTAATACATGCTTTAGAGGGCAATGGGCTGTAATACTATCCCAGTTAATACATGCTTTAGAGGGCAATGGGCTGTAAGACCATCCCAGGTAATACATGCTTTAGAGGGCAACGGGCTGTAAGACTATCCCAGGTAATACATGCTTTAGAGGGCAACGGGCTGTAAGACTATCCCAGGTAATACATGCTTTAGAGGGCAAGGGGCTGTAAGACTATCTCAGGTAATACATGCTTTGGAGTGCAAAGGGCTGTAAGACTATCCCAGGTAATACATGCTTTAGAGGGCAAAGGGCTGTAATACTATCCCAGGTAATACATGGTTTAGAGGGCAATGGGCTGTAAAACCATCCCAGGTAATACATACTTTAGAGGGCAAAGGACTGTAAGACCATCCCATGTAATACATGCTTTAGAGGGCACAGGCTCTAAGACCATCCCAGAATATAAGGCTTTAGAGGGCAATGGGCTGTAAGACCATCCCAGATAACACATGCTTTAAATGGCAACGGGCTGTAAGACTATCCCACAGTAGTATTTACTTTAGAGGGCAATGGGTTGTAAAACAATCCCAGGTAATACATGCTTTAGAGGGCAACGGGCTGTAAGACCATTCCAGGTAATACATGGTTTAGAGGGCAACGGGCTGTAAGACCATCCCAGAATATACAGGCTTTAGAGGACAATTGGCTGTAAGTCAATCCCAGGTAATACATGCGTAAGAGGGCAACGGGCTGTGATACTATCCCATGTAATACTGCTTTAGAGGGCAACGGGCTGTAAGACTATCCCAGGTAATACAGGCTTTAGATAGCAATGGGCTGTAATACTATCCCAGGTAATACATGCTTTAGAGGGCAATGGGCTGTAAGACCATCCCAGGTAATACATGCTTTAGAGGGCAACGGGCTGTAAGACCATACCAAGTAATACATGCTTTAGAGGGCAACAGGCTCTAAGACATCCCAGAATATATAGGCTTTAGAGGGAAATGGCCTTTAAAACCATCCCAGATAGTACATACTTTAGAGGGCAAAGGAATGTAAGACCATCCCTGGTAATACATGCTTTAGAGGGCAATGGGCTGTAAGACCATCCCAGATAACACATGCTTTAAATGGCAACGGGCTGTAAGACTATCCCACAGTAGTACTTACTTTAGAGGGCAACGGGCTGTAAGACTATCCCAGGTAATACATGCTTTAGAGGGCAACAGGCTGTAAGACTATCCCAGGTAATGCATGCTTTAGAGGGCAACTGACTGTAGGACTATCCCAGGTAATACATGCTTTAGAGGGCAATGGGCTGTAGTACTATCCCAGGTAATACATGCATTAGAGGGCAATGGGGTGTAAGACTATCCCATGTAATACATGCTTTAGAGGGCAATGAGCTTTAAGACCATCCCAGCTAATGCATGCTTTAGAGGACAACAGGCTGTAAGACTATCCAAGATAATAGAGGCTTTTGAGGGCAACAGGCTGTACTTCTATCCCAGGTAATACATGCTTTAGAGGACATCGGGCTGTAAGACTATCCCAGGTAATGCATGCTTTAGAGGGCAACTGGCTGTAGGACTATCCCAGGTAATACATGCTTTAGAGGGCAATGGGTTGTAATACTATCCCAGGTAATATATGCATTAGAGGGCAATGGGGTGTAAGACTATCTCAGGTAATACGTGCTTTAGAGGGCAATGAGCTTTAAGACCATCCCAGCTAATGCATGCTTTAGAGGACAACGGGCTGTAAGACTATCCCAGATAATAGATACTTTAGATGGCAACGGGATGTAAGACTATCCCAGGTAATACATGCTTTAGAGGGCAATGGGCTGTAAGACCATCCCAGGTAATACATACTTTAGAGGGCAACGGGATGTAAGACTATCCCAGGTAATACATGCTTTAGAGGGCAATGGGCTGTAAGACCATCCCAGATAACACATGCTTTAAATGGCAACGGGCTGTAAGACTATCCCACAGTAGTACTTACTTTAGAGGGCAACGGGCTGTAAGACTATCCCAGGTAATACATGCTGTAGAGGGCAACAGGCTGTAAGACTATCCGAGGTAATGCATGCTTTAGAGGGCAACGGACTGTAGGACTATCCCAGGTAATACATGCTTTAGAGGGCAATGGGGTGTAAGACTATCCCATGTAATACATGCTTTAGAGGGCAATGAGCTTTAAGACCATCCCAGCTAATGCATGCTTTAGAGGACAACAGGCTGTAAGACTATCCCAGATAATACAGGCTTTTGAGGGCAACAGGCTGTACTTCTATCCCAGGTAATACATGCTTTAGAGGACATCGGGCTGTAAGACTATCCCAGGTAATGCATGCTTTAGAGGGCAACTGGCTGTAGGACTATCCCAGGTAATACATGCTTTAGAGGGCAATGGGCTGTAATACTATCCCAGTTAATACATGCTTTAGAGGACAACGGGCTGTAAGACTATCCCAGATAATAGATACTTTAGATGGCAACGGTATGTAAGACTATCCCAGATAATACATGCTTTAGAGGGCAATGGGCTGTAAGACTATCCCAGATAATACATGCTTTAGAGGGCAACGGGCTGTAAGACTATCCCAGGTAATACATGCTTTAGAGGGCAACGGGCTGTAAGACTATCCCAGGTAATACATGCTTTAGAGGGCAAGGGGCTGTAAGACTATCCCAGTTAATACATGCTTTGGAGTGCAAAGGGCTGTAAGACTATCCCAGGTAATACATGCTTTAGAGTGCAACGGGCTGTAAGACTATCCCAGGTAATACATGCTTTAGAGGGCAATGGGCTGTAATACTATCCCAGGTAATACATGCTTTAGAGGGCAATGGGCTGTAAGACCATCCCAGGTAATACATGCTTTAGAGGGCAACGGGCTGTAAGACTATCCCAGGTAATACATGCTTTAGAGGGCAACGGGCTGTAAGACTATCCCAGGTAATACATGCTTTAGAGGGCAAGGGGCTGTAAGACTATCCCAGGTAATACATGCTTTGGAGTGCAAAGGGCTGTAAGACTATCCCAGGTAATATATGCTTTAGAGTGCAACAGGCTGTAAGACTATCCCAGGTAATACATGCTTTAGAGGGCAATGGGCTGTAATACTATCCCAGGTAATACATGGTTTAGAGGGCAATGGGCTGTAAGACCATCCCAGGTAATACATACTTTAGAGGGCAAAGGACTGTAAGACCATCCCATGTAATACAAGCTTTAGAGGGCACAGGCTTTAAGACCATCCCAGAATATAAGGCTTTAGAGGGCAATGGGCTGTAAGACCATCCCAGATAACACATGCTTTAAATGACAACGGGCTGTAAGACTATCCCACAGTAGTACTTACTTTAGAGGTCAACGGGCTGTAAGACTATCCCAGGTAATACATGCTTTAGAGGGCAATGGGCTGTAATACTATCCCAGGTAATACATGCTTTAGTGGGCAATGGGTTGTAAAAATATCCCAGGTAATACATGCTTTAGAGGGCAACGGGCTGTAAGACCATCCCAGGTAATACATGGTTTAGAGGGCAACGGGCTGTAAAACCATCCCAGAATATACAGGCTTTAGAGGACAATGGGCTGTAAGTCAATCCCAGGTAATACATGCGTAAGAGGGCAACGGGCTGTGATACTATCCCATGTAATACCTGCTTTAGAGGGCAACGGGCTGTAAGACTATCCCAGGTAATACATGCTTTAGAGGGCAATGGGCTGTAAGACCATCCCAGGTAATACATGCTTTAGAGGGCAACGGGCTGTAAGACCATCCCAAGTAATACATGCTTTAGAGGGCAACAGGCTCTAAGACCATCCCAGAAGATATAGGCTTTAGAGGGCAATGGGCTTTAAAACCATCCCAGATAGTACATGCTTTAGATGACAATGTGCTGTAAGACTACCCCAGGTTATACAGCTTTGGAGGGCAACTAGCTGTAAAACCAACCCAGGTAATACATGTTTTAGAGGGAAACGGGCTTTAAGACCATCCCAGGTGATACATGCTTTAGAGGGAAATGGGCTGTAAGACTATCCCAGGTAATACATGCTTTAGAGGGCAATGTGCTTTTAGACTATCCAAGTAAGACATGCTTTAGAGGGCAACGAGCTGTACGACTATCCCAGATAATACATGCTTTAGAGGGCAGTGGGCTGTAAGACTATCCCAGATAATACATGCTTTAGATGGCAATCGGCTGTAAGGCTATCCAAGATAATAAAGGCTTTAGAGGGCAACAAGCTGTAAGACTATCCCAGGTATTAGAGGCTTTAGAGGGCAACTTGTTGTAAGACTATCCCATGTAATACATGCTTAAGAGGGCAACAGGCTGTAAGACTATCCCAGGTAATACATTCTTTAGAGGGCAACGGGCTGTAAGACCATCCCAGGTAATACATACTTTAGAGGGCAATGGGCTGTAAAACCATCCCAGATAATACATGCTTTAGATGGCAACAGGCTGTAAGATTATCCCAGATAATACAGGCTTTAGAGGCCAACGGGCTGTAAGACTATCCCAGAAAGAACATGCTTTAGATGACAACAGGCTGTAAGACTACCCCAGGTAATACAGGCTTTAGAGGGCAACGGGCTGTAAAACCATACCAGGTAATACATGCTTTAGAGGGCAACGGGCTGTAAGACCATCTCAGGTAATACATCCTTTAGAAGGCAACGGGCTGTAAGACCATCCCAGGTAATATATGATTTGGAGGGCAATGGGCTATAAGACTATCCCAGGTAATGCATGCTTTAGAGGGCAACAGGCTGTAATACTATCCCAGGTAATACATGCATTAGAGGGCAATGGGGTGTAAGACTATCCCAGGTAATACCTGCTTTAGAGGGCAATGAGCTTTAAGACCATCCCAGCTAATGCATGCTTTAGAGGACAACAGGCTGTAAGACTATCCCAGATAATACATACTTTAGATGGGAACGGGCTGTAAGACTTTCCCAGATAATACAGGCTTTAGAGGGCAACGGGCTGTAAGACTATCCCAGATAATACAGGCTTTAGAGGGCAATGGGCTGTAAGTCTATCCCAGTTAATACATGCTTTAGAGGACAACGGGCTGTAAGACTATCCCAGGTAATACATGCTTTAGTGGGCAACGGGCTGTAAGACTATCCCAGGTAATACAAGCTTTAGAGGGCAACGGGCTGTAAGACTATCCCAGGTAATACATGCTTTAGAGGGCAAGGGGCTGTAAGACTATCCCAGGTAATACATGCTTTAGAGTGCAAAGGGCTGTAAGACTATCCCAGGTAATACATGCTTTAGAGTGCAACAGGCTGTAAACTATCCCAGGTAATACATGCTTTAGAGGGCAATGGGCTGTAATACTATCCCAGGTAATACATGCTTTAGAGGGCAATGGGCTGTAAGACCATCCCAGGTAATACATACTTTAGAGGGCAAAGGACTGTAAGACCATCCCAGGTAATACATGCTTTAGAGGGCACAGGCTCTAAGACCACCCCAGAATATAAGGCTTTAGAGGGCAATGGGCTGTAAGACCATCCCAGATAACACCTGCTTTAAATGGCAACGGGCTGTAAGACTATCCCACAGTAGTACTTACTTTAGAGGGCAACGGGCTGTAAGACTATCCGAGGTAATACATGCTTTAGAGGGCAACAGGCTGTAAGACTATCCCAGGTAATGCATGCTTTAGAGGGCAACTGACTGTAGGACTATCCCAGGTAATACATGCTTTAGAGGGCAATGGGCTGTAGTACTATCCCAGGTAATCAATGCATTAGAGGGCAATGGGGTGTAAGACTATCCCATGTAATATATGCTTTAGAGGGCAATGAGCTTTAAGACCATCCCAGCTAATGCATGCTTTAGAGGACAACAGGCTGTAAGACTATCCCAGATAATACAGGCTTTTGAGGGCAACTGGCTGTACTTCTATCCCAGGTAATACATGCTTTAGAGGGCAATGGGCTGTAATACTATCCCAGGTAATACATGCATTAGAGCTTTAGAGGACAACGGGCTGTAAGACTATCCCAGATAATACATACTTTAGATGGCAACGGGATGTAAGACTATCCCAGATAATACAGGCTTTAGAGGGCAATGGGCTGTATGACTATCCCAGATAATACAGGCTTTAGAGGGCAATGGGCTGTAAGTCTATCCCAGTTAATACATGCTTTATAGGACAACGGGCTGTAAGACTATCCCAGGTAATACATGCTTTAGAGGGCAACGGGCTGTAAGACTATCCCAGGTAATACATGCTTTAGAGGGCAATGGGCTGTAATACTATCCCAGGTACTACATGCTTTAGAGGGCAAAGGGCTGGAAGACTATCCCAGGTAATACATGCTTTAGAGTGCAACAGGCTGTAAGACTATCCTAGGTAATACATGCTTTAGAGGGCAATGGGCTGTAATACTATCCCAGGTAATACATGCTTTAGAGGGCAATGGGCTGTAAGACCATCCCAGGTAATACATACTTTAGAGGGCAAAGGACTGTAAGACCATCCCATGTAATACATGCTTTAGAGGGCACAGGCTCTAAGACCATCCCAGAATATAAGGCTTTAGAGGGCAATGGGCTGTAAAACCATCCCAGATAACACATGCTTTAAATGGCAACGGGCTGTAAGACTATCCCACAGTAGTACTTACTTTAGAGGTCAACGGGCTGTAAGACTATCCCAGGTAATACATGCTTTAGAGGGCAATGGGCTGTAATACTATCCCAGGTAATACATGCTTTAGAGGGCAATGGGTTGTAAAACATTCCCAGGTAATACATGCTTTAGAGGGCAACGGGCTGTAAGACCATCCCAGGTAATACATGGTTTAGAGGGCAACGGGCTCTAAGACCATCCCAGAATATACAGGCTTTAGAGGACAATGGGCTGTAAGTCAATCCCAGGTAATACATACTTTAGATGGGAATGGGCTGTAAGACTTTCCCAGATAATACAGGCTTTAGAGGGCAACGGGCTGTAAGACTATCCCAGATAATACAGGCTTTAGAGGGCAATGGGCTGTAAGTCTATCCCAGTTAATACATGCTTTAGAGGACAACGGGCTGTAAGACTATCCCAGGTAATACATGCTTTAGTGGGCAACGGGCTGTAAGACTATCCCAGGTAATACATGCTTTAGAGGGCAACGGGCTGTAAGACTATCCCAGGTAATACATGCTTTAGAGGGCAAGGGGCTGTAAGACTATCCCAGGTAATACATGCTTTAGAGTGCAAAGGGCTGTAAGACTATCCCAGGTAATACATGCTTTAGAGTGCAACAGGCTGTAAACTATCCCAGGTAATACATGCTTTAGAGGGCAATGGGCTGTAATACTATCCCAGGTAATACATGCTTTAGAGGGCAATGGGCTGTAAGACCATCCCAGGTAATACATACTTTAGAGGGCAAAGGACTGTAAGACCATCCCAGGTAATACATGCTTTAGAGGGCACAGGCTCTAAGACCACCCCAGAATATAAGGCTTTAGAGGGCAATGGGCTGTAAGACCATCCCAGATAACACCTGCTTTAAATGGCAACGGGCTGTAAGACTATCCCACAGTAGTACTTACTTTAGAGGGCAACGGGCTGTAAGACTATCCGAGGTAATACATGCTTTAGAGGGCAACAGGCTGTAAGACTATCCCAGGTAATGCATGCTTTAGAGGGCAACTGACTGTAGGACTATCCCAGGTAATACATGCTTTAGAGGGCAATGGGCTGTAGTACTATCCCAGGTAATCAATGCATTAGAGGGCAATGGGGTGTAAGACTATCCCATGTAATATATGCTTTAGAGGGCAATGAGCTTTAAGACCATCCCAGCTAATGCATGCTTTAGAGGACAACAGGCTGTAAGACTATCCCAGATAATACAGGCTTTTGAGGGCAACTGGCTGTACTTCTATCCCAGGTAATACATGCTTTAGAGGGCAATGGGCTGTAATACTATCCCAGGTAATACATGCATTAGAGCTTTAGAGGACAACGGGCTGTAAGACTATCCCAGATAATACATACTTTAGATGGCAACGGGATGTAAGACTATCCCAGATAATACAGGCTTTAGAGGGCAATGGGCTGTATGACTATCCCAGATAATACAGGCTTTAGAGGGCAATGGGCTGTAAGTCTATCCCAGTTAATACATGCTTTATAGGACAACGGGCTGTAAGACTATCCCAGGTAATACATGCTTTAGAGGGCAACGGGCTGTAAGACTATCCCAGGTAATACATGCTTTAGAGGGCAATGGGCTGTAATACTATCCCAGGTACTACATGCTTTAGAGTGCAAAGGGCTGTAAGACTATCCCAGGTAATACATGCTTTAGAGTGCAACAGGCTGTAAGACTATCCCAGGTAATACATGCTTTAGAGGGCAATGGGCTGTAATACTATCCCAGGTAATACATGCTTTAGAGGGCAATGGGCTGTAAGACCATCCCAGGTAATACATACTTTAGAGGGCAAAGGACTGTAAGACCATCCCATGTAATACATGCTTTAGAGGGCACAGGCTCTAAGACCATCCCAGAATATAAGGCTTTAGAGGGCAATGGGCTGTAAGACCATCCCAGATAACACATGCTTTAAATGGCAACGGGCTGTAAGACTATCCCACAGTAGTACTTACTTTAGAGGTCAACGGGCTGTAAGACTATCCCAGGTAATACATGCTTTAGAGGGCAATGGGCTGTAATACTATCCCAGGTAATACATGCTTTAGAGGGCAATGGGTTGTAAAACATTCCCAGGTAATACATGCTTTAGAGGGCAACGGGCTGTAAGACCATCCCAGGTAATACATGATTTAGAGGGCAACGGGCTCTAAGACCATCCCAGAATATACAGGCTTTAGAGGACAATGGGCTGTAAGTCAATCCCAGGTAATACATGCGTAAGAGGGCAACGGGCTGTGATACTATCCCATGTAATACATGCTTTAGAGGGCAACGGGCTGTAAGACTATCCCAGGTAATACATGCTTTAGATAGCAATGGGCTGTAATACTATCCCAGGTAATACATGCTTTAGAGGGCAATGGGCTGTAAGACCATCCCAGGTAATACATGCTTTAGAGGGCAACGGGCTGTAAGACCATCCCAAGTAATACATGCTTTAGAGGGCAACAGGCTCTTAGACCATCCCAGAATATATAGGCTTTAGAGGGCAGTGGGCTTTAAAACCATCCCAGATAATACATGCTTTAGATGGCAATGGGTTGTAAGATTATCCCAGATAATACAGGCTTTAGAGGCCAACAGGCTGTAAGACAATCCCAGATAGTACATGCTTTAGATGTCAATGTGCTGTAAGACCAACCCAGGTTATACAGCTTTGGAGGGCAACTAGCTGTAAGACCAACCCAGGTAATACATGTTTTAGAGGGAAACGGGCTGTAAGACCATCCCAGGTGATACATGCTTTAGAGGGAAATGGGCTATAAGACTATCCCAGGTAATACATGCTTTAGAGGGCAATGGGCTGTTAGACTATCCAAGTAAGACATGCTTTAGAGGGCAACGAGCTGTACAACTATCCCAGATAATACATGCTTTAGAGGGCAGTGGGCTGTAAGACTATCCCAGATAATACATGCTTTAGATGGCAATCGGCTGTAAGACTATCCAAGATAATAAAGGCTTTAGAGGGCAACGAGCTGTAAGACTATCCCATGTAATACATGCTTAAGAGGGCAACAGGCTGTAAGACTATCCAAGGTAATACATTCTTTAGAGGGCAACGGGCTGTAAGACCATCCCAGGTAATACATACTTTAGAGGGCAATGGGCTGTAAGACCATCCCAGATAATACATGCTTTAGATGGCAACAGGCTGTAAGATTATCCCAGATAGTACAGGTTTTAGAGGCCAACGGGCTGTAAGACTATCCCAGGTAATACATGTGTAAGAGGGCAACGGGCTGTGATACTATCCCATGTAATACATGCTTTAGAGGGCAACGGGCTGTAAGACTATCCCAGGTAATACATGCTTTAGATGGCAATGGGCTGTAATGCTATCCCAGGTAATACATGCTTTAGAGCGCAATGGGCTGTAAGACCATCCCAGGTAATACATGCTTTAGAGGGCAACGGGCTGGAAGACCATCCCAAGTAATACATGCTTTAGAGGGCAACAGGCTCTAAGACCATCCCAGAATATATAGGCTTTAGAGGGCAATGGGCTTTAAAACCATCCCAGATAATACATGCTTTAGATCGCAATGGGCTGTAAGATTATCCCAGATAATACAGGCTTTAGAGGCCAACGGGCTGTAAGACTATCCCAGATAGTACATGCTTTAGATGACAATGTGCTGTAAGACTACCCCAGGTTATACAGCTTTGGAGGGCAACGGGCTGTAAGACCAACCCAGGTAATACATGTTTTAGAGGGCAACGGGCTGTAAGACCATCGCAGGTGATACATGCTTTAGAGGTAAATGGGCTGTAAGACTTTCCCAGGTAATACATGCTTTAGAGGGCAATGGGCTGTCGACCATCCCAGATAATACATGCTTTAGAGGGCAACGGGCTGTAATTCTATCCCAGGTAATACATGCTTAAGAGGGCAAGGGGCTGTAAGACTATCCCAGGCAATACATGCTTTAGAGTGCAAAGGGCTGTAAGACTATCCCAGGTAATACATGCTTTAGAGTGCAACAGGCTGTAAGACTATCCCAGGTAATACATGCTTTAGAGGGCAACGGGCTGTAATACTATCCCAGGTAATACATGCTTTAGAGGGCAATGGGCTGTAAGACCATCCCAGGTAATACATACTTTAGAGAGCAACAGACTGTAAGACCATCCCAGGTAATACATGCTTTAGAAGGCACAGGCTCTAAGACCATCCCAGAATATAAGGCTTTAGAGGGCAATGGGCTGTAAGACCATCCCAGATAATACATGCTTTAGATTGCAACGGGCTGTAAGACTATCCCACGCTAGTACATGCTTTAGAGGGCAACGGGCTGTAAGACTATCCCAGGTAATAAATGGTTCAGAGGGCAATGGGCTGTAATACTATCCCAGGTAATACATGCTTTAGAGGGCAATGGGCTGTAAAACCATCCGAGGTAATACATGCTTTAAAGGGAAACAGGCTGTAAGACCATCGCAGGTAATACATGCTTTAGAGGGCAACGGGCTCTAAGACCATCGCAGAATATACAGGCTTTAGAGGGCAATGGGCTGTAAGTCTATCCCAGGTAATACATGCGTAAGAGGGCAACGGGCTGTGATACTATCCCATGTAATACATGCTTTAGAGGGCAACGGTCTGTAAGACTATCCCAGGTAATACATGCTTTAGAGGGCAAGGGGCTGTAATACTATCCCAGGTAATACATGCTTTAGAGGGCAACAGGCTGTAAGACTATCCCAGGTAATACATGCTTTAGAGGGCAATGGGCTGTAATACTATCCCAGGTAATACATGCTTTAGAGGGCAACGGGCTGTAAGACCATCCCGGGTAATACATGCTTTAGATGGCAACGGGCTGTAAGACCATCCCAAGTAATACATGCTTTAGAGGGCAACAGGCTCTAAGACCATCCCAGAATATATAAGCTTTAGAGGGCAATGGGCTGTAAAACCATCCCAGATAATAAAGGCTTTAGAGGCCAACGGGCTGTAAGACTATCCCAGAGAGTACATGCTTTAGAGGGCAGTGGGCTGTAAGACTATCCCAGATAATACATGCTTTAGAGGGAAACGAGCTGTAAAAACATCCAAGATTGTATATGCTTTAGATGGCAACGGGCTATAAGACCATCCCAGGTAATACATGCTTTAGAGGGCAACGGGCTCTAAGACCATCGCAGAATATACAGGCTTTAGAGGGCAATGGGCTGTAAGTCTATCCCAGGTAATACATGCTTAAGAGGGCAACGGGCTGTGATACTATCCCATGTAATACATGCTTTAGAGGGCAACGGGCTGTAAGACTATCCCAGGTAATACATGCTTTAGAGGGCAACGGGCTATAAGACCATCCCAGGTAATACATGCTTTAGAGGGCAATGGGCTATAAGACTATCGAGGTAATACAGGCTTTAGATGGCAACGGGCTATAAGACCATCCCAGGTAATACATGCTTTAGATGGCAATGGGCTGTAAAACCATCCCAGATAATACAGTCTTTAGAGGGCAACGGGCTGTAAGACCATCCCAGATAGTACATGGTTTAGATGGCAACAGCCTATAAGACGATCCCAGGCAATACAGGTTTATTAGGGCAACAGGCTGTACTTCTATCCCAGGTAATACATGCTTTAGAGGACATCGGGCTGTAAGACTATCCCAGGTAATACATGCTTTAGGGGCCAACAGGCTGTAAGACTATCCCAGGTAATGCATGCTTTAGAGGGCAACTGACTGTAGGACTATCGCAGGTAATACATGCTTTAGAGGGCAATGGGCTGTAGTACTATCCCAGGTAATACATGCATTAGAGGGCAATGGGGTGTAAGACTATCCCAGGTAATACGTGCTTTAGAGGGCAATGAGCTTTAAGACCATCCCAGCTAATGCATGCTTTAGAGGACAACGGGCTGTAAGACTATCCCAGATAATACAGGCTTTTGAGGGCAACAGGCTGTACTTCTATCCCAGGTAATACATGCTTTAGAGGACATCGGGCTGTAAGACTATCCCAGGTAATACATGCTTTAGAGGGAAACAAACTGTAAGACTATCCCAGGTAATACATGCTTTAGAGGGCAACTGGCTGTAGGACTATCCCAGGTAATACATGCTTTAGAGGGCAATGGGCTGTAATACTATCCCAGGTAATACATGGATTAGAGGGCAATGGGTTGTAAGACTATCCCAGGTAATAGGTGCTTTAGAGGGCAATGAGCTTTAAGACCATCCCAGCTAATGCATGCTTTAGAGGACAACGGGCTGTAAGACTATCCCAGATAATACATACTTTAGATGGCAACGAGCTGTAAGACTATCCCAGATAATACAGGCTTTAGAGGGCAACGGCTGTAAGACTATCCCAGATAATACAGGCTTTAGAGGGCAATGGGCTGTAAGTCTATCCCAGTTAATACATGCTTTAGAGGACAACGGGCTGTAAGACTATCCCAGGTAATACAGGCTTTAGAGGGCAACGGGCTGTAAGACTATCCCAGGTAATACATGCTTTAGAGGGCAACGGGCTGTAAGACTATCCCAGGTAATACATGCTTTAGAGGTCAAGTGGCTGTAAGACTATCCCATGTAATACATGCTTTAGAGTGCAAAGGGCTGTAAGACTATCCCAGGTAATACATGCTTTAGAGTGCAACAGGCTGTAAGACTATCCCAGGTAATACATGCTTTAGAGGGCAATGGGCTGTAATACTATCCCAGGTAATACATGCTTTAGAGGGCAATGGGCTGTAAGACCATCCCAGGTAATACATACTTTAGAGGGCAAAGGACTGTAAGACCATCCCAAGTAATACATGCTTTAGAGGGCACAGGCTCTAAGACCATCCCAGAATATAAGGCTTCAGAGGGCAATGGGCTGTAACACCATCCCAGATAACACATTCTTTAAATGGCAACGGGCTGTAAGACTATCCCACAGTAGTACTTCTTTAGAGGGCAACGGGCTGTAAGACTATCCCAGGTAATACATGCTTTAGAGGGCAATGGGCTGTAATACTATCCCAGGTAATACATGCTTTAGAGGGCAATGGGCTGTAAAACCATCCCAGGTAATACATGCTTTAGAGGGCAACAGGCTCTAAGACCATCCCAGAATATACAGGCTTTAGAGGACAATGGGCTGTAAGTCAATCGCAGGTAATACATGCGCAAGAGGGCAACGGGCTGTGATACTATCCCATGTAATACATGCTTTAGAGGGCAACGGGCTGTAAGACTATCCCAGGTAATACATGCTTATGATGGCAATGGGCTGTAATACTATCCCAGGTAATACATTTTTTGAGGGCAACGGGCTGTAAAACCATCCCAAGTAATACATGCTTTAGAGGGCAACAGGCTCTAAGACCATCCGAGAATATATAGGCTTTAGAGGGCAATGGGCTGTAAAACCATCCCAGATAATACATGCTTTAGATGGCAATGGGCTGTAAGATTATCCCAGATAATACAGGCTTTAGAGGCCAGTGGGCTGTAAGACTATCCCAGATAGTACATGCTTTGGATGACAACGTGCTGTAAGACTATCCCAGGTTATACAGCTTTGGAGGGCAACGGGCTGTAAGACCAACCCAGGTAATACATGCTTTAGAGGGCAATGGGCTGTAAGACCATCCCGGTAATACATGCTTTAGAGGGCAAAGGACTGTAAGACCATCCCAGGTAATACATGCTTTAGAGGGCACAGGCTCTAAGACCATCCCAGAATATAAGGCTTTGGAGGGCAATGGGCTGTAAGACCATCCCAGATAACACATGCTTTAAATGGCAACGGGCTGTAAGACTATCCCAGAGTAGTACTTACTTTAGAGGGCAACGGGCTGTAAGACTATCCCAGGTAATACATGCTTTAGAGGGCAATGGGCTGTCATACTATCCCAGGTAATACATGCTTTAGAGGGCAATGGGCTGTAAAACCATCCCAGGTAATACATGGTTTAGAGGGCAACAGGCTCTAAGACCATCCCAGAATATACAGGCTTTAGAGGACAATGGGCTGTAAGTCAATCCCAGGTAATACATGCGTAAGAGGGCAACGGGCTGTGATACTATCCCATGTAATACATGCTTTAGAGGGCAACTGGCTGTAAGACTATCCCAGGTAATACATACTTTAGATGGCAACGGGCTGTAAGACTATCCCAGATAATACAGGCTTTAGAGGGCAACGGGCTGTAAGACTATCCCAGATAATACAGGCTTTAGAGGGCAATGGGCTGTAAGTCTATCCCAGTTAATACATGCTTTAGAGGACAACGGGCTGTAAGACTATCCCAGGTAATACAGGCTTTAGAGGGCAACGGGCTGTAAGACTATCCCAGGTAATACATGCTTTAGAGGGCAACGGGCTGTAAGACTATCCCAGGTAATACATGCTTTAGAAGGCAAGGGGCTGTAAGACTATCCCAGGTAATACATGCTTTAGAGTGCAAAGGGCTGTAACACTATCCCAGGTAATACATGCTTTAGAGTGCAACAGGCTGTAAGACTATCCCAGGTAATACATGCTTTAGAGGGCAATGGGCTGTAATACTATCCCAGGTAATACATGCTTTAGAGGGCAATGGGCTGTAAGACCATCCCAGGTAATACATACTTTAGATGGCAAAGGACTGTAAGACCATCCCAGGTAATACATGCTTTAGAGGGCACAGGCTCTAAGACCATCCCAGAATATAAGGCTTTGGAGGGCAATGATCTGTAAGACCATCCCAGATAACACATGCTTTAAATGGCAACGGGCTGTAAGACTATCCCACAGTAGTACTTACTTTAGAGGGCAACGGGCTGTAAGACTATCTCAGGTAATACATGCTTTAGAGGGCAATGGGCTGTAATACTATCCCAGGTAATACATGCTTTAGAGGGCAATGGGCTGTAAGACCATCCCGGGTAATACATGGTTTAGAGGGCAACGGGTTCTAAGACCATCCCAGAATATACAGGCTTTAGAGGACAATGGGCTGTAAGTCAATCCCAGGTAATACATGCGTAAGAGGGCAACGGGCTGTGATACTATCCCATGTAATACATGCTTTAGAGGGCAACGGGATGTAAGACTATCCCAGGTAATACATGCTTTAGATGCAATGGTCTGTAATACTATCCCAGGTAATACATGCTTTAGAGGGCAATGGGCTGTAAGACCATCCCAGGTAATACATGCTTTAGAGGGCAACGGGCTGTAAGACCATCCCACGTAATACATGCTTTAGAGGGCAACAGGCTCTAAGACCATCCCAGAATATATAGGCTTTAGAGGGCAATGGGCTTTAAAACCATCCCAGATAATACATGCTTTAGATGGCAACGGGCTGTAAGACTATCCCAGATAATACAGGCTTTAGAGGCCAACGGGCTGTAAGACTATCCCAGATAGTACATGCTTTAGATGACAATGTGCTGTAAGACTACCCCAGGTTATACAGCTTTGGAGGGCAACGGGCTGTAAGACCAACCCAGGTAATACATGTTTTAGAGGGCAACGGGCTGTAAGACCATCCCAGGTGATACATGCTTTAGAGGGAAATGGGCTGTAAGACTATCCCAGGTAATACATGCTTTAGAGGGCAATCGGCTGTCGACCATCCCAGATAATACATGTTTTAGAGGGCAACGGGCTGTAATTCTATCCCAGGTAATACATGCTTTAGAGGGCAAGGGGCTGTAAGACTATCCCAGGCAATACATGCTTTAGAGTGCAAAGGGCTGTAAGACTATCCCAGGTAATACATGCTTTAGAGTGCAACAGGCTGTAAGACTATCCCAGGTAATACATGCTTTAGAGGGCAACGGGCTGTAATACTATCCCAGGTAATACATGCTTTAGAGGGCAATGGGCTGTAAGACCATCCCAGGTAATACATACTTTAGAGGGCAATGGGCTGTAATACTATCCCAGGTAATACATGCTTTAGAGGGCAATGGGCTGTAAAATCATCCCAGGTAATACATGCTTTAAAGGGCAACGGGCTGTAAGACCATCCCAGGTAATACATGCTTTAGAGGGCAACAGGCTCTAAGACCATCGCAGAATATACAGGCTTTAGAGGGCAATGGGCTGTAAGTCTATCCCAGGTAATACATGTGTAAGAGGGCAACGGGCTGTGATACTATCCCATGTAATACATGCTTTAGAGGGCAACTGGCTGTAAGACTATCCCAGGTAATACATGCTTTAGAGGGCAATGGGCTGTAATACTATCCCAGGTAATACATGCTTTAGAGGGCAATGGGCTGTAAGACCATCCCAGGTAATTCATGGTTTAGAGGGCAGCGGGCTCTAAGACCATCCCAGAATATACAGGCTTTAGAGGACAATGGGCTGTAAGTCAATCCCAGGTAATACATGCGTAAGAGGGCAACGGGCTGTGATACTATCCCATGTAATACATGCTTTAGAGGGCAACGGGCTGTAAGACTTTCCCAGGTAATACATGCTTTAGATGGCAATGGGCTGTAATGCTATCCCAGGTAATACATGCTTTAGAGGGCAATGGGCTGTAAGACCATCCCAGGTAATACATGCTTTAGAGGGCAACGGGCTGGAAGACCACCCCAAGTAATACATGCTTTAGAGGGCAACAGGCTCTAAGACCATCCCAGAATATATAGGCTTTAGAGGGCAATGGGCTTTAAAACCATCCCAGATAATACATGCTTTAGATCGCAATGGGCTGTAAGATTATCCCAGATAATACAGGCTTTAGAGGCCAACGGGCTGTAAGACTATCCCAGATAGTACATGCTTTAGATGACAATGTGCTGTAAGACTACCCCAGGTTATACAGCTTTGGAGGGCAACGGGCTGTAAGACCAACCCAGGTAATACATGTTTTAGAGGGCAACGGGCTGTAAGACCATCCCAGGTGATACATGCTTTAGAGGGAAATGGGCTGTAAGACTATCCCAGGTAATACATGCTTTAGAGGGCAATCGGCTGTCGACCATCCCAGATAATACATGTTTTAGAGGGCAACGGGCTGTAATTCTATCCCAGGTAATACATGCTTTAGAGGGCAAGGGGCTGTAAGACTATCCCAGGCAATACATGCTTTAGAGTGCAAAGGGCTGTAAGACTATCCCAGGTAATACATGCTTTAGAGTGCAACAGGCTGTAAGACTATCCCAGGTAATACATGCTTTAGAGGGCAACGGGCTGTAATACTATCCCAGGTAATACATGCTTTAGAGGGCAATGGGCTGTAAGACCATCCCAGGTAATACATACTTTAGAGGGCAATGGGCTGTAATACTATCCCAGGTAATACATGCTTTAGAGGGCAATGGGCTGTAAAATCATCCCAGGTAATACATGCTTTAAAGGGCAACGGGCTGTAAGACCATCCCAGGTAATACATGCTTTAGAGGGCAACGGGCTCTAAGACCATCGCAGAATATACAGGCTTTAGAGGGCAATGGGCTGTAAGTCTATCCCAGGTAATACATGTGTAAGAGGGCAACGGGCTGTGATACTATCCCATGTAATACATGCTTTAGAGGGCAACTGGCTGTAAGACTATCCCAGGTAATACATGCTTTAGAGGGCAATGGGCTGTAATACTATCCCAGGTAATACATGCTTTAGAGGGCAATGGGCTGTAAGACCATCCCAGGTAATTCATGGTTTAGAGGGCAGCGGGCTCTAAGACCATCCCAGAATATACAGGCTTTAGAGGACAATGGGCTGTAAGTCAATCCCAGGTAATACATGCGTAAGAGGGCAACGGGCTGTGATACTATCCCATGTAATACATGCTTTAGAGGGCAACGGGCTGTAAGACTTTCCCAGGTAATACATGCTTTAGATGGCAATGGGCTGTAATGCTATCCCAGGTAATACATGCTTTAGAGGGCAATGGGCTGTAAGACCATCCCAGGTAATACATGCTTTAGAGGGCAACGGGCTGGAAGACCACCCCAAGTAATACATGCTTTAGAGGGCAACAGGCTCTAAGACCATCCCAGAATATATAGGCTTTAGAGGGCAATGGGCTTTAAAACCATCCCAGATAATACATGCTTTAGATCGCAATGGGCTGTAAGATTATCCCAGATAATACAGGCTTTAGAGGCCAACGGGCTGTAAGACTATCCCAGATAGTACATGCTTTAGATGACAATGTGCTGTAAGACTACCCCAGGTTATACAGCTTTGGAGGGCAACAGGCTGTAAGACCAACCCAGGTAATACATGTTTTAGAGGGCAACGGGCTGTAAGACCATCGCAGGTGATACATGCTTTAGAGGGAAATGGGCTGTAAGACTATCCCAGGTAATACATGCTTTAGAGGGCAATGGGCTGTCGACCATCCCAGATAATACATGCTTTAGAGGGCAACGGGCTGTAATTCTATCCCAGGTAATACATGCTTAAGAGGGCAAGGGGCTGTAAGACTATCCCAGGCAATACATGCTTTAGAGTGCAAAGGGCTGTAAGACTATCCCAGGTAATACATGCTTTAGAGTGAACAGGCTGTAAGACTATCCCAGGTAATACATGCTTTAGAGGGCAATGGGATGTAAGACCATCCCAGGTAATACATAATTTAGAGGGCAACAGACTGTAAGACCATCCCAGGTAATACATGCTTTAGAAGGCACAGGCTCTAAGACCATCCCAGAATATAAGGCTTTAGAGGGCAATGGGCTGTAAGACCATCCCAGATAATACATGCTTTAGATGGCAACGGGCTGTAAGACTATCCCACGCTAGTACATGCTTTAGAGGGCAACAGGCTGTAAGACTATCCCAGGTAATACATGCTTTAGAGGGCAATGGGCTGTAATACTATCCCAGGTAATACATGCTTTAGAGGGCAATGGGCTGTAAAACCATCCCATGTAATACATGCTTTAAAGGGAAACGGGCTGTAAGACCATCCCAGGTAATACATGCTTTAGAGGGCAACAGGCTCTAAGACCATCGCAGAATATACAGGCTTTAGAGGGCAATGGGCTGTAAGTCTATCCCAGGTAATACATGCGTAAGAGGGCAACGGGCTGTGATACTATCCCATGTAACACATGCTTTAGAGGGCAACGGGCTGTAAGACTATCCCAGGTAATACATGCTTTAGAGGGCAAGGGGCTGTAATACTATCCCAGGTAATACATGCTTTAGAGGGCAACAGGCTGTAAGACAATCCCAGGTAATACATGCTTTAGAGGGCAATGGGCTGTAATACTATCCCAGGTAATACATGCTTTAGAGGGCAACGGGCTGTAAGACCATCCCGGGTAATACATGCTTTAGAGGGCAACGGGCTGTAAGACCATCCCAAGTAATACATGCTTTAGAGGGCAACAGGCTCTAAGACCATCCCAGAATATATAAGCTTTAGAGGGCAATGGGGTGTAAGACTATCCCAGGTAATACGTGCTTTAGAGGGCAATGAGCTTTAAGACCATCCCAGCTAATGCATGCTTTAGAGGACAACGGGCTGTAAGACTATCCCAGATAATACATACTTTAGATGGCAACGAGCTGTAAGACTATCCCAGATAATACAGGCTTTAGAGGGCAACGGGCTGTAAGACTATCCCAGATAATACAGGCTTTAGAGGGCAATGGGCTGTAAGTCTATTCCAGTTAATACAGGCTTTAGAGGGCAACGGGCTGTAAGACTATCCCAGGTAATACATGCTTTAGAGGGCAACGGGCTGTAAGACTATCCCAGGTAATACATGCTTTAGAGGGCAAGGGGCTGTAAGACTATCCCAGGCAATACATGCTTTAGAGTGCAAAGGGCTGTAAGACTATCCCAGGTAATACATGCTTTAGAGTGCAACAGGCTGTAAGACTATCCCAGGTAATACATGCTTTAGAGGGCAACGGGCTGTAATACTATCCCAGGTAATACATGCTTTAGAGGGCAATGGGCTGTAAGACCATCCCAGGTAATACATACTTTAGAGGGCAATGGGCTGTAATACTATCCCAGGTAATACATGCTTTAGAGGGCAATGGGCTGTAAAATCATCCCAGGTAATACATGCTTTAAAGGGCAACGGGCTGTAAGACCATCCCAGGTAATACATGCTTTAGAGGGCAACGGGCTCTAAGACCATCGCAGAATATACAGGCTTTAGAGGGCAATGGGCTGTAAGTCTATCCCAGGTAATACATGTGTAAGAGGGCAACGGGCTGTGATACTATCCCATGTAATACATGCTTTAGAGGGCAACTGGCTGTAAGACTATCCCAGGTAATACATGCTTTAGAGGGCAATGGGCTGTAATACTATCCCAGGTAATACATGCTTTAGAGGGCAATGGGCTGTAAGACCATCCCAGGTAATTCATGGTTTAGAGGGCAGCGGGCTCTAAGACCATCCCAGAATATACAGGCTTTAGAGGACAATGGGCTGTAAGTCAATCCCAGGTAATACATGCGTAAGAGGGCAACGGGCTGTGATACTATCCCATGTAATACATGCTTTAGAGGGCAACAGGCTGTAAGACTTTCCCAGGTAATACATGCTTTAGATGGCAATGGGCTGTAATGCTATCCCAGGTAATACATGCTTTAGAGGGCAATGGGCTGTAAGACCATCCCAGGTAATACATGCTTTAGAGGGCAACAGGCTCTAAGACCATCCCAGAATATATAGGCTTTAGAGGGCAATGGGCTTTAAAACCATCCCAGATAATACATGCTTTAGATCGCAATGGGCTGTAAGATTATCCCAGATAATACAGGCTTTAGAGGCCAACGGGCTGTAAGACTATCCCAGATAGTACATGCTTTAGATGACAATGTGCTGTAAGACTACCCCAGGTTATACAGCTTTGGAGGGCAACAGGCTGTAAGACCAACCCAGGTAATACATGTTTTAGAGGGCAACGGGCTGTAAGACCATCGCAGGTGATACATGCTTTAGAGGGAAATGGGCTGTAAGACTATCCCAGGTAATACATGCTTTAGAGGGCAATGGGCTGTCGACCATCCCAGATAATACATGCTTTAGAGGGCAACGGGCTGTAATTCTATCCCAGGTAATACATGCTTAAGAGGGCAAGGGGCTGTAAGACTATCCCAGGCAATACATGCTTTAGAGTGCAAAGGGCTGTAAGACTATCCCAGGTAATACATGCTTTAGAGTGAACAGGCTGTAAGACTATCCCAGGTAATACATGCTTTAGAGGGCAATGGGCTGTAAGACCATCCCAGGTAATACATAATTTAGAGGGCAACAGACTGTAAGACCATCCCAGGTAATACATGCTTTAGAAGGCACAGGCTCTAAGACCATCCCAGAATATAAGGCTTTAGAGGGCAATGGGCTGTAAGACCATCCCAGATAATACATGCTTTAGATGGCAACGGGCTGTAAGACTATCCCACGCTAGTACATGCTTTAGAGGGCAACAGGCTGTAAGACTATCCCAGGTAATACATGCTTTAGAGGGCAATGGGCTGTAATACTATCCCAGGTAATACATGCTTTAGAGGGCAATGGGCTGTAAAACCATCCCATGTAATACATGCTTTAAAGGGAAACGGGCTGTAAGACCATCCCAGGTAATACATGCTTTAGAGGGCAACAGGCTCTAAGACCATCGCAGAATATACAGGCTTTAGAGGGCAATGGGCTGTAAGTCTATCCCAGGTAATACATGCGTAAGAGGGCAACGGGCTGTGATACTATCCCATGTAACACATGCTTTAGAGGGCAACGGGCTGTAAGACTATCCCAGGTAATACATGCTTTAGAGGGCAAGGGGCTGTAATACTATCCCAGGTAATACATGCTTTAGAGGGCAACAAGCTGTAAGACAATCCCAGGTAATACATGCTTTAGAGGGCAATGGGCTGTAATACTATCCCAGGTAATACATGCTTTAGAGGGCAACGGGCTGTAAGACCATCCCGGGTAATACATGCTTTAGAGGGCAACGGGCTGTAAGACCATCCCAAGTAATACATGCTTTAGAGGGCAACAGGCTCTAAGACCATCCCAGAATATATAAGCTTTAGAGGGCAATGGGGTGTAAGACTATCCCAGGTAATACGTGCTTTAGAGGGCAATGAGCTTTAAGACCATCCCAGCTAATGCATGCTTTAGAGGACAACGGGCTGTAAGACTATCCCAGATAATACATACTTTAGATGGCAACGAGCTGTAAGACTATCCCAGATAATACAGGCTTTAGAGGGCAACGGGCTGTAAGACTATCCCAGATAATACAGGCTTTAGAGGGCAATGGGCTGTAAGTCTATTCCAGTTAATACATGCTTTAGAGGACAACGGGCTGTAAGACTATCCCAGGTAATACAGGCTTTAGAGGGCAACGGGCTGTAAGACTATCCCAGGTAATACATGCTTTAGAGGGCAACGGGCTGTAAGACTATCCCAGGTAATACATGCTTTAGATGGCAAGGGGCTGTAAGACTATCCCAGGTAATACATGCTTTAGAGTGCAAAGGGCTGTAAGACTATCCCAGGTAATACATGCTTTAGAGTGCAACAGGCTGTAAGACTATCCCAGGTAATACATGCTTTAGAGGGCAATGGGCTGTAATACTATCCCAGGTAATACATGCTTTAGAGGGCAATGGGCTGTAAGACCATCCCAGGTAATACATACTTTAGAGGGCAAAGGACTGTAAGACCATCCCAGGTAATACATGCTTTAGAGGGCACAGGCTCTAAGACCATCCCAGAATATAAGGCTTCAGAGGGCAATGGGCTGTAACACCATCCCAGATAACACATTCTTTAAATGGCAACGGGCTGTAAGACTATCCCACAGTAGTACTTCTTTAGAGGGCAACGGGCTGTAAAACTATCCCAGGTAATACATGCTTTAGAGGGCAATGGGCTGTAATACTATCCCAGGTAATACATGCTTTAGAGGGCAATGGGCTGTAAAACCATCCCAGGTAATACATGCTTTAGAGGGCAACGGGCTCTAAGACCATCCCAGAATATACAGGCTTTAGAGGACAATGGGCTGTAAGTCAATCCCAGGTAATACATGCGCAAGAGGGCAACGGGCTGTGATACTATCCCATGTAATACATGCTTTAGAGGGCAACGGGCTGTAAGACTATCCCAGGTAATACATGCTTTCGATGGCAATGGGCTGTAATACTATCCCAGGTAATACATGCTTTAGAGGGCAATGGGCTGTAAGACCATCCCAGGTAATACATGCTTTAGAGGGCAAAGGACTGTAAGACCATCCCAGGTAATACATGCTTTAGAGGGCACAGGCTCTAAGACCATCCCAGAATATGAGGCTTTGGAGGGCAATGGGCTGTAAGACCATCCCAGATAACACATGCTTAAATGGCAACGGGCTGTAAGACTATCCCACAGTAGTACTTACTTTAGAGGGCAACAGGCTGTAAGACTATCCCAGGTAATACATGCTTTAGAGGGCAATGGGCTGTAATACTATCCCAGGTAATACATGCTTTAGAGGGCAATGGGCTGTAAAACCATCCCAGGTAATACATGGTTTAGAGGGCTACGGGCTCTAAAACCATCCCAGAATATACAGGCTTTAGAGGACAATGGGCTGTAAGCCAATCCCAGGTAATACATGCGTAAGAGGGCAACGGGCTGTGATACTATCCCATGTAATACATGCTTTAGAGGGCAACGGGCTGTAAGACTATCCCAGGTAATACATACTTTAGATGGCAACGGGCTGTAAGACTATCCCAGATAATACAGGCTTTAGAGGGCAACGGGCTGAAAGTCTATCCCAGTTAATACATGCTTTAGAGGACAACGGGCTGTAAGACTATCCCAGGTAATACATGCTTTAGAGGGCAACGGGCTGTAAGACTATCCCAGGTAATACATGCTTTAGAGGGCAAGGGGCTGTAAGACTATCCCAGGTAATACATGCTTTAGAGTGCAAAGGGCTGTAAGACTATCCCAGGTAATACATGCTTTAGAGTGCAAAGGATTGTAAGACCATCCCAGGTAATACATGCTTTAGAGGGCACAGGCTCTAAGACCATCCCAAAAATATATGGCTTTGGAGGGCAATGGGCTGTAAGACCATCCCAGATAACACACGCTTTAAATGGCAACGGGCTGTAAGACTATCCCACAGTAGTACTTACTTTAGAGGGCAACGGGCTGTAAGACTATCTCAGGTAATACATGCTTTAGAGGGCAATGGGCTGTAATACTATCCCTGGTAATACATGCTTTAGAGGGCAATGGGCTGTAAGACCATCCCAGGTAATACATGGTTTAGAGGGCAACGGGCTCTAAGATCATCCCAGAATATACAGGCTTTAGAGGACAATGGGCTGTAAGTCAATCCCAGGTAATACATGCTTTAGATGGCAATGGGCTGTAATACTATCCCAGGTAATACATGCTTTAGAGGGCAATGGGCTGTAAGACCATCCCAGGTAATACATGCTTTAGAGGGCAACGGGCTGGAAGACCATCCCAAGTAATACATGCTTTAGAGGGCAACAGGCTCTAAGACCATCCCAGAATATATAGGCTTTAGAGGGCAATGGGCTTTAAAACCATCCCAGATAATACATGCTTTAGATCACAATGGGCTGTAAGACTATCCCAGATAATACATGCTTTAGAGGGCAACAGGCTGTAAGACCAACCCAGGTAATACATGTTTTAGAGGGCAACGGGCTGTAAGACCATCCCAGGTGATACATGCTTTAGAGGGAAATGGGCTGTAAGACTATCCCAGGTAATACATGCTTTAGAGGGCAATGGGATGTTAGACTATCCAAGGTAAGACATGCTTTAGAGGGCAACGATCTGTAAGACTATCCCAGATAATACATGCTTTAGAGGGCAGTGGGCTGTAAGACTATCCCAGATAATACATGCTTTAGATGGCAATTGGCTGTAAGACTATCCAAGATAATAAAGGCTTTAGAGGGCAACGAGCTGTAAGACTATCCCAGGTAATACATGCTTTAGAGGGCGATGGGCTGTAAGACCATCCCAGGTAATACATGCTTTAGAGGGCAACGGGCTGGAAGACCATCCCAAGTAATACATGCTTTAGAGGGCAACAGGCTCTAAGACCATCCCAGAATATATAGGCTTTAGAGGGCAATGGGCTTTAAAACCATCCCAGATAATACATGCTTTAGATCGCAATGGGATGTAATATTATCCCAGATAATACAGGCTTTAGAGGGCAACGGGCTGTAAAACCATACCAGGTAATATATGCTTTAGAGGTCAACGGGCTGTAAGACCATCCCAGGTAATACATCCTTTAGAGGGCAACAGGCTGTAATATTATCCCAGGTAATACATGCATTAGAGGGCAATGGGGTGTAAGACTATCCCAGGTAATACGTGCTTTAGAGGGCAATACGCTTTAAGACCATCCCAGCTAATGCATGCTTTAGAGGACAACGGGCTGTAAGACTAAGCCCAGATAATAAATACTTTAGATGGCAACAGGCTGTAAGACTATCCCAGATAATACAGGCTTTAGAGGGCAACGGGCTGTAAGACTATCCCAGATAATACAGGCTTTAGAGGGCAATGGGCTGTAAGTCTATCCCAGTTAATACATGCTTTAGAGGACAACGGGCTGTAAGACTATCCCAGGTAATACATGCTTTAGAGGGCAACGGGCTGTAAGACTATCCCAGGTAATACATGCTTTAGAGGGAAACGGGCTGTAAGACTACCCCAGGTAATAAAGGCTTTAGAGGGCAACGGCCTGTAAAACCATACCAGGTAATACATGCTTTAGAGGGAAACAGGCTGTAAGACCATCCCAGGTAATACATCCTTTAGAGGGCAACGGGCTGTAAGACTATCCCAGAAAGAACATGCTTTAGATGACAACAGGCTGTAAGACTACCCCAGGTAATACATGCTTTAGAGGTCAACGGGCTGTAAGACCATACCAGGTAATACATGCTTTAGAGGTCAACGGGCTGTAAGACCATCCCAGGTGATACACCCTTTAGAGGGCAACGGGCTGTAAGACCATCCCAGGTAATATATGATTTGGAGGGCAATGGGCTATAAGACTATCCCAGGTAATGCATGCTTTAGAGGGCAACTGGCTGTAGGACTATCCCAGGTAATACATGCTTTAGAGGGCAATGGGCTGTAATATTATCCCAAGTAATACATGCATTAGAGGGCAATGGGGTGTAAGACTATCCCAGGTAATACGTGCTTTAGAGGGCAATGAGCTTTAAGGCCATCCCAGCTAATGCATGCTTTAGAGGACAACGGGCTTTAAGACTATCCCAGATAATACATACTTTAGATGGCAACGGGCTGTAAGACTATCCCAGATAATACAGGCTTTAGAGAGCAACGGGCTGTAAGACTATCCCAGATAATACAGGCTTTAGAGGGCAATGGGCTGTAAGTCTATCCCAGTTAATACATGCTTTAGAGGACAACGGGCTGTAAGACTATCCCAGGTAATACATGCTTTAGAGGGCAACGGGCTGTAAGACTATCCCAGGTAATACATGCTTTAGAGGGAAACGGGCTGTAAGACTACCCCAGGTAATAAAGGCTTTAGAGGGCAACGGGCTGTAAAACCATACCAGGTAATACATGCTTTAGAGGGCAACAGGCTGTAAGACCATCCCAGGTAATACATCCTTTAGAGGGCAACGGGCTGTAAGACCATCCCAGGTAATATATGATTTGGAGGGCAATGGGCTATAAGACCAACCCAGGTAATATATGTTTTAGAGGGCAACGGGCTGTAAGACCATCCCAGGGAATACATGCTTTAGAGGGCAATGGGTGGTAAGACTACCCCAGGTAATACATGCTTTAGAGGGCATTGGGCTGTTCGACTATCCCAGGCAACACACGCTTTAGAGGGCAATGAGCTGTAAGACTATCCCAGACAATACATGCTTTAGAGGGCAGTGGGCTGTAACACTATCCCAGATAAAACATGCTTTAGATGGCAACGGGCTGTAAGACTATCCCAGATAATACAGGCTTTAGAGGGCAACGGGCTGTAAGACTATCCCAGGTAATACAGGCTTTAGAGGGCAACGGGCTGTAAAACCAACCCATGTAATGCATGCTTTAGAGGACAATGGGCTGTAAAACTATCCCAGGTAATACATGCTTTAGAGTGCAAAGGGCTGTAAGACTATCCCAGGTAATACATGCTTTAGAGTGCAACAGGCTGTAAGACTATCCCAGGTAATACATGCTTTAGAGGGCAATGGGCTGTAATACTATCCCAGGTAATACATGCTTTAGAGGGCAATGGGCTGTAAGACCATCCCAGGTAATACATACTTTAGAGGGCAAAGGACTGTAAGACCATCCCAGGTAATACATGCTTTAGAGGGCACAGGCTCTAAGACCATCCCAGAATATAAGGCTTCAGAGGGCAATGGGCTGTAACACCATCCCAGATAACACATGCTTTAAATGGCAACGGGCTGTAAGACTATCCCACAGTAGTACTTCTTTAGAGGGCAACGGGCTGTAAAACTATCCCAGGTAATACATGCTTTAGAGGGCAATGGGCTGTAATACTATCCCAGGTAATACATGCTTTAGAGGGCAATGGGCTGTAAAACCATCCCAGGTAATACATGCTTTAGAGGGCAACGGGCTCTAAGACCATCCCAGTATATACAGGCTTTAGAGGACAATGGGCTGTAAGTCAATCCCAGGTAATACATCCGCAAGAGGGCAAGGGGCTGTGATACTATCCCATGTAATACATGCTTTAGAGGGCAACGGGCTGTAAGACTATCCCAGGTAATACATGCTTTAGATGGCAATGGGCTGTAATACTATCCCAGGTAATACATGCTTTAGAGGGCAATGGGCTGTAAGACCATCCCAGGTAATGCATGCTTTAGAGGGCAAAGGACTGTAAGACCATCCCAGGTAATACATGCTTTAGAGTGCACAGGCTCTAAGACCATCCCAGAATATGAGGCTTTGGAGGGCAATGGGCTGTAAGACCATCCCAGATAACACATGCTTAAATGGCAACGGGCTGTAAGACTATCCCACAGTAGTACTTACTTTAGAGGGCAACGGGCTGTAAGACTATCCCAGGTAATACATGCTTTAGAGGGCAATGGGCTGTAATACTATCCCAGGTAATACATGCTTTAGAGGGCAATGGGCTGTAAAACCATCCCAGGTAATACATGGTTTAGAGGGCTACGGGCTCTAAAACCATCCCAGAATATACAGGCTTTAGAGGACAATGGGCTGTAAGCCAATCCCAGGTAATACATGCGTAAGAGGGCAACGGGCTGTGATACTATCCCATGTAATACATGCTTTAGAGGGCAACGGGCTGTAAGACTATCCCTGGTAATACATACTTTAGATGGCAACGGGCTGTAAGACTATCCCAGATAATACAGGCTTTAGAGGGCAACGGGCTGAAAGTCTATCCCAGTTAATACATGCTTTAGAGGACAACGGGCTGTAAGACTATCCCAGGTAATACAGGCTTTAGAGGGCAACGGGCTGTAAGACTATCCCAGGTAATACATGCTTTAGAGGGCAACGGGCTGTAAGACTATCCCAGGTAATACATGCTTTAGAGGGCAAGGGGCTGTAAGACTATCCCAGGTAATACATGCTTTAGAGTGCAAAGGGCTGTAAGACTATCCCAGGTAATACATGCTTTAGAGTGCAAAGGATTGTAAGACCATCCCAGGTAATACATGCTTTAGAGGGCACAGGCTCTAAGACCATCCCAAAAATATATGGCTTTGGAGGGCAATGGGCTGTAAGACCATCCCAGATAACACACGCTTTAAATGGCAACGGGCTGTAAGACTATCCCACAGTAGTACTTACTTTAGAGGGCAACGGGCTGTAAGACTATCTCAGGTAATACATGCTTTAGAGGGCAATGGGCTGTAATACTATCCCAGGTAATACATGCTTTAGAGGGCAATGGGCTGTAAGACCATCCCAGGTAATACATGGTTTAGAGGGCAACGGGCTCTAAGATCATCCCAGCATATACAGGCTTTAGAGGACAATGGGCTGTAAGTCAATCCCAGGTAATACATGCTTTACATGGCAATGGGCTGTAATACTATCCCAGGTAATACATGCTTTAGGGGGCAATGGGCTGTAAGACCATCCCAGGTAATACATGCTTTAGAGGGCAACGGGCTGGAAGACCATCCCAAGCAATACATGCTTTAGAGGGCAACAGGCTCTAAGACCATCCCAGAATATATAGGCTTTAGAGGGCAATGGGCTTTAAAACCATCCCAGATAATACATGCTTTAGATCGCAATGGGCTGTAAGATTATCCCAGATAATACAGGCTTTAGAGGCCAACGGGCTGTAAGACTATCCCAGATAGTACATGCTTTAGATGACAATGTGCTGTAAGACCACCCCAGGTTATACAGCTTTGGAGGGCAACGGGCTGTAAGACCAACCCAGGTAATACATGTTTTAGAGGGCAACGGGCTGTAAGACCATCCCAGGTGATACATGCTTTAGAGGGCAATGGGCTGTAAGACTATCCCAGGTAATACATGGTTTAAAGGTCATCCGGCTCTAAGACCATCCCAGAATATACAGGCTTTAGAGGGCAATGGGCTGTAAGACCATCCCAGATAATACATGCTTTAGATGGCAACAGGCTCTAAGATTATCCCAGATAATTCAGGCTTTAGATGGCCAACGGGCTGTAAGACTATCCCAGAAAGGACATGCTTTAGATGACAACAGGCTGTAATACTACCCCAGGTAATACAGGCTTTAGAGGGCAACGGGCTGTAAAACCATACCAGGTAATACATGCTTTAGAGGGCAACGGGCTGTAAGACCATCCCAGGTAATATATGCTTTGGAGGGCAATGGGCTATAAGACCAACCCAGGTAATACATGTTTTAGAGGGCAACGGGCTGTAAGACCATCCCAGGTAATACATGCTTTAGAGGGCAATGGGTGGTAAGACTATCCCAGGTAATACATGCTTTAGAGGTCATTGGGCTGTTAGACTAACCCAGGCAACACATGCTTTAGAGGGCAATGAGCTGTAAGACTATCCCAGACAATACATGCTTTAGAAGGCAGTGGGCTGTAACACTATCCCAGATAAAAAATGCTTTCGATTGCAACGGGCGGTAAGACTATCCCAGATAATACAGGCTTTAGAGGGCAACAGGCTGTAAGACCATCCCAAGTAATACATGCTTTAGAGGGCAACAGGCTGTAAGACCATCCCAAGTAATACATGCTTTAGAGGAGTAAAGGGCTGTAAAACCATCCCAGGTAATACATGCTTTAGAGGGCAATTGTCTGTAAGACCATCCCAGGTAATGCATGATTTAGAGGGCAATGGGCTGTAAAACCATCCCAGGTAATACAGGCTTTAGAGGGTAATGGGCTGTAAAACCATCCCATTTAATACAGGCTTTAGAGGGCAACGGGCTGTAAGACCATCCCAGATAATACATGCTTTAGATGGCAACGGGCTGTAAGACTATCCCAGGTAATACTGATTTTATAGGCAATGGGCTGCAAGACCATCCCATGTAATACACGCTTGAGAGGGCAATGGGCTGTAAGACCATCCCAGGCAATACATGCTTTAGAGGGCAATGGGCTGTAAAACCATCCCAGATAATACAGGCTTTAGAGGGCAACGGGCTGTAAAACCATGCCAGATAATACATGCTTTAAAGGGCAACGGGCTGTAAGACCATCCGAGGTAATACATGCTTTAGAGGGCAACGGGCTGTAAAACCATCCAAGATAGTACATGCTTTAGATGGCAACGAGCTGTAAAACCATCCCAGGTAATACATGCCTTAGATGGCAACGGGATATAAGACCATCCCAGGTAATAAATGCTTTAGATGGAAATGGGCTGTAAGACCATCCCATGTAATACATGCTTTAGAGGTGAAAGGGCTGTAAAACCATCCCAGGTAATACATGCTTTAGAGGGCAACGGGCTGTAAGACCATCGCAGATAATACAGGCTTTAGAGGGCAATGGGCTGTAAGACCATCCCATGTAATACATGCTTTAGAGGTGAAAGGGCTGTAAAACCATCCCAGGTAATACATGCTTTAGAGGGCAACGGGCTATAAGACTATCCCAGGTAATACATGCTTTAGAGGGCAATGGGCTGTTAGACTATCCCATTTAAGACATGCTTTAGAGGGCAACGAGCTGTAAGACTATCCCAGATAATACATGCTTTAGAGGGCAGTGGGCTGTAAGATTATCCCAGATAATACATGCTTTAGAGGGCAACGGGCTGTAAGACCATCCAAGATAGTATATGCTTTAGATGGCAACGGGCTGTAAGACCACCCCAGGTAATACATGCTTTAGAGGGCAATGGGCTTTAAAACCATCCCAGGTAATACATGCTTTAGAGGGCAACGGGCTATAAGACTATCCCAGGTAATACAGGCTTTAGATGGCAACGGGCTATAAGACTATCCCAGGTAATACATGCTTCAGATGGCAATGGGCTATAAGACTATCCCAGGTAATACAGGCTTTAGATGGCAACGGGCTGTAAGACCATCCCAGATGATACAGTCTTTACAGGCCAACAGGCTATAAGACCATCCCAGGGAATACATGCTTTAGAGAGCAACGGGCTGTAAGACCATCCCAGATAGTACATGCTTTATATGGCAACAGGCTATAAGACGATCCCAGGTAATACATGTTTTATAGGGCAACAGGCTGTTAGACCATCCCAGATAATGCAGGCTTTAGAGGGCAAAGGGCTATAAGACCATCCCAGGTAATACATGCTTTAGAGGGCAACAGGCTGTAAGACCAACCCAGGTAATACATGCTTTAGAGAGCAACGGGCTGTAAAACCAACCCAGGTAATACATGCTTTAGAGAGCAACGGGCTGTAAGACCATCCCAGATAATAAATGCTTTAGATGGCAACGTGCTGTAAAACCATCCCAGATAATACAGGCTTTAGAGGGCAAAGGGCTATAAGACTATCCCAGATAAAACAGGCTTTAGAGGGCAACGGGCTTTATGTCTATCCCAGGTAATATATGCTTTAGAGGACATCGGGCTGTAAGACTATCCCAGGTAATACATGCTTTAGAGGGCAACAGGCTGTAAGACTATCCCAGGTAATGCATGCTTTAGAGGGCAACTGGCTGTAGGACTATCCCAGCTAATACATGCTTTAGAGGGCAATGGGCTGTAATACTATCCCAGGTAATACATGCATTAGAGGGCAATGGGCTGTAAGACTATCCCAGATAATGCATGCTTTAGATGGCAACGGGCTGTAAGACTATCCCAGATAATACATGCTTTAGAGGGCAATGAGCTTTAAGACCATCCCAGGTAATGCATGCTTTAGAGGACAACGGGCTGTAAGACTATCCCATTTAATACATGCTTTAGAGGGCAATGGGCTGTAAGTCTATCCCATTTAATACATGCTTTAGAGGACAACGGGCTGTAAGACTATCCCAGGTAATACATGCTTTAGAGGGCAACGGGCTGTAAGACTATCCCAGGTAATACATGCTTTAGAGGGCAACGGGCTGTAAGACTATCCCAGGTAATACATGCTTTAGAGGGCAAGGGGCTGTAAGACTATCCCAGGTAATACATGCTTTAGAGGGCAATGGGCTGTAAGACCATCCCAGGTAATACATACTTTAGAGGGCAAAGGACTGTAAAACCATCCCAGGTAATACATGCTTTAGAGGGCACATGCTCTAAGACCATCCCAGAATATAAGGCTTTAGAGGGCAATGGGCTGTGAGACCATCCCAGATAATACATGCTTTAGATGGCAACGGGCTGTAAGACTATTCCAGGTAATACATGCTTTAGAGGGCAATGGGCTGTAATACTATCCCAGGTAATACATGCTTTAGAGGGCAATGGGCTGTAAAACCATCCGAGGTAATACATGCCTTAGAGGGCAACGGGCTGTCAGACCATCCCAGGTAATACATGCTTTAGAGGGCAACTGGCTCTAAGACCATCCCTGAATATACATGCTTTAGAGGGCAATGGGCTGTAATACTATCCCAGGTAATACATGCTTTAGTGGACAACAGGCTGTAAGACTATCCCAGGTAATACATGCATTAGAGGGCAACGGGCTGTAAGACTATCCTACGTAATACATGAGTAAGAGGGCAACGGGCTGTGATACTATCCCAGGTAATACATGCTTTAGAGGGCAATGGGCTGTAAGACTATCCCAAGTAATACATGCTTTAGAGGGCAATGGGCTTTAAGACCATCCCAGGTAATACATGCTTTAGAGTGCAACGGGCTGTAAGACCATCCCAAGTAAGACATGCTTTAGAGGGCAAATGGGCTGTAAGACTATCCCAGGTAATACATGCTTTAGAGGGCAATGGGCTGTAAGACCATCCCAGGTAATACATGCTTTAGAGGGCAACGGGCTTTAAAACCATCCCAGGTAATACATGCTTTAGAGGGCAACGGGCTATAAGACTATCCCAGGTAATACAGGCTTTAGATGGCAACGGGCTATAAGACTATCCCAGGTAATACATGCTTCAGATGGCAATGGGCTATAAGACTATCCCAGGTAATACAGGCTTTAGATGGCAACGGGCTGTAAGACCATCCCAGATGATACAGTCTTTACAGGCCAACAGGCTATAAGACCATCCCAGGGAATACATGCTTTAGAGAGCAACGGGCTGTAAGACCATCCCAGATAGTACATGCTTTATATGGCAACAGGCTATAAGACGATCCCAGGTAATACATGTTTTATAGGGCAACAGGCTGTTAGACCATCCCAGATAATGCAGGCTTTAGAGGGCAAAGGGCTATAAGACCATCCCAGGTAATACATGCTTTAGAGGGCAACGGGCTGTAAGACCAACCCAGGTAATACATGCTTTAGAGAGCAACGGGCTGTAAAACCAACCCAGGTAATACATGCTTTAGAGAGCAACGGGCTGTAAGACCATCCCAGATAATAAATGCTTTAGATGGCAACGTGCTGTAAAACCATCCCAGATAATACAGGCTTTAGAGGGCAAAGGGCTATAAGACTATCCCAGATAAAACAGGCTTTAGAGTGCAACGGGCTTTATGTCTATCCCAGGTAATATATGCTTTAGAGGACATCGGGCTGTAAGACTATCCCAGGTAATACATGCTTTAGAGGGCAACAGGCTGTAAGACTATCCCAGGTAATGCATGCTTTAGAGGGCAACTGGCTGTAGGACTATCCCAGCTAATACATGCTTTAGAGGGCAATGGGCTGTAATACTATCCCAGGTAATACATGCATTAGAGGGCAATGGGCTGTAAGACTATCCCAGATAATGCATGCTTTAGATGGCAACGGGCTGTAAGACTATCCCAGATAATACATGCTTTAGAGGGCAATGAGCTTTAAGACCATCCCAGGTAATGCATGCTTTAGAGGACAACGGGCTGTAAGACTATCCCATTTAATACATGCTTTAGATGGCAATGGGCTGTAAGTCTATCCCATTTAATACATGCTTTAGAGGACAACGGGCTGTAAGACTATCCCAGGTAATACATGCTTTAGAGGGCAACGGGCTGTAAGACTATCCCAGGTAATACATGCTTTAGAGGGCAACGGGCTGTAAGACTATCCCAGGTAATACATGCTTTAGAGGGCAAGGGGCTGTAAGACTATCCCAGGTAATACATGCTTTAGAGGGCAATGGGCTGTAAGACCATCCCAGGTAATACATACTTTAGAGGGCAAAGGACTGTAAAACCATCCCAGGTAATACATGCTTTAGAGGGCACATGCTCTAAGACCATCCCAGAATATAAGGCTTTAGAGGGCAATGGGCTGTGAGACCATCCCAGATAATACATGCTTTAGATGGCAACGGGCTGTAAGACTATTCCAGGTAATACATGCTTTAGAGGGCAATATGCTGTAATACTATCCCAGGTAATACATGCTTTAGAGGGCAATGGGCTGTAAAACCATCCAAGGTAATACATGCCTTAGAGGGCAACGGGCTGTCAGACCATCCCAGGTAATACATGCTTTAGAGGGCAACTGGCTCTAAGACCATCCCTGAATATACATGCTTTAGAGGGCAATGGGCTGTAATACTATCCCAGGTAATACATGCTTTAGTGGACAACAGGCTGTAAGACTATCCCAGGTAATACATGCATTAGAGGGCAACGGGCTGTAAGACTATCCTACGTAATACATGAGTAAGAGGGCAACGGGCTGTGATACTATCCCAGGTAATACATGCTTTAGAGGGCAATGGGCTGTAAGACTATCCCAAGTAATACATGCTTTAGAGGGCAATGGGCTTTAAGACCATCCCAGGTAATACATGCTTTAGAGTGCAACGGGCTGTAAGACCATCCCAAGTAAGACATGCTTTAGAGGGCAAATGGGCTGTAAGACTATCCCAGGTAATACATGCTTTAGAGGGCAATGGGCTGTAAGACCATCCCAGGTAATACATGCTTTAGAGGGCAACGGGCTGTAAGACTATCCCAGGTAATACATGCTTTAGAGGGCAATGGGCTGTAACACCATCCCAGGTAATACATGCTTTAGAGGGCAATGGGCTGTAAAACCATCCCAGGTAATACATGCTTTAGAGGGCAACGGGCTGTAAGACCATCCCAAGTAAGACATGCTTTAGAGGGCAACGGGCTGTAAGACTATCCCAGGTAATACATGCTTTAGAGGGCAATGGGCTGTAAGACTATCCCAGGTAATACATGCTTTAGAGGGCAATGGGCTGTAAGACCACCACAGGTAATACATGCTTTAGAGGGCAACAGGCTGAAGGACTATCCCAGGTAATACATGCTTTAGATGGCAATGGGCTGTAAGATTATCCCAGATAATACAGGCTTTAGAGGCCAACGGGCTGTAAGACTATCCCAGATAGTACATGCTTTAGATGACAACGGGCTGTAAGACTACCCCAGGTTATACAGGCTTTGGAGGGCAACGGGCTGTAAGACCAACCCAGGTAATACATGTTTTAGAGGGCAACTGGCTGTAAGACCATCCCAGGTGGTACATGCTTTAGAGGGCAATGGGCTGCAAGACTATCCCAGGTAATACATGCTTTAGAGGGCAATGGGCTGTTAGACTATCCCAGGTAAGACATGCTTTAGAGGGCAACGAGCTGTAAGACTATCCCAGATAATACATATCTAAGATAATAAAGGCTTTAGAGAGCAAAGAGCTGTAAGACTATCCCAGGTATTACAGGCTTTAGAGGGCAACGGGCTGTCAGACTATCCCATGTAATACATGCTTAAGAGGGCAACAGGCTGTAAGACTATCCCAGGTAATACATTCTTTAGAGGGCAACAGGCTGTAAGACCATCCCAGGTAATACATGCTTTAGAGGGCAATGGGCTGTAAATACATCCCAGGTAACACATGGTTTAAAGGTCAACAGGCTCTAAGACCATCCCAGAATATTAAGGCTTTAGAGGGCAATGGGCTGTAAGACCATCCCAGATAATACATGCTTTAGATGGCAACAGGCTGTAAGATTATCTTAGATAATACAGGCTTTAGAGGCCAACGGGCTGTATGACTATCCCAGATAGAACATGCTTTAGATGACAACAGGCTGTAAGACTACCCCAGGTAATATAGGCTTTAGAGGGCAACGGGCTGTAAAACCATACCAGGTAATACATGCTTTAGAGGGCAACGGGCTGTAAGACCATCCCAGGTCATACATGCTTTAGAGGGCAATGGGCTGTAAGACCATCCCAGGTAATATATGCTTTGGAGGGCAACGGGCTATAAGACTAACCCAGGTAATACGTGTTTTAGAGGGCAATGGGCTGTAAGACCATCCCAGGTAATACATGCTTTAGTGGGCAATGGGTGGAAAGACTATCCCAGGTAATACATGCTTTAGAGGGCATTGGGCTGTTAGACTACCCAGGCAACACATGCTTTAGAGGGCAATGAGCTGTAAAACTATCCCAGATAATACGTGCTTTAGAGGGCAGTGTGCTGTAACACTATCCCAGATAATACATGCTTTAGATGGCAACGGACTGTAAGACTATCCCAGATAATACAGGCTTTAGAGGGCAACAGGCTGTAAGACCATCCCAGGTAATACATGCTTTAGAGGGCAATGGGCTGTAAGACCATCCAGGTAATACATGCTTTAGAGGGCAATTGTCTGTCAGACCATCCCAGGTGATACATGATTTAGAGGGCAATGGGCTGTAAGACCATCCCAGGTAATACAGGCTTTAGAGGGTAATGGGATGTAAGACCATCCCATTTAATACAGGCTTTAGAAGGCAACGTGCTGTAAGACCATCCCAGATAATACATGCTTTAGATGGCAACGGCTGTAAGACTATCCCAGGTAATACAGGCTTTATAGGGCAATGGGCTGTAAGACCATCCCATGTAATACATGCTTTAGAGGGCAATGGGCTGTAAGGCTATCCCAGATAATACTGGCTTTAGAGGCCAACGGGCTGTAAGACTATCCCAGGTAATACAGGCTTTAGAGGGCAACAGGCTGTAAAACCAACCAATGTAATTCAGGCTTTAGAGGGCAATGGGCTGTAAGACTATCCCAGGTAATACATGCTTTAGAGGGCAACGGGCTGTAAGACCATCCCAGGTAATACATGCTTTAGAGGGCAATGGGCTGTAAGACCATCGCAGGTAATACATGCTTTAGAGGGCAATGGCCTGTAAGACCATCCCAGGTAATACATGATTTAGAGGGCAATGGGCTGTAAGACCATCCCAGGTAATACAGGCTTTAGAGTTTAATGGGCTGTAACACCATCCCATTTAATACAGGCTTTAGAGGGCAACGGGCTGTAAAACCATCCCAGATAATACATGCTTTAGATGGCAACGGGCTTCAAGACTATCCCAGGTAATACAGGCTTTAGATGGCAACGGGCTGTAAGACTATTCCACGGTAGTACATGCTTTACTGGGCAACGGGCTGTAAGACTATCCCAGGTAATACATGCTTTAGAGGGAAATGGGCTGTAATACTATCCCAGGTAATACATGCTTTAGAGGGCAATGTGCTGTAAAACCATCCGAGGTAATACATGCCTTAGAGGGCAACGCGCTGTAAGACCATCCCAGATAATACATGCTTTAGAGGGCAACTGGCTCTAAGACCATCCCAGAATATACAGGCTTTGGAGGGCAATGGGCTGTAAGAATGTCCCAGGTAATACATGCATTAGAGGGCAACGGGCTGTAAGACTATCCCAGGTAATACATGAGTAAGAGGGCAACAGGCTGTGATACTATCCCAGGTAATACATGCTTTAGAGGGCAATGGGCTGTAAGACTATCCCAGGTAATACATGCTTTAGAGGGCAATGGGCTGTAAGACCATCCCAGGTAATACATGCTTTAGAGGGCAACGGGCTGTAAGACCATCCCAAGTAAGACATGCTTTAGAGGGCAACAGGCTCTAAGACGATCCCAGAATATATAGGCTTTAGAGGGCAATGGGCTGTAAAACCATCCCAGATAATACATGCTTTAGATGGCAATGGGCTGTAAGATTATCCCAGATAATACAGGCTTTAGAGGCCAACGGGCTGTAAGACTTTCCCAGATTTTACATGCTTTAGATGACAACGGGCTGTAAGACTACCCCAGGTTATACAGGCTTTGGAGGGCAAGGGGCTGTAAGACCAACCCAGGTAATACATGTTTTAGAGGGCAACTGGCTGTAAGACCATCCCAGGTGGTACATGCTTTAGAGGGCAATGGGCTGTAAGACTATCCCAGGTAATACATGCTTTAGAGGTCAATGAGCTGTTAGACTATCCCAGGTAAGACATGCTTTAGAGGGCAACGAGCTGTAAGACTATCCCAGATAATACATGCTTTAGAGGGCAATGGGCTGTAAGACTATCTAAGATAATAAAAGCTTTAGAGGGCAACGAGCTGTAAGACTATCCCAGGTATTACAGGCTTTAGAGGGCAACGGGCTGTAAGACTATCCCATGTAATAGATGCTTAAGAGGGCAACAGGCTGTAAGACTATCCCAGGTAATACATTCTTTAGAGAGCAACAGACTGTAAGACCATCCCAGCTAATACATGCTTTAGAGGGCAATGGGTGGTAAGACTACCCCAGGTAATACATGCTTTAGAGGGCATTGGGCTGTTAGACGATCCCAGGCAACACATGCTTTAGAGGGCAATGAGCTGTAAGACTATCCCAGACAATACATGCTTTATTGGGCAGTGGGCTGTAACACTATCCCAGATAAAACATGCTTTAGATGGCAACGGGCTGTAAGACTATCCCAGATAATACAGGCTTTAGAGGGCAACGGGCTGTAAGACTATCCCAGGTAATACAGGCTTTAGAGGGCAACGGGCTGTAAAACAAACCCATGTAATAGATGCTTTAGAGGACAATGGGCTGTAAAACTATCCCAGGTAATACAGGCTTTAGAGGGCAACAGGCTGTAAGACCATCCCAGGTAATACATGCTTTAGAGGACAATGGCTGTAAGACCATCCCAGGTAATACATGCTTTAGAGGGCAATGGTCTGTAAGACCATCCCAGTTAATACATGATTTAGAGGGCAATGGGCTGTAAGACCATCCCAGGTAATACAGGCTTTAGAGGGTAATGGGCTGTAAAACCATCCCATTTAATACAGGCTTTAGAGGGCAACGGGCTTTAAGACCATCCCAGATAATACATGCTTTAGATGGCAACGGGCTGTAAGACTATCCCAGGTAATACATGCTTTATAGGGCAATGGGCTGTAAGACCATCCCATGTAATACATGCTTTAGAGGGCAATGGGCTGTAAGACCATCCCAGGTAATACATGCTTTAGAGGGCAATTTTCTGTAAGACCATCCCAGATAATACAGGCTTTAGAGGGCAACAGGCTGTAAAACCATGCCAGATAATACATGCTTTAGATGGCAACGGTCTGTAAGACCATCCCAGAATATACAGGCTTTAGAGGCCAACGGGCTATAAGACCATACCAAGTAATACATGCTTTAGAGGGCAACGGGCTGTAAGACCATCCAAGATAGTACATGCTTTAGATGGCAACGAGCTGTAAGACCATCCCGGGTAATACATGCCTTAGATGGCAACGGGCTACAAGACGATCCCAGGTAATACATGCTTTAGATGGCAACGGGCTGTAAGACCACCCCAGATAATCCAGGCTTTAGAGGGCAATGGGCTGTAAGACCATCCCAGGTAATACATCCTTTAGAGGGCAACGGGCTGTAAGTCCATCCCAGGTAATATATGATTTGGAGGGCAATGGTCTATAAGACTATCCCAGGTAATGCATGCTTTAGAGGGCAACTGGCTGTAGGACTATCCCAGGTAATAGGTGCTTTAGAGGGCAATGAGCTTTAAGACCATCCCAGCTAATGCATGCTTTAGAGGACAACGGGCTGTAAGACTATCCCAGATAATACATACTTTAGATGGCAACGGGCTGTAAGTCTATCCCAGATAATACAGGCTTTAGAGGGCAACGGGCTCTAAGACTATCCCAGATAATACAGGCTTTAGAGGGCAATGGGCTGTAAGTCTATCCCAGGTAATACATGCTTTAGAGGGCAAGGGGCTGTAAGACTATCCCAGGTAATACATGCTTTAGAGGGCAACGGGCTGTAAGACCATCCAAGATAGTACATGCTTTAGAGGGCAATGGGCTGTAAGACTATCCCAGGTAATACATGCTTTAGAGGGCAACGGGCTGTAAGACTATCCCAGATAATACAGGCTTTAGAGGGCAATGGGCTGTAAGTCTATCCCAGGTAATACATGCTTTAGAGGGCAATGGGCTGTAAGACTATCCCAGGTAATACATGCTTTAGAGGGCAACGGGCTGTAAGTCTATCCCAGGTAATACATGCTTTAGAGGACAACAGGCTGTAAGACTATCCCAGGTAATACATGCTTTAGAGGGCAACGGGCTGTAAGACCATCCAAGATAGTACATGCTTTAGATGGCAAAGAGCTGTAAGACCATCCCAGGTAATACATGCCTTAGATGGCAACGGGCTACAAGACGATCCCAGGTAATACATGCTTTAGATGGCAACGGGCTGTAAAACCACCCCAGATAATACAGGCTTTAGAGGGCAATGGGCTGTAAGACCATCCCATGTAATACATGCTTTAGAGGGCAAAGGGCTGTAAGACCATCCCAGATAATACAGGCTTTAGAGGGCAACAGGCTATAAGACTATCCCACGTAATACATACTTTAGTGGGCAATGGGCTGTTAGACTATCCCATTTAAGAAATGCTTTAGAGGGCAACGAGCTGTAAGACTATCCCAGATAATACATGCTTTAGAGGGCAGCGGGCTGTAAAACCATCCAAGATAGTATATGCTTTATATGGCAACGGGCTGTAAGACCATCCCTTGTAATACATGTTTTAGAGGGCAATGGGCTGTAAAACCATCCCAGGTAATACATGCTTTAGAGGGCAACGGGCTATAAGACTGTCCCAGGTAATACAGGCTTTAGATGGCAACGGGCTATAAGACCATCCCAGGTAATACATGCTTCAGAGGGCAATGGGCTATAAGACTATCCCAGGTAATACAGGCTTTAGATGGCAACGGGCTGTAAAACCATCCCAGATAATACAGTCTTTAGAGGCCAACGGGCTATAAGACCATCCCAGGTAATACATGCTTTAGAGGGCTGTAAGACCATCCCAGATAGTACATGCTTTAGATGGCAACAGGCTATAAGACGATCCCAGGTAATACATGTTTTATAGGGCAACGGGCTGTTAGACCATCCCAGATAATGCAGGCTTTAGAGTCCAACGGGCTATAAGACCATCCCAGGTTCTACATGCTTTAGAGGCCGACGGGCTGTAAGACTATCCCAGGTAATACATGCTTTAGAGGCCGATGGGCTGTAATACCATCCCAGGTAATATATGCTTTAGAGGGCAACGGGCTGTAAGACCAACCCAGATAATACATGCTTTAGAGGGCAACGGGCTGTAAGACCATCCCAGATAATAAATGCTTTAGATGGCAACGGGCTGTAAAACCATCCCAGATAATACAGGCTTTAGAGGCCAACGGGCTATAAGAACATCCAGGTAATACATGCTTTAGAGGGCAACGGGCTGTTAGACTACCCAGGCAACACATGCTTTAGAGGGCAATGAGCTGTAAAACTATCCCAGATAATATGTGCTTTAGAGGGCAGTGTGCTGTAACACTATCCCAGATAATACATGCTTTAGATGGCAACGGACTGTAAGACTATCCCAGATAATACAGGCTTTAGAGGGCAACAGGCTGTAAGACCATCCCAGGTGGTACATGCTTTAGAGGGCAATGGGCTGCAAGACTATCCCAGGTAATACATGCTTTAGAGGGCAATGGGCTGTTAGACTATCCCAGGTAAGACATGCTTTAGAGGGCAACGAGCTGTAAGACTATCCCAGATAATACATATCTAAGATAATAAAGGCTTTAGAGAGCAAAGAGCTGTAAGACTATCCCAGGTATTACAGGCTTTAGAGGGCAACGGGCTGTCAGACTATCCCATGTAATACATGCTTAAGAGGGCAACAGGCTGTAAGACTATCCCAGGTAATACATTCTTTAGAGGGCAACAGGCTGTAAGACCATCCCAGGTAATACATGCTTTAGAGGGCAATGGGCTGTAAATACATCCCAGGTAACACATGGTTTAAAGGTCAACAGGCTCTAAGACCATCCCAGAATATTAAGGCTTTAGAGGGCAATGGGCTGTAAGACCATCCCAGATAATACATGCTTTAGATGGCAACAGGCTGTAAGATTATCTTAGATAATACAGGCTTTAGAGGCCAACGGGCTGTATGACTATCCCAGATAGAACATGCTTTAGATGACAACAGGCTGTAAGACTACCCCAGGTAATATAGGCTTTAGAGGGCAACGGGCTGTAAAACCATACCAGGTAATACATGCTTTAGAGGGCAACGGGCTGTAAGACCATCCCAGGTCATACATGCTTTAGAGGGCAATGGGCTGTAAGACCATCCCAGGTAATATATGCTTTGGAGGGCAACGGGCTATAAGACTAACCCAGGTAATACGTGTTTTAGAGGGCAATGGGCTGTAAGACCATCCCAGGTAATACATGCTTTAGTGGGCAATGGGTGGAAAGACTATCCCAGGTAATACATGCTTTAGAGGGCATTGGGCTGTTAGACTACCCAGGCAACACATGCTTTAGAGGGCAATGAGCTGTAAAACTATCCCAGATAATACGTGCTTTAGAGGGCAGTGTGCTGTAACACTATCCCAGATAATACATGCTTTAGATGGCAACGGACTGTAAGACTATCCCAGATAATACAGGCTTTAGAGGGCAACAGGCTGTAAGACCATCCCAGGTAATACATGCTTTAGAGGGCAATGGGCTGTAAGACCATCCAGGTAATACATGCTTTAGAGGGCAATGGTCTGTCAGACCATCCCAGGTGATACATGATTTAGAGGGCAATGGGCTGTAAGACCATCCCAGGTAATACAGGCTTTAGAGGGTAATGGGATGTAAGACCATCCCATTTAATACAGGCTTTAGAAGGCAACGTGCTGTAAGACCATCCCAGATAATACATGCTTTAGATGGCAACGGCTGTAAGACTATCCCAGGTAATACAGGCTTTATAGGGCAATGGGCTGTAAGACCATCCCATGTAATACATGCTTTAGAGGGCAATGGGCTGTAAGGCTATCCCAGATAATACTGGCTTTAGAGGCCAACGGGCTGTAAGACTATCCCAGGTAATACAGGCTTTAGAGGGCAACAGGCTGTAAAACCAACCAATGTAATTCAGGCTTTAGAGGGCAATGGGCTGTAAGACTATCCCAGGTAATACATGCTTTAGAGGGCAACGGGCTGTAAGACCATCCCAGGTAATACATGCTTTAGAGGGCAATGGGCTGTAAGACCATCGCAGGTAATACATGCTTTAGAGGGCAATGGTCTGTAAGACCATCCCAGGTAATACATGATTTAGAGGGCAATGGGCTGTAAGACCATCCCAGGTAATACAGGCTTTAGAGTTTAATGGGCTGTAACACCATCCCATTTAATACAGGCTTTAGAGGGCAACGGGCTGTAAGACCATCCCAGATAATACATGCTTTAGATGGCAACGGGCTTCAAGACTATCCCAGGTAATACAGGCTTTAGATGGCAACGGGCTGTAAGACTATTCCACGGTAGTACATGCTTTACTGGGCAACGGGCTGTAAGACTATCCCAGGTAATACATGCTTTAGAGGGAAATGGGCTGTAATACTATCCCAGGTAATACATGCTTTAGAGGGCAATGTGCTGTAAAACCATCCGAGGTAATACATGCCTTAGAGGGCAACGCGCTGTAAGACCATCCCAGATAATACATGCTTTAGAGGGCAACTGGCTCTAAGACCATCCCAGAATATACAGGCTTTGGAGGGCAATGGGCTGTAAGAATGTCCCAGGTAATACATGCATTAGAGGGCAACGGGCTGTAAGACTATCCCAGGTAATACATGAGTAAGAGGGCAACAGGCTGTGATACTATCCCAGGTAATACATGCTTTAGAGGGCAATGGGCTGTAAGACTATCCCAGGTAATACATGCTTTAGAGGGCAATGGGCTGTAAGACCATCCCAGGTAATACATGCTTTAGAGGGCAACGGGCTGTAAGACCATCCCAAGTAAGACATGCTTTAGAGGGCAACAGGCTCTAAGACGATCCCAGAATATATAGGCTTTAGAGGGCAATGGGCTGTAAAACCATCCCAGATAATACATGCTTTAGATGGCAATGGGCTGTAAGATTATCCCAGATAATACAGGCTTTAGAGGCCAACGGGCTGTAAGACTTTCCCAGATTTTACATGCTTTAGATGACAACGGGCTGTAAGACTACCCCAGGTTATACAGGCTTTGGAGGGCAAGGGGCTGTAAGACCAACCCAGGTAATACATGTTTTAGAGGGCAACTGGCTGTAAGACCATCCCAGGTGGTACATGCTTTAGAGGGCAATGGGCTGTAAGACTATCCCAGGTAATACATGCTTTAGAGGTCAATGAGCTGTTAGACTATCCCAGGTAAGACATGCTTTAGAGGGCAACGAGCTGTAAGACTATCCCAGATAATACATGCTTTAGAGGGCAATGGGCTGTAAGACTATCTAAGATAATAAAAGCTTTAGAGGGCAACGAGCTGTAAGACTATCCCAGGTATTACAGGCTTTAGAGGGCAACGGGCTGTAAGACTATCCCATGTAATAGATGCTTAAGAGGGCAACAGGCTGTAAGACTATCCCAGGTAATACATTCTTTAGAGAGCAACAGACTGTAAGACCATCCCAGCTAATACATGCTTTAGAGGGCAATGGGTGGTAAGACTACCCCAGGTAATACATGCTTTAGAGGGCATTGGGCTGTTAGACGATCCCAGGCAACACATGCTTTAGAGGGCAATGAGCTGTAAGACTATCCCAGACAATACATGCTTTATTGGGCAGTGGGCTGTAACACTATCCCAGATAAAACATGCTTTAGATGGCAACGGGCTGTAAGACTATCCCAGATAATACAGGCTTTAGAGGGCAACGGGCTGTAAGACTATCCCAGGTAATACAGGCTTTAGAGGGCAACGGGCTGTAAAACAAACCCATGTAATAGATGCTTTAGAGGACAATGGGCTGTAAAACTATCCCAGGTAATACAGGCTTTAGAGGGCAACAGGCTGTAAGACCATCCCAGGTAATACATGCTTTAGAGGGCAATGGCTGTAAGACCATCCCAGGTAATACATGCTTTAGAGGGCAATGGTCTGTAAGACCATCCCAGTTAATACATGATTTAGAGGGCAATGGGCTGTAAGACCATCCCAGGTAATACAGGCTTTAGAGGGTAATGGGCTGTAAAACCATCCCATTTAATACAGGCTTTAGAGGGCAACGGGCTTTAAGACCATCCCAGATAATACATGCTTTAGATGGCAACGGGCTGTAAGACTATCCCAGGTAATACATGCTTTATAGGGCAATGGGCTGTAAGACCATCCCATGTAATACATGCTTTAGAGGGCAATGGGCTGTAAGACCATCCCAGGTAATACATGCTTTAGAGGGCAATTTTCTGTAAGACCATCCCAGATAATACAGGCTTTAGAGGGCAACAGGCTGTAAAACCATGCCAGATAATACATGCTTTAGATGGCAACGGTCTGTAAGACCATCCCAGAATATACAGGCTTTAGAGGCCAACGGGCTATAAGACCATACCAAGTAATACATGCTTTAGAGGGCAACGGGCTGTAAGACCATCCAAGATAGTACATGCTTTAGATGGCAACGAGCTGTAAGACCATCCCGGGTAATACATGCCTTAGATGGCAACGGGCTACAAGACGATCCCAGGTAATACATGCTTTAGATGGCAACGGGCTGTAAGACCACCCCAGATAATCCAGGCTTTAGAGGGCAATGGGCTGTAAGACCATCCCAGGTAATACATCCTTTAGAGGGCAACGGGCTGTAAGTCCATCCCAGGTAATATATGATTTGGAGGGCAATGGTCTATAAGACTATCCCAGGTAATGCATGCTTTAGAGGGCAACTGGCTGTAGGACTATCCCAGGTAATAGGTGCTTTAGAGGGCAATGAGCTTTAAGACCATCCCAGCTAATGCATGCTTTAGAGGACAACGGGCTGTAAGACTATCCCAGATAATACATACTTTAGATGGCAACGGGCTGTAAGTCTATCCCAGATAATACAGGCTTTAGAGGGCAACGGGCTCTAAGACTATCCCAGATAATACAGGCTTTAGAGGGCAATGGGCTGTAAGTCTATCCCAGGTAATACATGCTTTAGAGGGCAAGGGGCTGTAAGACTATCCCAGGTAATACATGCTTTAGAGGGCAACGGGCTGTAAGACCATCCAAGATAGTACATGCTTTAGAGGGCAATGGGCTGTAAGACTATCCCAGGTAATACATGCTTTAGAGGGCAACGGGCTGTAAGACTATCCCAGATAATACAGGCTTTAGAGGGCAATGGGCTGTAAGTCTATCCCAGGTAATACATGCTTTAGAGGGCAATGGGCTGTAAGACTATCCCAGGTAATACATGCTTTAGAGGGCAACGGGCTGTAAGTCTATCCCAGGTAATACATGCTTTAGAGGACAACAGGCTGTAAGACTATCCCAGGTAATACATGCTTTAGAGGGCAACGGGCTGTAAGACCATCCAAGATAGTACATGCTTTAGATGGCAAAGAGCTGTAAGACCATCCCAGGTAATACATGCCTTAGATGGCAACGGGCTACAAGACGATCCCAGGTAATACATGCTTTAGATGGCAACGGGCTGTAAAACCACCCCAGATAATACAGGCTTTAGAGGGCAAAGGGCTGTAAGACCATCCCAGATAATACAGGCTTTAGAGGGCAACAGGCTATAAGACTATCCCACGTAATACATACTTTAGTGGGCAATGGGCTGTTAGACTATCCCATTTAAGAAATGCTTTAGAGGGCAACGAGCTGTAAGACTATCCCAGATAATACATGCTTTAGAGGGCAGCGGGCTGTAAAACCATCCAAGATAGTATATGCTTTATATGGCAACGGGCTGTAAGACCATCCCTTGTAATACATGTTTTAGAGGGCAATGGGCTGTAAAACCATCCCAGGTAATACATGCTTTAGAGGGCAACGGGCTATAAGACTGTCCCAGGTAATACAGGCTTTAGATGGCAACGGGCTATAAGACCATCCCAGGTAATACATGCTTCAGAGGGCAATGGGCTATAAGACTATCCCAGGTAATACAGGCTTTAGATGGCAACGGGCTGTAAAACCATCCCAGATAATACAGTCTTTAGAGGCCAACGGGCTATAAGACCATCCCAGGTAATACATGCTTTAGAGGGCTGTAAGACCATCCCAGATAGTACATGCTTTAGATGGCAACAGGCTATAAGACGATCCCAGGTAATACATGTTTTATAGGGCAACGGGCTGTTAGACCATCCCAGATAATGCAGGCTTTAGAGTCCAACGGGCTATAAGACCATCCCAGGTTCTACATGCTTTAGAGGCCGACGGGCTGTAAGACTATCCCAGGTAATACATGCTTTAGAGGCCGATGGGCTGTAATACCATCCCAGGTAATATATGCTTTAGAGGGCAACGGGCTGTAAGACCAACCCAGATAATACATGCTTTAGAGGGCAACGGGCTGTAAGACCATCCCAGATAATAAATGCTTTAGATGGCAACGGGCTGTAAAACCATCCCAGATAATACAGGCTTTAGAGGCCAACGGGCTATAAGAACATCCAGGTAATACATGCTTTAGAGGGCAACGGGCTGTAAAAACAACCCCGGTAATACATGCTTTAGAGAGCAACGGACTGTAAGACTATCCCAGATAACACATGCTTTAGATGGCAACTGGATGTAAGACTATCCCAGATAAAACAGGCTTTAGAGGGCAACAGGCTGTACGTCTATCCCAGGTAATACATGCTTTAGAGGACATCGGGCTGTAAGACTATCCCAGGTAATACATGCTTTAGAGGGCAACAGGCTGTAAGACTATCCCAGGTAATGCATGCTTTAGAGGGCAACTGGCAGTAGGACTATCCCAGGTAATACATGCATTAGAGGGCAATGGGCTGTAAGACTATCCCAGGTAATACATGCTTTAGAGGGCAACAGGCTGTAAGACTATCCCAGGTAATACATGCTTTAGAGTGCAAAAGGCTGTAAGACTATCCCAGGTAACACATGCTTTAGAGGGCAATGGGCTGTAATACTATCCCAGGTAATACATGATTTAGAGGGCAATGGGCTGTAAGACCATCCCAGGTAATGCATACTTTAGAGGGCAATGGACTGTAAAACCATCCCAGGTAATACATGCTTTAGAGGGCAACGGGCTGTAAGACTATCCCAGATAATACAGGCTTTTGAGGGCAACAGGCTGTACTTCTATCCCAGGTAATACATGCTTTAGAGGACATCGGGCTGTAAGACTATCCCAGATAATACAGGCTTTAGAGGGCAACAGGCTGTAAGACTATCCCATATAATACAGGCTTTAGAGGGCAATGGGCTGTAAGTCTATCCCATTTAATGCATGCTTTAGAGGACAACGGGCTGTAAGACTATCCCAGGTAATACATGCTTTAGAGGGCAACGGGCTGTAAGACTATCCCAGGTAATACATGCTTTAGAGGGCAACAGGCTGTAAGACTATCCCATTTAATGCATGCTTTAGAGGACAACGGGCTGTAAGACTATCCCAGGTAATACATGCTTTAGAGGGCAACGGGCTGTAAGACTATCCCAGATAATACAGGCTTTTGAGGGCAACAGGCTGTACTTCTATCCCAGGTAATACATGCTTTAGAGGACATCGGGCTGTAAGACTATCCCAGGTAATACATGCTTTAGAGGGCAACAGGCTGTAAGACTATCCCAGGTAATGCATGCTTTAGAGGGCAACTGGCAGTAGGACTATCCCAGGTAATACATGCATTAGAGGGCAATGGGCTGTAAGACTATCCCAGGTAATACATGCTTTAGAGGGCAACAGGCTGTAAGACTATCCCAGGTAATACATGCTTTAGAGTGCAAAAGGCTGTAAGACTATCCCAGGTAACACATGCTTTAGAGGGCAATGGGCTGTAATACTATCCCAGGTAATACATGATTTAGAGGGCAATGGGCTGTAAGACCATCCCAGGTAATGCATACTTTAGAGGGCAATGGACTGTAAAACCATCCCAGGTAATACATGCTTTAGAGGGCAACGGGCTGTAAGACTATCCCAGATAATACAGGCTTTTGAGGGCAACAGGCTGTACTTCTATCCCAGGTAATACATGCTTTAGAGGACATCGGGCTGTAAGACTATCCCAGATAATACAGGCTTTAGAGGGCAACGGGCTGTAAGACTATCCCATATAATACAGGCTTTAGAGGGCAATGGGCTGTAAGTCTATCCCATTTAATGCATGCTTTAGAGGACAACGGGCTGTAAGACTATCCCAGGTAATACATGCTTTAGAGGGCAACGGGCTGTAAGACTATCCCAGGTAATACATGCTTTAGAGGGCAACAGGCTGTAAGACTATCCCAGGTAATACATGCTTTAGAGTGCAAAAGGCTGTAAGACTATCCCAGGTAACACATGCTTTAGAGGGCAATGGGCTGTAATACTATCCCAGGTAATACATGATTTAGAGGGCAATGGGCTGTAAGACCATCCCAGGTAATGCATACTTTAGAGGGCAATGGACTGTAAAACCATCCCAGGTAATACATGCTTTAGAGGGCAACGGGCTGTAAGACTATCCCAGATAATACAGGCTTTTGAGGGCAACAGGCTGTACTTCTATCCCAGGTAATACATGCTTTAGAGGACATCGGGCTGTAAGACTATCCCAGGTAATACATGCTTTAGAGGGCAACAGGCTGTAAGACTATCCCAGGTAATGCATGCTTTAGAGGGCAACTGACTGTAGGACTATCCCAGGTAATACATGCTTTAGAGGGCAATGGGCTGTGGTACTATCCCAGGTAATACATGCATTAGAGGGCAATGGGGTGTAAGACTATCCCATGTAATACATGCTTTAGAGGGCAATGAGCTTTAAGACCATCCCAGCTAATGCATGCTTTAGAGGACAACAGGCTGTACGACTATCCCAGATAATACAGGCTTTTGAGGGCAACAGGCTGTACTTCTATCCTAGGTAATACATGCTTTAGAGGACATCGGGCTGTAAAACTATCCCAGGTAATACATGCTTTAGAGGGCAACAGGCTGTAAGACTATCCCAGGTAATGCATGCTTTAGAGGACAACGGGCTGTAAGACTATCCCAGGTAATACATGCTTTAGATGGCAATGGGCTGTAATACTATCCCAGGTAATACATGCTTTAGAGGGCAATGGGCTGTAAGACCATCCCAGGTAATACATGGTTTAGAGGGCAACGGGCTCTAAGACCATCCCAGAATATACAGGCTTTAGAGGACAATGGGCTGTAAGTCAATCCCAGGTAATACATGCGTAAGAGGGCAACGGGCTGTGATATTATCCCATGTAATGCATGCTTTAGAGGGCAACGGGCTGTAAGACTATCCCAGGTAATACATGCTTTAGATGGTAATGGGCTGTAATACTATCCCAGGTAATACATGCTTTAGAGGGCAATGGGCTCTAAGACCATCCCAGGTAATACATGCTTTAGAGGGCAACGGGCTGTAAGACCATCCCAAGTAATACAAGCTTTAGAGGGCAACAGTCTCTAAGACGATCCCAGAATATATAGGCTTTAGAGGGCAATGGGCTTTAAAACCGTCCCAGATAATACATGCTTTAGATGGAAATGGGCTGTAAGATTATCCCAGATAATACAGGCTTTAGATGACAATGTGCTGTAAGACTACCCAAGGTTATACAGCTTTGGAGGGCAACAGGCTGTAAGACCAACCCAGGTAATACATGTTTTAGAGGGAAATGGGCTGTAAGACTATCCCAGGTAATACATGCTTTAGAGGGCAATGGGCTGTTAGACTATCCAAGGTAAGACATGTTTTAGAGGGCAACGAGCTGTAAGACTATCCCAGATAATACATGCTTTAGAGGGCAATCGGCTGTAAGACTATCCAAGATAATAAAGGCTTTAGAGGGCAACGAGCTGTAAGACTATCCCAGGTATTACAGGCTTTAGTGAGCAACTTGTTGTAAGACTATCCCATGTAATACATGCTTAAGAGGGCAACAGGCTGTAAGACTATCCCAGGTAATACATTCTTTAGAGGGCAACGGGCTGTAAGACCATCCCAGGTAATACATGCTTTAGAGGGCAATGGGCTGTAAAACTATCCCAGGTAATACATGGTTTAAAGGTCATCCGGCTCTAAGACCATCCCAGAATACACAGGCTTTAGAGGGCAATGGGCTGTAAGACCATCCCAGATAATACATGCTTTAGATGGCAACAGGCTGTAAGATAATCCCAGATAATACAGGCTTTAGAGGCCAACAGGCTGTAAGACTATCCCAGAAAGAACATGCTTTAGATGACAACAGGCTGTAAGACTACCCCCAGGTAATACAGGCTTTAGAGGGCAATGGGCTCTAAGACCATCCCAGGTAATACATGCTTTAGAGGGCAACGGGCTGTAAGACCATCCCAAGTAATACAAGCTTTAGAGGGCAACAGTCTCTAAGACGATCCCAGAATATATAGGCTTTAGAGGGCAATGGGCTTTAAAACCGTCCCAGATAATACATGCTTTAGATGGAAATGGGCTGTAAGATTATCCCAGATAATACAGGCTTTAGATGACAATGTGCTGTAAGACTACCCAAGGTTATACAGCTTTGGAGGGCAACAGGCTGTAAGACCAACCCAGGTAATACATGTTTTAGCGGGAAATGGGCTGTAAGACTATCCCAGGTAATACATGCTTTAGAGGGCAATGGGCTGTTAGACTATCCAAGGTAAGACATGTTTTAGAGGGCAACGAGCTGTAAGACTATCACAGATAATACATGCTTTAGAGGGCAATCGGCTGTAAGACTATCCAAGATAATAAAGGCTTTAGAGGGCAACGAGCTGTAAGACTATCCCAGGTATTACAGGCTTTAGTGAGCAACTTGTTGTAAGACTATCCCATGTAATACATGCTTAAGAGGGCAACAGGCTGTAAGACTATCCCAGGTAATACATTCTTTAGAGGGCAACGGGCTGTAAGACCATCCCAGGTAATACATGCTTTAGAGGGCAATGGGCTGTAAAACTATCCCAGGTAATACATGGTTTAAAGGTCATCCGGCTCTAAGACCATCCCAGAATACACAGGCTTTAGAGGGCAATGGGCTGTAAGACCATCCCAGATAATACATGCTTTAGATGGCAACAGGCTGTAAAATAATCCCAGATAATACAGGCTTTAGAGGCCAACAGGCTGTAAGACTATCCCAGAAAGAACATGCTTTAGATGACAACAGGCTGTAAGACTACCCCCAGGTAATACAGGCTTTAGAGGGGAACGGGCTGTAAAACCATACCAGGTAATACATGCTTTAGAGGGCAACGGGCTGTAAGACCATCTCAGGTAATACATCCTTTAGAAGGCAATGGGCTGTAAGAAAATCCCAGGTAATATATGATTTGGAGGGCAATGGGCTATAAGACTATCCCAGGTAATGCATGCTTTAGAGGGCAACGGGCTGTAGGACTATCCAGGTAATACATGCTTTAGAGGGCAACAGGCTGTAATACTATCCCAGGTAATACATGCATTAGAGGGCAATGGGGTGTAAGACTATCCCAGGTAATACATGCTTTAGAGGGCAATGAGTTTTAAGACCATCCCAGCTAATGCATGCTTTAGAGGACAACAGGCTGTAAGACTATCCCAGATAATACATACTTTAGATGGCAACGGGCTGTAAGACTTTCCCAGATAATACAGGCTTTAGAGGGCAACGGCTGTAAGACTATCCCAGATAATACAGGCTTTAGAGGGCAATGGGCTGTAAGTCTATCCCAGTTAATACATGCTTTAGAGGACAACGGGCTGTAAGACTATCCCAGGTAATACATGCTTTAGAGGGCAACGGGCTGTAAGACTATCCCAGGTAATAAATGCTTTAGAGGGCAACGGGCTGTAAGACTATCCCAGGTAATACATGCTTTAGAGGGCAAGGGGCTGTAAGACTATCCCAAGTAATACATGCTTTAGAGTGCAAAGGGCTGTAAGACTATCCCAGGTAATACATGCTTTAGAGTGCAACAGGCTGTAAGACTATCCCAGGTAATACATGCTTTAGAGGGCAATGGGCTGTAATACTATCCCAGGTAATACATGCTTTAGAGGGCAATGGGCTGTAAGACCATCCCAGGTAATACATACTTTAGAGGGCAAAGGACTGTAAGACCAACCCAGGTAATACATGCTTTAGAGGGCACAGGCTCTAAGACCATTCCAGAATATAAGGCTTTAGAGGGCAATGGGCTGTAAGACCATCCCAGATAACACATGCTTTGAAAGGCAACGGGCTGTCAGACTATCCCACAGTAGTACTTACTTTAGAGGGCAACGGGCTGTAAGACTATCCCAGGTAATACATGCTTTAGAGGGCAACAGGCTGTAAGACTATCCCAGGTAATGCATGCTTTAGAGGGCAACTGATTGTAGGACTATCCCAGGTAATACATGCTTTAGAGGGCAATGGGCTGTGAGACCATCCCAGGTAATACATGCTTTAGAGGACAACAGGCTGTAAGACTATCCCAGGTAATACATGCATTAGAGGGCAATGGGGTGTAAGACTATCCCAGGTAATACATGCTTTAGAGGGCAACAGGCTGTAAGACTATCCCAGGTAATGCATGCTTTAGAGGGCAACTGATTGTAGGACTATCCCAGGTAATACATGCTTTAGAGGGCAATGGGCTGTGAGACCATCCCAGGTAATACATGCTTTAGAGGACAACAGGCTGTAAGACTATCCCAGGTAATACATGCATTAGAGGGCAATGGGGTGTAAGACTATCCCAGGTAATACATGCTTTAGAGGTCAATGAGCTTTAAGACCATCCCAGCTAATGCATGCTTTAGAGGACAACAGGCTGTAAGACTATCCCAGATAATACAGGCTTTTGAGGGCAACAGGCTGTACTTCTATCCCAGGTAATACATGCTTTAGAGGACATAGGGCTGTAAGACTATCCCAGGTAATACATGCTTTAGAGGGCAACAGGCTGTAAGACTATCCCAGGTAATGCATGCTTTAGAGGGCAACTGGCTGTAGGACTATCCCAGGTAATACATGCTTTAGAAGGCAATGGGCTGCAATACTATCCCAGCTAATGCATGCTTTAGAGGACAACGGGCTGTAAGACTATCCCAGATAATACATACTTTAGATGGCAACGGGATGTAAGACTATCCCAGATAATACAGGCTTTAGAGGGCAATGGGCTGTAAGACTATCCCAGATAATACAGGCTTTAGAGGGCAATGGGCTGTAAGTCTATCCCAGTTAATACATGCTTTAGAGGACAACGGGCTGTAAGACTATCCCAGGTAAATCATGTTTAGAGGGCAACGGGCTGTAAGACTATCCCAGGTAATACATGCTTTAGAGGGCAACGGGCTGTAAGACTATCCCAGGTAATACATGCTTTAGAGGGCAAGGGGCTGTAAGACTATCCCAGGTAATGCATGCTTTAGAGTGCAAAGGGCTGTAAGACTATCCCAGTTAATACATGCTTTAGAGTGCAACAGGCTGTAAGACTATCCCAGGTAATACATGCTTTAGAGGGCAATGGGCTGTAATACTATCCCAGGTAATACATGCTTTAGAGGGCAATGGGCTGTAAGACCATACCAGGTAATACATACTTTAGAGGGCAAAGGACTGTAAGGCCATCCCATGTAATACATGCTTTAGAGGGCACAGGCTCTAAGACCATCCCAGAATATAAGGCTTTAGAGGGCAATGGGCTGTAAGACCATCCCAGATAAAACATGCTTTAAATGGCAACGTGCTGTAAGACTATCCCACAGTAGTACTTACTTTAGAGATCAACGGGCTGTAAGACTATCCCAGGTAATACATGCTTTAGAGGGCAATGGGCTGTAATACTATCCCAGGTAATACATGCTTTAGAGGGCAATGGGTTGTAAAACAATCCCAGGTAATACATGCTTTAGAGGGCAACGGGCTGTAAAACCATCCCAGGTAATACATGGTTTAGAGGGCAACGGGCTCTAAGACCATGCCAGAATATACAGGCTTTAGAGGACAATGGGCAGTAAGTCAATCCCAGGTAATACATGCATAAGAGGGCAACAGGCTGTGATACTATCCCATGTAATACATGCTTTAGAGGGCAACGGGCTGTAAGACTATCCCAGGTAATACATGCTTTAGATAGCAATGGGCTGTAATACTATCCCAGGTAATACATGCTTTAGCGGGAAATGGGCTGTAAGACCATCCCAGGTAATACATGCTTTAGAGGGCAACGGGCTGTAAGACCATCCCAAGTAATACATGCTTTAGAGGGCAACAGGCTCTTAGACCATCCCAGAATATATAGGCTTTAGAGGGCAATGGGCTTTAAAGCCATCCCAGATAATACATGCTTTAGATGGCAATGGGCTGTAAGATTATCCCAGATAATACAGGCTTTAGAGGCCAACAGGCTGTAAGACTATCCCAGATAGTACATGCTTTAGATGACAATGTGCTGTAAGACTACCCCAGGTTATACAGCTTTGGAGGGCAACGGGCTGTAAGACCAACCCAGGTAATACATGTTTTAGAGGGAAACGGGCTTTAAGACCATCCCAGGTGATACATGCTTTAGAGGGAAATGGGCTGTAAGACTATCCCAGGTAAGACATGCTTTAGAGGGCAATGGGCTGTACGACTATCCCAGATAATACATGCTTTAGAGGGCAGTGGGCTGTAAGACTATCCCAGATAATACATGCTTTAGATGGCAATCGGCTGTAAGACTATCCAAGATAATAAAGGCTTTAGAGGGCAACGAGCTGTAAGACTATCCCAGGTATTACAGGCTTTAGAGGGCAACTTGTTGTAAGACTATCCCATGTAATACATGCTTAAGAGGGCAACAGGCTGTAAGATTATCCAAGGTAATACATTCTTTAGAGGGCAACGGGCTGTAAGACCATCCCAGGTAATACATACTTTAGAGGGCAATGGGCTGTAAAACCATCCCAGGTAATGCATGGTTTAAAGGTCATCCGGCTCTAAGACCATCCCAGATAATACATGCTTTAGATGGCAACAGGCTGTAAGATTATCCCAGATAATACACGCTTTAGAGGCCAACGGGCTGTAAGACTATCCCAGAAAGAACATGCTTTAGATGACAACAGGCTGTAAGACTACCCCAGGTAATACAGGCTTTAGAGGGCAACGGGCTGTAAAACCATACCAGGTAATACATGCTTTAGAGGGCAACGGGCTGTAAGACCATCCCAGGTAATATATGATTTAGAGGGCAATGGGCTATAAGACTATCCCAGGTAATGCATGCTTTAGAGGGCAACTGGCTGTAGGACTATCCCAGGTAATACATGCTTTAGAGGGCAATGGCCTGTAATACTATCCCAGGTAATACATGCATTAGAGGGCAATGCGGTGTAAGACTATCGCAGGTAATACGTGCTTTAGAGGGCAATGAGCTTTAAGACCATCCCAGCTAATGCATGCTTTAGAGGACAACGGGCTGTAAGACTATCCCAGATAATACATACTTTAGATGGCAACGGGCTGTAAGACTTTCCCAGATAATACAGGCTTTAGAGGGCAACGGGCTGTAAGACTATCCCAGATAATACAGGCTTTAGAGGGCAATGGGCTGTAAGTCTATCCCAGTTAATACATGCTTTAAAGGACAACGGGCTGTAAGACTATCCCAGGTAATACATGCTTTAGAGGGCAACGGGCTGTAAGACTATCCCAGGTAATACATGCTTTAGAGGGCAACTGGCTGTAAGACTATCCCAGGCAATACATGCTTTAGAGGGCAAGGGGCTGTAAGACTATCCCAGATAATACATGCTTTAGAGTGCAAAGGGCTGTAAGACTATCCCAGGTAATACATGCTTTAGAGTGCAACAGGCTGTAAGACTATCCCAGGTAATACATCCTTTAGAAGGCAACGGGCTGTAAGACCATCCCAGGTAATATATGATTTAGAGGGCAATGGGCTATAAGACTATCCCAGGTAATGCATGCTTTAGAGGGCAACTGGCTGTAGGACTATCCCAGGTAATACATGCTTTAGAGGGCAATGGGCTGTAATACTATCCCAGGTAATACATGCATTAGAGGGCAATGGGGTGTAAGACTATCGCAGGTAATACGTGCTTTAGAGGGCAATGAGCGTTAAGACCATCCCAGCTAATGCATTCTTTAGAGGACAACGGGCTGTAAGACTATCCCAGATAATACATACTTTAGATGGCAACGGGCTGTAAGACTTTCCCAGATAATACAGGCTTTAGAGGGCAACGGGCTGTAAGACTATCCCAGATAATACAGGCTTTAGAGGGCAATGGGCTGTAAGTCTATCCCAGTTAATACATGCTTTAAAGGACAACGGGCTGTAAGACTATCCCAGGTAATACATGCTTTAGAGGGCAACGGGCTGTAAGACTATCCCAGGTAATACATGCTTTAGAGGGCAACTGGCTGTAAGACTATCCCAGGCAATACATGCTTTAGAGGGCAAGGGGCTGTAAGACTATCCCAGATAATACATGCTTTAGAGTGCAAAGGGCTGTAAGACTATCCCAGGTAATACATGCTTTAGAGTGCAACAGGCTGTAAGACTATCCCAGGTAATACATGCTTTAGAGGGCAATGGGCTGTAAGACCATCCCAGGGAATACATACTTTAGAGGGCAAAGGACTGTAAGACCATCCCAGGTAATACATGATTTAGAGGGCACAGGCTCTAAGACCATCCCAGAATATAAGTCTTTAGTGGGCAATGGGCTGTAAGACCATCCCAGATAACACATGCTTTAAATGGCAACGGGCTGTAAGACTATCCCACAGTAGTACTTACTTTAGAGGGCAACATACTGTAAGACTATCCCAGGTAATACATGCTTTAGAGGGCAATGGGCTGTAATACTATCCCAGGTAATACATGCTTTAGAGGGCAATGGGCTGTAAAACCAACCCAGGTAATACATGCTTTAGAGGGCAACGGGCTGTAAGACCATCCCAGGTAATACATGGTTTAGAGGGCAACGGGCTCTAAGACCATCCCAGAATATACAGGCTTTAGAGGACAATGGGCTGTAAGTCAATCCCAGGTAATACATGCGTAAGAGGGCAACGGGCTGTGATACTATCCCATGTAATACATGCTTTAGAGGGCAACGGGCTGTAAGACTATCCCAGGTAATACATGCTTTAGATGGCAATGGGCTGTAATACTAGCCCAGGTAATACATGCTTTAGAGGGCAATGGGCTGTAAGACCATCCCAGGTAATACATGCTTTAGAGGGCAACGGGCTGTAAGACCATCCCAGGTAATACATGCTTTAGAGGGCAACAGGCTCTAAGACCATCCCAGAATATAAGGCTTTAGAGGGCAATAGGCTGTAAGGCCATCCCAGATAACACATGCTTTAAATGGCAACGGGCTGTAAGACTATCCCACAGTAGTACTTACTTTAGAGGGCAACGGGCTGTAAGACTATCCCAGGTAATACATGCTTTAGAGGGCAACAGGCTGTAAGACTATCCCAGGTAATGCATGCTTTAGAGGGCAACTGATTGTAGGACTATCCCAGGTAATACATGCTTTAGAGGGCAATGGGCTGTAGTACTATCCCAGGTAATACATGCATTAGAGGGCAATGGGGTGTAAGACTATCCCATGTAATACATGCTTTAGAGGTCAATGAGCTTTAAGACCATCCCAGCTAATGCATGCTTTAGAGGACAACAGGCTGTAAGACTATCCCAGATAATACAGGCTTTTGAGGGCAACAGGCTGTACTTCTATCCCAGGTAATACATGCTTTAGAGGACATCGGGCTGTAAGACTATCCCAGGTAATACATTCTTTAGAGGGCAACAGGCTGTAAGACTATCCCAGGTAATGCATGCTTTAGAGGGCAACTGGCTGTAGGACTATCCCAGGTAATACATGCTTTAGAAGGCAATGGGCTGTAATACTATCCCAGCTAATGCATGCTTTAGAGGACAACGGGCTGTAAGACTATCCCAGATAATACATACTTTAGATGGCAACGGGATGTAAGACTATCCCAGATAATACATGCTTTAGATCGCAATGGGCTGTAAGACTATCCCAGATAATACATGCTTTAGAGGGCAACAGGCTGTAAGACCAACCCAGGTAATACATGTTTTAGAGGGAAATGGGCTGTAAGACTATCCCAGGTAATACATGCTTTAGAGGGCAATGGGATGTTAGACTATCCAAGGTAAGACATGCTTTAGAGGGCAACGATCTGTAAGACTATCCCAGATAATACATGCTTTAGAGGGCAGTGGGCTGTAAGACTATCCCAGATAATACATGCTTTAGATGGCAATTGGCTGTAAGACTATCCAAGATAATAAAGGCTTTAGAGGGCAACGAGCTGTAAGACTATCCCAGGTAATACATGCTTTAGAGGGCGATGGGCTGTAAGACCATCCCAGGTAATACATGCTTTAGAGGGCAACGGGCTGGAAGACCATCCCAAGTAATACATGCTTTAGAGGGCAACAGGCTCTAAGACCATCCCAGAATATATAGGCTTTAGAGGGCAATGGGCTTTAAAACCATCCCAGATAATACATGCTTTAGATCGCAATGGGATGTAATATTATCCCAGATAATACAGGCTTTAGAGGGCAACCGGCTGTAAAACCATACCAGGTAATACATGCTTTAGAGGTCAACGGGCTGTAAGACCATCCCAGGTAATACATCCTTTAGAGGGCAACAGGCTGTAATATTATCCCAGGTAATACATGCATTAGAGGGCAATGGGGTGTAAGACTATCCCAGGTAATACGTGCTTTAGAGGGCAATACGCTTTAAGACCATCCCAGCTAATGCATGCTTTAGAGGACAACGGGCTGTAAGACTATCCCAGATAATAAATACTTTAGATGGCAACAGGCTGTAAGACTATCCCAGATAATACAGGCTTTAGAGGGCAACGGGCTGTAAGACTATCCCAGATAATACAGGCTTTAGAGGGCAATGGGCTGTAAGTCTATCCCAGTTAATACATGCTTTAGAGGACAACGGGCTGTAAGACTATCCCAGGTAATACATGCTTTAGAGGGCAACGGGCTGTAAGACTATCCCAGGTAATACATGCTTTAGAGGGAAACGGGCTGTAAGACTACCCCAGGTAATAAAGGCTTTAGAGGGCAACGGGCTGTAAAACCATACCAGGTAATACATGCTTTAGAGGGAAACAGGCTGTAAGACCATCCCAGGTAATACATCCTTTAGAGGGCAACGGGCTGTAAGACTATCCCAGAAAGAACATGCTTTAGATGACAACAGGCTGTAAGACTACCCCAGGTAATACATGCTTTAGAGGTCAACGGGCTGTAAGACCATACCAGGTAATACATGCTTTAGAGGTCAACGGGCTGTAAGACCATCCCAGGTGATACACCCTTTAGAGGGCAACGGGCTGTAAAACCATCCCAGGTAATATATGATTTGGAGGGCAATGGGCTATAAGACTATCCCAGGTAATGCATGCTTTAGAGGGCAACTGGCTGTAGGACTATCCCAGGTAATACATGCTTTAGAGGGCAATGGGCTGTAATATTATCCCAAGTAATACATGCATTAGAGGGCAATGGGGTGTAAGACTATCCCAGCTAATGCATGCTTTAGAGGACAACGGGCTTTAAGACTATCCCAGATAATACATACTTTAGATGGCAACGGGCTGTAAGACTATCCCAGATAATACAGGCTTTAGAGGGCAACGGGCTGTAAGACTATCCCAGATAATACAGGCTTTAGAGGGCAATGGGCTGTAAGTCTATCCCAGTTAATACATGCTTTAGAGGACAACGGGCTGTAAGACTATCCCAGGTAATACATGCTTTAGAGGGCAACGGGCTGTAAGACTATCCCAGGTAATACATGCTTTAGAGGGAAACGGGCTGTAAGACTACCCCAGGTAATAAAGGCTTTAGAGGGCAACGGGCTGTAAAACCATACCAGGTAATACATGCTTTAGAGGGCAACAGGCTGTAAGACCATCCCAGGTAATACATCCTTTAGAGGGCAACGGGCTGTAAGACCATCCCAGGTAATATATGATTTGGAGGGCAATGGGCTATAAGACCAACCCAGGTAATATATGTTTTAGAGGGCAACGGGCTGTAAGACCATCCCAGGGAATACATGCTTTAGAGGGCAATGGGTGGTAAGACTACCCCAGGTAATACATGCTTTAGAGGGCATTGGGCTGTTCGACTATCCCAGGCAACACATGCTTTAGAGGGCAATGAGCTGTAAGACTATCCCAGACAATACATGCTTTAGAGGGCAGTGGGCTGTAACACTATCCCAGATAAAACATGCTTTAGATGGCAACGGGCTGTAAGACTATCCCAGATAATACAGGCTTTAGAGGGCAACGGGCTGTAAGACTATCCCAGGTAATACATGCGTTAGAGGGCAACGGGCTGTAAAACCAACCCATGTAATGCATGCTTTAGAGGACAATGGGCTGTAAAACTATCCCAGGTAATACATGCTTTAGAGTGCAAAGGGCTGTAAGACTATCCCAGGTAATACATGCTTTAGAGTGCAACAGGCTGTAAGACTATCCCAGGTAATACATGCTTTAGAGGGCAATGGGCTGTAATACTATCCCAGGTAATACATGCTTTAGAGGGCAATGGGCTGTAAGACCATCCCAGGTAATACATACTTTAGAGGGCAAAGGACTGTAAGACCATCCCAGGTAATACATGCTTTAGAGGGCACAGGCTCTAAGACCATCCCAGAATATAAGGCTTCAGAGGGCAATGGGCTGTAACACCATCCCAGATAACACATGCTTTAAATGGCAACGGGCTGTAAGACTATCCCACAGTAGTACTTCTTTAGAGGGCAACGGGCTGTAAAACTATCCCAGGTAATACATGCTTTAGAGGGCAATGGGCTGTAATACTATCCCAGGTAATACATGCTTTAGAGGGCAATGGGCTGTAAAACCATCCCAGGTAATACATGCTTTAGAGGGCAACGGGCTCTAAGACCATCCCAGTATATACAGGCTTTAGAGGACAATGGGCTGTAAGTCAATCCCAGGTAATACATGCGCAAGAGGGCAAGGGGCTGTGATACTATCCCATGTAATACATGCTTTAGAGGGCAACGGGCTGTAAGACTATCCCAGGTAATACATGCTTTAGATGGCAATGGGCTGTAATACTATCCCAGGTAATAAATGCTTTAGAGGGCAATGGGCTGTAAGACCATCCCAGGTAATACATGATTTAGAGGGCAAAGGACTGTAAGACCATCCCAGGTAATACATGCTTTAGAGTGCACAGGCTCTAAGACCATCCCAGAATATGAGGCTTTGGAGGGCAATGGGCTGTAAGACCATCCCAGATAACACATGCTTAAATGGCAACGGGCTGTAAGACTATCCCACAGTAGTACTTACTTTAGAGGGCAACGGGCTGTAAGACTATCCCAGGTAATACATGCTTTAGAGGGCAATGGGCTGTAATACTATCCCAGGTAATACATGCTTTAGAGGGCAATGGGCTGTAAAACCATCCCAGGTAATACATGGTTTAGAGGGCTACGGGCTCTAAAACCATCCCAGAATATACAGGCTTTAGAGGACAATGGGCTGTAAGCCAATCCCAGGTAATACATGCGTAAGAGGGCAACGGGCTGTGATACTATCCCATGTAATACATGCTTTAGAGGGCAACGGGCTGTAAGACTATCCCTGGTAATACATACTTTAGATGGCAACGGGCTGTAAGACTATCCCAGATAATACAGGCTTTAGAGGGCAACGGGCTGAAAGTCTATCCCAGTTAATACATGCTTTAGAGGACAACGGGCTGTAAGACTATCCCAGGTAATACAGGCTTTAGAGGGCAACGGGCTGTAAGACTATCCCAGGTAATACATGCTTTAGAGGGCAACGGGCTGTAAGACTATCCCAGGTAATACATGCTTTAGAGGGCAAGGGGCTGTAAGACTATCCCAGGTAATACATGCTTTAGAGTGCAAAGGGCTGTAAGACTATCCCAAAAATATATGGCTTTGGAGGGCAATGGGCTGTAAGACCATCCCAGATAACACACGCTTTAAATGGCAACGGGCTGTAAGACTATCCCACAGTAGTACTTACTTTAGAGGGCAACAGGCTGTAAGACTATCTCAGGTAATACATGCTTTAGAGGGCAATGGGCTGTAATACTATCCCAGGTAATACATGCTTTAGAGGGCAATGGGCTGTAAGACCATCCCAGGTAATACATGGTTTAGAGGGCAACGGGCTCTAAGATCATCCCAGCATATACAGGCTTTAGAGGACAATGGGCTGTAAGTCAATCCCAGGTAATACATGCTTTACATGGCAATGGGCTGTAATACTATCCCAGGTAATACATGCTTTAGGGGGCAATGGGCTGTAAGACCATCCCAGGTAATACATGCTTTAGAGGGCAACGGGCTGGAAGACCATCCCAAGTAATACATGCTTTAGAGGGCAACAGGCTCTAAGACCATCCCAGAATATATAGGCTTTAGAGGGCAATGGGCTTTAAAACCATCCCAGATAATACATGCTTTAGATCGCAATGGGCTGTAAGATTATCCCAGATAATACAGGCTTTAGAGGCCAACGGGCTGTAAGACTATCCCAGATAGTACATGCTTTAGATGACAATGTGCTGTAAGACCACCCCAGGTTATACAGCTTTGGAGGGCAACGGGCTGTAAGACCAACCCAGGTAATACATGTTTTAGAGGGCAACGGGCTGTAAGACCATCCCAGGTGATACATGCTTTAGAGGGCAATGGGCTGTAAGACTATCCCAGGTAATACATGGTTTAAAGGTCATCCGGCTCTAAGACCATCCCAGAATATACAGGCTTTAGAGGGCAATGGGCTGTAAGACCATCCCAGATAATACATGCTTTAGATGGCAACAGGCTCTAAGATTATCCCAGATAATTCAGGCTTTAGATGGCCAACGGGCTGTAAGACTATCCCAGAAAGGACATGCTTTAGATGACAACAGGCTGTAATACTACCCCAGGTAATACAGGCTTTAGAGGGCAACGGGCTGTAAAACCATACCAGGTAATACATGCTTTAGAGGGCAACGGGCTGTAAGACCATCCCAGGTAATATATGCTTTGGAGGGCAATGGGCTATAAGACCAACCCAGGTAATACATGTTTTAGAGGGCAACGGGCTGTAAGACCATCCCAGGTAATACATGCTTTAGAGGGCAATGGGTGGTAAGACTATCCCAGGTAATACATGCTTTAGAGGTCATTGGGCTGTTAGACTAACCCAGGCAACACATGCTTTAGAGGGCAATGAGCTGTAAGACTATCCCAGACAATACATGCTTTAGAAGGCAGTGGGCTGTAACACTATCCCAGATAAAAAATGCTTTCGATTGCAACGGGCGGTAAGACTATCCCAGATAATACAGGCTTTAGAGGGCAACAGGCTGTAAGACCATCCCAAGTAATACATGCTTTAGAGGGCAACAGGCTGTAAGACCATCCCAAGTAATACATGCTTTAGAGGAGTAAAGGGCTGTAAAACCATCCCAGGTAATACATGCTTTAGAGGGCAATTGTCTGTAAGACCATCCCAGGTAATGCATGATTTAGAGGGCAATGGGCTGTAAAACCATCCCAGGTAATACAGGCTTTAGAGGGTAATGGGCTGTAAAACCATCCCATTTAATACAGGCTTTAGAGGGCAACGGGCTGTAAGACCATCCCAGATAATACATGCTTTAGATGGCAACGGGCTGTAAGACTATCCCAGGTAATACTGATTTTATAGGCAATGGGCTGCAAGACCATCCCATGTAATACACGCTTGAGAGGGCAATGGGCTGTAAGACCATCCCAGGCAATACATGCTTTAGAGGGCAATGGGCTGTAAAACCATCCCAGATAATACAGGCTTTAGAGGGCAACGGGCTGTAAAACCATGCCAGATAATACATGCTTTAAAGGGCAACGGGCTGTAAGACCATCCGAGGTAATACATGCTTTAGATGGCAACGGGCTGTAAAACCATCCAAGATAGTACATGCTTTAGATGGCAACGAGCTGTAAAACCATCCCAGGTAATACATGCCTTAGATGGCAACGGGATATAAGACCATCCCAGGTAATAAATGCTTTAGATGGAAATGGGCTGTAAGACCATCCCATGTAATACATGCTTTAGAGGTGAAAGGGCTGTAAAACCATCCCAGGTAATACATGCTTTAGAGGGCAACGGGCTGTAAGACCATCCCAGATAATACAGGCTTTAGAGGGCAATGGGCTGTAAGACCATCCCATGTAATACATGCTTTAGAGGTGAAAGGGCTGTAAAACCATCCCAGGTAATACATGCTTTAGAGGGCAACGGGCTATAAGACTATCCCAGGTAATACATGCTTTAGAGGGCAATGGGCTGTTAGACTATCCCATTTAAGACATGCTTTAGAGGGCAACGAGCTGTAAGACTATCCCAGATAATACATGCTTTAGAGGGCAGTGGGCTGTAAGATTATCCCAGATAATACATGCTTTAGAGGGCAACGGGCTGTAAGACCATCCAAGATAGTATATGCTTTAGATGGCAACGGGCTGTAAGACCACCCCAGGTAATACATGCTTTAGAGGGCAATGGGCTTTAAAACCATCCCAGGTAATACATGCTTTAGAGGGCAACGGGCTATAAGACTATCCCAGGTAATACAGGCTTTAGATGGCAACGGGCTATAAGACTATCCCAGGTAATACATGCTTCAGATGGCAATGGGCTATAAGACTATCCCAGGTAATACAGGCTTTAGATGGCAACGGGCTGTAAGACCATCCCAGATGATACAGTCTTTACAGGCCAACAGGCTATAAGACCATCCCAGGGAATACATGCTTTAGAGAGCAACGGGCTGTAAGACCATCCCAGATAGTACATGCTTTATATGGCAACAGGCTATAAGACGATCCCAGGTAATACATGTTTTATAGGGCAACAGGCTGTTAGACCATCCCAGATAATGCAGGCTTTAGAGGGCAAAGGGCTATAAGACCATCCCAGGTAATACATGCTTTAGAGGGCAACGGGCTGTAAGACCAACATAGGTAATACATGCTTTAGAGAGCAACGGGCTGTAAAACCAACCCAGGTAATACATGCTTTAGAGAGCAACGGGCTGTAAGACCATCCCAGATAATAAATGCTTTAGATGGCAACGTGCTGTAAAACCATCCCAGATAATACAGGCTTTAGAGGGCAAAGGGCTATAAGACTATCCCAGATAAAACAGGCTTTAGAGGGCAACGGGCTTTATGTCTATCCCAGGTAATATATGCTTTAGAGGACATCGGGCTGTAAGACTATCCCAGGTAATACATGCTTTAGAGGGCAACAGGCTGTAAGACTATCCCAGGTAATGCATGCTTTAGAGGGCAACTGGCTGTAGGACTATCCCAGCTAATACATGCTTTAGAGGGCAATGGGCTGTAATACTATCCCAGGTAATACATGCATTAGAGGGCAATGGGCTGTAAGACTATCCCAGATAATGCATGCTTTAGATGGCAACGGGCTGTAAGACTATCCCAGATAATACATGCTTTAGAGGGCAATGAGCTTTAAGACCATCCCAGGTAATGCATGCTTTAGAGGACAACGGGCTGTAAGACTATCCCATTTAATACATGCTTTAGAGGGCAATGGGCTGTAAGTCTATCCCATTTAATACATGCTTTAGAGGACAACGGGCTGTAAGACTATCCCAGGTAATACATGCTTTAGAGGGCAACGGGCTGTAAGACTATCCCAGGTAATACATGCTTTAGAGGGCAACGGGCTGTAAGACTATCCCAGGTAATACATGCTTTAGAGGGCAAGGGGCTGTAAGACTATCCCAGGTAATACATGCTTTAGAGGGCAATGGGCTGTAAGACCATCCCAGGTAATACATACTTTAGAGGGCAAAGGACTGTAAAACCATCCCAGGTAATACATGCTTTAGAGGGCACATGCTCTAAGACCATCCCAGAATATAAGGCTTTAGAGGGCAATGGGCTGTGAGACCATCCCAGATAATACATGCTTTAGATGGCAACGGGCTGTAAGACTATTCCAGGTAATACATGCTTTAGAGGGCAATGGGCTGTAATACTATCCCAGGTAATACATGCTTTAGAGGGCAATGGGCTGTAAAACCATCCGAGGTAATACATGCCTTAGAGGGCAACGGGCTGTCAGACCATCCCAGGTAATACATGCTTTAGAGGGCAACTGGCTCTAAGACCATCCCTGAATATATATGCTTTAGAGGGCAATGGGCTGTAATACTATCCCAGGTAATACATGCTTTAGTGGACAACAGGCTGTAAGACTATCCCAGGTAATACATGCATTAGAGGGCAACGGGCTGTAAGACTATCCTACGTAATACATGAGTAAGAGGGCAACGGGCTGTGATACTATCCCAGGTAATACATGCTTTAGAGGGCAATGGGCTGTAAGACTATCCCAAGTAATACATGCTTTAGAGGGCAATGGGCTTTAAGACCATCCCAGGTAATACATGCTTTAGAGTGCAACGGGCTGTAAGACCATCCCAAGTAAGACATGCTTTAGAGGGCAAATGGGCTGTAAGACTATCCCAGGTAATACATGCTTTAGAGGGCAATGGGCTGTAAGACCATCCCAGGTAATACATGCTTTAGAGGGCAACGGGCTGTAAGACTATCCCAGGTAATACATGCTTTAGAGGGCAATGGGCTGTAACACCATCCCAGGTAATACATGCTTTAGAGGGCAATGGGCTGTAAAACCATCCCAGGTAATACATGCTTTAGAGGGCAACGGGCTGTAAGACCATCCCAAGTAAGACATGCTTTAGAGGGCAACGGGCTGTAAGACTATCCCAGGTAATACATGCTTTAGAGGGCAATGGGCTGTAAGACTATCCCAGGTAATACATGCTTTAGAGGGCAATGGGCTGTAAGACCACCCCAGGTAATACATGCTTTAGAGGGCAACAGGCTGAAGGACTATCCCAGGTAATACATGCTTTAGATGGCAATGGGCTGTAAGATTATCCCAGATAATACAGGCTTTAGAGGCCAACGGGCTGTAAGACTATCCCAGATAGTACATGCTTTAGATGACAACGGGCTGTAAGACTACCCCAGGTTATACAGGCTTTGGAGGGCAACGGGCTGTAAGACCAACCCAGGTAATACATGTTTTAGAGGGCAACTGGCTGTAAGACCATCCCAGGTGGTACATGCTTTAGAGGGCAATGGGCTGCAAGACTATCCCAGGTAATACATGCTTTAGAGGGCAATGGGCTGTTAGACTATCCCAGGTATTACAGGCTTTAGAGGGCAACGGGCTGTCAGACTATCCCATGTAATACATGCTTAAGAGGGCAACAGGCTGTAAGACTATCCCAGGTAATACATTCTTTAGAGGGCAACAGGCTGTAAGACCATCCCAGGTAATACATGCTTTAGAGGGCAATGGGCTGTAAATACATCCCAGGTAACACATGGTTTAAAGGTCAACAGGCTCTAAGACCATCCCAGAATATTAAGGCTTTAGAGGGCAATGGGCTGTAAGACCATCCCAGATAATACATGCTTTAGATGGCAACAGGCTGTAAGATTATCTTAGATAATACAGGCTTTAGAGGCCAACGGGCTGTATGACTATCCCAGATAGAACATGCTTTAGATGACAACAGGCTGTAAGACTACCCCAGGTAATATAGGCTTTAGAGGGCAACGGGCTGTAAAACCATACCAGGTAATACATGCTTTAGAGGGCAACGGGCTGTAAGACCATCCCAGGTCATACATGCTTTAGAGGGCAATGGGCTGTAAGACCATCCCAGGTAATATATGCTTTGGAGGGCAACGGGCTATAAGACTAACCCAGGTAATACGTGTTTTAGAGGGCAATGGGCTGTAAGACCATCCCAGGTAATACATGCTTTAGTGGGCAATGGGTGGAAAGACTATCCCAGGTAATACATGCTTTAGAGGGCATTGGGCTGTTAGACTACCCAGGCAACACATGCTTTAGAGGGCAATGAGCTGTAAAACTATCCCAGATAATACGTGCTTTAGAGGGCAGTGTGCTGTAACACTATCCCAGATAATACATGCTTTAGATGGCAACGGACTGTAAGACTATCCCAGATAATACAGGCTTTAGAGGGCAACAGGCTGTAAGACCATCCCAGGTAATACATGCTTTAGAGGGCAATGGGCTGTAAGACCATCCAGGTAATACATGCTTTAGAGGGCAATGGTCTGTCAGACCATCCCAGGTGATACATGATTTAGAGGGCAATGGGCTGTAAGACCATCCCAGGTAATACAGGCTTTAGAGGGTAATGGGATGTAAGACCATCCCATTTAATACAGGCTTTAGAAGGCAACGTGCTGTAAGACCATCCCAGATAATACATGCTTTAGATGGCAACGGCTGTAAGACTATCCCAGGTAATACAGGCTTTATAGGGCAATGGGCTGTAAGACCATCCCATGTAATACATGCTTTAGAGGGCAATGGGCTGTAAGGCTATCCCAGGTAATACATGCTTTAGAGGGCAACGGGCTGTAAGACCATCCCAGGTAATACATGCTTTAGAGGGCAATGGGCTGTAAGACCATCGCAGGTAATACATGCTTTAGAGGGCAATGGTCTGTAAGACCATCCCAGGTAATACATGATTTAGAGGGCAATGGGCTGTAAGACCATCCCAGGTAATACAGGCTTTAGAGTTTAATGGGCTGTAAGACCATCCCATTTAATACAGGCTTTAGAGGGCAACGGGCTGTAAGACCATCCCAGATAATACATGCTTTAGATGGCAACGGCTTCAAGACTATCCCAGCTAATACATGCTTTAGATGGCAACGGGCTGTAAGACTATTCCACGGTAGTACATGCTTTACTGGGCAACGGGCTGTAAGACTATCCCAGGTAATACATGCTTTAGAGGGCAATGGGCTGTAATACTATCCCAGGTAATACATGCTTTAGAGGGCAATGTGCTGTAAAACCATCCGAGGTAATACATGCCTTAGAGGGCAACGCGCTGTAAGACCATCCCAGATAATACATGCTTTAGAGGGCAACTGGCTCTAAGACCATCCCAGAATATACAGGCTTTGGAGGGCAATGGGCTGTAAGAATGTCCCAGGTAATACATGCATTAGAGGGCAACGGGCTGTAAGACTATCCCAGGTAATACATGAGTAAGAGGGCAACAGGCTGTGATACTATCCCAGGTAATACATGCTTTAGAGGGCAATGGGCTGTAAGACTATCCCAGGTAATACATGCTTTAGAGGGCAATGGGCTGTAAGACCATCCCAGGTAATACATGCTTTAGAGGGCAACGGGCTGTAAGACCATCCCAAGTAAGACATGCTTTAGAGGGCAACAGGCTCTAAGACGATCCCAGAATATATAGGCTTTAGAGGGCAATGGGCTGTAAAACCATCCCAGATAATACATGCTTTAGATGGCAATGGGCTGTAAGATTATCCCAGATAATACAGGCTTTAGAGGCCAACGGGCTGTAAGACTTTCCCAGATTTTACATGCTTTAGATGACAACGGGCTGTAAGACTACCCCAGGTTATACAGGCTTTGGAGGGCAAGGGGCTGTAAGACCAACCCAGGTAATACATGTTTTAGAGGGCAACTGGCTGTAAGACCATCCCAGGTTGTACATGCTTTAGAGGGCAATGGGCTGTAAGACTATCCCAGGTAATACATGCTTTAGAGGTCAATGAGCTGTTAGACTATCCCAGGTAAGACATGCTTTAGAGGGCAACGAGCTGTAAGACTATCCCAGATAATACATGCTTTAGATGGCAATGGGCTGTAAGACTATCTAAGATAATAAAAGCTTTAGAGGGCAACGAGCTGTAAGACTATCCCAGGTATTACAGGCTTTAGAGGGCAACGGGCTGTAAGACTATCCCATGTAATAGATGCTTAAGAGGGCAACAGGCTGTAAGACTATCCCAGGTAATACATTCTTTAGAGAGCAACAGACTGTAAGACCATCCCAGCTAATACATGCTTTAGAGGGCAATGGGTGGTAAGACTACCCCAGGTAATACATGCTTTAGAGGGCATTGGGCTGTTAGACGATCCCAGGCAACACATGCTTTAGAGGGCAATGAGCTGTAAGACTATCCCAGACAATACATGCTTTATTGGGCAGTGGGCTGTAACACTATCCCAGATAAAACATGCTTTAGATGGCAACGGGCTGTAAGACTATCCCAGATAATACAGGCTTTAGAGGGCAACGGGCTGTAAGACTATCCCAGGTAATACAGGCTTTAGAGGGCAACGGGCTGTAAAACAAACCCATGTAATAGATGCTTTAGAGGACAATGGGCTGTAAAACTATCCCAGGTAATACAGGCTTTAGAGGGCAACAGGCTGTAAGACCATCCCAGGTAATACATGCTTTAGAGGGCAATGGCTGTAAGACCATCCCAGGTAATACATGCTTTAGAGGGCAATGGTCTGTAAGACCATCCCAGGTAATACATGATTTAGAGGGCAATGGGCTGTAAGACCATCCCAGGTAATACAGGCTTTAGAGGGTAATGGGCTGTAAAACCATCCCATTTAATACAGGCTTTAGAGGGCAACGGGCTTTAAGACCATCCCAGATAATACATGCTTTAGATGGCAACGGGCTGTAAGACTATCCCAGGTAATACAGGCTTTATAGGGCAATGGGCTGTAAGACCATCCCAAGTAATACATGCTTTAGAGGGCAATGGGCTGTAAGACCATCCCAGGTAATACATGCTTTAGAGGGCAATTTTCTGTAAGACCATCCCAGATAATACAGGCTTTAGAGGGCAACAGGCTGTAAAACCATGCCAGATAATACATGCTTTAGATGGCAACGGTCTGTAAGACCATCCCAGAATATACAGGCTTTAGAGGCCAACGGGCTATAAGACCATACCAAGTAATACATGCTTTAGAGGGCAACGGGCTGTAAGACCATCCAAGATAGTACATGCTTTAGATGGCAACGAGCTGTAAGACCATCCCGGGTAATACATGCCTTAGATGGCAACGGGCTACAAGACGATCCCAGGTAATACATGCTTTAGATGGCAACGGGCTGTAAGACCACCCCAGATAATACAGGCTTTAGAGGGCAATGGGCTGTAAGACCATCCCAGGTAATACATCCTTTAGAGGGCAACGGGCTGTAAGTCCATCCCAGGTAATATATGATTTGGAGGGCAATGGTCTATAAGACTATCCCAGGTAATGCATGCTTTAGAGGGCAACTGGCTGTAGGACTATCCCAGGTAATACGTGCTTTAGAGGGCAATGAGCTTTAAGACCATCCCAGCTAATGCATGCTTTAGAGGACAACGGGCTGTAAGACTATCCCAGATAATACATACTTTAGATGGCAACGGGCTGTAAGTCTATCCCAGATAATACAGGCTTTAGAGGGCAACGGGCTCTAAGACTATCCCAGATAATACAGGCTTTAGAGGGCAATGGGCTGTAAGTCTATCCCAGGTAATACATGCTTTAGAGGGCAAGGGGCTGTAAGACTATCCCAGGTAATACATGCTTTAGAGGGCAACGGGCTGTAAGACCATCCAAGATAGTACATGCTTTAGAGGGCAATGGGCTGTAAGACTATCCCAGGTAATACATGCTTTAGAGGGCAACGGGCTGTAAGACTATCCCAGATAATACAGGCTTTAGAGGGCAATGGGCTGTAAGTCTATCCCAGGTAATACATGCTTTAGAGGGCAATGGGCTGTAAGACTATCCCAGGTAATACATGCTTTAGAGGGCAACGGGCTGTAAGTCTATCCCAGGTAATACATGCTTTAGAGGACAACAGGCTGTAAGACTATCCCAGGTAATACATGCTTTAGAGGGCAACAGGCTGTAAGACCATCCAAGATAGTACATGCTTTAGATGGCAAAGAGCTGTAAGACCATCCCAGGTAATACATGCCTTAGATGGCAACGGGCTACAAGACGATCCCAGGTAATACATGCTTTAGATGGCAACGGGCTGTAAAACCACCCCAGATAATACAGGCTTTAGAGGGCAATGGGCTGTAAGACCATCCCATGTAATACATGCTTTAGAGGGCAAAGGGCTGTAAGACCATCCCAGATAATACAGGCTTTAGAGGGCAACAGGCTATAAGACTATCCCACGTAATACATACTTTAGTGGGCAATGGGCTGTTAGACTATCCCATTTAAGAAATGCTTTAGAGGGCAACGAGCTGTAAGACTATCCCAGATAATACATGCTTTAGAGGGCAGCGGGCTGTAAAACCATCCAAGATAGTATATGCTTTATATGGCAACGGGCTGTAAGACCATCCCTTGTAATACATGTTTTAGAGGGCAATGGGCTGTAAAACCATCCCAGGTAATACATGCTTTAGAGGGCAACGGGCTATAAGACTGTCCCAGGTAATACAGGCTTTAGATGGCAACGGGCTATAAGACCATCCCAGGTAATACATGCTTCAGAGGGCAATGGGCTATAAGACTATCCCAGGTAATACAGGCTTTAGATGGCAACGGGCTGTAAAACCATCCCAGATAATACAGTCTTTAGAGGCCAACGGGCTATAAGACCATCCCAGGTAATACATGCTTTAGAGGGCTGTAAGACCATCCCAGATAGTACATGCTTTAGATGGCAACAGGCTATAAGACGATCCCAGGTAATACATGTTTTATAGGGCAACGGGCTGTTAGACCATCCCAGATAATGCAGGCTTTAGAGTCCAACGGGCTATAAGACCATCCCAGGTTCTACATGCTTTAGAGGCCGACGGGCTGTAAGACTATCCCAGGTAATACATGCTTTAGAGGCCGATGGGCTGTAATACCATCCCAGGTAATATATGCTTTAGAGGGCAACGGGCTGTAAGACCAACCCAGATAATACATGCTTTAGAGGGCAACGGGCTGTAAGACCATCCCAGATAATAAATGCTTTAGATGGCAACGGGCTGTAAAACCATCCCAGATAATACAGGCTTTAGAGGCCAACGGGCTATAAGAACATCCAGGTAATACATGCTTTAGAGGGCAACGGGCTGTAAAAACAACCCCGGTAATACATGCTTTAGAGAGCAACGGACTGTAAGACTATCCCAGATAACACATGCTTTAGATGGCAACTGGCTGTAAGACTATCCCAGATAAAACAGGCTTTAGAGGGCAACAGGCTGTACGTCTATCCCAGGTAATACATGCTTTAGAGGACATCGGGCTGTAAGACTATCCCAGGTAATACATGCTTTAGAGGGCAACAGGCTGTAAGACTATCCCAGGTAATGCAAGCTTTAGAGGGCAACTGGCAGTAGGACTATCCCAGGTAATACATGCATTAGAGGGCAATGGGCTGTAAGACTATCCCAGGTAATACATGCTTTAGAGGGCAACAGGCTGTAAGACTATCCCAGGTAATACATGCTTTAGAGTGCAAAAGGCTGTAAGACTATCCCAGGTAACACATGCTTTAGAGGGCAATGGGCTGTAATACTATCCCAGGTAATACATGATTTAGAGGGCAATGGGCTGTAAGACCATCCCAGGTAATGCATACTTTAGAGGGCAATGGACTGTAAAACCATCCCAGGTAATACATGCTTTAGAGGGCAACGGGCTGTAAGACTATCCCAGATAATACAGGCTTTTGAGGGCAACAGGCTGTACTTCTATCCCAGGTAATACATGCTTTAGAGGACATCGGGCTGTAAGACTATCCCAGATAATACAGGCTTTAGAGGGCAACGGGCTGTAAGACTATCCCATATAATACAGGCTTTAGAGGGCAATGGGCTGTAAGTCTATCCCATTTAATGCATGCTTTAGAGGACAACGGGCTGTAAGACTATCCCAGGTAATACATGCTTTAGAGGGCAACGGGCTGTAAGACTATCCCAGGTAATACATGCTTTAGAGGGCAATGGGCTGTAATACTATCCCAGGTAATACATGATTTAGAGGGCAATGGGCTGTAAGACCATCCCAGGTAATGCATACTTTAGAGGGCAATGGACTGTAAAACCATCCCAGGTAATACATGCTTTAGAGGGCAACGGGCTGTAAGACTATCCCAGATAATACAGGCTTTTGAGGGCAACAGGCTGTACTTCTATCCCAGGTAATACATGCTTTAGAGGACATCGGGCTGTAAGACTATCCCAGGTAATACATGCTTTAGAGGGCAACAGGCTGTAAGACTATCCCAGGTAATGCATGCTTTAGAGGGCAACTGACTGTAGGACTATCCCAGGTAATACATGCTTTAGAGGGCAATGGGCTGTGGTACTATCCCAGGTAATACATGCATTAGAGGGCAATGGGGTGTAAGACTATCCCATGTAATACATGCTTTAGAGGGCAATGAGCTTTAAGACCATCCCAGCTAATGCATGCTTTAGAGGACAATAGGCTGTACGACTATCCCAGATAATACAGGCTTTTGAGGGCAACAGGCTGTACTTCTATCCTAGGTAATACATGCTTTAGAGGACATCGGGCTGTAAAACTATCCCAGGTAATACATGCTTTAGAGGGCAACAGGCTGTAAGACTATCCCAGGTAATGCATGCTTTAGAGGACAACGGGCTGTAAGACTATCCCAGGTAATACATGCTTTAGATGGCAATGGGCTGTAATACTATCCCAGGTAATACATGCTTTAGAGGGCAATGGGCTGTAAGACCATCCTAGGTAATACATGGTTTAGAGGGCAACGGGCTCTAAGACCATCCCAGAATATACAGGCTTTAGAGGACAATGGGCTGTAAGTCAATCCCAGGTAATACATGCGTAAGAGGGCAACGGGCTGTGATATTATCCCATGTAATGCATGCTTTAGAGGGCAACGGGCTGTAAGACTATCCCAGGTAATACATGCTTTAGATGGTAATGGGCTGTAATACTATCCCAGGTAATACATGCTTTAGAGGGCAATGGGCTCTAAGACCATCCCAGTTAATACATGCTTTAGAGGGCAACGGGCTGTAAGACCATCCCAAGTAATACAAGCTTTAGAGGGCAACAGGCTCTAAGACGATCCCAGAATATATAGGCTTTAGAGGGCAATGGGCTTTAAAACCGTCCCAGATAATACATGCTTTAGATGGAAATGGGCTGTAAGATTATCCCAGATAATACAGGCTTTAGATGACAATGTGCTGTAAGACTACCCAAGGTTATACAGCTTTGGAGGGCAACAGGCTGTAAGACCAACCCAGGTAATACATGTTTTAGAGGGAAATGGGCTGTAAGACTATACCAGGTAATACATGCTTTAGAGGGCAATGGGCTGTTAGACTATCCAAGGTAAGACATGTTTTAGAGGGCAACGAGCTGTAAGACTATCCCAGATAATACATGCTTTAGAGGGCAATCGGCTGTAAGACTATCCAAGATAATAAAGGCTTTAGAGGGCAACAAGCTGTAAGACTATCCCAGGTATTACAGGCTTTAGTGAGCAACTTGTTGTAAGACTATCCCATGTAATACATGCTTAAGAGGGCAACAGGCTGTACGACTATCCCAGGTAATACATTCTTTAGAGGGCAACGGGCTGTAAGACCATCCCAGGTAATACATGCTTTAGAGGGCAATGGGCTGTAAAACTATCCCAGGTAATACATGGTTTAAAGGTCATCCGGCTCTAAGACCATCCCAGAATACACAGGCTTTAGAGGGCAATGGGCTGTAAGACCATCCCAGATAATACATGCTTTAGATGGCAACAGGCTGTAAGATAATCCCAGATAATACAGGCTTTAGAGGCCAACAGGCTGTAAGACTATCCCAGAAAGAACATGCTTTAGATGACAACAGGCTGTAAGACTACCCCCAGGTAATACAGGCTTTAGAGGGGAACGGGCTGTAAAACCATACCAGGTAATACATGCTTTAGAGGGCAACGGGCTGTAAGACCATCTCAGGTAATACATCCTTTAGAAGGCAACGGGCTGTAAGAAAATCCCAGGTAATATATGATTTGGAGGGCAATGGGCTATAAGACTATCCCAGGTAATGCATGCTTTAGAGGGCAACGGGCTGTAGGACTATCCAGGTAATACATGCTTTAGAGGGCAACAGGCTGTAATACTATCCCAGGTAATACATGCATTAGAGGGCAATGGGGTGTAAGACTATCCCAGGTAATACATGCTTTAGAGGGCAATGAGTTTTAAGACCATCCCAGCTAATGCATGCTTTAGAGGACAACAGGCTGTAAGACTATCCCAGATAATACATACTTTAGATGGCAACGGGCTGTAAGACTTTCCCAGATAATACAGGCTTTAGAGGGCAACGGCTGTAAGACTATCCCAGATAATACAGGCTTTAGAGGGCAATGGGCTGTAAGTCTATCCCAGTTAATACATGCTTTAGAGGACAACGGGCTGTAAGACTATCCCAGGTAATACATGCTTTAGAGGGCAACGGGCTGTAAGACTATCCCAGGTAATAAATGCTTTAGAGGGCAACGGGCTAAAAGACTATCCCAGGTAATACATGCTTTAGAGGGCAAGGGGCTGTAAGACTATCCCAAGTAATACATGCTTTAGAGTGCAAAGGGCTGTAAGACTATCCCAGGTAATACATGCTTTAGAGTGCAACAGGCTGTAAGACTATCCCAGGTAATACATGCTTTAGAGGGCAATGGGATGTAATACTATCCCAGGTAATACATGCTTTAGAGGGCAATGGGCTGTAAGACCATCCCAGGTAATACATACTTTAGAGGGCAAAGGACTGTAAGACCAACCCAGGTAATACATGCTTTAGAGGGCACAGGCTCTAAGACCATTCCAGAATATAAGGCTTTAGAGGGCAATGGGCTGTAAGACCATCCCAGATAACACATGCTTTGAAAGGCAACGGGCTGTAAGACTATCCCACAGTAGTACTTACTTTAGAGGGCAACGGGCTGTAAGACTATCCCAGGTAATACATGCTTTAGAGGGCAACAGGCTGTAAGACTATCCCAGGTAATGCATGCTTTAGAGGGCAACTGATTGTAGGACTATCCCAGGTAATACATGCTTTAGAGGGCAATGGGCTGTGAGACCATCCCAGGTAATACATGCTTTAGAGGACAACAGGCTGTAAGACTATCCCAGGTAATACATGCATTAGAGGGCAATGGGGTGTAAGACTATCCCAGGTAATACATGCTTTAGAGGTCAATGAGCTTTAAGACCATCCCAGCTAATGCATGCTTTAGAGGACAACAGGCTGTAAGACTATCCCAGATAATACAGGCTTTTGAGGGCAACAGGCTGTACTTCTATCCCAGGTAATACATGCTTTAGAGGACATAGGGCTGTAAGACTATCCCAGGTAATACATGCTTTAGAGAGCAACAGGCTGTAAGACTATCCCAGGTAATGCATGCTTTAGAGGGCAACTGGCTGTAGGACTATCCCAGGTAATACATGCTTTAGAAGGCAATGGGCTGTAATACTATCCCAGCTAATGCATGCTTTAGAGGACAACGGGCTGTAAGACTATCCCAGATAATACATACTTTAGATGGCAACGGGATGTAAGACTATCCCAGATAATACAGGCTTTAGAGGGCAATGGGCTGTAAGACTATCCCAGATAATACAGGCTTTAGAGGGCAATGGGCTGTAAGTCTATCCCAGTTAATACATGCTTTAGAGGACAACGGGCTGTAAGACTATCCCAGGTAAATCATGTTTAGAGGGCAACGGGCTGTAAGACTATCCCAGGTAATACATGCTTTAGAGGGCAACGGGCTGTAAGACTATCCCAGGTAATACATGCTTTAGAGGGCAAGGGGCTGTAAGACTATCCCAGGTAATACATGCTTTAGAGTGCAAAGGGCTGTAAGACTATCCCAGTTAATACATGCTTTAGAGTGCAACAGGCTGTAAGACTATCCCAGGTAATACATGCTTTAGAGGGCAATGGGCTGTAATACTATCCCAGGTAATACATGCTTTAGAGGGCAATGGGCTGTAAGACCATACCAGGTAATACATACTTTAGAGGGCAAAGGACTGTAAGGCCATCCCATGTAATACATGCTTTAGAGGGCACAGGCTCTAAGACCATCCCAGAATATAAGGCTTTAGAGGGCAATGGGCTGTAAGACCATCCCAGATAAAACATGCTTTAAATGGCAACGTGCTGTAAGACTATCCCACAGTAGTACTTACTTTAGAGATCAACGGGCTGTAAGACTATCCCAGGTAATACATGCTTTAGAGGGCAATGGGCTGTAATACTATCCCAGGTAATACATGCTTTAGAGGGCAATGGGTTGTAAAACAATCCCAGGTAATACATGCTTTAGAGGGCAACGGGCTGTAAAACCATCCCAGGTAATACATGGTTTAGAGGGCAACGGGCTCTAAGACCATGCCAGAATATACAGGCTTTAGAGGACAATGGGCAGTAAGTCAATCCCAGGTAATACATGCGTAAGAGGGCAACAGGCTGTGATACTATCCCATGTAATACATGCTTTAGAGGGCAACGGGCTGTAAGACTATCCCAGGTAATACATGCTTTAGATAGCAATGGGCTGTAATACTATCCCAGGTAATACATGCTTTAGAGGGCAATGGGCTGTAAGACCATCCCAGGTAATACATGCTTTAGAGGGCAACGGGCTGTAAGACCATCCCAAGTAATACATGCTTTAGAGGGCAACAGGCTCTTAGACCATCCCAGAATATATAGGCTTTAGAGGGCAATGGGCTTTAAAGCCATCCCAGATAATACATGCTTTAGATGGCAATGGGCTGTAAGATTATCCCAGATAATACAGGCTTTAGAGGCCAACAGGCTGTAAGACTATCCCAGATAGTACATGCTTTAGATGACAATGTGCTGTAAGACTACCCCAGGTTATACAGCTTTGGAGGGCAACGGGCTGTAAGACCAACCCAGGTAATACATGTTTTAGAGGGAAACGGGCTTTAAGACCATCCCAGGTGATACATGCTTTAGAGGGAAATGGGCTGTAAGACTATCCCAGGTAATACATGCTTTAGAGGGCAATGGGCTGTTAGACTATCCAAGTAAGACATGCTTTAGAGGGCAACGAGCTGTACGACTATCCCAGATAATACATGCTTTAGAGGGCAGTGGGCTGTAAGACTATCCCAGATAATACATGCTTTAGATGGCAATCGGCTGTAAGACTATCCAAGATAATAAAGGCTTTAGAGGGCAACGAGCTGTAAGACTATCCCAGGTATTACAGGCTTTAGAGGGCAACTTGTTGTAAGACTATCCCATGTAATACATGCTTAAGAGGGCAACAGGCCGTAAGATTATCCAAGGTAATACATTCTTTAGAGGGCAACGGGCTGTAAGACCATCCCAGGTAATACATACTTTAGAGGGCAATGGGCTGTAAAACCATCCCAGGTAATGCATGGTTTAAAGGTCATCCGGCTCTAAGACCATCCCAGATAATACATGCTTTAGATGGCAACAGGCTGTAAGATTATCCCAGATAATACACGCTTTAGAGGCCAACGGGCTGTAAGACTATCCCAGAAAGAACATGCTTTAGATGACAACAGGCTGTAAGACTACCCCAGGTAATACAGGCTTTAGAGGGCAACGGGCTGTAAAACCATACCAGGTAATACATGCTTTAGAGGGCAACGGGCTGTAAGACCATCCCAGGTAATATATGATTTAGAGGGCAATGGGCTATAAGACTATCCCAGGTAATGCATGCTTTAGAGGGCAACTGGCTGTAGGACTATCCCAGGTAATACATGCTTTAGAGGGCAATGGCCTGTAATACTATCCCAGGTAATACATGCATTAGAGGGCAATGCGGTGTAAGACTATCGCAGGTAATACGTGCTTTAGAGGGCAATGAGCTTTAAGACCATCCCAGCTAATGCATGCTTTAGAGGACAACGGGCTGTAAGACTATCCCAGATAATACATACTTTAGATGGCAACGGGCTGTAAGACTTTCCCAGATAATACAGGCTTTAGAGGGCAACGGGCTGTAAGACTATCCCAGATAATACAGGCTTTAGAGGGCAATGGGCTGTAAGTCTATCCCAGTTAATACATGCTTTAAAGGACAACGGGCTGTAAGACTATCCCAGGTAATACATGCTTTAGAGGGCAACGGGCTGTAAGACTATCCCAGGTAATACATGCTTTAGAGGGCAACAGGCTGTAAGACTATCCCAGGTAATACATGCTTTAGAGTGCAAAAGGCTGTAAGACTATCCCAGGTAACACATGCTTTAGAGGGCAATGGGCTGTAATACTATCCCAGGTAATACATGATTTAGAGGGCAATGGGCTGTAAGACCATCCCAGGTAATGCATACTTTAGAGGGCAATGGACTGTAAAACCATCCCAGGTAATACATGCTTTAGAGGGCAACGGGCTGTAAGACTATCCCAGATAATACAGGCTTTTGAGGGCAACAGGCTGTACTTCTATCCCAGGTAATACATGCTTTAGAGGACATCGGGCTGTAAGACTATCCCAGGTAATACATGCTTTAGAGGGCAACAGGCTGTAAGACTATCCCAGGTAATGCATGCTTTAGAGGGCAACTGACTGTAGGACTATCCCAGGTAATACATGCTTTAGAGGGCAATGGGCTGTGGTACTATCCCAGGTAATACATGCATTAGAGGGCAATGGGGTGTAAGACTATCCCATGTAATACATGCTTTAGAGGGCAATGAGCTTTAAGACCATCCCAGCTAATGCATGCTTTAGAGGACAATAGGCTGTACGACTATCCCAGATAATACAGGCTTTTGAGGGCAACAGGCTGTACTTCTATCCTAGGTAATACATGCTTTAGAGGACATCGGGCTGTAAAACTATCCCAGGTAATACATGCTTTAGAGGGCAACAGGCTGTAAGACTATCCCAGGTAATGCATGCTTTAGAGGACAACGGGCTGTAAGACTATCCCAGGTAATACATGCTTTAGATGGCAATGGGCTGTAATACTATCCCAGGTAATACATGCTTTAGAGGGCAATGGGCTGTAAGACCATCCTAGGTAATACATGGTTTAGAGGGCAACGGGCTCTAAGACCATCCCAGAATATACAGGCTTTAGAGGACAATGGGCTGTAAGTCAATCCCAGGTAATACATGCGTAAGAGGGCAACGGGCTGTGATATTATCCCATGTAATGCATGCTTTAGAGGGCAACGGGCTGTAAGACTATCCCAGGTAATACATGCTTTAGATGGTAATGGGCTGTAATACTATCCCAGGTAATACATGCTTTAGAGGGCAATGGGCTCTAAGACCATCCCAGTTAATACATGCTTTAGAGGGCAACGGGCTGTAAGACCATCCCAAGTAATACAAGCTTTAGAGGGCAACAGGCTCTAAGACGATCCCAGAATATATAGGCTTTAGAGGGCAATGGGCTTTAAAACCGTCCCAGATAATACATGCTTTAGATGGAAATGGGCTGTAAGATTATCCCAGATAATACAGGCTTTAGATGACAATGTGCTGTAAGACTACCCAAGGTTATACAGCTTTGGAGGGCAACAGGCTGTAAGACCAACCCAGGTAATACATGTTTTAGAGGGAAATGGGCTGTAAGACTATACCAGGTAATACATGCTTTAGAGGGCAATGGGCTGTTAGACTATCCAAGGTAAGACATGTTTTAGAGGGCAACGAGCTGTAAGACTATCCCAGATAATACATGCTTTAGAGGGCAATCGGCTGTAAGACTATCCAAGATAATAAAGGCTTTAGAGGGCAACAAGCTGTAAGACTATCCCAGGTATTACAGGCTTTAGTGAGCAACTTGTTGTAAGACTATCCCATGTAATACATGCTTAAGAGGGCAACAGGCTGTAAGACTATCCCAGGTAATACATTCTTTAGAGGGCAACGGGCTGTAAGACCATCCCAGGTAATACATGCTTTAGAGGGCAATGGGCTGTAAAACTATCCCAGGTAATACATGGTTTAAAGGTCATCCGGCTCTAAGACCATCCCAGAATACACAGGCTTTAGAGGGCAATGGGCTGTAAGACCATCCCAGATAATACATGCTTTAGATGGCAACAGGCTGTAAGATAATCCCAGATAATACAGGCTTTAGAGGCCAACAGGCTGTAAGACTATCCCAGAAAGAACATGCTTTAGATGACAACAGGCTGTAAGACTACCCCCAGGTAATACAGGCTTTAGAGGGGAACGGGCTGTAAAACCATACCAGGTAATACATGCTTTAGAGGGCAACGGGCTGTAAGACCATCTCAGGTAATACATCCTTTAGAAGGCAACGGGCTGTAAGAAAATCCCAGGTAATATATGATTTGGAGGGCAATGGGCTATAAGACTATCCCAGGTAATGCATGCTTTAGAGGGCAACGGGCTGTAGGACTATCCAGGTAATACATGCTTTAGAGGGCAACAGGCTGTAATACTATCCCAGGTAATACATGCATTAGAGGGCAATGGGGTGTAAGACTATCCCAGGTAATACATGCTTTAGAGGGCAATGAGTTTTAAGACCATCCCAGCTAATGCATGCTTTAGAGGACAACAGGCTGTAAGACTATCCCAGATAATACATACTTTAGATGGCAACGGGCTGTAAGACTTTCCCAGATAATACAGGCTTTAGAGGGCAACGGCTGTAAGACTATCCCAGATAATACAGGCTTTAGAGGGCAATGGGCTGTAAGTCTATCCCAGTTAATACATGCTTTAGAGGACAACGGGCTGTAAGACTATCCCAGGTAATACATGCTTTAGAGGGCAACGGGCTGTAAGACTATCCCAGGTAATAAATGCTTTAGAGGGCAACGGGCTGTAAGACTATCGCAGGTAATACATGCTTTAGAGGGCAAGGGGCTGTAAGACTATCCCAAGTAATACATGCTTTAGAGTGCAAAGGGCTGTAAGACTATCCCAGGTAATACATGCTTTAGAGTGCAACAGGCTGTAAGACTATCCCAGGTAATACATGCTTTAGAGGGCAATGGGATGTAATACTATCCCAGGTAATACATGCTTTAGAGGGCAATGGGCTGTAAGACCATCCCAGGTAATACATACTTTAGAGGGCAAAGGACTGTAAGACCAACCCAGGTAATACATGCTTTAGAGGGCACAGGCTCTAAGACCATTCCAGAATATAAGGCTTTAGAGGGCAATGGGCTGTAAGACCATCCCAGATAACACATGCTTTGAAAGGCAACGGGCTGTAAGACTATCCCACAGTAGTACTTACTTTAGAGGGCAACGGGCTGTAAGACTATCCCAGGTAATACATGCTTTAGAGGGCAACAGGCTGTAAGACTATCCCAGGTAATGCATGCTTTAGAGGGCAACTGATTGTAGGACTATCCCAGGTAATACATGCTTTAGAGGGCAATGGGCTGTGAGACCATCCCAGGTAATACATGCTTTAGAGGACAACAGGCTGTAAGACTATCCCAGGTAATACATGCATTAGAGGGCAATGGGGTGTAAGACTATCCCAGGTAATACATGCTTTAGAGGTCAATGAGCTTTAAGACCATCCCAGCTAATGCATGCTTTAGAGGACAACAGGCTGTAAGACTATCCCAGATAATACAGGCTTTTGAGGGCAACAGGCTGTACTTCTATCCCAGGTAATACATGCTTTAGAGGACATAGGGCTGTAAGACTATCCCAGGTAATACATGCTTTAGAGAGCAACAGGCTGTAAGACTATCCCAGGTAATGCATGCTTTAGAGGGCAACTGGCTGTAGGACTATCCCAGGTAATACATGCTTTAGAAGGCAATGGGCTGTAATACTATCCCAGCTAATGCATGCTTTAGAGGACAACGGGCTGTAAGACTATCCCAGATAATACATACTTTAGATGGCAACGGGATGTAAGACTATCCCAGATAATACAGGCTTTAGAGGGCAATGGGCTGTAAGACTATCCCAGATAATACAGGCTTTAGAGGGCAATGGGCTGTAAGTCTATCCCAGTTAATACATGCTTTAGAGGACAACGGGCTGTAAGACTATCCCAGGTAAATCATGTTTAGAGGGCAACGGGCTGTAAGACTATCCCAGGTAATACATGCTTTAGAGGGCAACGGGCTGTAAGACTATCCCAGGTAATACATGCTTTAGAGGGCAAGGGGCTGTAAGACTATCCCAGGTAATACATGCTTTAGAGTGCAAAGGGCTGTAAGACTATCCCAGTTAATACATGCTTTAGAGTGCAACAGGCTGTAAGACTATCCCAGGTAATACATGCTTTAGAGGGCAATGGGCTGTAATACTATCCCAGGTAATACATGCTTTAGATGGCAATGGGCTGTAAGACCATACCAGGTAATACATACTTTAGAGGGCAAAGGACTGTAAGGCCATCCCATGTAATACATGCTTTAGAGGGCACAGGCTCTAAGACCATCCCAGAATATAAGGCTTTAGAGGGCAATGGGCTGTAAGACCATCCCAGATAAAACATGCTTTAAATGGCAACGTGCTGTAAGACTATCCCACAGTAGTACTTACTTTAGAGATCAACGGGCTGTAAGACTATCCCAGGTAATACATGCTTTAGAGGGCAATGGGCTGTAATACTATCCCAGGTAATACATGCTTTAGAGGGCAATGGGTTGTAAAACAATCCCAGGTAATACATGCTTTAGAGGGCAACGGGCTGTAAAACCATCCCAGGTAATACATGGTTTAGAGGGCAACGGGCTCTAAGACCATGCCAGAATATACAGGCTTTAGAGGACAATGGGCAGTAAGTCAATCCCAGGTAATACATGCGTAAGAGGGCAACAGGCTGTGATACTATCCCATGTAATACATGCTTTAGAGGGCAACGGGCTGTAAGACCATCCCAAGTAATACATGCTTTAGAGGGCAACAGGCTCTTAGACCATCCCAGAATATATAGGCTTTAGAGGGCAATGGGCTTTAAAGCCATCCCAGATAATACATGCTTTAGATGGCAATGGGCTGTAAGATTATCCCAGATAATACAGGCTTTAGAGGCCAACAGGCTGTAAGACTATCCCAGATAGTACATGCTTTAGATGACAATGTGCTGTAAGACTACCCCAGGTTATACAGCTTTGGAGGGCAACGGGCTGTAAGACCAACCCAGGTAATACATGTTTTAGAGGGAAACGGGCTTTAAGACCATCCCAGGTGATACATGCTTTAGAGGGAAATGGGCTGTAAGACTATCCCAGGTAATACATGCTTTAGAGGGCAATGGGCTGTTAGACTATCCAAGTAAGACATGCTTTAGAGGGCAACGAGCTGTACGACTATCCCAGATAATACATGCTTTAGAGGGCAGTGGGCTGTAAGACTATCCCAGATAATACATGCTTTAGATGGCAATCGGCTGTAAGACTATCCAAGATAATAAAGGCTTTAGAGGGCAACGAGCTGTAAGACTATCCCAGGTATTACAGGCTTTAGAGGGCAACTTGTTGTAAGACTATCCCATGTAATACATGCTTAAGAGGGCAACAGGCCGTAAGATTATCCAAGGTAATACATTCTTTAGAGGGCAACGGGCTGTAAGACCATCCCAGGTAATACATACTTTAGAGGGCAATGGGCTGTAAAACCATCCCAGGTAATGCATGGTTTAAAGGTCATCCGGCTCTAAGACCATCCCAGATAATACATGCTTTAGATGGCAACAGGCTGTAAGATTATCCCAGATAATACACGCTTTAGAGGCCAACGGGCTGTAAGACTATCCCAGAAAGAACATGCTTTAGATGACAACAGGCTGTAAGACTACCCCAGGTAATACAGGCTTTAGAGGGCAACGGGCTGTAAAACCATACCAGGTAATACATGCTTTAGAGGGCAACGGGCTGTAAGACCATCCCAGGTAATATATGATTTAGAGGGCAATGGGCTATAAGACTATCCCAGGTAATGCATGCTTTAGAGGGCAACTGGCTGTAGGACTATCCCAGGTAATACATGCTTTAGAGGGCAATGGCCTGTAATACTATCCCAGGTAATACATGCATTAGAGGGCAATGCGGTGTAAGACTATCGCAGGTAATACGTGCTTTAGAGGGCAATGAGCTTTAAGACCATCCCAGCTAATGCATGCTTTAGAGGACAACGGGCTGTAAGACTATCCCAGATAATACATACTTTAGATGGCAACGGGCTGTAAGACTTTCCCAGATAATACAGGCTTTAGAGGGCAACGGGCTGTAAGACTATCCCAGATAATACAGGCTTTAGAGGGCAATGGGCTGTAAGTCTATCCCAGTTAATACATGCTTTAAAGGACAACGGGCTGTAAGACTATCCCAGGTAATACATGCTTTAGAGGGCAACGGGCTGTAAGACTATCCCAGGTAATACATGCTTTAGAGGGCAACTGGCTGTAAGACTATCCCAGGCAATACATGCTTTAGAGGGCAAGGGGCTGTAAGACTATCCCAGATAATACATGCTTTAGAGTGCAAAGGGCTGTAAGACTATCCCAGGTAATACATGCTTTAGAGTGCAACAGGCTGTAAGACTATCCCAGGTAATACATCCTTTAGAAGGCAACGGGCTGTAAGACCATCCCAGGTAATATATGATTTAGAGGGCAATGGGCTATAAGACTATCCCAGGTAATGCATGCTTTAGAGGGCAACTGGCTGTAGGACTATCCCAGGTAATACATGCTTTAGAGGGCAATGGGCTGTAATACTATCCCAGGTAATACATGCATTAGAGGGCAATGGGGTGTAAGACTATCGCAGGTAATACGTGCTTTAGAGGGCAATGAGCGTTAAGACCATCCCAGCTAATGCATTCTTTAGAGGACAACGGGCTGTAAGACTATCCCAGATAATACATACTTTAGATGGCAACGGGCTGTAAGACTTTCCCAGATAATACAGGCTTTAGAGGGCAACGGGCTGTAAGACTATCCCAGATAATACAGGCTTTAGAGGGCAATGGGCTGTAAGTCTATCCCAGTTAATACATGCTTTAAAGGACAACGGGCTGTAAGACTATCCCAGGTAATACATGCTTTAGAGGGCAACGGGCTGTAAGACTATCCCAGGTAATACATGCTTTAGAGGGCAACTGGCTGTAAGACTATCCCAGGCAATACATGCTTTAGAGGGCAAGGGGCTGTAAGACTATCCCAGATAATACATGCTTTAGAGTGCAAAGGGCTGTAAGACTATCCCAGGTAATACATGCTTTAGAGTGCAACAGGCTGTAAGACTATCCCAGGTAATACATGCTTTAGAGGGCAATGGGCTGTAAGACCATCCCAGGGAATACATACTTTAGAGGGCAAAGGACTGTAAGACCATCCCAGGTAATACATGATTTAGAGGGCACAGGCTCTAAGACCATCCCAGAATATAAGTCTTTAGTGGGCAATGGGCTGTAAGACCATCCCAGATAACACATGCTTTAAATGGCAACGGGCTGTAAGACTATCCCACAGTAGTACTTACTTTAGAGGGCAACATACTGTAAGACTATCCCAGGTAATACATGCTTTAGAGGGCAATGGGCTGTAATACTATCCCAGGTAATACATGCTTTAGAGGGCAATGGGCTGTAAAACCAACCCAGGTAATACATGCTTTAGAGGGGAACGGGCTGTAAGACCATCCCAGGTAATACATGGTTTAGAGGGCAACGGGCTCTAAGACCATCCCAGAATATACAGGCTTTAGAGGACAATGGGCTGTAAGTCAATCCCAGGTAATACATGCGTAAGAGGGCAACGGGCTGTGATACTATCCCATGTAATACATGCTTTAGAGGGCAACGGGCTGTAAGACTATCCCAGGTAATACATGCTTTAGATGGCAATGGGCTGTAATACTAGCCCAGGTAATACATGCTTTAGAGGGCAATGGGCTGTAAGACCATCCCAGGTAATACATGCTTTAGAGGGCAACGGGCTGTAAGACCATCCCAGGTAATACATGCTTTAGAGGGCAACAGGCTCTAAGACCATCCCAGAATATAAGGCTTTAGAGGGCAATAGGCTGTAAGGCCATCCCAGATAACACATGCTTTAAATGGCAACGGGCTGTAAGACTATCCCACAGTAGTACTTACTTTAGAGGGCAACGGGCTGTAAGACTATCCCAGGTAATACATGCTTTAGAGGGCAACAGGCTGTAAGACTATCCCAGGTAATGCATGCTTTAGAGGGCAACTGATTGTAGGACTATCCCAGGTAATACATGCTTTAGAGGGCAATGGGCTGTAGTACTATCCCAGGTAATACATGCATTAGAGGGCAATGGGGTGTAAGACTATCCCATGTAATACATGCTTTAGAGGTCAATGAGCTTTAAGACCATCCCAGCTAATGCATGCTTTAGAGGACAACAGGCTGTAAGACTATCCCAGATAATACAGGCTTTTGAGGGCAACAGGCTGTACTTCTATCCCAGGTAATACATGCTTTAGAGGACATCGGGCTGTAAGACTATCCCAGGTAATACATTCTTTAGAGGGCAACAGGCTGTAAGACTATCCCAGGTAATGCATGCTTTAGAGGGCAACTGGCTGTAGGACTATCCCAGGTAATACATGCTTTAGAAGGCAATGGGCTGTAATACTATCCCAGCTAATGCATGCTTTAGAGGACAACGGGCTGTAAGACTATCCCAGATAATACATACTTTAGATGGCAACGGGATGTAAGACTATCCCAGATAATACAGGCTTTAGAGGGCAATGGGCTGTAAGACTATCCCAGATAATACAGGCTTTAGAGGGCAATGGGCTGTAAGTCTATCCCAGTTAATACATGCTTTAGAGGACAACGGGCTGTAAGACTATCCCAGGTAAATCATGTTTAGAGGGCAACGGGCTGTAAGACTATCCCAGGTAATACATGCTTTAGAGGGTAACAGGCTGTAAGACTATCCCAGGTAATACATGCTTTTAAGGGCAAGGGGCTGGAAGACTATCCCAGGTAATACATGCTTTAGAGTGCAAAGGGCTGTAAGACTATCCCAGGTAATACATGCTTTAGAGTGCAACAGGCTGTAAGACTATCCCAGGTAATACATGCTTTAGAGGGCAATGGGCTGTAATACTATCCCAGGTAATACATGCTTTAGAGGGCAATGGGCTGTAAGACCATCCCAGGTAATACATACTTTAGAGGGCAAAGGACTGTAAGACCATCCCATGTAATACATGCTTTAGAGGGCACAGGCTCTAAGACCATCCCAGAATATAAGGCTTTAGAGGGCAATGGGCTGTAAGACCATCCCAGATAACACATGCTTTAAATGGCAACGTGCTGTAAGACTATCCCACAGTAGTACTTAGTTTAGAGATCAACGGGCTGTAAGACTATCCCAGGTAATACATGCTTTAGAGGGCAATGGGCTGTAATACTATCCCAGGTAATACATGCTTTAGAGGGCAATGGGTTGTAAAACAATCCCAGGTAATACATGCTTTAGAGGGCAACGGGCTGTAAAACCATCCCAGGTAATACATGGTTTAGAGGGCAACGGGCTCTAAGACCATGCCAGAATATACAGGCTTTAGAGGACAATGGGCTGTAAGTCTATCCCTGGTAATACATGCATTAGAGGGTAACGGGCTTTAAGACTATCCCAGGTAATACATGAGTAAGAGGGCAATGGGCTGTAAGACTATCCCAGGTAATACATGCTTTAGAGGGCAATGGGCTGTAAGACTATCCCAGGTAATACATGCTTTAGAGGGCAACGGGTTGTAAGACCATCCCAAGTAAGACATGCTTTAGATGGCAACGGGCTCTAAGACGATCCCAGAATGTATAGGCTTTAGAGGGCAATGGGCTGTAAAACCATCCCAGATAATACATGCTTTAGATGGCAATGGGCTGTAAGATTATCCCAGATAATACAGGCTTTAGAGGCCAACGGGCTGTAAGACTGTCCCAGATAGTACATGCTTTAGATGACAGCGGGCTGTAAGACTACCCCAGGTTATACAGGCTTTGGAGGGCAACAGGCTGCAAGACCAACCCAGGTAATATATGTTTTAGAGGGCAACTGGCTGTAAGACCATCCCAGGTGGTACATGCTTTAGAGGGCAATGGGCTGTAAGACTATCCCAGGTAATACATGCTTTAGAGGGCAATGGGCTGTTAGACTATCCCAGGTAAGACATGCTTTAGAGGGCAACGAGCTGTAAGACTATCCCAGATAATACATGCTTTAGAGGGCAATGGGCTGTAAGACTATCTAAGATAATAAAGGCTTTAGAGGGCAACGAGCTGTAAGACTATCCCAGGTATTACAGGCTTTAGAGGGCAACGGGCTGTAAGACTATCCCATGTAATAGATGCTTAAGAGGGCAACAGGCTGTAAGATTATCCCAGGTAATACATTCTTTAGAAGGCAACAGGCTGTAAGACCATCCCAGATAATACATGCTTTAGAGGGCAATGGGCTGTAAAACCATCCCAGGTAATACATGGTTTAAAGGTCAACAAGCTCTAAGACCATCCCAGAATATTCAGGCTTTAGAGGGCAATGGGCTGTAAGACCATCCCAGATAGAACATGCTTTAGAAGACAACATGCTGTAAGACTACCCCAGGTAATACAGGCTTTAGAGGGCAACGGGCTGTAAAACCATACCAGGTAATAGATGCTTTAGAGGGTAACGGGCTGTAAGACCATCCCAGGTAATATATGCTTTGGACGGTAACGGGCGAAAAGACTAACCCAGGTAATACATGTTTTAGAGGGCAACGGGCTGTAAGACCATCCCAGGTAATACATGTTTTAGAGGTCAATGGGTGGAAAGACTATCCCAGGTAATACATGCTTTAGAGGGCAACGGGCTGTAAGACTATCCCAGGTAATACAGGCTTTAGAGGGCAATGGGCTGTTAGACTATCCAAGGTAAGACATGCTTTAGAGGGCAACGAGCTGTAAGACTATCCCAGATAATACATGCTTTAGAGAGCAGTGGGCTGTAAGACTATCCCAGATAATACATGCTTTAGATGGAAATGGGCTGTAAGACTATCCAAGATAATAAAGGCTTTAGAGGGCAACGAGCTGTAAGACTATCCCAGGTATTACAGGCTTTAGAGGGCAACGGGTTGTAAGACTATCCCATGTAATACATGCTTAAGAGGGCAACAGGCTGTAAGACTATCCCAGGTAATACATTCTTTAGAGGACAGGCTGTAAAACCAACACATGTAATGCATGCTTTAGAGGGCAATGGTCTGTAAGACTATCCCAGGTAATACATGCTTTAGAGGGCAACGGGCTGTAAGACCATCCCAGATAATACATGCTTTAGAGGGCAATGGGCTGCAAGACCATTCCAGGTAATACATGCTTTAGAGGGCAATGGTCTGTAAGACCATCCCAGGTAATACATGATTTAGAGGGCAATGGGCTGTAAGACCATCCCAGGTAATTCAGGCTTTAGAGGGCAATGTGCTGTAAGACCATCCCATTTCATACAGGCTTTAGAGGGCAACAGGCTGTAAGACCATCCCAGATAATACAGGCTTTAGAGGCCAACAGGCTGTAAGACTGTCCCAGGTAATACAGGCTTTAGAGGGCAACAGGCTGTAAAACCAACCAATGTAATGCATGCTTTAGAGGGCAATGGTCTGTAAGACTATCCCAGGTAATACATGCTTTGGCAATGCCAGAGGTTGAGATTTATTCTAAACCTTCCGACCATCACCTCTTTTGTTTTGCTTTTGTCACCCCGAGTGGGACGGGTATGCCCAGACGTGGGTCCCGTGCCTGCTGGGCCTAGAGACCCAAGCTACTCCTCACTGATGACGCCCAACAAGGTTGAAACATGTCTGGGGATGCTTGTGGTCTCGTGCAGAAGGGATGTGACCTAGCAGTTCGGGCTGGACTACCCCTTTGGGGGTGGGGCCAAGCCTGATTTGCATGTGGTCTTTCCCCTTTTGTAATGGCTTGGCAGGCGAAGAACGATGGTCTGGAGGGTTGCCCAGAGCAATGCCAGAGGTTGAGATTTATTCTAAACCTTCCGACCATCACCTCTTTTGTTTTGCTTTTGTCACCCCGAGTGGGACGGGTATGCCCAGACGTGGGTCCCGTGCCTGCTGGGCCTAGAGACCCAAGCTACTCCTCACTGATGACGCCCAACAAGGTTGAAACATGTCTGGGGATGCTTGTGGTCTCGTGCAGAAGGGATGTGACCTAGCAGTTCGGGGTGGACTACCCCTTTGGGGGTGGGGCCAAGCCTGATTTGCATGTGGTCTTTCCCCTTTTGTAATGGCTTGGCAGGTGAAGAACGATGGTCTGGAGGGTTGCCCAGAGCAATGCCAGAGGTTGAGATTTATTCTAAACCTTCCGACCATCACCTCTTTTGTTTTGCTTTTGTCACCCCGAGTGGGACGGGTATGCCCAGACGTGGGTCCCGTGCCTGCTGGGCCTAGAGACCCAAGCTACTCCTCACTGATGATGCCCAACAAGGTTGAAACATGTCTGGGGATGCTTGTGGTCTCGTGCAGAAGGGATGTGACCTAGCAGTTCGGGCTGGACTACCCCTTTGGGGGTGGGGCCAAGCCTGATTTGCATGTGGTCTTTCCCCTTTTGTAATGGCTTGGCAGACGAAGAACGATGGTCTGGAGGGTTGCCCAGAGCAATGCCAGAGGTTGAGATTTATTCTAAACCTTCCGACCATCACCTCTTTTGTTTTGCCTTAGAGGGCAACGGGCTGTAAGACCATCCCATGTAATACATGCTTTAGAGGGCAATGGGCTGTAAGACTATCCCAGATAATACAGGCTTTAGAGGCCAACGGTCTGTAAGACTGTCCCAGGTAATACAGGCTTTAGAGGGCAACAGGCTGTAAAACCAACCAATGTAATGCATGCTTTAGAGGGCAATGGGCTGTAAGTCTATCCCAGGTAATACATGCATAAGAGGGCAACGGGCTCTGATACTATCCCATGTAATACATGCTTTAGAGGGCAACGGGCTGTAAGACTATCCCAGGTAATACATGCTTTAGATGGCAATGGGCTGTAATACTATCCCAGGTAATACATGCTTTTGAGGGCAATGGGCTGTCAGACCATCCCAGGTAATACATGCTTTAGAGGGCAACGGGCTATAAGACCATCCCAAGTAATACATGCTTTAGAGGGCAACAGGCTCTAAGACCATCCCAGAATATATAGGCTTTAGAGGGCAATGGGCTGTAAAACCATCCCAGATAATACATGCTTTAGATGGCAATGGGCTGTAAGATTATCCCAGATAATACAGGCTTTAGAGGCCAGCGGGCTGTAAGACTATCCCAGATAGTACATGCTTTAGATGACAACGTGCTGTAAGACTATCCCAGGTTATACAGCTTTGGAGGGCAACGGGCTGTAAGACCAACCCAGGTAATACATGTTTTAGAGGGCAACGGGCTGTAACACCATCCCAGGTGATACATGCTTTAGAGGGAAATGGAATGTAAGACTATCCCAAGTAATACATGCTTTAGAGGGCAATGGGCTGTTAGACTATCCAAGGTAAGACATGCTTTAGAGGGCAACGAGCTGTAAGACTATCCCAGATAATACATGCTTTAGAGAGCAGTGGGCTGTAAGACTATCCCAGATAATACATGCTTTAGATGGAAATGGGCTGTAAGACTATCCAAGATAATAAAGGCTTTAGAGGGCAACGAGCTGTAAGACTATCCCAGGTATTACAGGCTTTAGAGGGCAACGGGTTGTAAGACTATCCCATGTAATACATGCTTAAGAGGGCAACAGGCTGTAAGACTATCCCAGGTAATACATTCTTTAGAGGGCAACGGGCTGTAAGACCATCCCAGGTAATACGTGCATTAGAGGGCAATGGGCTGTAAAACCATCCTATGTAATACATGGTTTAAAGGTCATCCGGCTCTAAGACCATCCCAGAATATACAGGCTTTAGAGGGCAATGGGCTGTAAGACCATCCCAGATAATACATGCTTTAGATGGCAACAGGCTCTAAGATTATCCCAGATAATACAGGCTTTAGATGGCCAACGGGCTGTAAGACTATCCCAGAAAGAACATGCTTTAGATGACAACAGGCTGTAAGACTACCCCAGGTAATACAGGCTTTAGAGGGCAACGGGCTGTAAAACCATACCAGGTAATACATGCTTTAGAGGGCAACGGGCTGTAAGACCATCCCAGGTAATATATGCTTTGGAGGGCAATGGGCTATAAGACCAACCCAGGTAATACATGTTTTAGAGGGCAACGGGCTGTAAGACCATCCCAGGTAATACATGCTTTAGAGGGCAATGGGTGGTAAGACTATCCCAGGTAATACATGCTTTAGAGGTCATTGGGCTGTTAGACTATCCTAGGCAACACATGCTTTAGAGGGCAATGAGCTGTAAGACTATCCCAGACAATACATGCCTTAGAAGGCAATGGGCTGTAACACTATCCCAGATAAAAAATGCTTTCGATGGCAACGGGCGGTAAGACTATCCCAGATAATACAGGCTTTAGAGGGCAACAAGCTGTAAGACTATCCCAGGTAATACATGCTTTAGAGGGCAATGGGCTGTAAAACCATCCCAGGTAATACATGCTTTAGATGGCAACAGGCTGTAAGATTATCCCAGATAATACAGGCTTTAGAGGCCAAGAGGCTGTAAGACTATCCCAGAAAGAACATGCTTTAGATGACAACAGGCTGTAAGATTATCCCAGATAATACAGGCTTTAGAGGCCAAGAGGCTGTAAGACTATCCCAGAAAGAACATGCTTTAGATGACAACAGGCTGTAAGACTACCCCCAGGTAATACAGGCTTTAGAGGGCAACGGGCTGTAAAACCATACCAGGTAATACATGCTTTAGAGGGCAACCGGCTTTAAGACCATCTCAGGTAATACATCCTTTAGAAGGCAACGGGCTGTAAGAAAATCCCAGGTAATATATGATTTGGAGGGCAATGGGCTATAAGACTATCCCAGGTAATGCATGCTTTAGAGGGCAACTGGCTGTAGGACTATCCCAGGTAATACATGCTTTAGAGGGCAACAGGCTGTAATACTATCCCAGGTAATACATGCATTAGAGGGCAATGGGGTGTAAGACTATCCCAGGTAATACATGCTTTAGAGGGCAATGAGCTTTAAGACCATCCCAGCTAATGCATGCTTTAGAGGACAACAGGCTGTAAGACTATCCCAGATAATACATACTTTAGATGGCAACGGGCTGTAAGACTTTCCCAGATAATACAGGATTTAGAGGGCAACGGCTGTAAGACTATCCCAGATAATACAGGCTTTAGAGGGCAATGGGCTGTAAGTCTATCCCAGTTAATACATGCTTTAGAGGACAACGGGCTGTAAGAATATCCCAGGTAATACATGCTTTAGAGGGCAACGGGCTGTAAGACTATCCCAGATAATACATGCTTTAGAGGGCAACGGGCTGTAAGACTATCCCAGGTAATACATGCTTTAGAGGGCAAGGGGCTGTAAGACTATCCAAAGTAATACATGCTTTAGAGTGCAAAGGGCTGTAAGACTATCCCAGGTAATACATGCTTTAGAGTGCAACAGGCTGTAAGACTATCCCAGGTAATACATGCTTTAGAGGGCAATGGGCAGTAATACTATCCCAGGTAATACATGCTTTAGAGGGCAATGGGCTGTAAGACCATCCCAGGTAATACATACTTTAGAGGGCAAAGGACTGTAAGACCATCCCAGGTAATACATGCTTTAGAGGGCACAGGCTCTAAGACCATCCCAGAATATAAGGCTTTAGAGGGCAATGGGCTGTAAGACCATCCCAGATAACACATGCTTTAAATGGCAACGGGCTGTAAGACTATCCCACAGTAGTACTTACTTTAGAGGGCAACGGGCTGTAAGACTATCCCAGGTAATACATGCTTTAGAGGGCAACAGGCTGTAAGACTATCCCAGGTAATGCATGCTTTAGAGGGCAACTGATTGTAGGACTATCCCAGGTAATACATGCTTTAGAGGGCAATGGGCTGTAGTACTATCCCAGGTAATACATGCATTAGAGGGCAATGGGGTGTAAGACTATCCCAGATAATACATGCTTTAGATGGCAACAGGCTGTAAGATTATCCCAGATAATACACGCTTTAGAGGCCAACGGGCTGTAAGACTATCCCAGAAAGAACATGCTTTAGATGACAACAGGCTGTAAGACTACCCCAGGTAATACAGGCTTTAGAGGGCAACGGGCTGTAAAACCATACCAGGTAATACATGCTTTAGAGGGCAACGGGCTGTAAGACCATCCATCTCAGGTAATACATCCTTTAGAAGGCAACGGGCTGTAAGACCATCCCAGGTAATATATGATTTAGAGGGCAATGGGCTATAAGACTATCCCAGGTAATGCATGCTTTAGAGGGCAACTGGCTGTAGGACTATCCCAGGTAATACATGCTTTAGAGGGCAATGGGCTGTAATACTATCCCAGGTAATACATGCATTAGAGGGCAATGGGGTGTAAGACTATCGCAGGTAATACGTGCTTTAGAGAGCAATGAGCTTTAAGACCATCCCAGCTAATGCATGCTTTAGAGGACAACGGGCTGTAAGACTATCCCAGATAATACATACTTTAGATGGCAACGGGCTGTAAGACTTTCCCAGATAATACAGGCTTTAGAGGGCAACGGGCTGTAAGACTATCCCAGATAATACAGGCTTTAGAGGACAATGGGCTGGAAGTCTATCCCAGTTAATACATGCTTTAGAGGACAACGGGCTGTAAGATTGTCCCAGGTAATACATGCTTTAGAGGGCAACGGGCTGTAAGACTATCCCAGGTAATACATGCTTTAGAGGGCAACTGGCTGTAAGACTATCCCAGGCAATACATGCTTTAGAGGGCAAGGGGCTGTAAGACTATCCCAGGTAATACATGCTTTAGAGTGCAAAGGGCTGTAAGACTATCCCAGGTAATACATGCTTTAGAGTGCAACAGGCTGTAAGACTATCCCAGGTAATACATGCTTTAGAGGGCAATGGGCTGTAAGACCATCCCAGGGAATACATACTTTAGAGGGCAAAGGACTGTAAGACCATCCCAGGTAATACATGATTTAGAGGGCACAGGTTCTAAGACCATCCCAGAATATAAGGCTTTAGAGGGCAACGGGCTGTAAGACCATCCCAGATAACACATGCTTTAAATGGCAACGGGCTGTAAGACTATCCCACAGTAGTACTTACTTTAGAGGGCAACGTACTGTAAGACTATCCCAGGTAATACATGCTTTAGAGGGCAATGGGCTGTAAAACCAACCCAGGTAATACATGCTTTAGAGGGCAACGGGCTGTAAGACCATCCCAGGTAATACATGGTTTAGAGGGCAACGGGCTCTAAGACCATCCCAGAATATACAGGCTTTAGAGGACAATGGGCTGTAAGTCAATCCCAGGTAATACATGCGTAAGAGGGCAACGGGCTGTGATACTATCCCATGTAATACATGCTTTAGAGTGCAACAGGCTGTAAGACTATCCCAGGTAATACATGCTTTAGAGGGCAATGGGCTGTAATACTATCCCAGGTAATACATGCTTTAGAGGGCAATGGGCTGTAAGACCATCCCAGGTAATACATACTTTAGAGGGCAAAGGACTGTAAGACCATCCCAGGTAATACATGCTTTAGAGGGCACAGGCTCTAAGACCATCCCAGAATATAAGGCTTTAGAGGGCAATGGGCTGTAAGACCATCCCAGATAACACATGCTTTAAATGGCAACGGGCTGTAAGACTATCCCACAGTAGTACTTACTTTAGAGGGCAACGGGCTGTAAAACTATCCCAGGTAATACATGCTTTAGAGGGCAACAGACTAAAGACTATCCCAGGTAATGCATGCTTTAGAGGGCAACTGATTGTAGGACTATCCCAGGTAATACATGCATTAGAGGGCAATGGGGTGTAAGACTATCCCATGTAATACATGCTTTAGAGGTCAATGAGCTTTAAGACCATCCCAGCTAATGCATGCTTTAGAGGACAACAGGCTGTAAGACTATCCCAGATAATACAGGCTTTTGAGGGCAACAGGCTGTACTTCTATCCCAGGTAATACATGCTTTAGAGGACATCGGGCTGTAAGACTATCCCAGGTAATACATGCTTTAGAGGGCAACAGGCTGTAAGACTATCCCAGGTAATGCATGCTTTAGAGGGCAACTGGCTGTAGGACTATCCCAGGTAATACATGCTTTAGAAGGCAATGGGCTGTAATACTATCCCAGCTAATGCATGCTTTAGAGGACAACGGGCTGTAAGACTATCCCAGATAATACATACTTTAGATGGCAACGGGATGTAAGACTATCCCAGATAATACAGGCTTTAGAGGGCAATGGGCTGTAAGACTATCCCAGATAATACAGGCTTTAGAGGGCAATGGGCTGTAAGTCTATCCCAGTTAATACATGCTTTAGAGGACAACGGGCTGTAAGACTATCCCAGGTAAATCATGTTTAGAGGGCAACGGGCTGTATGACTATCCCAGGTAATACATGCTTTAGAGGGCAACGGGCTGTAAGACTATCCCAGGTAATACATGCTTTAGAGGGCAAGGGGCTGTAAGACTATCCCAGGTAATACATGCTTTAGAGTGCAAAGGGCTGTAAGACTATCCCAGGTAATACATGCTTTAGAGTGTAACAGGCTGTAAGACTATCCCAGGTAATACATGCTTTAGAGGGCAATGGGCTGTAATACTATCCCAGGTAATACATGCTTTAGAGGGCAATGGGCTGTAAGACCATCCCAGGTAATACATACTTTAGAGGGCAAAGGACTGTAAGACCATCCCATGTAATACATGCTTTAGAGGGCACAGGCTCTAAGACCATCCCAGAATATAAGGCTTTTGAGGGCAATGGGCTGTAAGACCATCCCAGATAACACATGCTTTAAATGGCAACGTGCTGTAAGACTATCCCACAGTAGTACTTACTTTAGAGATCAACGGGCTGTAAGACTATCCCAGGTAATACATGCTTTAGAGGGCAATGGGCTGTAATACTATCCCAGGTAATACATGCTTTAGAGGGCAATGGGTTGTAAAACAATCCCAGGTAATACATGCTTTAGAGGGCAACAGGCTGTAAGACCATCCCAGGTAATACATGGTTTAGAGGGCAACAGGCTCTAAGACCATGCCAGAATATACAGGCTTTGGAGGACAATGGGCTGTAAGTCAATCCCAGGTATTACAGGCTTTAGAGGGCAACTTGTTGTAAGACTATCCCATGTAATACATGCTTAAGAGGGCAACAGGCTGTAAGACTATCCAAGGTAATACATGCTTTAGATGGCAACAGGCTGTAAGATTATCCCAGATAATACACGCTTTAGAGGCCAACGGGCTGTAAGACTATCCCAGAAAGAACATGCTTTAGATGACAACAGGCTGTAAGACTACCCCAGGTAATACAGGCTTTAGAGGGCAACGGGCTGTAAAACCATACCAGGTAATACATGCTTTAGAGGGCAACGGGCTGTAAGACCATCTCAGGTAATACATCCTTTAGAAGGCAACGGGCTGTAAGACCATCCCAGGTAATATATGATTTAGAGGGCAATGGGCTATAAGACTATCCCAGGTAATGCATGCTTTAGAGGGCAACTGGCTGTAGGACTATCCCAGGTAATACATGCTTTAGAGGGCAATGGGCTGTAATACTATCCCAGGTAATACATGCATTAGAGGGCAATGGGGTGTAAGACTATCGCAGGTAATACGTGCTTTAGAGAGCAATGAGCTTTAAAACCATCCCAGCTAATGCATGCTTTAGAGGACAACGGGCTGTAAGACTATCCCAGGTAAATCATGTTTAGAGGGCAACGGGCTGTATGACTATCCCAGGCAATACATGCTTTAGAGGGCAACGGGCTGTAAGACTATCCCAGGTAATACATGCTTTAGATAGCAATGGGCTGTAATACTATCCCAGGTAATACATGCTTTAGAGGGCAATGGGCTGTAAGACCATCCCAGGTAATACATGCTTTAGAGGGCAACGGGCTGTAAGACCATCCCAAGTAATACATGCTTTAGAGGGCAACAGGCTCTTAGACCATCCCAGAATATATAGGCTTTAGAGGGCAATGGGCTTTAAAGCCATCCCAGATAATACATGCTTTAGATGGCAATGGGCTGTAAGATTATCCCAGATAATACAGGCTTTAGAGGCCAACAGGCTGTAAGACTATCCCAGATAGTACATGCTTTAGATGACAATGTGCTGTAAGACTACCCCAGGTTATACAGCTTTGGAGGGCAACGGGCTGTAAGACCAACCCAGGTAATACATGTTTTAGAGGGAAACGGGCTTTAAGACCATCCCAGGTGATACATGCTTTAGAGGGAAATGGGCTGTAAGACTATCCCAGGTAATACATGCTTTAGAGGGCAATGGGCTGTTAGACTATCCAAGTAAGACATGCTTTAGAGGGCAACGAGCTGTACGACTATCCCAGATAATACATGCTTTAGAGGGCAGTGGGCTGTAAGACTATCCCAGATAATACATGCTTTAGATGGCAATCGGCTGTAAGACTATCCAAGATAATAAAGGCTTTAGAGGGCAACGAGCTGTAAGACTATCCCAGGTATTACAGGCTTTAGAGGGCAACTTGTTGTAAGACTATCCCATGTAATACATGCTTAAGAGGGCAACAGGCCGTAAGATTATCCAAGGTAATACATTCTTTAGAGGGCAACGGGCTGTAAGACCATCCCAGGTAATACATACTTTAGAGGGCAATGGGCTGTAAAACCATCCCAGGTAATGCATGGTTTAAAGGTCATCCGGCTCTAAGACCATCCCAGATAATACATGCTTTAGATGGCAACAGGCTGTAAGATTATCCCAGATAATACACGCTTTAGAGGCCAACGGGCTGTAAGACTATCCCAGAAAGAACATGCTTTAGATGACAACAGGCTGTAAGACTACCCCAGGTAATACAGGCTTTAGAGGGCAACGGGCTGTAAAACCATACCAGGTAATACATGCTTTAGAGGGCAACGGGCTGTAAGACCATCCCAGGTAATATATGATTTAGAGGGCAATGGGCTATAAGACTATCCCAGGTAATGCATGCTTTAGAGGGCAACTGGCTGTAGGACTATCCCAGGTAATACATGCTTTAGAGGGCAATGGCCTGTAATACTATCCCAGGTAATACATGCATTAGAGGGCAATGCGGTGTAAGACTATCGCAGGTAATACGTGCTTTAGAGGGCAATGAGCTTTAAGACCATCCCAGCTAATGCATGCTTTAGAGGACAACGGGCTGTAAGACTATCCCAGATAATACATACTTTAGATGGCAACGGGCTGTAAGACTTTCCCAGATAATACAGGCTTTAGAGGGCAACGGGCTGTAAGACTATCCCAGATAATACAGGCTTTAGAGGGCAATGGGCTGTAAGTCTATCCCAGTTAATACATGCTTTAAAGGACAACGGGCTGTAAGACTATCCCAGGTAATACATGCTTTAGAGGGCAACGGGCTGTAAGACTATCCCAGGTAATACATGCTTTAGAGGGCAACTGGCTGTAAGACTATCCCAGGCAATACATGCTTTAGAGGGCAAGGGGCTGTAAGACTATCCCAGATAATACATGCTTTAGAGTGCAAAGGGCTGTAAGACTATCCCAGGTAATACATGCTTTAGAGTGCAACAGGCTGTAAGACTATCCCAGGTAATACATCCTTTAGAAGGCAACGGGCTGTAAGACCATCCCAGGTAATATATGATTTAGAGGGCAATGGGCTATAAGACTATCCCAGGTAATGCATGCTTTAGAGGGCAACTGGCTGTAGGACTATCCCAGGTAATACATGCTTTAGAGGGCAATGGGCTGTAATACTATCCCAGGTAATACATGCATTAGAGGGCAATGGGGTGTAAGACTATCGCAGGTAATACGTGCTTTAGAGGGCAATGAGCGTTAAGACCATCCCAGCTAATGCATTCTTTAGAGGACAACGGGCTGTAAGACTATCCCAGATAATACATACTTTAGATGGCAACGGGCTGTAAGACTTTCCCAGATAATACAGGCTTTAGAGGGCAACGGGCTGTAAGACTATCCCAGATAATACAGGCTTTAGAGGGCAATGGGCTGTAAGTCTATCCCAGTTAATACATGCTTTAAAGGACAACGGGCTGTAAGACTATCCCAGGTAATACATGCTTTAGAGGGCAACGGGCTGTAAGACTATCCCAGGTAATACATGCTTTAGAGGGCAACTGGCTGTAAGACTATCCCAGGCAATACATGCTTTAGAGGGCAAGGGGCTGTAAGACTATCCCAGATAATACATGCTTTAGAGTGCAAAGGGCTGTAAGACTATCCCAGGTAATACATGCTTTAGAGTGCAACAGGCTGTAAGACTATCCCAGGTAATACATGCTTTAGAGGGCAATGGGCTGTAAGACCATCCCAGGGAATACATACTTTAGAGGGCAAAGGACTGTAAGACCATCCCAGGTAATACATGATTTAGAGGGCACAGGCTCTAAGACCATCCCAGAATATAAGTCTTTAGTGGGCAATGGGCTGTAAGACCATCCCAGATAACACATGCTTTAAATGGCAACGGGCTGTAAGACTATCCCACAGTAGTACTTACTTTAGAGGGCAACATACTGTAAGACTATCCCAGGTAATACATGCTTTAGAGGGCAATGGGCTGTAATACTATCCCAGGTAATACATGCTTTAGAGGGCAATGGGCTGTAAAACCAACCCAGGTAATACATGCTTTAGAGGGGAACGGGCTGTAAGACCATCCCAGGTAATACATGGTTTAGAGGGCAACGGGCTCTAAGACCATCCCAGAATATACAGGCTTTAGAGGACAATGGGCTGTAAGTCAATCCCAGGTAATACATGCGTAAGAGGGCAACGGGCTGTGATACTATCCCATGTAATACATGCTTTAGAGGGCAACGGGCTGTAAGACTATCCCAGGTAATACATGCTTTAGATGGCAATGGGCTGTAATACTAGCCCAGGTAATACATGCTTTAGAGGGCAATGGGCTGTAAGACCATCCCAGGTAATACATGCTTTAGAGGGCAACGGGCTGTAAGACCATCCCAGGTAATACATGCTTTAGAGGGCAACAGGCTCTAAGACCATCCCAGAATATAAGGCTTTAGAGGGCAATAGGCTGTAAGGCCATCCCAGATAACACATGCTTTAAATGGCAACGGGCTGTAAGACTATCCCACAGTAGTACTTACTTTAGAGGGCAACGGGCTGTAAGACTATCCCAGGTAATACATGCTTTAGAGGGCAACAGGCTGTAAGACTATCCCAGGTAATGCATGCTTTAGAGGGCAACTGATTGTAGGACTATCCCAGGTAATACATGCTTTAGAGGGCAATGGGCTGTAGTACTATCCCAGGTAATACATGCATTAGAGGGCAATGGGGTGTAAGACTATCCCATGTAATACATGCTTTAGAGGTCAATGAGCTTTAAGACCATCCCAGCTAATGCATGCTTTAGAGGACAACAGGCTGTAAGACTATCCCAGATAATACAGGCTTTTGAGGGCAACAGGCTGTACTTCTATCCCAGGTAATACATGCTTTAGAGGACATCGGGCTGTAAGACTATCCCAGGTAATACATTCTTTAGAGGGCAACAGGCTGTAAGACTATCCCAGGTAATGCATGCTTTAGAGGGCAACTGGCTGTAGGACTATCCCAGGTAATACATGCTTTAGAAGGCAATGGGCTGTAATACTATCCCAGCTAATGCATGCTTTAGAGGACAACGGGCTGTAAGACTATCCCAGATAATACATACTTTAGATGGCAACGGGATGTAAGACTATCCCAGATAATACAGGCTTTAGAGGGCAATGGGCTGTAAGACTATCCCAGATAATACAGGCTTTAGAGGGCAATGGGCTGTAAGTCTATCCCAGTTAATACATGCTTTAGAGGACAACGGGCTGTAAGACTATCCCAGGTAAATCATGTTTAGAGGGCAACGGGCTGTAAGACTATCCCAGGTAATACATGCTTTAGAGGGTAACAGGCTGTAAGACTATCCCAGGTAATACATGCTTTTAAGGGCAAGGGGCTGGAAGACTATCCCAGGTAATACATGCTTTAGAGTGCAAAGGGCTGTAAGACTATCCCAGGTAATACATGCTTTAGAGTGCAACAGGCTGTAAGACTATCCCAGGTAATACATGCTTTAGAGGGCAATGGGCTGTAATACTATCCCAGGTAATACATGCTTTAGAGGGCAATGGGCTGTAAGACCATCCCAGGTAATACATACTTTAGAGGGCAAAGGACTGTAAGACCATCCCATGTAATACATGCTTTAGAGGGCACAGGCTCTAAGACCATCCCAGAATATAAGGCTTTAGAGGGCAATGGGCTGTAAGACCATCCCAGATAACACATGCTTTAAATGGCAACGTGCTGTAAGACTATCCCACAGTAGTACTTAGTTTAGAGATCAACGGGCTGTAAGACTATCCCAGGTAATACATGCTTTAGAGGGCAATGGGCTGTAATACTATCCCAGGTAATACATGCTTTAGAGGGCAATGGGTTGTAAAACAATCCCAGGTAATACATGCTTTAGAGGGCAACGGGCTGTAAAACCATCCCAGGTAATACATGGTTTAGAGGGCAACGGGCTCTAAGACCATGCCAGAATATACAGGCTTTAGAGGACAATGGGCTGTAAGTCTATCCCTGGTAATACATGCATTAGAGGGTAACGGGCTTTAAGACTATCCCAGGTAATACATGAGTAAGAGGGCAATGGGCTGTAAGACTATCCCAGGTAATACATGCTTTAGAGGGCAATGGGCTGTAAGACTATCCCAGGTAATACATGCTTTAGAGGGCAACGGGTTGTAAGACCATCCCAAGTAAGACATGCTTTAGATGGCAACGGGCTCTAAGACGATCCCAGAATGTATAGGCTTTAGAGGGCAATGGGCTGTAAAACCATCCCAGATAATACATGCTTTAGATGGCAATGGGCTGTAAGATTATCCCAGATAATACAGGCTTTAGAGGCCAACGGGCTGTAAGACTGTCCCAGATAGTACATGCTTTAGATGACAGCGGGCTGTAAGACTACCCCAGGTTATACAGGCTTTGGAGGGCAACAGGCTGCAAGACCAACCCAGGTAATATATGTTTTAGAGGGCAACTGGCTGTAAGACCATCCCAGGTGGTACATGCTTTAGAGGGCAATGGGCTGTAAGACTATCCCAGGTAATACATGCTTTAGAGGGCAATGGGCTGTTAGACTATCCCAGGTAAGACATGCTTTAGAGGGCAACGAGCTGTAAGACTATCCCAGATAATACATGCTTTAGAGGGCAATGGGCTGTAAGACTATCTAAGATAATAAAGGCTTTAGAGGGCAACGAGCTGTAAGACTATCCCAG